>NC_138431.1:5290537-6682383 GCF_016097725.1 Ips typographus
TGCGTGATATAACTGGAAGTGTTTGATTGATTGTCGATTGGATACGGTGAAATAAACGCAAATTGAAACGTCGCAAGTGTGATTTTCGAACAGTTCTGAAAACTCCAGTTTTATAAGTCACATTTGTAACAAAAATGTATTTTAATCATGAAAAATATATATAATTTAAAATTGTTCTAAATGACTTAATTTAAAATTTCGCCCCACTTTGAAGATCACGATGCTAAACTTCGTGTTGATGCCTCGTAAACGTCAAGAACACCTAATAAAAAGGTTAACCATGCAAACATTAAAGTGTACAAAGCAATAACACTCACCTGTTCTAAACTGCTTTGGCACAATGAATAATCCTCAATATTCAACTCAGCGTCGTTTTTCCCCCTTTCTAATATACCAAACATGGAGGACCAGGGAATGTTCTTGTCGGTCACATAGTATGTGAGCATCTCTTCGTACTCCTCCCTGATGATCGAATTGGGGAAGTTCAACTTGACAAAATTTTTGATGGGTTCGGTGGAGGCGTGCACGCCGGCCGCGCTGTTTTTTCGGTTTACGCACTTTGATGGTCAACGTGTAGCCTTCCGCAAATTTGGTTTTCAAATGTTGAGTGGATCCCAGACATTAAAGTTGCCGTTTACCATTACGGCCAAACGGGTACAAAGGGCTTCGCATTCTTCCATACTGTGCGACGTGAGAATGATACTTTTGCCTCTGTCCCTTTCTTTACACAGTGCATGAATAGGTAACGTTTGGTAGCTGGATCCATTCCTATTCATAACATCCAGATGAGTATATGAAAGTATTATGAAATAAGCGCATTATTCATAAAAGTGTAATAAGGTGTTTTACTCTTTACTCTTACCCCTTTCTATTTTGACGTTTAAAATAACGAATTCAAAACGTCTTCGCCAATTGTCAAGAGGAGAGGAGAAACGCCCGTAAATACTCTTGACAGATGGCGAATGCGCCCAATATTAGGAGCAGCTTAAATGTAATTTTTTTTTCCAGAAAATTTTCAGTAATTTTCCGAAAATTACGAAAATCCAAAAATAATTACTTTTTACATTTTTGTACTATCGACTTGAAAGTATTTAGACAGTTGAGGTTAATTTGAAATAAAAAATTTTCTGAAAAAAAATCAGTTTTTGACAATTCTAGTTATAGGGAATTTTATTCTCTACCAGATTACATAGACCATTTCGAGGTGACGTCACAAACGTCAAACGTCAAGTCAGCCATATTGCCGGGGGGGCATACAGACCCACTAGCTAAATGTAACCCATAGAAATTTTCGATTGAGTTCAGAAGATTGTACAAAAAAACGCCGTCGTTTTGTTTAGTCGTGCGTTGTGGAAATAGAGCAGAAAGGGATAAAGTTCGATTTTTCAAGATTCCCAAAGCGTTGAAGAACCGGGGAGAACAACTAAATGCCTTATCAACATCAAAAACATTATATTTTACAGGCTTTCCAAAAGCACAGATGATGTTTTTAGGTTTTAAACAGTGTCTCTCCCTACATATCAACTAAATGTACTCTGCTTCCATTTAAACAGTTTTACAAGAAAACTGTCTTAAACTTTGATTTTTACAGCTTTATGACCTGGCCGAGCAACATTTGACAGTTTTGACGTTTGTGACAGGTGTCACGTGCTACTAGAACACTCCTAACTTAGACAGTCACGTGACAACTGTCAAAATAACTAAAAGCCATGAACCGGCGAAGTTTGCTAGAAAACTGTCTTGAACTTTGATTTTACAGCTTTATGACCTGGTCGAGCAACATTTGACAGTTTTGACGTTTGGGACAGGTGTCACGTGCTACTGGAACACCCCTAACTTAGACAGTCACGTAGCAACTGTCAAAATAACTAAAAGTCATGAACCGGCGAAGTTTACCAAGAAAACTGTCTTTAACTTTGATTTTTACAGCTTCATGACCAGGTCGAGCAACATTTGACTGTTTTGACGTTTGTGACAGGTGTCACGTGCTACTAGAACACTCCTAACTTAGACAGTCACGTGACAACTGTCAAAATAACTAAAAGTCATGAACCGGCGAAGTTTGCAAGAAAACTGTCTTTAACTTTGATTTTTTCAGCTTTACGACCTGGTCGAGCAATATTTGACTGTTTTGACGTTTGTGACAGGTGTCACGTGCTACTGGAACACTCCTAACTTAGACAGTCACGTGACAACTGTCAAAATAACTAAAAGTCATGAACCGGCGAAGTTTGCAAGAAAACTGTCTTTAACTTTGATTTTTTCAGCTTCGTGACCTCTGGTCGAGCAACATTTGACAGTTTTGACGTTTGTGACAGGTGTCACGTGCTACTAGAACACTCCTAACTTAGACAGTCACGTGACAACTGTCAAAATAACTAAAAGTCATGAACCGGCGAAGTTTGCAAGAAAACTGTCTTTAACTTTGATTTTTTCAGCTTCGTGACCTCTGGTCGAGCAACATTTGACAGTTTTGACGTTTGTGACAGGTGTCACGTGCTACTAGAACACTCCTAACTTAGACAGTCACGTGACAACTGTCAAAATAACTAAAAGTCATGAACCGGCGAAGTTTGCAAGAAAACTGTCTTTAACTTTGATTTTTTCAGCTTCGTGACCTCTGGTCGAGCAACATTTGACAGTTTTGACGTTTGTGACAGGTGTCACGTGCTACTAGAACACTCCTAACTTAGACAGTCACGTGACAACTGTCAAAATAACTAAAAGTCATGAACCGGCGAAGTTTGCAAGAAAACTGTCTTTAACTTTGATTTTTCAGCTTCGTGACCTCTGGTCGAGCAACATTTGACAGTTTTGACGTTTGTGACAGGTGTCACGTGCTACTAGAACACTCCTAACTTAGACAGTCACGTGACAACTGTCAAAATAACTAAAGTCATGAACCGGCGAAGTTTGCAAGAAAACTGTCTTTAACTTTGATTTTTTCAGCTTCGTGACCTCTGGTCGAGCAACATTTGACAGTTTTGACGTTTGTGACAGGTGTCACGTGCTACTAGAACACTCCTAACTTAGACAGTCACGTGACAACTGTCAAAATAACTAAAAGTCATGAACCGGCGAAGTTTACAAGAAAACTGTCTTTAACTTTGATTTTTACAGCTTTATGACCTCTGGTCGAGCAACATTTGACAGTTTTGACGTTTGTGACAGGTGTCACGTGCTACTAGAACACTCCTAACTTAGACAGTCACGTGACAACTGTCAAAATAACTAAAAGTCATGAACCGGCGAAGTTTGCAAGAAAACTGTCTTTAACTTTGATTTTTTCAGCTTCGTGACCTCTGGTCGAGCAACATTTGACAGTTTTGACGTTTGTGACAGGTGTCACGTGCTACTAGAACACTCCTAACTTAGACAGTCACGTGACAACTGTCAAAATAACTAAAAGTCATGAACCGGCGAAGTTTGCAAGAAAACTGTCTTTAACTTTGATTTTTTCAGCTTCGTGACCTCTGGTCGAGCAACATTTGACAGTTTTGACGTTTGTGACAGGTGTCACGTGCTACTAGAACACTCCTAACTTAGACAGTCACGTGACAACTGTCAAAATAACTAAAAGTCATGAACCGGCGAAGTTTGCAAGAAAACTGTCTTTAACTTTGATTTTTTCAGCTTTACGACCTGGTCGAGCAATATTTGACTGTTTTGACGTTTGTGACAGGTGTCACGTGCTACTAGAACACTCCTAACTTAGACAGTCACGTGACAACTGTCAAAATAACTAAAAGTCATGAACCGGCGAAGTTTGCAAGAAAACTGTCTTTAACTTTGATTTTTACAGCTTCGTGACCTCTGGTCGAGCAACATTTGACAGTTTTGACGTTTGTGACAGGTGTCACGTGCTACTAGAAACACTCCTAACTTAGATAGTCACGTGACAACTGTCAAAATAACTAAAAGCCATGAACCGGCAAAGTTTACAAGAAAACTGTCTTTAACTTTGATTTTTTCAGCTTTACGACCTGGTCGAGCAATATTTGACTGTTTTGACGTTTGTGACAGGTGTCACGTGCTACTAGAACACTCCTAACTTAGACAGTCACGTGACAACTGTCAAAATAACTAAAAGTCATGAACCGGCGAAGTTTGCAAGAAAACTGTCTTTAACTTTGATTTTTACAGCTTCGTGACCTCTGGTCGAGCAACATTTGACAGTTTTGACGTTTGTGACAGGTGTCACGTGCTACTAGAAACACTCCTAACTTAGACAGTCACGTGACAACTGTCAAAATAACTAAAAGTCATGAACCGGCAAAGTTTGCAAGAAAACTGTCTTAAACTTTGATTTTTACAGCTTCATGACCAGGTCGAGCAATATTTGACTGTTTTGACGTTTGTGACAGGTGTCACGTGCTACTGGAACACTCCTAACTTAGACAGTCACGTGACAACTGTCAAAATAACTAAAAGCCATGAACCGGCGAAGTTTACAAGAAAACTGTCTTAAACTTTGATTTTTACAACTTCATGACCAGGTCGAGCAACATTTGACTGTTTTGACGTTTGTGACAGGTGTCACGTGCTACTGGAACACTCCTAACTTAGACAGTCACGTGACAACTGTCAAAATAACTAAAAGTCATGAACCGGCGAAGTTTACAAGAAAACTGTCTTTAACTTTGATTTTTACAGCTTCGTGACCTCTGGTCGAGCAACATTTGACAGTTTTGATATTTGTGACAGGTGTCACGTGCTACTAGAACACTCCTAAATTAGACAGTCACGTGACAACTGTCAAAATAACTAAAAGTCATGAACCGGCGAAGTTTGCAAGAAAACTGTCTTTAACTTTGATTTTTACAGCTTCGTGACCTCTGGTCGAGCAACATTTGACAGTTTTGACGTTTGTGACAGGTGTCACGTGCTACTAGAACACTCCTAACTTAGACAGTCACGTGACAACTGTCAAAATAACTAAAAGTCATGAACCGGCGAAGTTTGCAAGAAAACTGTCTTTAACTTTGATTTTTACAGCTTCATGACCAGGTCGAGCAACATTTGACAGTTTTGACGTTTGTGACAGGTGTCATGTGCTACTAGAAACACTCCTAACTTAGACAGTCACGTGACAACTGTCAAAATAACTAAAAGCCATGAACCGGCAAAGTTTACAAGAAAACTGTCTTTAACTTTGATTTTACAGCTTTATGACCTCTGGTCGAGCAACATTTGACTGTTTTGACGTTTGTGACAGGTGTCACGTGCTACTGGAACACTCCTAACTTAGACAGTCACGTGACAACTGTCAAAATAACTAAAAGTCATGAACCGGCGAAGTTTGCTAGAAAACTGTCTTGAACTTTGATTTTTACAGCTTCATGACCTGGTCGAGCAACATTTGACAGTTTTGAATTTGTGACAGGTGTCACGTGCTACTAGAACACTCCTAACTTAGACAGTCACGTGACAACTGTCAAAATAACTAAAAGTCATGAACCGGCGAAGTTTGCAAGAAAACTGTCTTTAACTTTGATTTTTACAGCTTCGTGACCTCTGGTCGAGCAACATTTGACAGTTTTGACGTTTGTGACAGGTGTCACGTGCTACTAGAACACTCCTAACTTAGACAGTCACGTGACAACTGTCAAAATAACTAAAAGTCATGAACCGGCAAAGTTTGCAAGAAAACTGTCTTAAACTTTGATTTTTACAGCTTCATGACCAGGTCGAGCAATATTTGACTGTTTTGACGTTTGTGACAAGTGTCACGTGCTACTGGAACACTCCTAACTTAGACAGTCACGTGACAACTGTATATTTAGATTAGGTTAGGTTATACTTGGAATTCCATGCAGAATCCAAAAAATAAATAAAAAATTTTAAAAGGTTTCTATTTGAAAAAATAAAGTTGACAGTCGTAACTTGTTTTTGGGTCACCCTGTATACATGAATTTATTATCAAAAAAATCGCAATAAAAAATAAATATTGACGTGTTTCCCAGAAAACAAATCCCTGATTTTTAATAAAATTTATACGCGACTTTACGGACACACTGTATATCTTGATGTTATGTATTCTGTGTTGTAATTGGTCATATTATGTACTATGTTTAGACTGTTCGTGAAATTACTTTGTGTAGAAAAGCCATACGATAAATAAATAAATAAACACCAAGATTGTTACATTTAAATTACTATCTCTGTCACGACAATACTTGTCTCAAGAGATTATTAGTATTTAATCTGCTGTTATTAACTGACTAATTAAGTAATTAAATTAATCAGATCAGCGTATATATTTCAATATAAACTGTATAGTGACTGTAATCTAGTTTGGTTGTCATAATGTGTAAAAACACTAGAATAACTCGCTTAAACAAGACATTATCCAATATTGCATTCTTTTTGGGTTTTGGGTAGTAGCCAAAAAAAGTTTCTCTGGACTATACAAATTGTCCTGTCCTTTTTCTAAAAGACTATCTGGCCAATGTGATTGAGTACATAAAGAAGCAGATTTGGCCCTATTTTGAGTGTGAGTGTCTTTTTCGGTTAATGGTAAAACTAACATGGACAAATGTCTGTATACTTTACGTGAAATTACTGGACACCATGAAAAGAGTTTTAACGTTAGTAAACTTACCTGTGGTGGGTTCATCCAAATAAACCACTGAAGGATCACCAATAAGGGCTATAGAAGTGCTCAACTTTCTTTTATTACCCCCACTCAGTTCTTTCACTTTCTTGTCCAAGTGCTGGACATAATCAAAGTCACTAGCCAATCTGTTAGCCTCGATATTGCAATATTTACGGGGAATTCCCCTCAACAAGGCAAACATATGTAAGCTTTCCCTAGCAGTCAAATCGTCCAATAAGGCATCAAACTGGGGACAGTATCCAATAGACTTCTGCACTTTCTTTAGTTTAGTTTTGATGCTGTTTCCCTTGACCCAAGCATCACCATGCGATATCCTTTCGTCACCCGTTAACATTTTAAACGTGGTGGTCTTTCCAGCACCGTTGATACCCAACAAGCCGAAACATTCAGCTTCTTTGATACCCAAACACAGCCCGTTTACGGCCAAATGGTTTTTGTAATACTTGGTTAGGTCTTTGACTAGGATATTGTAGTCTTGCACTAAACTAGCGTTGGTTGCGGTTTTGATTTTCTGCTTCTCGTCCTGCACGTCCGAATCCTCGTTCGGGACTTCGACGTTCTTTTTCGGGAAGAATCGTTGCTGAATTACATAGTTGATTTTGGAAAACACCTCAAACTCCACAAGCAGAAGCAGCGCGAAAAATACAAAACCGCTCACGAAGGAGTAGAGTAGGTTTCTCCCGATTCCGGGTGATTCCCATTTGAAGTAGCTTCGATCCAGGCCTGGAATATATTCTAATTGTTGAACTTTGATAGTTCTCCTGATGATTATTATCATTCTGAAGATGAGATTTACTCAAAGCTTCCTCACCTCCTAGTTGCATGATAATATCATCATAACTGGCATCAGATTCACCCTGACCATTCATTCTAATATTCTAGTAAATAAAGAAAATTTAAATATATAAGCTTGAATAAAAATTCTATAATAGGGAAAATGTACCTTTTCTATAAATTAAATAAATAAATTTTCTTTATTTTCTTGAAAAAAAAATCTTATTTTCAACACAATACCTTCACAGTAAAGTCTCATAGTTGGAGCGCTATCTAAACATTGTTCTTCAGTGAGATTTGGATTGACGATTCTGCAGGTTTTGAAGAAGTTATCGCACAAAGTATTGTAAAAAGTAAACTCACTTGGAGTGAGAAAATGACAGTTTTAAGCACATTTTTGGAATCCTCATTAAATTTCCTTTCCAATAACCTAAAAAAAATCACAAAATTCGGTACAGTCAGGGAGAAAAGTGCTGCCAAAGTTTGAGCTGGCAAAAACACAGTTTGAAAAGACAGTCAGCGACAAAATCGTCTGTTAAACTCACTTGGAGTGAGAAAATTACAGTTTTATCCACATTTTTGGAATCCTCATTAAGTTTCCTATCTACTAACCTTAAAAAACACTAAAAAATCGAGTATAATCAGTTAGAAAAACAGTGTCAAAGTTTGAACTGCCAGAAACACAGTTTGAAAGGACAGTCAGAGACAAAATCGCTGGTAAAACCCACTTCTAGTGAGAAAATGTTTGATTTAAGTACATTTTTGGAATCCTTATTAAATTTCCTATTCAATAGCCAAAAAAAACAAAAAAACATATCGGTACAGTCATGGTGAAAAATGGTGTCAAAGTTTGAATTGTTAGAAACACAGTTTGAAAGGACAGTCAAGGACAAAATCGCCTGTAAAACTTACTTGGAATGAGAAAATGACAGTTTTAAGCACATTTTTGGAATCCGCATTAAATTTCCTATCCACTAACCTAAAAAAACACTACCAAATTGAGTACAGTCAGAGAGAAAAACAGTGTCAAAGTTTGAACTAACAGAAACACAGTTTGAAAGGACAGTCAAGGATAAAATCGCCTGTAAAACCCACTTGTAGTGTGAAAATGACAGTTTTAAGCATATTTTTGGAATCCTTATTAAATTTCCTATCCACTAACCTAAAAAAACACTACCAAATTGAGTACAGTCAGAGAGAAAAACAGTGTCAAAGTTTGAACTGCCAGAAACACAGTTCGAAAGGACAGTCAGAGACAAAATCGCCTGTAAAACACACTTGGAATGAGAAAATGACAGTTTCAAGCACATTTTTGGAATCCTCGTTAAATTTCCTATTCAGTTACTTGGAAAACCCGTATAAAATGTGGTACAGTCTGGGAGAAAAGCAGTGTCAAATTTTGAACTAAAAGAAACACAGTATGGAAGGACAGTCAGGGACAAAATCGCTGGTAAAACCCACTTCTAGTGAGAAAATGTTTGATTTAAGTACATTTTTGGAATCCTTATTAAATTTCCTATTCAATAGCCAAAAAAAACAAAAAACATATCGGTACAGTCATGGTGAAAAATGGTGTCAAAGTTTGAATTGTTAGAAACACAGTTTGAAAGGACAGTCAAGGACAAAATCGCCTGTAAAACTTACTTGGAATGAGAAAATGACAGTTTTAAGCACATTTTTGGAATCCGCATTAAATTTCCTATCCACTAACCTAAAAAAACACCAAAATGAGTACAGTCAGAGAGAAAAACAGTGTCAAAGTTTGAACTAACAGAAACACAGTTTGAAAGGACAGTCAAGGATAAAATCGCCTGTAAAACCCACTTGTAGTGTGAAAATGACAGTTTTAAGCATATTTTTGGAATCCTTATTAAATTTCCTATCCAATAGCCTAAAAAAATATCACTAAATTCGGTACAGTCAGGGAGAAAAGTGCTGCCGAAGTTTGAAAACACAGTCAGCGACAAAATCGTCTGTTAAACTCACTTGGAGTGAGAAAATGACAGCTTTAAGCACATTTTTGGAATCCTCATTAAATTTCCTATCTACTAGCCTGGAATATAATTCTATTCTAATTGTTGAACTTTGATAGTTTTCGACCATACTGTCATGATTATTATCATCCTGAAGATGAGATTTACTCAAATCTCCCTCACCTCCTAGTTGCATGATAATATCATCATAACTGGCATCAGATTCACTCTGACCATTCATTCTAATAATCTAGTAAATAAAGAAAATTTAAATATATAAGCTTGAATAAAAATTCTGCAATAGGGATGTCAAGTTATTTTTAAGGTAAATAACTAAACCTATCTAACTTACTTTCTACCTAAAAATCCTGCTTCTAAATATATCATTGAAACTACAAATGTCTTTAATACAAAAAATTACAAACTACTTCTACTTACTCTTCTTCTTTTCCGTTGAGGTGAATTTTTAATTGTAAAGGCTGTATCTCAGATTTAACCACTTCTGGAATAGGTCCTCTATCACAATCTGCGTCATAACGTGGACTAGACGGAAAAAGCTTTCTAAGATCCCCTGATCTTCAATAGTCCGATTTTTGCTCGAATTTTTTTAGAAAACTGACTATCCAGCTCTCATTAAAAGTCTCTCTTGACAATCAACCACCAAAAACAAAAAAAAAACCTTTTTTCCCACCTTCTACCACCTTTTTCACCTCCTTTGAAGTTCACCAAGTAATACTGTTAATTTTCTTAATAACTACATACAATCATACTAAAACTAACTATAATAATGGTAAACACTTGACATCCCTACAAAAATGTACCTCTTCTATAAATTAAATAAATAAATTTTCTTTATTTTCTTGAAAAAAAAAGACAATACCTTCACAGTAAAGTCTCATAGTTGGAACGCTATCTAAACATTGTTCTTCAGTGAGATTTGGATTGACGATTCTGCAGGATTTGAAGAAGTTATCGCACAAAGTATTGTAAACGTAGACCTGGTTAGAATCCCGAACTCCTGTTGAAAGTGAATAGTGCGGAACCGCTAACAACACCCAGTGCAAAGCATTTCCTACGTATTCCAAATCCAGACCGGGTGTGACCAGTATTTGTACTATCAAAAAGGCTACGCAACCTGCAAATTATCCAAACATTCAGGTACTGAACTAAATGCATGAAATGTCACACACCTGTAGCTATGTTAATGAAAATTAGTTTAGTGTATCCACTAGACGGTACGTCGTACCAGAACGCTAGAAGGTACATCATTGGCAACATGGACCAACCAAAATAGAGGAAAATTAGAGCCAGAACACCTAAATTAACATCGCTTATTATTGGAACAAACCACACCAAATCACCCTTCTAACCAATATCCTCTTTGGATTTGAATCCGTCCTCCTGGAAGCAAAGCAACGCGATAATCACCGCAACTACGATCAGCGCGTATGTAATAAAGTCCCACAGAAAATTGATGGCCCAGAATATTAGCACCTTGACACCAGAGACAAACTGTAAGTGCTTGGACTTGCTGGCCCGTTCGCGGATTATGAAAAGAACGTAAAATGCGGACACGAAGGCCATGCCAAAACTCAAGTTGAACGCGATCTGGAACCCGGTGCTGTTGCCCATTGCTACGTTATTAGCCTGAAATAGATGTTTACTAACGTCAATTCTGCTTCCTTATTATTAACAAAATTTATATTATATATACTTGTACACCTGTACTACCCTATTGTTAGAGACTGTTAGCAATCATTCAACTAAACGATTTATTAAAAGTTTGAAAAAATAAAATAGTATACAAACCACGGTGGAAAGTTTAAAAGTTTAATTTCTGTCTCGAGATAAAGTTAGTACAAACTAACTATAGTCGGATTTTTACCTTTTGAGAATGACGTCATCTTTTTACATCTTTGTTTCTCGCATATCAAACACGTGAAATAAACAATTTTAACAAAAAAGGCACGTTATTAATTTTATCATCCTGTCAAATTAAAAACGTTGACATTTACTGTCACTTTGATATAAACAAATATCAAAGGTATAAAAATGCTGCGCTACAATGAGCAAGCCCAAATGCTAATTCTAAATGTGCTGTTTTCTTAAAAACTTAAAAAAAATCACAAAATTCGGTACAGTCAGGGAGAAAAGTGCTGCCAAAGTTTGAACTGGCAGAAACACAGTTTGAAAAGACAGTCAGCGACAAAATCGTCTGTTAAACTCACTTGGAGTAAGAAAATGACAGTTTTAAGCACATTTTTGGAATCCTCATTAAATTTCCTATCCAATAACCTAAAAAAAATCACAAAATTCGGTACAGTCAGTTAGAAAAACAGTGTCAAAGTTTGAACTGCCAGAAACACAGTTTAAAAGGACAGTCAAGGATAAAATCGCCTGTAAAACCCACTTGGAATGAGAAAATGACAGTTTTAAGCACATTTTTGGAATCCTCGTTAAATTTCCTATTCAGTTACTTGGAAAAACCGTATAAAATGTGGTACAGTCTGGGAGAAAAGCAGTGTCAAATTTTGAACTAAAAGAAACACAGTTCGGAAGGACAGTCAGGGACAAAATCGCTGGTAAAACCCACTTCTAGTGAGAAAATGTTTGATTTAAGTACATTTTTGGAATCCTCATTAAATTTCCTATTCAATAGCCAAAAAAACAAAAAACATATCGGTACAGTAATGGTGAAAAATGGTGTCAAAGTTTGAATTGTTAGAAACACAGTTTGAAAGGACAGTCAAGGACAAAATCGCCTGTAAAACCCACTTGGAATGAGAAAATTACAGTTTTAAGCACATTTTTGGAATCCTCATTAAATTTCCTATCCACTAACCTAAAAAAACACTACCAAATTGAGTACAGTCAGAGAGAAAAACAGTGTCAAAGTTTGAACTAACAGAAACACAGTTTGAAAGGACAGTCAAGGACAAAATCGCCTGTAAAACCCACTTGGAGTGAGAAAATGAAAGTTTTAAGCACGTTTTCGGAATCCCCATTAAATTTCCTTTCCAATAACTTAAAAAAAATCACAAAATTCGGTACAGTCAGGGAGAAAAGTGCTGCCAAAGTTTGAACTGGCAGAAACACAGTTTGAAAAGACAGTCAGCGACAAAATCGTCTGTTAAACTCACTTGGAGTGAGAAAATGACAGTTTTCTCCACATTTTTGGAATCCTCATTAAGTTTCCTATCTACTAACCTAAAAAAACACTAAAAAATCGAGTATAGTCAGTTAGAAAAACAGTATCAAAGTTTGAACTGCCAGAAACACAGTTTGAAAGGACAGTCAGAGACAAAATCGCCTGTAAAACCCGCTTGGAATGAAAAAATGACAGTTTTAAGCACATTTTTGGAATCCCCGTTAAATTTCCTATTCAGTTACTTGAAAAACCCGTATAAAATGTGGTACAGTCTGGGAGAAAGCAGTGTCAAATTTTGAACTAAAAGAAACACAGTTCGGAAGGACAGTCAGGGACAAAATCGCTGGTAAAACCCACTTCTAGTGAGAAAATGTTTGATTTAAGTACATTTTTGGAATCCTCATTAAATTTCCTATTTAATAGCCAAAAAAGACAAAAAACATATCGGTACAGTCATGGTGAAAAATGGTGTCAAAGTTTGAATTGTTAGAAACACAGTTTGAAAGGACAGTCAAGTACAAAATCGCCTGTAAAACCCACTTGTAGTGTGAAAATGACAGTTTTAAGCACATTTTTGGAATCCTTATTAAATTTGCTATCCAATAGCCTAAAAAAATATCACTAAATTCAGTACAGTCAGGGAGAAAAGTGCTGCCAAAGTTTGAAAACACAGTCAGCGACAAAATCGCCTGTAAAACCCATTTGTGGTGTGAAAATGACAGTTTTAAGCACATTTTTGGAATCCTCATTAAATTTCCTATCCAATAGTCTAAAAAAACACTAAAAAATCGAGTATAGTCAGTTAGAAAAACAGTGTCAAAATTTGAACTGCTAGAAACACAGTTTGAAAGGACAGTCAAGGACAAAATCGCCTGTTAAACCCACTTGTAGTGTGAAAATGACAGTTTTAAGCACATTTTTGGAATCCTCATTAAATTTCCTATCCAATAGCCTTAAAAAAATATCACTAAATTCGGTACAGTCAGGGAGAAAAGTGCTGCTAAAGTTTGAAAACACAGTCAGCGACAAAATCGTCTGTTAAACTCACTTGGAGTGAGAAAATGACAGCTTTAAGCACATTTTTGGAATCCTCATTAAATTTCCTATCCACTAACCTAAAAAAACACTATCAAATTGAGTACAGTCAGAGAGAAAAACAGTGTCAAAGTTTGAACTAACAGAAACACAGTTTGAAAGGACAGTCAAGGACAAAATCGCCTGTAAAACTTACTTGGAATGAGAAAATGACAGTTTTAAGCACATTTTTGGAATCCTCATTAAATTTCCTATCCAATAGTCTAAAAAAACACTAAAAAATCGAGTATAGTCAGTTAGAAAAACAGTGTCAAAATTTGAACTGCTAGAAACACAGTTTGAAAGGACAGTCAAGGACAAAATCGCCTGTAAAACCCAATTGTAGTGTGAAAATGACAGTTTTAAGCACATTTTTGGAATCCTCATTAAATTTCCTATCCAATAGCCTTAAAAAAATATCACTAAATTCGGTACAGTCAGGGAGAAAAGTGCTGCCAAAGTTTGAAAACACAGTCAGCGACAAAATCGTCTGTTAAACTCACTTGGAGTGAGAAAATGACAGCTTTAAGCACATTTTTGGAATCCTCATTAAATTTCCTATCCACTAACCTAAAAAAACACTATCAAATTGAGTACAGTCAGAGAGAAAAACAGTGTCAAAGTTTGAACTAACAGAAACACAGTTTGAAAGGACAGTCAAGGACAAAATCGCCTGTAAAACCTACTTGTAGTGTGAAAATGACAGTTTTAAGCACATTTTTGGAATCCTCATTAAATTTCCTATCCAATAGTCTAAAAAAACACTAAAAAATCGAGTATAGTCAGTTAGAAAAACAGTGTCAAAATTTGAACTGCTAGAAACACAGTTTGAAAGGACAGTCAAGGACAAAATCGCCTGTAAAACCCACTTGTAGTGTGAAAATGACAGTTTTAAGCACATTTTTGGAATCCTTATTAAATTTCCTATCCAATAGCCTAAAAAATACAATACTTACACTAGTTTGGGTGTCATATGGAAAAGGATAATTGGTGACATCAATGACGCAATCGTCACACTGAGTCAGTTTTCGATACATAGTATTGGCTGCCACGCCCAAAGCAATCGCAGGAGTGTGATAGGGGTCGTTATTGAAATAGGTAGTAAAGTTGACGTCAAAAATCTCAGAATCTGTAGAGATTGCGTCCAAGGACACACCGGTTATGTAGCGTCTTCTAAATACTGACGGTGTCTCGGCAGTCTGAAATTATTGCTTTTATCACCCACCACATCACCAGAAAATGACACACCTACCAGGTTCAGGGCAACTTCAACGATTGAGTCCGTTTCATGGTAACTGTCGGTTAAAAGGTTGCTAAGGACGCTGCGGTAGTCGGTATTGCTATCAGCACCTTCCACTACTGTTACAGCGTCTGTAAATGTGCTCAAACTCAGGTGCATGCTGGGTAAATCACCCACTGAATAAAGTTGCCGATTCACAAAGATAGAGACGATGAGAAAGATAATCGGTAGGAAAATGTGAAGGGCCAAGATCACCCACGATCTGAGGGTGGACAGTACTCGTTTAAACGTCATTGCCCACAATTGGTTTCCGAGAAATTCCATCCCAGTCACCCTGGGAAGGCTCGGTGAAGTGGGGGAGTCTGAAAAATATTTTCTCCTCAAATATGTTCCATTATTGACATGATTATTATCATCCTGAAGATGAGATTTACTCAAATCTCCCTCACCTCCTAGTTGCATGATAATATCGTCATAACTGACATCAGATTCATCCTGACCATTCATTCTAATAATCTAGTAAATAAAGAAAATTTAAATAAATAAGCTTGAATAAAAATTCTATAATAGGTATGTCAAGTTATTTTTAAGGTAAATAACTAAAGCTATCTAACTTACTTTCTACCTAAAAATCCTGCTTCTAAATACAGGGTGGCCCAGTTTTAAAGGTCAATAATTCACCAATTCATAGCCAATTAAAAAATAAGTTGACATTCATTATGTCATTTTCCTGAAAAGTGCTTCCTAAGGAAAATACTGGTCCTTCAAATTTCTGTTTAAAAAATCGTTTTTTTTTTTGCATAAAATTATCAGCAATATTGATCAAATTTGGAACAAGCACTTTATTACACGTTATTACGGTCAAAGACCCAAAACTAACCCAACCCAACTTAAAAATTGTCTTGGAAACGGGAAATTCACTTAAGAAGTTTAAAAAATATTATTGTAGCCAGTTTTCATAGTTTCCAGACAAACTAAAAGACTTTAGTTTTGAAAATTGAATTAGAAAAGATAAA
Organism: Ips typographus; assembly: GCF_016097725.1. Taxonomy (NCBI): domain Eukaryota; kingdom Metazoa; phylum Arthropoda; class Insecta; order Coleoptera; family Curculionidae; genus Ips; species Ips typographus. Next base: position 5,306,379 of record NC_138431.1, read on the forward strand.
AATTTCAGAAGCTTAAAAATTGTGTTTGTAACCAGTTTTCATGCAAATCGTGAGACTTTAATACTAAAAATTGACTTGTAGACATAAAAACTACTTTTTCAAGAATTTGTTACTACAAATTCATACATTTAAACCTTAAAAATTGACTTAAACCCCAAAATGTGACTGAACTAATGAAAAGTGACATCAGAAGCTTAAAATTTGCATTTGAAGTAAGTTTTCATAATTTGAAGACAAATTTCAATATTTTAGTCTTGAAAATAGTCTTAGATGCAGGACATTGACATTAGATTCATGAAAATTGTCTTGAAAACGAACTTTTCGTGCGTTTTACTTTGCTTTTCATTTTCTTCGAATTCTGGACTGTTTTTAGTGCTTCAAAACTGCTTTCAGCTTGGAAAATCGAGTTTCAAGACTATCTTCACCAAGTTATTGACATAGCAAACTTAAAAAACAATTTTTACATTCTTCATAGACTTAAAATAGCATTCCAAGCTTTGTCACTATTAAATCGGCTTCTAGACACCTCAGTGCTAAAAATTCGGGTATTTCTTAATAAACTAGATTGTTTTTAGTGTTTTAAGGCTGTTTTCAGTGCCTCAAATCAAGTTTCAAGACTATCTTTACAAAGTTTTTGACTTATCAGGCCTAAAAGCCAGTTTGTCCACTGACCATAATCTTGAAAATGTTATTTCAAGCTTCTTCACTATTAAATTGACTTCTACACTCATAGGTGCAATAAATTGTAGCATCTCTAAGAAATTCAGACGGTTTTTAGTGCTTTTTAAAACTGAAAAATCGAGTTTAAGACTATTTCCAAAAGTCAAGATTCTTCAGTAATAAAAGTAAAAAATTTTGGTACCAAATGCTACAATAATAGTCTTGAGAACTAATTTTTAGAAATAAAATAGTCCGAAAATTTAATTTACTTCTAAACTTGTTGTCCAGTCCAGAAAATTGAGTTGTACACAAATTAAAGTCTTGAAAATATACTTTTGGACTCTCTTTAGTCCTAGTAAAGTCAGTTCTAGCATTAAAAGTCAACTTTTATATTATTTTTAGAAGTAAAAAATGAGTTTCATGCACAATACAATCTTTGTCTTGATTTCCGGACTTTTTTTAGTTCTTGAATGCCAGTTTCAGACACTCAACCAGGATGGCAGTCTGAGAAAGCGAATCATAAGACCATTCCTAGTAGTAAAAAAGTTTTTAGACTATTCAGTACAAATTTCGACTTTCACAAGTCTTGGATGTTCAGTTTTAAACTATAAAACGATTTTTTAAATTGAAATTTGGAGGACTGTATCTTCAATAGTCTGATTTTTGCTCGAATTTTTTAGAAAACTGACTTTCCAGCTCTCATTAAACCACCAAAAACAAAAAAAAAACCTTTTTTCCCACCTTCTACCACCTTTTTCACCTCCTTTGAAGTTCATCAAGTAATACTGTTAATTTTCTTAATAACCACATACAATCCTACTAAAACTAACTATAATGGTAAACACTTGACATCCTTACAAAAATGTACCTTTTCTATAAATTAAATAAATAAATTTTCTTTATTTTCTTGAAAAAAAAATCCTTATTTTCAACACACTAATTACCTGTTCCATTTGCTGCGTATTTTAATCCTTTGGCAACCTCTTCTTGTGAATGATCTGCCCCAACCCTGTAAATGACTCATTTTAGTGCTCAAAACAATCATCAGAATTACCAACAAACTTCATAAAAACCTCTTCCAAGGTGGTCAAAGAAACGCCGTAACTGTTAATACCCAGGTCGGAGCTATGATCCTCCAAGTCTTTTAGCATGGACTCGAAAACATAAGACTGGTTTTCAGACATTAAATAAGTTAATTCCGAACCAGCAATGCTTTCAATCTGAAAAGTTTTACGATTATTTCCCTCATTGTACTAGCAGCCAATAAAATTCAATGAACCTTTCTAGTTCGACCAATGAGAGCCGTTATATACTGAATAAATCCCTAGTTGCTAAAATTTTACACTGACAATTCCACTCATGTACAAAAAATGCCATATATACGTCATCAAAACACGGTTTGCTATCGGCTAATAAGGAAGGAAGAGAGTTTGCTAGCGGATAAAAAAATCGGATAAATTTTGCTGTTGATTTCATCGTTTCTACGGATTTTCACTACACTTTTATTGTTGCAATGTCTCACCTTGAGGTTTTTGCTGGCACTGTCAATTTTGATGTTTGTTCGTATTGTTTTGGTTATGGCTCGCTTCGGATCGGAGAAAATCAAAAGAACCAGAAAAATGTATTTCTGCCAGTACAAGGTAATCGCAGTCTTATTATATTATTGATTATATTCATGGAATTGTCTTATCAAATACCATTCGAGCTCAGATTTTGAACAGGATAATTTTTCCGCTTGTCTTCTCAAACTTTCTTTATGGTACAAAACTCGACCTGTTTGGCAAAATCACTCGAGCTGCGCTCTCGTGATTTAGTTACAACAGGTCTCGTGCAGTTACACCACAAAGAAAGTGTTCTAAGACAAGCACAAAAATTATCCGGCTAAATCTGAGCTCTTGTGGTATTGCCCCCGAATAAACACCTCCTACCTTTTTCGAATACGTTTTTTTGAAGAACATTTGATATTAAACGAAACGGGATTTAGACACATATAAAATTTAAGCTATTTTCTTCAATATTAACAATTAATAAATCACTATAACGCAGTTTCCATTAAAAAATTACATAAATTAAAATATTATGACGTCTGATTGTCAATCTGAAATGTAAACAAAAATATACATGGCTGAACGAAAATCTGTCGTCTGCTGGGGTGAGTTCAATATTATCATTAATTTCATCACGTTTAGTTTAGTATTTGTGTTCTAACTAAGGTGTTTTCTTGTTAATAAACTAAAATGTGAGTTTTCAGGAAATAATCTTGACATATACCCCTCGGCGTTCACGTTTTATCACGTAAAATGTGCATTGGTAGGTTTTTTGCAAAATTTTTCTTTTAGGCAAATGGTTTCAACTAAATAATTCTTTGGAAGAAATCCTTCGACCTGCGGTCTCAGGATTTTATCGTCGAATTATTTAGTCTCAATCAATTTCCAAGCAAAATTTTGCAAAAAATCACCTATGATTATTTGCAAATTTAAAATGTCGTTTCAAACTCACATCAATGTTCGGTATGTATCGTTGAAGTAAGGCGGTAACTTTTGCAGGATCGCATCTGGGGGACTTGTCCAGAACCAGATGGTAGCCGGCGCCGTACTTTTTCTTCAGGAAGAAGCTGGATCCACAACATTTAATTTCACCATCAGCCATAATGGCAATGCGGTCGCCCAAAAGGTCGGCCTCGTCCATGAAATGAGTGGTGAGCAGGATTGTTCTACCTTAGAAGCGTTAAAGGTGTTAATGGGCCTGTCCCACAATTTTTTTATTTCATAACTACAAAGACGGATTGAAAATATTATACCCGTATTTTTTTGTTTTCAAAAATATTAAGTCTGAATAGAAAAAAAAATGATGATAAAAACTACATTAATCTCATGTTTTAAACGCCCGCCGCCGGTGACGTACTACACTATCAACCAATCAGCGACAAGAATTGAAACAGATGGCGTGCAACAGCCAATAAAATCGCCCAGAATTACGTACGTCACATGCGCGCCAAAACAAATCTTTTAAATTTAATGGACAAATTCAAACTAATGTAGGAACATTTACGACCATAATTTTTTCTTCAAGAATATGAAAAATTAGTTTTGTGATCCTATTGTTTCGATTCCAGTCATTAAAACAAAAATTTATGATATGTGGGATAGGCCCATTGTGTTTTTGGCAAATAAAAAAATGGTTTTACCAGTTTTTTGTTTGAGCATAAGCTCCCAAAGGGCACGTCTCGCCGAAGGATCCATCCCAGCAGTAGGTTCGTCAAGCATTACAACCTTGGAGTCACCGCACAAAGCCACTCCCACGCACAATTTCCTTTTCATCCCTCCGGACAGTTTACTGGATTTGGAGTTTCTCTATATTTTAGAAGTTAAAGCTACATTTTTGGACAGTTTTTAACGCACTGTATCTCCAAAATGTAATAAACAAATAGAATTCTTCTAGAATCAGAACCGTTATTCATTTTGTCTCAAAAATGATGTCTTCAGATATCAAAAGGTTCTTCTCTTGTCAGTACGATCTATTTTTGCTTGTGATCTGTTGTTATGGAAAATTCAACTAAGAAAGTGATTGGTTGCAAGAGAATTTAAGGGTCCTAACGATAATAGTTTTTTGTTTTTTAATTACGACGTCTCTGACAATTATTATTGCTTTTTAAGTCCTAATTTTGAATGCCAATACGATTGATTTTTGCTTGTAATCATGATTATGGGAAACCCTACTAAGAAAGTGATTCGTTTCAGGGGAATTTGGGTCTTAGAAATACATATATTTATTTAATTACTATTAAATAAAATTGTATTAAACTACGCCACTGACGTCTGCTTTTTATGTCACTAAAATTACAACAAAATAGAAAGACAAGACAGAAAACAAAGCTTATAATTTAGAATGTCGGTACGGTCTATTTTGGATTGTAATTATTGTTTGTTATTATGGGAAATCCTACTAAAAAGTGATTAATTTCCAAGCAATTTAAACCCTAACAACATTGTCTGTCTTCTCAATTACTGCAATATAACTGACACTTGCTTTCTAAGTTATTAAATTGCTTTTAGAAATGTAGCAATAATATTTTTATTTTGAATGCCAATATGACTATTTTTGCTTGTAATCATCAGTGTTGTCAGATTAAAAAATAAAACAAATTTTAAAATTTGTATACAGTGTGTCCTAAATTGCTTCTACATGTATTGGGATCTCGAAAACGGTAAGAGCTACAGAGTCGGTTAAATGGGGAAATTTTTAGAGAATTTCATGTGAAACTTATTTCCGGTTTCCAAATTAAATTATCTTTCTCCGTTTTCCGGAAAATTGGGAAAACGTCAGAGGATGCATTTTAAACAGTCTTTTTAATAATTTTAATCGTCGATTCTACATCGAAAAAGAATTCCAATTTGCTATATAAACCATACTTAGAAATACAGATTTTCATTTTTTTTGTCAATTGTTATCAAAGTTTTAACATTAGTGACAGATGTCACGTGGTTTTAGAAGATAATTTAGCTAGACAGTCACGTGACTACTGTCAAAATAACTGTCATAAATCTCAGAAACACTTTTTTATTGAATACTGCAAGAAAACTGAAATCCTGACTTTTGCATTTTTTGAGCAGAGTTTGACGTTAGTGCAGTTGTCACGTGGTTTTAGAACACTATTTAGCTAGACGGTCACGTGATAATTGTCAAAATAACTGTCGTAAATCTCAAAAAAAACACCTCGTTTTGCAAACTGTAAGAAAACTGTAATTCTTCCAGATTCTAGGCAAATTTTAACAGTTTTGATAAAATCTGGTCATCTGTGAGGTTTACGAGTTAATTTTTGACCCTGAAAATAGTCAAAAATCAGGATTTTTGGATTATTTTTTTTTATTCAATTAAACACTGGTAACAGTCCGAATTTTTGGACTAATTTAATTCTAAAAATTAGTCTTTAAGACTAATATCGTAGCATTTAATGCCAAAATTGTTTACTTTCATCAATGAAGAGTCTTACTTAATTTTTACTAGAAAAAATTGTTTAAAAATCGATTTTTTAGTCTTAAAGCAAAGTGAAGCGTCTAGAAGTCAATTTAATACTGACAAAGCGTGAAATGGAATGTTTAAGCCTATGGAAAATGTAAGAATGTCAAAAATTTGGTGAAGATAACCCTAAAACTCGATTTTCCTAGCTGAAAGCAGTTTTAAAGCCCTAAAAATAGTCCAGAGTTCTAAGAAAATGAAAAGCAAAGTAAACAAACCCGAAAAGTTAGTCTTCAAGTCAATTTTTATGAATGTAATGTCAATATCCTGTATTTAAGACTATTTTCAAGACTAGAATATTGAAATGTATTTTCAAATTATGAAAACTTACTTCAAATGGAAATTTTAAGCTTTTGATGTTACTTTTCATTGGTTTAGAGTTACTTTTTGACGTCCAAGTCAATTTTCAAGGTGGAAATGTGTGAATTTGTAGTCAAAAATTGTAGGTAAAGTAGTTTTTTATGGCTACAACCTAATTTTCACTACTAAAGTATTTCAACTTATCTGAAAACTATAACGACTGACTACAAAGACAGTTTTTAAGTCTCTCAAGTCAATTTTCACAGTTTTCAAGTCAATTGTGAAGGCTAAAGTCTTTCAATTTGTCTGAAAACTGTGAAAACTGGTTACAAAGACACTTTTTAAGCCTCTCAAGTCAATTTTCACCGTTTCAAAGTAAATTCCCTGGTTTCTAAGTCAATTTTCAAAACTAAAGCCTTTCAAATTGTCTGAAACTATAAAAACTGGCTACAGAGACATTTTTTAAGCTTCTTAAGTCAATTTTCACCGTTTTCAAGACAATTTTTAAGTTGGGTTGAGTTGGTTTTGGGTCTTTGAACGTAATAACTCAAAGTTTCAAATCAGAATTTTATAAGAGATACTTACTTTGTCAAATTGAACAAGTAAAGTAAAAAAAATGAAATTTTTGAAAAATATCCATTGACGTAGAGAATAAGGCAGAAAAATGAAAACCATCTTTTCATCTTTTTTTGTTGAAATTCATGAAATGTGCAGCATCTCCTCTCTCTCTAACTCTTTGTAAAAAACCATTCTTATTCCTTAAAGCCTCCTGAGGCATTTGCAAAATACAATCCGTTAAAAATTGTCAAAAATGATGCTGTCTTTTCCGTGAATTTACAAAACAAAACCAACGTAACATACCTTAGGTTGTAACTCCAGCAAATCAATATATTTGTTGATTTCCTCGTCTATCTCCTTCCCTCTCAACCCTTTCAACTTGCTAAAGAAGTACAAATGTTCAGCTACAGTAAGATCATCGAAGATGATGTTGTGTTGAGGACATAACCCTAGACTGTTCCTTACCGAGTCCATTTCTGTCCTTATATCATATCTGCAAACAAAATTAGTTAAATCTTACTCCTCCCCCGGTATTAAAACCTTCCTAACCCATTGATAAGTGCTAAACCGCTGGTAGGAGTAAACATTCCAGTTAACATTGACATGGTAGTAGATTTCCCGGCTCCGTTGTGTCCTAATAACACCGTAATTTGATTCTCAAACATATTAAGATTAAGACTTTTAACAGCCACTTTCTTGTCGAAAACCTTTCTTAAATTCTGCACTTTAATCCCGGATTTCAAATGCTCCGGCTCTGCCTCGAAAAACTCTTCTTGCTTCGGTGTGATCTCTGAATACTTATCATTAGCTGCAATTTGATGTAATTTTAAGTGAGCCAGTTTTAAGTGATTCAACTACCATCAACAGAGTGTCCACACCACCAAGAGGAAGTAAATGGAAAATACCACTTCTGAGGCACGCCGTATTCACCAGGAAACACCGCTTCAACGTAGAGCGCTATCAGAAGGTAAATCACAGAATCAATGGCCAGCATCACAATAACCAAACCTAGGGACAGCTCATCGTCGGGCGTGTTTGGAGTCCAGATATTGTTGAATTGTACTCCTTCACCAGTTCCTTCATACATCAGTATGATTTGGAAGCCGAAAGCCATTCCCGTGTTAGCAGCCAAACTGGCTAACAACTTTGTAGCTAAATTCAACGAGTTGTAGTTGCTTTGCATAAAAGAATAAGGAGCATAGCACACGAAATAGGCAAAACCTGCCATTGTGGCTGCCGTATTTGCTGGGAATTAGAACCAACCAAAATTACTTTAAAACATAAATAAAACACACTTAAACAAACCTTTAGAGAAGAAGACGCTAATGGCAAAACAAAAAGTAATAATGGCGCACCCGTAGAAGAACAGAAAGATCAAAAGAACGAAAGCGTTGGCGTGCGTAAATACCGTGTAATCTGTGTTGGTGTACCAAGAAACTTTGAGCAACACCACCATCAGTACAATGGAGATAAACAGAAAACTGAACGATTTTAGGAACCAAGCAGTCCAGTGCAACCAATTGGGTAAACCCATGATTTTCATAGCTTCCTTCAAACAAAACTCACATCATTAACAAAACCTTAAATAAACTGAGCGGCTGTTTCTTCAAATTGATTTACTTGATTCTAATAATTTTTTTGAGGATTAAAAGGTATTTTCTTCCTCTTTCTTTTGACCTAAATGATCTTTTTAAATTTTTTTTACGTTTTACAATAGCCTTAATCGAGTCTTGCGGTCAATATCTCGAAACGTTTTCGCCAGTTTGGCGATTAAAGGCCGTTTACAAAATTTATTGCAAAATTTTTAAAACGTGGTAACTTTTGATTCTCTTGTTTAAAATTAAACAATTTCTTTAGATCTTTTGTGGAAGAAGAGCGGGATTAGCAAGTTTACACTTAAAACTACCCAATTTAAGTAAAAAACATACACTGCAAGATACAGGGTGACCCAAAAAAAAGTTTCAAAAGAATATCATATGTTTTATCATAAATCTTAACCTGTAGTCATTTTAATGGAAAATAATGATATTGGATAGAGAAGCACACTATTTGTTTAGTAATCCAATTCATATCTCTAGACGTTTTCGCCAGTTTTGCGAGTAAAGGGCGTTTACGATATTAAAAAAATGGTTCTTTTTAATTCTCTTGTTTTAAATTCGAAATTATTGAATTTAAAACAAGATTAGCAAAATTACATTTCAATTCACCCATTTTAGGTGAACATTTATAAACCGCGAACCTTTATAAACAGAGTGGGTTAAAAAATCATACAAAAGATAAATCAAATGTTTTACCATACAATAAACAGCCATAAGATTTTATTTTGATTTTTTTTTTTGGTTCACTCTGTATGAATGCAGTTTATAAGTTTTTACTTAAATTGGGTAGTTTTAAGTGTAATTTTTCTAATCTCGTATTTCATCCGAAAAAGATCTAAAGAAATAAATTGTTAAATTTAAAACATGGGAATTAAAAATAACCACATTTTAAAAAAAAAATCAATAAATATCGTAAACGCCCCTTAATCGCCAAACTGGCGAAAACGTCTAGAGATATGAATTGGATTACTAAACAAATAGTGTGCTTCTCTATCCAATATCATTTTCCATTAAAATGACTAAACATGCTAAGATTTATGATAAAACATATGATTTCCTTTTCAAATTTTTTTTTGGGTCACCCTGTATCTCGCTGTGTATGTTTTTTACTTAAATTGGGTAGTTTTAAGTGTAAACTTGCTAATCCCGCTCTTCTTCCACAAAAGATCTAAAGAAATTGTTTAATTTTAAACAAGAGAATCAAAAGTAACCACATTTTGACTACACCTCAGTCACACCCTGTATACTCGGATTTGTGGCATCTTTCAAAAAGATCATTTAGGTCAAAAGAAAGAGGAAGAAAATACCTTTTAATCCTCAAAAAAATTATTAGAATCAAGTAAATCAATTTGAAGGAGCAGCCGCTCAAAAAAGAGCAAAAATTTTGCTGTCCCATTCTTTTTGAGAGCAGTTTAAATCTCCTTACCTTGAGTTGTTTTTCTTTTTCGGTGGTGATGGCCTTAACGGTGTTGATGCAGGTATACACGAAGCTCAACATGAAAATCAATCCCACAAAGCTTTGTAAAGGTGTTAGAAGGATGTCATCGGTCCAAGCTGCGTTGGGAAATCTTTCCATCAAGATAAAAGGAATTTTATTCTGGTTATTCCAGACTTCATTCCATTCGGATAAATCGGATTTATCAGGAATAGTAATGTTGGCGTTGTACATGCTTATAAACAATGACACAAGGTGTTGGATGCCCAAAAAACCTTCATTCCGATAATCTAAAATAGATAATTATTATATTAATAGAACTTTGTTACAAACTTATTACTTGGTGTGGCTCCCGTTTCATTGTTGTAATTTCTAGGACCTGCTGTTTGTAGGGCTGGATAAATCAAGTTGGTTAACCAGTTGCTTTGCACCAGGGAACTTTCTTCTTCCCGGAGTTCTCCGGGAAAACTACACGCAACGTTATATAAAGATCAGTTAACCGAAATAACTTACCGTATGGTAAGGCTGACGTTTCCAGCACTAATATTTCCATCACCAAAGTCGATACCCGCAAAAACCGTATTTTTCGTGTAGAGCTCGTAATAACTGAGCATTTGATCACTATCCTTAAACCCTATGGTTCTGTTAAATATCAAGTTGAATCCCCTCATAATTTTTTCAGTTTCTTCATTGTCCGGAGCGTACAATAAGGAGTAGTTTCTAAAATAAGTTAATGCTGGTATACAGGGGGACTCATATAGCCACAATGCTTACTCGTAGGATTCGCCCCAGCTGAATAACTGGGATATATCAGCACAAGAATTGGTCGGTACAGTGCAAAAGGGCTCATAGTTCACCGCGTCGAGATCTTTAGGTTCTACAAGACTTCGAAGGACCACCAAAAGAATCGAAAAAGCCACCGGTGCCAGAACCTCGATCAGGGTCTGGATCGGCCTTCGGTACTGCAGTACCCAATTTTTCCACATCAACAACACGAATTTGTCCCATTTTTCCCCCATTCTGCAAGTCATATTATATAGGGTGTCCCCCAGGTTAATTTTAAAATCGTACGTTGAATATTCCTGTCATGGTGTGACGTCACATATGTAGTACATGATTTGCACTTGATAAGAATTGATCCTGGATTATCTATGATAATATTTCCGCTAACAATGATTATTATTAATAATAACATAAATCTGAAGGATGAACTAATCAATAATTTCTGGTAAAAAACATTTTTTAGGCGTTAAAGAGTCTTATAATCTAAGAAAAAATGGTTATTTGGTTAAAGTAGTAATAAAGTGATTGGTTGGTTACCTAATCTGCATCTGATATTAATAATTGCAATGAGAACAACCTTGATAAACAACAGCTACATTAGTTGATAAAGTTTTAGTATTTATATGGCCAATATGGCAGAAAATACCTGAAAGGTACTATATGATATGCGTAATAACAATGTAGACGATTTTTAAGATTGAGGTACTTAAAAGTGAAGTAGTACTGAAATATGACTGGAGATGAAAATATTTGCAGGGAAATTTATTGAAAAAATACCTTGAAATCTACTCCTACATGTAATATCATATTGTAGTGGGGAAAGTAAGATTGACGCAACCGTCAAACAAATTTACCTATTTGACTTACCCGGTTTTTGGCAATTTTGGGGACGTAAAAACTGACAGACCGCGATAATTGACTCGCGCAAACTAAAACGTTTCGATCCTTAAATGAATTGAATGCGTAAAGATAAGATAGGAACCTGAAAGCCAGAACAATCACCAAATTACTAATATCAGTCAAACTGCAATGTATTTTTTATAAATCATTGAAGTTTAGGCCATAAACAAAGTTATTTTCAGCCCGGTTATTTTCACAATAAATATAAAGTCGTAACTCGGTAATATTTTACAATTTCGCTATAAAAAGGGTGAAATTGGACACAATCCATTTAAAGCTTAATGAAAGTAATATTTAATTTAGTTACCGGACTTCCTTAAAGATTATACAGGCCATAAAATGGGTTGAGTCCAAAAAAATTATTTATTACTGAATACTATACAATAATCCACGATTATATTATTTTTACTTAATTGAAGGGCTTAATGTGAAATAATGACAAGCCTCAAAAAGGTAAAAATGAGATATTTGACTTCAAATATGTCCACATACCCTATGGGACTATAGTTGGCAACAATTTATTAATCAAATTTAGTGATGAGCGTAAATTTACACAATTTTACCAGTAAATTTACGGGTAAAATTAAAATTTACTTGAAAGCTATCAACTTCCTGTCATGGCCGTCATTAACTTGATTAAAGTTAAAGGGTGGTACAGTTTTAAGTGTCAATAATTCACCATTCGATAGCCAATCAAAAAATAAACACTGAAAACACTGAAAACAGCTTTAAAACACTAAAAACAATCTAGATTTTTAAGAAATACTCGAATTTTTAGCACTGAGGTGTCTAGAAGTCAATTTAATAGTAACCAAGCTTGGAATGACATTTTAAGTGTATGGAGAGTGTAAAAATAGTTTTTTAAGTTTGCTAGGTCAATAACTTGATGAAGATAGTCTTGAAACTCAATTTTCCAAGCTTAAAGCAGTTTTGAAGCACTAAAAATAGTCCAGAATTGAAAAGCAAAGTAAAAAGCACAAAAAGTTAGTTTTCAAGATAATTTTTATGAATCTAATGACAATGTCCTGTATCTTAGACTATTTTCAAGACTAAGATATTCAAATTAGTTGAGTCACATTTTGGTGTTCAAGTCAATTTTTAAGGTTTAAATGTATGTAGTAAAAAATTCTAGAAAAAGTACTTTTTTATGTCTACAAGTCAATTTTCATTTCAAGTCTCTCGATTTGTATGAAAACTGGTTACAAACACAATTTTTAAGCTTCTGAAATCAATTTTTATCTTTTCTAAGTCAATTTTCAAAACTAAAGTCTTTCAGTTTGTTGGAAACTATGAAAACTGGCTACAATGAAATGTTTTAAGCTTCTTAAGTGAATTTTCCGTTTTCAAGACAATTTTTATTCTGAGATAATTTCTTTTTCATCGTAAACAATGAAATTAAAAAAGACTGTAATTTTTGAAAAATATCCAGAGATGTAGAAAATAAGGCAAAAACATGAAAACCATCTTCCTGTATCTACGCTACTGGAGAAGGACTGTATTTCCTTAGGAAGCATTTTTCAGGAAAATGACATAATGCATGTCAACTTTGATTGGTGAAATATTGACATTTAAAACTGGACCACCCTGTATAGAAGTTAAATTAAATATTGGGTCATAATGAAGAAAAAGGAGTATACATTGTGGAACTATTACGTAAAAAGCTTTTCGAAGGGAAAAAAATATGGAACATGCCAATTTAGTAAAATAATAAAGTTCCAGAATAACGCAGCAAGAATGGTTTTATTAATTTAATAATAGTCTCAATAGTCTATTTGACCTGGTAAACCTAAATATTTATTATACCGGTAATTTACCAAAGAAAATTGCCATTTATAAAAAATTGTTTATTTATGAAATTTTTTTTAGCAAATTCCCGGTAATTTATCAAAAAAATTGCAAAATTTGAAAATTAAAAAATAATTCGTTTTTTAATCAATCAATTAGTTGTACCAACCATCCAATAATTCCAATATCAATCCAAATTAAAGTTTAATGTACTTTTAATCATTAAATTTGGATGTCTTGGAGAAAAATGACGCAAAACTAAAGAGATTATTATTTAAACAATTTGTAATTTACCCGTAATTTACTGGTATCCACACTAATAAAACTAGTGAAAGCTTTAGAAAAATCATATTTCAGTAAAACAATGTGATTTGTCATTGTTTCGCATTAAGCCCTTCAATTATTATTATTATTATTATTGACGGATCAGTCGCCCAAATTTGATTTGTACGTGGTGTAACCGTTCGGCGTCAGCAGTACCGGAAAGTGCAACTGCGCTGTGGTGGTCATATCAAAAACAATCTGAAATAAAAGTCACAAAAACAGAATTTTTGGATTTTGGTTGGTACATTTTACTGTAAAATTGCTACGTCGAAATAAATGACGTAGATGCAGAAAAATGGTGAAGTTTTGTTAAATTGCCATAGACATCTACAAGTATCTACCAAGATTTTGTAAAACTAGCATTTGCTTCTGAAATTGCTTTGAAAATGACCAAATTCTCTAAAAACTAAGTTTTGACAATGAAACATTAAAGACTTCAGCTCTATAAACCTGGCAACACTGCTACCAACCCAAAGGCAGTGAAATGATCTTGATTTTCGTGTATTCATTAGCATGAACGTGAAAATCATTCTGATTTGTGACGAAAACTTAGTTTGATATTCATTTCCTACTGTATTGGTGCAATCATGTGTTTTCAATCATTTAGATTATCTGGAAGTTAATCAGACTCTTATAATTCTTTTTCAACCACAATTTAAATCTGTTACACTTATAATCAGCTTTAAAATCATTCAAAAAATATGTTCTTTAAGGTATAAAATAAAATGACTTGCCAGACATTAAAAGATTAAATGATTAAACAAAGACAATAAAACCCATCAGTACAGTGATAAACAAAAAACCATTAATTCCAATTAATCCCACCAGTTAATTTTATTACACATTGTAAACTTGTTTCAGTGTAACAGCTGGTCAATTTATTCCCTCAAAATGCAACTCAAACAGTTCAAACATATAACAAGCAACTAACCTCAATAAAAGGAAAAACACTTTCCTGTTTCTGGGACTCAAAGTATCTGTCAACATCGTAATGTAGCTTGTATCTTCCACAAGGGTTATCAATGTTTTTGACAAAAACGAAGCAGTACCCTTTGGTGTCTGTCAAACCTTCATTAACATACGTCCATCTGCCATTGACTAGTTTGTATAAGGAAACTAATAAACTTGGAACTGGACAGCCCTGGACAGTATCTGTCACTTGAGTGGAAATTCTTGAGTCCTGTTCCGATCATTTGAGTAAATATGTTGTAATTTTGATGGTTTAGTACCTTTAAGGTGTTGTTTTCTGTTGTGTCCTCTGATTCTTCACCCATTTCCTCCAGGTTAATTTCTCTGATTTCCAGTTGATTTTCATCCTGGGATTCTGTGGCTTCATTACTACCCTCATCACCTGTATTAATTATACTGTCATCAGCTACATTTTCCACCTTATCATAGCTGTTATTAGCCTGTTTCTGGAATTTCATATCAATTAAAATGAAAATTTAAACTGGATTATGTAAACATACAGTTTTAGGAATATTTCCAAATATCTGAGCAGCCTTTTGATGCCTTATAGTGCAGGTATGTTTGAGCAGGCTCAACCTATGTGCATGCAAGGTTTTCTGACAGTAAATACAGTAAGCTCTGGTCGGTTGTCCTTTAACACCTTTCAGCCACCCTAACCATTTACATTTAGTCACTAAAGCCACCCAATTTGACTTGGTTTACCCTTAAAGTCAGACATGTTCTCCCAAGCGGGCCGATAGGTTTGCCTGTAGTACTTAGAGTATTTGCCCCTCACCAGAGTACCCTCAAAGTTGTAACTTCTCATGTCAGCTTCAGAAATTTCCACCTCAGTAGCGGGAAGACCCTCCAACTCCACATCTTCGCTCAAAACCGTTTCGACGTGATTACTTTCGGGGCTGGGCAGTTTAATTAAGTGGAAAGGTATCACGTTCACTTCACTCAGCTCAATATTGGATGTCTCACCATCTTCGCACTCGATTGTTTCCTCGAATTCCGATATGTCGTTGCTCTCAGACATTTTAAAGCTTCCGGGGTCGGATGGTTGTGTTATGTTTAATTCATAACAATGTGCAATTTATTGTTTATCTAGATTTCTTTTAAAGTAATAACAAACACAACTAAACAATATATTTAAAAATTGAGGTTAAGGTAAAAAGTTTTGACATTTTAGTGTCACTGTCACAAACAACTATGTGACATGACAGATCATTGACAAATGAAATGGTTGTATGTTGTATCAATAGGCGCTTTCTTTCTAATCTAAAAATCACATGACACCATAATTTTAAAATCACACGGTGGTCACGTGACTTTTGAATCATAACGCGTTTGGACTCGAAATTACAAACCAAAAGAAAAGGGCTAATATATCTACTTATTAAAAAATCACTCTTATTACAAAGTGTTTTATTTCTTTGAAACAGTAACAACCTGAAACACACTTTGACTTATGGCATTACAAAAACACAAACACTTTCAACTACTAGACTATAAACCCAGAAACTATCACTTTTTCAGCAAAGACTCATCCTGCATGGATAATTGTCCCAATTTTTTACCGATACGTTCGTGAATGTCCAGAAACTTGGCCACGCACCGGTCAATGCAGACAGCTTCACCTTTGGCGATTTCCGAATCCCCATACACGGGAGCAATACACTTTTTGTGACAGGCCGCCGTCATCCTATTGTACATATCGGCCATCATTTCGATCTCGAGCTCTTGGATCAGTTGCAGGTTTTGCTGCTCGGTTTTCGACATGGTGTTTTTAAGGGGGTCGGTTTAAGCGGACGAGAACTTTCTTTGGCTCGCTTCGTATTCTCCTACGTTGGCTGCTCGCATGCGTTGTTTCGATTTCATGTTCTCATAGCGCTGTTTTTCGATACTCTTCTTGGCCAAGTAGAACGAAGATAAACCGCCAATTGTACAAATTGTCCTGAAAATTTGTTGGTTTAAGGATGAGTGAAGGTTGAGGTTATGATACTTACCAACCAATCCAAACTTTGGTCGTTTTACCAAAATACATACTTTTTGTGCTGGTTTTTATAAAATTATTGCCTACACATAGCTTTTATTTCTCAAAAAAGTAGGTAAACCTTCTTTTTTAGCGTGTATTTGTGACACTAATTTAAGGTTAAGGTTATTTCATTTCAAACGTCAATGTCACATTGGTCAAAGTAGTAATGTGGTAGAAGTAGTAAGGGGCGTGTTAGCTAGAAAATTAAAACAAAAAACAGTATATTACTAAAATGTACATTCTACAGGACATCCCATCCCATGGCTTTCTCAACCGCCAATTTCCATTTAGAATATCTGACGTCACGTTCGTCGTCGTTCATTTTAGGCGTCCAGACGTCACAAGGGATATCCATGCGATTGGTCAGATCCCAAAGGTCTACGGCCGCTCCCGCCACCATGGCCGCCCCCAGAGCCGTGCTCTCAGCCATTGAGGCTTTGACTACTTTGACGCCCCCCAAATCCGCTTGTAATTGCATCAAAAGTGAGTTAGCGGTCATACCGCCATCGACCTGATATTAATATATGTTTCGAAGGAGTTCATAATCATCATCAGGATTCATCACCTGTATTGAATTCAAATGAGATCCGTAATCCTTATTCATAGCCTCCAGAATGTCTCGAGTTTGGTAACAAACCGCGTCCAAAGTGGCCCTAACAATATGGCACGCCTTGGTATCTTCAGATATACCTACAATGACACTGGATACCAGAATGAATTAATTGAGAGAAAACAAACTGTAGAGTGTGTGAGCTTTACCCTCGTGCCTCTTGTTGCCAATAGGGGGCGTATAAGCCGCTGAAAGCAGGTACAAAGTATACTTCTCCCGCGCTCTCTAGTTCTGCCTCCTCGGCAATTTTTTGTGCGTCCCCGAAAGAGGGCAGCACGTTCATGTTGTCCTTGAGCCAGTTTAAGGCCGCACCCGCTATGGCCACCGACCCTAAACCATATCTGTTTAAAGTTTCAAGATAAGAAGATTAGGGTGAGCATCAGACCTTCTAAAGCGTAGATTGGGGGAGTTTTGGGACCCAACTGGTACGCCACTGTTGTTATCAGTCCATGGGAGCTGCTCACTTTATTCGTGCCAGTGTTGTACAAGAGGAAACAGCCTGTACCGTAGGTGGCCTTGGCCTATATAATGACATTTAATTACGCCATCTATTGGTTCAATGTAAAGACTGTTGATAGGGGGAAAAAACTTTACCTGGCCTCTTTGTAGACATTGTTGACCTAAAAGGGCGCTTTGTTGATCACCTACGCAACCAGCTAAGGGCACTCCCTTTAACGAGCCTACTGCAACGTTGCCGTATACCTCCGAACTGGATTTGATTTTAGGTAAAATAGCTGCAGGTATTGAAAAGAAGGTTAATAGCACCGGGTCCCATTTTAAACTATCGATATTCATCAACATGGTCCTGGAGGCGTTGGTAACATCAGTAATGTGCAGTCCACCTTTAACGCCTGCAAGCAGTTTTGTACGTGTTTGTTAAGGGGTTATGGTACCACTAACCTCCAGTTAGGTTCCAAATAAGCCAGGAATCCACAGTGCCGAATAGACAATCATTGGCCGCCACTGCTTTTTTGACATTTTGCACGTTATCAATCAACCATCGCAATTTGACAGCGCTGAAATACGGCGATATAGGCAATCCGCAAAGTGGTTTTAGGTAGTTTTTGTTTTTCGTCTTGTTCGGTATTTTTTCTAGCAATTGATCGACAGTGGCGGAGGTGCGCACGTCCAACCACACGATCGAATTGTACAGGGGCTTTCCGGTGGATTTTTCCCAAACTAGAGTAGACTCGCGCTGATTCGTCACACCTGATAGAAAACCCAACAATGGTATTTTTTTCCTGACTAAACTATGAATGAATCAGTAATAAGAAAATTACTTAAGAGACAATTAAACTACAATAGATTACAGAATTTTGACGCCTTCTAGCGTCCAAACGGTGTTATCAATCAGCTCATGGGGGGACATTTTTAGAAAGCTTGAAATCTGCTCTATCGTTTGTTTTCTATGATATTTTGACGTAACTTGTCAAATAAGGGAGTTATTTAGGGTCAAAGCAACGAGTGTCACAAAATATGTTATTTTATGGTGAAGGAACTTTGACGCCCTCTAGCAGCCAAACGACGTTATCAATCAACTCGAGGGGGGATATTTTTGGAAAGCTTCAAGTCTGCTCTATTTCTTGTTTTCTATGACATTTTGACGTATCTTGTCTAGTAAGGGAGCAATTTAGGGTCAAAACAACGTGTGTCAAAAAATCCATGATTTCATGGTAAAGGAACTTTGACGCCTTCTAGCGGCCAAACGGTGTAATCAATCAACTCGAGGGGGGATATTTTTGGAAAGCCTGAAATCTGCTCTATTTCTTGTTTTCTATGACATTTTGACGTAACTTGTTAAATAAGGGAGTTATTTAGGGTCAAAGCAAGGTGTGCCTCAAAATATGTGATTTTAGGGTGAAAGAATTTTGACGCCCTCTAGCGTCCAAACGGTGTTATCAATCAACTCGAGGGGGGATATTTTTGGAAAGCCTGAAATCTGCTCTATTTCTTGTTTTCTATGACATTTTGACGTAACTTGTTAAATAAGGGAGTTATTTAGGGTCAAAGCAAGGTGTGTCTCAAAATATGTGATTTTAGGGTGAAAGAATTTTGACGCGTTCTAGCGTCCAAACGGTGTCATCAATCAGATCATGGGGGGACATTTTTAGAAAGCTTGAAATCTGCTCTATCTTTTGCTTTCTATGATATTTTGACGTAACTTGTCAAATAAGGGAGTTATTTAGGGTCAAAGCAACGAGTGTCACAAAATATGTGATTTTAGGGTGAAAGAATTTTGACGCGTTCTAGCGTCCAAACGGTGTCATCAATCAGATCATGGGGGGACATTTTTAGAAAGCTTGAAATCTGCTCTATCGTTTGTTTTCTATGATATTTTGACGTAACTTGTCAAATAAGGGAGTAATTTAGGGTCAAAGCAAGGTGTGTCCCAAAATATGTGATTTTAGGGTGAAACAATTTTGACGCGTTCTAGCGTCCAAACGGTATTATCAATCAGTTCATGGGAGGACATTTTTAGAAAGCTTGAAATCTGCTCTATCGTTTGTTTTCTATGACATTTTGACGTAACTTGTCAAATAAGGGAGTTATTTAGGGTCAAAGCGAGGTGTGTCCCAAAATATGTGATTTTAGGGTGAAAGAATTTTGACGCGTTCCAGCGTCCAAACGGTGTTATCAATCAGCTCATGGGGGGACATATTTAGAAAGCTTGAAATCTGCTCTATCTTTTGCTTTCTATGACATTTTGACGTAACTTGTTAAATAAGGGAGTTATTTAGGGTCAAAGCAAGGTGTGTCCCAAAATATGTGATTTTAGGGTGAAACAATTTTGACGCGTTCTAGCGTCCAAACGGTGTTATCAATCAGTTCATGGGAGGACATTTTTAGAAAGCTTGAAATCTGCTCTATCGTTTGTTTTCTATGATATTTTGACGTAACTTGTCAAATAAGGGAGTTATTTAGGGTCAAAGCAACGAGTGTCACAAAATATGTTATTTTATGGTGAAGGAACTTTGACGCCCTCTAGCAGCCAAACGACGTTATCAATCAACTCGAGGGGGATATTTTTGGAAAGCTTCAAGTCTGCTCTATTTCTTGTTTTCTATGACATTTTGACGTATCTTGTCTAGTAAGGGAGCAATTTAGGGTCAAAACAACGTGTGTCAAAAAATCCATGATTTCATAGTAAAGGAACTTTGACGCCTTCTAGCGGCCAAACGGTGTAATCAATCAACTCGAGGGGGGATATTTTTGGAAAGCCTGAAATCTGCTCTATTTCTTGTTTTCTATGACATTTTGACGTAACTTGTTAAATAAGGGAGTTATTTAGGGTCAAAGCAAGGTGTGTCTCAAAATATGTGATTTTAGGGTGAAAGAATTTTGACGCGTTCTAGCGTCCAAACGGTGTCATCAATCAGATCATGGGGGGACATTTTTAGAAAGCTTGAAATCTGCTCTATCTTTTGCTTTCTATGATATTTTGACGTAACTTGTCAAATAAGGGAGTTATTTAGGGTCAAAGCAACGAGTGTCACAAAATATGTTATTTTATGGTGAAGGAATTTTGACGCCCTCTAGCGTCCAAACGGTGTTATCAATCAGCTCATGGGGGGACATTTTTAGAAAGCTTGAAATCTGCTCTATCGTTTGTTTTCTATGATATTTTGACGTAACTTGTCAAATAAGGGAGTAATTTAGGGTCAAAGCAAGGTGTGTCCCAAAATATGTGATTTTAGGGTGAAAGAATTTTGACGCCTTCTAGCGTCCAAACGGTGTTATCAACCAGCTCATGGGGGGACATTTTTAGAAAGCTTGAAATCTGCTCTATCGTTTGTTTTCTATGATATTTTGACGTAACTTGTGAAATAAGGGAGTTATTTAGGGTCAAAGGAAGGTGTGTCCCAAAATATGTGATTTTAGGGTGAAAGAATTTTGACGTCTTCTAGCGTCCAAACGGTGTTATCCATCAGCTCATGGGGGGACATTTTTAGAAAGCTTGAAATCTGCTCTATCTTTTGCTTTCTATGACATTTTGACGTAACTTGTCAAATAAGGTAGTAATTTAGGGTCAAAGCAACGAGTGTCACAAAATATGTTATTTTATGGTGAAGGAACTTTGACGCCCTCTAGCAACCAAACGACGTTATCAATCAACTCGAGGGGGGATATTTTTGGAAAGCTTCAAGTCTGCTCTATCTTTTGTTTTCTATAATATTTTGACGTATCTTGTCAAGTAAGGGAGCAATTTAGGGTCAAAACAACGTGTGTCTTTGTCAGGAACTCGGCCGGATTAAAGTCAATTATTTTCTAGGAAATGCCGGTAATTTGCAAAATCACTTTAGCCAGGGGTAGGTTAGGTTAATTGATTACGTAAAATTTTCAAATTAAGAAATATTAATTACGCTAAAATTAGCTTAGTAATTTCCGGTCACTTTACCAACTGCTGCGATGTCATTAACGCTGCCCCCCATTGCGATCAATTTGTCAATAGTCTTCTCAATGCATTTGTTCACCACCGATAGGATTTCCATAGGGTCCTGTTCCACCCATCCCTCTTGAGGGCATATTTGCCCTAAAGACTGCTGATGCGCAGCTACCACTTCCGTAGTTCCGGCCCTAAAAACCAAATTGTTATAGAGGGCGCCACTGTACTAGTTTTGTTTGTTTACTTACTTAAACAATATAAAGCGGGCACTGGACGTGCCTTCGTCTATGGCACCAATCAGAGGACCCATGCTGATGTGCTCCAGGGGCAAAATTGTTACCGAACCTGCTAGATTTTTACATAATACACTCTTTTACAACCATTTAGTTTGACATTAAGATTCGCTCTATCGTTTGATTGTTATGGTTTGTTTTTCGAATTTTTGGGCGATAAGACTGCGATTAAGCTGGATTTTGACTTTTATTTACGCTTATTAATGTGTAGCAATTAAAGCCAGCGTCACACTATCGGTTTTTAGTATTTAGTTGGCAAACTGGTGGATGTGAGAGAGTACGAAAATACACTTTGTTATTGTCCGAGGTGGCCTTGAAGGAAAATAGCGCGACAGAGACAGACACTGTTGCATTACTTGTCTCGTTACAATGGTGTTAGCTAACTGATTCTAAATTTAATCACCATTACTTGTTAGCTTTGGTCAAGGTTTACCTGCAGAAATTAGATGTTGGAACGTCACAAAGGTGTCGCCACCAGTTTAGACCTGCAGCATCAAATAACGTCAAAAACAACATCAACTCAAATGACTTTTCTACCTGCTAAAAGCCTTTAAATCGGGCGGGTTTGTGGTAAAACCCAAACGCGTCAAAACATATTAAAATCCAGTTAGTATGCAAAATTTACGGCAAAAAAGTCAAACGGATACAGGTCAGGTGGGCGTCCCTGCCAGTATGTTCAGGTTTTCCCCTCTGGGGTACGAATGTCATAAAGTATCGTTATATTTACACCAAGAAAACGGTTATTGACTGCCTCAGAATGATTATGATTGCTCTATGGTGTTTTTCTGTTAAATGTGCAAAGACAAAAATGAAGATATTGATGATCAGAAAATCTCAATGGTCGCGTGACCAACTGTCAAGTGACGTCACATCAATTCAATTCAAATTTAAAATTGTCTCTATCTTTGTGTTAGTTCTCTCTCTTCTTCTCGTTGGATTCTGGTGGACATTTTTGCTTATGGAGCCTTCCAGTAGTATTTACTCTGTGTCCCAGGAAAAGTGGCAGTGACGTCATATATGAAATTCACTTCTGTCTTAGATTAATTCATAAAATTTTCTTTGATCTTTTCTGTGTGATTTATAAAGCATTGTTTTTGTTAAACATTTCGTTTTCCACTTGGAAATTGTCCATCAACCCAACAATGAGCTCTCTGCTGCTCGTATTTACTGTAATATCATTTTAACTTGAAGGTATTTAGGTATAAACAAAGCTAATTTTCAAAATTCTAGATTTTTCACAAAAAAAAAGGTTTTTTTAAAAATTCTAGTTTTTAATTTTTCAAGATTATTGCAAATTCAAGATTATATTCAACAAAAACTAGAATCAACTTTCACGACCTCTAGCGGCTTAACGGTACAATTTAGAGCTGTCTGCTTAACGTCACGTGATAGCTCCATTCATTAGCTTTATTTTGTTATACGATGTGTCTATACAGAATGTTTCAAATTACCGAGTTATGGAGGAATTTTTGGAAAAGTGCACGAAATTTTGACTCAAATTTGTGATTTTTGGGCCTACTATACTAACAGCCTCCGTACTGGATTTTGTTCAATTAAAGTGAGCTTTTTAACTAATTTCAAGTTGGGGAACACGATGCTGACGTCCATTTTGCTCTGAAAAGCACAGTTTTGGAGATGATTTTGAAATTATGGCAATTTTGACAGTTTTTAAAGCGTGGCACCCTTAAAAACTTACATTTTGACAAATGACACTCCAAGTTACATTTCGTCCACTAACCTAAAGTTATTTAGACAGTAAAAGACAATTTCTAAAATTCAAAAATTTTCCAAAAAAATTCATGGGGTACCCCCTGTAAAAAATGTGCGATACTCAGTTTTTTATTTTTCAAGGTCAAATGGGGCCCTGTACAAAAAAATGTCATATTAAGTAAAAAGTGCCTCCCATCGAGGTGTATACGTGGTAAAAATTTCACACCCCTAACTCAACTCGTTTTGGAAATATTCGTGAAAATACCCGAAAAAAAATCATCAACTTTGACGCCCTCTAGCGTCCAAACGGTACACCTTAGCCTGGTCCGGTCAATGTCACGTGATAGCCCCATTTATTAGCTTTCTTTTGTTATACGATGTGTCTATACAGAATGTTTTAAATTACCGAGTTATGGACGAATTTTTGGAAAAGTGCACGAAATTTTGACTCAAATTTGTGATTTTTAGGCCTACTATACTAACAGCCTCCGTACTGGATTTTGTTCAATTAAAGTGAGCTTTTTAACTAATTTCAAGCTGGGGAACACGATGCTGACGTCCATTTTGCTCTGAAAAGCACAGTTTTGGAGATGATTTTGAAATTATGGCAATTTTGACAGTTTTTAAAGCGTGGCACTCTTGAAAACTTACATTTTGACAAATGACACTCCAAGTTACATTTCGTGCACTAACCTAAAGTTATTTAGACGGTAAAAGACAATTTCCAAAATTCAAAAATTTTCCAAAAAAATTCAGGGGGTACCCCCTGTAAAAAATGTGCGATACTCAGTTTTTTATTTTTCAAGGTCAAACGGGGCCCTGTACAAAAAAACATCATATTAAGTAAAAAGTGCCTCCTGTCGAGGAGTATACGTGGTAAATTTTCACACCCCTAACTCAACTCGTTTTCGAAATATTGGTGAAAATACCCGAAAAAAAATAATCAACTTTGACGCCCTCTAGCGTCCAAACGGTACAACTTAGCCTGGTCCGGTCAATGTCACGTGATAGCCCCATTTATTAGCTTTCTTTTGTTATACGATGTGTCTATACAGAATGTTTCAAATTATCGAGTTATGGACGAATTTTTGGACAAGTGCACGAAATTTTGACTCAAATTTGTGATTTTTGGGCCTACTATACTAACAGCCTCCATACAGGATTTTGTTCAATTAAAGTGAGTTTTTTAACTAATTTCAAGCTGGGGAACACGATGCTGACGTCCATTTTGCTCTGAAAAGCACAGTTTTGGAGATGATTTTGAAATTATGGCAATTTTGACAGTTTTTAAAGCGTGGCACCCTAAAAAACTTACATTTTGACAAATGACACTCCAAGTTACATTTCGTGCACTAACCTAAAGTTATTTAGACAGTAAAAGACAATTTCTAAAATTCAAAAATTTTCCAAAAAAATTCATGGGGTACCCCCTGTAAAAAATGTGCGATACTCAGTTTTTTATTTTTCAAGGTCAAATGGGGCCCTGTACAAAAAAATGTCATATTAAGTAAAAAGTGCCTCCCATCGAGGAGTATACGTGGTAAAAATTTCAAACCCCCTAACTCAACTCGTTTTCAAAATATGGGTGAAAATATCCGAAAAAAAAATCATCAACTTTGACGCCCTCTAGCGTCCAAACGGTACAACTTATCCTGGTCCGGTCAATGTCACCTGATAGCCCCATTCATTAGCTTTCTTTTGTTATACGATGTGTATATACAGAATGTTTTAAATTACCGAGTTATGGACGAATTTTTGGAAAAGTGCACGAAATTTTGACTCAAATTTGTGATTTTTGGGCCTACTATACTAACAGCCTCTGTACTGGATTTTGTTCAATTAAAGTGAGCTTTTTAACTAATTTCAAGCTGGGGAACACGATGCTGACGTTCATTTTGCTCTGAAAAGCACAGTTTTGGAGATTACTTTGAAATTATGGCAGTTTTGACAGTTTTTACCCGAAAAATAAATCATCAACTTTGACGCCCTCTAGCGTCCAAACGGTACAACTTATCCTGGTCCGGTCAATGTCACGTGATAGCCCCATTCATTAGCTTTCTTTTGTTATACGGTGTGTCTCAGAATGTTAACTACACTTAAATCTAAATAAAATTTAAATTACAGCTGGAAAAAATTCGAGAAAACTGCCATCAAATGTCAGCTCAATTAGTTGATAGTATAGTTTGTTCAATATCATTTTAAAGACATTGCAAGAAAACGCATTATTTTAGCTTACAATACGAAGAAACTCATTAGACATCATCTTCCCCATTGATTGCATCGTCAACCTCAAATTACCCCAGTGATTTAGGCAAATACGCAAGAGAGAGTGAACGGAAGTGTGACGTCACGCGTCCAGCCTAAGAATCATATATAAAACCAGCTAGGGAATCCTTAGTAGCGACAGTCTGTGGTTGTTAACAGTTAGAATGGTTGAAATCGGTTTAATTAACGGCCAATGCGAGGCAAAAAGCATCACCAACGGAAATGGGGTTCAAGCCGCCGTGACGCAGTTGGCTTTACCCAAGTGTCATTGCGTCAAAGGATCAGAAGTGTGCTCCTACCACGAGTCAAGAGTGAAACCACCTACCAGAGAAACCCTCATCCCGGAAATGACCAAAGCCTACAAGTCCCTATTGGGTGCACTAGGGGAAAATCCGGACCGAGAAGGTTTGCTGAAAACCCCCGAAAGAGCCGCCAAAGCGATGCTGTACTTCACCAAAGGCTACGACCAGAACCTGGAGGAAATCCTCAACGACGCCATCTTTGACGAAAACCACGACGAAATGGTGGTGGTCAAGGATATTGAAATGTTTTCAATGTGCGAACACCACCTGGTGCCCTTCTACGGGAAAGTTTCCATAGGGTATTTACCTTCTGGGAAGGTGCTAGGGCTCAGCAAACTGGCCAGGATCGTTGAAGTGTACTCCAGGAGGTTACAAGTCCAGGAGAGGTTGACCAAACAGATTGCTGTGGCCGTACTGAAGGCGGTACAACCGAATGGGGTGGCTGTGGTTGTTGAAGGATCGTAAGTTGATAAAGTTGATGTCAGAAACAGTTTTAACTAATTCAATTTTTCAGGCACATGTGCATGGTTATGAGGGGAGTGCAGAAAATCAACAGCAAAACTGTCACCTCCACCATGCTGGGGGAGTTTAGAGACAACCAGAAAACCAGGGAGGAGTTTCTCAAATTGGCCTTGAGCCACTAAATCAGTTGTAAAAACTAACTTATTTATTGTTATTATTATTATTAATATTTATGTTAATCTGTAAATATAAGGCTGCATTAAACGAAGTGTGATATTATATACAGTATGACCTTAGTTTTTTTTTGTTGATGTTCTAAAGCGTTAAATTAACTAATAAAAAAAAAACTGAAATAAATTACGATGATTGCTATGCCAACCCTGACATAGGTATTTCACAATAATTATTCTTATCTGTTATTATACTGACATAATATAAAGATAAGTTTAATTATTTATTGTTTCTCGTAAATACACAGGCACAGAGGTTATAGTCGTACACATATACAGCGAAAATCAAAGTAAAATACGTGACGTCACCAGAAAAATACGTCACTTTAAGAAGAGATGATTATGAGATAAGTTAACGACCAAATCACGTCAGCTGTAATCCTTTCCTGTTAGCCATCAGTTTTGTAATCTGGGTATTACGAGTAGTCACTGTTATTTCAAGAAATGTGGACCAATTATCAGGACAGGAATTGGTAAAAAACCGTTCAGTTTAATGTAAGCAGAAAAATGTCAAGAAAGGAACATGCAACGACCCAACCACGTCAGCTACAACCAATCAGAGTTATTGTTATAAGCAGGATTTGAATAACCTGATAAAAGAAAGAAGGAAAATTAGGACTTTTTTTATTTATTATTAATTAATATAGAGACAATTAAATTGAAATGTGCAATAAAAAACTGGTAAATACGGACGTTGCATATCGATTGTATGAACATGATTAAGGTTAACGATAAGCCACCAAACGAGGAAAAACCATACCATACTACCTGTTTTGCTGTAATGGGTTGGATGGTGCAATACCCACGTAACATTAGTAGTTCAAAAAATTGAAAACATAACCGGAAACGGATGTTTTAATGGCAATGAAATTGCTAGAGCAGGATACATAAAAAAAATCGTTTTACCAAGCAAATTTCCCAATTACGGCCCTGTGCTGTGCTGAAGTGTACATTGAAAATGGGCGTGACCTAAATTGACCACGCCCTTCGCCCTTTCGACTGCTTTAGAAGCTTCTGTAATGTTCTGAAATCGTTTTAGACCACTTTAGGAGCATTGAAGGTTCTGGAATGCTTTAGAGGCATTTGGAAAAACTTTTAAAGTGTTTTGAAATCTTCTAGAGCTTCTAGAGACTAGTTGAAGAGCATTTGGAATCTTCTAGACTGTTTCGAAAGACTTTCGACTGCTTTAGAAGCATTTTGGAGTTTCTGTAATGTTCTGAAATCGTTTTAGACTACTTTAGGAGCATTGAAGGTTCTGGAATGCTTTAGAGGCATTTGGAAAAACTTTTAAAGTGTTTTGAAATCTTCTAGAGCTTCTAGAGACTAGTTGAAGAGCATTTGGAATCTTTTAGACGGTTTTGAAAGACTTTCGACTGCTTTAGAAGCATTTTGGTGTTTCTGTAGTGTTCTGAAATCTTTTTAGTCTACTTTAAGAGCATTGAAGGTTCTGTAATGCTTTAGAGACATTTGGAAAAGCTTTTAGAGTGTTTTGAAATCTTCTAGAGCTTCTAGAGACTACTTGAAGAGCATTTAGAATATTTCAGACTGTTTCGAAAGACTTTTGACTGCTTTAGAAGCATTTTGGAGTTTCTGTAGTGTTTTGAAATCTTTTTAGTCTACTTTAGGAGCATTGAAGGTTCTGGAATGCTTTAGAGGTATTTGGAAAAGCTTTTAGACTGTTTTGAAATCTTCTAGAGCTTCTAGAGACTAGTTGAAGAGCATTTGGAATCTTCTAGACTGTTTCGAAAGACTTTCGACTGCTTTAGAAGCATTTTGGAGTTTCTGTAATGTTCTGAAATCGTTTTAGACTACTTTAGGAGTATAGAAGGTTCTGGAATGCTTTAGAGGCCTTTGGAAAAGCTTTTAGACTGTTTTGAAATCTTCTAGAGCTTCTAAAGACTAGTTGAAGAGCATTTGGAATCTTTTAGACGGTTTCGAAAGACTTTCGACTGCTTTAGAAGCATTTTGGTGTTTCTGTAGTGTTCTGAAATCGTTTTAGACTACTTTAGGAGCATTGAAGGTTCTGGAATGCTTTAGAGGTATTTGGAAAAGCTTTTAGACTGTTTTGAAATCTTCTAGAGCTTCTAGAGACTAGTTGAAGAGCATTTGGAATCTTCTAGACTGTTTCGAAAGACTTTCGACTGCTTTAGAAGCATTTTGGAGTTTCTGTAATGTTCTGAAATCGTTTTAGACTACTTTAGGAGTATTGAAGGTTCTGGAATGCTTTAGAGGCCTTTGGAAAAGCTTTTAGACTGTTTTGAAATCTTCTAGAGCTTCTAAAGACTAGTTGAAGAGCATTTGGAATCTTTTAGACGGTTTCGAAAGACTTTCGACTGCTTTAGAAGCATTTTGGTGTTTCTGTAGTGTTCTGAAATCTTTTTAGTCTACTTTAAGAGCATTGAAGGTTCTGTAATGCTTTAGAGACATTTGGAAAACCTTTTAGAGTGTTTTGAAATCTTCTAGAGCTTCTAGAGACTACTTGAAGAGCATTTAGAATATTTCAGACTGTTTCGAAAGACTTTTGACTGCTTTAGAAGCATTTTGGAGTTTCTGTAGTGTTCTGAAATCTTTTTAGACTACTTTAGAAACATTGAAGATTCTGGAATGCTTTAGAGGCATTTGGAAAAGCTTTTATACTGTTTTGAAATCTTCTAGAGCTTCTAGAGACTAGTTGAAGAGCATTTGGAATCTTCTAGACTGTTTCGAAAGACTTTCGACTGCTTTAGAAGCATTTTGGAGTTTCTGTAGTGTTTTGAAATCGTTTTAGACTACTTTAGGAGCATTGAAGGTTCTGGAATGCTTTAGAGGCATTTGGAAAAGCTGTTAGACTGTTTTGGAATCTTCTAGAGCTTCTAGAGACTAGTTGAAGAGCATTTGGGAGCTTCTAGACTGTTTCGAAAGACTTTCGACTGCTTTAGAAGCATTGTAGGTTCTGGAATGCTTTAGAGGCATTTGGAAAAGCTTTTAGACTGTTTTGAAATCTTCTAGAGTTTCTAGAGACTAGTTGAAGAGCATTTGGAAGCTTCTAGACTGTTTCGAAGGACTTCCGACTACTTTAGAAGCATTTTGGAGTTTCTGTAATGTTCTGAAATCGTTTTAGACTACTTTAGGAGCATTGAAGGTTCTGGAATGCTTTAGAGGCATTTAGAAAAGCTTTTAGACTGTTTTGAAATCTTCTAGAGCTTCTAGAGGCTAGTTGAAGAGCATTTGGGAGCTTCTAGACTGTTTCGAAGGACTTCCGACTACTTTAGAAGCATTTTGGAGTTTCTGTAGTGTTTTGAAATCTTTTTAGTCTACTTTAGGAGCATTGAAGGTTCTGGAATGCTTTAGAGGCATTTGGAAAAGCTTTTAGACTGTTTTGAAATCTTCTAGGGCTTCTAGAGACTAGAAGAGGCGTGTTAAAGAAGAACAAAAGTACTTGACTTGACCTCTCGTCATCTGAGGGTCGCCACTGTCAAGAATATGGAAGAATTTTCTATTAAATTACGTAATATACACACATTCACAATTTATATGCACACGCACTATAAAACTAGTTGTTAATCGCAAATAATTGCAATTATAGTGCACATTGCTACTTAACCTTGACTTGGATTTATCCAACTTATAGCTGAACTGCGCATACACACGGAGCACCTGGTGGTTCCTTCCTTGATTCAACTTCCCCGACAAAACTAAAAAAAAAATTCAGGGTCGGATTTTAGACTAATCGGAAAGGTTATTACCGTTTTTTTCGCGCAAATACCGAAAGTGGCAATTAAATTGATTTTTTGTGTAAACGCGGCCTTGTCAAATCACAGGAAGTACCCGACCAGATTGATAATCTCTGTGCGTTTACTATAGTTGCACCATCTATGATTTGTTTGGCAAACTTTTACAAAAACCCCCTTGAAAACCCTCAAAGATTTTTTATACGTGAAGGAGGAGAATTGCACTGCAAAACAAGGTCTCCAATTAGCATAGATGACCGAATTCAGGGTTTGTTACGCTTCGAACTCTTCAAACCGTATTAATTACCAGAAAAAATATATAGTGGTGAATCACAGTCACCATTCCGTACAGACTAAACGGTCGCAATTTTTGCGAAAAAAAAAACCAAAAAGGGCGGGAAACCACCACAACTGGGGGGATACAGTTTTCCCGTAGCCCGTTCTCGTTCACTCTGTTTCTCAGTTCGCTTTCGGACACGGTGGGCACGTAACACGTCGCCGTATATCCAAACCACGTGATTTTCAACAACGGTGATTGTTTCACCACCCTTTTAATTAGTTAAACCTTGAATACTGCAAATCGGTATTTCAAAGCAGTTATGGCGGCCACTAACGGTTCGGGTGGTCAAAAACCGCCCCCCTTTCATTCCCCAAAGAGCGCCTGGGCCAATTTGGAGGATGTGGAACCGCCTGGTACACCCAAAACTCCTCGCACCTCCACAACACCAGGTGAGCGCAAAAATCTAACATATTTTGTTGTATTCAGGTTAATGACGAATGTAAACTTGAAATGCTGCAGCATTCTTAACCATTTTAATGGTAACTTAGTTTATTTATGAAATAAATTTGACAGATTTGAATTGAATTTCAGGTCACGAAAATTGCACTTTTCACCACGATTTAGAACTGGACCATAAGCCACCAACAAGGGAAGCCATGATCCCGGAAATGACCCGATCCTACAGGTTGCTACTGAATTCCTTAGGGGAAAATCCCGACCGTCAAGGTTTACTTAAAACCCCCGAAAGGGCGGCCAAAGCTATGCTTTTCTTCACCAAAGGCTACGACCAAAATTTGGAGGGTAAGTGTCTCACATTTCAAGCCTTTTCCCCAAGGGTCAGTGTAATTAACTGCATAATGCTTTTAGAGAGGGATCGTTAAATTTTAGGGCTCGAGAGTCGTAAAAAGTGTTGATGGATTGTGTCCCCATCCGGATTAATGTATTGTTCTAAGTATCACTCTAAAAAATTTTTCAAAAGGGCTCATCACAGCCCTATACAAACACTAATTTGATTTGAAGCTCGACGCTCTGGTAATTGACCTGGCGCTAGTTAAATTAGCCCTTCGAGTGCCTTTATCATCGTTTCAACAAATTCTATCAAACCTTCCCTGTACATAAGCCACTTACTGATATTACGAGAGAGTAAAGAGCTAATTTCAAAGTCTAAAAAGGAACGTATCGACCCTACTACACCCATATCCGAGTGTAAATCAAGGCTTTTCGACTGCCCCTCGTAATAATGAGAACAAAGATTCCCTTCTTGGAGAAATGGCAGCGGTAATGCTGGAGAAAAAGTCGGAAATCCGTTTCTATGGAGTCGGCACGTAGTTAAACCGATTTAGAGATAAAGTTGGGCCACTTCACTTCCAGATTGCTTTTTCTTGTGTTATTAAAGGGCCTGAGGGAATTGGACTCCCTATCGTAGGACCTGGAGCACTTCTAATTGCTCAAGTCATTTTTGAGA
Source organism: Ips typographus (assembly GCF_016097725.1). Lineage (NCBI taxonomy): Eukaryota > Metazoa > Arthropoda > Insecta > Coleoptera > Curculionidae > Ips > Ips typographus. Next base: position 5,338,438 of record NC_138431.1, read on the forward strand.
GGTTATTAACACTTGGGAGACTTTCCTTAAAAGCAATTTTCCACTTGTCTAACCGTTTCCTGGCGTTTAAGCTTGAAAGCACTTTGTAGTTTTACAATTTTATAGAAATACTAAACGACGCTATCTTTGACGAGGACCATGACGAAATGGTGGTGGTTAAGGATATTGAAATGTTTTCAATGTGCGAGCACCACCTAGTGCCCTTCTACGGAAAAGTCTCCATAGGGTATTTGCCCTCTGGAAAAGTGTTAGGTCTAAGCAAATTGGCGCGGATCGTGGAGATTTACTCCAGAAGGCTCCAAGTGCAGGAACGACTGACCAAACAGATTGCGGTGGCTGTACTGAAGGCTGTACAACCTAATGGAGTCGCTGTCATCGTTGAAGGAACGTAAGTACTGATCTTCTTAATATACGGTGTAAACGCACTTTACCATAACACTTATGCAACTCACCATACACTGACCGAGTTTATCTCGTTTTCAGGCACATGTGCATGGTAATGCGTGGTGTGCAGAAAATCAACAGTAAAACTGTAACGTCCACCATGCTGGGGGTGTTCAGAGACGACCAACGAACCAGAGAGGAATTCCTCAAACTCGCTTTGGACCATTAAACGACCAATTTATTATTTTAAAGGATTTAAGTGGATAGAATCAGGGATGAAATCCATCAGGGTTAATGAACGTTGAAACCCTCTTTTGTTATCATATTCAGATTAATCTATTAAACGTTGTCCGACTTGTATTGTATAGTAGCTTATATTATACTAATAAGCATATTTTATGAACCATATAATATTATCTAGTACAGTATACTATAATGTAATCTCTGTGATATCTTCAAAAAGCGATTATATACAAGACAATCGATTAAAACGCGGACCCAGGCACTTGTTACCGGAAAATGACACGGAATATAAAGGGAAACAAAATAAAAAGTGGTTTTCTTTCATACTCAAAAAAAAAAAATAAGTGGCAACGCAGCGTAGAACCGGCAATACTGTACTAGAATGACACTTGACACTGACAGTTCAAAAATTAACCTTAAAATTAAAGTGTAAACAAATAAATAGGGGGGCCTCCTATTTAAACCATGCGTGTAAAACCCATTTAGGGCCCCATATTCTAAAAAAATGACTTTCCTATTCGACAGCACGGTGATATTTTCATCTCAGGTGAGTGACTCAATCAACGTTAGGGCTTTGGCAACTTACTGTCTCCCTTTAGGTGTTTTTCTTCATAGGAGCATGGATTTTCTTTATGAAACAACTGTTCAAAGACTACGAGGTGCGTCACAAAATGGTTCAGCTGATTTTCAGTATCACGCTGACATTGTCCTGCACCATGTTTGAGCTGATTATCTTTGAGATTCTTGGCTTTCTAGACTCTAGGTAAGCAAAATGATTTGCTCCATTTCAGTCGCTCCCAATTGATTTTTAAACAGTTCCAGGTCATTCTACTGGTACCTTATGCTGTATTTATTGCTTTTTGTTGTCATTGTATTAAATCCTTTCTACATTTCCTATTACTGCATAAGTAATATACGTTATGGTAAGTATAGTAGCCAATGTAGGATGGGTGTTTAGGGTGGAATTTTTATACGACAGTACGGCCTGACTATGTGGGTGGACTCACTTTCATCACATGGCTGATTTTCTTAACAGTGTTTTGGAAAATTGGAGACCCTTTTCCAATTAACCACCCCAATCATGGATTTTTCTCTATTGAGTCTCTAGTGTCTAGAATCGGCGTTATTGGGGTTACAGTTATGGCTCTCTTGTCTGGGTTTGGGGCTGTTAACTACCCCTACTCTTCAATGAAATTCTTTATGAGGTGCTTTTAACGCAATTTCGAGGGTTGGTATTAGTGAAACTGAATTGTAGGGACGTTTCTGAAATTGACGTGCACAATATCAACAAACGGCTAATGCAAACTATGGAAATGATCGTAATTCGGAAAAAACGAATTGCCATTGCGAAAAAACAAATGATGGGAAAAGTGGAGGCGGCCAATCGAAAAGGAATTTGGGAGATGATATCATCTGTTACTGGAAATCGAAGCAATGAGAGTAAGTTATGGAGTTGTATTTTTAAAATTTAATCCTAAAATGGTGTATTTCAGATGTGACGCAATTAAAATTGGAAATTGAAGGTTTGGAGGAAATGAGCAGGCAATTGTTTCTAGAGGTGCATGAACACCGTAATATGCTGGAACGAATCGAGTGGTCGAAAACTTGGAAAGGAAGCTACTTTAATTTCCTGGGTTACATATTTTCTGGGTATTGTTTGTGGAAAATTTTCATTGTGAGTGAGTTTGAAAATCGTCTGAACAAAATATATAAAATCAATTTGGCAACGTTGCAGTGCACTATTAACATCCTGTTCGATAGAGTCGGTAAAAAAGATCCCGTGACCCGGGGCATTGAAATTGCAGTTAACTGGATGGGATTCGATTTTGATGTGAATTTCTGGTCGCAGCAGATTTCTTTTTATTTGATTGGATGCATTGTGGTGACTTCTATTCGAGGTCTACTGCTCACCGTTACTAAGGTAGTTTTAATGTTAACTGGGACAAAGTTAATCGGTTATTTAATTGGATGTTGTAGTTTTTTAATAAAATGTCCTCAAACAAAAGCTCAAACATTATAGTGCTGATTTTGGCCCAAATTATGGGCATGTACTTTGTATCATCAGTGTTACTGCTGAGAATGAACATGCCTGTCCAGTATAGAATGATTATCACGCAAGTCTTGGGTAAGTGCCAGTTTAGCAGTGTTGACAAATTTCAAACAATTCACTTTCAGGCTCCTTACAATTCAATTTTTATCATCGATGGTTTGACGTTATTTTTCTGGTCAGCGCTTTAGGAAGCATGGTCACCTTGTATTTAGCCCATAAACCACCAGTCAAAGACAATATGTTGTGATAGTTGTGTTGACACATTTTTTTATACTTTATTGTTTACTAATTATTAAATATAATATTACAAATGGTAGATGTTTCATGTTATCACTTTATCAGTAGCTTAAGAGGTGGCAACAGTGCTTAGATCTTTCAACTGAGCTGTCACTGTCAATAATTGTTATGGTCCTAGTTGGCTGTGGTTGATAAGTTTGACAGCTGTCATATAATAATTGTTTGCAAGGTTATCTAAGATGTAGGCTTTTTGTGACAATTGCCATCCATAGGCGACCTGACCATACCAACCAGGGTTTAACTTATAGTCCTTTCACCAAATCATAGTAAACTACCAAATTTTTAAAGATATTTTTTGCATAAAAAAAAAAACAAAGCTTAACTTAAAATTAATTACAAGTACCTTTTAAAGCTATTCATCTACCGGACACTATTTGACTGAAATAAACTTGGAAAGCCCCTCGAGTAAACCAATATAGGCTGAATGTTCGTAAGCGGTGCTGTAGTCAGATAATTTCTCCACAAACTCATTGGTGATGCCCTTCTCCTCAAGATAGTTCAGTATCAGATCATAAAGGTACTAAAATGGACGCATTAAAAATACAAATAAACTGCATTAAGGTGAAATAAAGTACACGCACTGAGTCTAACACCTCTCCAGAAACTGAGTAAACATTTTCATTCCACTCTCCATTATAAATGCTCAGTTCATCAATACCAAAACCATCATCTAAAAAGTTACTTTAGTAATTTGGTTTTAAGGTTAAAAGATTAACTTACTGTAACCGTCATCTTGTTCACTAGGTTGCACAAATGAGCACAAAACACTGACTGTAGTGTTACCCCTTACTAAATCAACTTTGAAAGCTGGTTTGGACTTTAACTCTCCTATTTCAGATTTGTCCAGGTTCTCATGGATTTCTGGTTCAGAGTCAGTGTCCACAGAATGGTTGACATTGAATGAAATCTTAATGCTGCAACAAACCAGTAAATACCTTTATACAGTTTGAAAAATAGAGAGTACAAACTTTTCAGTTTCGGTTTGTTTGGTTAAGGTAACTTCTGCCCCATTTAAACTAGCTTTAAACCCATCAATTTCAGTGGGGATTGTTTTCACCTTCTGCGCTTTCCTCTCTGCCAGAATCTCTTCAGTTAGAAACTCCACCAACTCCTTCTCAGCTGTATTTCCTTCATTTAATTATTAAAATTTACATTTTCAAAGAATGTTAATCTTACCTTTTGTATGTACAAGGTGTTTGGTGCCCCCGCAGCCACAACCGCACAAATTACTGTGCAGTGATTTGGGGCTGCTCATGTGCCACAAGCTACGGCAAGCAAGAATTGGGGCCGAAGTGTGTGAGGTTAGATTTTTTACGGGGTGCAGGAGCGCTTTGAGTGGGGTCAAACGCGACACTGATTTTAAAATTGAATTCATTTTTACCGGTCAATTTTTCTAAAAGAAAGGGAGTGAAAACGTGCTTGAACGCCGGTAACTTTTTTAGAAGCAAGCTCTTGTTCTGGGTTCTGGCTTTAAACTGTCAAGAGTGTCAATGTCAACTTTCATTTCAGACAGTTGCATTCTTTTGTTGTCCTTTACTAAAATGACTTAACAGACAAAGACATAAAATGTTTATGACATTGAGGTTACAATTTCAAACTGTCTTTCTCTTTTTTTTTTTAAGTTTATTAGTTTAAAGAGTAAAAATAAACATTTAAACTGTCATGCAAGTCAAGTTTTTATTTTATGCAGTTTTCACGGAGAAAAAAAGTAAAAAATGCATGAAACCCGCCAACAAACGTACATAGACATTAATAATAAAGGAACGAAACCGTAGAGTTCCATGCTTTAGAATTAAATGTAAAAAAAACTATAAACAACATTATCTGGTTCCTTAAAGGCTATTTTTTCAGACTGTACAAATTTAGACATTATTATATACAAGTTCTGGACACTACTGCAAAACCTTCACGGAACGTTTTGAGCAACAGGTCATATACAAAGAAGAATCAATATTAAAGCGCCATCTACAAGGAGATTTCCTCGGGATCGCTGAACGCCCCTATCCTTTTATGCACGTCCACAGATCGAACGGCAAAGTAGTATTTGTTTTTATCAGCAAATTGGGTCAAAGTGCACGCCATTGGTAGGGCCAACGCTTTGACGTCACCCACTTTACGCCACATATCGGTGTTAGGTAGCGCGCTCGTCTCCTGGTAAGCGTACAACTGGTAACTGGCAATGCTCTCGTACAGATCGAGGTTGTAGGGCATTTTCCATTGTAAGATAATTCCAGTGTCAATTTTTTTAATGGTTAAATGGGGTTTGGGTAGGAGAGGTTTGAGTTTGGGATCTCGATTAATCCGTTGAATGATGGGGAGGGGGGCGGGATGTTTTTGTCGTAATGGTACAGTTTTCAAGGTTAACGTTTGACCGGGTTTGTTCGCCACGACAGTCGATCCGTTCAGTGTCAAACCGTTAGTGGGTTGAAAATTGACGAAAGCGACCTTTTGTTGACCGGTGCCGTTTGACGCCAATGTTGGCACCACGTAGACCATGTGAGGCGAACCGTTAGCGCTTGTCGTAATCACCGAAGTAGGTGTCAGTCTTAAACCTGCTTACAATAAAGTCCTGATGAAACCACGCGCACTTTCACAAAAACGTTGTGTTTGTTGACAAACAAGTCATTAGAAATAACGGGTGTTTGATAATTGTTACGGTCGTAGTTGGCTGTGGTTCTCTCGTTCTAGCATAGTAGGCGAATTGACAGCTGTCATATAATAATTGTTTACAACGTTATCTAAAGCTTGGTTCACATGAATCCGGAACATTCGCGGACAGCGGAAAATCGTTCAGCCAATCAGCGTTCTGTCCGTCTATCCGGACCGGATTGCATATTTTGATATTTTCCGCGCGTAAACGTCGTAATCTTGACATTCATGACAGGGACAGAAAACAGAAACAGCAAAGCAAATATGTCCGTGGAGATGAACGAAAACGATTTTAACACTACGCTAATTGATTTTGTCCAAAGTTCCCTATTTTGTGGGATTCTAAGTACCCTCAACACAAGGATATAATAATGCCTTGAAGAAGGCTTGGCTTCAGATTGCCAATCGAATGAAAACAATAGGTATTCGGTACAGTCAGAGAGAAAAGCGCTGTCAAAGTTTGAACTGGCAGAAACACAGTTTGAAAAGACAGTCAGCGACAAAATCGTCTGTTAAATTCACTTGGAGTGAGAAAATGACAGTTTTAAGCACATTTTTTGAATCCTCATTAAATTTCTTATTCAATAACCTAAAAAAAAATCACAAAATTCGGTACAGTCAGGGAGAAAAGCGCTGTCAAAGTTTGAATTGCCAGAAACACAGTTTGAAAAGACAGTCAGCGACAAAATCGTCTGTTAAACTCACTTGGAGTGAGAAAATGACAGTTTTATCCACATTTTTGGAATCCTCATTAAGTTTCCTATCTACTAACCTAAAAAAACACTAAAAAATCGAGTATAGTCAGTTAGAAAAACAGTATCAAAGTTTGAACTGCCAGAAACACAGTTTGAAAGGACAGTCAGAGACAAAATCGCCTGTAAAACCCACTTGGAATGAGAAAATGACAGTTTTAAGCACATTTTTGGAATCCTCGTTAAATTTCCTATTCAGTTACTTGGAAAACCCGTATAAAATATGGTACAGTCTAGGAGAAAAGCAGTGTCAAATTTTGAACTAAAAGAAACACAGTTCGGAAGGACAGTTAGGGACAAAATCGCTGGTGAAACCCACTTCTAGTAAGAAAATGTTTGATTTAAGTACATTTTTGGAATCCTCATTAAATTTCCTATTCAATAGCAACAAAAACAAAAAACATATCGGTACAGTCATGGTAAAAAATGGTGTCAAAGTTTGAATTGTTAGAAACACAGTTTGAAAGGACAGTCAAGGACAAAATCGCCTGTAAAACCCACTTGGAATGGGAAAATGACAGTTTTAAGCACATTTTTGGAATCCTTATTAAATTTCCTATCCAATAGTCTAAAAAAACACTAAAAAATCGAGTATAGTCAGTTATAAAAACAGTGTCAAAGTTTGAACTAACAGAAGCACAGTTTGAAAGGACAGTCAAGGACAAAATCGCCTGTAAAACCCACTTGTAGTGTGAAAATGACAGTTTTAAGCACATTTTTGGAATCCTTATTAAATTTCCTATCCAATAGTCTAAAAAAACACTAAAAAATCGAGTATAGTCAGTTATAAAAACAGTGTCAAAGTTTGAACTAACAGAAGCACAGTTTGAAAGGACAGTCAAGGACAAAATCGCCTGTAAAACCCACTTGTAGTGTGAAAATGACAGTTTTAAGCACATTTTTGGAATCCTCATTAAATTTCCTATCTACTAACCTAAAAAAACACTACCAAATTGAGTACAGTCAGAGAGAAAAACAGTGTCAAAGTTTGAACCGCCAGAAACACAGTTTGTAAAGACAGTCAAGGACAAAATCGCCTGTAAAACCCATTTGTGGTGTGAAAATGACAGTTTTAAGCACATTTTTGGAATCCTTATTAAATTTCCTGTCTAATAGTCTAAAAAAACACTAAAAAATCAAGTATAGTCAGTTAGAAAAACAGTTATAATTCCGGATACATGAGATCGAGCTTAAGACGTAAGCTTTTTGTGACAATTGCCATTCAGGCGACCTGACCATAACAATTATTGAACACCCGTTAGTGACTTACCTGAAGAGAGAGCGTTATTTCCTTTATTAGCCACCGCGGTCGTACCCGGTCTAGGAGAGGGTGAAAGTTGTTTACCCTGAAACACCACCAATCGTAGAGGAGGTTTTGATTTTTTAAACCTACACACTTACCTGATGGGTTATCGTTTTGGAATTAGTCTTATTGACCATGTTTCCCACCTTATTGTTAGGAGATGCGGTGGATGTAGTCGTTGTAGGTTTGTTCACTAGTTTGACTGTATTTCCCAGTCCCAACGATGCTCGTCCTATTTTGTCATCCTCATCTGTCAAATCTAATAATAATTTACACATTTTAATAGTGGATAATTGAAATATCGAAAAGATAACTAACCTATAACTCCCGGTGTGGTGGGTTTTTGAGTGTTTTCCGACGTTTTCTTTATGGGTGTGGTACGTTTGGCCAACACTGATCGTTTCTGTAACGCCTGCGTAAGCATGGAGGAGGGGGGCGTGGTTTGAGTTTGACCAATACCCAGTGATTTAGCGGTTGCGTTTGGCAATACCTTAACACAGAAAAAAAATCAAAATTATTGCCATTAACACACTGAAAAGTCCAACCTGCCGCACTACTGGAGGGGGAGCTTTGCCCCTGTTAGGAGAGAGTAACACACTTTTAGGAGGCGTGACCGGAACTGGTTGTCTCCGTCTAGCCTGGTTCACCAGTTCATTGCCAGGGTTCAGGCGCACTTGCAATCCCACCGACCTGGTAATTTTCAAAGGAACTAAAGGCTTCTTGTTGACGTTCTGATTCCGAATATCTCCCATCAGCTTCCTGTTGACGATCTCCAGGTCTTTACACTGTTTCATCAGTTGTTGCATGTCCTTGCGCAGGGTTTCAATCACTTTTTCGTAACGTCGCAAAGCCTGGTGAAACTCGCCTTCGCTACTGCGCAGCATAATCACTTCGCTCGCTTTTTGCAAACCGAATTGTTCCAAGTCGGATCGGGACAGTTTTGAGGTGAGTTTGCGGCATTTCATAAACGCGGCAAAACCACTCAAAGTCTGGAATTGGGGCGTGGTCACTGCGATTTTACTGCTGGGTATTTCCACGTCCAGATCCAGGGACAGTTTGGGTTTTTTTGCTTGCGACGTGGAGTCTGTTAGGTGCGACTCGCTCAGCGTGTGAATTCGTTTCGTTGGCGGCTTACTGTGCGAATCTGTAACGTTATTTGTGTAAAATTGATTTTGTATTAAAAGTATTCTGTGCATAAAACCCAATTGAGTGAAATCTACCCGCACCATATTACCATATGTGACAGATATTTTTGACATAAAAGCAACATCTGTCAATAATCAACTGTCAGTTGTCTGTTTGCAGAGGCACTCTCTGACTGGTTGCCAACTCAGAAACAGTAAATGTCAAGTTTTATTGGTTGAATGCTCACGTGACTTTAACGTTTTCTGACTTGTGGCCAATGGGGATGTATCTATTTCTTTGATTACTAGTTGGGAGATTCCCGCTATGAACAGACCTATTTTCAAACTGGTTTATTGGTTGAATGCTCACGTGACATTGACAGGGTAATGGCCAATAGCTGGACATATTTCTCTGATTATTAGTTGGAGATTCGTTTTGCCAACAGACCTATTACCACCATACTGTGACAGGTTAATGTACTGGTAAATTGATTAATATTAACGAGCCTTATGGGCAACGAAAAACATTTCTACTGGTCTCACTTAACTATCCTGATTATGACATTTCAAAATGTCAATTTTGACAACTGATCCAGCAAAATAATGTGGACAATATGGTGAAGGTCTACCAAATAAATCCACCCATTACTTACCACTGTTGTCCTCACTTGTAGGTTGCCCCTCTTTGGGAGCCACATCACTTGTGTCGTCATTTTGAACGTCCATTTTTACCTCCTCCTCACACACTTTCTTAGTTGAAACTTCAGAAGCACTTTCACTTTTACTATCACAGATTTTTGGGCTTGCACACTGTTTCGGTTCCTCATCCACCGGTTCTGGAGCCTTTTCCTCTTGAGGCGCAGTCTTCACATCCTTCCCCTTATTCGACGCTTCGTTACTGTCGGCGTCGTCAAATCCGACCGAACTGTCTTCAGGTTCCGCGTCAGTTCGGTCACTTTGGTCCTCGTCAGACTTTTCGTTGCTTTGTTCTTGCGTCTCCTGATCTTCCAGAGCATCCGCAATGGCGCATGCATCGTCTTCCTCGGTTTCCCTGACCATAGATACGTCTAAAAGGTCCGCATCGTCATCGGGTTCTTGCGGTTTGGAGGGTTCAGCTTTTAATTTGGATGATTCTGGTTGGACAGGTTCTTCAGTTTGTGCTTCTTGATCAGGCATATCAACATCTTCAATAACTGTTTTCTGGGATTCTGTACTGTCATCTGCCATTTCCTTGTCACAGGTGGAAAGTTGATTATCAGTTTCACTTATCACTTTCTCTTCAGATTGTGAAGGAATGTCAGCCTCATACACACTCTTAAACTGTCCATCTTGACGGTCTGCATAATTGGCATCCACCTTGCACGTGACCTTAACTTCGGTTTTGTTCACTTGAGGCTCGTCCTCTTTAAGAGAATCATCGAGGATGGCCTCCTCGTCCTGCACATCAAAAGATGCCGTCGCCTCTTCGGAGCCGTTATCAAACTTGTTGAGTATATCCTCTTCAGTTTCTTCTGGGGTTTCAGGTTCGGAACTGTTTGGCAACGACGGCCGACCTGCGCAAAACAAATTGACAGTTATTTGAAGGAATTAATGGCGTGCAAGATTACGTACTATGGTCGCCATCTTCCTCCTCGTCTAGGGTAAAGTGAAAACTCTCGTCCGAATCGGAGTCTTTGCTGGTCACTACCTCCGGTGATGTGGGCTTGAACTTGTCAAAAACTTCCAAAGAAGCCGGCAACGCCGCCATCGTGTCTGATTTAACCTCGCACTGTTCTATGGATGGCATTTTTAATGCCCTTTGACCTGAAAACAAGTTGTTGGTTATGTTTGGAAATATTAACATAATCAACAAGGAACATGACAGACACCTTAAGTTTCACGAAATTGAAAGTTTTGCGCATCAATCACACCCCTCTCTCTCTCTCTCTCTCTCACGGTGCCTGTTTTATTAATCAATAGAGTCGGCAGCATGGCGCTGCGCCGCCATCTTGATTTCCCCATGCGCAGCCTGCTATTCTTGTACACACTAAACTGCACCGCTTACCTGATTGGTTCAAAATTATTTCATAAATCAAATGAATTGGAACAATAAAACGGACATTAGTGTGCTGTTTACGAAACTGGCCGCTAGACGAGTGAATGCGCCCCAAACGTGGCCGACCCAGACCGGAGAGACGTACGGAAAACTATACACAAAACACAACGATGAACGAAACGAAGACGCGGCAACACCGCGCTTGCGTCATTCGCGCATACCACCACTCCACCGTCTCGTTTTATCTTCCATTTACTGCACATCACCAGTTTCGAATTCTGAATTTTGTTTTTTGGTTTTTTTGACGTATCGTCCCTTCCTCCCCTTGCTTTCATACTTTCACAAAAAAAAACTATTTTAAAAATTTACATCCCCTGGAGGTAAAAAAATCTCAAAGCCACCTCCCAACCCCTCGTTCCTATTTTTGATTGAAGCTTCAAAATCCAGAAACCAAAATGAGTCTTGAATCTGGCAACGTTGCGCTTGCGTCACTACATTCCCCTTCGCCGAGGCTTGCTTCGAGCAAACACGCCGGTTTCGAATTAATTGAGAATTTCACGTTGTAGACGAGACCGTCTATAAATTTATCTCCACCTATATTCTCCATATAAAATGACATTTCATTCATGTCAAAACTGTTTGACAGGTCAACCGTATTAACTGTCACAAATGTATTTTCACAAAGAATGACCAAACAGAGAAACAATTAGAAAAGACTTTCAAGACCCTCTCTATTAACCTAATTAATTTGGCAACGTGGTTTTTTAATATTTGACACACTTTAAGTACTCATTTCTGCTGTCCATCATTTTACCATCAAATTACAGGGCAACAATGTACCAAAGAAAAAAAGCGTGAAAATTGACAGGTTGTGACAATTCTCTGACATAATTCGTCTCAGGCGCCATCTTGTCAAAACTAACCTAATTAAGCACTTACGTTGATCACACTACCAAAGCAGGCAGCCAAACTAGATTCTAGAACGAACCGGCCAAGCAAATGGCTACCTCGCCACGACTAACTGTTTGTCGTGTTCAAGGATCAACCAGGCCGTGGATTGGACGAAATTGACGTGGCAACGTCGCCGCCGCTTGCGATGCGTCACGGCTGGGTGTATTTGCTACAGATTTCCAATATTCGTTACGTCAAGTTTGTGATTAGATTTTTTTGAGTTTAGTCAATACCAATCAAATCAGGTTAGCATGGGGGCTTAAGGTTAGCATATGTTCCTATCAAATTTGACAGGTTATGGTTAAATTTGACAGCTGTTTCAACTGTCCGTATTCATAGTAAATTTTAATAGTTTCGTTACTCTCAGACCTCATCAGCTAAACTTTAGCTAGTTTGGGCCAATATTGATATACGCCACTACCTGCTTTTTTAAAGATGATAGGTACAAGTCAGGCGCCATTTTATCGATTTTACCGGCTCTACGTTTTTAATTACACAGCCTGACATGGTATTACAGTTTATAGTACTGATGACGGTGCCAAACTCAAAACCAAAACTGTCATTAAAGGAGCTGTCAAAATAAATATGTCAGACATAAATGAACGAAACCAATGACTGTGCTGTACTACTGCTAATGATGTGGCACTCAGTGGATTATTAATGTTATGCTAGGAATCAAGTGGGCCGGGCCAGAATAAAAACAGTGACGATCGGGCGACGTTGCCGAGACAACTCTCGACTACGCAACCTGCCCTCTCACGAATCAAAATGGGACCGTCCCGTACTTTTTCCAACCGAGCCAACAACGACTAATCGAGGTCGGCCTTGAAAATTGTCTGAGCAATTTTTGGTTTGTTATTTGACGTGCTAATTGACATTTTGTTCTTTCTTTCTCTGATCAGTAGTAAAATAAAAATATTGTACAAATTTGTTCGTTAAACCTATAAAGGGAGAGAGACAGACTTATACAGGAATCAAAGATTTTGACAGTTCAAGTCAGAAATGTCATTTTGACAGCAATGCATATCTTATAGGAAAGTTTAATTATCAGTTGCAGTTCAACTGAACCAGCCTAATCAAATGTGGCACCGCTGCTTCAATTTGACAGATAAACTAGAATGGTACAGAGTGACAACGAAACAGCAAGATGGAGTTGGATATAGTCATACACACACTGTCATTAATTAGCCACAGCAAAGATTTATTATTATTTTTTTTCCCAGAAGTACTATAAAACTCAATCAAATATTATTATAAAAACGACAAAACATTAAACATGGCAACGCTGTTAGAAAAAATTGACAGAACAGTGACAGTTCAGGGCCGTAACCAAAGAGGATGTCTTGAGTAATTAACCTCATTTTCTCGACTGCTAATAAACAAATTAACTTCCAACCACTTTCGTTGAGCTTAAACTGTACAACATCTTTGAATAACCTGCCCCCACTACGTAACAAAACTGCCATGACAAGCTGTCAAAATAACTCGTCAGTCTAGCTTGTATTGTAACACTTCCTAGTCTTAACCTTAAGGCTAATAAAACAGTTACTCACCCTAATTAAGGTCAACATAGAATCCTTTAAAAGGGAGGGCACAGGCCTGGATGAACTAAAAAGTTCTGCAAAACCGGACCGAACCACACGAACACACCGCGGCCACGATTAACGGAGTAATGCGCCAAAAACAATGCAACGTTGCCGCCTGCTCGACTCCGGAATGGTGCGCAGTCCAACCATCTTCCCCCTCCACTGCGTTCAACTTCATGGAGTGAAAGCGTTACTTCAATCACGTGATCACTGTTGGGTTCCAAGGCTACATTTACAGGGAGGCGCTAAAAGTGTGAGCCTGTAGGTAAACTGGCAACATTGCTTGAGTACAAATGCTGCGCGCACTAAAATAACCTCAGGCTCACCTTGGAGAGGTCGTTGAATTCATTTAGACAACGTTTCGTGATCGATCATCTTCAGGCCTGGACAATTCTACTTACTAAGATGGTAACTGGAAGATTCATTGTGATTTTACCATTTTTTTGAAAAATACACAGTTCTTGTCATTTGTTGTGTTTACTGTAATTTTTGTATACTTTTTCTCCCCACACCTCATTTATTCACAAATTCAAAGCTCACACATATTTTTTTATAATGTGATATGTGAATGCAAATGCAACGTTGCCGTAATGCCAATTCAGAAATTATAAAGGAGATAAAATATTCATTTTTGACGTTGACCACCTTGTTTTGTTCAACGAACAGTAGACGACAAAATGGGTTGCGCAGTGGTTTATTTATCGAATAATATGCTTGAGCGAGTTTTTGGTTTTTCCTGCCTCCAATTGGCTTTTTCAGTTATTCGCCTCCAATGACGTACCTATTTTATTGTAAAGCTGGTGATTGATTAGGGCGCTTGGAGAGGGCACCACCAGTGAATAAATAAATGTAAAGGAGGTGGCGCTACCTTACGTCGGATCATTGAAATGGTACAGATTCCTGCACCTGACTTATGGTTGTTTTGTCATCTGTCAGAATATTAACCTGAAAATCAAAATGTAAACAATGAAAAGAAATAATAAAATAATTGAAAAGGGACAAAAATGTGCTTAAAATCCTTCTTGGAAAAGATGAGGGGCACTCTTAAGGTTAGTGGGGTTTTGTACGATTTAATCTGGTAGATTTTGGCTCATATTTTACTTAAACCTACTGGGGGGCCCAAAGTAGTCTTTTTAAGCCCTCCAGGCTATTCCTAGTTGTTATTTCTACAAAATTATATCTAGACACTATACCTATTATACCATTCCTAACTTCAGTTACATAAACATAATTTAAATTTATAAAATTAGAATAAAACCACCCAGACTGGGAAATTCCTTCTATTTTTACCCAGACCCTGAAATACCAGCGTAAATGCGTGGGAGCTGTGTAAACACAATTTCTCTACAACAACCTGTTTCAATGGAAGGGTGTAAACGTGTCTATCTAGGAAGCCCTTTCCCTCCCACTCTCTCACACACTAAAAATATACGCACAAACATCATGCCCTAATAAGGAATCACCTGGTAAATTCTAATTAAATTTGAGTGGGGGAAGAGAAGTTTTCCCCTCCCACCCCTCCCGCTCAATTGATTTCTATTGAGTGCATCCCTCTGACCATATATGGGGGACGCCGCGACGTTGCGCCGCTGCCTTAAATGGAGCCAGGGGGGGACGTCGCTTGTAGGGCCCACATATAAATAATCGATTAATTCGAGTGCGCTCCTCACTCGATACTTAACTTCTTCGGGTCTCCGTCGCACCGTTTTTCATTACTAGTGAGGTTAGTACTGGTGACTGTGTAAAGTGTTAAATAAAGTAAGTACCACCCAGCAGTTTAAAAGAGCCCTCAAAAAGTTTGTAAGTTGATAGAATGGGCGGCAGCCTTATATAGTCGCGCACTATAAATAAATTAGAGTTTAATTGCTAGTTAGGTATGTGTTACGTCACACAATTGAAGTTTATTTCTATTTCAAATTGAAAAGCTCTGGGTGGTACCCCACCGGGGAAATAACATAAATTAAAAGAGTTTTGTTTCTGACAGCCCAACCATAAAAATAACCAATCATGTGCGACGATGACGTAGCTGCTCTAGTGGTGGACAATGGGTCCGGAATGTGCAAGGCGGGATTTGCTGGGGATGATGCTCCTCGTGCCGTTTTTCCGTCCATAGTGGGACGTCCCCGTCACCAGGGTGTGATGGTGGGTATGGGTCAAAAAGACTCCTACGTGGGCGATGAGGCTCAAAGCAAAAGGGGTATTCTAACATTAAAATACCCCATCGAACACGGAATCATCACTAATTGGGACGACATGGAGAAAATTTGGCATCACACTTTTTACAATGAATTGCGGGTGGCGCCTGAAGAACATCCAATTTTGTTGACCGAGGCTCCGTTAAACCCCAAAGCCAACAGGTTGGTTGGTGTTTTTGAAGGGTTTTTGGCTGATTAGAGGTTTTTTTTAGAGAAAAAATGACTCAAATTATGTTCGAAACCTTCAACACCCCGGCAATGTATGTTGCTATTCAAGCAGTGTTGTCTCTGTACGCTTCCGGTCGTACCACTGGTATTGTACTGGATTCTGGGGATGGTGTGTCCCATACCGTCCCTATTTACGAAGGTTACGCTCTTCCTCACGCAATTTTGCGTTTAGATTTGGCCGGTTAGTGCCTCAAAATTCCTCAAAAGCTTATTAAATTAATACTTTGTTAAAACAGGTCGCGACTTAACCGATTACCTGATGAAAATCCTAACCGAAAGAGGTTACTCCTTTACCACCACCGCTGAAAGGGAAATCGTGAGGGACATTAAAGAAAAACTGTGCTATGTCGCTCTGGATTTCGAACAAGAAATGGCAACAGCGGCCAATTCCACCTCGTTGGAGAAGAGCTACGAATTGCCGGACGGGCAGGTCATCACCATTGGCAATGAAAGATTCCGTTGCCCCGAAGCTTTGTTCCAACCTTCCTTCTTGGGTATGGAATCTTGTGGTATCCACGAAACCGTCTACAACTCCATCATGAAGTGTGACGTGGACATTCGTAAGGACTTGTACGCCAACACTGTTTTGTCCGGTGGCACCACCATGTATCCAGGTGAGTCTTGGTTTAATTGAGTAACCCAATTTTAACCCAATTTTTAAGGTATCGCTGATCGTATGCAAAAAGAAATAACAGCTCTAGCGCCCTCTACGATTAAAATCAAAATTATCGCGCCACCAGAAAGAAAGTATTCAGTGTGGATCGGTGGCTCCATTTTGGCCTCCCTGTCCACCTTCCAACAGATGTGGATCTCCAAGCAGGAATACGACGAGTCCGGACCTGGAATCGTGCACCGTAAATGTTTCTAAGCACCTCTCTGGTTTTTGTGTTCCCTTTTTCATTGGAAATTTTTGATACGGTCGAGTGCCTTTTGTTTTGTCAGTTGGCGTTTCAAAGATGATAAAAGACAAACTGTCAAAGTTTGACGTTGTTGCCAAAGTGTTTTGTATTTAATGATTTTTTTGTTGAAATAAACTGATTCATAATAAGTTTGGTGTTTTAATTTAAAGCTTGTAGTGTTTCCTAACAAATTTCAGATATTCAAAAAAAAAAAAAAGTTTTTGATTTCAGGGAATTATATTCCCTACAAGATTGCATCAGGGAACTTTTGCCCTTAAAGGCCATTTAAGGAAGATATTCCTTCAAAATTGTTTTTTTAACAAATTTCAGATAAAATGTTTGTTTTTCGTAAAGGTGATTCAACATCCCAAAGCGTTGCGCATCTTTGTTTAAATACTGATAAGAGGCAAACAATTAATGAGTACATAAATCAGTTATTTGAAAGATTATCAAAAAAGTGTAATAAAGGGAAGTGTTAGGGAATTATATTCCCTACAAGATTGCATCAGGGAACTTTTGCCCTTAAATACCACTTAAGGAAGATATTCCTTCAAAACTGTTTTCTTAACAAATTTCCCATAAAAAGTTTGTTTTTCTTAGAGTCAACATTATAAAGCGTTGCGCATCTTTGTTTAAATACTGATAAGAGGCAAACAAAGTTGAAAACTGGATGTTCTAAATGAGTTCATGCTAATTAGTACACCTATTAACAATATAAAAGGCAAAATGAAGAGAAAGTTAAAGTTTGTGCTTGTGATTTTCGTCGTTTTAATTCTCCAACAAACTGAGGCGAGAAGGAATATATTACGTGGCAGAAAAGTGGTGAACCGAACCTATTTACGTTAGTTTTTCCATAATTCCCATCAGATTAAACTTTTTAACACTTAAATTTCCAACAGGGCATTTAGCAATCCCCGCTTGGGCTATTGTTACCCTAGTGTCGTTAGGGCAAATCCTAATTGGTGCCCTTATGTACGTTATAATGAAAATGGGGATATTGGACAAGCCCTTGAAACAAAGATATGCCACTGTTCCACCAGAGGAAGTTCGTCAACAATCAAGTAGGACTCCATTAGTTTAAAACTGATGTATAATACCTATATGACCACTCTGTATAAAGTCAGTTTGTTGTGAGTAATTATATCAATATTTTAAAAGATAATCTAATCAAAATAAGTGCCAGAATATGTTTATCTAAAGTAAAAATAAATTAATTTATGACAAAACACGTACATTTGTAATTGTAAAAAAAATAATAATTTAACACACACTAAACAAATTTTTGAATTACTGGGGATACACTTTTGTTTCCCCAGGATAAGCAGCTCCTCCGCAATAATCAATTATAGGATTCCTTTATAGTTTCATTAACTATAATACCTAATCACCTTGTATATTTCAGGTGTAGGGATTAAATGAAATATTCAATAAGTTATTGATAACTCATATTTATCTAGCTTTATGAAAAACTGATAAAATTTTATCTGTCATCGAGTTTTCTACGTATAATGGTAGTATACCTATAACACTTGTATGAGACACAAAGTAAGTTAGTAAAATGGCATTTTTAGGACGTTCCCTTTTCGTGTATTTAGCAGTGGCGGCAGGTAATCCCTTTTATTAACCAAAACCCAAAAAATTGTAAAACGAATGTGTTTTGTTAGTTTTACTGTCCGTTTTCACCACCGAAGTGGAATGCAGACGAAACGTTTTAAGGGGTAGGAAAACAGTAACCCGAAGATACTTAAGTAAGTACTCCATTTTAGTACAACAGTTTACAAGAAAAGAACGTTTTTTGTTTAGGGCCAATGGCAATACCAGCCTGGGCGGTTATAGTCTTAGTAGGACTGGGACAGCTCGTTTTAGGGGCGTTGGCGTACGTCATCATGAAGAAAATGATTGTGGACCAACCAGTGCAGAGCACGTACACGCCCGCCGCCACTGAAGATGTTTAATTTATAGAATTTATAGAAAAATAAATTGAGAAATGTTCACTTTAAAGAATGACACATCCGTTTTGTTGTCCAAAGTTTGCTTTGGATGAAATATCTAAAAAACGGTTAATCGTAAATGATTTTTCAAAGATATCTCGTGTTACAGACGAGATAGAGTTCTGCAATTTTCACACAAATAATCGGATTAAGCAAAAAAACAATTTTTAATCATAAAAAAAGTAACATTTATTATTCCGTATCATGCTTCAAAAACTAAACATACAAAACTTTCGATTTACCAGCTAATAATAGAAATCTAAAAAAAATAATATAATAGACACATTAAATTGTCCTGAAGCGCCACCTGAAGGACAAAAAATCACTAAAACAACAACTGACTGAATTAATCGCTATCGACGGTGATGCCAGTCAACTGATCCCAGTGGACCTTCACCGTTAAATTGCTTGTGCAATGTCGCACCACGTCCACCGTGATCGGGACGTACAAATCCTTGTCTAAAGGCGACCATCCTGTATACTGAATAAAAACAAGTATTACTCACTCAACTCAGTTAGCATGGAGTGCCACCTGTTTTCACTTATTAGAACTTACAATAGAAGTATTTTTGTGCAAAACTTTGTCGTCTTCATCAAACGCCTCGTACTTTTGCAAAAGAGCTTTGCCATCAATCCTCCAAATTACCGGATGTTTACTGGGATCCTCGCCAGCAGCGTCTTTTTTCAGTATAACAAAAGACCCGGTCTGCAATAAGTCCCCCCCTTTAAGGCACATCCCCCTTCCAAGCCTGTCAACCACGAACTTACCGCATAGTCGTCTGAAAAAATAGTTTTAGGAATAAATTTCCTGTGTACACCCCTGGACACGGTTTTACCAGTCCTGGACGAGTCCGAGTCCGTGGCGGTCTCCTTCTTGTCCTCCTGAGACATGTTCGAGCTGGTGTCGTTGCTCAGGTCGCTCTCGTTGGTTACCTTGATCTTCTTTTTGGGCTTGGCAGTTTTGGTGGCTTTTCTTCCAGGTCCCCCGCTTTTGCGTTTCTTTGGAGAGGTTTCTTCTTCAGAAAAATAATCATCTTCATCCTCCTCCTCCTCAATATCATCCGGTTCTTCTTCTGGATCACTGGCACTCTCCTCCACCACACTTCGTTTTGGTTTGCAGCTAATACGGCCGGATTTACGACGGCCACTTTCCTCCCGTTTGGCTTTCTGTAAGGGCTAAGATTTATTGATAAAAGCAACCATCCAAGGATTACAAAGTATAAAAACTATACACTCTATAATGGTTGTCAATTTCTTTTTTCACCCACACATCTGTCATAATGTTGAAAATATGTACCAGCAGATGGCACTCACTGACCCACACACAGCTCACTTAAACTAAACCAGACTCAGGACTCAGTGATGTTAAAATTGTGTTGTATTTTTATTAAACCTTCAAATACACAGTGCACCCAAAAAGTCTTAACGTTAATCCTAAATACTCCTTAGCTATACTATATTACTATATAATAGTTAAGAAAACCTCACTATGTTTAGTACACCTAGTTTTTCCTAGTAAATAATAAAAAGTGGGCTCCAGTCCCTTACCTCGACATTCCATTCGTCTCCCGAACTGTCATAAGGCTCCTCCGGATCGTCTTCATTATCGGAATCGTGCTCGTTCCGGCGGCTCATCTTGTTAAACTAAAAAACTCCACCGAATCGAACACAATGTTTGTTATAATATACACCCGAAATACGAGCCCTAACGTATAATGCTTTATCGAAACCGCTAAAAAGGAACGAGGCCTACCTTGAGTGTTAACCAAAAAAGCCTAAATGGGGTGTATTAAACTCGTGCACAACGATTTAAAAAGGGGCTCCACTACGGCGTCGGTTTAGCAGATTCTTGACAAAATGGCTTTTGTCGATTAGCCCGATATAATGGGACGGAGGGTCTGTCGTCTGTCAAAATTGCCACGACCAATAAAACAACCCAGTTCAGTCACGTGGCTTGAATAGTCCAATCATGCACTAGAGTGACTGTATACAATAGTGTTCGTTCACTCTAAACTCCGCGAGGTTATTAAATTGTATATGACGTCACGGCAAAATGTAAACAATAACGCAAGCTCAAATAGCGCTTGACCTACAAAGAAAAAAAGTTTTGGAATCTTTAGCATTTGAATATTGAACTAAGACGTCGAGTTTACTAGATAGGCCTACTTGAGTTGTGAAATTTGACGTTTGTAATACAAAATTACAAAGAAAAGACGCCATTTTGTTATCTAGTCTAAAGCATACTTAAAACATATTATCAAAGTTTGCTGTAAGGGTTTTAAAAAACTTGGAAATCCCCGCAAAATAGTGCATTTTAAATTATTGAGACGCATGCGCGCCATGCACTCAAATTCCGAGGAGGAAACGGTGTTGACCGTCCATTATAAGCGACGGGGTATAGTGAACGTTAACGTTGACGAAAAACCGATTTTTTGGCGGTGTGGACGCGTGGAAAGCGTCAATTTGAGGGCCCCTGAAGACGACGGTTCAGTTCGAGCGTTTTTCCACATGGAGAACTCAAACTCGGACGGTGTCGTCCTGCCGGACATCACCGAAGCCGAACAGCTAGCGAGCGAGCACGACGAAAATGGCGATGATGGCGACGAAATAGACTCCAAAGACCATGTTTCCACCGTTTCGGTGCGTCATGCGGGCGTTCCAGTGTCTTTGCCAGTCGGTTAGTACGTTTTCTAGTCATTTTTCATGAATGCAATTCAAGTTTTTCAATTTTGACGGGGGTTCCACCCTTTCAAGTGTAGCCCCCTCACGTGTCTTCCCAGCGTCAAAGTCACAGAGTGACTGTATACTAAGAGAGTGACCGCCATTTTGGTGCTTGATGCTTATTTCCAACAAACACTTGACTTTTGAAATTAAAAAAGATAAATACATTAATTTGACTTTACAAGTGTTTCACACTTACCCCACTAGAGGGCGTAAAATTATCTTGCGGTTTATGCAAACTCCCATTTCATTATAACAATATAATTGTAAAACAGACAATTTTACAGGAAGCCTTATTACGAGTGCTTTCAACGTCATCACCCAAGATCAGATGCAACATTTCAAACCGATGATATGCGTGGACAATAACGGTTATTTGTCCACGGACGGTAATGGAACTGAACTGAAAACCATCGTAATCCAACAGGAAGACGTTAGCGGATCCAATTCTGTTTCTAATCCGGTTACTGTACGTGACTGTCTGTATGGTAGTTAAGGGGTGTTACATGTCAATTTTCAGGTCACTCCCACTATAGTAGGGTCGTGGAGCGAGGCGGCTAATTTGCCAGTCCTGCCAGTTCGGTAAGTTCTTGACACTGTTTGTTCACCATTGTCAAGAATAATCTTAATAGATGTAAAAACACGTCAGCTGAGCTGCACAAAGCTAGGTTTGGATCGGGCGGGCGTGGTCGGTGCATTAAACTAGGCAATTCCTGGTATACACCCAGCGAGTTTGAGGCTCTATGCGGTTTGTCTTCGTTCCTATCACTCTAGCAAAGCTCTAAATTGAGTTTAAATCTTCAGGCAGGGCGTCCAGCAAAGATTGGAAGAGAAGCATCCGATTTGGTGGGCGCAGCCTTCAAACCCTCATCGATGAAGGTGTTATATTACCGCACGCAACCAGTTGCACGTGCTCAGCTTGTTGCGATGACGAAAACGCCACCGGCCCCGTCAGACTGTTTACACCGTACAAAAGAAAGAGACGAAAAGAGAGTGACGGGAGCAAGTGAGTTTTTTTGTCTCACTTTCTTCTTCAGGTCGTTATTTCCATCTAATGACAGCAAAAGAGCGCCAGCTACTTCAAACGAAGACGACAGCGACCATCAAACCAAAGAGGAGGCATGGCAGAACCTGGCTGAAGGCCTTGATTCGAATGACTACCAAATGATGGAGCCAGTGGTCACTGCCGATCCTATGACGTGTATTAAAAAGCTGGAAGATATTAGCAGCCAAATTTCTAGATTATGTGGGGATTACCGCAGGTTTGTTGCACCACTACAAAATTTCCATTTCATCTATTTAAACTTAGGGGAGTGGAGGAGCTGAAAGAAAGTATGAGCAGACAACAGGAACGATTTCAGCGGGAAAAGGAAGCGGCAGTCTTGGCAGCCAGAGTGGAAGCTCAAGTAGCCGCTTTGGGCACGGATAGCAATGCGGGCGACTCCACTCTACAACAAATCGACACTGACAACCAAAAGAAGGTAGAAACTAACCGAAACTGTCATCTGTCAAGTTACATATGTTTTGGTTCGCAGTGCGCCAATTGTAACAGAGAAGCATTGGCCGAATGTTCGCTATGTAGACGTACGCCCTATTGTTCCACATTCTGTCAACGTAAAGACTGGGCCAGCCACCAGGTGGAGTGCGTGAGAGGCGTAGCGCCAGATTCGGGGGGCCAGCAAAGTATCATGCTGATAGTTGAAAGTACCGATCAACAATAGTTTTATTAGGGACCTGTGTGTACACAATTGCACTGTGATAAATCTTGAAATGATGGCGATCTATATTAACGTACAATGCATCTATGTACGGTTTATTGTTATTTGGGCCTTTATAGGATTAATGTAATTGTAATTACTAAGAATTTTTTGTATCTTTAAGTTGATATGCCAAAAATATAACACAGTTTGATAGTATTTTGTGTTTTATACCTTTTTATGTCATGCCATGAGAACAGTACTTCACCATTAACTGAAAGAGTGTTATAGCATATCCATGTGCATTGCGTGCTCTATGGTATGAAATCCGCTGAAGCGCTTACTAGATAATGTAAGCAAAACGATTTTCGAATTTCCACAGAGCCACAGCCTCCAGAAACCCTGGCTAAACTGAAACCAATATTACGTGTAATCCAAGTATTCTACATAAAAATAGGAGTGTTCCAGTGGCCTACAAATATAATTACAAAATTTGACATTAAATCGGCCATATTGGAAAATTTACTTTTTGGCTTGCTGTAAGGTGGCGCTGCAAAAGTAAAACAACTAGATAAGTGAGGTTATGTTATTTATGTCACAACAACTATTTTATAAAAATTCGGGGCCCCCACTGCCCCCAGCATAGTGGGGTCACTCAAAACTATCCAAAAAGAGGCCGGTGGCGCTTACCAGGTTACCAGGTAGGTCGTAATACAGAGGGAGATGAAACTTTCAATCCCCTTCCCTGCTTCAGTAATCACTAATCAACATTGAAAAAAAAATCCTTAGTGGGGGTACTATTTACATGTTTATCTGTCTGACAGTTTGTGTTTTTACTGTTTTCAGTTTCAGAGTGCTTCACAACAGTTCCGCTAAACGGTGAAGACTGTCTTTACCATACAAACATGGCCAGTAGGGATAAGGCCTCCAACCAGTTGTTGGAGTGGAAACAGTTAAACTCGGAGGAGTCAAAGGTCAGTGTATTTGTATACTTTGATTGGGGCTATAGGGGGCCATAAGATATAATGATTAATTGGTCTTCTAAGCTTTGACTTAGTGAACCATAATACTGGCCTGGTTTTAAACTCACTTTTAAAGCATTTTTAACCATGATTGATAATTAGGTACCTACTTAACCGGTTGTTTATATGCTACAGGCCAAGGCCAATTATCACAGACTTATCAAAATGTGCATGTTACTGTAACAACAATTATGGTGTAAACTACTAAGGAATATTGATTGACCTCAAATGGGTTTTTAACTTATTACCGCTGATTAATTTTATTTAAAGGCGGCTTAACTGACTGTCATATTGTTCACTTATCAGCTTAACATTACCTATACAGGGTGGTCACTTTTTCTGTAAATTTTTCCACTTTTGAACATATAGAATGACATTGCTACCACTGCTCATGGCACCCCAATTGTAGTTAAAGATGCTACCCAAACTGTGGGACCCAGAGGTCCCATTCTACTGCAGGACGCTCATTTTATCGAGGATATGGCTCATTTCAACAGAGAGCGCATCCCCGAAAGGGTGGTGCATGCCAAAGGGGCAGGGGCTTTTGGCTATTTTGAGGTTCTCCTTGTTTCTGTTAAAAAATAAAATAAATTTGCATTGATTTTTTAATGAAAGGTCACTCACGATATTTCCAAATATTCGGCGGCCAAAGTTTTCGACACTATTGGAAAGAAAACTCCTGTAGGAGTCAGGTTTTCCACCGTGGGTGGAGAATCTGGTAAGTCTGGTTATTAGATCAAACTGTAAGGTCTCTCATTGGCTATTATAAATAGGGTCAGCTGACACTGCACGTGATCCGCGAGGTTTTGCGGTGAAATTCTACACTGAGGACGGTATTTGGGATTTGGTGGGCAACAATACTCCCGTTTTCTTCATCAGAGACCCGATTCTCTTCTCCAGCTTTATACACACGCAAAAACGAAACCCTCAGACCCATTTGAAGGACCCTGACATGATGTGGGACTTTCACACTTTGCGACCCGAGTCCATTCATCAGTTTATGTTTTTGTTTGGGGATCGAGGTGGGGTGTTTTTTTTTGGAAAATTGGGGTTTTTCTAGTTTGTTTCTAAATAGGGACCCCCGATGGGTACAGGCAGATGAACGGTTACGGATCGCACACTTTCAAGTTGGTGAACAAAAATGGCGATTATCACTACTGCAA
Source organism: Ips typographus (assembly GCF_016097725.1). NCBI lineage: Eukaryota > Metazoa > Arthropoda > Insecta > Coleoptera > Curculionidae > Ips > Ips typographus. The sequence continues at coordinate 5,363,728 of NC_138431.1, forward strand.
GTTTCACTATAAAACCGATCAGGGGGTTAAGAACTTGCCGGCAGCTAAAGCGGAAGAATTGGCCGGATCTGACCCCGATTACGCCATAAGGGATCTGTACAACGCCATAGCCAATGGTGACTACCCTAGTTGGACTTTTTACATTCAGGTGTGACTTTTTTAAACCTTTTTTCCTTAACAATTAACAAAAAAGTCCAACAGGTAATGACTCCAGAGCAAGCCACTAAAGCGCGTTACAATCCATTTGACTTGACCAAAATCTGGTCTCACAAAGAGTACCCCTTAATTCCAGTAGGTAAAATGGTACTTAACCGGAATCCGGTTAATTACTTTGCGGAAGTGGAACAGATTGCCTTTAATCCTGCTCACATGGTACCAGGAATTGAACCTTCACCCGATAGAATGTTACAAGGTAGTTTTGGTAGTTTCATCCAGTAAAAATCCAATTTTTTTTGTTTTTAAGGACGTTTATTCACCTACGGAGACACGCACCGTTACCGTTTAGGGCCAAACTACCTTCAAATCCCCGTTAACTGTCCTTTTAAAGTGAAGAATTTTCAAAGGGACGGTTTCATGGCCCTTAACAATCAGGGCAACGCTCCGAACTATCATCCAAACAGTTTTTCCGGTCCCGAACCGGATCCAAAAATAAGGGCGCTGTATCGGCCGTTTCCAGTTTCCGGTGACATTGACAGGTTACCGATTTCAATGTGACGTTTGCTTCTAATGTTTGACTTTTGTCATATTTACTAAATCAGGTACGATGAACCAATCAAAGACGAGGATTTTGATCAGCCGGGGCAGTTGTGGCGAGAAGTTCTGGACAAGGACGCCCGAACCAGACTGGTCGAGAATATCGCGGGCAATTTGAAATTGGCCAGCGATTTTATCCAGGAAAGAGCGGTTAACAATTATACGAGGGTCGATAAAGACTTTGGGGCCCGATTGGCCGGAGCCTTAAACTTGGCTAGACGTACTAAAGCCAATTTATAAATGTCGTTAACAATATGATGATTATTTAGTTATTACTTGTGGTTGTAGGGGTAAAAGTAAACTTTTGTTCAAATTATTACATTACAATCACTAAGGGCCAGTATTTTCAGTAACGGATAAAACTCATCATTCTATCGAATAAAGTTATTCGGGAGATAAACTGTCGACCGTATTTTTAAGCTTCTGCTAACTATCCGTCGACCGGAACATTAAACACCACCGCTATTGATACGTGTGGAGTAGCTGTTTAAACAAAGATAAAAACTGTTTTACGTAGTTGCGAGAAGGACAAACACACTCGTTCAAGCAAATCTGTAACGGAATAGATTTGTTAGGTTATGTCATTGGCTCCAGAAGGAACTTTGAATTTGAATAGATTTTTGTAAAGTTTTACAGTAACAGTGGTTGGTGGTTTTGTTTGTAAACTTGGGCAGTAAAAATAATTAAAAAAACGAAAATAAGCAGTGAATTTAACCGAAAATTGAAAAACCCTGATTTGGAAGCTACAAAGCCAAGCATGACAGAAAATTTCAATTCAGGTAAGTCAAAATAATTCATTTTTGGATTTATGGTAGTCAAAGGACTTCTTATTCTGAACTGAAAGTACTGGCCCTAAAATATTTAAGGACTTTATATAGGCTGGGGTGGCTCAAGCTAAACTAAATCTTAGCTATATTGACTGAATGCATGTATAAAATAGGTTCATATACTTTGTTATACCTTATTGGTGATTATATACCTACTGCATTACTACACATTATTGTATACGATTTACTAGAAACAACATCCCAAACATTTACCAATCAAAAGAAAACACCAGAATAACAAAATAAATAATGTTTTAATTAACTAATTAAAATTTCCATGTTATTGAAGTTAAAGGGTGTAGTTTAAACTTAAATCCAACCAATATCAAGTAATTCAAGAATGTTTTATCACATTTATCCCTTCCAATTTAGGGAAGGAGGAGGTAAACTTGAATTGCAATAAATTACCTAATAACAACACAGAGAGAAACTCTATCTCTGTCTCTATTCATCAAATTGAAAATCTACTTTTGATTGGCCGCTCGTCTCTCCCAGTAGTTTTTCCACATGGTGTAGGCTAGTCCTAGAGTGAGAGCACCTACAGCAGCCCCCTGGGCACCCACTCTCAACTGCATCAGGTAAACGCTGGTGCTCATTTTGCCCTTGTGCTTGTACATGTACGCCCCATAGCCCACGGCACAGGTTAACACTCCAACGGCTTAAAAAACCAATTGATGGTCACCTTGATCATTTAAATGGTGTAACTACTCACCAATCGGGAACATTGGAGCCTCTTGAGTTTTTCTGCTAAACCTATCTGACTGAGACTCCTGTTCATAAAATACTTGTTCTTCTTTACCCATTTTAGCTGTAGCTGTAAGGAACAGGGCCAAGATTTAAAACATGTTACACAACTCATTTGTGGTGCTCTTCTGACCAAGGTCAGTGAGGTTATGTGACTTTGAATTGGAGTAGTTTAAGGTGCAACTCACTTAAAGCCATTAAAATGAAAATAAATGCATGCACTAAACACTAAAACTCACTATTTTTGGGCAGGAAACACTCTAAAAACACTTAGAAAACGCACCTTTGTTCACCTCATTAGTTACAAGGACAATTTGGCAACGTTTGCCAATTTATTGACGTGACAGTTGCGGCTGGGTTTAGAAAACGGCGCTCGGCTCACTCGGTTTAAATGCAGATAATTTTTGTACGAGGACTGGGCGCAAATTAAGCGGTACACCACGTTTTTACAAACACCACCATAGATAAAATGAAGCTAAAAAGGTTGAGACAACTAATTAAATCTCTAATTAGAAAATTTTTTTGATAGTATCTCGTAAGTGTTTCTGGATGTTCGTAGATCGGTGTCATAAACTCAGGGACTGAATTCCATTCAATCGATACGTTGTAGACTTTGTCCTATACGTGACGTCACGCTTGCGTGGAAATTCCGCACGTCTGGCTTGCGTAATACAACTCACATCAGTAGGATCATGGGAATCATGGGATCACGGGAACAACATTGGCAATGAATCAAACACACGCTTGTAAACCGTCATGGAATTATACTATAAAATATACCAGTATTAATTGCGTTGCAAAGTTAACTGCCATTCCATTTTAGGTGACTTTATTAAGTTTATTGTAAAAGCAGTTTTTGAACTCACTCTATTATTTTTTGTAATTTCGGAACCAAACGCGTTATGTTTAAAAAGTCACGTTACCTCCGTGTGATTTTATAATCAAGGTATCACGTGATTTTTATAACGAGTTTGGATCCAAAAATGACAGACGACAGCAGACAGACGAAAGCCGGTATAATAACAATAACCTCAAAATTGTTTTTTTTATTATTTAAAATGGCGCTTAAAACTATTGCCTTAGTTGCAAATTGCTCAAAATGTGGTGCTCTATTCAGCTGAGTGAATAAAACTATTGTTATTGTAATTGATAGAGTTGAAGAACACCACTACTTTGTGATTGCTTCAAGAATGGATGAAAATTACAGACAGGAAGAGATAAAACAGTCTTCAAAAACCTGTGAGAAAGTTTGCAGGAGACCTAAGGTTAGTGTAGACACTTTTTTTATTCGTTCTGTAACATTTAAAACCAAATTCAACTTACAGAACTTTTTATAATAATTATTGGAATTGATAAACCATGTAATATTGACGTTAAGGTGGATGCGCAACTGTATCTAGTATTACGAAACTTGAACAGCCCTTAAAACTTTAATAAACCCCAGTGAAAAAGGACTTGGGGGCTGCAAAGAACTACTACGTTTTGTTCAGTTTTACTGTTACTGAGTTTATTTAGCGCCAAAATTGAAATTCATTAACTTCTTTTAGCATTTAATTTGCTGGAGCATATAATTGGGGAAAGTAATAAAGCGAAAGGCGGCTAGGAGGGCGGGTAGAACCCCTTTTAAATGCCAGTAAAATCAACCTTTCCCCTTTTGACCTTGTGCTGAGTTTTCTGGTGTCTTGTGGTTTTTTTTTTAAATTACTTTCTGTAAAACATTATCTTCAGGAAGGTTTCCAGCCCTTCACACTATAAAATGTCATTATTTATTGTCTGGGTTTACAGTTGCACCCTAAAGAAGGGAAAAAACGCATTTTTCACGTGGTTATCGGTCGAACGCCTTTCACCCCCTTTCTTTATTACCCTTGGTGACACCCCTTCGTGGTTTAGTTAGTTTTGCCACTATCTTTGGTTTTTCCTGTAAAGTTTTTTGGACACCATTGATTACACCCCTTCTTAAACCAGTCTGATCCTCTCGTTTACCCCCTAGTTTCCTATTTTTCCCTGAATTGCTCTTTGAACTTCCTCAAGTCGTTTTTTGTCTCTATTTTTAGTTTGTATTATGTGACATTTAAAGCTAAAGCAAATACAAACTCTCAAGTGGAACAACAGGAACAAATTACTTAAGTGCCCGTATAAACCTGTTTGGACACGCAATCCTTGTTATTATTGCTCCAGGTCAGTCAACGATAATCCTAACGCACTTTTCATTAGGGGTTGCGGGTGGGGGGTGGGAATTTGACGGGGAAAAATCGCGCCCCTATAACAAGTCGAAAGAGTTCGACAAATTGCGTGGGGACGCCAAAGTTACCGGGACGACTAATTTGTTGTAGCTGGTTACAAAATGCCGGTGTGTTTCAGTTTTGAATACAAATTAGCCGAGGCTAAATAGACCATTTGTCAGTTGTCACGTGGGTAAAACGCAAGTGGAAAAGAATGAGGAAAAATGTCCTGACTTTGAGTTTTTGTATGGTCAAATTGGTCCGCCACTGACAAATATAAATCAGTGGGGTGCATAACACCCTATAACTTATGTTTAATAGTCGTGGTTTGGGACCCTGGAAAAAACTAAGGGCAAACCCTTAACTACACAAAAACGGACACGTTTATAGGACTGGGGTGGGGAGGTGGTTACACTATGCATGGAAAGTATTAAAAAACAATCCATCATCGAAAAGGGGCGCTTCGTTTCGGATGTTGCCAAATTTAAATCCACTTGAATCACTTGAATGCCGAAACATTATGATTGATAATATTTCGTAAGAAGACATAAAAGGGCCTGCGGCTTTTGTTCCCCCCCGACACAATAGTCTTTCCCCTCTCTTCTATTATGTGTACGGCGTTTCATGTTTTCGGGGAGTTTGGAATCAAGCCGCCTGTCTCCAACTATCTAGATAGATGTTTTAGTAATCATTTCTTTAAACAAGGACAGAGATAAATAGTTTGGAGGAGGAAGTAAAATACTAATTACAAGAGTTTCGCAGTACTTGTTGGGACAAATAAATTGGTTCTTCCGTTTCTTTTCAACAAAACGCCCAACTACAGAAAAAGTTGTGTTCTTGGGAAGTTTTCAGCTGTTGCAAGTTTAGCGGGAAGTTGCAGCGAATCGATAAGAACCTGGCAACCGGATCGGGGAACTTTTTGTAACGACTATCGTGTCCATCTCCCGTTAAAAATTTAATAAAAAAAAATCACAATAAACTTTCTTTTCACAAAACCCGTGCGCATTTAATTGAAATACACTGCTTTACCAGGAAAAAATTGTCCTGCGGGATTTTCCTTCAATCCCAGAAAACACACAGACTGTCGGATTGTTTCGACGAGCGGCAAATGTGGCGAAAAGATGCGTCTGTTGTCATAACAACGACGTCGCAGGGGTGTTTTACACCTCCCCGTCAACCCTCCTGATTTTATACAGAGTAGTCCCTATTACAGTTCATAAAAACTTCAATAATTTGGGCAAAATTGTAGTGTCACAATTTTGCTACAGTTGTAATGATTGAAATTGCCTACACACATGTTAGGGGTTTGTTTTCTTTGATTTTGGGGGGGTACTTACATTTTGCTATTCTACTGCAATTTACAGTAGGCCGGCTGTCACAAATTACCATTTTTTTTAACTAATTCACACACTATCTGAGCAAATAAGCAAAATGTTTCATTTCTTCTAAAGTAATCTAACTTTAAACTTTAATTTCAATAAATAAGCGACGGTTGACTGTATTGATTGATGTATTGATTTTGTGGTTTTGTATTCTGTCATATTTAGAGTTCAAATTAACGACCAATGGTAAAATAGTTTTATTACTATTTTGACCAATTGCAGCTTAACTTAAAAATGGTCTAGAATCTAGTTTAGGCAAACTGCCATGTTCTTTTTGGATTTTGATTCCACATGGTGGACATTAACACTTGAGCGGATTTTTCAAATCAAAATAGGTCCCTCAGTCTTTAAAATATTATAGAGTTTCTAAAATACCTTCTTGGGGATTTAAAGAAAAGACTTGGGTAAATTCCTATTTTGTATTGCCAGGAAAAGCCCATCAACAACTCGGGTAAGTTTAAGTTGCAATTGTGCTTATAAGTACTCACTTAATGTAGGTTGCTATGGTCAATCCTAGCGTGCTTGACAGTCATTGTAACTAGAACATGTTTTCTAGGCTTTTCATTTCCCACTTTTACCTCCGGTGCTCCCACAAGGAAATCAGCACTTGACACAATTACAACAATCGATCACCAACTCAACATAAGCAGATCTGCAGGCTGAAAATACAATTTCCTGGTCTCTGATTCACCATCGAGCACAAGCCATCGATATATAGTAGTAATATGGAACTTTGACATCTTCCATTACCAATGAGAGTGTGCTTAGTAAGATTTTTGGGTTTGTAAGCTCACACTAAATGAGTTTGTCTAATTTGATCTAAAATATTTGATTGAAGGTTACCCTGCCAACCTTCTGTGGACACAATTTAACACTCACCTATCCAAACTCGTACCGTAGTTAAGGTTCCGTATTCCCAAATACCCAACTTTGAGCCCATCATTAAAATAACCATTTACCATCCCCTTTTGTAAAATGATATGATTATAAATAGCATACACAACATATTGTTGTGCTTTTAAACTTGACATTTTAAGGTTAGGTTCTGAATTGTCACTTGTCAGTACGTTAACGTCAATTTCCGTATACTTTTGATTTTTGACAGTCGTCAATTTTGTTTTTAATTAAAGAAGAGGCCTTTGCTATAAAACGGGGTACTTGGTAGTATTATTTTGGTTTGTGTTTTGCATTACTGATATTTGGTCTAGCGTTTGGGGATTTCCCGCTTTAGCGTTTGTTTTCTGCTCTTTCATTCAGTTAGTATTTTCAATCAAGCAAATTCTATTGTTACACACACTACAAGATTTGACTACAAATCAATGCTCTCAAGATGGTGAAAACTTTGTGACAGCCAGGCAAAACGTGACGTCTTTTGACTCAGATTGTAACGATGCAACTTGGCAACAGGGTCTCTATTCTCCAACTCGCTTCCCGAGCACGTTTCAGGCTTCAATTCTACCGCGGCGCTCTCTCGATAGGGACATCGGGAGAGACTCTGGAAACAGTCTTGCGGAGCATCCCACGGCGTCGCGACGCTCATCCTTTACCCCGCGCGTTCTTTTGTTTACGTCCGGAGGGAGTGATTTCAATTTTTTCCTGCCTGTTTTCAGTGCGTGAGTGTCTAGGTGGGTGTGAAGGTTTTAAAGTGTCTCATTCGCTGGAATTTTTCACGTACGTTTATTTAGTAACAACGTTTCCACTTAACCACTTCATTAGGTTTGAAAATTATTGTTAAATAACTCTCCAACAACGTTTACATCAGTCATTTGTCATCGGATGCGACTTAATTAATCGAATTAGTCATGCGGGTGCTTCAACAAACTGTCATCAATTTCAATCAGCTTATTGTGAAAGTGATATACGGCCGTACAATAGCTTTGTTTAATGTGAATAAATGAAGAGAAATGTATCTATTGACTTTGATCCATAATTTGCCTTATTGTCTCAATTCTCTTTAAAATTACAGTTTTTTACAATTAATCCTGAATTAGTAAAAATAATGTAGTACGACCCTGAAAATGCCCTGAAAAGTAATAAACTGGTCCCATTTTCGATTTATTTATTGACCGCCTATCTAATAAACACTCTCCACTCCTATCTAGGCGCGTTTTCCAGTTCATTGACGCGGTTTGTCACTTTTGCGCTTGACAGATAGAAAACCTTAATTGTCAATGTCACTACAACAAATTTGAACTGGTATGACGTAATCCAAGGTTACTAGATTAGGGATTTTTCCAGCTCCAAACTCGAAATCGCCCCTTTTAGGGCAGTTTATGAGGAACGCACTAGGTTTGGGTTTAAACTGAGCACGTTCGTGTTCTAGGCCGATATTCTCAGTTATTAGTGGTTTTTTCATCAAAACTCAATCTTGACAAAAGAAAGCGGAAGTTTTGGGCTACATTTTGACGTCGGAACGAACCTCTTAACTGTCATAATAATCCAGTTAGGAGCTGTCAAATTGTGACCCCCTTAAATATTTCTGGTACACTGAAAATTGTGTTTACAGCTCTGTGGAGCCAAATTTGACAGTTCTGACGTTAAAGTACACTTTTATACTTTGCTTACGTCACGTGACAGCTGTCATAACTGTCAAAACTTACTCACCAATAACCTGAAACTATAAAATGCCAAATAGTTGTGTATCTTTAAGAAATTGCTTTGTCAGTTATGTTTACAGTTCATTGCAGCCAAATTTGACAGTTCTCACGTTAAAGAACACTTTAGTATTTTGTTTGTGTCACGTGACAGCTGTCAAATCTGTCAAAACTCGCTCATCAGTGATCTGAAAGTATAAAGTGCCAAATAGATTTGACTGTTTGGGGAATTGCACCGTAAGTTGTATTTACAGCTCCATGAAGCTGAAAAGAAGGGGGAAAAGACAGGGAAAAATCATGTGCTACATTTTGACGTTTGAATGAAGTTAGCACGTGTCAAATAAGGACACCTGTCATCTTAAGAGAAACAGAAAAAATTGACAGTTTGGAGATTTTTTTATGTCGTCTGGGGAAATGGATTTGATAGATTTGGCACTGTCACTACAAACATAGTATAATCAATTTTAAACTGGTATGACGTAATCACACCAATTTTGGGCTGAATTCATGAAAGTTTTCGGTCAGAATATTAATATTTTACTGTTTTTTTTAGGTGGAACAACACAATAACAAATTATCCTTTCGTGCCGCTTGTACTGGAGCAGTTTCCCCTCCTTCAAGACGGGAAACGTTTGAAATATTAATTGTATCCGAAGCTCGGACTCGATTGCGTATAAATCTGTTTAAATTCACTACCCCCAATGAAATATTAGTGGTTGCAAGGCAATATGGCAACGTTGTAGATTAAAGAAGATTTTTTTCTTTAATTAATAACTGATCATGTACTGGTCTGAAAACTGTGTTGTGTCCTAAAAAGGGACAGAAAACAGGTGGGGGTTGACATGTTGTCTTGTCAGTTGAGTTCCCTAAATATTCCATTTTAGGGTCTCGGCCCTTGACGGGTTATACGGTGGCAAATTTCAGTTTCGATCATGGAAAGGAAGGGTTTGAGTTGGGTGAGGCCCGAAAAGGGCCTCAAGGTTCGGCCGTGTTGACTATTTAAATACACTCCTTGGAAATTGAGTCGTTTGACGTGGGAAAAGTGACACTTTTTGATTTTTAGTAAGTAGGACAAAAACAGCGTCTGGAGTGACATCTGACGACAACAAATAAACTGAAGGGGGTGAATACCCCCGAATATACACACAGACAAGCCACAAAAACACCGAAATTTACATTCCTCGGTCGACAATAAGCACGTCCCGTACGTTTAACAATACAAACATGGCCGTTATTGGATTCGCGTCAATCATTGAAAATCCATCCAGGAAAAAGGGAAATTTTCATCATCGAGGGCCTGGAACAGAAGTGGAGAAAGGGGGGAAACAATTGGGGTTTTCACGTGCCGCTAGGAGAATGTGTGTCGACCGGAAATTTCTCTTTTCGGGTTTAATTATGGCTCCGGCGTTAACCGGAAAGAAGCCATAATAGATGTTCGAGTGAAAGGGTGACATTCCTTTCATTTCAAAATGACAGAGTAATTAGATTTATATTATTATGTGGCAACATTGCTGACGAATTGCAGGAAATCAATGGGTTATAATAATATAAATCAAAAGATTGGAAAAACGAACGAGATGACATGACCGGTAATAAAGGGCTCTGTAACTTCAATAGCGACGAAATCGAACCCGGTTTGTAAAAGGCGGCATTGTTCGACTTAATGGTGACTGAGCAAACATTTATTTTAATCTGTTGACACCCTTTCACGGCCCCACCTCACCCTTCCAACCCTTTTATATTGGAAAAAGTGTCCTACTCGCTTAGGGGTTGTTTAGAGAAAAGCGCCTTTTTTGGTTTTGTTTCAGCCCTGTCCTTTTCAAAAAGGACTTGATTGCTGGAGATATGTCTGAATGCATAATTACAGTTCGAAACGTCAATCATCCGGTTGTTTGCTGAACTAAATTTAAAAATTTTCAAAGGGCCTATAATGGAATATTAAAGGGAATCAAGCTCCACCCTTTTGGTCCCTTTTTAAAGGCAAAAATACCATAAAAAAAATAGAGGAAAACCACTTTGTTGCCTCTATGTGGCGCTTTGACTTATGAATGAGTTATCGATTCCGGCAAACAGTGTTTGAATAATGGATTTGTAAATTTATGGGTTTCTATAAAGAGTTGAAAGGTTAGCACTACAGTTTCAAGTGTCAATAATTCACCATTTGATAGCTAATCAAAAAATAAGTTGACTTGCATTATTTCATTTTTCTGAAAAACGCTTCCTAAGGAAGATGCAGTCCTCCAAATTTCAATTTAAAAAATCGTTTTATAGTTTAAAACTGAACATCCAAGACTTGTGAAAGTCCAAATTTGTACTGAATAGTCTAAAAACTTTTTTACTACTAGGAATGGTCTTATAATTCGCTTTCTCAGACTTCCATTTTGGTTGAGTGTCTGAAACTGGCATTCAAGGACTAAAAAAAGTCCGGAAATCAAGACAAAGATTGTATTGTGCATGAAACTCATTTTTTACTACTAAAAATAATATAAAAGTTGACTTTTAATGCTAGAACTGACTTTACTAGAGAGAGAGTCCAAAAGTATATTTTCAAGACTTTAATTGGTGTACAACTCAATTTTCTGGACTGGACAACAAGTTTAGAAGTAAATTAAATTTTCGGACTCTTTTATTTCTAAAAATTAGTTCTCAAGACTATTATTGTAGCATTTGGTACCAACATTTTTTACTTTTATTACTGAAGTAACTTGACTTTTGGAAATAGTCTTAAACTCGATTTTTCAGTCATAAAAAGCACTAAAAACAACAATTTATTGCACCTATGAGTGTAGAAGTCAATTTAATAGTGAAGAAGCTTGAAATAACATCTTCAAGATTATGGTCAGTGGACAAACTGGCTTTTAGGCCTGATAAGTCAAAAACTTTGTAAAGATAGTCTTGAAACTCGATTTGAGGCACTGAAAACAGCCTTAAAACACTAAAAACAGTCTAGTTTATTAAGAAATACCCGAATTTTTAGCACTAAGGTGTCTAGCAGTCGATTTAATAGTGACAAAGCTTGGAATGCTATTTTAAGTCTATGAAGAATGTAAAAATTGTTTTTTAAGTTTGCTATGTCAATAACTTGGTGAAGATAGTCTTGAAACTCGATTTTCCAAGCTGAAAGCAGTTTTGAAGCACTAAAAATAGTTCAGAATTCGAAGAAAATGAAAAGCAAAGTAAAAATCACGAAAAGTTAGTTTTCAAGACAATTTTCATGAATCTAATGTCAATGTCCTGCATCTAAGACTATTTTCAAGACTAAAATATTGAAATTTGTCTTCAAATTATGAAAACTTACTTCAAATGCAAATTTTAAGCTTCTGATGTCACTTTTCATTAGTTCAGTCACATTTTGGGGTTCAAGTCAATTTTTAAGGTTTAAATGTATGAATTTGTAGTAACAAATTCGTGAAAAAGTAGTTTTTATGTCTACAAGTCAATTTTTAGTATCAAAGTCTCTCGATTTGCATGAAAACTGGTTACAAACACAATTTTTAAGCTTCTGAAATGTGTATCTTTTCTAATTCAATTTTCAAAACTAAAGCCTTTTAGTTTGTCTGGAAACTATGAAAACTGGCTACAATAATATTTTTTAAACTTCTTAAGTGAATTTTCCGTTTCCAAGACAATTTTTAAGTTGGGTTAGGTTAGTTTTGGGTGTTTGACCGTAATAACGTGTAATAAAGTGCTTGTTCCAAATTTGATCAATATTGCTCCAACGGTCTGACAGTTATGACAAAAAAAACGATTTTTTAAATATTTTCCTTAGGAAGCACTTTTCAGGAAAATGACATAATGAATGTCAACTTATTTTTTAATTGGGTATGGATTGGTGAATTATTGACATTTAAAACTGGACCACCCTGTATAGTGGACTTGTCTTGTCACAATTATGCAACCAGTCATTCAATCTTAGGTTTGCTTAAATCATAGCACTCCATGATAATGTCAATGAATTGAGTGTCGTTGCCTGGATGGGAGTTGTGGAGTATCAAAATTACGTGTAGCAGCAAATTCGATAATTTTGTTAATACGCACGCATTGGTACGTAAATTACCCTAATATTTATTATTTATTTAGAGCGTTAATATGCAATCAGCACGGCTATGTCCCGCCATATTGAAATAATTATTATTAAAGCTACGTGCCTGGATTTACTCGCGCGGTTGATCCGGAAAAAAAGAGAAGAAACATAAATACGAAACGGTTCCTAACGACAATTTTACGTTCTTTTTACGATGCGAATACGTAAATTTACGCTACGAGGCGTCTTGGCAAACATTCTTCCCATCTCCGGCCGTGTATTATATGCGAACTATATCATATCGAAAAATGGGGGGTCGGAATTATTATTTGTTCTCGGGGAATGTACGTTGTCTGCTTTATATGTGTAAGAGGAAGCTCAATTCCAGTTTTTGGTACAGGGTGAACAAAAATGACTATTTCTTTGTCTGAATTGATTTTTTGCTGATGTTGGATTTTTGACCGCAGGCGACCGAACGAGGGGATGTAATCCCGTAAAGTGGGGGACAACGATCGGCGTTTATCCGGTTTCGAAGTGAATGTGCTTTCCGATTCGTCCATCAAAAAGCGGACATGATATCGTCGACGACATGAGATCTAGGCTAATCGGTGTAGTGAAATGGATCAAATTGACCGTCCTCTTTGTCTTGCTCACCACTGCCATAGGTAAGTACCTCTTACTTTGTTGTGAAACGAACACAAAAAAAGACAAAAGTGAGAAATCACTTCGTTTATTTTGGCGATTGTATCGTTCGACCGCCAAGTAAATGTCGCATGCAGAAAGGGCAATTTTTTATTTCGATTCGCATTTACACACGATTCGTTTCTATTGTGTGGACGATTTTTAACTTTGACATGTTTCCGCTGTGTGTATGTATGCACTTTGTGCCCTGAACCGTGAAAGGACTGCGAAATAAAGTGGAAAATGAAATTCCGCACGAAAAACGATCCGAATGTAAATCTGGACAGTTTATCGTGGAAGGAAGTTGAGTGAAATATCGCTTGATGTTGAATTATATTAATGTACTAGTTAGAAAGATGTCTCAAACAAGGATTAATTAAAACGAAACTGCTGATCAGCCACCAATCGATAACAAAAAAAAAAACTAAAAGGTAGCTTGTAATGGCAAACGAGTCTTCTACAATGAAACAAAATGGAGGACAGAAAAGGGTGAAGGATGAGGAGGGAAACGGCCATTAAGAGAAAAGCCATTAGTTGGGACCAATTAAATTGACATTAGAGCATCTAAAAACGTTTCCCCATTTAAAGTCAGCTGTACTTCGACGCCTCAAGGGAAATTGGACAGTTTGAAAGCGATAATTTTCGATTTTGCAGCGAACGCTCGTTATTTCCTACGGAACTGGTGGCCGAGCTCAAAAATTACAATTCCAGAAAGAGTTTGCCAATTAATGAGGCGATTTTTTACCATTTTTAACTAGCTAAGAACGCGATCGATGAGATTCTCAGATCTTCTCCCTTGTAACTTTCTTGTCGAACAATGAACTTTGATCCGGCTTGGATTAATGGGATTAAACTTTAAATAAAGTAGGTGAAACGGGGACTTAAGCCCGTTATTTAGGTTACGGGCGGTAAATTTAAGCTCTACCGGAAACTTTAAATCTCTGTTTTCACGCCCTATTTAAAAGTCTGCTTAATTTTAATTCTTAAAACACCTGGTGAATTTTGGTGGTAAAAATTTAAATGGGTTTTTTGTTGCTACAGTGTTAAAAAAAAAAAAAAAAAAAATTGTACCCCTGGTGGGACTCGAACCCACAATCCCCTGCTTAGGAGGCAGATGCCTTATCCATTAGGCCACAGGGGCTTACAGTTCCGTAGGTTTAACGGTGTATAAATACTACCGGAGAGTAAATGTTTTTTTTTTATCTTGAAAACACACTCTAACACATGACAATCTTTAAATTCAAAATAAGTATGTGTTTTCACCACTCTCGGTTAAATCTAAACCGGTCATTATTCCATTTCGGGGGCTACAAAAGGCGAAAATCCGGTCCTAGTTTCCCAATTATTCCTACGTTAATTAACGTACACTGTTGAGTCGGCACAATCCAAATGAAAACCGGAACTGAAGACGAGTCCTGTGGTTGCCAGCTTCCCCGGTTCTGATTAAACTCGGTTTATTCTAGTAAAGTTTAGCACACACCCACACATACACGTTGATACAGTCCGTTCCAATTTAATGTTCACCCGGTTGGTTATTGGCGATGGTGCATCATACTGAAAGTCAACTTAACCTTACTAAAGAACCACTTGGCCTGAATGTACTATAGAGCAAACCTAACAGCAATAACCTGTATTTACTGCTTATGCTTAAGTTAGAGTTAACATTGTTTTGAAACAGACTGTATGGTCGGCCATTTAAGTAGTGTGTGACAAACGACCTCTAGTACACACCGACTAGATTTGTCGTTATTATTAGATTAGGGACAAAAACTTGCCCTTACCGAAGGGCGTGAAACCGCAGTTGGTTTAATTTACCGCGTGCAAAGCTCGCAAATTTGGAACATCACGTGATCAATGTTTTTATCATTCACGTGTGAAACTGACCGTTTTGTTAATTCACAGCCTATTTGACAGATGACACTAATGACAGAACTGTCAAATGGCCCTGTGAAATTATTCATTACAGAATAAGTTGCAGATGACACTAATCTTTAGAGGACAAACTGGCTTTGGAATCAAACATTTTCCTATTAATAACAGCTTATTGACATTTGGCACCTGACAGCGCTTCACTCTGTCAAATTGTCAAATCAAGTCACAATGAATACAGTTTTAAATTGAAAAATATTCCGGGACAGCAAATTAAATCTGTCAAAGTTCAAATTGACTTTAAAACTGGTTTAAATTGTGATTTTTGCAGATTCATGCCCAGACTGTGCAATTTTTGATAATTTTGACGTTTCTGGCAACTGTCACATAGAACTAGGACACTATTTACTTAGACTGTCAAAATAGTGGTCACAAAGCTGAAAATCACGTCTTGTGTCGAATACTGTTTTAAAGTGTGATTTTCGCAGATTAGGTAAAGTTTGACAGTTTTGACGTTTTTCTGATAACTGTCACATAGAAATAACACACTATTTACTTAGACTGTCACGTGACAACTGTCAAAATAGTGGCCACGAAGCTGAAAATCACTGCAGCTGTCACTTGTCACATGTGAACGACAAGGAGTTTTCCGTGCGTAAAAAGCATTCATTCCGCTCGTTCCGCACCCCTCGCTCCTTTATATATAATTCCGGATACATGAGAACGGAGCTTTAGGATAACCTTGCAAACAATTATTATATGACAGCTGTCAATTCGCTACTACGTTCATGCTACAACGAGAGAACCACAGCCAACTACGACCATAACATAACTATAATAATAAAAAACTTAAATTATGAATGCAACATTCTAGATGACCAGTTCTATTGCTTGTCGTGGAGACGACAGAAAGACTTCATTGGTTGAATGGTCACGTGACTATGACATTTCTTGACTTCTCGCTAAGTGGGATTCTCACAACTCATAAGGTTTGAAGGCATGTAAGTTACCAATTTTTTTTATTTAAAAATTCTAACTAAGCTTGAAAGCGCTATTATATCACGCTATCCAAAAAAATTTCATTACAGTGCCATTTTTACTGGCGTTTTTCTGGTGAAAAACCAGGTCCGTAAACATTTTCTTACGACCAAAAAACGCGCTTCCAGCCACTTTGTCCGTCGCCCCTCGACAAATTAATTTTAATCGGATCTTTTAATTTTACCGGGTTTTTTAATTCCCCTCAAAAGTGTTTCAAAGCCAAATTGGGCAGGATGATTAATTGCTCCTCGACCTAGCGTTGAAAGAACTTTCGGGAGCGTCGTATTAGGAAAAACGCTATACCACATATTTCCTTGACTGAAAAGTTTCGAATCCAGAATCGTAACGGTAAAATTCGCGATTTACTACTCTTAGTCGCGGCTGCAAACTTTGCAGGACGTGGCTACATCCCTTCGGTTCTTTTGGACCTTAAATAAATTCCCCGGGATACGTCCCGCAGGAACGCAAACTTATCCCGGAGTTAGACATTTAGATTCCTCTTTCCCGTATAAATTGGTTTCCTTGTCTTTTTTTTTAGGACGTTTAGTTCGTTTTATCATACATATTGCTTTTTGATACAGTGCCAATTACTGAGAGTGCATTAGCAAAAATCAATAATGTCAAATATATCTATGAATGAGTGTGTTTACTTTATCACTAGTTGACTTATATCCTTGAACAGTCTAAACAAGTATAGTAACGTAAATGAAGTCAAGATTTACGATAATACGTCACATGTCAACTTAGCATTAGTATTATGAACATACATCCACCATTTGTCCAGAAAAAATAGTGACAAATGAATAATTAGGCGTAAGTGAACTTGCTATAAGCTCAATAAAATTTATTATACTAACAAAAATGACGTTACCTCAACTAGTCAATTGTGCCAATACTTAAAACCGTAAAGTTGAATTAAAACAAAAATTTCAAAATTTGATTTCAAGCGATTTGCATGCATTATCAGTACAATCAATATTTAAAATCCAATTTCGACGTAATTAGGGTGTAATTTAAGCCGCACCCAAATGGCTTATTAAACCCCCGGAATACGGCAATAAATCGAATGAAAGTCGGTTTTAATACGGTGCAACTTTGCCCCAACATGACCGGACCCCAGAGAGGACAAATTTATCCCCAAAGTTTCCAGTAAACCGTGACATATTTTAGGAAAAAAACTGGATGCGTATCGTCTTTTCCCGAATCTCCTCCATTCATCTTTCCCCTTCCCTCCAAGGAGAATTGTTTAGCTTTTTCCCTTCTCTCCCATGTCGCATAATGCTGGCGCTGCAATTTTAAAGATGTGCGAAGCCCGAAACTTTTATTTATCGGCCTCAATTTTCGAATCCTGTAAATCTTGTTTCCTTTTTGCAAAATGCCTCGGAACGTCGAGATTAAATTTTGATTTATGCCCGAAACGGGAGTCGTGTGAATGGCGCCCTCCTCCACTATTTTTACACCCTAAAACTCCACTAGAAAAGATTTTTGGTTAAATTATCTAAGTAATAATATAAAATAACTAATTTTTAAGTAGGAGGGAGGAAAACTTTACCTCCTTTCCCCCAATTAAAATCTGGAAACAAAGCGGGACGGAGATCCATTCTGGCGAAAAGGCTTTTGTTTCCGTAGTAATAATTTCAGCGGCAACGAGAATCCATACGGTTTATGATAATTAGTGCACTAAAGGTTAAAAGTAGCCTAAACCTAACCTACAAGTTTCGACTTTGACGCCCTGTAGTTTTAGTCAAAAACTAGATAAAACATACGGAGTTTAATTCGGAAAGCTGGAGAAAGATAGGAGGGAAAGCCATGAATTATATTTTGTGAACACTTATATATTTGTTACCGCCTTGGTGGAGTGAGATAAGCACAAGTTTCACAACAACTCGACGTAAATTGCGCTTTTACCGAATTGAAGCGAGAAAGATAAATTTATAAGCAGCCAGAAGCAATCTAGAGAACTGAATGAAACACCCCAAAATTATGTCACTAAGTGCAGTGTTTATAGACCTCTGTATTATAGTTAGTCTAAATCACCGTTTTTTGATCAATCATCGTCTAAATGTGTAAAATTTGCAACCCTTCTTACACCTTGGTGTATGTGGGGTTGCCTGTCTCGCTTTGCTCAATAGAGCTGGGCCGAATCAATTGCATAAATAGGGCTGGGCTGTTTTACTCGATTTACAGTTTTGATTGTTTTTGCTAATTTAACTGTTATTACTGATTTTTGATTAGTCAAAATATGATTACCACTATTCGATTTTATACGGTTTTATAAATTTAGATCAGATAACCATCCTGTTTTCAACGTTTTTCGAACGGAAAACCCATCTTCAGATACTGCATCAAATCAACCGCAACAAAACAGGAAACAATCCAATTTAAATCGGGGTCATCTTCGGAGAGTTCGGCGTACGTGATATTTCATATCGTAAGTTCATCTTCTTTGGGGAAGGGGGCAAGCACAATAAGCTCCAATTTCCAAGTAAATTGGAGTGGCAGCCGGGAAATAAAAGTCTCCGGAACGTAATCGTGTTTACATCCATGGAAAATGAGACTCGGACTCGGTTTGCACAACATGGAAAACATTGGAAAAGCGATCCATTAATAATAAACTGTGTAAGTTTCCATTAGATCCCGCGGAAGCAATTTGGCGGATTGGACTTTGGGAATGTGGTCTTGAAAAAATTCCGGGGGGTTGATTGCCTCCCTCCGAGGATCCAGGAGATCGACTTCCGCCCGTTAAGTTCGGCACGCAATAGTGGCCAATGGCCGTGATTGAGGACCATCGAATCTGCCAACTTCACCCTCATCCTCCCCTTCACAGTTTTTACGACCGAGCCCAAACGTATTGACTGCGGACGCTTTTTCCTTTACGACTTTCCATTTCCTTTAGGGACGACAAGGAGAATTAATTATTGGCTCAGATAACGGCCACTAGGAATCCCTTCATTCATCTTAGAAAAAGTTAACACCCTGTACGATCAGAGTCCATATAAATTAGATCAGATGATCGAGACGGCATCTGCCTCTAACAGTTAGTTTCTAGTACATTCGATTTGGCGCTTACAAAATGAATAATGTATGACGACAGGGTGCGGTACACGTATATACGAAGAGAGAGTACATCAATATTAAACAGCGCGTTATCCTCACGTTCTCCTATCTGGAAAGACGTGGAAAAAGGACGAAGAATCTCGCCATCCAATTTTGCTGTCGTGTGTCGTTAAAAAGAAGGATTTCCTTCTTTCCCCCTACCCCCTATTTCTCCACCACGGTCCGATGGCGACGATGAGCTCTCGAATAAACTTTATTTGCTGCCGGTAAAACTTTCTACTCCGGTATTCTTGATGAATAAACTTTGAGAGTTTACGTTTAAAAACTTTGCGAGACAGAGAGTTAATCGCTTGTGTGTGTGATTTACGGGCGGAAGTTGATTAATGAAAACCCTTAGACGAATTTGCGTTTGTTCGAATACAAGACCAATCCAAAGCACGCGTGTTGACAGAAAGACAAGCGGACGAGCAGAATTCGTCCAGTAATTATCACGACGGCACTCAGCAACAGTGAAGCAGAAAACTCAGGGTCGTAAAAAGAATGGTGGTAAACTCCTCTAAACACCTTGCGTATCCCAAGTTTTTCCGGCTACTAACTTAAATTAAAACACCCGTATACACACAAACTTTGCCGGGTTTACTGCCGGAAACTTTCGAAGAAGTTGATCGTTGCCGAGAAAATTAGCTATAAACAAGTGGAAGCTTGCACGCGCCGCCATTTTGCATATATTCAGGCCCTCACTTGTCTCCACTTTCTTAGGTAAATTTTCTTCATACAGCAAAAGTTTTAATTCACTATGTAAATATCTCGATTGTGTTAACAACTTGTGGACTTGCGAAAAATAGATTTTTCTTTCGGCAAAACGTGTGAAGAATAGGAAGTGATCGATCCGGGACGGTGTAAATCTTTTAAAATATAAAAGCTCTTCAACACACCCCAAGTTAAAAAAGCAACTCGGCAGAACCCCATCCATCATTTGATACGTACCGACAGCTTAAGTGTCTGTGTGTGTATATGGACACACATTTTTACTCTATCGGGAGAATTCGACGGCTGAAATAGTGAGAGAGAGAGAACCGAAACTCAGACAGGTCAATTTATAATGGATCGGTTCGACGTATGACAGAACCGCATTTTGATAGATCGAGTTGATTTATCAATTCCCAGTTCTGACCCGGGTGGAGTTTTACAAATCTACCAGAGGAAAAACCTCAATAATAACAAAAACCACACACTAAAGATCAGGTGGGATTCCAAGTTTGGAAGAAGACCATTAGGGCTTTTTATAACATCCCTTATCAGCTTATCCCACAATTTACCCTCGACACCACACACTATAAATTCTGATAAGCCCCTGCGGGTATCCCTTTATCTTACTCTTATAAGTGTTTTCGCTTTTGTTTAATACCAAAGAACCTTAAATTGGGTGAAATAAGCACTTAAAATTCTTAATTTTTCAAAAAAATTCAAAGAATTGGGGGGTATTAGGGGTTTTTTGTACTACTTTTTGAAATTCAATATCTCGGTAACATGACAAGAGCTAGAAAGGCCAGTTTTGGCTCATTTTGTAGTATTTTTTATCCTCTTTCTAATGGCGCTTAAATGAAATTTATAAGAGTTCAAATAAAAAAGTTACAATTATTCCAAAATTGAAAAAATGCCATTTTTGCAAAAAGTGCAATTTTGGCAATTTTTTTTTTCTCCACGAAGGTTCCAATGCACAGCAAAGGGCATATTAAATAATGATTGCTCTGACCGTAAATTGGCCGAAACAGAAAATTTAAACGAGCTTACAACTAGATTACGACTGGTGGTAAAAATGCAAACTAATAGTGGTAATGTGAAACTTTGTCATTTGTACCGTCGAAAGTATAAAGTTTTCTCCTCGTTACAAGGTAGTAGACACTTCCTTAGAAAATACGGTACGTGACTTAAAAGACTTAACAGTTTCCTCACGAAAATCGCGAGTTGAACCCAGCAGAAGCAGCAGCAGGTAAAGTTTAACTGATCCATATTCATGAAAGGTCTCTTCTCCTACTAGGGCGACAAAACTGCTTATGCAGCCCCTACAACCCCCTCCTAGCGAACGGTAATTGCCTATGAAACTTAGCTTAACTTTAGCCCCGAAGCGTTTGCAATATTAGACAAACGTGTATCGTACCTTAACGAATTATGACGACGAGTGGATTTAATTCAGCCACCACCCCCGTGTTAACCGATCCGCTACATAGTCGGATTACAACCCTCAAACGATTAATTTGCTTCGAATCCGAACTATCCGGATGCAATATCGACTTCGTATAACCGGTTCAACCGCAAAACTGTGCTCTGGACGGCTCCAGACTTTATCCACCACCATCACACCCTTCGAAACCGGCAATTAACAAAACTTCGATTCAATTAATTCGAATTCCTCCCGGTGTCACAGTTTTCGCCTGCCCTAAAACCAATGTTAATGTCACTGGACTGGTACACAAAAACCATGTAATAAACTAATCTTACAAGGTAATTAGACTAGTAAGAAAATCAAAACCGTCAACTTCATTTTCCTTTTTAAAAGGAAAAAAGATCTTTTTTTTTCTTTAAGATTGCCAGACTATAATTTCGGAACAGAACGGATATCAAAGAGGCTTCTCTTTTCTTTTGCGATTTTTGCCTGCTTTGATCTAATCAGGGACTGACGATTGTTTGCTCGCCGCTCTTTTTCCCTTCAAAGCTCATTACTAGACCCTTTGACGTGATATTATTATTATTCGATGAGTTGACATGGTCTAATTTAAAATGTTTCTCCAGATCCTGGTAAAAAAAGCCCCTCTCTTGGGGGCTTTCTGGAGCACTTGGGGGAAATCCGCAGGATATAAAGAATGCCCAAGTTAATCGGGGGCGCTATGCCGGCAAGCTGTTTAGTTAATAATGTATGATATTGGCGATCCCAGGTCGACTCCACACCGTTCCCGTTTACGCTAAAAGGTTTACGAGTGAATTTTCAGCCCTTAAACTGTGATTCCTTCTCGTTTGATTCGTATAAATTTTAAATTACTGGACGAGTTTTGCGTGTCCGCTTCGCGTCACTACAACTTCGGCTATTTTCGGTCTGATAACCTAATCTAACTCGACTACGACCGAAACGCTTTTAATTGGGCAAACACAAACTGGTCCACTGATTAACAGTTTGACATCAATGAGTGATTTTCTTTTACAGCTATAAACAAAACTTAAAAAATTAAAACTTTTTTTTTATATAAACAAAACTTGCTAATCCTTATTTTAAACACTAGTAAAGTTGGGTTTTACGCACGAAAGAAAAGCAACTGTGTATCCCCTAAACTTCAGTACAAACTTTATCCAACGAAATAAACCGATATAATAGGAAATTCATTACAAAACCAACAGTCCATTATAAAAGTCGATCCGACGGTCCGTGCAGAAACGAAGGGTTTTACCATCGCCATAAAGGATATAGAAAAGAGCGAGAGAGAGACAGAACAGCAGCGTAAGAGAGAGATAACGAGGGAAGTTTGCTTGCGGGGCACGTAAGCAATTATTTATCGCCGCGGCAACTCCTGCTGCACCTTATTTTAATTAGAAACTTACTCCTAGAAAATATATTTTGATTTAATTAAACGGAAAATGCGATTTATTAACCCGCCGGTTAACGGTTTGTTAGTTCTAGTTGCGCTCACTGCATCTAGGGACTTTTAATATGCGAAAATGGTAAAATGGACTATTATTCACAAGTGTCTTATTATTGTCTTTTTAACCGTCAAAATTTGCTCAGTCTGAGCTAGAATCCCTAAGAACCACAGATTAGAACAGTTTTTCAACGATATTCCAGACAAGACGTGGTTTTAAGCTGTTTGACATTTTTTTGACAGTTGTCACGTGACTCTCTAATTAAATAGTGTTCTAGTATCACGTGGCAGCTGTCAAAAACACGTTAATATTGTCAAACTTTGCTCAATATGTGCGGGAATTTTAAAATAGGAAATTTAACGAGGATTCCAAAAATGTGCTTAAAACTGTCATTTTCTCATTCCAAGTAGGTTTTACAGGCGATTTTGTCTCTGACTGCCCTTTCAAACTGTGTTTCTGGCAGTTCAAACTTTGACACTGTTTTTCTAACTGACTGTACTCGATTTTTTAGTGTTTTTTTAGGTTAGTAGATAGGAAACTTAATGAGGATTCCAAAAATGTGGATAAAACTGTCATTTTCTCACTCCAAGTGAGTTTAACAGACGATTTTGTCGCTGACTGTCTTTTCAAACTGTGTTTCTGACAGTTCAAACTTTGGCAGCACTTTTCTTCCTGACTGTACCGAATTTTGTGATTTTTTTTTAGGTTATTGGATAAGAAATTTAATGAGGATTCCAAAAATGTGCTTAAAACTGTCATTTTCTCATTCCAAGTGGGTTTTACAGGCGATTTTGCCTCTGACTGTCCTTTCAAACTATGTTTCTGGCAGTTCAAAGGTTGACACTGTTTTTCTAACTGACTATACTAGATTTTTTAGTGTTTTTTTAGGTTAGTAGATAGGAAATTTAATGAGGATTCCAAAAATGTGCTTAAAACTGTCATTTTCTCATTTCAAGTGGGTTTTACAGGCGATTTTGCCTCTGACTGTCCTTTCAAACTGTGTTTCTGCCAGTTCAAACTTTGACAGCGCTTTTCTCTCTGACTGTACCGAATACCTATTGTTTTCATTCGATTGGCAATCTGAAGCCAAGCCTTCTTCAAGGCATTATTATCCTTGTGTTGAGGGTGCTTAAAATCCCACAAAATGGGGTAACTTTGGACAAAATCAATTTCATCAAAGGGGTAGTAGAGTCAAAAATCCGGTTAGAGGGTACAAAGTGCTTGGAAAAGTAAGAAAATCTCCAGTTTATGATTAAAGGGGTTAAAGTGCATTGTCCTAGGTTTGGTGTAGACGAGACATAATGGCAACACCGTATGAAAACATGAAAACTGACGTCACCCAAAATGACAGCCTACAATCAAAGATCAACGTTCAGTTTAGACAATAATAAATATTGAAAAGGTCGATCCAAGCTTCGAACATCAAAATTGACGACAGGGCTTTTAAGCTAATGCCTTCACCAGAATCATCAGGAAAAAGTTGACATTAACGAAACCAGAAGGGTTAATTTCAAGGGAGAAACCACCCTCAGGAACTTTAAGCACTCCCGAACAGCTTAATTTATGTAAACCAACTATAGAAAGTGCACTAAAAGTATATCGCCCTCTTTCATGCTGTCACATTCCCGTCTCTGTCTCGCCCTTTTTGTGTATAAATATAATAATATTTACTTTCCAGGACGTCTGTTTGCTTTAGCCCTCTCTACAATTTCTAAAAGTGATTTAATTATCCCGGAGGCACGATAAAACAGAAGATAAAGTTGTTTGCTCTCTACGAGAGTTTCGAAACACGTACGACATCACTGGAAGCGAAAAAGACATTTTGATGGCGATCAAAAAGAATAACGAATTAGATCAGAAATTTTGCTTTGTTAAGTATACAGGTGTGGTAAATCCAAAATAGGAAAACCGTGTAACGGACAGAGAAACGTAGGTAATTGCATGCGCGGGAGAAAGACAGAAAACGAAAAAAATATCAAGTAGGCCATATTTTTAGCGCGCTGTTGCCAAACGCCGTAAGTAAGTTTGTCGAGGGTATTGAATAGCGGTTGGCAACAGCGCGCTAAAAATATGGCCTACTTGATATTTTTTTCGTTTTCTGTCTTTCTCCCGCGCATGCAATTAGTTACGTTTCTCTGTCCGTTACACGGTTTTCCTATGGTCGCTTTTGGATTTACCACACCTGTAGAATGTTATCAGAGGGTAGTTTGTGATTGGTCAAAAAAGCAGCTTTTTTAGAAACACACCCTGTATGTGAACCATAATAACCCCACAATAGCACTTTTCCAGTTAAAAAAAAAGTCCAAACTTTAGTGTTTCCAATGACTTGAATCGAGGAAAAGCAAAACAAATTGCATCTATTTAAATAAAGTGTTCTTCCATTAAGCACCCGTTTATCCCAATACATCAAATGGTCTTCCAGTTGAATAAAACCGTTCACTCTAAGTGAATTGTTTGAAGAAACCAGAAAATTGGCGCAATTACTGCGGTTAGCATCTTCGTCTGCCAATCAAGATTGTGTACGTGTTTGGCCGCTAGGTGGAGCCGGTATCCGAGTTAACGAACATGTCCAGGAAAAGAAAATATAATTAAAGACACTCTGGGGGCAAACCGCAGAACAAATAATACCGCGGGGGGGAGAGAAGATAAACAGACGGAAATTGTCGGACGTTTCCGGTGCGTCCATTGATAAACCCGAACGTCCTGTCCCGGTTTAATTATCGTCCTTCGGGACTTTTTTCCCTTTCTCGGTCGTGTTTAAACATTTATTTTCACCCCCGTGCGCTCATAAAAATTCCTCTCGGGTCCTTATTTTTTTTTTTGAGGTTAGATCGAGCCAAACTTTCTCGTAGCCGATCGCGGACAAGGCTTTGTTTCCCCACGGCCACGTGGGATTTTTATTAGTTCTCCACGACCGCAAAATGTGTAACGGACTTTGAGAAGGAATTATCTGGTTTGAAACCTTTTTGAGGGCATGCCACGAACAAGGGGAGAATTCGTCCAGAAAATTAGATTGTAAATAACGGGTGTTCAATAATTGTTATGGTCAGGTCGCCTGGATGGATGGCAATTGTCACAAAAAGCGTATGTCTTTGTGGCCAATCTTAAAACTGTGCGTAAAGAGGTTTATTACGTAACGGAAAACTATGCGTAAATAGCTATTTACACTGAGGTCGTAGGTAAACACCATAATAACGTGTAACAATTTTGTGCAAACTAACATTAAAAAACGTAATGTTTCTGTTCAATTGTTTGTTCAGGCAAAAGAAACTTTGGATTGGTTTCGTGGCCCTATTTTCGATACCGTGTTTCTGAAGCAAAACATAAATAATACGCGGATAAAATTGAGGCTTTTCCCATTCCGGATGAGATATACGACAACCATATCTCATCCAATTTCTATTTATATCACCCCTGCGTCAGCCTTTTGGCTCCCTTATTGAAATTCCATCAGAATCAACATGCAGATGAGATGTTTAATAAAGAAAACCCATCCTTTCTACTCCCTTCGCTTGTGCAGTTTTTTCGAGTGATTTTAGCGATATTCGTTCCGGAATAGTTTCACAAGAATCGATGCATAATTCAAACCGTAACTAAATTATTTACCTTCCATTAGGAGCCGGACAAACAAGTCCGGATATGGAAATGTTTATATACGGTGTCCCCGTTTTCGGGGTAACCGGTCAAATATACGAGTCGCTCCTGCATGCGAAACGATCATTATCCGCTTGTTTTGCTTGTTAACGCGAATGTTGTTTCGTTTTCCTTCTCGAACTAATCTTCCGCCCTCCTGTCTATGATTTATGTCGGGATTTGATTAAAATACAAGTCTTTGTATGGATAATTCTATTTTTGGGCTTAATTATATATACATAGGTGTCCCAAATAAAACACTGTGTTAATTTCTGGCTTTTTAAAAGGCCCTTAGGATTTACAGAGGGAGTAAACCACTTAAAGTGTAGTTCCTTCAGTGCTCTTTACTGTCAAATCAGTCACTCAGTTCGTTTTCATAACTCCAAGTGAGTCAACTCACTCCAAGTGAGTTTAACAGACGATTTTGTCGCTGACTGTGTTTTCAAACTTTGGCAGCACTTTTCTCCCTGACTGTACCGAATTTAGTGATATCTTTTTAGGCTATTGGATAGGAAATTTAATAAGGATTCCAAAAATGTGCTTAAAACTGTCATTTTCACACTGCAAGTGGGTTTTACAGGCGATTTTGTCCTTTACTGTCCTTTCAAACTGTGTTTCTAGCAGTTCAAATTTTGACACTGTTTTTCTAACTGACTATATTAGATTTTTTAGTGTTTTTTTAGACTATTGGATAGGAAATTTAATGAAGATTCCAAAAATGTGCTTAAAACTGTCATTTTCACACTACAAGTGGGTTTTACAGGCGATTTTGTCCTTTACTGTCCTTTCAAACTGTGTTTCTAGCAGTTCAAATTTTGACACTGTTTTTCTAACTGACTATATTAGATTTTTTAGTGTTTTTTTAGACTATTGGATAGGAAATTTAATGAAGATTCCAAAAATGTGCTTAAAACTGTCATTTTCACACTGCAAGTGGGTTTTACAGGCGATTTTGTCCTTTACTGTCCTTTCAAACTGTGTTTCTAGCAGTTCAAATTTTGACACTGTTTTTCTAACTGACTATATTAGATTTTTTAGTGTTTTTTTAGACTATTGGATAGGAAATTTAATAAGGATTCCAAAAATGTGCTTAAAACTGTCATTTTCACACTACAAGTGGGTTTTACAGGCGATTTTGTCCTTTACTGTCCTTTCAAACTGTGTTTCTAGCAGTTCAAATTTTGACACTGTTTTTCTAACTGACTATATTAGATTTTTTAGTGTTTTTTTAGACTATTGGATAGGAAATTTAATGAAGATTCCAAAAATGTGCTTAAAACTGTCATTTTCACACTGCAAGTGGGTTTTACAGGCGATTTTGTCCTTTACTGTCCTTTCAAACTGTGTTTCTAGCAGTTCAAATTTTGACACTGTTTTTCTAACTGACTATATTAGATTTTTTAGTGTTTTTTTAGACTATTGGATAGGAAATTTAATGAAGATTCCAAAAATGTGCTTAAAACTGTCATTTTCACACTACAAGTGGGTTTTACAGGCGATTTTGTCCTTTACTGTCCTTTCAAACTGTGTTTCTAGCAGTTCAAATTTTGACACTGTTTTTTTAACTGACTATATTAGATTTTTTAGTGTTTTTTTAGACTATTGGATAGGAAATTTAATGAAGATTCCAAAAATGTGCTTAAAACTGTCATTTTCACACTGCAAGTGGGTTTTACAGGCGATTTTGTCCTTTACTGTCCTTTCAAACTGTGTTTCTAGCAGTTCAAATTTTGACACTGCTTTTCTAACTGACTATATTAGATTTTTTAGTGTTTTTTTAGACTATTGGATAGGAAATTTAATAAGGATTCCAAAAATGTGCTTAAAACTGTCATTTTCACACTACAAGTGGGTTTTACAGGCGATTTTGTCCTATACTGTCCTTTCAAACTGTGTTTCTAGCAGTTCAAATTTTGACACTGTTTTTCTAACTGACTATATTAGATTTTTTAGTGTTTTTTTAGACTATTGGATAGGAAATTTAATAAGGATTCCAAAAATGTGCTTAAAACTGTCATTTTCACACTACAAGTGGGTTTTACAGGCGATTTTGTCCTTTACTGTCCTTTCAAACTGTGTTTCTAGCAGTTCAAATTTTGACACTGTTTTTCTAACTGACTATATTAGATTTTTTAGTGTTTTTTTAGACTATTGGATAGGAAATTTAATAAGGATTCCAAAAATGTGCTTAAAACTGTCATTTTCACACCACAAATGGGTTTTACAAGCGATTTTGTCCTTGACTGTCCTTTCAAACTGTGTTTCTAGCAGTTCAAATTTTGACACTGTTTTTCTAACTGACTATATTAGATTTTTTAGTGTTTTTTTAGACTATTGGATAAGAAATTTAATAAGGATTCCAAAAATGTGCTTAAAACTGTCATTTTCACACTGCAAGTGGGTTTTACAGGCGATTTTGTCCTTTACTGTCCTTTCAAACTGTGTTTCTAGCAGTTCAAATTTTGACACTGTTTTTCTAACTGACTATATTAGATTTTTTAGTGTTTTTTTAGACTATTGGATAAGAAATTTAATAAGGATTCCAAAAATGTGCTTAAAACTGTCATTTTCACACTGCAAGTGGGTTTTACAGGCGATTTTGTCCTTTACTGTCCTTTCAAACTGTGTTTCTAGCAGTTCAAATTTTGACACTGTTTTTCTAACTGACTATATTAGATTTTTTGGTGTTTTTTTAGACTATTGGATAGGAAATTTAATGAAGATTCCAAAAATGTGCTTAAAACTGTCATTTTCACACTACAAGTGGGTTTTACAGGCGATTTTGTCCTATTCTGTCCTTTCAAAATGTGTTTCTAGCAGTTCAAATTTTGACACTGTTTTTCTAACTGACTATATTAGATTTTTTAGTGTTTTTTTAGGCTATTGGATAGGAAATTTAATGAAGATTCCAAAAATGTGCTTAAAACTGTCATTTTCACACTGCAAGTGGGTTTTACAGGCGATTTTGTCCTTGACTGTCCTTTCAAACTGTGTTTCTAGCAGTTCACATTTTGACACTGTTTTTCTAACTGACTATATTAGATTTTTTAGTGTTTTTTTAGACTATTGGATAAGAAATTTAATAAGGATTCCAAAAATGTGCTTAAAACTGTCATTTTCACACCACAAATGGGTTTTACAAGCGATTTTGTCCTTGACTGTCCTTTCAAACTGTGTTTCTGTTAGTTTATATTTTGACACTTTTTTTCTCTCTGACTGTACTCCATTTGGTAGTGTTTTTTTAGGTTAGATAGGAAATTTAATGAGGATTCCAAAAATGTGCTTAAAACTGTCATTTTCACACCACAAATGGGTTTTACAGGCGATTTTGTCCTTGACTGTCCTTTCAAACTGTGTTTCTGTTAGTTCAAACTTTGACACTGTTTTTCTCTCTGACTGTACTCAATTTGGTAGTGTTTTTTTAGGTTAGTGGATAGGAAATTTAATGAAGATTCCAAAAATGTGCTTAAAACTGTCATTTTCTCATTCCAAGTGGGTTTCACAGGCGATTTTGTCCTTGACTGTCCTTTCAAACTGTGTTTCTAACAATTCAAACTTTGACACCATTTTTCAACATGACTGTACCGATATGTTTCTTGTTTTTTTTGGCTATTGAATAGGAAATTTAATGAGGATTCCAAAAATGTACTTAAATCAAACATTTTCTTACTAGAAGTGGGTTTCACCAGCGATTTTGTCCCTAACTGTCCTTCCGAACTGTGTTTCTTTTAGTTCAAAATTTGACACTGCTTTTCTCCCAGACTGTACCACATTTTATACAGTTTTTCCAAGTAACTGAATAGGAAATTTAACGAGAATTCCAAAAATGTGCTTAAAACTGTCATTTTCTCATTCCAAGTGGGTTTTACAGGCGATTTTGTCTCTGACTGTCCTTTCAAACTGTGTTTCTGGCAGGTCAAACTTTGATACTGTTTTTTTCCATATCGTGCGTAAAATGCTTCTTACAGCACTAGTTACGTAATATACTATTTTGTGCTTTTATTTTGACTATTTTATATAAAATAGTCGACTTTCGCTTAGAGTGCCGAACGGTTTTTGATTACTGCTACGGTCCCTGGTAAATTTCCCATTTTATTATCGCCATCCAATATGGCGGCACAGATCAGAAATATCTCGACGTCATCTATATATTGGGTCGTCGAAGGGTCTTATCGGATATTAGTATCAGGCGGGCGCTCTTTTATTGTTTCCCGCCAGTTCACTTCTTCACTTTAGAGCACGATATATTGCAAACGGGCCAACGAACCGGTTATATCGGAAATTTAATACTTTTTTTATGCCCCAATCTCAATCATCGCGATGAACTTTTCATAAAGTGCCGCAAAAACGCGAAAAAAACCCAAAATTATCCCGCCTGAATTAAAACTTTAATCTTGCCTAATAAATCTGGCAATTAAAGCAGATAAATCGAGTCAGATAGCGGCTGACGTGACGAATCGGCCCGCACAAACTTAATTTCGAAGCAATTAGCGAAAAGTTGAGTTTAGCGCCCTCGTCGTTTCGATACAGACCAACTTTGGGACTGAATTGTCTTTTATTAGCTTTTTAAGGGACAGTTTAACTGCAAAAAGGCGAAATTTGTTGTTAATATTGCCTCTATGATTCGCGCATTAGAATTGAGTGCAGAAAGTGGCTCAATCACATTACGTAGATCACTGCTCCTTCATTGTCTCTAGATCGCGTAGAATAGCTTGCACGTGTATCCAGACAATTTAAACAGCCTTTAACGACGTTAGTTTTCGTTGTGAAATTGGAGTCGGCGGCGTTTAAGAGCACCCTTTACCGCATCTCGCAATATCGAGTTTATACAATGCCGATGGTTTACTTTGCTTCCCTTATTTGCGTTAAGACTTGCATTTCGGGACCCTTTTGATCTCTCCTGCGACATGTAACGACATTATTTGAACGAGACGAAAAACAACGTCAACGATATTTCAAATTTTCCCCCCCTTTTGCCGCTCGAGACAAGTTTCTGTCATAAATAATTTTAGCGGGTTCCCAGTGAAATATTGAGCGCAGTTTCGATAATAACTTGCCGTTCGTCTTACGACGTCGAATTTGAAGTCTCCTTATTGCTTTTCGTATCTTTTAAATGCCCTTTCCCCGTGTTTCTAAGCTGCGGTAAAGAGGAGGGGCGGGAGGGTCGTTATCCGCCATTACGGTTATCGCGTTTGCCGTTTTGTTCTCGCCATTACACTGATTTGTTGTTGCTTTGAAAATCTGCTAATGAAAACTCTCCTAGTTACAATCAGTGTCACCGTTCCAAAAAAATGTCAAGCTCTACTGGAAATTTAGGACAAAAAACACAATAATGCTCATTTTTGAAATATTTAACTTACTAGCAATAACATGTTTAAAAATTACAGTTCTAAGTTGAGTCCCTAACGGTTAAAGGTCTAAAACTAATAAGGAAATACAAAAAAGAAAGTGATGAGAATTACCGGTAAAACTTGGCTTTTCTCTCTAACTGTACTAAACTGAAATGAAGGTTTTTTTTAAGGTTATTGGATAATAAATTTAAAGAGGATTCTAAAATTGTGCTTAAAACTGTCATTTTCTCACTCCAAATGGGTTTTGCAGGCGATTTTGTCTCTGACTGTCCCTTCAAACTGTGTTTCTGGCACTTCAAACTTTGACACCGCTTTTCTCCCTGACTGTATCAAATATTGTAGTGTTTTTTCATGTCATTAAATAGGAAATTTAATGAGAATTCCAAAAATGTGCTTAAAACAGTCATTTTCTTACTCCAAGTGGGTTTTACAGGCGATTTTGTCTCAGAGTGTCCCTTCAAACTATGTTTATGGCAGTTTAAACTTTGACACCGCTTTTCTCCCTGACTGTACCAAATTTTCTAGTTTTTTTCATGTATTGGATAGCAAATTTAATGAGGATTTTAAAAATTTGGTTAAAACAGTCATTTTCTCACTCTAACTGAGTTTTACAAGCGATTTTGTCCTTGACTGTTCTCTTAAACTATGTTTCTGGCAAGTCAAACTTTGACACCGCTTTTCTTTCTCACTGTACCAAATCTTGTAGTATTTTATTATGTTATTAGATAGGAAATTTAATGAAGATTCCAAAAATGTGCTTAAAACAGTCATTTTCTTACTCCAAGTGGGTTTAACTGCCAATTTAGTCCCTGACTGTTTTTTCAAACTGTGTTTCTAGCAGTTCAAACTTTGACACCGCTTTTTTCCCTGACTGTACCAAATTTTGTAGTGTTTTTTCAGGTTATCGGATAGGAAATTTAATGAGGATTCCAAAAATGTGCTTAAAACTGTCATTTTGTCACTCTAAGTAGGTTTTACAAGTGATTTTGTCTTTGACTGTCCTTACAAACTGTGTTTCTGGCAGTTCAAACTTTGACACCGCTTTTCTCCCTGACTGTACCAAATTTTAAAGTGTTTTTTGAGGTTATTGGATAGGAAATTTAATGAAGATTCTAAAAATGTGCTTAAAACTGTCATTTTGTCACTCTAAGTAGGTTTTACAAGTGATTTTGTCTTTAACTGTCCTTACAAACTGTGTTTCTGGCAGTTCAAACTTTGATACCTTTTTTCTCCCTGACTGTACCAAATTTTTTAGTGTTTTTTGAGGTTATTGGATAGGAAATTTAATGAGGATTCCAAAAATGTGCTTAAAACTGTCATTTTGTCACTCTAAGTAGGTTTTACAAGTGATTTTGTCTTTGACTGTCCTTACAAACTGTGTTTCTGGCAGTTCAAACTTTGACACCGCTTTTCTCCCTGACTGTACCAAATTTTAAAGTGTTTTTTGAGGGTATTGGATAGGAAATTTAATGAAGATTCCAAAAATGTGCTTAAAACTGTCATTTTGTCACTCTAAGTAGGTTTTACAGACAATTTTGTCCCTGACTGTCCTTACAAACTGTGTTTCTGGCAGTTCAAACTTTGACACCGCTTTTCTCCCTGACTGTACGATATTTTGTAGTGTTTTTTGAGGTTATCGGATAGGAAATTTAATGAGGATTTCAAAAATGTGCTTAAAACTGTCATTTTGTCACTCTAAGTAGGTTTTACAAGTGATTTTGTCCCTGACTGTTCTTTCAAACTGTGTTTCTAGCAGTTCAAACTTTGACACCGCTTTTCTCCCTGATTGTACCAAATTTTGTAGTGTTTTTTCAGGTTATCTGGTAGGAAATTTAATGAGAATTCCAAAAATGTGCTTAAAACAGTCATTTTCTTACTCCAAGTGGGTTTAAATGCCAATTTAGTCCCTGACTGTTCTTTCAAACTGTGTTTCTGACAGTTCAAACTTTGACACCGTTTTTTCTCCCCGACTGTACCAAATATTGTAGTGTTTTTTCATGTCATTAAATAGGGAATTTAATGAGGATTCCAAAAGTGTGGTTAAAATAGTAATTTTCTCATTCCAAGTGGGTTTTACAGGCGATTTTGTCTCTGAGTGTCCCTTCAAACTGTGTTTCTGGCAGTTCAAACTTTGACACCGCTTATCTCCCTGACTGTAACAAATTTTCTAGTTTTTTTCATGTTATTGGATAGTAAATTTAAAGAGGATTCTAAAAATGTGGTTAAAACAATCATTTTCTCACTCCAAGTGGGTTTTACAGGCGATTTTGTCCCTGATTGTAAAACTGTGCTTAAAAGTTGCAAAAATCAGGGTTTAGAAATGTTTTCTAGTATTCGATACAAAACGTGTTTTTGAGATTTATGACAGTGGTCATGTGACTGCCTAGCTAAACGATTCTCCAAAACGGATATCAATACAAATATCTGTCAAAAACGGGACAATTGCCTAAACTGCTACCATGAAGCTATAAAACTACAAAGTTGACTCAAAATCAAACGCTTCATCAATAATTTTCACACTTTCATTATATTTTACAAATTAAATGTTTCCATATTTTGTGCAGATTAGGTTAGGTTAGGTTAGGTTGTATTACAACCGTAGACACAACAATCTAATATGACAACTGTCATGGATTCATGGAGCTATTAAACAGAGTTTCCTAATACAAAACCAACTTCGAGTCATTTGAAACCAATCAAACGAAACAGATTAAAACGTGGGTAGTTTCAAGGGTTAAATTATCCGGACTCGGTGTGCTCTTAAGTCTCTAAAATTCCGGCAAATGACCGAAGCTGGAAAGTGTGCGGTCAGAGAGAGGGGGGAAGGGAGCAATTTCCATTAAAGTTTCCCAAAAAGGTACAAAGCCGGACCGGTTTTACGGTTATTGTTATTTGTACAATCGTTTGAAACACGTTCATACAGAAAACTGGGGGGGGGGGAGGGTGAAAAATCCAATTTTTAATAGAGCCAAGAAAGTAATATTTTCCGGGTCCGATTTATAAAAGGTTAAGTCGCCATTTCCGTTGCCGCTTTTCCATATTAAAATCTCGTTTTAATTTTTTTCCGAGAGTTACGGCGAATGAATAATGACCGCCTCTACCTACCCCTCTCCTCGTTGCCGCCCCCACGCGCCGATTTAACGTGCAGTCTCAAGATTGATCTGACTCGACAAAATTAAATTTGTTCGCCAGAAGGAAACAATTTTCCGAGCCAATTTATTACGTCTGTCAAGGGAAGCAAAAAAAAAGCGCGATATTGTTGTAAGCAAAAAAACACCGTGAATATCACCTTTCCATTCCACCACGTAAACTTGTTCTAGCCCTTAAAGGGCGACAATAGTCCAGGCTGATAAATTATTCAATTTGGTCAGCTTAGGACGAGTTATGCTTAAATTAGGGATAACCGAGTTAAGACTTTGTCGTCCGTGGAAAGTTTCAGACACCTTCAACTAATCAGAGAAACTTAAAAGTGGCGGGAGGGGTTGATTGATTCACCACCCTTATCTAACTCGATTACGACTTAGGAAACTTTAACCGGGAATTTATTATTTAAAAGCCACCCTTCCGGAAACGGCCTTGGTTGGGTGAGTAGAAGACAAAAATGTTGCGTAACATAAAAAATATTGTATATTTTCAAAAAGCTGATTTTGAACCATTAGAAACATAATAAAAAATGGTATAGATTGGACTTTTTTCTCTCTCATTTTCGTACTCCAAGTGGGTTTTACAGACCATTTTGCTCCTGATTGTTCTTTCAAACTGCGTTTCTTTCAGTTCAAACTTTGACACCGCATTTCTCCCTGACTCTACCAAATTTTGTACTATTTTTTCATGTTATTAGATAGGAAATTTAATGAGGATTCCAAAAATGTGCTTAAAACCGTCATTTTGTCACTCTAAGTAGGTTTTACAAGTGACTTTGTCTCTGACTGTCCCTTCAAACTGTGTTTCTGGCAGTTTAAACTTTGACACCGCTTTTCTCCCTGACTGTAACAAATTTTGTACTATTTTTTCATGTTATTAGATAGGAAATTTAATGAGGATTCCAAAAATGTGCTTAAAACCGTCATTTTGTCACTCTAAGTAGGTTTTACAAGTGACTTTGTCTCTGACTGTCCCTTCAAACTGTGTTTCTGGCAGTTTAAACTTTGACACCGCTTTTCTCCCTGACTGTAACAAATTTTGTACTATTTTTTCATGTTATTAGATAGGAAATTTAATGAGGATTCCAAAAATGTGCTTAAAACCGTCATTTTGTCACTCTAAGTAGGTTTTACAAGTGACTTTGTCTCTGACTGTCCCTTCAAATTGTGTTTCTGGCAGTTTAAACTTTGACACCGCATTTCTCCCTGACTCTACAAAAATTTTGTACTATTTTTTCATGTTATTAGATAGGAAATTTAATGAGGATTCCAAAAATGTGCTTAAAACAGTAATTTTCGTACTCCAAGTGGGTTTTACAAACCATTTTGTTCCTGACTGTTCTTTCAAACTGCGTTTCTGGCAGTTCCAACTTTGACACCGCATTTCTCCCTGACTCTACCAAATTTTGTGCTATTTTTTCATGTTATTAGATAGGAAATTTAATGAGGATTCCAAAAATGTGCTTAAAACCGTCATTTTGTCACTCTAAGTAGGTTTTACAAGTGACTTTGTCTCTGACTGTCCCTTCAAACTGTGTTTCTGGCAGTTTAAACTTTGACACCGCTTTTCTCCCTGACTGTAACAAATTTTGTACTATTTTTTCATGTTATTAGATAGGAAATTTAATGAGGATTCCAAAAATGTGCTTAAAACCGTCATTTTGTCACTCTAAGTAGGTTTTACAAGTGACTTTGTCTCTGACTGTCCCTTCAAATTGTGTTTCTGGCAGTTTAAACTTTGACACCGCATTTCTCCCTGACTCTACAAAAATTTTGTACTATTTTTTCATGTTATTAGATAGGAAATTTAATGAGGATTCCAAAAATGTGCTTAAAACAGTAATTTTCGTACTCCAAGTGGGTTTTACAAACCATTTTGTTCCTGACTGTTCTTTCAAACTGCGTTTCTGGCAGTTCCAACTTTGACACCGCATTTCTCCCTGACTCTACCAAATTTTGTACTATTTTTTCATGTTATTGGATAGGAAATTTAATGAGGATTCCAAAAATGTGCTTAAAACACTCATTTTGTCACTCTAAGTAGGTTTTACAAGTGACTTTGTCTCTGACTGTCCCTTCAAACTTTGTTTCTGGCAGTTTAAACTTTGACACCGCTTTTCTCCCTGACTGTAACAAATTTTGTACTATTTTTTTATGATATTAGATAGGAAATTTAATGAGGATTCCAAAAATGTGCTTAAAACAGTCATTTTCGTACTCCAAGTGGGTTTTACAGATCATTTTGTTCCTGACTGTTCTTTCAAACTGCGTTTCTGGCAGTTCAAACTTTGACACCGCATTTCTCCCTGACTCTACCAAATTTTATACTATTTTTTCATGTTATTAGATAGGAAATTTAATGAAGATTCCAAAAATGTGCTTAAAACAGTAATTTTCGTACTCCAAGTGGGTTTTACAGACCATTTTGTTCCTGACTGTTCTTTCAAACTGCGTTTCTGGCAGTTCAAACTTTAACACAGCATTTCTCGCTGATTCCACCAAATTTTGTACTATTTTTTCATGTTATTAGATAAGAAATTCAATGAGGATTCCAAAAATGTGCTTAAAACACTCATTTTCGTACTCCAAGTGGGTTTTACAGACCATTTTGTTCTTGACTGTTCTTTCAAACTGCGTTTCTGGCAGTTCAAACTTTGACACCGCATTTCTCCCTGACTCTACCAAATTTTGTACTATTTTTTCATGTTATTAGATAGGAAATTTAATGAGGATTCCAAAAATGTGCTTAAAACAGTCATTTTCGTACTCCAAGTGGGTTTTACAGATCATTTTGTTCCTGACTGTCCTTTTAAACTGCGAGACCACAATTTCAACTTTAAATAACTCGAAAACATTGAAAGTAACAAAAAAATTGCAAGAGACAAAAATATTCCTAGTCAACTCCTTAAGCCAACACCGTAAGTTTGCAGGACGGTTTTTCCGTCCGGTATATAGGGTGTGCAACAAAAATATTGTGGTTCACTATTTTTGCCACCCTGTATGTATTTTTTAAGATAGAATTTTTTACTCTACACCGCTGGATAGAGAGGCTTAAAACGGTTCGTTTAAGTGGTTGAACCACCCTGAACTCCCAAAAATAACCGAGTTACAAGATGCTCAAACTTCAAACCACAATTTTAATTGATTTGAAAATTTGTTGCATCAAACTGGTTTTTGCTAAATTACTCAAAAACGCTGAAAGTTACGAAAAATTTGAAAGAAACCAAAAACGTTCCTAATCCACTCCTTAACTCAGGACCGTAAGCTTGCAGGACCGTTTTTGCTTCCAATATATAGGGTGTGCATGAAAAGTATGGTGATTGACTGTTTTTGGTCATATAAAATTATGGTCATAAATAATCGCTGGAAAATATTTTCAAGTTCTTGAAATGACCACCAAAGGGCGCAACTGTCGAGGAACAGCCATCTTTTTGGGTCATCCAGTACACGACACACTCGTTCACAGGAAAAAATGCACTAAAAGTCCACTTTTTTGTAAATAATAGTGTTACGGTTAGTGTTATCGAGCATAGTAGGCCCAAACCGTAACAATACATACAATCTTGTAGAGAATCAAATTTCCTACAAATTTCGAAAAGTAAAATTGATGAGTTGATGCAGGTCGGTGCACTTTGTCACTTCTTGTCTTGTTAACTACTTTAAGACCCCTGAGAGCAAAAATAATTCAAGAAGGACACTTCAAAGCTAGAGAACAGGAATCAACAAAGGAGTATGGATGATTAGAAATGGATAGGTCAAGGAGAATGAAGGCTAGGTTAGGTTAACATTACAGTGCAAGTTTTCACAAATCAGTTTGGGGGTTCTTTGCTTGTAAACGGAGATTAATTCCGTAAACTACGGTTCGGTTAATACAATATTTAAATGTATTCAGCACGGGATAAAATGTAAATATCCGAGGATTTTGTGTCGAGTTAACGGGGACCAGATGCACCCTTCTAACTATTACACACCGGCTGCGTTCCACTTCAGAATTATCCTCTCGGGTTAAAGCTTTTCAAGGGACGATGATTTTTCACCTCGGTTGCGTCCATTTAAAGCTCAGTTTTACCGAGTTTCTAGGCGTGCTCGTGACAAGTGATCAAATTTTAAACGGGGACAGTGAAAAAAACCGTCAGGGGAGGGTAGGAAACTACTCCCCCACTCATAAATTTGACGAGATTTAAGGTGCAGCCGACAATAAAACCGAATTACACATTAATTTGAACCCCCGGTTAAATTAAGCGGTAAAAGGAGATAGGTAAAATTGACAGAAGATGGTCCACCCAGTTTGTTTTTTTCAATTATTTCAATTCAATTATCATTTTTACTGCTTTATTGCGAAGGTTTTCGTAGTAATCATCAGGATGAAAATGCCTAAGATGATTTATATTGATTGTAACTAGCTTTTGAATGACTCTTAAAGTTCAAACCCCTATAAAACCGTTATTTTAAATAGGACACACTGTATGTTATTACCTCATTTTGTAGGGTTATTTAATAAGCTAATATACCAAGAGAGTTTAGAATTGGCGTTAACGTCTCAA
Source organism: Ips typographus (assembly GCF_016097725.1). Classification (NCBI taxonomy): domain Eukaryota; kingdom Metazoa; phylum Arthropoda; class Insecta; order Coleoptera; family Curculionidae; genus Ips; species Ips typographus. The sequence goes on from NC_138431.1 coordinate 5,403,223, forward strand.
AGTGTCTTCTTCGCCTTCAAACCTCACAAAACAAGTTATTACTGATTTAACCTAGTGCGTTGAAAATCTCGTATAAAACCGTTATTTTAAATGGGACACCCTGTATATTATTAGGTTATTTGGTAGCCCCAACTGAAGGCTACTTGATGAGTTAATAAGTGTTAAAGATTTCTGAGATATTTTAGTTTAAAATTGGCTTAGTTTAGTTTATACTGTGTTATTTTGCACCTAATCTGTCACATTCAAACATCAACTAAACTTAAGTGCGGGTGTTTAATAATTGTTATGGTCAGGTCGCCTGGATGGATGGCAATTGTCACAAAAATGTCCTAGATATGGTCCATTTATTTTGCCGTGGCGGTTAATCGAATGAAAACAATAGGTATTCGGTACAGTCAGAGAGAAAAGTGCTGTCAAAGTTTGAATTGCCAGAAACACAGTTTGAAAAGACAGTCAGCGACAAAATCGTCTGTTAAACTCACTTGGAGTAAGAAAATGACAGTTTTATCCACATTTTTGGAATCCTCATTAAGTTTCCTATCTACTAACCTAAAAAAACACTAAAAAATCTAGTATAGTCAGTTAGAAAAACAGTGTCAAACTTTGAACTGCCAGAAACACAGTTTGAAAGGACAGTCAGAGGCAAAATCGCCTGTAAAACCCACTTGGAATGAGAAAATGACAGTTTTAAGCACATTTTTGGAATCCTCATTAAATTTCCTATCTACTAACCTAAAAAAACACTAAAAAATCTAGTATAGTCAGTTAGAAAAACAGTGTCAACCTTTGAACTGCCAGAAACACAGTTTGAAAGGACAGTCAGAGGCAAAATCGCCTGTAAAACCCATTTGTGGTGTGAAAATGACAGTTTTAAGCATATTTTTGGAATCCTCATTAAATTTCCTATCCAATAGTCTAAAAAAACACTAAAAAATCGAGTATAGTCAGTTAGAAAAACAGTGTCAAAATTTCCTCCGTTATAATTCCGGATACATGAGAACCGAGCTTAACGTTGCAAACAATTATTACTATATGACAGCTGTCAATCCGCCGCGCCGTCTTGATTTCGAAGCATATACGAACTTATCAACGGCCATGCTAGAACGAGAGAACCACAGCCAACTACGACCATAACAATTATTGAACACCCGTTACTTAAAATCGACTTGTGTGGGGGAAACAGGCGTAAGGTCCCCCCTACCAATCACAAACTACAAACACTGTTGTGATTGACTTGCTGTAAATTGACACAAAACTATTTTTAAAAAAAATAAAGTGCGTTTACACTGGAAAATTTCGATCGTCAAAGAGATTTGGAGTGAAGATACAACTTACTTTATTCCACTCACGTGCTCCTCTTTTGCCCCCCTTACCCCCCCTTTTATCCTAGTATTAGGGTCATACTTTTGCAGCACAAAGACGAGGGAAATCCTCGGATTTATTGGAGGGTTGTAGGGTAAGAGGGGGTTAACAACGTCTGGCAAGAAGACTGGGGATGTCTCCTCCCCACCCCTTTTCATGTAAGTTTTTTGTGTTTAAAACGGGACATGTCTCTCGGTTAAATTCTGATTAAGGCGTCTCGTCTTCGGGGTAAACGTGTTCCATAAAATGTTTATCAAGTAAGACTTCCGAAACTGCTAATTTGGTTGTGAACGTAACTTTCGACTCTTTAAAATGTTGTTTTCAATGGTGGAGCTTTTTAAAAAAAATCGGTTGAACCCCGAAGGGACGAAAAGGTCGTGTAAACATCGCGAAACTTTGAACGTCGTCGTTGCTAAAGGTTTCCATTAAAATTGCAAGAAGCAATTTCGAGCTTTTTCCCTGGTTTAAGTTTTTTCCCTAAGATTTCCTAGTTGTTTATATTATCAAGTATTAGTAAATTTATTGAGACAACTCAGAGAAAAGAAAATCCGAATAAAAGGACGTCCGGAAGGGCTTTAAAGTCGTTAAGGCGTCGTTAAAATTTAAAGTAGCAATTACGGTGTTTGTTAGTTTCCTAACAGTCCTCACTTTCCGTTTTTCGAGTCTCAGTGTTTATCTCAATTCAAGAATCTTGAATTTATTATTACAAATCATCATTCATTAACTAGATCACGTGATTGTGGATTTGTTTTACGTGGAAAATGAACCGATAGGGCAAAGGTAAACACGAAAATCCTCTCAACATTTCAATTACACACTGTCGCGTAACGAACCGGATGAAAAACGACCGAAAGAAAAACAAATAACACGTGAGAGGAAAGGGTGTCCTAATAAAATGAATAGCTACCCCCCTACCCCTACCTCCAATTTCAACTTCAATTTATTGTTTAATTTTTTTCTCCAAGCAAGTGACCAGAATTCATCCCTTTATCGACACCCTCCGGTATCCAGAAAATTAACGATGTGAAACTTGGCAACAGCGCAACCGAGTGGCTTACGGCCAACGATAGTGAGGGTGATGATTTATCTGACAAAGTGCGGTCCTTTTTCGCTGGCAACAAAGATATATATATTTTTGAGGCTCGTTTTCAGTCTGGCCTCAAAATTGAGACGGTAACTGGGCTTATCTAGCCTCCTCAAAACGGAGTTATGTGCGCGAATCGATTGGCGCTCATTTGCTCTTATCAGCTCGTTTGGCTGACAAAATGGCGCCCGAATTAGATTATCCCGTTCTGGTTCCCTATTGTTCTTCGATGTTTAAGAAGAGCAAAGGAGGAGGAAAATTGAACAGTTTGTCTTAAAGTACCAAATTTTGCTTAGAATCTGAATGGCAGAGTTATATTTGGGGTAAAAATTTCAAATAACGAAACTAAATCCTCAATATTCATGAGAAGATTTGAGGCGGACGACAGCGCGATAACTACATCCGACAATTTTAATTCCGCACAGTCGAATCCGACTCGACTGCGTCCCTCCCCTCAAAAACTCATGCATAAATAAGACGGTTAAGAAGTTTTTTTTATCGCTCCTCAAATAAATCTCCCCCGATTCGTCCCGGTTTCCGCCGATTTCCAGTCACTCATTTTTCTCTTTTCTCTCGACGTTCCGATTCAAATTCTACGCCTCAAAAACGGCTGAGGTAACCTTATTATTGTAAGACCACGTGTGTCAATTACAGCATCGATTCGTCACAATCACCAGCATGATGATATGAATGTCAGAATGATGATGATGATGATGATCTCTGGCAGATTTAATATGGTCCTAGAGGCTTCTGACAAGTCAAAACTCCTCTGGGAAGGTTTAAAACACTTGTAGAGGCCTCAGTCACTTTTCGGAAGGTTCTCTGTAGCACTTAGCGGTCTCTGGCAGAGTCAAAATTGTTCTAGAGGCCTCTGATAATTTAAAACTCCTCTGGGAAGGTTTAAAACACTTGTAGAGGCCTCAGAGACTTTTTAGAAGGTTGTCTGTAGCACTTAGCGGTCTCTGGTAGATTAAAAATGGTCCTAGAGGCCTCTGACAATTCAAAATCCCTCTACGAAGGTTTAAAATACTTATGGAGGCCTCTGACACTTTTCAGAAGGTTCTCTGTAGCACTTAACGGTTTCTGACAGATTTAAAATAGTCCTAGAGGCCTCTGACAATTTAAAACAGCTCTAGAAAGGTTTTTAAAACTCTTGTAGAAGCCTCTGACACTTTTCAGAAGGTTCTCTGTAGCACTTACCGGTCTCTGGCAGAGTCAAAATGGTTCTAGAGGCCACTGATAACTTAAAACTCCTCTCAGAAGGTTTAAAACACTTGTAGAGCCCCCGAAAATTTCTAGATGGTTGTCAGTATCACTTGGCGGTCTCTGACAAATTTAAAACAACTCTGGAAAGGTTTAAAACACTTGTAGAGGCCTCTGACACTTTTCGGAAGGTTCTCTTTAGCACTTAGCGGTCTCTGACATAGTCAAAATGGTTTTAGAAGCCTCTGATAATTTAAAACTCCTCTCAGAAGGTTTAAAACACTTGTAGAGGCCTCTGACACTTTTCAGAAGGTTCCTAGAGGCTTTTGACAATTTAAAACAGCTTTGGAAAGGTTTAAAACTCTTGTAGAAGCCTCTGACACTTTTCAAAAGGTTCTCGGTAACACTTAGAGGTATCTGACAAATTCAAAATGGTTCTCGAGGTCTCTGACAATTTAAAACTCCTCTCAGAAGGTTTAAAACACTTGTAGAGGCCTCTGACACTTTTCGGAAGGTTCTCTTTAGCACTTAGCGGCCTCTGGCAGAGTCAAAATGATTCTAGAGGACTCTGATAATTTAAAACTCCTCTCAGAAGGTTTAAAACACTTGTAGAGGCCTCAGACACTTTCTAGAAGGTGGTCTGTAGCACTTAGCGGTCTCTGGTAGATTAAAAATGCTCTTAGAGGCCTCTGACAATTCAAAACAACTCTGGAAAGGTTTAAAACACTTATAGAGGCCTCTGACAATTTAAAACCCCTCTTCGAAGGTTTAAAACACTTGTAGAGACCTCTGACACTTTTCAGAAGGTTCTCTGTAGTACTTACCGGTCTCTGGCAAAGTTAAAATGGTTCTAGAGGCCTCTGATAATTTAAAATTCCTCTGAGAAGGTTTAAAACATTTGTAGACCCTCTGACACTTTTTAGAAGATTGTCTGTAGCACTTGGCGGTCTCTGACAAATTTAAAATCGTCCTAGAGGCCTCTGACAATTTAAAACCCTTCTGCGAAGGTTTAAAACTCTTGTACAAGCTTCTGACACTTTTCAGAAGATTCTCTGTAACACTTAACGGTTTCTGACAGATTAAAAATGGTCCTACAGGCCTCTGACAATTTAAAACAGCTCTAGAAAGGTTTAAAACTCTTGTAGAAGCCTCTGACACTTTTCAAAAGGTTCTCTGTAACACTTAGAGGTATCTGACAAATTCAAAATGGTTCTCGAGGCCTCTGACAATTTAAAACACCTCTGGAAAGGTTTAAAACACTTGTAGAGGCCTCTGACACTTTTTAGAGAGTTGTCTGTAGCACTTAGAGGTGTTTGCAGAATGAACAATGCTGTAATTCACGCAAACACTGCGATATTGATAGTTTTTTTTGTTTTTTGACAAGTTTTTCAGGGGAACATCTCATTTCAAGCTATTTTTTCTCGGAAATTCATTTCTGATGTCAGTTTTCTGCTAGAGCTGACCTGGATAGCTTTACCGGAAGCAAAATCAGAAAAATCCTTCAATATTAAACGGATTTAAATCATAGATTTTCGATTTGGTGCGACGTTTTGCTGTTTCGGCCGGCTGGTTCGCGATAAATTGTTCTCAACGGTTTTCAACGCCATAAATAAGGAAACGCTGTTCTGTACCAGATAATTCTACTATAAAACTATGAAAATAGTTTTCGGAAAAAATCGCTGAGCCATTATTATCTCCCGTAGGGAGATCCAATCAGCTAATTGGCCGTGGCCTGTTCACGTCAAGTCCAAAGCTCAATGATGCACGGTCGCCTTTGTGTCCAGTCCTCTGTGAAATAGCCCTAGTTAAGGGCCAAAATGATCGATATAGAAATGACAGGGTGCACTGTACACTTTTTTACCTGGAAAACTGTAGGAAATGTCATTTTCTAGCGGAATAAAAGAGAACAAATTTGCCACAAAGGGCAAAACAGTTAACTTTGAATTGGTTACATTGACACCATATTTTAGCAGGAGCACAATCCTCAATTTTTGAGGAGGACGATAATAAAATTCCTTTCATCTGCATAAACTGGAGGATTAGAGACGCGCCGTCTGCCCGGCATATACGTGCTAAAGTCCGTATTAAAGGGATCGTTAATGCTCTTTTTCGGCAGGATAAGGGGGATGGAAGGGAGCGAGTGAATTCTCATCAGGACAATGGAGCCACCCTTTATAAAAGGGCGAGGGCGAGATTAAGAAGCGACCGTAGGGTCGATATGTAGTTTTTCGAGAAAACTACATTATCGATATCATAATTGCGAACGATTTAGATGTGCATTTTCATTCCCTTCTTCTAATAGCCAGTGTTCGAGGGTGTAGGGATGATTGGATTCGGGATTTCCGCTCGAAATTGGACATCCCAACTGGGGGATGTAGAAAGGAAGAGTAATGACAAGCCAAACGTGATTCAGTATCAATAGTCTCTAGAGACTTTAATGCTTCAAGAATAATTATTGTCAGACACTAGAATAGTTTATCCCATAAACGTTTGTTTTGGAACGCTTCTAATTATGCCCCTTGGAGATATTATTGTTTGTTTGTTATTATTTTGTAGTCGTTTTAGCCTGTCCTTCCCCTACTTTGAATGAAAATTAGCGCATTACAATTCCGCTCAGGACTTACCTTCATACAATAGTTAAGGTCCGGATTACATTCGTTTAAGGGGTTTTCAGGAGGTAAACGAAGTCAAAAAGTTAAGTTGCATTTTCTGTCTTTTTCCAGAAAAAAAATTATCAAAAATTTCAGTTAACTCAACAGTCACTTAATACAATTATTTGGTAAAAACTGGTACGCCAGTGGCTTTTTTGGTGGTTTTATTGTTTTTCTTGTTAAAGCAACTCAAAATACAACTTTCTGCTCTCTTGCATTTTTGTTGTATTTTGTGTTGTTTTTGAGAAAAAAATTATTAAAAATTTCAGTTAACTCAACAGTTGACTTATTACAATTATTTGGTAAAAACCGGTACGCCAGTGGCTTTTTTGGTGGTTTTATAGTTTTTCTAGTTTAAGCAACACAAACTACAACTTTCTGCTCTCTTGCATTTTTGTTGTATTTTGTGTCGTTTTTCAGAAAAAAATTATCAAAAATTTCACTTAACTCAACAGTCACTTATTACAATTATTTGGTAAAAACTGGTACGCCAGTGGCTTTTTTGGTGGTTTTATTGTTTTTCTTGTTAAAGCAACTCAAAATACAACTTTCTGCTGTCTTGCATTTTTGTTGTATTTTCTGTCGTTTTTGAGAAAAAAATTATCAAAAATTTCACTTAACTCAACAGTCACTTATTACAATTATTTGGTAAAAACTGGTACGCCAGTGGCTTTTTTGGTGGTTTTATAGTTTTTCTAGTTTAAGCAACTACCTGGGATTTAAACTGTCCGGAACAGTTTTGAAATTGGAGGGGAAATTAAACGTCCCGAGGCGCCATCACACGCACCGATTGGAAATAAATTAAGACCGGAAATCACTTTTGCTTTTACACACCCTGTATGCATATCGAGTTGGATGACGTTCGACATAACACGAAGCACGTCCTGAATATTTAAACCCAACGCTTGGAAGGGGTGGTAGTTGAGAATTTCATTCCTTCCACCCCCTAATTACAAAATACAGGGTGTCCCATTTGAATCGAAACTGTTTTCGTAACACACAGTAAAGGGGGCGCAAGATTAGTGCCCTTATCTGGTTGGTTTCAAGTTCTGGTAAAACGAAAGATAAATAGTTTCGGCAAGGGATTCCGGAACGGTTCCTTGGTATTGGTCGGATTAGCTTGTGTAAATTGTCTCGAATACGGTAATCTAGGACATTAGAATGCTTGTGTAACCCCCTCCTTTCAACCTTCTCGGACAATCATATTATTATGAATAGTGTCCGATAAAACGCATTTCCTAGGTGAATTAATAATAAGAATGAAGTCGGGGTGCACTTACTTACTACCCGGGGGCGGGGGAGGAGCAATCCAACCGTCTCGGAACTTACTCGAAGCCAGTTGAAACTTGATAAACGACCATCGAATTTATTTAGCCGGGAGCGAAACTTTGTGACAGTCGTGAAAGGTCTGCCCGTGAAGCCGGGAGGTTAACATAATATTTGCTTCCGGAAACTTTCACGGTTTCGGTGATTCTCCCCCTTATTACCATAATTTTGTTCCGGATTGTAGATAATACCGCCCTTCAAATCAATTGCAATTGATAACAATATGATTTCTGTCATTTTTAATATGGTAAGTCCATTAGATTGGTCAAAAAAGCTGTGTAATTTTTCCTGTACACGAAACGTCATAACTTGTGAGTGTATGATTGGCATTTATTTACAAGTGCATCGTAAATCAATGAATTTAAAATTCTTGTCTAATTTCAAAACTATTATTTACAAAAAAGTGGACTTTTAGTGCATTTTTTCCTATAAACGAAAAGTCATAACTTGTGCTATTTCTTTATAAGTGTATTTATAAGTATTTTCCAGCGAATATTTATGACCATAATTTTATATGACCAAAAACAGTCAATCACCATACTTTTCATGCACACCCTATATATTGGAAGCAAAAACGGTCCTGCAAGCTTACAGTCCTGAGTTAAGGAGTGGATTGGGAACGTTTTTGGTTTCTTTCAAATTTTTCGTAACTTTCCGCGTTTTTGAGTAATTTAGCAAAAACCAGTTTGATGCAACAAATTTTCAAATCAATTAAAATTGTGGTTTGAAGTTTGAGCATCTTGTAACTCGGTTATTTTTGGGAGTTCAGGGTGGTTCAACCACTTAAACGAACCGTTTTAAGCCTCTCTATCCAGCGGTGTAGAGTAAAAAATTCTATCTTAAAAAATACATACAGGGTGGCAAAAATAGTGAACCACAATATTTTTGTTGCGCACCCTATATACCGGACGGAAAAACCGTCCTGCAAACTTACGGTGTTGGCTTAAGGAGTTGACTAGGAATATTTTTCGTCTCTTGCAATTTTTTTGTTATTTTCAATGTTTTCGAGTTATTTAAAGTTGAAATTGTGGTCTCTCAGTTTAAAAGGACAGTCAGAGAACAAAATGGTCTGTAAAACCCACTTGGAGTACGAAAATGAGTGTTTTAAGCACATTTTTGGAATCCTCATTAAATTTCCTATCTAATAACATGAAAAAATAGTACAAAATTTGGTAGAGTCAGGGAGAAATGCGGTGTCAAAGTTTGAACTGCCAGAAACGCAGTTTGAAAGAACAGTCAGGAACAAAATGGTCTGTAAAACCCACTTTGAGTATGAAAATGAGTGTTTTAAGCACATTTTTGGAATCCTTATTGAATTTCCTATCTAATAACATGAAAAAATAGTACAAAATTTGGTGGAATCAGGGAGAAATGCTGTGTTAAAGTTTGAACTGCCAGAAACGCAGTTTGAAAGAACAGTCAGGAACAAAATGGTCTGTAAAACCCACTTGGAGTACGAAAATGAGTGTTTTAAGCACATTTTTGGAATCCTCATTAAATTTCCTATCTAATAACATGAAAAAATAGTACAAAATTTGGTAGAGTCAGGGAGAAATGCGGTGTCAAAGTTTGAACTGCCAGAAACGCAGTTTGAAAGAACAGTCAGGAACAAAATGGTCTGTAAAACCTACTTTGAGTACGAAAATGACTGTTTTAAGCACATTTTTGGAATCCTCATTAAATTTCCTATCTAATAACATGAAAAAATAGCAGACAATTTGGTAGAGTCAGTGAGAAATGCGGTGTCAAAGTTTGAACTGCCAGAAACGCAGTTTGAAAGAACAGTCAGGAACAAAATGGTCTGTAAAACCTACTTTGAGTACGAAAATGACTGTTTTAAGCACATTTTTGGAATCCTCATTGGATTTCTTATCTAATAACATGAAAAAATAGTACAAAATTTGGTGGAATCAGGGAGAAATGCGGTGTCAAAGTTTGAACTGCCAGAAACGCAGTTTGAAAGAACAGTCAGGAACAAAATGGTCTGTAAAACCCACTTGGAGTACGAAAATGACTATTTTAAGCACATTTTTGGAATCCTCATTAAATTTCCTATCTAATAACATGAAAAAATAGCAGACAATTTGGTAGAGTCAGTGAGAAATGCTGTGTTAAAGTTTGAACTGCCAGAAACGCAGTTTGAAAGAACAGTCAGGAACAAAATGGTCTGTAAAACCCACTTGGAGTACAAAAATGAGTGTTTTAAGCACATTTTTGGAATCCTCATTAAATTTCCTATCTAATAACATGAAAAAATAGTACAAAATTTGGTAGAGTCAAGGAGAAATGCGGTGTCAAAGTTTGAACTGCTAGAAACGCAGTTTGAAAGAACAGTCAGGAACAAAATGGTCTGTAAAACCCACTTGGAGTACGAAAATGAGTGTTTTAAGCACATTTTTGGAATCCTCATTAAATTTCCTATCTAATAACATGAAAAAATAGTACAAAATTTGGTAGAGTCAGGGAGAAATGCGGTGTCAAAGTTTGAACTGCCAGAAACGCAGTTTGAAAGAACAGTCAGGAACAAAATGGTCTGTAAAACCCAATTGGAGTACGAAAATGAGTGTTTAAGCACATTTTTGGAATCCTCATTAAATTTCCTATCTAATAACATGAAAAAATAGTACAAAATTTGGTAGAGTCAGGGAGAAATGCGGTGTCAAAGTTTGAACTGCCAGAAACGCAGTTTGAAAGAACAGTCAGGAACAAAATGGTCTGTAAAACCCACTTGGAGTACAAAAATGAGTGTTTTAAGCACATTTTTGGAATCCTCATTAAATTTCCTATCTAATAACATGAAAAAATAGTACAAAATTTGGTAGAGTCAAGGAGAAATGCGGTGTCAAAGTTTGAACTGCCAGAAACGCAGTTTGAAAGAACAGTCAGGAGCAAAATGGTCTGTAAAACCCACTTGGAGTACGAAAATGAGTGTTTAAGCACATTTTTGGAATCATCATTAAATTTCCTATCTAATAACATGAAAAAATAGTACAAAATTTGGTGGAATCAGGGAGAAATGCTGTGTTAAAGTTTGAACTGCCAGAAACGCAGTTTGAAAGAACAGTCAGGAGCAAAATGGTCTGTAAAACCCACTTGGAGTACGAAAATGAGTGTTTAAGCACATTTTTGGAATCATCATTAAATTTCCTATCTAATAACATGAAAAAATAATACAAAATTTGGTAGAGTCAAGGAGAAATGCGGTGTCAAAGTTTGAACTGCTAGAAACGCAGTTTGAAAGAACAGTCAGGAACAAAATGGTCTGTAAAACCCACTTGGAGTACGAAAATGAGTGTTTTAAACACATTTTTGGAATCCTCATTAAATTTCCTATCCAATAGTCTAAAAAAACACTAAAAAATCGAGTATAGTCAGTTAGAAAAACAGTGTCAAAGTTTGAACTAACAGAATCACAGTTTGAAAGGACAGTCAAGGACAAAATCGCCTGTAACACCCACTTGTAGTGTGAAAATGACAGTTTTAAGCACATTTTTGGAATCCTTATTAAATTTCCTATCCAATAGCCTAAAAAAATATCACTAAATTCGGTACAGTCAGAGAGAAAAACAATGTCAAAATTTGAAGACAGACCTAATTCATAATGTAAATTTAATTTGTACACACGAGGGGGCGTTCAACGTACCAAAAAAAAAATGAAATAATGAATTCGCTTCCTCAGGAAGTCGAATATTCTGAGCCATAGGGTAGAATATGCTCACTCACGGTACATAACTATCAACTAGCTTAAGGTACTTAAAACTGACTTGGAAGTGTGAGGAAAACAGGCATTACTCTAATTTAAGGAAAACAACGTGTGTTTCTTCAGAATTAACGAACAAAGACGGTTTTACGTACGATCCAATCTAAAACGTCGTGGCCAATGATGGCGTCTGCCGGACGGGATTAAAAACTTTTCCAATATTCAGCCACATTCGAAACGAGGGAAGGGAGAAGAAACCACCGTAAGCGACGCTCGGAGACTTTCCCTTGTCCCAAAAGGGAATTCCCAACGGACGAAAGGTCATTTCGTCCCCGGATATTCTAAACACACACACTCAGACGGCTTTTCCATTTATTTTTGCCTCTCTTCCTTGCATAACCGCGTTTCTCTAAGCGGTTCGCGTTCTCCTTCGCTGTTTATGGCAAATTGTGTTTTGATTGCGTCCTTCCTTTTTCCATACGATTATCATGAATAATTCAAGCCCGATTTTTGGCGTTTGCGACAAAAACGTCTCCATTTGTTGTGGTTAAGTGCGAAATGGGAATCGTGCGCCCTTAAGTGGTCCGACACAACCTATCGGTGTATGTTTTGATAACTTTTCTCAAGTGGCATCCAACCGATATTCTTTTTGTGTGGTAGCATCCCTAAGGTGAGACGTACACAAAGTGGATTCTTACACATTTCTTAGATGGGAAAAATCAAACCATCTACGATGTGGAAAATGATGATAATATGGGCGAAAAATTTTAATTACTTTCTCTGGAAGATTTCCTCGCAAAAATTTTAATTTAAAAATTCTGTTTATGTAGATCTGGTGCCGCATTATGAATTTCGTTTACTCCGCAATTTTTCCCCTCTTTCCATTTTGAATGAATATGCACCGAGCTTAATTAATTCGCCGGTAGTCAAACTTCAATAATTTTTGCGAAACGTAACGGAAATGTCTTGTGAACTACTTTAGTATGTTGTTTTATTTCAATTTGAAAATGTAAATTGAATACTTTTAGTCGTGCTAGATGCGACTTTCCTATTGAATTAAGCGAGTTGAACCGATTTTCGTAGGAATGAGTTTTGCAACTTTTGCGGATCGACCGGCAGGAAACCGCCCATTTACCGTTTTATCTAGTCGGCAACTTTCCGTATAGAGCAATCGGAAATTGGGCGTGGTCCAGTCTTCTTTTCTTCATTTGGATGCATTGAAATTGCGTAATTTCATTGACTTTGTGGACAAGAGAAGGTGGAAAGTTTGAGGTTAAAACCGACACTAAGAGCAGTATACCAGTCCATAAATCATTTATTTTACAAGCGAGCGAGCTCTTTATAAACCCCCGCTGATAGACAGTTTAAGACCACTTGATCACACTCTAGAAATCCACTCTGCCACCAATAGATATATAGATATAGCCCTTTTTGGAGAACCTCTCATCGTCTTTTACGGCTTCTCCTCTTCTTCCACTTTTTAATTAAAACGACAACGTAAAACTGTGAGAGAACGCGTACAACTTGTACCGGGCACAGAAAAGGGAGTAAAATTAGGATTAATTGGATCAATCCCTAAAAATTAAATCGGGAGAGCGGTCAGGGAGGGAGGGAAGCGCAATTAAAAGTTGATCGGACGCCAGACAAGGGTAAATTTGCATTTTCTGTGCAAATTACATTCGATAGATGTCATGCTCGGCAAATAAGTTTCGTCACGTTTAATGAAACCGCTCGTCCGACCCTTCATTATTTTTTTTTGGTACGTTGAACGCCCCCTCGTGTGTACAGGGTGCTCCATTTTCGATGGTTTTACGGGATATAGAGAAAACGGTAATAGATAGAAAAAAAGTAGCATACGTGTTCCGATCACATTTTCTGAGCTGAGATGACTGGCGAAAAGTGGGCGGCGCAAACTTCTTTTGTGTCAAAGATCCGGATACAGGACAGTCAAGAACAAAATCGCCAGTAAAACCCACTTGGAATGAGAAAATTACAATTTTAAGCACATTTTTGGAATCCTCATTAAATTTCCTATCCAATAACCTAAAAAAACACTAAAAAATCGAGTATAGTCAGTTAGAAAAACAGTGTCAAACTTTGAACTGCTAGAAATACAGTTTGAAAGGACAGTCAAGGACAAAATCGCCTGTAACACCCACTTGTAGTGTGAAAATGACAGTTTTAAGCACATTTTTGGAATCCTCATTAAATTTCCTATTTACTAACCTAAAAAAACACTACCAAATTGAGTACAGTCAGAGAGAAAAACAGTGTCAAAGTTTGAACTAACAGAAACACAGTTTGAAAGGACAGTCAAGAACAAAATCGCCTGTAAAACCCATTTGTGGTGTGAAAATGACAGTTTTAGGCACATTTTTGGAATCCTCATTAAATTTCCTATCCAATAGTCTAAAAAAACACTAAAAAGTCGAGTATGGTCAGTTAGAAAAGCAGTGCCAAAATTTGAACTGCTAGAAACACAGTTTGAAAGGGCAGTCAAGCACAAAATCGACTGTAAAACCCATTTGTGGTGTGAAAATGACAGTTTTAAGCACATTTTTGGAATCCTCGTTAAATTTCCTATTCAGTTACTTGGAAAAACCGTATAAAATGTGGTACAGTCTGGGAGAAAAGCAGTGTCAAATTTTGAAGTAAAAGAAACACAGTTCGGAAGGACAGTCAGGGACAAAATCGCTGGTAAAACCCACTTCTAGTCAGAAAATATTTGATTTAAGTACATTTTTGGAATCCTCATTAAATTTCCTATTCAATAGCTAAAAAAAACAAAAAACATATCGGTACAGTCATGGTGAAAAATGGTGTCAAATTTTGAATTGTTAGAAACACAGTTTGAAAGGACAGTCAAGGACAAAATCGCCTGTAATACCCATTTGTGGTGTGAAAATTACAGTTTTAAGCACATTTTTGGAATCCTCATTAAATTTCCTATCCAATAGTCTAAAAAAACACTAAAAAATCGAGTATAGTTAGAAAAACAGCGTCAAAATTTGAACTGCTAGAAACATAGTTTGAAAGGATAGTCAAGGACAAAATCGCCTGTAACACCCACTTGTAGTGTGAAAATGACAGTTTTAAGCACATTTTTGGAATCCTTATTAAATTTCCTATCCATTAGCCTAAAAAAATATCACTAAATTCGGTACAGTCAAAGAGAAAAGTGCTGCAAAAGTTTGAAAACACAGTCAGCGACAAAATCGTCTGTTAAACTCACTTGAAGTGAGAAAATGACACTTTTAAGCACATTGTAGGAATCCTCATTAAATTTCCTATTTACTAACCTAAAAAAACACTACCAAATTGAGTACAGTCAGAGAGAAAAACAGTGTCAAAGTTTGATCTAACAAAAACACAGTTTGGAAGGACAGTCAAGAACAAAATCGCCTGTAAAACCCATTTGTAGTGTGAAAATGACAGTTTTAAGCACATTTTTGGAATCCTCATTAAATTTCCTATCCAATAGTCTAAAAAAACAATAAAAAATCGAGTATAGTCAGTTAGAAAAACAGTGTCAAAATTTGAACTGCTAGAAACACAGTTTGAAAGGGCAGTCAAGCACAAAATCGACTGTAAAACCCATTTGTGGTGTGAAAATGACAGTTTTAAGCACATTTTTGGAATCCTCGTTAAATTTCCTATTCAGTTACTTGGAAAAACCGTATAAAATGTGGTACAGTCTGGGAGAAAAGCAGTGTCAAATTTTGAACTAAAAGAAACACAGTTCGGAAGGACAGTCAGGGACAAAATCGCTGGTAAAACCCACTTCTAGTCAGAAAATGTTTGATTTAAGTACATTTTTGGAATCCTCATTAAATTTCCTATTCAATAGCTAAAAAAAACAAAAAACATATCGGTACAGTCATGATGAAAAATGGTGTCAAATTTTGAATTGTTAGAAACACAGTTTGAAAGGACAGTCAAGGACAAAATCGCCTGTAATACCCATTTGTGGTGTGAAAATGACAGTTTTAAGCACATTTTTGGAATCCTCATTAAATTTCCTATCCAATAGTCTAAAAAAACACTAAAAAATCGAGTATAGTCAGTTAGAAAAACAGTGTCAAAATTTGAACTGCTAGAAACACAGTTTGAAAGTTCAGTTAGACCCATTTCAGCTCAACCAGGGCTTTCTGGTGAAATAACTCGGTTACAGCTAAAGAAGACACTGACTGACTAATCTAGTTTCAATTTTTTTTATAAAAGTGCTAGAAACAGATTAAGCAAGGCCCTTATAAACATTAAGTTCCACTTGAGCATAATCTAATTAAAACTAAAGAGTTTACTAGTGAATGTTTGTAATACATAACCAAAACTATCGCAACGTTCCCTAAAGTTTCGTAATACACTGGTCCAATATTGCGACCGTTCCACACCTAATTTGCTGACAAATAGCTTAGGAAGAGGATATTCACTGGCAAAGTTTCTCCTCCCTTTGGCACATTATGCCCCCTCCAATCCATGACGAGTCAAACACCTGCCTCTATTGGCTAACTTGTCAGTTACATATGGTCGGGGCCAGCAAATTATTGTTTAAAAAGAATAGATCGTTGTTTGTGGCAGCTATCAGTTCATTTTTCATACGGTAGGCGGCGCGTCGATTAGTTGACGGCGTGTGTATCGCGCGAAAAAGGTGAGGTTAAGAAAAGAGAGAGTTGTTGTTGATATAACCAAAGAAGGGGGATGTAACACGTTTTGGGGTTTTTCCGAGTATTTTTAAGGACTCTTGCTATTAAACCAGTGTTTTAATGTGCCCACTCATCAAAGACCGGACAGTGATTACCAGGTACGTGGCTTCAGGAAGCGGTGTTTTCTTGAGATGGCGCGACAGGTTGTGTAAAAAGTTGAGATATTTTAAAATGAATTAGAGTTGGTAAATTAGGGATGCAAATTGCAACCAGCGACCAAACATGAAAATTTATTATTCGGGAGTAATTTCCATAAAATAGTTGCCATAAATCCAAATAAGATTCGAGGCACGGAAGGGCGCAATCACTGAAATAACAACCGGGAAATTCTTGAATTACCTTTTCTTCTCTGATGACGTACCTAAAAATTATGATGAGTTTTCTTTCTTATTGTGTGTAGGCGAGAAGGAGAGCAAAAGGTATGGAATCATCTGGAGTAGCACCCAGACACCACGTGACATATCACAAGACTGTTTTGATTATTTTTGATACAAACTTTTAGCTTTTTCGACGTCATTAAATCGGGTCACGTTCCTCTAAAACTGGACAAGAGAGATGTCCTTTCGCGTTAAAACAACAACAGCGTAAACGTCAAAGGACATAATATCGGCCATTAGCCGTGAAAGCGTCCATAATCCTGGAAATCCATTAAATAAATGAACCGATCGATAAGCTATTCTGTTTCGGCGAGCTAATTGGACAAAGCCGTAACTTCCCTTTGACCGAATATACTGTTTTTCTGATTTCTGCTTCGCATATTCATATATTATATGGATTGGACTTTTGCAGGACACGCAGAATCAAAGACACACACCAGACATCCGCATCGTCGACCCACCCGAGCTGACACCCGAACGAACTTGAGTTACCAGAAAACCAACTCAAACGGTGAGGAGTACACTCAAATGTTTGCCAAGCAAAACACGAAAATCGTCCTGGATTGTGCCGTCAACATCAATTTTAGGTGAGATGGCAGTAAAGCTTTCCTGTGAACTTTTTTGAAACTTTTAAAGCCTCCCCCGTAGAATGCATTTCCGGTTCCGGTGGCTTAAATTATAACTTATTCAGGTCGTTCCTAATCTCTTTCTCAAGACATTTCAACTTTGCTCTTAAATACTTTATTATTGTTTTGCAGCAACAGTATTTGGCTGAAAGACGGACAGATTGTCCAAACGATCCTTAAGGACAATACGAACAACAAAAGGGTGGTCGGACATCGGTTTCTAGTGGACGCCAACGGGAATTTGTACATTGACAATGTCCGATTGGAGGACGATGGAAAATGGCAGTGTGAGGCGGAAGATGGGTTTGGATTCGTTGTTCAGGGCAAACCTGTCATTCTTACTGTTCTAGGTAAATTTTAACTTTATCTAAACCACTTTAATTTACGATTGTCCCTCGTATTGTTGTATTTACAAAATCAAACTAAATTAGAACTCAGAGATCAAAACTTCATTGCAAAAATGTTTTAAAATTGGCCAGAAGCCTCCAAGTAGATCCACTGAACACCTCTTACAGACCTTTAGGAAATGTCCTAAACTTTTCAATTTTTTTAAAAAATATCCTGAGTTCCTTTTAAAATATCTATCTCTGAAAATGCTCACTCTTTTGAAATAAGGGTCAATTTGCCCTGCTGAACATTAAGTTTAATTATCATGAAAAATTTCCTTAAAACACTAATTTGGTGTTATGGCAAATTCAATGTTGTCAAATCATACATTTTCATAAAAACGTACCATATGATCTCATTTCTACAGTAGTGCCAAACTGACAATAAATCAACTTTGATACAAAATGAATGCAACGTTACCAATTTGACCATTTTCTTAAAAACGAACAATATTACGTTTCTACAGTGTTGCAAAACTAACCATTCTTCAAGTTCGTACACAATTTGCAATTTTGCCAAATCATATTTTTACAGCGTTTCAATCTGACAATTATTCAAATTTTCAACGACATAGTCAAATAGGCTATTGTTGTAAAAACGTACAATAATCATATTTTTACAGTGTACCAAACTGTCAGTTCTTCTAGATTAGAATTGATAGTGCTGGGTAAATTACCGGTAAAGAAAAAATATTTCACTTTACCAGGAAAATTTTATCTGTAAATTACTGGTAAATTACAAATAATGTATTTCTGGCAGTTAAAATTCACTGACTGTACCAAATTTTGTAGTGTTTTTTCCGGTTTTTGAATAGGAAATTTAATAAGGATTCCAAAAATGTGCTTAAAACCGTCATTTTCTCACTCCAAGTGGGTTTTACAGGCGATTTTGTTCCTGACTGTCCTTTCAAACTGTCTTTCTGGTAGTTCAAACTTTGACAGCGCTTTTCTCCCTGACTGTCCCAAATTTTCTAGAGTTTTTTTCCGGTTTATGAATAGGAAATTTAATGAGGATTCCAAAAACGTGCTTAAAACTGTCATTTTCTCACTCCAAGTTGGTTTGACAAGCAATTTTGTCCTTGACTGTCCTTTCAAACTGTCTTTCTGGTAGTTCAAACTTTGACAGCGCTTTTCTCCCTGACTGTCCCAAATTTTGTAGAGTTTTTTCCGGTTTTTAAATAGGAAATTTAATGAGGATTCCAAAAACGTGCTTAAAACTGTCATTTTCTCACTCCAAGTTGGTTTGACAAGCAATTTTGTCCTTGACTGTCCTTTCAAACTGTCTTTCTGGTAGTTCAAACTTTGACAGCGCTTTTCTCCCTGACTGTCCCAAATTTTGTAATGTTTTTTCCGGTTTTTGAATAGGAAATTTAATGAGGATTCCAAAAACGTGCTTAAAACTGTCATTTTCTCACTCCAAGTTGGTTTGACAAGCAATTTTGTCCTTGACTGTCCTTTCAAACTGTGTTTCTGTTAGTTCAAAGTGATACCGCTTTTCTCCCTGACTGTACCAAATTTTGTAGTGTTTTTTCAGGTTATGGGATAGGAAATTTAATAAGGATTCCAAAAACGTGCTTAAAACCGTCATTTTCTCACTCCAAGTTGGTTTGACAAGCAATTTTGTCCTTGACTGTCCTTTCAAACTGTGTTTCTGTTAGGTCGAAGTGAAACCGCTTTTCTCCCTGACTGTACCAAATTTTGTAGTGTTTTTTTAGGTTAGTAGATAGGAAATTTAATGAGGATTCCAAAAACGTGCTTAAAACTGTCATTTTCTCACTCCAAGTTGGTTTGACAAGCAATTTTGTCCTTGACTGTCCTTTCAAACTGTCTTTCTGGTAGTTCAAACTTTGACAGCGTTTTTCTCCCTGACTGTCCCAAATTTTGTAGAGTTTTTTCCGGTTTTTGAATACGACATTTAATGAGGATTGTGACACGTGACAATTAAAAAAGATGAAATCGTAATAAATTTGTCGTGACTTTGATAATCCAATTTTAAACTTGCAACACTGTAAGGGCCACTAGACAACTGTCAAAACAGTCACGTGACAATTAAAAAAGGTGAAATCGTAATAAATTTGTCACGTGACTTTGATAATCCAATTTTAAACTTCAAGGCTAGTTGACACCTGTCAAAAACAGTCACGTGACTTTTAAAAAGTAATTCAAACTTACAACATAGTGACGCAAGCAAGATGGTGGACACTACTAAACATACAAGGGTAGTGCAAAAATTACATTCGTTCCAACTAAGACAGATTGAAATAAATTAACAATTTCAGTAAATTATATTAACAATAACAATTTCGAGTTCGCACCGATAAATCACCGTATACACAATAATATGGAAACTCGATACATTAATATTTATAAATCCGCAAAAAGCGAGTCGTAATTAATCAACCCCCCCCGGTACGGATTTAACCACTATTTCTATTCATCCCCGTTTCAGTTAAATCTAGCTTAAATATAATTATGCCCCATTAAATGAACGATTAATTACTGCAGAAATGACAACGTATTATCCATTACAACCCCCCTTAAACCGTCCCTGTTTAGTAAGTGTACCTGACCCTAAAAATCCACAGTAATAGAGACAGTTTCAAATCCGGCTTTGGTCAACAAATCGCCGCTGAAATAGTTTTGAATGGTAACAGCACGAACCCTTTTTAACCCTTTCAAACAGGGCCCCGTTTCAATTAAGTTTATCAAAAGATAAATAGAAATTACATAAAACAAAACGTTTTTGAGGATTTAAACTAAATACGAGACAGGAAGAGCATTTTTGTTGGCACTATTGATGAAAAACACCAAGTCACCTTCTGTAATTTTTCTAAACAGTTTTAAGGGTAGCAACCCCCGTTCAAGGCAATATTAAATTTTTAATCTGATATTATGAAAGTAATATTTTCTAGCTGAATAATGGACCGGCCCGTAAATTTCCTACTGTACTACAGTCTGCTAAAAAGCAATTTAGCTTCCTTGCGGCACTTAATGCAACCTTCCGGAGAGCATTTCAGCGTACGATCAGTTTATTTCAGTGAAAAAAATGGATTCAAAGCAGACGGTGTAAACATAGCCGTTCTGCAACTTTTACTGTTATTGTTTTTCAAGCTTTTAGCGAAAAGTACGCTGTACTTTTCGTAATTGACTGTAATGTTTACGTTGTAGAGAAACTTTCCCCAAAAATCCAGTTTTCTTAACAAAACAGCCATCATAACCCTAGAAATTATGAAAATTATCTACCTCATTTTTGTTAGCGGAAAGTCAGATTAATCGAGCAAACCAATTAAATCGAATTAATCAATCGTTGCTAGAAGCAATTTGACGTGTACCTGTATGTGCATGTCCGTCATTTAGCCGAGTACGCAAAATGATGATAATTTAATTGGACGTCGTGAATTATTGAAGTTTGTTGGACTATTAAATTGCCTGGTTATCGGAATAGAGGCCTTTTAGCCCTTTTCGAGCAACTAATGACCTAGTGACTCGCAAGTAGGTACTGTTTGTAATGATGGACGTAAATAAAGTAAAATTAGAAAAGTGAAATTCAGTGTGGGACAGAAAAGTGGCAGATATCACGTGGTTTTTGGACAATACTCTAGCTACGCAGTCACGTGACCACACTCAAAATACCTGTCATAAATCTTAGAAACACGTTTTGTATCGGCTGAATGCAGAAAAACTTTTCTGAACCCCGATTTTTGCATCTTTTGAGCACAGTTTGATCGTTTGCCAGTCAGGGAGAAAATTGCTTGTCAAACCAACTTGGGAGTGAGAAAATGACAGTTTTAGGAATCCTCATTAAATTTCCTATCAAACCACGAGAAACACACCACAAAATTTGGGACAGTCAGGGAGAAAAGCGCTGTCAAAGTTTGAACTACCAGAAACACAGTTTGAAAAGACAGTCAAGGACAAAATTGCTTGTCAAACGAACTTGGAGTGAGAAAATGACAGTTTTAAGCACGTTTTTGGAAACAATTTACACATTTGCAAATGGTGAAATTGTAAGAGACCTGTCACGTGAGTTTAATAATGCAATTTTCGAGCTTGCAACACTGTAAAGGCCAGGTAGACAACTGTCAAGACAGTCACGTGACCATAAAAAATAGTTTCAACTGTAAAAATTTGGTAAATCAAATTAAGACAGTTGTAAGAGCGGAAATGATAAAATACAGGTCACGTGACTTTGATTATCCTATTTTGAACTTACAACACTGTAAAGGCTAGTTGACATTTGTCACAATCAGTCACGTGACTTTTAAAATGTAGTTTCAACGTTGAAAACTTGATGAATTAAATTTACACATTTGCAAATGGTGAAATTGTAAGGGACCTGTCACGTGAGTTTAATAATGCAATTTTCGAACTTGCAACACTGTAAAGGCCAGTAGACAACTGTCAAGACAGACACGTGACCATCGATGTGGTGAAAATCGAAAATTGCATTATTAAACTCACGTGACAAGTCCCTTACAATTTTACCATTTGCAAATTGAAATTTAATTCGCCAAATTTTCAAGTTTTCAAATCACATTTTAAAAGTCACGTGACTGTTTTTGACAGGTGTCAACTAGCCTCTACAGTGTTGCAAGTTCTAAATAAGATTATCAAGGATTTTACCATTTCAGCTTTTACAATTGTCTAAATTTGATTTAGCAAATTTTTGCAGTACAGACTATTTCCACACTTTCAGCCACAAAATAATGAATGTCATTAGGTCTGTTCGCAGAAAGAATCTCCAACTAGTTGTCAGAGAAATAGGTACATCCATTGGTCACAAGTCAAAATACGTCATAGTCACGTGAACATTCAACCAATAAAACTTGACATTTACTGTTTCTGAGTTGGAAACCAGTCAGTGATTACTTCTGCCAACAGACCTAATAATTGAAAAAAAATTACAAATTGAGAAAAATGCGAAGCAAATTTGTTTCTTATTTAGGTTCATTTTATAAATTTAAGCAATCAAAGACATTACTGCAAATTAGTACTAAAATAAACATGGTCGGTTTGGCAACACTGAAAATTCACCCCGGTACTGTATTCACAATTGAAGTTTTTAAGTTAACACTTAGAAAATAAAGACACTTGTCACGTGTCCTTGATTTTTGGGGGCGTTAAACGGGCCCCACTTTTGCACTTCCGGTAAACGTAAATAAAGTTACGGAACGACACCTGCGACTGAGAAAGTTTCCGGTCGGTTTGGTCCTTCGGAAAAAGCACTGAACGTTGTGCGGACACCGTGAAATCAACCCTCCTAGAAATGGAAATGTCCATATCTAGTCCAATTTATCACCGTCCCTCCTCCATGAACGTTCGAAAGAGTTATGGAGGTAATAGCGACGTAGAAACCGTTTGACTATGGTTGGGTTGGCTTGTCAATTATCGCAAATGTCCAGTTTACTATCGTCTACTAGTCTTTGTCGAATTGGACACCCTGTATACTCTAACTATTAAAAGCCCTTTAAAATCAGAAAAACCTGCAAAAATCAGAACAGAACAAAACATACAAACGAGCACGTTTGTCAATATTAAAATAACTAATATTGTGTGTTCGATAAATTGGAATATGGCGGCGAAGCCCTACAAACAAAAATCCTGTTTGCCAATTTGGCCCTTCCTCTATAATATCCCTTTTTAAACCATTAATTTCAGTGATGGAACGCGTATTTGCTTTTTTTTCGGGGTTTTGACCGGATGCGGTAGGCTTTTACCATACGTTTACATGTATATTTCGAAAGGGACAGCCCTGTAGGGCTCAAATATACGGCTTATTAAAGCCCCTGTTTTTGGGAGTTTTCTGTCTGCCTTAAAACTAGCACAAAACTCTTACATGTCCATTTTGCGGTTAACAACTCATCATAAAAGAATTATTCAACAATTTGCCTACAGAACTAAAAAACCCGTTAGTCCCCTATTAAATTAAGGTCCTTAATGGGCCTACACTCATCCTAATTAAAACGCCGTAAAAAAAGGTGACAAAAGCACGAAACAATCTCATTTCCAAAGCACTTTAACAGAAAAATGAAAAAAGAGCCCCGTCAGAGCCATATTTGCGGCTGGTGGAGCACTTTTGTGTGCGTATGCCGCTCCGGCTCTATCATAATAGAGCCGTTTTTGGATTGCATGTCAAATATGGCCGCGTATTATGTCGTCTATCTCGCTCTAAGTGTTTGTTTTACCCTCTCGAAACTGGCAAATAGAAGACTTGAAGTGCGTTTCTGTTAGGGGACCTTAATTGATGGCCTTTTTTTCCTTCAGGTGCGTGTTTCTAGGGCACAAAGAGCCGACCTTAATTCGTTTTGATTGAATCATCCTTCTGAGGGTGCGTTTTTCTGTTTCATGACCGAATTCTTATGGACGGTAAAGAAAAAAAAAACACACGAAACATTATTATCATTCCAGTTTCGGCTCGAACGAGTTTCTACGTTTCCTGGACAAACAAAAGCGAAGCGCATTTTCCAGGCTCGTAATTTTCCAAACTGGCCGGCCAGTTTAGATATGGTCGAGGAAAACGTCGGTTTTTCTTTTGTACCAAAAACGGGTGCCGGAAACACTATAAAAATTGTCACCCAGGGACACAAAATATGCTTTAAGTAAAAACTATGCTTTAAGGCAACATTTTAACTGTCGAATTAATAATCGGCGGTAATATCCCTAGTGCATTTAATTTTTCCACAGGAAAACAGTTGACAGTTGTCAAGTGATTTTTCCACTTAAAATTTACATTTGTTATACTAATTCTTGATAGCGATTGGTCAAAATTGATAGGAAGGAAATAATCATCTTGATTTCAGATCCACCGAAAAAAGCCTACTTAATGATCGACAACCGAATCCTGGACCCGGGCAACCCTTTCATCCCCGTAAAAGAAAATGCGGATTTAACGGTGTCCTGTGTGGTGGATGACGGTAACCCCACCCCCTCCCTCTCGTGGGAGCTCACCCTAGGATCGATGGCCCTTCTTGACGTGCCCGAACTGCCCTTGGAGGTGCTGAACCTGACGGAAACGCCCATCGAACAGAAAGTGGGCGCCCGGAACGATGCCCACATGAATAAGGTTTTGCGGGCGCACCACAACGCCACCCTTACCTGTTTCGTCCGCCATATTGCTTTGGAGCAGCCCTTCAACGTTTCTGTCCTACTCAATGTACAATGTAAGTATGGTGTTTGATAAGTTCCTCCAAACCTTCAATTTACACCATTTTAGGAGTAAATTTTAAAAATACAACTCCATCTTGTAATGTTAATGTAACTTACTCTCATTGCTTCGATATCTCCCAAATTCCTTTTCGGTTGGCCACCTCCACTTTTCCCATCATTTGTTTTTTCCGAATTACCATCATTTCCATAGTTTGCATTAGCCGTTTGTTGATATTGTGCACCTCAATTTGAGAAACGTCCCTACAATTCAATTTCACTAATACCAACTCTCGAAAGTGGATTTTGCATTAAAAGCACCTCATAAAGAATTTCATTGAAGAGTAGGAGTAGTTGACAGCCCCAAACCCAGACAAGAGAGCCATAACTGTAACCCCAATAACGCCGATTCTAAACACTAGAGACTCGATAGAGAAAAATCCATGCCCCTATGAAGAAAAACACCTAAAGGGAGGCATTAAGTTGCCAAAAGCCCTAATTTGATTGAGTTACTCACCTGAGATGAGAATATCACCGTGCTGTCGAATAAGAAAGTCATTTTTTCTTTAATATGGGGCTCTAAATGGGTTTTACACGCTTAAATAGGAGGCCCCCCTATTTATTTGTTTACACTTCAATTTTAAGGTTAAGTTTTGAACTGTCAGTGTCAATTGTCATTCTAGTACAGCATTGCCGGTTCTACGCTGCGTTGCCACTTTTTATTTTATTTCCCTTGATATATACAAAGTAATTTATTGTGTCAATAAACAATTTCACAAATCCTCGTTACTTCCAAAGGGCAGAGCCCTTCTTAAAGGTCGCGTCCACGTACACGTAATTTCCAAAGTACCACCACAAGCAGTAAAACACTCCAACAAACATAAGCTGCAACAGTCGTTCCCATTTGGTAAACACTCGGGTTCTTGGCACGTGCAATGTCAGAAAGAAGTTTAAAGCTCTGGAAATGACCACGTGTTCGTAGAGGAACAACCCCCCCATGTCTTCCAGCAACCCATCTAATCTATCCTTTTCTGGTTCACTCCAAGTGATCTTTCTTTTAGTTCTTGGTGTCTGAGGTGGTTTAGTCTGAGACACTGAGAGAAACTCTTCTTCAGACCTAGTATAGTACCTGGACAGATTGCGTTTTTTCAACCATCTTCGATAGTCTTCCTCGGTGACACTAACGTCACTTTCCGTGTAGCAAAGTTGTTCCATGGAGAGCACCACGCTGGACTTGGTTTGAGTGGCCAGTTTGAGGGAGTGCAGTAAATAATTGGCGTTGAAATTGTCCACTTGTTTGTTGTCTAGTAAAGGAATTTCCATGTTGGAGACCTCGTTGTCCATATTCTTGTTAGCGGTTTCGAAGAGGATTTGACTGAACTGAATAGATGAGTCTCCACGTTTAAGGTCAGCGTCCAGGTACCTGATCAGCTGGTTCTTGCGTCGTAGTTCTTTGGCCTGTAACAGCTCTCTAGAGGATTTTCGATCCACAGAAACTCCTGCTCGACTTCTACGAAGGTCAGTGTCGGATTGGGACTTTTTCAGTCTTAAAGCGCACCCAAATGGACAGTTTATACCCATATCAGACCTGCTCTGCTTCGGATACTTGAAGGGTTTCACGAAATTTACGCTGGACTTCTTCAACGGCTTCCTTCTCTTTCTAGTTGGAGTGGACGCTTGAATCCCTTCCGACACCAGTTGTTTCATCTTCTCCAAAGGGTTCTCCCATTTTTTCTTAAGCTTTTCATACCCCAAACTGGTAGAGTAGTCTTCCGAAGTGTCACACTTAACTAGAATATGTTCAGTCTGGCTTATGGGTTTTTTGCAGGGACGTCCCAGTAGTTTGTACAGATCCTCTTCATACTTTTTATCAAATTCACTTTTCTTGGGTACTTCTGAAAACATTTCGTTGTAAGGCTTTGCCAATGATTTGAGTCTTTCTTGAATCAGTCTACTCTCTTTCAGAGAATCTTCTTTGAAGTGGACCAGTTTGGAGCTGGGACAATCCTTCCGGTCGTACTGGCACTGGGTGCTCGCCATCGGCTTTGATGCCTGTGAAATACTCTTAAATCAACAGAAAAAATAAAACTTGCCCCAAAATGTCTACTTACTAAGCTTTTATAATGTTTAGGACTGGTGGTTTCCTCACACTGTTTTAAGCTACTCAAAATCTCCTTTTTGTAGATGTTGATCAGTGTATCAACGATCTGAGTCTTGCCGGTCTCGTCCAAACTACCCAGGAAGCTGGCTAGTTTGGACAATTCAGTGTGATCATCCTGGTTTTCGCTGCTGCTGGTCAAATCGAGATCGCTGGGAATGGGATCACTCTCTTCGGTGATGTTGCCCAATGTGGCCTTATGATCCTCCAAGCTATCCCTACGATCGATCACCAGGCCGTTAATCACTACGTGATTCGGGGACAGGGACCGTTTCGGCCTGTGACACTCCATATCGTCAATTTGACAGTTTTCAATGTCAAACTCTAAATTTTCGGTCAGAGAGATGCGATGCGGCGTCGATTGAGATGTTGCTGCAGCATCTGCGCCTCTCAAACTTTCCTGCAAAAGATCAGTCCGAATTCGTGCTGCTTGAAATGGATCGCGTGCATTCTTAGTTTGAGTTGTGCCCTGTTTGTGTTTCTCAGATATTTGGAGCCGTGCCAACCTTTGGTGGACCCCCCTTTGATCTATTAAACTATGTCGTCATCAAGCAGCAGCTCAGACTGTGACCCCGTCCTCAACCTGTTAACGATCAGAACGTGCCAACGTAGACCAAAGATCTTTGAAGAGAAAGGTTACAGATTCATACAATTCACCAATCGATGCGTTCAAGAAAGCACCAAAGATGAAGGATGCTGCTGTAGTTCATTTGATTCAGCGGCTTCACAGACGGAATCATCATCATCTCCAGAAACTTCCTGTAGCCCACCTTTGAAGCTGTCTTGTACCTCAATATCCAGACCTACCTTAAATCCAAATAGCACTAGCTCATTAAAATCTGAGAAGAAGGTAGTGCTAAGGAGTGCACCGTGCAGCATTATTCAACTTCCTAGATGTCCTAAAAGTTGCATTAAAAAAGGAAAGTCCCGAAAGGATGTTAATATCAATCTCCAGGTAAACATGCCTGGAGTAGACAGGAACCAGGATGGGTGTCCTTCAGTGATGGTGTGCAATCTTCAACCCTCCAAATGTAAGAAAAAGAGGAAGAAGAAAAAGCTGTGTGTATGCCCCGAGACTCCACCGAAAGAAGTCAAAACTGCCAAAAATCAATCTTTTCTTAATAAAGTGAAGAACATTATAGGACATAAGACTAAACGAGAATGTCAATGTGGAAAAGACGAGGTAAAGACTACCCAACCAGCTTGCTTTATTCCCTGTCCAAAAAAGACCACCCCGCATTGTGTGAAAGACACTGACTGCAGTTGCTCTTCTTTTGAAGAACCTCCACCATGTCCATGTCCAAAGCATCATCACCGAGTTGATCCGTGCCACTGTTCCGAGAAGATTCCACCATGCTCGTGTTTACCAGGTCATCCACATCATAGCAAACGTAAAAAAGGCAAAGAGGGTTCGGTAAAGTTCCACCATCCACACGAACATCATCGTGATAGTGGACACTCTCGCCACCATAGATCAAGAAGTCATCCGCATCATCATGAAGAAGAAAGTTCTTCCAAAATCCACAAACATCATCATCATGATGATCATCACAAAAGTTCCAAGCATATTCATGAAGAAGATCACTCGCATCATAAGAGTAGACATTCCAGACATGGCCATGAAGATGGTCACGTAGAAAACAGCCATCACCACCATGGAGATGGTCGTTCTAGACATCATTATGACGAGGAAGAACATTATCATGGACATTCTAGACATCATCGAGAGGTTGATCATAAAAGTCATCATGAACCTGATCATGAACACCATCATGAAGCTCGTTCAAAAACCCACACCCATCATCACGAAGAACATTCTAAACATCACGCTCCCTCTAAAAGTCACAAATCCGTGCATCATCATGAAGAACCGAAACATCAAAGTCATCATCGTTCCAGTCATCATGGCGGTTCTGGTCATAAATCCGCTCATCAACATCATCATCGCGGTTCTAGAAGCAGCGGAAGAATCAATCGAATTTCGGAACGCATCAACATTGTGCGTGACAGACGTAGCAGCGAACTGGATAAACAATTGACGTTAATTTTTAGTGAGAACGAAAAGGAAACCGGCTCCGATTACATCCAACCAAAGGACGTTGGTTACGCTTTTGTGACCTATCGGAAACTGGATCCGATGACCTGGTTTACACCGCGCAAAGTCCCACTGAAAGTTGTGGAAACCCAAATAGTGCTTGTTATAGCCGTCAAACCGAATCTAATAATCGTATTTATTGTATGCTGCTGTCAAATTTTGATTAAATGTATTTTTTAAAAACGTTTCAAATTTAAACTTGACAGCTCACATTTCAGTTATTTTCACTGAGTTCTTAGTTTAGAAAAAGTATTTTTTGACAATTGTCGGAGCCAGCAAATTATTGTTTAAAAACAATAGATCGTTGTTTGTGGCAGCTATCAGTTCATTTTTCATGCGGTAGGCGGCGCGTCGATTAGTTGACGGCGTGTGTATCGCGCGCAAAAGTGAGGTTAAGAAAAGAGGAGAGTTGTTGTTGTTGATATAAATGTTGTTGTTTTGGGGTTTTCGGAGTATTTTTAAGGACTCTTGTTACTAAACCAGTGTTCTTTTTGAAACGGGTTGTTTTATTGTGCCCACTCATCAAAGACCGGACAGTGATTACCAGGATTACGTACGTGGCTTCAGGAAGCGGTGTTTTCTGGAGATGGTTAGTACACTATGTGGTGGGTTCTCTAAAATGGGTAGAATGTAACGTTTCCAGACAGAGTAAACATCGATTTGCACTCACAGTTAATTTCAGGGCATCGAGGGCATTAGGATTAATATTAATAGGTAATGTGCCCTGACAAATAACGTCCCTAATACTGTAATGTTTATCTCAATTTAATGCCCCGAGTAAATATTTGTTGATGCATTTGTCAATAGGGTGAATTCAATACAAATACGCTATTTGGCGTTAATTTACGTTTTGTTGTCCAACTTCTAGACACGCCCTCATTTGCCATATCCAGGGAACCGGGGTTTGGGTTCCCGATCCGCGAAGGGATGCCCGTGTCCCTGAAATGCGACGTGGATTCGAACCCGAAAGCGAAACCGATCTGGTTGAAGGACGATGGTGACCCTCCGGTGCTTCAGACACCCGAAGGGTTCCTGAACTTTACGGAAATCAAACGGGAACACAGCGGCTGGTACAAGTGCATCGCCAGGCATATGCTGGGCAGGTTTAGCAGTATCGGATACTTTCTCAACGTCCGTGAGTTGTGATTTTACCGTTTTGAGGTTTCGGAGTTTTAACTGGAAAGTTTTAGATGATATGGAGGTGACCCAGGAGCCTGAGTTTGATGTGGGTGAACTCAGTTCGACTGGGAGGCAGGTGGAGGTTTCTTTAGGTGGTGCAGTGCAGCTAGCATGTCCTCCAGGTAAGTTTTGTTTTGTAACTCTCTCAAATAATTAATTTAGGTTCTAAAAACTGAAAGAGTGTCAAACGTAAAAGCATCCAAAATGGCTGCAAAACTTTTTTTACGAGTGGCTGTAAATTTAAATAAAACTCCCATATGTAGGGCCATAAGGCTGGTGTGCAGTTTGTAGGCAATAAAGGGCGCTTTTTAAAGTCTCAGATAAAATTGCAACTGCCCTGGAATACGTTCTTTTTCTACTATAAATGACGTGTGTCTCGTAACGTCTGGAATTATGGATTTTTTAATCTAATAACATAAAAGGTGTGTCACATCCAGTCGAATTATGGAAATAACTTTCCTAGGAGTGTTTTTTTTTTCTTGCCAGTTTCACCTCGAAAAGTACAACAATGCGAAACGGTTTTATTTATGGAAAGAAGTAGTAGTCCATTTTCTTTCAGTGGAGTCGCAGGAGTACGAAAGGAAGGAAATGACAAACAGTCTTCTCCACAATACTTTTATTATGACCTTAGATGGTAAGGTCTGCTCGACAAGTTTCGGTCATATAAATGACCATCTTCAGGAGCTACAAGAATACCCACTTTACTTGGTGTACAAGAAGTTAAATGTTACAACACGAGAAAACGTACCTCAAATCAGTCGACCAAAGTGACTACTGTCTTTTTACAAGGGGAGAGACAGAGAGACCCATGTTATGATGAAATAGTGAAATTAACAAAGTTAAATAGGTGAACAAAGCTGTAAAATTCAACACATGTAACTATGAATTAAAAAGATTATGTGAAATTTAATAGTTACCTCATTATGGAGAAAAATAACTATAGCACATTAAATCAAAAAATTAATTAAAATTAAACATAAACTTAAAACTAGACCCATTTAGGGCTGGGTGAGACCCTAGGGGGGAAAAAAAAGCTTAACACTTGTGCACCATCCACAGAAAAGGCGATGAAACAGGAAAACAAAATGGAGGTGCAAAAATTTTTAAAAAATTTCCCATTGATAAGCCGTTAATTCGAAGGCAGAAGGGGAACCGTTAAGAGGGGGTTACAATAAAATAAAATCAATAAGTTAGCTGACAACAAGTAGATAGTTCTGCAACCCACAAAGCAATTGAGGATTAACAATAGAACGGTTAAAAACCCGCAACCATTCACACCGCAGGTAGTGAAGTTGAAAGTAAACAATGCACCAAACCAGCAAACAGGTGGACAACGTGTTACGCCAGATGGGGGTGGCTATTTACCACGATGGTGGTTTTATTTATGTTTTTGAGGAGGCGGAATGCGCCCCCCGTTACGAAGTTTGAGGCGCTTTTGCGGGCTCGGGATAAATTTATTTCGTATTGAAATCCGGTCGACAACAAAACCCCGATATTTCCGAGAGTTATCTTTCGTAACGAATTCGAAAAACCGACAACTTTAAGCTCCCGCATTCCATTTCAGGAAACTTTTTCTCGTTTTACCCCCACCGCATTTTTGTAGAGTAAACTCTTCTATTCCACTCACACTTGAGTCTTAATGAACCTATTAAAATAGTGAAAAAAAAAATGTAAAATACAATTAGGAATGAACTCAATTATCCATAATTGCAATAGCCCCGTTAATTGCTACCAATTAAGCAGAAAAAAGTCCAATTAGTGGCAATTACTTTTCCAGTTCTAATATCTCAAGAATTGAAATGATCTCTCTGAGTGTCACTCACAATTATGCAACCAGTCATTCTAATATTGAATGGCTGGTTGCATAAATAAGGCTGTAGACGTAAAGCAGGGCCGTATTTTCCAGGAATCAGCGGTTGTTGGGCCAGAGTGGAGAGCGGCACTGGACGTTTGGATCCAATAGGAGCCTCGCAGGAACTGAGAATTGACAACGTCCTGTACCAAGAGGGAGGGGAGTACAGATGCGTGGCGCCCTCTAAGGAGAGTAGCAAAAGGCTGGAAGCCATAAGGAACGCGATGAGTGTCGAGGTGATAGTGACAGGTGAGTCGTTGAAAATGTCAAAATAATGAAAATTTTCGACCCTGAATATCTCAGAAACTGTATTTTTTGTATAGTAGGCACAAAATAACGTCACAATTTAACAACAAAGACAACTTTACATTGGTTCACTTTGACTGCTCGTAACTTTGTTAGTTTGGCAGTTGGAAAGGTCTAGTTTGCACTACTGTGTAGCTTGTCAAATTGCCTTTTAATCACTCTTTATAGTGTCGGTGGTTAATTGTCAAAATAACGTCACAATTTGACAACAAAGACAACATTACACTAAATTGCTTGGTTCAATTTAACAGCTCGTCATTTTCTTAATTTGACACTTACAGAGGTCTAGTTTGCGCCACTGAGTAGCTTGTCAAATTATCTTTTAACCATCCTGTATAGTGTCGGTGGTTAACTGTCAAAATAACGTCACAATTTGACAACAAAGACAACTTTACAGTGAATTGCTTGGTTCACTTTGACTGCTCGTAACTTTGTTAGTTTGGCAGTTGGAAAGGTCTAGTTTGCGCTACTGTGTAGCTTGTCAAATTGCCTATTAATCACTCTTTATAGTGTCGGTGGGTAATTGTCAAAATAACGTCACAATTTGACAACAAAGACAACTCTACACTAAATTGCTTGATTCAATTTAACAGCTCGTGATTTTCTTAATTTGACACTTACAGAGGTCTAGTTTGCGCCACTGAGTAGCTTGTCAAATTGTCTGAAACATCCTGTATAGTGTCAGTGGTTAACTGTCAAAATAACGTCACAATTTGACAACAAAGACAACTTTACAGTGAATTGCTTGGTTCACTTTGACTGCTCGTAACTTTGTTAGTTTGGCAGTTGGAAAGGTCTAGTTTGCGCTACTGTGTAGCTTGTCAAATTGCCTATTAATCACTCTTTATAGTGTCGGTGGTTAATTGTCAAAATAACGTCACAATTTGACAACAAAGACAACTCTACACTAAATTGCTTGATTCAATTTAACAGCTCGTGATTTTCTTAATTTGACACTTACAGAGGTCTAGTTTGCGCCACTGAGTAGCTTGTCAAATTATCTTTTAACCATCCTGTATAGTGTCGGTGGTTAACTGTGAAAGTAAAGTCACAATTTGACAACAAAAACAACTTTACAGTGAATTGCTTGGTTCACTTTGACTGTTCGTAACTTTGTTATTTTGACAGTTGGAAAGGTCTAGTTTGCGCTACTGTGAAGCTTGTCAAATTGCCTATTAATCACTCTTTATAGTGTCGGTGGTTAACTGTCAAAATAACGTTACAATTTGACAACAAAGACAACTCTACACTAAATTGCTTGATTCAATTTAACAGCTCGTCATTTTCTTAATTTGACACTTACAGAGGTCTAGTTTGCGCCACTCAGTAGCTTGTCAAATTATCTTTTAACCATCCTGTATAGTGTCGGTGGTTAACTGTGAAAGTAAAGTCACAATTTGACAACAAAAACAACTTTACAGTGAATTGCTTGGTTCACTTTGACTGCTCGTAACTTTGTTAGTTTGGCAGTTGGAAAGGTCTAGTTTGCGCTACTGTGTAGCTTGTCAAATTGCCTATTAATCACTCTTTATAGTGTCGGTGGTTAATTGTCAAAATAACGTCACAATTTGACAGCAAAGACAACTCTACACTAAATTGCTTGATTCAATTTAACAGCTCGTCATTTTCTTAATTTGACACTTACAGAGGTCTAGTTTGCGCCACTCAGTAGCTTGTCAAATTATCTTTTAACCATCCTGTATAGTGTCGGTGGTTAACTGTGAAAGTAAAGTCACAATTTGACAACAAAAACAACTTTACAGTGAATTGCTTGGTTCACTTTGACTGCTCGTAACTTTGTTAGTTTGGCAGTTGGAAAGGTCTAGTTTGCGCTACTGTGTAGCTTGTCAAATTGCCTATTAATCACTCTTTATAGTGTCGGTGGTTAATTGTCAAAATAACGTCACAATTTGACAGCAAAGACAACTCTACACTAAATTGCTTGATTCAATTTAACAGCTCGTCATTTTCTTAATTTGACACTTACAGAGGTCTAGTTTGCGCCACTCAGTAGCTTGTCAAATTATCTTTTAACCATCCTGTATAGTGTCGGTGGTTAACTGTGAAAGTAAAGTCACAATTTGACAACAAAAACAACTTTACAGTGAATTGCTTGGTTCACTTTGACTGCTCGTAACTTTGTTAGTTTGGCAGTTGGAAAGGTCTAGTTTGCGCTACTGTGTAGCTTGTCAAATTGCCTATTAATCACTCTTTATAGTGTCGGTGGTTAATTGTCAAAATAACGTCACAATTTGACAGCAAAGACAACTCTACACTAAATTGCTTGATTCAATTTAACAGCTCGTCATTTTCTTAATTTGACACTTACAGAGGTCTAGTTTGCGCCACTCAGTAGCTTGTCAAATTATCTTTTAACCATCCTGTATAGTGTCGGTGGTTAACTGTGAAAGTAAAGTCACAATTTGACAACAAAAACAACTTTACAGTGAATTGCTTGGTTCACTTTGACTGCTCGTAACTTTGTTAGTTTGGCAGTTGGAAAGGTCTAGTTTGCGCTACTGTGTAGCTTGTCAAATTGCCTATTAATCACTCTTTATAGTGTCGGTGGTTAATTGTCAAAATAACGTCACAATTTGACAGCAAAGACAACTCTACACTAAATTGCTTGATTCAATTTAACAGCTCGTCATTTTCTTAATTTGACACTTACAGAGGTCTAGTTTGCGCCACTCAGTAGCTTGTCCAATTGTTTTTTAACCATCCTGTATAGTGTCGGTGGTTAACTGTCAAAATAACGTCACAATTTGACAACAAACACAACTTTACAGTGAATTGCTTGGTTCACTTCGACTGCTTGTAACTTTGTTATTTTGACAGTTGGAAAGGTCTAGTTTGCACTACTGTGTAGCTTGTCAAATTGTCTTTTAATCTGTATCAATTCTGTCAGGGTTCTTTCTGCCTGAAATAGTACACTACTATTTTTGGTTAATTTTAGACACACACCGTGTATATAAGAGCTTGAAAATTTAATCATCATGCAATGTCGTTAAGTACAAACCGGTTGTTACAAGTTCATTAAATATCCATAAGTGCATCAAATTAGAGGCCGAAACTTGGGTTCGAACAAGTTTCAGCCCTCGAGGAACGTTTTAAAGTTTTGTCGAGACCTAATTCGGTTAATTTAAATAACAAGAAGGAAAGCGGGCGCGAAATTTGTTTAAATTATTAAAAAAGGCAGTTTTTGCTGAAGTTTTTAATTTCTCTTTCAACGCTCCCAAGAAAATGGGGTAAAAGGTAGTTTTAAGGTTAGGTTAAGTCAGAAGTGGTTAACGAAACAAATAAGCTTTAAATGACTCTGGAATTTTCCAGAGAAGAAATAATAGAAACTTCTCTCTGAAAGTGGCACTGTAAAGATAAATGACAGTATTACCGGCAGACGGTTTAATCGATACAGGAGTAGGAAGGCACATTTTTCCTATTGCATTTCCCTAGGGAGAACAACCCTTTTTCCTAACCGTATCCAATGTCCTGGGGCTTAATTAATTCGTCTCAAAATCGTCTAGAACGCTTGACGAAATTAATTATCCCAATTTAAAATGATAAACTCTTAACAATTAGCGGAGTGGCTTTTAATAATTCGGAATGGAGTTGCAACTCCTTTTGTGTTGATTTTACTCCCGACACTTTCCTAATTAATTTCTCTTTGTTTGGCTAAGAAGTCCAGAAAATTAGCTGTGCCCAAACATGGAGGGTCCTTTAACTCTCAAATCGGGACTTTTCTCACAATTCCTCCAAACCTCAACGATCACCCTCCGAGGATTGAGTATCGTTTTAATTAGTTTGAGACATCTTGATGTCACCTTCAGCGCCATCTATTTGCCGAAACCTTTGACATGTAAATATTCTTTATTTAGGGCTTTGCAAAACGATGCGAAAGGCTTTGATTTCATTTCTGTCTGTTAAATTTAACCCGTAAGTTAAGTCGGTAACAGAGGTTTAGTAATACGGCCCTATTTACCAGGATAGGAAAACTGGTCCTTTTGGATTAAATCAAAAGGGCCGGAAAGGTAATTCCCGGCTTGTGATAAATTCAATTAGGCAGAAGTGCCCCGATAGAATGACAGACTTCATTTCCGGATGTCCCCCCTAGGGGGGGGGCGCCTGGAAACGAAATGACTTTGGGGACCGCCTCAGCGAATATGAAAGTTCGTTTGCCGGATTTTGGAATTAATTAGGATTATTCGTTTCGACTGATGGAAAATCAGGTCCTGTCTGTTTTGGAGTAGTCAAAATTGACTTTTTAGGCATTTCTGCTGTCTTAATGTATCTAGAAATTGTCAGAAATTACGTCATAATTAGTGAAAATTGTCCGAAAAATGTCCAATACAGTAAAAAATGTTTTTCTGTGTTAGAGTTGTCAAAATTTACTTTTTAGGCATTTCTGGTGTCTTAAAGTAACAACGTTAAAGTCAAACGACGTCACAGAAACTGTTTTCCTCTAGAAATTGTCAGAATTAATGTCATAAGGACTGAAAAATATCCGAAAATCGTCAAATACAGTCAATCATTATTTTTCGGTGTTAAAATTGTCAAAATTGACGTTTGAAGCCTTTTTAGTGTCTTGAATTAGTCAAATGACGTCACAGTGACCGCTTCTGACTAGAATTTGTCAGAAATGACGCCAAAAAGATTGAAAACTCACCAAACAGTGTCAAATACAGTAAAAAATGATTTTCTGTCTAGAGTAAGTATTTCTGGTGTCTTTAAATAGTCAAATGACGTCACAAAGACTGTTTTCATCTAGAAATTGTCAGAATTGACGTCATGAAGGCTCAAAAATGTCCGAAAATCGTCAAATACAGTCAATCACAGTTTCAGTCAGAGTCGTATTGAAAAAATGTCGTATATAGAGGGATTTGAAGCTTAGATGGGAAAATGATGGAAGACCTAAAAAAATAAATAATGATTGAAGGGCAAAATTGGGTAAGTCCACATCTGCGCTATTTGTGTAAATGACAACAGTGCTAAAGGTTTGTGATTGGCCAAGAATAAGCCTCAAGCTGAAAGATGCTTTTTTTGACCAATCACAAAACTATCCACTATGCTGAGATATACGCACATGACAGATAAAAAAATGACAGTTGTGCATTCATTATAAACACCCTGTATCATTCTTTGTGTTATTGCAAGTAGACTAGGGATGTAAAATTTCCGAAAAATTAATTTTATGGAAATTTTTCCCGAAAAATTTATACTTCAAAAAGTTTGCATTTTTTAGGGTGTTGTAATTAAGTACAGAAATAGGAGAAACATAAATATTATCAAATTATAACATTGCTATTGAAATAATTTCATCAAAAATTCTTAAATTAATCTGATTTATTAGGACTCAAAACAAAACATAAAATTATGTGAACATATAGGGTACTTAGGGACCTTAAGGGTTAAGTAGATACATTTTATTATGGTAGTGATATCAATTTTAAAACAAATGAAAAAATAGACAAATGAAGAAACACATTTTTGATTACCGGCATTTCCATTTATTTAGGTAGATATAAAATAATAACAGATTTTTTACAGTTATCCATTATACACACTATAAATTAAGAACAAGAATCAATAGAAGGGTTCTAAACAAACCCGAATTTAAGAAAATAGTATACCTAGGTACTTGCAAATGATTATTCGTCACTGGTTGGTATGTCTTATCAATAATTTTCAAACATTGGCCACTTGCTTATACTAGGACATCTTCAAAATTTGGTTCTGAAGACTTGCGAGGAAGTTAAGTCCATTTCTTGCTCTAAAAGCAAATCAATGATATACTACAATATATTTCAATATGGTATTAAAAGCTGATTCTTACCACTTTCTGAATATATTTCATCATCACCTTCATATATTATGTCCATTAGCAGATCCTCATCTTCCTATAAACTCTCCTGAATGTTGTTCTGTGCCCTGGTCAATACATTTGTAAAAAATAATCTAATCTTTTCTTTAACAAGCTTATCTATTCGACCATACCCTTCATCTGGAAAATGGTCAAAAGAATATTGTATTATTAATGTCAACAGGCAGCACAATAACTTACCAAGTAATGTATTGCCTAGCAAATACCTTGAAGGTGTTTGATAGGATGGCCTTATGGTTTTTAAAAATTCCTTGAAATATTTGTTTTCGATTATTATAGAAAACCCCATAAATGTGGCATACATAGCTCTTGCTAGGGCTGCATCAGTTTTTTCTCCAAGAGGGTCATTCTGGCGCAGAACGAAGGGTCAATGGATTTTTTGGTTGACTACAGTTGGAATTCTCTCATCGAGTTTGTCACTTTCTTTCACTTTCACCTCTAATGATGATGCTTTTGAACACTCACTAGTCTCCTGTTTAAATAACAGCTTAATCTGGATTGGAGCTGACCCATAGGACCCCAAATGCCTAGCCATTCTAGTAGCATTATTTGCATATTTTGTTTTACAATACTTGCAATAACCAACTTTTTTTTGGTCGAAATATAACCAAATCCATCTCTCAATTTAATAATCACTTTAATAATTTAGAATTAAAAATATTAAAAGTATTTACACTGTTTCTGTTGACAGATCAAAATAATGGCTGACAGTTGACAGCTGCCATCTGGCAAAATCTTTTAACTTTTTTCGCATTTCTATTGAGTGGTGAAAAGAAATCGGTAAATCAAAATTGAAAAGTGTTTCCAATCAGAGCGGCTTGATTGAATTGAGGTCCGGTACAAGGCCCCAGGCGACGATTTGCCGGTTTCAATAACCGGCCGTCCTGATTGACGTAAATAATGCCTGCAGGGCGAGGGGAGGGCACAGCCCACTTTGAGCCGATTTTACAAAAATAATAGTAACAAAAAAAATAAATTAATCATTTGTTTGCGTATGAGCATAAACTGCCACGCACATCCAGGTCCGGACGGGTACAAATTGTCCGACCATTATTTTTCTCAAGCAATATCAATTAAAATAGATCACGGGCGATATATTTGATATATAAAACCTTTCATAAAAATTGCCATATATTACACGCCACCCCCATTTGTTGCTGTGTGTGTGCCGTGTTGCCTATGTAACTCGATCTGACGGGTTAATTTATTATTATAAATGGCGTCGGGGATTGATGGTTGCCAGAATTCAACCCAAAAAAAAAATATTTCAGTTCGAATCTAGTTGAAATATTAATAAACGTCCAAATTTGCCTCGTTAAGATTACCACCACTAAGCACCTAAACGTTTATACCTCCACGGAAAGTTTTCACATTTGGATCTATGTCTGAAGGTCACGTGATGGTGTTCAATATTAAAATCTAAGGTCACGTGATCATTTTTAAAGTCAAAATGTTATAATGAAGGTTTTGTTGACTGTTTTCAATCATAAAATTAATTTACAAAAGTCACGTGACTCTTTTGACTATCAAAAAAATTTCTGAAAGTCACGTGATGGTGTTCAATATTAAAATGGCTTCTTTAAGGTCATGTGACTATTTTTCAATCATTAAATTTACTTACAATCGTTTAGTTTCAGTTTTCAAGACATAGCATCCTTTAAAAATGACATGAAAAAAGGTAATCAAGTTTGACGCCCTCTAGCGGCCAAACGGGACAACTCGGCAGTGCTCGCTCAACGTCACGTGATAGCTCCATTCATTAGCTACCTACAATCACACGATGTGTTTCTACGGAATGTTTCAAATAATCAAGTTATCCGCAATTTTTTGGAAAAATGCCCCAAAATTTGGACAAACTAGAATTGTTAAACTTTTTCGTATACAGTGTGTCCCAAATTGGTTCTACATGTATAAGAGCGACAGAGTCGGTTAAACGGGGAAAGTTTTAGAGAATTTCATGTGAAATTTACTTCCGGTTTCAA
This sequence comes from Ips typographus, assembly GCF_016097725.1. Lineage (NCBI taxonomy): Eukaryota > Metazoa > Arthropoda > Insecta > Coleoptera > Curculionidae > Ips > Ips typographus. Next base: position 5,443,234 of record NC_138431.1, read on the forward strand.
AATTAAATAACCTTTTTCCGTTTTCCAGAAAATTGGGAAAATGTCAGAAGCTGCATTTTAAACAATTACTTACACAGAACTAAGACATTAGTAAGTAAATAAGTAAAAATAAAATAACAAAATCAACTAGTTCCCTTTACAAGAAGTAATGTATATTTGTTTACTCACAACAGAAAGTTAAATTGCATATACATAACCGTTTTATAAAATTTAAAACTTTTCTAAATTGATTGGTTTGTTTGATTTTACAGTTTGACAATGATAAAGTAATTCAAAGAACATTTTTAAAATACAGTGAAGAAGGTTTGTGGCAATCTTCTTTCAGTTTTACAGTTGCTTCATTTTTTCCATTAAAAAATAGGGTTATGTTATTTCCCTCATCAATACATCATACTTTCTTTCCAAAACTTGTACTTTCCAGGACAAGTACTGTGTCAGTAATAATTACATAGAGACACCTGATAATACAGAAATTTTAGAAGAAGAAATGACAAATCAGACTAATCTGGGATGCATCTTATTCGACAATTGATCTTTGGGACACTTTGATCACCAAATAGTTATTAGCTACTTTATAAAGCGGATCTTGCTGACATTTTTTGCTTCTTATTTCCATTTTATGGTCACGAAATACGTCTTTTCTGGTTTTTCAAACAGATTGCCTTTAAAGGGATTAATTCCAACTCCCAAAACGTCTTTTTGAATTTGAATCCATCAAATAACAGTTCGACAAGAATTTTCTAAAAAAAGCAAAAATAAGAGAGAATAGCACAAAATTAAGCTCCAAGAGCATCATTAAGATGACGGTGCGTGTTTAAGGTGTTAAAGGATCGCGATAAGGACCTCGCGGCAAACTTATAACGCCCTTTAAGCGCTTTTCCACGAGTTTAAGCAACTGGAAATGGGCCCTATAATTACTCAAGAGGTGTTAGCACACGAGGACCTCGTCCTCTTAGACTCCATATTAAGCGCCCTTCAAGGGATTTCGTATGCACGCAACAAAACGCTTTTTGTTTTCGAGTTGTGTGACAATTATTTGAAAACTGGATTTTTTCAAGTAACAGGGGGGAGGGCCACGTCTCATATAGACCCAACAATACTGTCCCTTTTCCGGAAAATAAACCATGTCGGCTTCAAAGCAGAAACTCAAATAAAGACGCGCCCCGCCATGTGCAATTCAATTTCCTTTGTCTCGTGTCCCTCTCGGTATTTTCGTTCTTATCGAATTTGCTGCGGTCCTAACTATACCTTCAAAACCCTCGAAGACACTCAGAAACACAATAATTGTTAGAACTGGTTTAAATCCTGACAGTATAAGGTAATATACAGTATAAAAAACGCATTTTAACTGCTTAATGTCAGCTGAAACGTTAATCAAAGCTGTCCTTTGGCCGCCATTTTTTATCTAATCGATCTCCTGGAGGACAAACAAACTTGTGATATTTAAACTTAACACTATTTTGGAGTAACATATAAAGTAGATTTTTATTGACTTTCCAGTTTGTGTGAGGGGTGTAATTCTGTCAGCTGAAACGTTAATCAAAGCTGTCCTTCGGCCGCCATTTTTTATCTAACTAATCTCCTGGAGGACAAACAAACTTATGATACTTAAACTTAACTCTATTTTGAGTAACATTTTTATTGACTTTCCAGTTTGTGTGGGGGTGTAATTCCCTACCCCGGGCCCTACATATCATGTCATATGTAAACTTGAAGTTTCAGAGGTTGATTTACAACGCGAAGGTGCCCGAGGAATTCTAAAAACTTTTCGTGTCACACTCGCGATTATTATGTGATCGAGCCAGATAATTTCTTGCTTGTATTCCAGAAGTTAAAGTTGGTCCAATTAGGCCGGTTATTCCGTAATTAACAAACTGCAAACATACCTTGACTGAAGTAATAATTCAAAGAGCGCAAGTTGATTAATTACATTGAAAGCGACTCTCTCGTTTAGTTTAAGGGAAATTAAAATTGAATTTCCTTTTAGAGTGGCGACGACGTTCGGCTCAATCGGCTCTTTCTAAATTGGAATTTAGTTCGAGCCGTAAAAAGGAAGTTGAAACGGGGGGGAAAAGGTGAATTAACACACTCGAAGCTATCGGGGAAATCTCCAAACTGGATCGTTTTGTACGAAACTCGTCCCTTCTTCACGATCTTTCAAAATCAAATTTGTGGGTTTCTATTGGTTCGCCGCCGAAACGAAAACAAACAATTCCCGATTCCTTCGGGCCATTTACCGACATCTGAAAAGCGGGCACAGTGTTCCGCGTTTGTCTGGATAATGCGACTTGATAAAACTTGCGCCAATAAAATCGGTAATGGAATACCCATAAAAATTGGTTGGTTCCGGTGATAAAAACCCCTTTTCTACGGGACCAGGAAAGCAAATAAAATCGTCCGTTTGTTTTGTCGAAAGTTTAGCATCACGTGACCAAACAAGCATTCTCTTAAAATCAATCAAATTAGTTAGTCTGTCAGCTGTCAAAAGTTTACTGGAATGTTGTCAAGAAATACACTCAAAATGCTATATACTCCCTCTGGTGATCAGTTTTGAAAACAGTTTCGGATATTCCAGAGCTGTCATTTCTTCGTTTGTTTACATTGATTTTGGTTAGGAATTTAGCACTGATTTCATAAATATGAAGTGACAGTGTTCAATTATTTATAATGTTAGGTTAGGAACGGGTTGCCCGATTTATGCATAGAAATTTCAAAATCAGAAAATCTCTTATAACATATTCAAATCAATTGACAAGCAATTTGCATGCTAGGAAGATGGTAATGCCCAGGATTACCTTTCAGGTTCAAGCATTTTTTTTTTACCAAAAATGTGCTTAAAACTGTCATTTTCACACTACAAGTGGGTTTTACAGGCGATTTTGTCCTTGACTGTCCTTTCAAACTGTGTTCCTGTTAGTTCAAACTTTGACACTGTTTTTCTCTCTGACGGTACTCAATTTGGTAGTGTTTTTTTAGGTTAGTGGATAGGAAATTTAATGAGGATTCCAAAAATGTGCTTAAAACTGTCATTTTCACACTACAAATGGGTTTTAAAGGCGATTTTGTCCTTTACTGTCCTTTCAAACTGTGTTTCTAGCAGTTCAAATTTTGACACTGTTTTTCTAACTGACTGTACTCGATTTTTTAGTGTTTTTTTAGACTATTGGATAGGAAATTTAATGAGGATTCCAAAAATGTACTTAAAACTATCATTTTCACACCACAAATGGGTTTTACAGCCGATTTTGTCCTTGACTGTCCTTTCAAACTGTGTTTCTGTTAGTTCAAACTTTGACACTGTTTTTCTCTCTGACTGTACTCAATTTGGTAGTGTTTTTTTAGGTTAGTGGATAGGAAATTTAATGAGGATTCCAAAAATGTACTTAAATCAAACATTTTCTTACTAGAAGTGGGTTTCACCAGCGATTTTGTCCCTGACTGTCCTTCCGAACTGTGTTTCTTTTAGTTCAAAATTTGACACTGCTTTTCTCCCAGACTGTACCAGATTTTATACGGTTTTTCCAAGTAACTGAATATGAAATTTAACGAGGATTCCAAAAATGTGCTTAAAACTGTCAATTTCTCACTCCAAGTGGGTTTTACAGGCGATTTTGTCTCTGACTGTCCTTTCAAACTGTGTTTCTGGCAGTTCAAACTTTGATACTGTTTTTCTAACTGACTATACTCGATTTTTTAGTGTTTTTTTAGGTTAGTAGAAAGGAAACTTAATAAGGATTCCAAAAATGTGGATAAAACTGTTATTTTTTCACTCCAAGTGAGTTTAACAGACGATTTTGTTGCTGACTGTCTTTTCAAACTGTGTTTCTGGCAATTCAAACTTTGACAGCGCTTTTCTCTCTGACTGTACCGAATACCTATTGTTTTCATTCGATTGGCAATCTGAAGCTAAGCCTTCTTCAAGGCATTATTATCCTTGCGTTGAGGGTGCCTCAAAACTTCGTTCAAGACAGTAAAAACTACTCTTCAAATTGAAATCAAACAAATACCATTGTGACATTAGCAATAACCACTAATTCGGCCATATTGGAATTTTTGACCTTTTAGTATAGAAGGCCTTGGAAGTACGATCCAAAGATCACGTGACCTCCGTGTGATTTTATAATTACGGTGTCATGTGATTTTTAGATCACAACACCTTTGGATCTGAAATCGTGGTTGTTCAATTAAGTCGAATTGCATTGGCTTTGACCAACTGACACATGTCACTTCGGTTTTTTCGAAGTTCGGTTTTTCACCAATCGGACAGTTATCATGTTACTGTACTAATAGTATACAATGGAGTGTCACGTGACAATTGTTGAATTTTAAGTTTGGTTTCGAACACAACTTTGTGTATAATTTTGAAATTTCCATATCTGTATAAAATGGAGTCTTGCAGGTGGGCCGGATTCATAGCCAGTTCCAATCTAAAGCAACATATTTTTTATTTAGTCGGTAAATAGGAAGCGGTAGAAGGGACAGGGGAATTATTTGCATTTAAATCGAAAATCCGGTCGGGAAACGCAAATCCATCTTCCGGCTCGATCGAGGAAAAAGGATCTCTCACTCGTACACGCACATACGTTTATATAAATACAGTGAGACAGATCAAAAGCGAGTAAAAACTCAGTTTGGTGGCGAGACAAATGGAGACGGAAGCAAAAAACACGTACGTAATATAATTTAAAAGTCCCCCGGGGGGGTAGGGGGTTTTTTGGCTCGGATCGTTTACCAAAGCAAATTAGCTGGAGCTTTCAGTGGCAGATCCGTAAAAATAATAAAAATGGCGGGAGCATTATGTGCACGCCCCCGGTTTTCGGGCTTTTTTCTGCTCGCTAGATTACGGATTCAATTTAATTATGACCGCCCCCGCTCTCGAAGGGTTAAGTCTCGCGGGGCCCTCGAAGAGCTCCTTTTTGGCCTTTAATTTATTTATAAAAGCGTCTCGTGGCTGATAATTACGCGTTTTTAAATCCCCCAAAGGTGTCGACTTTTTTTACCTTCATTTTAATAATGCAGTATTATAAAATAGGTTATGTTTAGTTAGGTTTGACAAGTAGTCAAATTATGATCAATACAATGAAAAAGTTACTTATTAAATAATCACAAATTGTTATCCAACAAAAAGTCTAAGATGGCGTTTCGAGAGTACTAATGGTAAAGTAGGCTGTGCATTATACCATTTCGATGCTTGATCAAGGGTGCCGGGCTAATTTCACGTCACGATGACCTAATATGACAGTTGGCCAATGCATTGTTTTGCTCAACTACGTCATCGTGACGTTTAATTTGCGGCCCTGTCAAACGCATGCATCGCCTATTTTGGTGCTATAAAACCGTTTAACGAGGGTAGCATGGAAATTCATTTATTTGTGTTTATTTCAAAACATTTTTAATACATAAATAATATAATACAAACTTACCCTAATTTTACACAGAAAACAAGATAAAATTATACAAATAGGGGTAAAGGGAAGTTTCGCATATCAGAAAACGTTTTCTTCTTAGTTTTTGTGTTTTGTAGTGTTAAACAAGGTTGGTGCTAAAAGTTTAGAAAAATGATACAGGGTGGTCAAAAATTGAAGTATTTTAAATGGTTTCCCGTCTAAAATTAGGACTAGTTTGTATTGTTACTTATTAAATAATCACAAATTGTTATCCAACGTCTAAGATGGCGTTTCGAGAGTACTAATGGTAAAGTAGGCTGTGCATTATACCATTTCGATGCTTGATCAAGGGTGCTGGGCTAATTTCACGTCACGATGACGTAATATGACAGTTGGCCAATGCATTGTTTTGCTCAATTACGTCATCGTGACGTTTGATTTGCGGCCCTGTCAAACGCTTGCATCGCCTACTTTGGTGCTATAAAACCGTTTTACGAGGGTAGCATGGAAATTTATTTATTTGTGTTTATTTCGTTCGTTTTTTTTTTCTTATACGTTTTTCTGCATGCGCTCTTAGAACCAACATGACAAAATACAAACACCTTTTCCGATATACGAAAATTAAAATTATTTGATGTTCAATGAATTGCGGTGGACCACTCTGTATATCCAGATGAGGCTTCCCGTGAATTACCGGTTCGGCCCTTTGGATAATAATCCCGCCGATATTATACGTGCGGCCACGGTCGTTATTTCCAGAGTCAATTTACACCCGTCAGAATACCGGGGGGGGGGTGGGGAGGAAGAGGAAATCCCCCTGTATATGTGTACGTTCGATGTTGTTGCGGTTGAATTCAACTTTGTGACGCTCGAGCGAAATTGACGGATGCTTTATTGGATTGTAGTTGAACTTGAGAGACTACGCGTAACGTTTACCAGATTTGCATCCTCACATGTTGAGAACCACTGACACTAAATCCTTGTTTGCATACAACCAGAAGTTCCCCATTGAGATTCCGTAAACAACTTTCTTTTTAGAGCACGTACGAAATCGTTTGTTCGACAAAAGAGCAAACGGTAAACGGGGTCGTCGCCCCATTAGCATAAGGGGGATGCTTGTTTGGCAAATTTGGCGGCTTCTGGTTGATATTCGAGTCACAAAAGTGGTCAAATCAAACCGGAATCCACCATATTTTACCATCCCAGAATATTAACCTCTCGTTTAAGGTCCAGCTAGACCTTAAAGTTTAATGTTGTTAGAAGGACACTGGGACAGATTGAATTCGGCCCTTCAAGATGGCCGCGCAACTAAAGCCCCATCTGCATATCAAAGTCTCCTTTAAAGTCCCAAGTAAGTGATTCGATTAGTTTAGGGTTCGTCCCCTTACTTAACTTATTGTTCCTAAGGTCCAGTTTACACAACAACTTTTCATAAATACATTAAGAAATTATGGTATATTTACTTCCCTACTCCCTTATTAATTTATTTGACGAGCTAAGGGACTTGCATCGATCCTCGTAAAACGTCCATTGAGTTTTACGAGGCTCTAAATACGACAATAACAAGCCTATCACTCAGTTAATATTTCAAGGTAAAACATATTAATATTTTAATCCATCAAAAACACTTTTTGATCCATTGATTTGTAATGGTTCCCCTTTTTTACCATCATCACTAAAACATACTGTACGCCACTGTCTTTTAACACGATGAGGATTGGAATTAATGAACCCTGTTATCCTACCTCCCACTCTTTCGTTGCAACGTCTGTTTTATATTTAAACGGTAAAAAAACCGTTTTTTTCTTCGTCTCAAAACCGTAAACGGTTTTTAATAAAATGAGCTCTGGGTTGGCGGAGGAAGGGTAATTAGGCCAAACGTTCCCAGATAAAACAAGAAACATGAGCCAATTTGGCTTTAACCGGTTTGCATTCCTTGAAGTGCGCGGGAATTAAGTTCCTAAAACTCCCATCTCGTCTAATCTCTTCCAATAGGACCCTTTTGTTATCTCTACTAAGAAATATTAAAGATAACAAAGCCAATTTCTGTTGGCGACAGTTCATATTGGTCTCATCTGTATCAGTCTATTAGGATCATAATTTGACTACTTGTCAAACCTAACCTATAGCACCAAAGTAGGCGATGCATGCGTTTGACAGGGCCGCAAATCAAACGTCACGATGACGTAATTGAGCAAAACAATGCATTGGCCAACTGTCATATTAGGTCATCGTGACGTAAAATTAGCCCGGCACGCTTGATCAAGCATCGAAATGTTACAATGCACAGCCTACTTTACCATTAATACTCGCGAAACGCCATCTTAGACTTTTTGTTGGATAACAATTGTGATTATTTCAATTAAGTAACTTAATACAAACTAGTCCTAATTTTAAACGGGAAACCATTTAAAAACCTTCAATTTTTGACCACCCTGTATCATTTTTTTAAACTTTTAGCACCAACCTTGTTTAACACTACGAAACACCATAACCAATTAGAAAACGTTTTCTGATATGCGAAACTTCCCTTTACCCCTATTTGTATAATTTTATCTTGTTTTCTGTGTAAAATTAGGGTAAGTTTGTATTATGTTATTTATGTATTAAAAATGTTTTGAAATAAACACAAATAAATTAATTTCCATGCTACCCTCGTAAAACGGTTTTATAGCACCAAAGTAGGCGATGCATGCGTTTGACAGGGCCGCAAATCAAACGTCACGATGACGTAATCGAGCAAAACAATGCATTGGCCAACTGTCATATTAGGTCATCGTGACGTGAAATTAGCCCGGCACGCTTGATCAAGCATCGAAATGGTATAATGCACAGCCTACTTTACCATTAATACTCGCGAAACGCCATCTTAAACTTTTTGTTGGATAACAATTGTGATTATTTCAATTAAGTAACTTATTACAAACTAGTCCTAATCTTAGACGGGAAACCATTTAAAAAACAAGAAACAATATACAGGGTGTTAAAGTAAGCGATATACATTTTCAGAAATATGATTATTACCGTTTTGTGGACCACTCTGTATAGACAAGTGTGGTGGTATCTGGTGGTTGTTCCGAAAACAAAAGACGGTGTGACCAAAATATAGGAGTGGCAAACACAAAACAGACTTTAAATTTTGTCTGTTTCCCTCTCTGTACCTAATTCCAGTAATATATTACCGACTTTCGGAGGCATGTAGCCCCAAAAAAAAAAGCGTTTTACGATTAAACTGGAAGAGAAATCCCTTTCCCGCCCTTTCGAATCGAGCGTTTCGGTGCAGTCGTCGGATCTAATTATTCGCTTTAAGGCATTTGCCCGAGAACGTAACGAGACGAAAAAATCGGAGAAAGGGCGGCGTCGATTTTGTGTCCCAAAGCCCTTTTAAACTGTATACAAGGAGCAAATAAATTATTCGGCATTAGGGCGGTAAAATTGCCCTTTTATTTGGGCGCGCGATCGTTATCCGGAAGGACACTACTAACTGAACCAAGAAGGTTTTTAATCCTTGGGATATTAAAACTTTTGGTCTTTCCCTCTTGGTTTTTTACTCTAACCTTGAAGGGTGCAAATTGCCTCGAAAGTCAAAGGGGCACAAATTAGGCGTCTTGAGACGAAGTTCTGGAAAGCAATAACGCCCAGCAGAAAATCTGGACAAATGGTGAATGCGCCATTCAGTTTAATTTTTCAAACCCACAAGCATAGACTAAGTGATAAGTAAAATTGGGTAAATTAAAGCATTGTTCGCAGTTTGTGATTGGTTAAGAAAAAGCAGGTGCTTTTTTTGGTTACTTAATTGAAAAATTTTTGAAATAATCACAAATTTTTATTCAACAAAGGTCTAAGATGGCGTTTCGCGAGTATTAATGGTAAAGTAGGCTGTGCATTATAACATTTCGATGCTTGATCAAGCCCAAGGATATTAAACAGTACAGGATTGCTCGATCGGCCGATTTTGTTTCCCGGCGGCGAATGAATTCTGACGTCACAGTGGGCCTTCGGGTGCACAATACGCTAAATATTCGCCCGAGATGCTATGTACGAGATCATGTTCGTGAATGATCGACTGCAATCGCGCATCGCGCAAAACAATCGCGCAAACGCGAGAGACCCATGGTGACGTAAAAATCGTCACCGGCCCGAGCCGATACCGGCAAGATTGCGCTTATGGGATTAAGCACTCCTGTACTGTTTACCGTCCTTGGATCAAGCCTGCCGGGCTAATTACACGTCACGATGACGTAATATGACAGTTGGCCAATGCATTGTTTTGCTCGATTACGTCATCGTGACGTTTGATTTGCGGCCCTGTCAAACGCATGCATCGCCTACTTTGGTGCTATAAAACCGTTTTACGAGGGTAGCATGGAAATTAATTTATTTGTGTTTATTTCAAAACATTTTTAATACATAAATAACATAATACAAACTTACCCTAATTTTACACAGAAAACAAGATAAAATTATACAAATAGGGGTAAAGGGAAGTTTCGCATATCAGAAAACGTTTTCTAATTGGTTATGGTGTTTCGTAGTGTTAAACAAGGTTGGTGCTAAAAGTTTAAAAAAATGATACAGGGTGGTCAAAAATTGAAGGTTTTTAAATGGTTTCCCGTTTAAAATTAGGACTAGTTTGTATTAAGTTACTTAATTGAAATAATCACAATTGTTATCCAACAAAAAGTCTAAGATGGCGTTTCGCGAGTATTAATGGTAAAGTAGGCTGTGCATTATAACATTTCGATGCTTGATCAAGCGTGCCGGGCTAATTACACGTCACGATGACGTAATATGACAGTTGGCCAATGCATTGTTTTGCTCGATTACGTCATCGTGACGTTTGATTTGCGGCCCTGTCAAACGCATGCATCGCCTACTTTGGTGAGTTTAGAAGTCCTGGACTATTTTTGAAAGGAAAATCGATGTGAACAAGAAGGCAAAATCCATTATTGGGGGAAAAATAGATAACAGTGATATTCGTTTTCGAAGGGTAAAAACTGCCCTTTTAACCGGGTCAGCAGGAATCTCGAATATTTCATATTACAACGCTGCCATATTGAAAAATAAAGACCGGATTTGGGTCATTTTTCCTAATTTTGAAGGGACCGTATTATTTCCAGTTTCATTTCCATAAAAGGCCCTTTTTTACGGTTTGCCATCTTTAGGGAATATTGAAAACGGTTTTATTTATAGTTGCCATCATAAAAATGGATGATACGAATTCCACCCTTTTGTATGTAATAATTAAGCCTAAGAAAATACTGGATTTGATTATTTTTAGACGAAAGGTATGTAAATATGGTGATCACCTTCAAAGGGTTCTAATTACCTGAATATCTGCATGCAAATTGAGTCAGACAGGGGTCGCTCGCTACGCTCTGAAAAATTCCGATTATCAATTTAATATTTAAATTCGTCTATACGTGCAGCGGTGTCGCTTTCAAAAGACCCCAATTTACCTATTAATCGCGATTTTTTTTTCGAGTGCATATTTTCATAAAATGGCGGCATCAACAGGCGTTCTCTCTGTACAAATTTAAAAGTATAATTAGCTTCTGTTGCTGTCGGAAGTGGTGGATTTTTTCGATGTCAAAGGGGAGGGCTTAATGGCTGTTTACGACTTGTTGTAAAAAGTTTTATGAGCAAAAATGTCGTCTTTTTCTTAAAAGCGAAAAGCTACTACAATCGATTTTCTGGGTTTAGTTTTAAAAACCCTGTTTTTTTTGTAGAAAAGTTGATCCAGTCCGCAAATCAACACAACCCTCGTGTTTTTCTCTTATTCATCCCGAACTTTTTTAAACTAATTGACCGGAAATTTAGGACTTGTTTGTCCCGCGGAACTGGCATCCATTTTAATTGGTCTAACAGGTCAACTACGCTCCTAACGAAGGAAAAAAGTTTATTAGGACGGAAACATGTTTTAAACAAATTTCAAAACCTGTCTTCATTCTTACGTCATCACACTTTACTTTGATTCTTGCTATATCCATCTTTGTTACTGCAGTCACCGCCCTCTATACTAGACAGCCTAAAATGTCACTTTTAATTTAATTCAATTTCCACAATACAAACAAACGCAAACTGTCACCACTATATTTCCGCCATATTGGAATTTTTGACAAGCACTTTCTAGTGTAGTAGGCTGTGCTGCACAGTACGACAAAGACCATCATAGATGGAGCCAGTGAGTATGGTAACGTAATTTGATATGATGATTTGCCCCTTGCGGGGGCGTTCTTTAAAGGGGTAATGATAAAATGGCGCTCGTAAACTGGAACATTATGATTACGGGGCTTATTGCAAAGTGGACGGAATTTTACGACTTTAATAATACCGTCCCAGTAAGGTTTTATTTGTCTTAAATCCCCAGACAGTTTAACTAGAAGTTATTGGTGGCACCCTGACACGTGATATAATTTTGACTTATTGTGACTAAATTATAGTTTAGGACCTCAAAAAACGAATGGACGTCACTGTATTTTTGTTTTGAACATCCTATACCTGCAGATTATCGTAAATAGATGTTGGCAATAAAGAAGAGAGGGGAGCTAAACCACATAATTCTCCCCAGTTTCGGATGGCGGTTATTAAGTGTTTCGTTTTGTTACGGTTCCAACTTATAACTATGTATGAGGGTGGGCTTTGTTGTGCTAACGGTAATTTAAGAAGAGCGAGATAGAGAGAGAGAGATACATTAATTACTAGCGCATTGTTTCGGGGCGGAAATATGGACGAGAGGGAGACAAAAAGGCGTTTGTGCATTGGGAATTGCTCGTTATTGTTATTACTCATGCAAATCTGATAATACGACGACAAAGACCTATCTGGGTTATATATACGGGGTGGTTTTGTTTTTTTAAGGTCGACCGACAGTCACCCCCTCGAATAAGAGTATTACAGCGGTGGCCGGACAACCTTTGACTCTAACTATGGAATTTTGTGCCAACCCCCCGTATAACAAAGTGTTCTGGATTGCCAAAAACGAAAAGGTCTACCGCCCAGGGGATGCTGATAATAGTATTATTGCTTATAGGATAACGGTAAGTTTTGGCTAATTTTTCTTTTTTTAGAAGAAACTGTCCTCGTTGAGATAAGTAAAAAAATGCTTTAGTTAACAAAAAAGCACTTTTAAGTAATATTTATAGTAAAAATAAATAAAAAAAGTGATGCATCGACCGGGAATCGAACCCGGGCCGCCCGCGTGGCAGGCGAGCATTCTACCACTGAACCATCGATGCTTGTTAACAAAACACTTTTAAAACCTACATAAGCCGCGGGAGTACTAATTAGTCAAAAATTGGAAAAAAACCTAAGCTTAATTGTAACTTAATTTCCAGAATACCACAACCAAAAACTGCCATCAAGGTGTCCTTTTCCTAACAAAAGTGATGTCGGCAGACACGGGAGAGTACAATTTCATCGTTCGTTCCCCCCGCGGTTTGGCCGAGGGCAGCTTCTTCGTGAACATGACCTACGCCAGCGGCTATAACGGGCCCCAGGTGGTGGTGCTGGAACCCATCTCCAACGCCAATATCCCCCACCTAGTCTTAACTACAATTTACCTAAATGTGATTCTGTCATTATTATGTTATTAATAATTGATAAATTGTTGGATTTATTTTGACTGATTATTATACTATTATTATCATTATTAGGGTATAAAGGCGTCGTATTATTGACTAAAAGAAATATTTATAGTGTATTTATTAACGTGTAAGGGAGCGCGGTCTGAATGAATTGTATAGTTTTCTATGTATTGTTTTTTGCAAAAAAGTGTAAAAATTGTTAATAGACGAGGCTTAAATGTAAAAAAATGATTTACTTAAAAATAAAAATATTCGTCCATTTAGAACAGAAGTTCTTTCAAACTTTTTTTCCTCGTGGACAAATCGCATCAAGATTAATCTTGACACATGGTGAATGCACATTAAACAACCGCCAATAGATGGCTGTATTCTATTTACAGGAAACTTTAAATTAGTTGTAGCTACTTTGAGGAATTGCGAGCAGAGGGCGCCACACACAATCATGTGATCTCCAATGTTGCTGTAGTAACACCATCACGTGAGTGCCTTGTTAATTGAAATTATATATTGTATTCCTATCAAATTAAGTGTCATCTTTATCTAATGTTTGTCTAATAAGAGAGAACAAAACAATGAAAATAAATAAACTTGTGTTCTAACCTCTATAGTGATAATGTACTTGTACTCACTTATCAGAAAAAAAATTAATTATCTAAAAAACTAAAGTCCAAACCGGTCACAATAGCATGTCTCCGAAACCAATCATCCTAACACACCCCATTACCACCTAAACAATGACCACAATCATCAATATACTAAAGGGCTTATACCAGTTAGGCCCTAGACAATACATAAGACAACGCTTGAAACTACCCTTAGTGAAATTCGTCCACGACAGCCTCACCCTATACAAAACCCGGACAAAAACGGGAGTTAACAACGTCAAAGAAGTCCTGATTCGAGGCACAGTAATCGCCCTAATTACCGCAGTTCTTGTATGGCTCTCCATACTCATGTATGTAGCTTTCTACTATGTGTATGTGCCTAGTGTGAAGCACGAGAGGGCAGTACATTTAAAATTCAAGTAAGTCCAAAGAAAAACTGTTTTGGTTGAGACTAAATGGAGTTTAAAACTTAGACCTTGTGGGGCAACCTATGGTTTTCCCACCGAAAGAGGAATGTGCAGTTTTCCAGCCGCCCATGTACAACTGACCGCTCGACAACAGCTGTTGATGATGGGACAACCTTATAAAGTCTATCTTGACCTGGAAATGCCAGAATCACCAGCTAATCGAGAGTTAGGTTTGTTTAAAAGAATATCTTTCTAATCATTTTGCTGCATGAATATGACCTAACCTAACATTATGAATAATATGACACTGTCACTTCATATTTTGTGCTAAATCACCTATAGTAGAAAGCCTAAAATGCCACTTTTAATGGGGGTGTTAGCGGTTTTTGTTTTATACACAAACGTATGCATATGCAGTAAAAAATCAAAAAAAGGTTCATTCCTGATCCAGATATGTATAGATAGAGCTTTTTTATATACAATCAAGTCCAGCCTAAACAAATTGGTTAGAACATTTGTCCTGGAAAGTACAACAGACAGCAAACTAGTTTAAACACTGTTCAATGTAAGAAAATCTGTAAATCCTTGAAACTAGGTAAGCACACACAAGAACATTCATTCAAAGTTATTTTTGTTGCTCTCACAATGAAGGATGCTTTAAAATGTAACCCACATACCTGTGCATGTAACAAGTACCTAATAAAATTACTGTAATAGAAAACACTGGTACTTACCATTGAGTATAGTGTTGGAGTAAAATCATTCCACTTTAAAGTGTTCAATCACTGTTGAGTTAGATCCGGTAAAAAAAACTGACACGGTTGGGCTTTTTCCCGAATTGCGGTTACAATGTGGCTTGAAAAACTTATGAACGGCCGCAAATAACGTCAAGTTTTGATTTTAAACCGTAAAAACTGAATTTCCACAATACAAACAAACGCAAACTGTCATCTGTCACTGTCATATTCGAATTATTGACAAACACCTTCTAGGCTTTCTAGTATAGTAGTCGGTGGCTAAATTCCTAACTAAAATAAATGTAAACAAGCGGAGAAATGACAGTGGTGGGTTAAATGCCCAGTCCGTCATCGAGTAGTCGTGGGTTCGAGTCCCACCTCGGGCATGGTTGTTGTGTGTGTTGAAAAATAATTTAAAAATTAATTGACTTGGCCTGGATGAGTGCCCAAGTGGCGAAATCCATTTTAAAAAAAAAAAAAAAAAAAATGACAGCTGACAGCTGGAATGTCCGAAACTGTTTTCAAAACTGATCACCAGAGGGAGTATCAGTAGGGTTTCTTTGAAATTTTCAGCCCTAAAGTTGTCTCAATAATCTTAAAATGTTGTTTTATACTTTCAAATGAGTTTGGTGGTTTCAAACAGGTATGTTCATGGTCTGTGTGGACTTCAAAGCAAAAGACGGCGAAACCCTGGCAAATTCCTGCAGATCGGCTATGTTACATTACAAGAGTGGACTGTTGGACACCTTGTACAAAGTGGTTTTTATTCCGTTCTTCATTTTGGGGTCCAGCGAAGAAAAGCAGCTGGTCCATGTGGAGCTTTTCTCCGATTACGAAGAGTCTGAAGTGAGTTTTACCGTAATTTTGTTGCGGATTTTAGGAGGGCAGTTTTAGTATAAACCAGTGACGGATATTTACGTGGAGGTGCAATCCAGACACATTGAAATTTATTCCGCAAAATTGTCGGTGAACGCGGAATTTTCTGGGTTACGTTATGTGATGTTTAACTGGCCAATTTTGTCCGCGGCTTTAGGTAATTTTAACATATTTTAATGTGTCAAAGTGAAGAATTTGAATGCGCAGGTATTACCGCCAATTTGTTCTTCATCGCTCTCTCGTGCTTGCTGAGTTGGTATCAGGTGATCAACTCGGAAGAGTACTTTAATTTTGTGGAGACCAACAAGAATTTAAAGCTTGTCGATCAAGGTTAGTACCATTTTCTTCAATGGTTCCCATATGGTTTTGGTTTGGGTGAAGGTCAAAGAGTAATAATAGTGTTTTGTTAGGCTGGAAGACCCTTAAAATGGTGTTAGTCCGGCCTGACTACTTACCTTTTTATGTTTTGGTGTTGTGCTACAAAATGGCAAACTATTTGGAGAACGTCCAGTTTGAAGCACATCAATGTAACGTTTGCCACCGGACTATTTGTGTTGAACACAAAAAGTCTGAGTGTTCCGACTGTGTTAATGAATAAACGGTTAGTTACGTCATAGACTAAATGATAAGTACAGACAGTACAGTTGTAGATAAACTCTAAGAGATGGCGCTAACACAGCTCCTCATTGCAGACATAGTTGCCAACTTTTGCACTATATCCTATAATTCGCTTTCTTTTACTGTCCAAATTTCATTTAAATTACGCGTATTTTCAAAACTAAACAAAATAAGAATTTCTGGTTTAAGGTATCGATAATGAAAATTCTACTTATTTTAAACAAAATCCTGAAGGTCACGTGACCGTTGTTTTAATTTTAAACTGACACACTAAATCACGTATCTATTTGTAAGGTTAAAATGTCATTTTTAACGTCACGGTGACAGTTTTTATGTTTAGACAATTTTTTTTCAAATCGCGTGATTTTTTTTGACGTCAAAACAGATCCTGAAGGTCGCGTGACTCTTTTAAGATAAAAAATGGAATTTATAACGTCACGTGACAGTTTTAAATGTCATTTGAAGGATCACGTAATCGTTTTTCAGTTTAAACTGGGATTTTTTAAATTACGCGACTGCTTTTAATGTGCAAACGGTCACGTGACGATTTTCAATACTCAAATTTACTTTTTAGTCCACGTGACACTTTTTTTAACTTCAAAACGGATCCTAAAGGTCACGTGACTCTTTTAAAGTCAATTTCCAAGTGTTTTGGTAAATTTTTATGTTTTCAAGTCAATTTTCTTAGTAAAAGTCATTTTTCAATTTCTAAGCTGTGTTTTCAAATTTTTCGGTGGGTATTCACATTTTAAAGTCAATTTTCAAGTGTTTAGGTCAATTTTCATGTTTTCAAGTCAATTTTAAAGTTTTCTAGACAAAAATCTTAGAATTATCGTCATAAATTTGAAATGTATCTTTTTAAGTCAATTCTCAATTTCTAAGACGTGTTTTCAAATTTGTAAGTCAACTTTCACATTTTAAAGTCAGTTTTGAAGTTTTCTAGTCAATCTCCCTATTGAAAACCTAAAAATCAGAATCAGAAATTTGTAAACTAACTTTTAAGTTGATTCTCAGTTTCTAAGACGAGTTTTCAAGTGTTTAGGTCAATTTTCATGTTTTCAAGCCAATTTTCAAGTTTCCTAGACAATTTTCTTAGTAAAAATCTAAGAATTAGCGTAACTAAAAACTTTTTAGGTCAATTCTTAGTTTCTAAGACGTTTTCATATTTTTAGATGTTAAAATTATTATTTGACGGGTCACGTGACTATTTTCAATAATTAAATTTAATAATTTTAAAGATCACGTGACCGTTTTTTTTTTAATTTTAAACTCTAAATCTCGTGACTCATTTTAAGGTACAAATGGTCACGTGACTGTTTTAAGATTAAACGTGGAATTCATAATGTATTAACTATAAAATAACCCTTGATGAATATTAAAAATAAACAAATAACTAACTAAAAAATACAATGAAGTGAAACACAATAATTAAAGAAAACGCACTCAAAAATCTGTTATTTTTTACCTTAGAAACAAAACAAAAAACGTTGATTAGTCAACTAGGCAACGCCGCATTAAAACTGATGTTTTCCAACTGTCAAAAGATCGGAATTGCAGTCACCGCCCTCTATACTAGAAAGCCTAAAATGTCATTTCGTTTTATACACAAGCGTATGCAGATGTAGTAAGAAATATGTTTTGTTTTTATTATTTCGTGTAGTTGATTGCAAGTTGTGACTGTAAAATCAAAAAAAGGTTCATACCTGATCCGGATATGTGTTAGATAGAGCTTTTTATGCACAATCAAGTCCAGCCTAAACAAATTGGTTAGAACATTTGTCCTGGAAAGTACTACACACAGCAAAAACACTGTTCAATGCAAGAAAATCTGTAAATCCTTGAAACTAGGTAAGCAAAGCTGGTAAATGGTTCTTATGTCATTACCAAGAACATTCATTCAAAATTATTTTTGTTGCTCTCACAATGAAGGATGCTTTAAAATAAAACTCACATAACTGCGCATGTAACAAGTACCTAATAAGTTTACTGTACTAGAAAGTACTTACCATTGAGTATAGGTTGAAGTAAAATCATCCCACTTCAAAGTGTTCAACCACGTGTGGGCTTTTTCCTGAATTGTTGTTACAATGTGGCTTGAAAAACTCACGAACGGCAGCAAACAAAAATAACTCCCGCAAATAACCTCAAGTTTTGATTTTAAACCGTAAAAATTCATCTAATCCTCAAAAAACTCAATTTCCACAACACAAACGAACGCAAACTGTCACAACTATTTCCGCCATATTGGAATTTTTGATAAGCCCCTCTAGTCTTTTTAGTATAGTAGGCGGTGGAATATGCGATAGTGGTGCCATCTCACGCTGCTTACTTAAACTAATTTTCAGTTCCATTACCACTGTCTACACTTATCATTTAGTCTATTATGGTTACGTGTATTACTGCATTTAATTGATAGTGTTTTCACCCTCCCCCAACCAAATACCATATGAAACCATGACGATTACACGGTTGCCAAATTGACCAAATACTATTTGGATAGAGAGAATAGACGAGATAGATTCTGATTCATTTGTTCTGGATGATGACGATGAATTTCTAGCCACCGGAGTGCGTCGAAGACGTCACGTGGGATTGAAGAAATTAAAAACGTCACAAACGAGCTGTAACCTTTAGCTACCACAACCTTTATACCTCTATTTTTTTATTAATTTGTTGCTTAGGTGTTTTTTTATATACTTTGAACAAAAATTGGTATTATTTGTATGAAACGCGTAAAATTTTGATGTTTTCTGATATAACCTTCTCCTAATTCAGGTTTGCATAAGATTATCTTGCTTTTGGGACACTTTGGGCCAGCGAGATTTAAATAGTACAGGGTGTCCCATTTTCGACACTTTTGTAGGGTTAAAATCTCATTTATTTTTAAACTAACGAGGTTGCGGTTTTCGCGACAGTTTGTTATCCATTTCGTTGGTAAGATACAGGGGGAAATAAAACAAACTACGTCACTGGATTCTACGGAAAAATATCTACGAGAATCCGTTTTCACCTCTTCAAAAAGTTTAAAGATATCTGAGATGCAACACAAAAGTGATATTTTTCAATTTTTCCCTGTATCTTAACAACATTATGACAATTCTGCTGACGCCATGTTAAATTTCACAAAAAAGTAATAAAAAGCGACCCTAACCCTAGAAAAGTGTCGAAAATGGGACACCCCGTACTTTACCTTGAATCACACATAGGAAGATGTTTTGATTTAAAAGTCAAATAGAAATGCTCGAAACCGTAAAAATCAAAATATAGTTTTTAAAAATAATTAAAAACACACGATTACCGTATTACAGGTGACATTCATCTGGCATTTATCGGCGAAAAGTAAAATTATTCCGAATCCTGTTCCTGCTCAATCATTACCACCGAGTCTTCGGAATCGGAACTTTCCCCTGCCCCATTTTCCTCCCCGTCTTCCTGGTCCATTCCCTCTGCTTCGCTATCCCAATTTTCGGGTTCACTGTCCGATGAACCGATTTCCAGCGCCATTTCCTGCTCAGATTCTGAGTCGCTGGACTCTAAAAAACAATGAGAAAGATGGTAAATGATGGTAAGTCCATATGTGCAGCATTTGCGTCAGTTACAGCACTAATCTGGTAGTTTGGGATTGGTCAAGAAAAAGCAGCAAGCTGTAGTTTACGCATATGCGGACTTACCGTGTCAGATAAGAAAATGACAGTTCACAAATGACAAAAAAATGTTAACTGCCAGTTAACAACAGATTTCACCAAAACCTTAATCCTAGTTTGTACGTTAACTGGAGTTGAAAAAACTACAGGAAGCTGGCAACACTGTAAAGGCACAATGACACCGAGTCAAAAATAGTCACGTGACTATAAAAATGGTAATCAAAGCAGCAAAAATTTGCTAACTAGAATTTTGACAGTGGTAAAAGGTTTAATGGTAAAATACACGTCACGTGACTATGGGAATGCCAGTTTTGACCTGGCAACACTGTAATGGTGACAGTAGCAAGCGACACTAGTCAAAAACAGTCACGTGATCATAAAAATGTCGTTTCAACTGTGAAAATTCGGTAAATAGAATGTAGACAGTGGTAAAAGGTTTAATGGTAAAATACACGTCACGTGACTATGGGAATGCCATTTTTAACCTGGCAACCCTGTAATGGTGACAGTAGCGAGTGACACTAGTCAGAAACAGTCACGTGACCGTAAAAAGGTAGTCTAAATTACAAAAATGTTCCAAAACCAATTTAAACAGTTATGAAGACAAAAATTCGTAAAATACAAGTCACTTAATCAAAAAATGAGGATTTTTGAGCGAACAATAACAACACTGTACAGGCAAAGTGACACTACAGTTCAAAACAGTCACGTGACCATACGAATGTAGCTTCAACAGTGAAAATTTGCTAAATCTAATTTAGACAGTAAAGTAAAAGGTTTAATGGCAAAATACACGGCACGTGACTATGGGAATGCCATGTTTGACCTGGCAACCCTGTAATGGTGATAGTAGCAAGTGACACTAGTCAAAAACAGTCACGTGATCATAAAAATGTCGTTTCAACTGTGAAAATTCGGTAAATAGAATGTAGACAGTGGTAAAAGGTTTAATGGTAAAATACACGTCACGTGACTATGGGAATGCCATTTTTGACCTGGCAACACTGTAATGGTGACAGTAGCAAGTGACACTAATCAAAAACAGTCACGTGATCATAAAAATGTGGTTTCAACTGTGAAAATTCGGTAAATAGAATGTAGACAGTGGTAAAAGGTTTAATGGTAAAATACACGTCACGTGACTATGGGAATGCCATTTTTGACCTGGCAACACTGTAATGGTGACAGTAGCAAGTGACACTAATCAAAAACAGTCACGTGATCATAAAAATGTGGTTTCAACTGTGAAAATTCGGTAAATAGAATGTAGACAGTGGTAAAAGGTTTAATGGTAAAATACACGTCACGTGACTATGGGAATGCCATTTTTGACCTGGCAACCCTGTAATGGTGATAGTAGCAAGTCACTAGTCAAAAACAGTCACGTGACCGTAAAAAGGTAGTCTAAATTACAAAAATGTTCCAAAACCAATTTAAACAGTTATGAAGGCAAAAATTCGTAAAATACAAGTCACTTAATCAAAAAATGAGAATTTTTGAGCGAGCAATAACAACACTGTACAGGCAAAGTGACACTACAGTTCAAAACAGTCACGTGACCATACGAATGTAGCTTCAACAGTGAAAATTTGCTAAATCTAATTTAGACAGTAAAGTAACAGGTTTAATGGCAAAATACACGTCACGTGACTATGGGAATGCCATTTTTGATCTGGCAACGCTGTAATGGTGACAGTAGCAAGCGACACTAGTCAAAAACAGTCACGTGATCATAAAAATGTCGTTTCAACTGTGAAAATTCGGTAAATAGAATGTAGACAGTGGTAAAAGGTTTAATGGTAAAATACACGTCACGTGACTATGGGAATGCCATTTTTGACCTGGCAACACTGTAATGGTGACAGTAGCAAGTGACACTAGTCAAAAACAGTCACGTGATCATAAAAATGTGGTTTCAAATGTGAAAATTCGGTAAATAGAATGTAGACAGTGGTAAAAGGTTTAATGGTAAAATACAGGTCACGTGACTATGGGAATGCCATTTTTGACTTGGCAACACTGTAATGGTGACAGTAGCAAGTGACACTAGTCAAAAACAGTCACGTGACCGTAAAAAGGTAGTCTAAATTACAAAAATGTTCCAAAACCAATTTAAACAGTTATGAAGGCAAAAATTCGTAAAATACAAGTCACTTAATCAAAAAATGAGAATTTTTGAGCGAGCAATAACAACACTGTACAGGCAAAGTGACACTACAATTCAAAACAGTCACGTGACCATAAAAATGTAGCTTCAACAGTGAAAATTTGCTAAATCTAATTTAGACATTAAAGTAAAAGGTTTAATGGCAAAATACACGTCACGTGACTATGGAAATGCCATTTTTGACCTGGCAACACTGTAATGGTGACAGTAGCAAGTGACACTAGTCAAAAACAGTCACGTGATCATAAAAATGTCGTTTCAAATGTGAAAATTCGGTAAATAGAATGTAGACAGTGGTAAAAGGTTTAATGGTAAAATACAGGTCACGTGACTATGGGAATGCCATTTTTGACCTGGCAACACTGTAATGGTGACAGTAGCAAGTGACACTAGTCAAAAACAGTCACGTGATCATAAAAATGTGGTTTCAAATGTGAAAATTCGGTAAATAGAATGTAGACAGTGGTAAAAGGTTTAATGGTAAAATACAGGTCACGTGACTATGGGAATGCCATTTTTAACCTGGCAACACTGTAATGGTGACAGTAGCAAGTGACACTAGTCAAAAACAGTCACGTGATCATAAAAATGTGGTTTCAAATGTGAAAATTCGGTAAATAGAATGTAGACAGTGGTAAAAGGTTTAATGGTAAAATACAGGTCACGTGACTATGGGAATGCCATTTTTAACCTGGCAACCCTGTAATGGTGACAGTAGCGAGTGACACTAGTCAGAAACAGTCACGTGACCGTAAAAAGGTAGTCTAAATTACAAAAATGTTCCAAAACCAATTTAAACAGTTATGAAGACAAAAATTCGTAAAATACAAGTCACTTAATCAAAAAATGAGGATTTTTGAGCTAGCAATAAGAACACTGTACAGGTCACATGACCATACAAATGTAGCTTCAACAGTAAAAATTTGCTAAATCCAATTTAGACGGTGAAACAGTAAAATATACGTCACATGACTAAAAATGCAATTTTTTTGAACTGGCAACATTGTAAAATGCTGGCGCTAGTCAAAAACAGTCACGTGACCATAAAAATGTAAATAATTCAAATAAACTAACCTTTATCGTTGAACACCAACAAAGCTTCATCTTCTTCGCCATTCTCGGGGTTGGCGCCGTTAATTTGGGGCACCAACAGTTCCAATTTGCCCCGCAATCGGTTAAATCCCGCCTGAGACCCGATCCGGCTCTGGATACTCCCCAAAACTCCTGCCAGCATCTCCGCCAAGTTCGGATTGGATATCAGAACGCCCGCATGCACTTGCGCCAGGTTTTTCAACCATAAAGCCCCGAAACGGCTCCTGAATCGAAATTTTCAACTTCCGCGTGGTTTTTACAAAACTGTTAACTTACAATATGGTTTTGCCATGAATTAGGCTGGATAGTTCGGCAATCAGAGAATCGAAAACGGTGACCGGTAGTCGTTTTACCGTATTTCTGATCACCGTCTCGTCTTTACGGCACAGGGCCGTCCTCAACAGATTTTTGTCTTTGCTATGCAGTCCTTGCAGTAGTAGTTGTGCCACATTATCCACTTTCGGTACTTTGCCTTCTGTTTTGCTTAGTGTCAAGTTTTCTAACCTAAAAAATTATCCAAATTACCGACATTTTTGACAGTTGACAGCACCTCAACCAACCGTTGTTCCATTGGAATTTCTTCCTGCTGGTCTGATTTCCTTTTGACAGGTATAGCCTCGTTCTCATAGTGCACCTGATCCCCTACCAGAGGACTCTTCAATTTAGTCACCTTCTGGTCTTTTGACTGTTTCAATGAATGGGGATCTTGCCTTACTAGCACTTCAGTTCTTTTCGATGTCAAACTCTAAACAAACAAAACCCTTATTTATATTAAGTGCAAAGAAACATTTAAAGGTACATACCACGTTCTCAAAAGTTAGCACCACTTCAGAACCATGCCCCACACAAACTGTTTCAGAGTCTATAAAACGTGCGCCAAAAATTGTAATCGGTTTGACCTGGTTTTGTCCAGTGTCTGACACCACTTGCACAGTGGTTTTAGGCTTTAGAGGTTTGTCACATTTCCTGAAAAATCCCCATGAATTTACAGTTATTTAACCAAAAAGTGTATTAATGAAAATGTTTACAATACTAAAAAGTTTGAAACTAATTGACAGTTAGTGCTCAACTGAAATCACAGGCACCCTTGACAATGACAGTGACAGTTAGTTCTGTCAACTTAAACAGTGATAATTAATGTGAGTCTATTTCTCTCTGTTTAATACAAATTAAAAAAAAGGATAGAACTATACTATGAGCAAAGAGTATTAAAGTGAAACAATTGAAAAAATCATACATTAATGAACCCCCATCAGTACATACCCATTGAGTTTGTGCTGAAAAACATGAACAGCTCCATTCTTGTTAGTGGCTGCTATACTGGTCACACCCTCATTCGAAACATGTACAGACAGATGTTGGACCAAGTCCTGCATTAAGTAGTTGCACACAGCATTTTTTACTGTGTTTTCACTAGTTAAGTTCCAGCAACTTAACAACCGATCACTCTAAATTAAACCCTTCTGTTGAGTGAAATTTAATTAAGCTTGATTAAAAGCCTACCTTTGATGCAGACAAGACATAGGAATCCGCCTCCGGGAGATTAACATAAATTAATGAAACCACCTCAGAACTGTGACCAGTGAAAGTTCTAACCACACTTTTTATTTGGAGGTCCCAAAGTTTAATGTTCTTTGAGGCTGTGAGTAATTGTGTGCTTTGTGGAAGGGCCAGTATGGAGCTGATTGGTTCATTACCACCTTTCCATTGACTGTTACAACAAATACTAGTTAAGTTACTAATAATGATGGAGTGGACACTTCACTACCTTTTAAACTTTTTCAACTTGAGGTCCCATTCTAAAATGTTGTTGTCTGACCCTGAGTAAACCAGTGAATCTCCTTCAGACACAGACAAACAGTTCACTGGTGAGTGAGTGCTACTGTCTATAGTGCAGTCAATGCTCCCTTTGGTGATGGAATACACCAACAGAACCCCTGAAGTTGTCCCTATAATTACACTTGGTCCTGACACGCTATTTTTGCGTTTTTTTCCGTTTCGGGCTTGGAGAGTCCTGAATAAAGTTTGTGAACCGCTTTGCTAGATAACAAAATGTCTGTACCTACCTTACTGACAGTATGGGGTGCGTTGTAAAAGTGCAAACAACAAAAAGGCGCCACCAAATGGTAGTCAGGGGTAAACTCCTGTTCCAGGGCATTAGACAGGGTGTTCCATAGTTTCAGTTTGCCGTCACTTGACAGATAAGCGTAGTATTTACCGTCCGAGTTGAAAACACCCATTTCAGACGACATTTTAATGAAATGGGGTACACATGCTTTGAATACAACGACACTGTTAACTAACCTCACTAAACTTTGTTAGTTTAGGTTAGGAAGTTAAAGTAAGGTTGAGTTTTTGACAAATGACAGACCACTAATTGTCTGTCCTTTATCATCATGTGTATTAGAAAAGGACAGATAATTAAATGTCAGAACAAATTTATTTTTCTTTTTTAGTGTTTTTACTTTTAGTCCCAACGTAAACAAAGCGTCCGGTAGCCGTGCCGAATTAATTGAATTAACCACAGTAATTACGCTAAAAATGGCAACGCTCGAGGACAAAATTCTAGGAGAAAAGCTGCATAACTACTGCAGCAGTAGCGAGGATAGTGACGACGAAAAAGGGCCCTCTGAACCAAATAAGTCCCCACCTGAAACTCCCAGTAAATGGGAGGGCTCCTCCACTAATACAGGCCCCAAAGGTACCGTTCCCCCGCCATTACACACCCACTTTGGTTAATTACAGAGTTTTAGGAGTCATTGAGGATTGGAGAAAATTTAAGCAGTTGGAGAATGACAGGAAGGGGGAGACTCAAAGGGAGTGTGTAGAATTGGCTAAGAAACTCACAATGACGGTGCGAACAGCTTTGGATGAAGAAAAAGAAGCTCTGGATGATCCAGAACTGGCTGAACTACTCAATGACGATTTTTTACTGCACTACCAGAAACAGAGAATTGAGCAAATGATGGCCCAAACTAACTTAACTAAAAAATTTGGTGAGTAACCACACCCACACCAGAAGCAAGCTTATTGAAAAACCTGTTGTAGGGGAACTGTTGCTTTTAAGGAGTAGTCAGGAATTTTTGGAGGTTATAGACAAGGAAGACAAAACTGTAATGGTGATTATACACATTTTTGAACAAGGCCTGGAGGCCTGCAGGACAATGAATGAGTGCTTGAGACAGTTAAGCAAAGTTTATGACACAGTCAAATTTTGTGCTATAATAGCCTCACAGGCTGGGGTCAGTAAAGAGTTTAAAGCTGGAGGAGTACCAGCTCTGTTAGTTTATAAAGCTGGCAACATTGTGGGAAATTTTGTTAAACTGACCGATGACCTGGGGGAACATTTCCAGAGTGAGGATGTTCAAGGATTTTTGGTGGAGCACGGTTTGCTGGAGGATAAAAGTTTGACGCCTTGTTTAGTTAAAAGCTCTTCAGCAGCTGCTGGATCAGATGATAGTGATTAAAGGCTTAAGTTTTACGTCAGTATTTTTTATTTATTGGTAATTTAGACTTAAAAAGATTAGAAGTAATAATACTGTGCTATAAAGACTGGTTTGAATGGGGCTAAACATTTTTTGCCATTACACTTAAATGCTATATTTTTTAACAACTTATTTAAGATAATAAAATTATTTCATATGCAGACTTGGTTCATAATATGTTGTTTTCTTTCCAAAGCCTTATTCAATGTTTATACTGTTGGTAGAATATAAAAATAAGTGAAAAATTAAAAGAAATCATGAATGAATTCAAAAAGTGACGTTCACCCGATGTCAGCAGCTTAGAAGCTAAGTAAGCAGTCATAACAAACTAAATAGGACCGCTTACTTAACCTCTAAGCCGCTGACTGTTAAATATCAATTTAAATTTGACAGTGACAAAAGTTGAATACAACATAACCTCAACTAACACTCACTGACAGTTTTACTAAAAATGTAAACAACTTTTTTAACCACTTAAAACAAAGTGTTTAAACCGACCTTTAGCCCCAATTAGTGCATGACCCGATAAAACCAATTTTCAGGTCGCAAAACAGCCCAAAAACCTCAAATGTCTTTAAAGCGTTTAGCCGGGCGGATAGCCATAGTGACAGCTTCCACCGATGGGTGAGTTTGCTAGATTGAAAATCTTGCAGGTTTAAAGGGTGTAGTATTGGGTTTGCGGTAGCGCAAAGGTTGGCCCAAGAGGGGGCCAAGGTGATAGTGAGCAGCCGCAAAGCGCAGAACGTGCAAACAGCCTTGGACAAGTTGTCTTCCCAAGGTTTAGCAGTATCTGGACTGGTTTGTCATGTAGGAAAGCTGGAGGACAGACAGAAGCTTTTTGATGAGGTTTTCTTTGATTATTATGCTTGTTATGAGGGGGTAAAAGTGTAATTTACAGGCTAAGAAGCTTGGAGGCTTGGATATTTTAGTGTCTAATGCTGCAGTTAACCCTGAAGTGGGTGGGGTCTTGGATGTAAGTAAGACACACACCCAACCAAAAAAATTGTGATAACTAGTCATATTTTAGTGTTCTGAAAGTTCTTGGGATAAAATATTTGATGTAAACGTTAAATCCTCCTTTATGTTGGCCAAGGAAGCTTTGCCACTTTTGAGACAAAGCAAATCAGGCAGGATTATCTTCATTTCATCTATAGCAGGCTTTCAGCCTTTTAATGTAACATAAACATTCACTCACCTGTGTAACACCTTTTTAAAACCTTTTGTATAGTTGTTAGGGGCTTACTCAGTAAGCAAAACCTCCTTACTTGGTTTGGTCAAAGCAGCCTCTCTACAGTTAGCCCCTGAAAATATTACGGTAAACTGTATATGTCCTGGAATTGTGGAAACTAAATTTGCGCAAGCAGTAAGTGACCCTCAGTAGTTTAGCATAGATTTTCATGATTGTGGTTTTAGCTTACTCAGGAAGGTCCAGCAAGGGATGAAGCCCTATCCAATATACCGTTAGGAAGGTTGGCCCAGCCTGAGGATATCAGTGGTTCTGTGGCGTTTTTGGCTTCGGATGACGGTGCTTATGTTACTGGAGAAAATTTGGTTGTAGCTGGTGGCATGGCGTCAAGATTATAGATTAAATAAGCATAAACACTAATTAAAAAGAAAAATAAGATAAATTGTGTAATTTTTTCACTGAAAATTTTGAACAGTTTAATGGAAAGGTAAATGTTAAGATGTCAGTCAAGACATTTACATTGTTAAGCCCCCATTTTACTTTGAATTTTGCTATATCTACTTAAAATCCACACAACAGTCACAAAAATAAAATAGCCAAAAAGATGTTTAATAAATCAGTCATACAATGTGTGGACTCACAAATAAAATAATACGATTAGACAGGGGGGGGTTATCACGTGGGGCAAGACCGTTTTTTAGATTTCCTGCGTTTAGAGCGTCGTTTCCGGCTACGGCCCCGCTTTCTTTTGCCTTTCTTTCGCATGCTGCAGGCCTGTTTATAAAACTTGGCCCGTTGCTGGTCTGACATTTTGCACCTAAACTCCAACTGTGTTAACCTCGTCAAACAACGTTTCAAAAAAAAAACTCACCAGCATTTGGCTCCCTCTATGGCAATCTTCGTTTGGGGCCATCCGCAGTATTTACTACGAAAAACTCGCAAATAATTTAAAAATGGGTTTTTCGTCTTAGGTCCAGGTCTACATTTCCTTTTACGCTTTCTGGATCGTCTTGAAGATCGACGTTTAGAACCGCAGCGCTGGCGTCGTGAAGACCTTTCAAACGATAATATTAAATGGGATTGAAATTTCAATGGGTTCTCAATTACCGTCGACTTCGTCTAGACCGTGATCTTCTGCGACTTTTCTTTCCCTTCCTGGAACGCTTTTTCCCCCCTTTACAATAAACGCTGGGGGGGATATAGCGGCATGATGATCTGGACCGTAAACGCGCCATATTTTCTCATCTGCTAATTGCCCCAATCACATTGTATTTGATTTAAAAAAAAAATGGCTTTCACCGGAAAATTTAAATACGTGAAATTTTGACTCCCAAAAAAAGCTACGATTTATTTCATAAAAAAATAAATAAATAATGTATCACTAGGGATACTACCAACTCTTTTGTTTTTTTCTCAAGGATGATTGGTTTTTATGCCCAAAGGGTCACGTTCCGAATCCAGGGAACCAAAATACTTATAGCACAATTAATAAAAACTAATTTTTAATATCATTATTAGCTCAGTTATAACAAAAGTAATAAAATCTCTGTAAAAACGTTAAAGGTCATCTTCAGGGTGGTTTTTTAAAAAATGTCCTCTTAAAGTGCTTCTTTGAGTGTATTTCTTCCCACATATTCTGCATTCGTATTTTTTCTCTTTAGTATGGACCACACTGTGTATTTTCAAGTGTTTTTTATTAACAAACGTCTTCTCACAATGCGGACATTGAAACGGTTTCTCTCCGGTGTGAGTTCTGAAATGATCGCGCAAACTAGTGCTGCTCGTCACCATTTTGTCGCACAATTCGCACTTGAACACTTTCTTGCCCGTTTTATGTTCCCGCAAGTGTTTCTTAAAGGACAACAAGTGTATGTACACTTTCGAACACTCGAAACACTCAAACTTGCGATCGGTATCGTGGACCAACTGGTGGGTTCTGCACATGTCTTTGGTACGGAACGTTTTCGTGCAGCCCGCATGCGGACAGGAGAACGGTTTAACGTCCACTTCGAAGTGATTGACTTTTTGATGTTGCACCAAGTAACCGAGCAGAGGGAAACCTTTACCGCACTGGTCGCAGTAGAAGCGGTCCACTCGGTTGTGCACCACGTCCAAGTGCAAATCGTACGATTGCTTGTTGGCCAGACATTTGCCGCACTTGGGGCATTGAAATTTAGCGTAATCACGTATCGGTGGTACCCTGTCATGGGACCGTTTGATGTGCATTCGTTTTCTGCTATCCAAATAGAATCCACGATCGCAGTACTCACAATAGTACCGGTACTCTTTAGTGTGTATGGTGGCCACGTGTTCTTTTAGGCCCGTGCTGCATTTGAAGGATTTGTCGCATAATTCGCATGAGTACATTTTTGTTCTACCATTATTTGTTTGAACCCTAAAATTGTACATTGTAATATGTTTATGAAAAACAACTGTTTCAGTTTGCCTTTTAAAAATAAAATGACAGCTTATTACCACCAAAATCTATGCAGCTCACCAGAATGTATTGAAATTAAACAATAATTTGTCTTTTGTTTGAAAAATAAATGAAATTTAAGGATTTAAGGACAAAATACAACTGAAACACGCCCTACAATATTATGGAAGTGTTTTTGAGTGTTATTATGTAAATCATAAGGAACCACATGAGTAAAACAGACAGTGGTACATTTACAACAAGTTAAAATTCTTCCCAAAGATCTGTAATACACATATTGTGGTACTGTGAGTGTAGTTGCCATCAATAACACTTAATAAAAAACAATTTCAAATAGAAAAATGTTATTATTATTACAAAATATTACTAAAACAACATTTAGTTAGGTTGTTCTTTAGGATGGTTTTTCTTGAGATGTAAACCCAACGTTCCCCGTTGACTGAACCGTTTGTCGCACAATTTACACCCAAAAGGTTTTTCTTTAGTATGCACCACCCGATGGGTTCTCAAGTGAGAAATGGAAATAAAAGCCTTGTCACAGCTGGGACATTTAAATGGTCGTTCCCCAGTGTGGGTTCTTACATGGACTTTTTGGCTTTCCGAGCTCGAGAGCTCTTTCCCACAAATAGTGCATGGATAAACCTTTTTTTTCATTCCCGAGTGTACCACCCTCAAGTGTTTATTGTAGAAGCTTCTATAGGTAAAGCTTTTATCGCAATGTTCGCATTGGTACTTATGGTCGCCATGTTTTGATTTAATGTGGAACCTCAAATTAGCCAACGATTTGTAAGATTTTCCGCACTCCTCGCATGGAACTGGTTCGGTACCAACGTGTGCGTGTTTGATGTGACTGTTAACCCCCGATTGATATTTGAATAGTTTGCCGCAATATTCGCAACTGATTCCCTCTGAGCTACTCTCTCCGTGTACCGTTTTTTTGTGCGTGTACAAAGTGGAGCTACTCGTAAACGTTTTGCTAGAACACTCTGGATGCTTGCATACAAACACTTTGATAATACCACGGTGTACTCTGTTCACGTGATACGTCAAACACCAACGTTTAGTGTAGCGTTTGTCGCATTCAGGACACTGGAATTTAGCCTCGGAGGTGCGCTGGTGTTGCTTTTTCTGATGCATGGTGAGCAAGCGACGATTCTGAAAGTACAAGCCACAATCCAAACAAATTTGATCGGTCGAAGGTAAACAATTTGGTTCGTGAATTTGTAAGTCCAATTCTGTAAGGAAGCGTGCTCCGCAAAATGGACATTTTGGACACTGAGAAAGCAGTATAACCCTAAAATAAATAAACAGTTAGTGTCAACAACAAAACTAAATTTCTTATTTATATAACGTGGCCACCAGTGACTGATAACTGACGTGACCTTTTGTCTATCAAATTCCAGGAAGACTCGTATAATTCTAACAAAAATGGAAGACACCAAAGACAAGCAGCGAATAGAACCACGAAAACGCAACAAGCACAAGGTTTGGACGTGCAGGAAGTGTTTGCAAGAGTTCGAAAACCGAAAAAATCTGATCGAGCACAGCAAAACCCATTTGGAACCGCCAAAACCGAATTTTCAGTACAACGCCACTCTAAAAATCTACTCTTGCAGTTCCTGTTCCTTGCAGTATCAAACTGAGCAGGAAGTTGGGGAGCACTTTGAAAAAGCCCACGAAGAGTCCTACACTTGCGAAGTTTGCCAGGAAACATCAAAGAAAGCCTACGCCTTTGCCATTCACATGACCAGTCACTCGACCAATCAAACGCTAGAGTGTCCCTTGTGCAGTTATGCAACTAAGAGAAAACCCTGCCTGCAAAATCACATAAATCGAGTCCACTACAGAAAGTTCTACTATACCTGCACCACGTGCAGGAAAGGCTTCAATGATCCAGTCATCTTCAAAGAGCACAATAACGAACACGAGGGGGTAAAACCCTTCAAGTGCGTGGTTTGTCTTAAAGATTTTAGCTACTCCAGGTTGGTTTTATATAACAACAATCACTTTCACAGTACAGTGTTTTTATTTTAGGTACATGTTAACCCACCAAATTAGGCACCACACAGTCCACATCCAAGGAGTGACCCATAAAACGCAATGTCCGGTGTGTTTGAAGGTTTTCTCTAAAGAAACCACGTTAACCAAACATTTAAGCAACAAACATGCGAAAAACAATAATTGCGACCACAAGCGGCATCTATGCGACGTGTGCGGTAAAAGTTTTGCGTCTAAAGACAAAATGAAACTGCACTATCGCATCCACACCGGCGAGAAACCGTTCCAATGCCGCTTCTGTCCGAAATCCTTCACCAAACGTGATTATCTGGTGATGCACGAGCGTATTCACACCGGAGAAAAACCCTACGAGTGCACGCATTGCGGTCGACGTTTCAACCAAGCGTGCTCCCTCAAGATACACGTGAGAAGCCACACGGGCGAACGCCCTTACGTGTGTCCCAGCTGCCAGAAAGGCTGTATCACCCGTGCATCTTTGAATGTTCACATGAAGTATTGTTGCGTTAATGTTATTCCCACCAATTAAGTTTTGTTTAATAAAGTTTAGGAGTGTATACACTTATAGTGTGATACTAAATACTTTTTCCGGGCAAAACTATCACCGCAATGTTCGCATACAAACGGTTTCTCGCCCGAATGAATCCGAAAATGATTCACTAAAGAACCACGAGTACCAAACCGATCCTGACACACCTCACACTGATACGGTTTATCACCGGTGTGAGTTCTGGTATGGACCACCAGGTGGTTGTTGGTCAAAAACACGTGACCGCAATACTCGCACATGTGCCGTCTGTCGTCTTGGTGCACCATGAGGTGCAGCATCAACGTGGGTTTCTGTTTGAACGATTTACCGCAAATTTCGCACGTGTACTGTTTGGTGTCGGTGTGACAGTGCTCGTGGTGACGTTTCAAATTACCAACCGATTCGTTACAGAGCGGACACGGTTTCATGGATCTTCTAGTTTTGGTCGGGTGGTGCTCTAGTTTGTGCAGTTTCAACTGCCTGGATGACGGGAACAGCTTTTGGCACACCTGGCACGGTTTCGGGGGCTCGTGTGTGGTCTCCCGGTGGAATTTAAAATCCGACCACAAGACAAAACCCAACTGACAGGTTTCGCAGAAATAGTTGAACTCTTTGAGGTGTTCCTGCTTTGTGTGCATCTCCAAAGCGTTTTCAAATTTGAACACTTTTTTACATACCGTACATTTTAAGTCGCTGGGAGGTGGATTTTGATTGCTGGGTGGTTTAGTTTGTTTGGTGTGCACTTTAATGTGAGCCGTTAAAGTTTCTTTCAGTGTAAACTTTTCCATGCAGACATAACAAGTGAAGGATTTTGCTTGTTTCTCCTCGACGTTAATATAGATTAGTTCTAAGCTAAAAATTATTTTAAATTAATTAGAATTTATACACAAAAACTGCTTACTTACTGTGGCGCCATCTCAAGAAAACACCACTTCCTGAACGTACGTAAGGTGATCCTGGTAATCACTGTCTTTGATGAGTGGGCACAATAAAACAACCCGTTTCACAAAGAACACTGGTTTAATAACAAGAGTCCTTAAAAATACTGGGAAAATCCACAACAACTCTCCTCTTTTCTTAACCTCACTTTTGCGCGCGATACACACGACGTCAACTAATCGACGCGCCGCCTACCGTATAAAAAATGAACTGATAGCTGCCACAAACAACGATCTATTCTTTTTAAACAATAATTTGCCTAATTTGGGACACTTACCTCGTTGTGGGATGGTTTGTGTAACGTCACCAATTTTGACAGGTGAGTTAGCTTGAAAACAACAAACAAACATTCACTACTAAGTAGTAAGTGTATTACAAGAAAAAATAATTATACAATACGTTCGGTCACACTGGATACATTAGACTGACAGAACAGAGAACATTAAATATTAATCCTCATTTTCGTCTTTGATGTGTTTGGCCATATGTCGTTTCAAGTGTTTTTCCAACTTAAATTGAGCGCCGCACACATCACACACGCACCCTCTCTCCTCCACCTCGTCAACTTCCTCCAAAAAATGCACATCAGCCAAGTGATTCTTCAAATATTTGACCCGTTTCTGACACACCGGACACTCTTCCAACTTGGTAGGATGGTGCAAAGCTTCGTGTTTGCCCAGTTCCGCTTGCGACACAAACATTTTGCTGCAATACGAGCACACCAGAAACTCGTCAGTGTGACTGGTGCGCATGTGATGACGGTATTTGCTCAGATCATAGAACGGTTCCTGGCACATGTCGCACGTTTTGACAATTTCCCGGGTGTGCTGCTTGAAATGTTTCTTAAAAGCACGCTCGCTTTCGAAATCCTCGTGACACCACTCGCAGGTGACGCGATTTGATTGGGCGTGCACCTCTGCACGATGTTTCTTCAGCTGCAGCACGTCGCTGCACGTGGTGCCGCACGTTTCGCACAACACCCACTCGCGCTTTTCCTTCTTGTGGGTGCGTCTCACGTGGCTCAGAAGGGATTCTTTCTCCTTGTAGTTGGCGTTACAATGTTTGCACTGGTGCCGTTTATCGCCGAAATGCACGAACGCAAAGTGTTTGTTCAGGTCCAGATTTCGGTTGAAACATTTGCCGCAAATGTGACACCAATGCATCAGTCTAGGAATGATTCTCTTGTTTTCGGCTAACTGAACGGTAGGAGGAGCAGGTTCTTCCACTTCAAGGTAAATCGTTTCGGTGACTCTACAAAAAAATTGAAAAATGTCAGTTTCATTCAAGGTAGGTGTGTTAAAAACATATGTAATTGAGACATAAAACAAACATTTTGCAACATAACTTTTAATTCTTAAATTACATTTATACAATCAAGCCCAATTATAAATAACTCCCAAATTAAAAAAAAGACGGTAGATCAGACGGATCAAGATATTGCAAATCGGGTTGGGGGAAATAAGACCCTTCCAATGGTTTTGCATTAGTTTCCATAACAACAGAGGGTGCCACCGATGGATCTCCTTCAACAGATGACCATTCTAGAAACTGTCTAGTTGGTTCAGAACGTTGGCTGCTGGTAGGTTCAGGGTAGGAAGAAACCGTAACTGATGATGGTAAAGTTGAAGTATTTAAAGGTAGTTGACTTGAATTGGTCAAAGAAAAACCCTCTTTTGGTTTTGGATCAGACATTTGCTTCTTTTTCACTTCTAGCTCAGGGTCGGAAGATAACGGTGGACATGATTGACTTGATGATGGTAAAGCTGTCACTTTAGTCAAACAAAAACCTTCTTTTGGTTTTGGATCATACATTTGCTTCCTTTTGATTTCCATTTCAAACGCTTTGGCTTTCCCATAAACCATTCTATTAAACCTCTTTTTTTGGTGAGACTGCATGTGGCCCCACATTGCTTTTACACTAAAAAAATTTGAACAAATTCCGCACCGTCTATTTTCAAGCAAGACCGACGGGTGCACCATTTCGTGCTCTTTGCGACCCTTTTTGTCCTGAAATATTTGAGAACACACCTCGCAAGTCAAATAGTCATCATTAAACTTCGGTCTTTTGTTGTCCGCGACAGGTTTGATGCAACAATGCGCTTGGACGTGGAACAGAAACTTTTGAACGTCATCAACGATTACGGTGGGACACAAAATGCACTCGTAAGGGATAAAGATTGACTGAGAATGCACTGCAAGACAGTGAACCTGATAGGTTCGAGTGCTGTAAAACACTAAAGGGCAACGAGCACATTTCAGTTCAATATTGCCGTTCAGTACGTGGCTTCTATAGTGACACATCATTCGAGTAAAGCTGTTTTGCGACCAAGGGCATAGAGGACAGCGCAGTTTGACTCCACTATGAATTCGTTGGTGGTTCTCTAGTTCCGCCAGTGTTTTAAAGACTTTACCGCATATCTCACAAAAATAATTGCTTGGGAACTTTTGTTCAGCACAAGTATGTTCGCGGGGTTTACAGAAATTTTCAAAATGCATTCTTTGATGTATCATAGTTTCCCCTACCGCTAGTTTGCACTGGGCGCAATTGAACTTGTGCGACTTGTCAGTGTTTTGAAAAATGTGACGATGCAACTCGCCGAAATCATCAAAAAGTTGCCCGCACTTTTGACAATACAACTTCACCACCACTTTAAAGTTTGCATATACGTAAGGTGGTTTTGTAATGTTACTAGATTCGTGTTGTTCCAGTTTAGAGTCTTCCACAACCAATCCTGGCTCTGTTTTTATAGTTAACGTTTCTTTTTTCTTTGCTGTCGCACCACTACCATCCTTCTTGATCAATTCTTTAGACGTTGATGTGATATCATCCTTATTTGCCTTAGATGTGATTGGAAACACAATTCTCACTCCATTTTCAGTCAGATTGAACTCATGCCTCACCAATATAACGCGCAGTTGTCTAGCTTTTGCGTTAGCAAACCTAAAAATGACACCATGTAAATTAAAATTGAATGACGTTTGTACAAATTAGGCAAAATTACTATTCAACTGCCCCAAAACATTAAAATCTATAATAGTAATTGAACATAAACATAGCACAATACAAATTTAGGTCAACTCATCCTCTTGCAAGCGATCCTGGTGAACATTTATCAAGTGGTTCTTAAGGGGGCTGCGTTGCGTGAAACGCCTCCCACAAAACTGACAGACGTGTTTCTTCTCTTTGGTGTGCACCACCAGGTGGCTCTTCAAGATCACCTTCGTTCTGAAGGCTTTGCCGCAATGTTCGCAAATAAAGGGGCGTTCCCCGCTGTGCAGTCTCATGTGGTCCTTCAAACTGCACAGGGTTGTCACCGTTTTGTCGCATATATGGCATTTGTGGGATACCGGGTCCTGCCGGTGTTTACGCAGGTGTCGATTGTACAAGTAGGGATGGTTGAAAATTTGACCGCACTGATCACAAATAAAAGTCAATGATTGGTGGTTGATTTCGTGGTATCTCAAGGAAGATTCGGATTTGAACACTTTGGAGCAGTTAGGGTGAGGGCATTTGATCAGAAGCGGATCGGAAACGACGTGAGTAACTTTATTGTGCTGGTTCAGTTCCCCTAAACTCACAAAACTCTTTCCTGGACACTTGGAGCATGAATATTTAAACTGTTTAAGATGGACGCGTTTCTGGTGGAAACTCAGCATGCGTTGGTTCAAATATTTCTTATGGCACTGGTCACAAGGGTAGAGTGTTCTAAGTGTTTTATCCACGTGCACCAACTGGTGAGCCTTTAAATCATCTTTGCGAAAAAACTGTTTTTTGCAAACACCACAAAGAAAAGATAGCTCTGGATATTCATTTACCTGTAACCTAAAAAAACAAAAAATGTACAGTAATTTATATAAAACATATAAGACAGAAAGAAAACCATAAAGTTAATTACATAACATTTTATTTTCTAGTTTTATAACAACAAAACGTGACTCATTTAAAACAAGGGTGTTTTCTTACTAAATGATAGTTCAAAGCCCCCTGATTCTTCAGGCGTTTATTACATTTAGAACAGGAAAAAGGAAATTCATGTACTTTCAAATGGTGCAACAAACTATGCTTAAATTTGTACATTTTTTCGCACGTTCTGCACTTGAACACACTACTCTCATTAGTCAATTTAACAGCTTCTGCCACTGATCCTAAAGGCTTGTTGGTAACATCACACACATGTTCAGCCTTTAAGGCTTTACTCTTAAAATTTAGCCTGCAGTATCGACATTTGAAAGCACTGGACAACTCCTGTGGTTGAATACCAGCCAATTGGCAGCCAGGATTTTTTCGTCTCAGGCAAATTGTCAAGTGTGATAAAAGATCTTGGGTGTTATGACCACAATTCATGCAGTGATAACACCCATCTTTACCAGGGTGGTCTACCATATGCTGGTACAGGTATTTGGGGGAACAAAATTGAGCAGAGCATTGTACACAGTTGAAGGTTTTTTGCTTGATGTTGGAAGTGCCAAGTTGAGTTATTTTGACTCCATTCAAAATTATGGTAGTTTGTTCACCTTTTTTTAATAGGTGGATATCCACTCCACTTTCAGTGGGTAGTAGATTTAACCTGGAATATGACTCCTGTTGGTACTAGAAACTATACCACCTAACACTAGTTTTAAAAGGCCACTAAAACCCAAATAGTTGAATTCACGATATAATTTCATACTCAGGGTGTCGGTAAATAGGGTCAAATCAACTAAACCAGTAAAACAACCATCCCTAGCCCATAGTAAATGGTCACAAACCAGTACACTGGCAATACAACCACAATATTAAGGATACAGTGTGTAAAAAGGATACAAACGACTTTAACCCACAAAAGAGCCTTTGGGGCATAATTAAGATCACCCAACTCAACTAGTTTTAGCACTTTACTACTCACAAATTGTTTATTTTAACCATTTTAACAAAATTGCAATATCTACAACCAAACAAGTTAGGTTATAGGTTAGCTTGCTAAATAACAAACGACAACCGACATCCGATAAATTGTCGGTCATGTGATATGTGCAATTTTCTGTCTCTTTCTCTTAAGGCATTCTGTATAGGTGGGAAAGAGACTGAAAATTCAAGCTCCAGTGCTGTCAGTTGTCAATAAGCGTTTGACGCTATGCTATTTGCTCTCGCACTCTAGCACGTTTCAAATTCAAAAATACGCTTAAAGTGATAACTGATAAAGAGTAGCTACTTAAATTTAAATTGTACTATTCGTACCTGAAATTTAACTACATCTCAATAACGGAACAGCTGTTATTACGTTAGAGTCCCCTAAATTTCTTATTCGGCATTATAAAAGCACTTTCATGCTTCCAGGTTACTGTGTATTAGCAAAGGACGGAGAACGAACAGAGACGTCGTTACTTAACCTTACTTTTTTGATTTGGTTTGTCAAGTTGGAACAATCAATCTACAAAAATCAATGGAATTGATTTTAACAGTATTGCTGAACCGTAGTAAGTCAGTGCCCTAAAATCCAGTCCCCTACATATCCTAACAGTCCTGAGATTAGCCTGAGAAGCGTTAGGTAAGTTCCTAACCTTTAAATATGATCCTTAAAACCACACAAACCAAGTACTTTGAACAAACTTTATTAGTAATCAGTTGCATTAATAAGACACGGTTACAATGAAAGTTTTGATTTGCATTGGGTCTAGAACAACCAGAAATTCATCATCATTATCAGCATCACTATTAGTGACTGCTTCCTGGTTAAATCTCAAGCGTTCATTGTCCCGCAACCATTGGTTTCCTGCTAGTGTAGTTTCCCTTACAGCCTCCACTTTAAATGCCGCGAAAAGTTCCTGTAATGGCAAACAATGATTAGTTAGTGTAACTAGTTTATAATGAACACTCACTTGCACGTTTACACTTGATGTGCCAAGATTAATAGAGTCTTCATTCCCCACAAAGTTTTCTAATCTTAGTAAGACAGTGGAAGGTCCCCAGGGTTCCAAGGTGAGTAAATGTATGTTAGCAGGCAGTACATTTTCATTTAATCCTGAAAACTGCACCAAACCATAGTGGGTGTTTGTTTGGGTTTGTTTAGTTTACCTGCATTGTGTGGGCTTTCTGGTACTCCTCAAATGACTTTCCTTGTGTGGATGAGAAAAATATCCAAGAGTCCAAATAGACTTGTTGGGACACCTCTTTGGGGGAGAGATGTTCAATGTTTGGGTCTAGAAAAGGTATATAGTAACTGCCTCTGGTTACAGTTCCAGTCCCGAAGGCTTCGTCTCTTAACGCTTGCCCAACTCCGCAACAATCCTTGATTGTATTTCTGTGAATCTTTTGTGATTTATTTGATTAGTTTGAAGTCACATTTTTTTAAGGAGTAATACCATGAATTCAAAGCTTTGATACTCCATACTCCCACCTCCTTGAGCCCTATCATTCAATACAGCAAAGGAGTTTGAACCGTTTTGCACCAAAATCCCAGTCACAATAGGGTAATAATTGCCAGCCTCAGGTTCTGTGACAACACCATCCCAACTGGCTCTATAATCTCTAATTCGTTCGATAATCTCACGTCCATTTGTATCCGTGTATATGGTATCGTTGTAATCTAAATTAGTCTTGAATCTGGCCACCACTTCCACACCTTGATCGCCACTAAAGCCTACATTCAATGTTTGTTTTAAATAGCACTGGAGGACTTACTAAGGCAATGGACCGGCTAAGTAGTTGATCTCCACGATGTTCGAATTGTTGTAAGTTCGAACTAGATAACTGAACCAGTCGTTTAAGTAATAGTGAACTTCGGTGACTACAGAACCGGTGAATAACTGATATTCGTAATTTTCGGATATTGGTTGAATTGGGATGTCGGGATCGGGGCGAAAGATATAATTTGAGGATGGGGTGAATTCGGGGGCGCTGCCGTTTCCTACAAACCCGGTGTAGTAAAGAAAGGACACGTCTAAGGTGGATTGAAGGGCTGGATGAGTGTTTATTAGTATGGTCGGTCCTTGAGACGAGTGGGTTAGTTTCAATTCAGGGTACTAGAATAGAATTTATGTGAGTTTACTTCATAAACTCGTAAAATACATACGCTGTTATATTGAACATTATCTCTAGCTTCATCAAGAGTAGTAAATTTCTTCTGATAGTAAAACGACTTGTAACCCAATGCTGGTAGTTCAGCCTTGAACACCAAATCATATTTGGCCGTGCTATTACGACCTGGAGTGGTCAATACTGATTCGTGTACTGGTACCACTTGAGTCACCAGGCTATCACCTTTTGGTACCACAAAATAGCTTTATTACAACACCCTCTTCGTTATCTACTAACCTAAAGGATCAATGACCACATATTCACTGCTATTATCCACCACCGGAATTCTAACGTATTTATCCACGGCTCTCCCTAAAGGATTATACAGGGTAATCACCAATTGTTCGGCCGTTTCAGTGACGTCACACTGACTAATATTCAACCAGTGACAGGTGGTAAAATTCGTGTCTTCCACTTTAACCATCTTCCTTTTTTATAAAAAACTGTTTTATTCAAAAACCGTCCTGTAAAAACTTCATACGTACGCCAAGGCTTGGCTGGACACTTCTTCGCATTTAGTGATGCCGATATGTAGTAGCCGTATGTAATCTCTAGCCACCTCCTCCTTTTCAGTTCCGGCGATGGCGTCGTGATGTTGAAACACCCCCAAAGCCTCCCTCAAGTTGTTCAGATTGTTTGTGTCCTCTTCGGTTAGAGCGGCCAGTTGTTTGCAAACCTGCACTCACCCCCTATTTAAATTGTGGTGCAAACAAATGAAACTAACCTGAAGGAAATTGTTGCTAAATACTCCGTATCTCTTAGCCGTAGGCCTGGAGGAATAGTAGCCGGTCCAGTAGCTTTTATTTGAGGATTGGTAAGGGAAAAAGTCGTCAGTCTTGAGGGTGGTATTAAGAGTGGCATTGGTTGCTTCATGCACAGCTTTCAGGTAGCAGGATGGTGTAGAGTAGATCACGTTATACTTTACACCATCAAAGTCTCGACCATTCATGTAACTTTTAATTAACACTAAACAAAAAAGGTTAATTAACTGTTACAAGCTTTACCTGATGAGCTTGTCCATGTTAATAAAGTTTTTAATAGCATTTTCATACTGGAAATCATCCCCCATGGGAACTAGCAGGTTATTAGAAGCGTACCCGTTTAAGGCAGGTTTGATCCAGTCGTT
Organism: Ips typographus; assembly: GCF_016097725.1. Taxonomy (NCBI): domain Eukaryota; kingdom Metazoa; phylum Arthropoda; class Insecta; order Coleoptera; family Curculionidae; genus Ips; species Ips typographus. The sequence continues at coordinate 5,485,128 of NC_138431.1, forward strand.
GACAAAGCTCTCAGCCTTGTAAAAGTCAGTTCAAATTCAAACACAAATGTTACTAGACTTACTTTTGATTGTACGTTATATTCTGGGCTGTCCGGATCATCAATAATTGGTTCATCACTGCACTGTGCGTCGAAACATAGACCGCTGGGAGCGCTGTAGTGTCGGAAGAGCACATTAGTATAAATATCTGAAGATTCTCCTGTAAAAGAATACATGTTCCAAGATAATTGGACTTTTTGACTATTTACCTAGATTGTCAGGGCTTCCACGCCACACAAACTCCAGAGCTTTGTTGTTTTGACGTATTGCGTGGTCTTGATAGTCGATTCGGTTGAGGAAGAATCCATCAAAACCAATTTGGGCAAAAATCGAGGCCATTTCGCGGCTATGACCGAAAGGGTCGATTTGCCAGGCTACTTTAGGACGACCACATTCTCCAAAGGTGTCATTCAGTCTTCTGCATTTTATAAATATATTTTTTGTAGGATTGTTTTGAACTAAATATAAGAACAAACCTCAATCCCCATGTTATTTGGTCTATTATCGTTTGGTAGTAAGTGGTTGCTTCATCATTCATGGACCAGCCGCCGCTGATAAATTCCAGTTGTCCCGATTCTACCAGGTTTTTAACGTCATTTCGAGTGTTTTCGTTCTGGTTGGTCCACCATTTCCAGAAGAATCCAGTTTCCACATAAATAAATCTAAAAATCAATACTGGACTCTTTTATAGAAATTTTATAGACAAGATTATAAACCTTCTGTCTGGATTTTCTTTTAGAGCCTCCACAACACTGGACAGAATGTATTGGACTCCCGCCGAGTATATGTCATTACGTGCTGCAAAACAAACATTTCTATTCTTAATAGTTAGAAAAAGGACAAACTGTATACCTCCATAGTAGTATTGTTCATAAGTTTTGAGCCACCCTAAGTCATCGTGACTGTGGGGCACCAAATGAACATTGATTTGGTCAATTTTAGTCAAGTGGCAACTCTAAAAAAAAAAACAAAAAAAGACTTTTTCCACTTTTTCCTGAACATCCTTACTTCATAACCGCATCCAGCCTTGACTTTACTGTTAGCAAAAACCAGGCCCAAAATTAGGGCTACGCCCTTCAAACCTATCATACTGTTACTGCTCTAGTGATTTTAAACCTCCTTTCTTTATATAGACTTTTATCTTGCAGGTGCTTCATTTTTTAAAGCACAGTATATCTTCAATGATAACCTTATTAATGGCATTTTCATAGGTTGAGTGCCGCAAAAGTGTAATATAGTTCTAAAAATGTTTCAAATGTCTGTAAACAATGTCAATTGTTTTATTTTGTTCGTTTAATGTGGATTTTATCACCGATTATTGCCTTAAGTGCTCTTATGAATGACTAAAAAACTGCGCTTATTTTGAACCATTACGTTTTTATTTTTTTGCAGTTGGCCATTTTTCCCAACTGTCTATTTAGTTCTAAGGTTGGCATTCCTGTGACGTTACTCCTTACTGTCAGTTGTCAATCAGCTCACAGCTGTTGATTTGTTTGTTGAATTTTCTAGATAAAAGTGCAACATTTGTTTTTCTCAGATTTAATAACAACTGCATTGCATTGATTTGCAGTAAAAACAAGGCAAATGAGGTCGTGATTGTGCTCGTTTGCTTTGTTGCAGCTGTACGTTAAGGTGTATAAACATAAACAAGTCTAGACTTTGGTGTAGTTGCCCTCTAAAATGCCTCAGGCGCAGGATTCGCCTCTTCTGCAACTCCCTGAAGTCGCCTTGGAGCAGATTTTCTCCTTTTTGACTTTCGATGATATTGCCAGGAATCGTATAGTGAGTAGTTTTTTTGCCCCATTTTAAATGCAGGTTTTTAATTGTGTTTATGAAGGTGTCAGAACCTTAGTAATTTGGTTTAAATACTGCAAGGGCTGCAAGTCAAACACTTTTAAAGGTGTTTTATAAAAATAGGGGCCTTTGTTAAGTTGAATGGCTGAATTTGTCATCTCCGTTTATTTTGATTCGTTAATAAAAGTTGAGAGCAAACAGAATATTAGGTTCTCTCTTTCTCACTCAAGCAGTTAGTGTAAACTAGACAAAGATAAACAAAATTTTAAGTTGACTTTTAAAAATACTGCTCTGTCAACTGTCATTTATGACTCATTAGGAAGTGAGGTTAAGTGTTCATTGGCGGCAAAATCCTTCTTACCACAACAACAAGGAGATTTTACTCTATTTTTTTTGGATTTTTGACCGAAATGGAGGGCGAGGACCCTTTAGAAGCTCTCCTGGCGGCTGTTACCGAGTTACCCGACGATTCTCCACGCCCGAACGGTGGTTTACGCGAATGCGATCTGTTTAGTGTTAAAGAGACCCCCCTGAAGGGCTCAGCCCTAAGTGTGGTTCACTCTGGAGATACTGATTCCTCGGACGATGAAGGCAATCGCAACTACGAGGATCAAAAGTACAACGAGTGCGGTAGGAACCTTAAACATTTGCTAACAGCTAACCAACCCTGCACCTCATCCCTGAAGCCCCTAAGAGTCCCACAAGTGAAGCCTACCTATCAGGACGTGACGATAGACCCCATATTTGGTATGAGAATAATTAACCCTAGAGTGCCTATGACCTTATTAAGTGAAAGAATGCAAGGGCGATTGCCTGTACGTTTTTCAGATTTACCTACAAAAATAATGGCCGGTACACTAAAAGATCAAGATTGGGTGTTATGCGGGGTGGTAGTAAACAAATCCCCACCCAAAGTGTCTCAAAAGGGTAGCCAGTACTCCATATGGACTTTGACAGATCTTAAAGATGACATTAAGACGGTGGGGTTGTTTATGTTTTCCAGCGCTCACTCAGACTTGTGGAAAACCCCAACTGGAAGTGTGGTGGGGGTTTTAAACCCCACAATTCTAGAACGCAGAGAAGGCTCTAAAGATGTTGCCACATTGTCGGTTAGTACAGCCCAAGCTGTTATGATGCTTGGTGAGTCTAAAGACTTTGGTGTGTGTAAAAGTATCAAAAAAAATGGTGACAAATGTACAGCTATAGTCAATTTAAGTAAGTGTGAATACTGTGTGTATCATATTAAACAGGAGTACCAAAAGTGCAGTAAACGATCTGAGTTACAAGCTAATTTTGCTGGAAAAGGTTTAGTAGGTTTAAGAAATAAAGTTTTGGGTAAAAATGAGGTTTTTTACGCTGGAAAATCCTACACTGCAATACCAGCTAAAAAAAGTCGCAAACTGGAAGCAAAAGATAACAATATTATGGAGCGTCTCAGTGTTGCAGGTTGCAGCCCAAAACTGAAACCTACTAAAGAGCCTAAAAAGGGTTTGGCAAGGCATTTGGAGGTTGACCACACTCAAAGGGTTAAGGACTTGGAGTTGTTGAAAAAGTTAGGTGGGACTACAACCCTTGATGGGAAAAGTGACTTTTCTGGGTTTAGATCGCAGGAAGTCGGTATTGCCGAGTCTAGGGCCACTGCTTTGGAGGTTATCAAGAAGCTTAAAACACAAAATGAGAATAAACCTGTCTTATCAGCTGAGAAAACAACACCGGAGTCGGCGTTGGACAAAATGTGCATGGGATTCCCAATGCTGTCAGCCACCACTGACGTAATAGACCTAAACCAGCCAATCACATCAAAGCAAATCAACAGGGCCAAAGTGAACGCGATCAAATACATCCAGAGACACGGCCCCATTAAAAAAATTGATCCCAACAGCACCAAATCTAAAAAAAGACCCTTAGACTCTACAAAAAACGATCCGGACCCCATAGCAAAAAAATCCAAACTCCAGGACAGCGATCTCATCTCTGATCGGTTCAAAAAAATGATGGCGATGACCTCAATCAACTCGCATTTACTGGAAGAGCACGACAATGTGGAAAAAGAAAAATACTTTGGCAAGTTGGAGGCCAAGGAACGGATGGAAGACAAAATGACCAACACGCACAAGGTCAAGTGTAGAGCCGTCAAGTGTTTGCGGTGCAAATATGTCAGTTTTTCCGCTTCCGACTTTTGCAAAACGGAAAAGCACCCGCTGAAAGTGTTCGACGCAACGAAACGATTCTACAAGTGTGGCAACTGTCAAAACAGGACGGTTACTTTGGATTTGGTGCCGGTGAAGCCGTGCACCAATTGCGGCAGCGGCAAATGGGAGAAAACGGGAATGATGAAGGAGAAGGTGGCTTTGGTGCAACACAATTTATCTGTCAGGGGTGGGGAGCAGAAGTTTGTTAATTCTCAGGTTACTGATGCCAGTTTGGACTTGTTAGTTCCGGACGAACCATGATTTATGATATTAGGCTGATGATTATTTTACTTTATTTTTGTTTAATTTTTGTTACTTTATAAGCAATTATTATTAAAGGTGATACTACAATTATAGAAATAGTTTTATTGGTGTACTTTTCTTGCCAATTTTTCTCTAACAAATAGTGCTGTTAGAAAGAGACATAGGACAATGTATGTAGTGTGTCAAAATATGCAGGAACGAGGGAAGGGAATTATTAAGAGAAAGACCTGTAGAATGTGACAGGAACCCGCCATAGTCAGCTTCTTCTCTCACATTCTATCAACACTTCTCTTGAGAATTCCGTTCCTTGCTTTCCGAAAAAACCGTGTAACTGACAGAGAAACGTAGATAATTGCATGCGCGGAACAAAGACAGAAAACGAAAAAAATATCAAGTAGGCCATATTTTCAGCGCGCTGTTGCCAAACGCCAAGTATTCAATACAAAATTAATTTTGTCGACGGTGCTGGATTTTGGCAACAGCGTGCTACAAATATGGCCTACTTGATTTTTTTTTTTCGTTTTCTGTCCCGCGCATGCAATTATCTACGTTTCTCTGTCAGTTACACGGTTTTCCTATGGTCGTTGTGGATTTACCACACCTGTATACAACGGCATTTGAATGATAGATACAACTAAAATGACATATAAAAAGCTATTGCCATAACTTAATTTGAATTTATAATACAGGAACGGATGAAAGCAGCGGGTGTCTAAAAATTAGTGATTTTATGGTGAAGCAACTTTGACGCCCTCTAGCGGCCAAACGGTATGACCAATCAACTCATGTGGCGATATTTTTGGAAAGCTTGTAATCTGCACTATCGTTTGTTTTCTATGACATTTTGACGTATCTTGTCAAGTAAGGGAGTAAATTAGGGTGAAAGCAGCGCGTGTCTAAAAATTAGTGATTTTATGGTGAAGCAACTTTGACGCCCTCTAGCGGCCAAACGGTATGACCAATCAACTCATGTGGCGATATTTTTGGAAAGCTTGTAATCTGCACTATCGTTTGTTTTCTATGACATTTTGACGTATCTTGTCAAGTAAGGGAGTAAATTAGGGTGAAAGCAGCGGGTGTCTAAAAATTAGTGATTTTATGGTGAAGCAACTTTGACGCCCTCTAGCGGCCAAACGGTATGACCAATCAAATCATGGGGGGATATTTTTGGAAAGCTTGAAATCTGCACTATCGTTTGTTTTCTATGACATTTTGACGTATCTTGTCAAGTAAGGGAGTAAATTAGGGTGAAAGCAGCGGGTGTCTAAAAATTAGTGATTTTATGGTTAAGCAACTTTGACGCCCTCTAGCGGCCAAAGGGTATGACCAATCAAATCATGGGGGGATATTTTTGGAAAGCTTGAAATCTGCACTATCGTTTGTTTTCTATGACATTTTGACGTATCTTGTCAAGTAAGGGAGTAAATTAGGGTGAAAGCAGCGGGTGTCTAAAAATTAGTGATTTTATGGTGAAGCAACTTTGACGCCCTCTAGCGGCCAAACGGTATGACCAATCAACTCATGTGGGGATATTTTTGGAAAGCTTGAAATCTGCACTATCGTTTGTTTTCTGGGACATTTTGACGTATCTTGTCAAGTAAGGGAGTAAATTAGGGTGAAAGCAGCGGGTGTCTAAAAATTAGTGATTTTATGGTTAAGCAACTTTGACGCCCTCTAGCGGCCAAACGGTATGACCAATCAACTCATGTGGGGATATTTTTGGAAAGCTTGTAATCTGCACTATCGTTTGTTTTCTATGACATTTTGACGTATCTTGTCAAGTAAGGGAGTAAATTAGGGTGAAAGCAGCGGGTGTCTAAAAATTAGTGATTTTATGGTGAAGCAACTTTGACGCCCTCTAGCGGCCAAACGGTATGACCAATCAACTCATGTGGGGATATTTTTGGAAAGCTTGTAATCTGCACTATCGTTTGTTTTCTATGACATTTTGACGTATCTTGTCAAGTAAGGGAGTAAATTAGGGTGAAAGCAGCGGGTGTCTAAAAATTAGTGATTTTATGGTGAAGCAACTTTGACGCCCTCTAGCGGCCAAAGGGTATGGCCAATGAACTCATGGGGGGATATTTTTGGAAAGCTTGAAATCTGCACTATCTTTTGTTTTCTATGACATTTTGACGTATCTTGTCAAGTAAGGGAGTAAATTAGGGTGAAAGCAGCGGGTGTCTAAAAATTAGTGATTTTATGGTGAAGCAACTTTGACGCCCTCTAGCGGCCAAACGGTATGACCAATCAACTCATGTGGGGATATTTTTGGAAAGCTTGTAATCTGCACTATCGTTTGTTTTCTATGACATTTTGACGTATCTTGTCAAGTAAGGGAGTAAATTAGGGTGAAAGCAGCGGGTGTCTAAAAATTAGTGATTTTATGGTGAAGCAACTTTGACGCCCTCTAGCGGCCAAAGGGTATGGCCAATGAACTCATGGGGGGATATTTTTGGAAAGCTTGTAATCTGCACTATCGTTTGTTTTCTATGACATTTTGACGTATCTTGTCAAGTAAGGGAGTAAATTAGGGTGAAAGCAGCGGGTGTCTAAAAATTAGTGATTTTATGGTGAAGCAACTTTGACGCCCTCTAGCGGCCAAACGGTATGGCCAATCAATTCATGGGGGGATATTTTTGGAAAGCTTGTAATCTGCACTATCGTTTGTTTTCTAAGACATTTTGACGTATCTTGTCAAGTAAGGTAGTAAATTAGGGTGAAAGCAGCGGGTGTCTAAAAAATGTGCGATTTTATGGTGTTTACCACCCTGTATACAGGTGAAGGCTTAGAAAGCTGAAATTTTCAGTAAAATTACAGGAAAGTGTGCTTAATAAATGTGTGTAGAGAACTGGTTACAAGCAGCAATATGTACATTTACAGGTATGCAGGAAATTCAACGAAATCGGTGGCAAACTGCTAACACGTGGTTTCATGCAGCTGGAAAAAAGGAACGCGTTCATTTACAGAAAAGTGAAACAGGCCCTACCGCGACGAGAATCTGAACGGAAAAATCACCCATTGGCTAAGTACTGTGACGTGTTGCAATCGGTTGAAACGCGCATGTCCATGCTCAACATGACTTACATGCGATACATCGAGAACCAGTTGGTTTGCTTTATTCCTGGCAAGGTGAGGTTGGTGAATAAAGCCTGAGAGGTATAATCGAATTTTGTGACAGGTCTTGGACGAAACCAAGAGAATTCTGGACTTGGTAGTGAACAACAAGGTACCCCCTAAGTCCTCTCAGTTTCTTCAGGAGTTGCGGGATTTGAGCAGCATGGCGATCGAGCATTTTGATGAACATATCCTGCCTGGTTGCAGGGAACAATTGGAACAACATACAGGTGATTTTTTCACATTATGTCACTATGACAATTTTTAACTGGATTTAGGGGTTTTATACCGGCGTTTGTCGGCAACTACAAGCTCGAAAGATCGTTCTCGAATCCTGCTACAACAACCCGTACCAGGAGCACTGTCTGGCGAGTTGCGCAAACTGAAACGCATCGCCAAAAGTCATAAACTCCACATCACCTACTTGACTCAAACCGCCCAGAGACTCTGTTCCAAGGTAAGTTGTGTCAGATTTATAAAACATTTTGACAATTTCGCACGTTTAGCTGCGTAAACAAAACATCAAGTTGCGCGTGCAAGCATCCAAACTGCGCGAACAAGAGCGTAAACTTCAGCAGCAAACGGCCAAAATATCGGAGCAGGACGCCGCCTTGACTGACATTAAAAAACACATTGACGAATGGGAACAAAAGTATAAAGACTTTACCACTGAACTGATTCGGGCTCGGGACGACATTTTACACAAAGCTGGCCCTATGTTATCGCCACCGATGCCCTGCAGCAGCAGCAGCCAATCGCCGCCCTTCAGATCGAACATAAAACCCAGAACCGCGGCAGTTTTACCCAAAAACTATTTGGGACTGGATCTGGAGCGCAAACGCAAGTCCACGATCAATCTGGATGTGCCGTTGAAGCGTAACCGAAGCTCGAGCGTTCCATCTCCACCAACCAAACTCAGAGTTCAAGATGTCAGCCTAAATATTCCCGACTTGGGTAGTTTTAAGGAGAAAAGTAGTCGAAGTGGGGAGCCTGAAGGCGGCACGGACCCTCCCACTGGGGAAGAGGGAGAATTGTCTTCATTTTTGGACGGTTTGTTAAGCGGCAATAGGCAGATGAAACGCAAGCGCAAAATGATTGAAGAGATTGACTTGAAGTGAAGAACCATTTTGAAATGGAATGCGGTAGTGCAATGAGTTTGTGTTTAGATCTAAATAACCGATTATCGAATTACTTTTTCTATTCTTATTTATTTTAGAGGATTCAATTTAATTATTATCATTGTACGTGAAATAACTATAATCCTTAATTTATGTAATATAGCCAATTTTCCAGATTTACTCTATTTTTTTTCAAGCCTGGGCATAGCAAACACAACACGAAAATAAAAGAAAGTTTATTTGGCAATAGTCCAGTATTTGTTTTCTAAATATATGGTCTAAAATACTGGTTTCTAAGTTAATTTTTAGGACTAAAGTCATTCAATTTGCTTGGAAACTATGAAAACTGGTTACAAAGACAATTTTTAAGCCTCTGAAGGCAATTTTCACTGTTTCAAAGTGAATTTACTGGTTTTTAAGTTAATTTTCAAAACTAAAGTCATTCAATTTGCTTGGAAACTATGAAAACTGGTTACAAAGACAATTTTTAAGCCTCTGAAAGCAATTTTCACTGTTTCATAGTGAATTTACTGGTTTCTAAGTTAACTTTTAAGGCTAAAGTCATTCAATTTGTCTGGAAACTATGAAAACTGGTTACAAAGTCAATTTTTAAGCCTCTGAAGGCAATTTTCACTGTTTCAAAGTGAATTTACTGGTTTCTAAGTTAATTTTTAGGACTAAAGTCATTCAATTTGTCTGGAAACTATGAAAACTGGTTACAAAGACAATTTTTAAGCCTCTGAAGGCAATTTTCACTGTTTTCTAAGTTAATTTTTAGGACTAAAGTCATTCAATTTGTCTGGAAACTATGAAAACTGGTTACAAAGACAATTTTTAAGCCTCTGAAGGCAATTTTCACTGTTTCAAAGTGAATTTACTGGTTTCTAAGTTAATTTTTAGGACTAAAGATTCAATTTGTCTTGAAACTATGAAAACTGGCTACAAAGACAATTTTTAAGCCTCTGAAGGCAATTTTCATTGTTTCAAAGTGAATTTACTGGTTTTTAAGTTAACTTTTAAGGCTAAAGTCATTCAATTTGTCTGGAAACTATGAAAACTGGTTACAAAGACTAGGAATCTCAATAAGTGTCACGGTCACCATAAAAGACGATATATTTTAGGCATACACGCAACTCAAAGATATGAGAATTGGTCACTTACCGGATTTTGTAAATGACAGTTTTAAGCACATTTTTGGAATCCTCATTAAATTTCCTATCCACTAACCTAAAAAAACACTACCAAATTGAGTACAGTCAGAGAGAAAAAAAGTGTCAAAGTTTGAACTAACAGAAACATAGTTTGAAAGGACAGTCAAGGACAAAATCGCCTGTAAAACCCACTTGTAGTGTGAAAATGACAGTTTTAAGCGCATTTTTGGAATCCTTATTAAATTTCCTATCCAATAGTCTATAAAAACACTAAAAAATCGAGTATAGTGAGTTAGAAAAACAGTGTCAAAATTTGAACTGCTAGAAACACAGTTTGAAAGGACAGTAAAAGACAAAATCACCTGTAAAACCCACTTGTAGTGGGAAAATGACAGTTTTAAGCACATTTTTGGAATCCTTATTAAATTTCCTATCCAATAGTCTATAAAAACACTAAAAATCGAGTATAGTCAATTAGAAAAACAGTGTCAAAATTTGAACTGCTAGAAACACAGTTTGAAAGGACAGTAAAGGACAAAATCGCCTGTAAAACCCACTTAAGGTGTGAAAATGACAGTTTTAAGCGCATTTTTGGAATCCTTATTAAATTTCCTATCCAATAGTCTAAAAAAACACTAAAAAATCGAGTATAGTCAGTTAGAAAAACAGTGTCAAAATTTGAACTGCTAGAAACACAGTTTGAAAGGACAGTAAAGGACAAAATCGCCTGTAAAACCCACTTGTAGTGTGAAAATGACAGTTTTAAGCACATTTTTGGAATCCTTATTAAATTTCCTATCCAATAGTCTAAAAAAACACTAAAAAATCGAGTATAGTCAGTTAGAAAAACAGTGTCAAAATTTGAACTGCTAGAAACACAGTTTGAAAGGACAGTAAAGGACAAAATCGCCTGTAAAACCCACTTGTAGTGGGAAAATGACAGTTTTAAGCACATTTTTGGAATCCTTATTAAATTTCCTATCCAATAGTCTATAAAAACACTAAAAAATCGAGTATAGTCAATTAGAAAAACAGTGTCAAAATTTGAACTGCTAGAAACACAGTTTGAAAGGACAGTAAAAGACAAAATCACCTGTAAAACCCACTTGTAGTGGGAAAATGACAGTTTTAAGCACATTTTTGGAATCCTTATTAAATTTCCTATCCAATAGTCTAAAAAAACACTAAAAAACCGAGTATAGTCAGTTCGAAAAACAGTGTCAAAATTTGAACTGCTAGAAACACAGTTTGAAAGGACAGTAAAGGACAAAATCGCCTGTAAAACCCACTTGTAGTGGGAAAATGACAGTTTTAAGCACATTTTTGGAATCCTTATTAAATTTCCTATCCAATAGTCTATAAAAACACTAAAAAATCGAGTATAGTCAGTTAGAAAAACAGTGTCAAAATTTGAACTGCTAGAAACACAGTTTGAAAGGACAGTAAAGGACAAAATCGCCTGTAAAACCCACTTGTAGTGGGAAAATGACAGTTTTAAGCACATTTTTGGAATCCTTATTAAATTTCCTATCCAATAGTCTATAAAAACACTAAAAAATCGAGTATAGTCAATTAGAAAAACAGTGTCAAAATTTGAACTGCTAGAAACACAGTTTGAAAGGACAGTAAAAGACAAAATCACCTGTAAAACCCACTTGTAGTGGGAAAATGACAGTTTTAAGCACATTTTTGGAATCCTTATTAAATTTCCTATCCAATAGTCTAAAAAAACACTAAAAAACCGAGTATAGTCAGTTCGAAAAACAGTGTCAAAATTTGAACTGCTAGAAACACAGTTTGAAAGGACAGTAAAGGACAAAATCGCCTGTAAAACCCACTTGTAGTGGGAAAATGACAGTTTTAAGCACATTTTTGGAATCCTTATTAAATTTCCTATCCAATAGTCTATAAAAACACTAAAAAATCGAGTATAGTCAGTTAGAAAAACAGTGTCAAAATTTGAACTGCTAGAAACACAGTTTGAAAGGACAGTAAAGGACAAAATCGCCTGTAAAACCCACTTGTAGTGGGAAAATGACAGTTTTAAGCACATTTTTGGAATCCTTATTAAATTTCCTATCCAATAGTCTATAAAAACACTAAAAAATCGAGTATAGTCAATTAGAAAAACAGTGTCAAAATTTGAACTGCTAGAAACACAGTTTGAAAGGACAGTAAAAGACAAAATCACCTGTAAAACCCACTTGTAGTGGGAAAATGACAGTTTTAAGCACATTTTTGGAATCCTTATTAAATTTCCTATCCAATAGTCTAAAAAAACACTAAAAAACCGAGTATAGTCAGTTAGAAAAACAGTGTCAAAATTTGAACTGCTAGAAACACAGTTTGAAAGGACAGTAAAGGACAAAATCGCCAGTAAAACCCACTTGTAGTGGGAAAATGACAGTTTTAAGCACATTTTTGGAATCCTTATTAAATTTCCTATCCAATAGCCTAAAAAAATATCACTAAATTCGGTACAGTCAAGGAGAAAAGTGCTGCAAAAGTTTGAAAACACAGTCAGCGACAAAATCGTCTGTTAAACTCACTTGGAGTGAGAAAATGACAGTTTTAAGCACATTTTTGAAATCCTCATTAAATTTCCTATCCACTAACCTAAAAAAACACTACCAAATTGAGTACAGTCAGAGAGAAAAAAAGTGTCAAAGTTTGTATATGAAATAACTATAATCCTTATATTTATGTAATATAGCCAATTTTCCAGATTTTTTTCAATCCTGGGCATAGCAAACACAACACGAAAATAAAAGAAAGTTTATTTGGCAATAGTCCAGTATTTGTTTTCTAAATATGAATAAACTTTCTAAAAAATATATAAATACAAGTATAAAACCTTAAGTACACCAAACAATGGCAGTGTTGAGGCAATTTTACCAAAAATATGAGAATAAATGAGACTATTTTAGGTAAACACAAAAAATCATCGTAAAATTGATTAACACATTTTATTTTTTAACATGTTCCACTATCCATGGATGGGCCAGGACCCCAACCAGATCTAACCGGTACTCAGGCTTGACCACAAGCAGTTTTTTCACCAAATCCCCAGCACCTTCAGACACAAAAGGTGGAAAACTAAAAATGGCCTTACTGATTCTTTTGTAAGTGTCTTCGTGGCTCTGTGACTCAAATGGGGGTGTTCCAGTTAAAAATTCATAGCACAACACCCCTAAAGCCCACACATCAACTCTTTCATCGTGAGCTTTCCCAGTTATCTTAAAAAAAAAAGTCAGTTTTTGGTGTTAATAGTTTATAATTAAAAAGTACCATTTCTGGTGGTAAGTAGTCTAGGGTTCCACATAAGGTGGTGCGTCTCGAGCTGGGGGCATGCACTGACCACCCAAAATCGGCAATTTTAATCTCTCCCTTGGCTCCCAAAAGTAAATTTTCCGGTTTTATGTCTCTGTGGATAACTTTGCGTTTGTGGCAATAAGCTAAAGCGTCAGCAGTTTGAGCTATATAATGAGCGCAAGTTTCTTCAGGAAATCGTTTATTTGGCTGCTGCATCAAGGCTGAGAACACTGCACCTGCAGTAAACATCACCATCAAACCTTTTTCTAAAAAAAAAAATACTTTCAGTACCTTTAGGAGCATATTCCAGGATCAAATACAGCCGGCTCTCATCATGGAAATAACCATACAATCTAAGTATATTGGGGTGTCTGAGATGGTTCTGTATTTCCACTTCCCGTCTCACCTGGTGCAAAATGTTTTGCTGTGTGATGGTGTTCTTGAACAGTACTTTAAGGGCCACCAAGAACTTGGAGAGCTTTTCACGTGCCAAGTACACATTGCCAAACTTACCCTTGCCCAAAGGTTTGCCTGGAATTAGTTAAAAAATAATAACAAACCAACTAATTACAACCATCAAACCTATATCAAAATCACTTAAAGTCCACTTTTTTTCTTCAGGTTTATCAGCACTTGATTCATCACTTGAAGTTGAAGGTTGTTTGACTTTAGTTGATGTCGCCTTGTCTTGGACTTGCCGGGGGTGCAAATTTGCTTCACTTAGGGCTGAGGCCTCGTTTAAGTTTGAACAGGGGGCTGCTCGATGTAGGTTCTCTTTGTTTGCAACTAGTTCACTGGAGCTTTTTGTTGAACTCATTGTTGCCTTTCAGTAGGTTTAGGAAATTAATTTGAGCGGATCTGACTAGTTTAGACATAAAATTCGATTATTTAAACCGTATAAGAGTGTTTTTTAAATTAATTTAATTGATGCTGTCAGAAATATTGCGGCAACGGTCGTGACTGTCAGCTGTCAATGTCAAAATTGTGCAATAATAAATTCTTCACACTGTTGCCACTTTACAGTGCAATGTATACTTTCAGCAGTCAAAAATTCAAAAAAAAAACGGGATTCAAACGGTCCCTGCTTCCACACTCAAGACAATGGGGCCATTTGGTCAGAAAAAAGCAACAATTAATAAATAAGTTAATAAAGTTTGCCTAATATGGCAATGAAGGAAGTCACAAATGTCAGCTGTCACATAAAAACCGTTAACTGTCAAATTTGTATTTGTTTATTGTTGTTATTAGCCATAATAAACATAACATCTGTAGTTTAGTGACTTTAAAAGGTAAGGGCCTGCAATATTTACTTATTTTTACTCTAAATATTCTCTGACTTGTGCTTACACCATTTATGTCCGTTAAGTTGTACTTAAAATCGACTTGGAAGTGTGGGGAAACAAGTATTAGTAACCAAACCAATCAAAATCTACTTATTTCACTGTATTAAGCATTTTCTTATTAGTTTCTAAAACAGTTCCGCCTTTACAGCGGCTTCTGCAGGTTTGTCACTATCCTCTAGGGGTGGATTGAGCAAAAGATTCATCTCATCAGCTATCGAAGTGGTTCGTCTAATTCGATACTCTGTGGGGGTCAGGAGGCCCCTTAAAATGGTGTCGTAAGACACGTTTATACCTAAAAAACTATTTGAGAAGTGGTTGTTATGGTGAATTGTGATTAACTGACCGCGCTCAGCCATTTTCTTGTACATATCCCAGCATTGCTTCTCTTTAACAGTTTCACATAACTGCTTGTCTTTGACAGGTTCGGGCTGGGGCTGAAAGTCAATGTTATTTACTTCTGGCGAGCCTACGGTTTTGTAAATACCTGTTTGCACTCCAATGGTAGGATTACGGTGACTTTTTCTTGAAAATCGAGTTTAATTTCAGCCTCAAAGTTAGTAGGGTCTTTTTCAGGTTTAACGTCTTCAGGTCCTCTAAAATTTTTGAATGGTTCAGAACCAGTGTTGCTACGTATAAGCTTCCTTTTCGGCACTCGTTCTTGCGTTTCTATGGAATTGTTGATCCGTTTGTCTTTTCCGCTCATTTTGGTGGAGGGATGATGGACTAGGGCGGTCACCATTGAAGCTCTACGTGCCGGAAAACTCGCGGAAAAACTTCGAATGCTGGATGGTTGGAACGTCACTAGAAATTTTTGTATTTTGGAGACAAGTAGGAACAAAGGTTTGTATAATGAAAGGGTGAGAGCCTTATTCAGGGTTAAACCTCTATAGGAACAACCAAAATCGAATTATTACCTCTATTGTAGTTCAATAAATTAGATTCTCATTTATTAATGATAGGACCTTGACATAAGTTGCTGGTAATGGGGATATTTAAGTAATTAGCCTACCACCCCCTGTAAACTGATGTATTGAGCCCCTGGAATATGCATTGTAAGGACTAACTATACTTCATCGATCAATTAACGTACAAGCATATACTTACACCCTTATCACCCAAGTTTCAGCTAATTCAAATCACAGATGGAAGGTCAAACACCTTATATAGCGTGACCCAACTTCAATTAAGGAGGGAGCAATTAATGGGGGAAATCTAAGTTTTTAAGCGCCGCCAAGGGAAATTGTTTAACTTTGCGAAACTTTCCTTCGTTTTCAGGTTTGATTGGCGTTTCCTCACGAGAAACTTTCCCCGATTTTCGACACCTCTTGTGCTGCCCGAATGCCCTTTTTTCCTAAGGTCGAATCGACGATGTCGCTGCCTCTCTATCGAAATATTGGGGGGATCACGAACCTGTCCCGAAAAATGTATTTTGGATGATATCGAGGTTAGGCACATTAATCTATTTATTTAAAGAGGTATCTGAAAAAACTTTCAATCATGTCAATGCAATCTGGTTTGAACAAAATTACTCCAATGAGAGTTTCTTAAATCAAGTTGAATAGAGTTTAGTTAAAAGTTAAAAAACTGCTATGACAATAATGCTAATATAGAGTGTGTAAGCTCAAGGAATATCAATAAGTGTCACGGTCACCATAAAAGACGATATATTGAATTTACTGGTTTCTAAGTCAATTTTCAAAACTAAAGTCATTCAATTTGTCTGGAAACTATGAAAACTGGTGTCAAAATTTGAACTGCTAGAAACACAGTTTGAAAGGACAGTAAAGGACAAAATCGCTTGTAAAACCCACTTGTAGTGTGAAAATTACAGTTTTAAGCACATTTTTGGAATCCTTATTAAATTTCCTATCCACTAACCTAAAAAAACACTACCAAATTGAGTACAGTCAGAGAAAAAAATAGTGTCAAAGTTTGAACTAACAGAAACACAGTTTGAAAGGACAGTCAAGGACAAAATCGCCTGTAAAACCCACTTGTAGTGTGAAAATGACAGTTTTAAGCACATTTTTGGAATCCTTATTAAATTTCCTATCCAATAGTCTAAAAAAACACTAAAAAATCGAGTATAGTCAGTTAGAAAAACAGTGTCAAAATTTGAACTGCTAGAAACACAGTTTGAAAGGACAGTAAAGGACAAAATCGCCTGTAAAACCCAGTTGTAGTGTGAAAATGACAGTTTTAAGCACATTTTTGGAATCCTCATTAAATTTCCTATCCAATAGTCTAAAAAAAAACACTAAAAAATCGAGTATAGTCAGTTAGAAAAACAGTGTCAAAATTTGAACTGCTAGAAACACAGTTTGAAAGGACAGTCAAGTACAAAATTGCCTGTAAAACCCATTTGTGGTGTGAAAATGACAGTTTTAAGCACATTTTTGGAATCCTTATTAAATTTCCTATCCAATAGCCTAAAAAAATATCACTAAATTCGGTACAGTCAGGGAGAAAAGTGCTGCCAACATTTGAAAACACAGTCAGCGACAAAATCGTCTGTTAAACTCACTTGGAGTGAGAAAATGACAGTTTTAAGCACATTTTTGGAATCCTCATTAAATTTCCTGTCCACTAACCTAAAAAAACACTACCAAATTGAGTACAGTCAGAGAAAAAAACAGTGTCAAAGTTTGAACCAACAGAAACACAGTTTGAAAGGACAGTCAAGGACAAAATCGCCTGTAAAACCCATTTGTGGTGTAAAAATGACAGTTTTAAGCACATTTTTGGAATCCTCATTAAATTTCCTATCCACTAACCTAAAAAAACACTACCAAATTGAGTACAGTCAGAGAAAAAAACAGTGTCAAAGTTTGAACCAACAGAAACACAGTTTGAAAGGACAGTCAAGGACAAAATCGCCTGTAAAACCCATTTGTGGTGTGAAAATGACAGTTTTAAGCACATTTTTGGAATCCTCATTAAATTTCCTATCCACTAACCTAAAAAAACACTACCAAATTGAGTACAGTCAGAGAAAAAAATAGTGTAAAAGTTTGAACTAACAGAAACACAGTTTGAAAGGACAGTCAAGGACAAAATCGCCTGTAAAACCCATTTGTGGTGTGAAAATGACAGTTTTAAGCACATTTTTGGAATCCTCATTAAATTTCCTGTCCACTAACCTAAAAAAAACACTACCAAATTGAGTACAGTCAGAGAAAAAAATAGTGTCAAAGTTTGAACTAACAGAAACATAGTTTGAAAGGACAGTCAAGGACAAAATCGCCTGTAAAACCCACTTGTAGTGTGAAAATGACAGTTTTAAGCACATTTTTGGAATCCTTATTAAATTTCCTATCCAATAGTCTAAAAAAACACTAAAAAATCGAGTATAGTCAGTTAGAAAAACAGTGTCAAAATTTGAACTGCTAGAAAGACAGTTTGAAAGGACAGTAAAGGACAAAATCGCCTGTAAAACCCACTTGTAGTGTGAAAATGACAGTTTTAAGCACATTTTTGGAATCCTTATTAAATTTCCTATCCAATAGTCTAAAAAAACACTAAAAAATCGAGTATAGTCAGTTAGAAAAACAGTGTCAAAATTTGAACTGCTAGAAAGACAGTTTGAAAGGACAGTAAAGGACAAAATCGCCTGTAAAACCCACTTGTAGTGTGAAAATGACAGTTTTAAGCACATTTTTGGAATCCTTATTAAATTTCCTATCCAATAGCCTAAAAAAATATCACTAAATTCGGTACAGTCAGGGAGAAAAGTGCTGCCAAAGATTGAAAACACAATCAGCGACAAAATCGTCTGTTAAACTCACTTGGAGTGAGAAAATGACAGTTTTAAGCACATTTTTGGAATCCTCATTAAATTTCCTGTCCACTAACCTAAAAAAACACTACCAAATTGAGTACAGTCAGAGAAAAAAACAGTGTCAAAGTTTGAACCAACAGAAACACAGTTTGAAAGGACAGTCAAGGACAAAATCGCCTGTAAAACCCATTTGTGGTGTGAAAATGACAGTTTTAAGCACATTTTTGGAATCCTCATTAAATTTCCTATCTACTAACCTAAAAAAACACTACCAAATTGAGTACAGTCAGAGAGAAAAACAGTGTCAAAGTTTGAACCAACAGAAACACAGTTTGAAAGGACAGTCAAGGACAAAATCGCCTGTAAAACCCATTTGTGGTGTGAAAATGACAGTTTTAAGCACATTTTTGGAATCCTCATTAAATTTCCTATCCACTAACCTAAAAAAACACTACCAAATTGAGTACAGTCAGAGAAAAAAATAGTGTAAAAGTTTGAACTAACAGAAACACAGTTTGAAAGGACAGTCAAGGACAAAATCGCCTGTAAAACCCATTTGTGGTGTAAAAATGACAGTTTTAAGCACATTTTTGGAATCCTCATTAAATTTCCTGTCCACTAACCTAAAAAAAACACTTCCAAATTGAGTACAGTCAGAGAGAAAAACAGTGTCAAAGTTTGAACTAACAGAAACACAGTTTGAAAGGACAGTCAAGGACAAAATCGCCTGTAAAACCCATTTGTGGTGTGAAAATGACAGTTTTAAGCACATTTTTGGAATCCTCATTAAATTTCCTATCCAATAGTCTAAAAAAAACACTAAAAAATCGAGCTTTTTATTGTCAGGCGATATATTTTAGGCATACACGCAACTCAATGAGAGTAAGTCACTTACCGGATTTTACTGTTTTCCTGATTGACGCACCCTTTTTGCCGCCACCCTCTCCGCACCCTTTAAGTGCCGATTTCGGCCTCGTTTCACCCGTAACTTCATCATCAGACTCGGCTTCACTGCCACTGGGACTAACCAGAGACACCATGGTTTCGATTTCCGAGCTGGTGGCACACCATTCGCTTTGGTCGACTTTCTGTACCAGAGCTGGTGCTTTTTTAGCGCTTTTCAGTTTTCTTTTGGTGGCCAAAAACTTTCCTTTGACTTTAATGCTCGGTGCTGACGAGGACCGAACCAAAGGCGGTCTAAAAGTGTTATTGGTTCCGTTGAACGCTGAATTGGTTCGTTTCTGGAAGTTTTCCCGTTTGCTTTGAGCTGTAGTGGGGGTGAGCACCACCTGAATGGGTTCTTCCCTGGGGGAGGTTTTTAACGGTACTACAACTATGGTGTTGGTTTTTTTCGCTTCTACTTCTAACGGTTTTCTGGTTTTGATTTTAAAGTCTGTAGGGTTGTTAAGCAAGGGCTGAAGATACTTTGGCTGTCTTACAGCTCTAGGGCTGGGTTCTGGGTTGTGCGCCAGGTATATGTCCAGGTTGGGCTTCGCTTCAGGGAGGTTTTCCTGTTTGGAGTTAAGGATTGAGTCTTTCTCAAGCGAGGAGTGGCGAGTTAGTCGATTTTTCTTAAACTCTCTGGGGCATTTTTTGATTATGACTTCTTCGGAAAGGTTTTTGCCTTCGTCAACCGTCCAGGCCACCTTCACACTTTGTTCGAACCAAGGGTCTTTGAAATCAGGCACGTCCTCGGAAAATTGTTTTCTAGGTCTGGGAGATTCGGTTACCATGGAAAATTGCCGAAAGTTTGTTAATCTGGTTCTGGTCATCGACATGGCTCTAAAAATTCGATTTGTTGGTTACACTGGCAACGCTTCTTCACCCTTTGCTTGCCCAACTTTAACTGAACCATCACATGTTTTGCGGCTGCCGACGCTCGACATCATTTATTATTGATTATAGCCAACTTTCCTTTAACTTCCGACTACTTTTGATTTATTTTCGCCCCCCTTTTTTGTATACGGGGAGAATTCAATATTCTGACACTTGATTTTGTTATAGAGTGTTACAAGTTATGGCATCCACAGAACTGCATTCCCAGAAGAAGCTGTATTATGCTGCTGCTGCTTGCTTTTTTGTCTAGCTATGTTTGATGGGTTTACCTGTGATTGTTGAAACAAAACCCACTTTCTAGCAATTTGAACTGCTAGAAACACAGTTTGAAAGGACAGTCAAGGACAAAATCGCCTGTAAAACCCACTTGGAGTGAGAAAATGACAGTTTTAAGCACATTTTTGGAATCCTCATTAAATTTCCTATCCACTAACCTAAAAAACACTACCAAATTGAGTACAGTCAGAGAAAAAAACAGTGTCAAAGTTTGAACTAACAGAAACACAGTTTGAAAGGACAGTCAAGGACAAAATCGCCTGTAAAACCCACTTGTAGTGTGAAAATGACAGTTTTAAGCACATTTTTGGAATCCTCATTAAATTTCCTATCCACTAACCTAAAAAAACACTACCAAATTGAGTACAGTCAGAGAGAAAAAAAGTGTCAAAATTTGAACTAACAGAAACACAGTTTGAAAGAACAGTCAAGGACAAAATCGCCTGTAAAACCCACTTGTAGTGTGAAAATGACTGTTTTAAGCACATTTTTGGAATCCTTATTAAATTTCCTATCCAATAGTCTAAAAAAACACTAAAAAATCGAGTATAGTCAGTTAGAAAAACAGTGTCAAAATTTGAACTGCTAGAAACACAGTTTGAAAGGACAGTAAAGGACAAAATCGCCTGTAAAACCCACTTGTAGTGTGAAAATGACAGTTTTAAGCACATTTTTGGAATCCTTATTAAATTTCCTATACAATAGCCTAAAAAAATATTACTAAATTCGGTACAGTCAGGGAGAAAAATGCTGCCAAAGTTTGAAAAAAGAGTCAGCGACAAAATCGTCTGTTAAACTCACTTGGAGTGAGAAAACGACAGTTTTAAGCACATTTTTAGCCAACTTTCTTTTAACTTCCGGCTACTTTTGATTTATTTTCGCCTTTTTTGTATACGGGGAGAATTCAATATTCTGACACTCGATTTTGTTATAGAATCCTACAAGTTATGGCGTCCCCAGAACTGCCTTCCCAGAAGAAGCTGTATTATCTATTGGAGAACGTTTTCAATTACATTAATCGAGAGGTGATTGCTTTGGAGGACAAGGATGTGAAAAGAAACAACGTTTTACTAAACGTGGTGAGTGGTTTATTTTTTGTATTATTGATTTTCTAAGGGTCAATCACTCTTTTGATTGCAAAAATGAGGGTGTACATCCAGGTTGGAGGTACCTCACGTCGTTAAAGTGCTTCTCCTGTCTTTGATGGGGTTTCTCCAGGACTATGTTAGGTGGGGGTCGATTGTCCGTGCAGATTTGGTACCTGTAAAAGCGTTTCTTGTTGCTTTTTTGTCTAGCTATTGATTTGGGTTTACCTGTGATTGTTGAAACGAAACATTTCTTCCTTCTTTTCGCACTTGGTGTTACTGCCTTCTGGATGGGTTTTTTTCTGGGTGATTTTGGTGCTGTACCACCTCAAGGTGTTACCGCCCCAAGTGCAGAAATTGCGACCCATTACGACAAGAATTTTGGCCTTTTTAAAACATTGAATGACTTTATCAACAATAAACCACCAGATAGTGTCAAAGTCACTGTATTACAGTATTTTTGGACTTATCACTCATTTTTGCTCATTATGGCTCGGATTCTGATCTCGCCCAAAGATCTCCAACTAACCAAATTTGGAGTGAGATTACTTACCATCAAGCTGGACCAACCACGTTTACTGGAGGAGTGCAGTCAAGACCAGGAGGACTCAACAATAGCCCCGGCCATAAGGTACAACGTGTGCAGAGAAAAGGGGGCTTCTACTCCCCAAAAATACCAGTTTCCCAGATCTCCTTCGGAGGATCAAGCGGCCAAGATGGAGAACGCGGATAACTTCTCGAATTTTCCAGAATCTCCAGCAACTTTAGAAAATATAAAATCGGATTTGTTGCCGGTGGCCAACGGCTACAGGCAATTCGAAGCCTCGTCCACGTACAAAAACTTAGTTTTGCCCTTAAAAGCGTCCAAATTATCAGACCCTTTTCCGTCGCCCGTCAAAATTATGCCCTCTCACACTGTATCCGATCAGGAAAAGGCGGATCAAATGATGGCCGAGCGTAGGATTCCGAGAAACATCACGAAAAAAAATTGCTAAAAACTTCATAATGTGGCTAAATTGTTAGTGTTTGTATTAAATAATGTTTGTTACGTAGAACTTGAATTGTTGCCTGTTAACTAAAAAGTATTCAATTTTTCTGTAAGTTTCACTAAAAAAGCTGCTTTTTGCTGTATGTGTGTAAGGTGATCTGGAAAACTTGTTGCAAGCAGTGTTGGTGAAAAAAATGCCCAACCATAAACTATAATGAATGCTTTTTATTGTCAAAAAACCGGCTGGAAGCATTTTTACTGTTTCCATATCTTCAAATTAAAGGCACATGGTTTCCTGATGTCTTGGAACAGTCAAAAAAGCTGTCTGATTTTACTTGATAGTCAAAACAAAATCTGGAAGTGTCAAACTGAATAAGTCAAAATGCACAGGGTCAACAAGGTCAGAGAAAGCATCTTGATGTTTCTAAACTGTCAAATTGAAGCTAGAATGCTTTTTGATGTCTTTGAATAGTCAAAATAGTTGTCTGAAGCCTTCGTGAGTAGTTTGACTTACTGTACTGAGATTAGCATAACAATCGTCACATCAAAGTTTGAACTGCCAGAAACACAGTTTGAAAAGACAGTCAGCGACAAAATCGTCTGTTAAACTCACTTGGAGTGAGAAAATGACAGTTTTAAGCACATTTTTGGAATCCTCATTAAATTTCTTATCCAGTAACCTAAAAAAAAATCACAAAATTCGGTACAGTCAGGGAGAAAAGTGCTGCCAAAGTTTGAACTGGCAGAAACACAGTTTGAAAAGACAGTCAGCGACAAAATCGTCTGTTAAACTCACTTGGAGTGAGAAAATAACAGTTTTATCCACATTTTTGGAATCCTTATTAAGTTTTCTATTTACTAACCTAAAAAAAACACTAAAAAATCGAGTATAGTCAATTAGAAAAACAGTATCAAAGTTTAAACTGCCAGAAACACAGTTTGAAAGGACAGTCAGAGACAAAATCGCCTGTAAAACCCACTTGGAATGAGAAAATGACAGTTTTAAGCACATTTTTGGAATCCTCGTTAAATTTCCTATTCAGTTACTTGGAAAAACCGTATAAAATCTGGTACAGTTAGAGAAAAAAACAGTGTCAAAGTTTGAACTAACAGAAACACAGTTTGAAAGGACAGTCAAGGACAAAATCGCCTGTAAAAACCATTTGTGGTGTGAAAATGACCGTTTTAAGCACATTTTTGGAATCCTCATTAAATTTCCTATCTACTAACCTAAAAAAACACTACCAAATTGAGTACAGTCAGAGAAAAAAACAGTGTCAAAGATTGAACTAACAGAAACACAGTTTGAAAGGACAGTCAAGGACAAAATCGCCTGTAAAACCCACTTGGAATGAGAAAATGACAGTTTTAAGCACATTTTTGGAATCCTCATTAAATTTCCTATCCACTAACCTAAAAAAACAGTACCAAATTGAGTACAGTCAGAGAGAAAAACAGTGTCAAAGTTTGAACTAACAGAAACACAGTTTGAAAAGACAGTCAAGGACAAAATCGCCTGTAAAACCCATTTGTGGTGTGAAAATGACAGTTTTAAGTACATTTTTGGAATCCTCATTAAATTTCCTATCCACTAACCTAAAAAAACACTACCAAATTGAGTACAGTCAGAGAGAAAAACAGTGTCAAAATTTGAACTAACAGAAACACAGTTTGAAAGGACAGTCAAGGACAAAATCGCCTGTGAAACCCATTTGTGGTGTGAAAATGACAGTTTTAAGCACATTTTTGGAATCCTCATTAAATTTCCTATCTACTAACCTAAAAAAACACTACCAAATTGAGTACAGTCAGAGAAAAAAACAGTGTCAAAGTTTGAACTAACAGAAACACAGTTTGAAAGGACAGTCAAGGACAAAATCGCCTGTAAAACCCACTTGTAGTGTGAAAATCACAGTTTTAAGCACATTTTTGGAATCCTCATTAAATTTCCTATCCACTAACCTAAAAAAACACTACCAAATTGAGTACAGTCAGAGAGAAAAACAGTGTCAAAGTTTGAACTAACAGAAACACAGTTTGAAAGGACAGTCAAGGACAAAATCGCCTGTGAAACCCATTTGTGGTGTGAAAATGACAGTTTTAAGCACATTTTTGGAATCCTCATTAAATTTCCTATCTACTAACCTAAAAAAACACTACCAAATTGAGTACAGTCAGAGAGAAAAACAGTGTCAAAGTTTGAACTAACAGAAACACAGTTTGAAAGGACAGTCAAGGACAAAATCGCCTGTAAAACCCATTTGTGGTGTGAAAATGACAGTTTTAAGCACATTTTTCGAATCCTCATTAAATTTCCTATCTACTAACCTAAAAAAAACACTACCAAATTGAGTACAGTCAGAGAGAAAAACAGTGTCAAAGTTTGAACTAACAGAAACACAGTTTGAAAGGACAGTCAAGGACAAAATCGCCTGTAAAACCCACTTGTAGTGTGAAAATCACAGTTTTAAGCACATTTTTGGAATCCTTATTAAATTTCCTATCCAATAGTCTAAAAAAACACAAAAAAATCGAGTATAGTCAGTTAGAAAAACAGTGTCAAAATTTGAACTGCTAGAAACACAGTTTGAAAGGACAAAATCGCCTGTAAAACCCACTTGGAATGAGAAAATGACAGTTTTAAGCACATTTTTGGAATCCTCATTAAATTTCCTATCCACTAACCTAAAAAAACACTACCAAATTGAGTACAGTCAGAGAGAAAAACAGTGTCAAAGTTTGAACTAACAGAAACACAGTTTGAAAGGACAGTCAAGGACAAAATCGCCTGTAAAACCCATTTGTGGTGTGAAAATGACAGTTTTAAGCACATTTTTCGAATCCTCATTAAATTTCCTATCTACTAACCTAAAAAACACTACCAAATTGAGTACAGTCAGAGAGAAAAATAGTGTCAAAGTTTGAACTAACAGAAACACAGTTTGTAAGGACAGTCAAGGACAAAATCGCCTGTAAAACGCATTTGTGGTGTGAAAATGACAGTTTTAAGCACATTTTTGGAATCCTCATTAAATTTCCTATCCAATAGTCTAAAAAAACACTAATAAATCGAGTATAGTCAGTTAGAAAAACGACAAAAAAAAGCATTCATTCCGCATCCCGCGCTTTGTTATAAGTCCTCATACATGAGAACCGAGCTTAAATTGATGGTTAACAGAATTATTCAACGCAGATAACCGACAAACTGATCGAGACCATGAAACAGAAAAGCGCCCTCTTCAAAACGTTGTACAAGTCCAAGTACTACGGTGGCAGTTACTACGACAACCTGAAGGTTGGCGTACCCAACGAGTACGATTTGGACCTGGTGTTGCGTTTGCCGGTGGGTTTTTCCCTGGAAATTAACGAATTCTGATTGGTGATTGGCAGGTTAGAGTAGGAGCGCACGTGACCTGCAGTGACCAACCCGGTTTCGTGCACGTGCGCATTCAAAACTTGGAGTGAGTTTATGATTCTTGAAAAATCTGTGACCATAAAAATGTTTTAGGGATATGCAGAATTTTGTGGATGAGCCTGATTTTTTATCAGCCAGTAAATTATTGGAGTGGTTCGAAGGGGTGTTCAGTAAGGCCTTGAACAAGCTGGAAAAAGACGTTTTTTATGGGAGATACATGGATGTGGTACTGGACAGTAGTAAACCTTTAGAGGACACCAGAGTTTATGTATGATAAGTTGATTTTTACGTGGTTTTTGGTGTGCATTTAATGGATTTTTTTTAGGTAAAAGTAATGAAAGGTGTCCCAGCTTTCACTCTAAACGTAACAGGGCAGAACCTGGAAGGTTCTGAGATTGAAATCGATTTGGATTTGGTACCGTGTTTCCAGTTTGATGATTGCCATTGGCCGGACAGAGTTAATAAGGAATATCTGCCCAATCCCAGCACCAAAAAGGTTTTCCACTATAATTTATTAACACAACTTTGTCCTAATCGTGTTAGTTTGTTAGAAAATCTTTTTGGTGGTACCCAAAAAGCCAAAAAAACAATCAGAGGCGCAATCAAAGTATTGGAGATTGTCTTTTCAAGAACAAGAACGAGAGTTAATAGGAAATGATAAAAAACATCTAAAACCTTCACTGAGGCTAATGAAGGTTTGTATGAGCAAGAATGGGCCTGTCCCACAATTTTTTTTATTTCATAACTACAAAGACGGATTGAAAATAGTATACCCGTATTTTTTTGTTTTCAAAAATATTAAGTCTAAATAGAAAAAAAATGATGATAAAAACTACATTAATCTCATGTTTAAAACGCCCGCCGCCGGTGACGTACTACACTATCAACCAATCAGCGACAAGAAGTGAAACAGTTGGCGTGCAACATAGCCAATAAAATCGCCCAGAATTACGTACGTCACATGCGCGCCAAAACAGATCTTTTAAATTTAATGGACAAATTCAAACTAATGTAGGCACATTTACGACCATAATTTTTTCTTCAAGAATATGAAAAATTAGTTTTATGATATGTGGGATAGGCCCATTGTAACAAAATCAGTGACGTTTGAAAGAAATCTTTATGAACATAGAAACTTCGGGACAAGTACCAGCACAACGTTGCCAGTTACTTCCTCAAAACCGTTTTTCTGTTAGCTGTGGAGAAAATGGAGGAAACCTTCTGGTCTAAACCTGTAGGCTTGGTGTTTATCACTGTAAAAGTGTTAAATCTGTCGTTATATCATCTTTAAAAGACATGTTTGCAGATGCTGAAAGAGTACGAGAAACTCTTAAGACAAAATTGTATTCCGTATTATTGGAATCGCAATTACAACCTGATTGGACGCCTCAAAACGGACAACAACCAAACGATCGCCAATACGTTGAAACACGTCATCGATGACGTTGAGAAAGGCCTGTTGGAGCACCCAGTGGACTATTATGCTGTCGCAAAACATTTACGTGAGTTCATGAATAAGAAATTTTTTAGTGTTTTTTTAAGACTATTGGATAGGAAATTTAATAAGGATTCCAAAAATGTGCTTAAAACTGTCATTTTCTCATTCCAAGTGGGTTTTACAGGCGATTTTGTCCTTGACTGTCCTTTCAAACTGTGTTTCTAACAATTCAAACTTTGACACCATTTTTCACCATGACTGTACCGATATGTTTTTTGTTTTTTTTGGCTATTGAATAGGAAATTTAATGAGGATTCCAAAAATGTGCTTAAAACTGTCATTTTCACACTCCAAGTGAGTTTAACAGACGATTTTGTCGCTGACTGTGTTTTCAAACTTTGGCAGCACTTTTCTCCCTGACTGTACCGAATTTAGTGATATTTTTTTAGGCTATTGGATAGGAAATTTAATGAGGATTCCAAAAATGTGCTTAAAACTGTCATTTTCTCATTCCAAGTGGGTTTTACAGGCGATTTTGTCCTTGACTGTCCTTTCAAACTGTGTTTCTGTTAGTTCAAACTTTGACACTGTTTTTTTCTCTGACTGTACTCAATTTGGTAGTGTTTTTTTAGGTTAGTGGATAGGAAATTTAATGAGGATTCCAAAAATGTGCTTAAAACTGTCATTTTCTCATTCCAAGTGGGTTTTACAGGCGATTTTGTCCTTGACTGTCCTTTCAAACTGTGTTTCTGTTAGTTCAAACTTTGACACTGTTTTTCTCTCTGACTGTACTCAATTTGGTAGTGTTTTTTTAGGTTAGTGGATAGGAAATTTAATGAGGATTCCAAAAATGTGCTTAAAACTGTCATTTTCACACCACAAATGGGTTTTACAGGCGATTTTGTCCTTGACTGTCCTTTCAAACTGTGTTTCTGTTAGTTCAAACTTTAACACTGTTTTTCTCTCTGACTGTACTCAATTTGGTAGTGTTTTTTTAGGTTAGTGGACAGGAAATTTAATAAGGATTCCAAAAATGTGCTTAAAACTGTCATTTTCACACCACAAATGGGTTTTACAGGCGATTTTGTCCTTGACTGTCCTTTCAAACTGTGTTTCTGTTAGTTCCAACTTTGACACTGTTTTTCTCTCTGACTGTACTCAATTTGGTAGTGTTTTTTTAGGTTAGTGGATAGGAAATTTAATGAGGATTCCAAAAATGTGCTTAAAACTGTCATTTTCACACCACAAATGGGTTTTACAGGCGATTTTGTCCTTGACTGTCCTTTCAAACTGTGTTTCTGTTAGTTCAAACTTTGACACTGTTTTCCTCTCTGACTGTACCCAATTTGGTAGTGTTTTTTTAGGTTAGTGGATAGGAAATTTAATGAGGATTCCAAAAATGTGCTTAAAACTGTCATTTTCTCATTCCAAGTGGGTTTTACAGGCGATTTTGTCCTTGACTGTCCTTTCAAACTGTGTTTCTGTTAGTTCAAACTTTGACACTGTTTTTTTCTCTGACTGTACTCAATTTGGTACTGTTTTTTTTAGGTTAGTAGATAGGACATTTAATTAGGATTCCAAAAATGTGCTTAAAACTGTAATTTTCACACCACAAATGGGTTTTACAGGCGATTTTGTCCTTGACTGTCCTTTCAAACTGTGTTTCTGTTAGTTCCAACTTTGACACTGTTTTTTTCTCTGACTGTACTCAGTTTGGTAGTGTTTTTTAGGTTAGTGGATAGGAAATTTAATGAGGATTCCAAAAATGTGCTTAAAACTGTCATTTTCTCATTCCAAGTGGGTTTTACAGGCGATTTTGTCCTTGACTGTCCTTTCAAACTGTGTTTCTGTTAGTTCAAACTTTGACACTGTTTTTCTCTCTGACTGTACTCAATTTGGTAGTGTTTTTTTAGGTTAGTGGATAGGAAATTTAATGAGGATTCCAAAAATGTGCTTAAAACTGTCATTTTCACACCACAAATGGGTTTTACAGGCGATTTTGTCCTTGACTGTCCTTTCAAACTGTGTTTCTGTTAGTTCAAACTTTAACACTGTTTTTCTCTCTGACTGTACTCAATTTGGTAGTGTTTTTTTAGGTTAGTGGACAGGAAATTTAATAAGGATTCCAAAAATGTGCTTAAAACTGTCATTTTCACACCACAAATGGGTTTTACAGGCGATTTTGTCCTTGACTGTCTTTTCAAACTGTGTTTCTGTTAGTTCCAACTTTGACACTGTTTTTCTCTCTGACTGTACTCAATTTGGTAGGGTTTTTTTAGGTTAGTGGATAGGAAATTTAATGAGGATTCCAAAAATGTGCTTAAAACTGTCATTTTCACACCACAAATGGGTTTTACAGGCGATTTTGTCCTTGACTGTCCTTTCAAACTGTGTTTCTGTTAGTTCAAACTTTGACACTGTTTTTCTCTCTGACTGTACCCAATTTGGTAGTGTTTTTTTAGGTTAGTGGATAGGAAATTTAATGAGGATTCCAAAAATGTGCTTAAAACTGTCATTTTCTCATTCCAAGTGGGTTTTACAGGCGATTTTGTCCTTGACTGTCCTTTCAAACTGTGTTTCTGTTAGTTCAAACTTTGACACTGTTTTTTTCTCTGACTGTACTCAATTTGGTACTGTTTTTTTAGGTTAGTAGATAGGACATTTAATTAGGATTCCAAAAATGTGCTTAAAACTGTAATTTTCACACCACAAATGGGTTTTACAGGCGATTTTGTCCTTGACTGTCCTTTCAAACTGTGTTTCTGTTAGTTCCAACTTTGACACTGTTTTTTTCTCTGACTGTACTCAGTTTGGTAGTGTTTTTTTAGGTTAGTGGATAGGAAATTTAATGAGGATTCCAAAAATGTGCTTAAAACTGTCATTTTCTCATTCCAAGTGGGTTTTACAGGCGATTTTGTCCTTGACTGTCCTTTCAAACTGTGTTTCTGTTAGTTCAAACTTTGACACTGTTTTTTTCGCTGACTGTACTCAATTTGATAGTGTTTTTTTTAGGTTAGTGGATAGGAAATTTAATGAGGATTCCAAAAATGTGCTTAAAACTGTCATTTTCACACCACAAATGGGTTTTACAGGCGATTTTGTCCTTGACTGTCCTTTCAAACTGTGTTTCTGTTAGTTCCAACTTTGACACTGTTTTTCTCTCTGACTGTACTCAATTTGGTAGTTTTTTTAGGTTAGTGGATAGGAAATTTAATGAGGATTCCAAAAATGTGCTTAAAACTGTCATTTTCTCATTCCAAGTGGGTTTTACAGGCGATTTTGTCCTTGACTGTCCTTTCAAACTGTGTTTCTGTTAGTTCAAACTTTGACACTGTTTTTCTCTCTGACTGTACCCAATTTGGTAGTGTTTTTTTAGGTTAGTGGATAGGAAATTTAATGAGGATTCCAAAAATGTGCTTAAAACTGTCATTTTCTCATTCCAAGTGGGTTTTACAGGCGATTTTGTCCTTGACTGTCCTTTTAAACTGTGTTTCTGTTAGTTCAAACTTTGACATTGTTTTTTTCTCTGACTGTACTCAATTTGGTAGTGTTTTTTTTAGGTTAGTGGATAGGAAATTTAATGAGGATTCCAAAAATGTGCTTACAACTGTCATTTTCTCATTCCAAGTGGGTTTTACAGGCGATTTTGTCCTTGACTGTCCTTTCAAACTGTGTTTCTGTTAGTTCAAACTTTGACACTGTTTTTTTCTCTGACTGTACTCAATTTGGTACTGTTTTTTTAGGTTAGTAGATAGGACATTTAATTAGGATTCCAAAAATGTGCTTAAAACTGTCATTTTCTCACTCCAAGTGAGTTTAACAGACGATTTTGTCGCTGACTGTGTTTTCAAACTTTGGCAGCACTTTTCTCCCTGACTGTACCGAATTTAGTGATATTTTTTAGGCTATTGGATAGGAAATTTAATAAGGATTCCAAAAATGTGCTTAAAACTGTCATTTTCACACTACAAGTGGGTTTTACAGGCGATTTTACATTTACGTGAGTTCATGAATAAGAAACTTGGCGCAAAACCTTTATACAGGTGTGGGAAATCCAAAATAGGAAAACCGTGTAACGGACAGAGAAACGTAGGTAATTGCATGCGCGGGGGAAAGACAGAAAACGAAAAAAATATCGAGTAGGCCATATTTTTAGCGCGCTATTGCCAAACGCCGTAATTAAGTTTGTCGAGGGTATTGAATAGCGGTTGGCAACAGCGCGCTAAAAATATGGCCTACTTGATATATATTTTTTTCTGTCTTTCTCCCGCGCATGCAATTACCTACGTTTCTCTGTCCGTTACACGGTTTTCCTATTTTGGATTTACCACACCTGTATTATAACTATAGTAACCAATGAGGAGTACGAGAAATTGAGACTGGACTTACCCTGGACTGAAAAGCAGAAAAAGCACGCTAGAAACGTGCGCGCCCGCCATTTTATCGCAAAAGGTCTAGATTGTAGTTGTACGAGCCCTTTGGAAGGGTTAGGGTTCAGTGCCGAATCTAGAAAACTGGTCGAGTGGTTCACAGACTGTTGGGAGAATACTGGTGGATTGGAAGGGTTCGTGTGACTTATATTTACTTACAATAAAACCCTTATATGTTGTATTTTAACTGTATTTAAGACGTAACAAACAAAACAACAAAAGTGGGAGTAAAACTAAGTAATTGCTAACTGGACGTGGGGAAATTCCTGAAAATTTTTATTAAATTTACCAAAGATGTACTCGTTTCTGTCCCAGAGAAATGGCAGTGACGATATTAAGGCTCTGTTGTGGTTCAACCTTAGAACCTAAACTCAAGAAACGTCACTTTGACAGCAATACATTTCATCTGAACCGATTTTTCCAACTGCCATTGTAAAGGGGGTTTAATAATTTTTATGATCTTAGTTGGCTGTGGTTCTCTCGTTCTAGCATGAACGTAGTAGGCGGATTGACAGCTGTCATATAATAATTGTTTGCAACGTTATCTAAGACTTTTTGTGACAATTGCCATCCATAGGCGACCTGACCATAACAATTATTGTTACAGCCGAGCTTAACTGTGACGTCATTACATATGGAATAGAAATTTACATACGTTTTAAAGTAGTTCTCAAGTATTTTTTCAAGTTTCTCAAGTTTATCAACTTCAAGAAAGCTAATTTTTAAAATTCAAAATTTTTTAGGAAAAAAATAGGTTTCTTTCTAGGAAATTTTGAACAAACTGTAGTTTTTAATTTTTCAAGACCACACGGTGCATGGACGATCAAAGTTGCATGCAACTTTGACGACCTCTAGCGGCCAAACGGTACAACTTTTAGCCCTGCCCGCTTAACGTCACGTGATAGTCCCATTCTATCAAAACTATCAACAAACGTCAAAAAAATCAAAAATTATAAATTTTGACAGTTTTATCAGATGACACATTGTCAAATTACGTCACTGCCACTAGCCCTGGGACGAACATTTTGAAAATATTTCTGAAACCTTACCTGCATTTTGAGTGTCACTGAAACGTTGCTGGGGCTTTGGAGAACCTGCAAAAAAACTTACTTTGAATCCACAAAACAAAAAATTACAAACCAGCATCACTTTTGATTGGTTCATCATCAGTGCTGACGTCATTGTTACGGTCCTGCACCCTTCTAGACGGCTGACTAACCCTAAAATCCACAGTTTGGGCTACTGTCCTGAAAGTGGGCGCGTCCAGGCTCACCTCGCACTTGTACCGCCCCCCCGAGTCACCTGTCAAACCTGTCAAAGTAAAGTGACACGAACCAATCGAGGCTCTAGGCGAGTACTCCAGAGTGATCTAAATTAGAAAGAGTTGAGGACAAGTGTGAGGGTGGCTAATGTTTTGCTCACCCCCTCCAAGGGAAATTCGTGAACGCTTCCATTGGCCAGACACCGGAAAAATTGCATGTCGTCCTTGTACCATTTGACGTCGTATAATGATTCCCCTTCCAGGTCGTATTTACAGTCCATTGGTGCCTCGTGGATGGCCCCTCTAGGTACATAGAGGTGGGTGATCATTAAAGGAGTAAGGGGCGGCCAGAACCCCATCGCTGTAACGTGGAATTTAATAGGGAGGCCCTTATAATATGTTTAGGAAGCATAAAATTGAACAGGATTATTCTCTTTAAGCTTGTTTAAGTTCGCCATAATTGACTCAATTTATCATCTCTGTTTTTCGGGTTTGAGAGGATTAGAGTCTGTTTAAGTTTAGTTTTGCTATTATGATGGTTGGTTTGAGGTAATTTGATTTGTGCCAATTGAAACGTATAATGTTCAGGAATCAATTTAGGGCTTATAAAAATTGCAATCATCCCCCTTAAAACGAGTTAAAAATGCCAATTTCCAATCCCCGCAGCCATCTTATTACCAATTACACGCATCACCTGAACCTAGATATATTTACTGTATGCAAGGTAGTTTTCTGCACAGAAATGGGACACCCTATACATATTATGTATTACAATTAATATGTCAGAAGTTTAACTACCCTCTGTTGTGTGAATGTAAGGGTTAACAGTTAACCAACGCCCCCTAGGGACTATTCAGTTATTAAACGCTCCTGACCATTATTCACGCTGGTTTTTCCATCCCTCTTTAAGGTGCGGTAGAGAGAGCAGGAAACATAATTAATTAAGTGTTCGCGTATCTATATGTGTATCTGAATATGTCAAAAATCCGAGCCAAACCCACCTGTCAGCGTAATTGATTCGCCCCCTCGAAGCAATTTTTCATGATTTCCACCTTTTATTATTATAAATCAGATCGGGGAGTGGCGCCAGGGCTATTACTCGCCTCCATTACCCCCGATTACCTTTTTTTACTGATTTCTTGCAAGACGTATTAGTGTAAAAGTAGTGGTAAAACACGACGACGATCAAGTTGATTAAAATGGGATTGATTCTCATACAGGTGTGGTAAATCCAAAATAGGAAAACCGTGTAACGGACAGAGACACGTAGGTAATTGCATGCGGGGGAGAAAGACAGAAAACGAAAAAAATATCAAGTAGGCCATATTTTTAGCGCGCTGTTGCCAAACGCCGTAAGTAAGTTTGTCGAGGGTATTGAATACTGGGCAACAGCGCGCTAAAAATATGGCCTACTTGATATTTTTTTCGTTTTCTGTCTTTCTCCCGCGCATGCAATTACCTACGTTTCTCTGTCCGTTACACGGTTTTCCTAATTATCATACGTTATTCCTCAATATTTAACAGAAAAATAGTTGTAATTAGTCGTATTGCTATACCAATGTATAGTCAAATCATAATGTATGATTAGCAATTAAAAACTTATGCCAACTTCCTGACTTAAGAATTGTAAAATAGGAACTTACCCACAAAGCAGAATATCCATCCAGAAATCTTGAATACCATTTTGTGAACCCACTAAATTCGCACGTAAATTAGCATTTTAATCCAATTTTGCTCTCTCTGTTACATACATAACGTAGAAAAACATCAGTAGCCCAAGGCGCGTATTCTTTAATTAAAGACAATCAAGAACCGAGAAATGTTAAATTGTTGGCGCTCAAACTTCTTTGAATAAGTTGCGGTTAAAAGTCAATTGACTTGATGATGCTGGTTGTTTTATAGTACACTGGTTTATGCCGTTCCGTTTTGATTGTGATTTTTCTTAATATTTAGGGAGTCACAAACGCACGCACTAAAACTAAATAGTCTGTTATTAAGGCAGTTTCAATCAAACGATCGCTTTTGTATTAACTTTTGGAAGCGTGGTGTGGACGAAACGATGCGAGCGAGTGAATCGTGAGTTTGGAGAATTTTTCCTTTTAAGGATTTAAAAAACGCGCGCATTACACTGTCCCTATATGAATATAAAGAGAGAGAGCCCTATAATACTCAAACGTGACTGAATTTTAGTTACTTTTTGAATACTTTCTCACAGTAATTTTATTAATCAAAAATAAAGCGATAAATTGTCTTTAGAAACGTGTCATATACGTCCACTGTAAGATATATGTCATCTTTTATATAAATATATATAACACAATAAATAAGAGCTTAGAAGATTTATTTACGTTCGGGCACAAAAGGTACGCAGAATTTATGGGAAAACATTTTATATATCGCGTGTATTTTGTGATCGGTTTAGAATCGAATTAAACCTATAAAATGTCTTATAAAAGCTGAAATATTCGGAGAATGGTTAGAGCTTAAATGCAAAGCTGTTTGGATGGTCATTTGATCGTTAAATGTTAAGAAACTAACAATTGAATGAACAATTCAGCATAACTTAAAATTCCACTTTTTAAAAGCAGAAAATTGCTTTGCTTGCACTGATTTTAAGGGTTTTTGATAGGCTAAAATTACAGATGGCACGTTTCTTTTACTGCCTTATCGTACATGCAGCTTAAGGGCTGTTACCACCCTTTTAATGATAATAAATAAGTGCACTTGAGTGTATATTGCCCTGAATATAGGAAGTCAGGCTGGCCAAACGCCACGACTGTCATCTGTCAATTCTCCTTCTGTCATTTAAAAAAAAAAACCTAACCTCAAATTAGTGACATTTCTATTTCCATTCCTCTGTGTGTTTGGACTTTGGAGATTTAGTTTTTTGGGGCCTCTTTTGAGCAGTGCAAAGTGAAAAAATGGACGTGGACGCAATAGATTTGGTGGAAAAGCGTATCGAAGCTCTCGAACGGCAAATCTTGCCCAAGGGGCCCCAGCCGTCTAACGTCAAGTTCCAACCCATCACGGATCTGCTTACCCAGACTCAAACCATGATTTCTTCGGCGTTGAGCTGCCGCGAAGCCATCACCACCACCCTACAACAGCTGGACACCATTAACAGCTACTTGGACCCCAACAATGGGGAGAATGACCTAGAGGTGGAAGCCAAACGTCAATACCTGTTGGAATTGTACCCAGAGGTCAGTTTAAGGCTATTTTACTAGGTGTTAGTCATTCATTTTTTTCAATCAGCTTCAGGAAACTGTACAGCTGATAGGGAAATTCCAAAGCCTGCTGCCCCACACCAATTCGGAGACTGTACTAAAAGTCGCCCAGTTATCAGACAAATTGGAAAGGGTCTGGACGACCAATCAGAGTGTTTATGAGGACAGCAAAGAAGTCACAAGGAATGTACTGAAATCGTTACAGCAGTACAATGATATTACCAATTCCATTGTGGTGTTGTTTGCCCAATTGGATGTCGCCATCACCAACTTGGAGACAGGCCTACAACCTCAATTTGAAACCGAAGAATGATCTGTTTTTATGTTAACCCTAGTTTTAAGTTTGCTCTTTGACTTTTCTTTTTCTATTGATATTTAATGTTAATAAAGCTGAGTTTTCTAATACTGTATTTTGATTTAAGTCACTGCTGTTGATTATATAGATTTAAGGGGCCTCATAACTCATAGAGTGAAGTGCAGATGTCGCCATGTTGCACAACAATGATTACTCATCATTTTTTAATGACCGACAAAAAAAAAGCAAAGAACCTGTATGGAGTATGCAGTTCCGGACTTGATATAAAATGGCTGTAATCATATAGCTTCTGGCTTTATAATTTATTTCATAATTAGTCCAGTACTGTACTCATATCTCGCCAAGGCCATTTATTTAGGTACATATACCATAAATACCAACAATTTCCAGTATTGGTATAGTTACAATGGCGCCCAAATACAAGCTAACCTATTTCGACATTTTAGGGCTGGGCGAACAAATCCGCTTTATCCTAAGTTATGGAAGATTGGAGTTTGAAGACTTCCGATTTCCAAGATCTGAATGGGATTTGCTAAAAGGGAAGATCGCGCCCCCTTTAGGTCAACTACCTCTATTGGAAGTAGACGGGTTAGTGTTATATCAAAGTGGAGCTATTATGAAGTATCTTGGTGATTTGGTGGGGCTATCCGGGTCCACACCTTTAGAAAACTGGCACATTAATGCTGTTTACGAGACTTTCGCAGATTTAAAAAACAGTAAGTTGTCATTAAAGTTTGTTTTAAGGAAAATTGAACTTTTTGAGCCTACAGAATGGGTGGGATACGCGTTTGAAGCCCCAGGACCAAAAAAACAGCAACTCCTTGAGGACTTGGTGACAGTGCAGGCTCCAATTTATTTAGGAAAACTGGATGAGTTGGCGGTTAAAAACGGCGGTAAAAACTTAGCTTTAGGCAAGGTTAGTGTATGCATTGGTGCAAAACCAATTTTTTATTGACGATTTGGTGTAAACTTTCAGCTTACTTGGGTGGATTTGACTGTAGCCTCACTCTTAGAAGTGATGGACGAATTTTGATGCCTGAACTTCACAAATCGCTTTTGACAAAATATCCAAACTTACAGGCGGTGCAAACCAACGTTTTTAACACTCCCGGTATTAAAGAGTGGATTGCCAAACGTCCATCAAAACCTGCGTAATTATACACTGTTCTTTTGTACAAAAAAAATATATTAATAAAAGATTACAAAAACTTGTAATAATTAATTAATAAAAAAAAAAATGCAACAGAATAGCACAATTAGTACAAAACTTTGTACTATGTATCAGTTTTAACGGGTTCTTCGTTGTCACTGGCTTTTTCCAAGTCGTTCATTTTCGCTAATTCATCCGAGCCCCCTTCGGGCTCCTGCCTGTCTTCCCTGCAAGAAAATATGCTCAGCATGTTCTCTACTTTATGGTAAACCACAACTAACTTTCCGAATTGTTCCCCTTCTTCAAACGTTTCAGGTAACTTCCGGTTTAACGTTTCCGGTAAACTGAGACTCATCAAACCTCCTATTAAAGACAAAACTCCGAAAATGAGTAGAGGCAGTGGTTCCCATATATGGCTCTATAAATTATTATTAACGTAATCGAAAACCGTGTAACTGACAGAGAAACGTAGATAATTGCATGCGTGGGAGAAAGACAGTAAACGAAAAAAATACCAAGTAGGCCATATTTTCAGTACGCTGTTGCCAAAATCCAATACCGTCGACAAAATGTATTGGATTTTGGCAACAGCGTACTGAAAATATGGCCTACTTGGTATTTTTTTCGTTTACTGTCTTTCTCCCACGCATGCAATTATCTACGTTTCTCTGTCCGTTACACGGTTTACCTGTGTAGATATATGAATTAAGTAGGAAAGTACTCACAGCAATATTAACGTAAGGGGCGGTAATGGATCCAACTCTAGCACAAGTAGACCCCGCCCCCAATCCCGCGTTTCTAACCACCGTAGGAAATTGTTCGGTGGAGAAAATGTACACAGCTCCATAACTGGCCGTAATGGCCAGTTTACCCACCATGGCTAAAGTGACGGTTAACCACTGCAAACCTATAAAACCAACCTGAGAAAAACCTTAAAATTAACATTTAAAAAAATTACCATCAGGAACAATCATTGTGAGTAGCAAAGCCACCCCCGCCACTATCATACAACCGCACATGACATTTTTCCGGCCCCATTTATTTAATGTGAACAGTAGAAATGAGTAGGCGGGGATTTCTACCGCCCCCCGAGATGACAAAATTTAAGTAAGGATTCCCGGCCAGGTTGTTTGTGTTCCACGACAGGCCGTAGTACGTGATATTGTTGGCGAACCTACTCGACAATGTTGCTTAGGTGACAGTATAGTTGCACTTATAAACTCACCAGTCAAAAAATATTATAAGTGACCGGGTTCTAAGACTGGGATATTTAAATAAGTCAAATATACTTGGTTTGGCAGCGTTTACTTTTGATGGACTCTCCTCTTTGCTGGTTAAGAGTAGATCTAAAGTTTTGTCAGGGATGTTAACTTTGTTGACTTTGGCGGCGATTTGTATGCATTTTTTAGCTTCTGGCAAGCGGTTTTACTCAACAACCAGCGCGGCGACTCGGGGATTAACCTGATGGTGTACTAATTACTGTACTAACCACACTTGCTACTAGAAAATTACCACCAATATGTCAGGAAAACCAGTCCGGGGATAGTTAAGGCGAATTGTAAAGGCCGCCAATCAGTAATGTAAATCGCAAACACTGCGGTTAGCATGTAACCCACGGAGAAAAACATTTGACACACTGTTCCTGCTACCATACGTTTTGAGGCCCCCACCATTTCAAGCCCTATGTTATTTATATAAAAAAAAATTTCATCAAAAAAAAGTTAAATAAATCACCAATAACGTAGGCAACCAGGAATACACCAGAAGTGGTGGCCCCCACCACAGCCCTGGCTATCGTAAAGGTCCAAAATTCCGGCGCAAACGAAGCAATAATCCCAAAAACCACCTGTATCACCAAGGACAGGAAAAATGTATTTTTCCTTCCCCATCTGCAAATTTCCTATACAGCTGTGGTAAATCCAAAACCGACCATAGAAAAACCGTGTAACTGACAGAGAAACGTAGATAATTGCATGCGTGTGACAAAGACAGTAAACGAAAAAAATACCAAGTAGGCCATAATTTCAGTGCGCTGTTGCCAAAATCCAATACCGTCGACAAAATTAATTTATTTAATTACTGTCTTTGTCCCACGCATGCAATTATCTACGTTTCTCTGTCAGTTACACGGTTTTCCTATGGTCGCTTTTGGATTTACCACACCTGTATAAACATCCATAATACTAAGTAGCTAGTTGAAAACCCACCTGTCTGACAACTCCCCAAACCCTATAGAACCGAACATAACTCCAAACATAAACAAGGAATTCCCTATCGCAATAAGGTACTCTTTACCGCAGGTCAAGTTCCACTGAAAAATTGTCTTTAAAATTTATACTCAAAATAGCGTACAACTATTACCTCTGTAACGGCAGTAAGTCCGTAAGTTGTGTGATCGTACACGTACTCGCTGCACCGTTCTACTGTAGAGTTTCCCAACTTGATTAGACAGTACGATGAAACTTTTTGCGACGTTTGATTGTATGGAAACCATCTTTCCCATTCGCTCGCATTTAGGCTGTATGAAGCGTTAATTAATTCGTCCGGCAGTCGACACCTAGAATAAAATACTCCATTAATACCTCGATGGTATGTTCTGTCATTTGATGCCACTGTCCTCTGTCATCTTGTTGAAACAACTGTTGCTTCGTAGAGCATTGCAGTTGGAAGTAATTTTTAAATTTCCTTTTTAGGCAAAAGCTTGTACTCAAAACACTGTTCTTTTATTAGAGATGAAAATCCAGAACCAGACGCTAAATTTCTTTACAGGTTTCAGTCTGTCAAAAACCACCATTTTGTTGTGGACACACCTAACCTCACACTTGGTTTTGTTTTGTTTGGCAGTGTAAACAAACAGTTTTAGCGGGTACTAGGGCCTAAATTAAGGTCGTAATGTCCTTTATAGTGCTAAGAAAACAACGGGACAATGACACCCCTCGAGTGTCTGAGCTGGTTCGAAGGGCCTACACATCCAACATTACAAACATATTTTTAGGCACCCTTTTCAACGAGGTGAGTCCCTAAATCACATCAACTACTCTAGAGGCTAAGTGAAACTGTTTCCAGACCACGTTCCAGCTCATGATCATATTCATTGCTATTCTGTTCATATTTTTCCAAGTTCCATTTTTGTACTGCATTTTGGCTGCCCCGGGGGTTTTACTTGTAATCTACCTCTATATATATGCTACAGTTGTTATGAAGTCGGCTCAGGTGATGTACGATAAAAAACCCATACAAAGTTGGGTGGCTGAAGTATATGAACCCTATTTTCACAACAAAAACCCTGAAAATTGTTGGTATAAAATAATTCAAGAAGATGAGTTAGAGGGGATGGAGGAACCACCAAAAGGCAGAAAAAAGGTATGTATGTTTAATTATAGTTTATTCATAGTCATATTCCAAATCATCAGAATCAAGTTTGATAATACTAAATGGTCCAAACCACACTCTATCAGGGACACATTTAAGGGGTTACGTGTCAAATCTAACACTTTGCCGCCCTTAATGCTGCTAAAAGCTCTGCTATTCACTGACTTTAACTGTTATCACTCACACTCACTTTTTTCACATAGCGCACCCCTTCAAACATATTACCACTGATTTCAGTTAAATTGTTCCCCGTAAAGTCAATCAATGAGTTTTGACTGTCTGGATGAGCTGAAAAAATGCTTTCCAATAAGTAATCTTGAACGTAAACCAGCCGGTTGTGACTAAAATTGATTCGGTTTAGGTTTGAAGTTTTGTAAAACATATTTACGGTGAGGGACTCTAAATTGTTGTAGCTAATGTCCAGGTCTTGTAGTAGGGTCAAATTGTAGAAAGCGTGATCCTGGATTTGTCTGATACCGTTCCCCACTAAACTTAACTTGATCACAGTCAGAGAGTGAAATACTCCATTGGGAATTTCCGTAATTGAGTTGTGGTTGATTTTAATTTGTTGTAGTTTAGGGAGATTGTAAAATGAGGTTGGTTCTAGCTGGCTTAAATTGCTGTTAATTATTTGAATGCGTCGTAAATAAGGCAAGTTCCTGTAACATCCACTGTGTAATACTGGGATTTGTTGATTTTCTGCACTTATTTCCACAGCTTCTAACTCGTATTCCACTGAATCTGCTTGCTCAATTATAACGGTGATATTTTCAAAAGGTCGCCGGTAAACGTTTAAACTTGCAGAATTAAAACATGGTGTTGGGGTGACAATTTGGGGCACTAAAAGCAGGACTAACAACCCTAAGCAGTACATTGCAAATATACTACTAATTAAAACAGTGATAACTATATTGCGATAATTACAGCTAGTCGGTACAATTGCTGTGATGAAACATCTTAACCAACCCGAATGGGCTTGGTTATACAGGGTGGTCGTGGATACTAGGTTAGTCTACTAAAATTACATCAAACCGGTTATTAAAAAAAATATATAACACAGATACAGGAGAAAAGGTGTAGCTTTGGAATTGGTTAAAACAGCCCAAATTTGGTGTAAAGACCGGCAAATCAACAGAATCGAACTGGCCCTTACGGAATATAATCAAGGAGCCCGACAACTTTTCGATAAATCCGGGTAACTTGATTGTTTTTGCACGGAAAAAATCCCTTCAACTTTCTATAATTTTTCAGCTTTGAGATCAAACAACTCTACCATAAAAAACAGTTGTTCAATGTGTACATGTTGCAAATGTTTCTATTGAGTACGGAGGTTCGACCAACTTTCAATTAATCAGTTAGATTTTTTAAACCATCCTGTATTGCGTCTATTTAGTATTTAGAGCATAAAAGGTTATGCGATAATAAAACATAAAAACATAGGTCAAAGTTGTCTGGTATGTGGATTATCGATTGTGTGTGTGTCATTAAAAATATCCACCAAATGTCAAGAAAAAATTTAATCTATTTTAGTAAATTAATAAAAATGGTACTGACCTTGATTTCGGCTCGGCCATAAGGAATACATTGCCCAATTTGTGAAAAGCGCACAAGATGGCGGGTAGACACAGTAAAAAGTAGATTCGTTTCTGGTACCGTCCGAAATCGCCCAGCAACGTAATGACATCATCATAGCCCATTTTTCACCCAGTTCGCCTCTTAAAGTGTCCTGAAAGAAAATCGTGTCAAATTTACAACCGGAAATTACCACTTTGTATTTATTTCAATGATGTTAAAGGTTCAATTGTTGCTCTGCATTACAGTATTTTGTATTCTAATTTAAATTATAAAGGTGTAGAATATAAGTTCTTGACAGTATGTTGACCCTACTTACTTTAAAATTTACTTTGTAACTGTACAATCTTCAATTTAATAGAATTATTACTATTTACTACAGCACGATTTTTTAAAGTTTTAATACTATAGGCAACCATCCATACTGTTAAACAACTATCACAATAAATATTAAGGACCCTTTAGAGAGAAATAACCAAAAATTGAACTGGTTTTTGACAGCCCACAATAATATCACGCCACTATTTAAAATGCAGTGCAATGACACCTCTTGAAAGCCTTATCAAATTTTGTGATTTCTGAATTATTACCTCA
Organism: Ips typographus; assembly: GCF_016097725.1. NCBI lineage: Eukaryota > Metazoa > Arthropoda > Insecta > Coleoptera > Curculionidae > Ips > Ips typographus. The sequence goes on from NC_138431.1 coordinate 5,528,196, forward strand.
ATGCGTAGGCACAGTCAACGAACCGCTAGTTACAGAATTAAGCTTAAATCATTAACACTACGAAAATATTTTGAGTATAATCAGCAACCTCGAATTTTGTCGATAACGCACTGGTGTAAACGCGACCTAAAAGGACCGGACCACCCTCCCTTCCACGAATTTGCCCGCCACAAACTCCGCCCTTAAGGGCTGATTTTACACTTTACCGGAATTTAAACTACTGGCACGATTCCTGTATAATTTGTTTTGTTAGATTATAAATAAAACCGTATTTTTAGTCTGCAACAGGCAACCAGTAATGCGCTGTTATCCGGTGCTCTCATTGACTATCTTTGTTTGTATCATAGGATAGGTTTGCTATCCTTTTTTAACAGCAACGCTGCCTTCCGTCAAATATCAAATTGTACGTGGCTGTGACATTGACAGCGACGTCCTTGGGACTATCAATACAGTGCTGTATTGTTATCGATTTGTTCCCCCGTTTCCTGCCCCAATTTTAGCTGTGGGGAGTATCATAGAATCCGAGCGAGTGCTTGAAATGTATTTAATTTAGTTGGTCTCGTTTTCAAGCATTTCTAGGTGAGTAATTATTCTGTTCGAACCAGTTTTTTCTAGAAAAACAGTTTGATTTAGTATGTCGGCGGCCGGAACTCCCTCAACAGACCCCTGGGTCATCCTGGCCCGGGAAAGGGCGCGTTACGAAGAACAGTTCAACTCCCTCAAGCCGATAAATGGGGTAGTGACCGGAGAGCAGGCTAAAGGATTCTTTTTACAAAGTCAATTGCCTCCTTTAGTGCTGGGACAAATCTGGTATGCCAGTCTAATTTTTATTGTGAAATCCAGCTAATTGGATTTATGTACAGGTCCTTAGCGGACACAGATTCGGATGGAAAAATGGATATAAATGAGTTCTCAATTGCCTGTAAATTAATTAATTTGAAGCTAAGAGGATTTGACATTCCAAAGGGGCTGCCCCCTTCTCTGTTGGCGTCTCTAAAGCTACACTCAACCGCTACGCCTCCTGCGATACCACCCCTACCGACCCTGGTTAATCAACCACCTGCACGTCCAGATCCACCAAAAGTAAGCTTTTCAACTCTTACAACTCTGAAAATCTCACTAACTTATTACAGATACAGCCCATAGTAGCCCAACCACAAATTGGCACCGCCCAACCTATAATAAGCGCCCCACCATCGATTATTCCTAACCCACCCAATTTAATCAACACCCAGCCACTGATAATGCCTAGTTTGGGTGGAGTAACAGCACCTCCTACCGGAATTGTACAACCGGTTAACATGATGGGAGTGGGGGTGACCGGGGTGACTATTCCCACTGGAATAGTACCTCCCATGCCCCCCCTGACTGGGGGGTTCACCCCCATGATTCCAAGCGGCCCAATATCACCAGCAGGGTCGGTTGGTTCTGTGGGAGTGCCAGTGCCCGCTGCTACCAGCACACCTCGAGCTAGCGTCACCAGTTTAGAACGGGTGGGATCGATTGATTCGGGAATGTAAGAATGCAACTGCAAAAAAATTATAACATAATTACATTTACCCTGACAGGAGCGGTGATTGGTCCGTACCTCATCAAACTAAGCTGAAGTATACGCAAATGTTTAATACGATGGATAGGACGCGCAGCGGATTTTTGTCGGGGGCGCAGGCCCGAAACGTTATGGTTCAGACCAAATTGCCTCAAGCTATTTTAGCACAAATTTGGTAAGTCTTTACTGACGTAGAAGGCGATTTACATGACGTAGTGAAACTTCAAAATTAATTCACTCATTAGTTTCATCCTGAATAACTTTATTATTTGAGAAATGTTGTACTGACTGTGTACATCAGTGAATAGTTAATGAAATGGATTTTTTAACGTTTTTTACTTTGTTTTCAACAATTGCAGTCAATTTCCAAGTTGCTGACTGCGTTTTTAACATTTTCATTCAATTTTCAGATTTCTGATTGTGTTTTCAACATTTTTGACCAATTTTCAAGTTTTTTTCCAACCTCTTTAGCCAATTTTCATGTTTTAGCGTTGTTTTCAACAATTTAAGCCAGTTTTCAAGTTTTTTACTTTGTTTTCAACATTTACAGTCAATTTCCAAGTTTCTGACTGTGTTTTTAACATTTTCAGTCAATTTTCAGATTTCTGATTGTGTTTTCAACATTTTTGGCCAATTTTCAAGTTTTTTCTCAACCTCTTTAGCCAATTTTCATGTTTTATCGTTGTTTTCAACAATTTAAGCCAGTTTTCAAGTTTTTTACTTTGTTTTCAACATTTGCAGTCAATTTCCAAGTTTCTGACTGTGCTTTTAACATTTTCAGTCAAATTTCAGATTTCTGACTGTATTTTCAACGTTTTTGACCAATTTTCAAGTTTTTTTCAACCTCTTTAGCCAATTTTCATGTTTTAGCGTTGTTTTCAACATTTTCAGCCAGTTTTCAAGTTTTTTACTTTGTTTTCAACATTTGCAGTCAATTTACAAGTTTCTGACTGCGTTTTTAACATTTTCAGTCAATTTTCAAATTTCTGACTATGTTTTCATCATTTCCAGTCAATTATCATGTTTGTGACTTTGTTTTCAACATTTTTGACCAATTTTCAAGTTTTTTACTGTTTTTTTTCAACCTTTCTTAGCCAATTTTCATGTTTAAACGTTGTTTTCAACATTTTCAGCCAGTTTTCAAGTTTTTTACTTTGTTTTCACCATAAGCAGGCAATTTCCAAGTTTCTGACTGAGTTTTTAACATTTTCAGTCAATTATCATGTTTTTGACTTTGTTTTCAACATTTTTGACAAATTTCCAAGTTTCTTACTGTTTTTTTCAACCTATCTAGCCAATTTTCATGTTTAAACGTTGTTTTCAACATTTTCAGCCAGTTTTCAAGTTTTTTACTTTGTATTCAACATTAGCAGTCAATTTCCAAGTTTCTGACTGAGTTTTTAACATTTTCAGTCAAGTTTCTGACTGTGTTTTCATCATTTCCAGTCAATTATCATGTTTTTGACTTTTGTTTTCAACATTTTTGACCAATTTCCAAGTTTCTTACTGTTTTTTTCAACCTTTCTAGCCAATTTTCATGTTTAAACATTGTTTTCAACATTTTCAGCCAGTTTTCAAGTTTTTTACATTGTTTTCAACAATTGCAGTCAATTTCCAAGTTTCTGACTGCGTTTTTAACATTTTCAGTCAATTTTCAGATTTCTGACTGTGTTTTCAACATTTTTGACCAATTTTCAAGTTTTTTTCAACCTCTTTAGCCAATTTTCATGTTTTAGCGTTGTTTTCAACATTTTCAGCCAGTTTTCAATTTTTTTATTTTGTTTTCAACATTTGCAGTCAATTTCCAAGTGGCTGACTGTGTTTTTATCATTTCCAGTCAATTATCATGTTTGTGACTTTGTTTTCAACATTTTTGACCAATTTTCAAGTTTTTTTTCAACCTCTTTAGCCAATTTTCATGTTTAAACATTGTTTTAAACATTTTCAGCCAGTTTTCAAGTTTTTTACTTTGTTTTCAACATTAACAGTCAATTTCCAAGTTTCTGACTGAGTTTTTAACATTTTCAGTCAAGTTTCTGACTGTGTTTTCATCATTTCCAGTCAATTATCATGTTTTTGACTTGGTTTTCAACATTTTTGACCAATTTCCAAGTTTCTTACTGTTTTTTTTCAACCTTTTTAGCCAATTTTCATGTTTAAACGTTGTTTTTAACATTTTCAGCCAGTTTTCAAGTTTTTTACTTTGTTTTCAACATTAACAGTCAATTTCCAAGTTTCTGACTGCGTTTTTAACATTTTCAGTCAATTTTCAGATTTCTGACTGTGTTTTCAACATTTTTGACCAATTTTCAAGTTTTTTTCAACCTCTTTAGCCAATTTTCATGTTTTAGCGTTGTTTTCAACATTTTCAGCCAGTTTTCAATTTTTTTATTTTGTTTTCAACATTTGCAGTCAATTTCCAAGTGACTGACTGTGTTTTCATCATTTCCAGTCAATTATCATGTTTGTGACTTTGTTTTCAACATTTTTGACCAATTTTCAAGTTTTTTTTCAACCTCTTTAGCCAATTTTCATGTTTAAACATTGTTTTAAACATTTTCAGCCAGTTTTCAAGTTTTTTACTTTGTTTTCAACATTAGCAGTCAATTTCCAAGTTTCTGACTGAGTTTTTAACATTTTCAGTCAAGTTTCTGACTGTGTTTTCATCATTTCCAGTCAATTATCATGTTTTTGACTTTGTTTTCAACATTTTTGACCAATTTCCAAGTTTCTTACTGTTTTTTTCAACCTTTCTAGCCAATTTTCATGTTTAAACATTGTTTTCAACATTTTCAGCCAGTTTTCAAGTTATTTACTTTGTTTTCAACATTAACAGTCAATTTCCAAGTTTCTGACTGCATTTTTAAAATTTTCAGTCAATTTTCAAGTTTCTGTTTTTATATTAACTTTGGTTGGTCATATTTTTTGGTATCTGCAGGGCTTCAAACTTGACTAACGAGGTTGTTTGCCTTGAATACACTCATTCATTTGATCCTGAATATATTAACGTGTAAAAATAGGGGTCTATCGGACATGGACGCGGATGGTCGACTCGGTTGCGAGGAATTCGTATTGGCCATGCATTTGTGCGAAACTGCACAAGCAGGGACACCTCCACCCACTAAGTTGCCCCCCGATTTGGTGCCACCTTCCTTTAGACGGGGCGTGCGTACCGCCTCAGTTTCGAGTCAGGGCAGCGCCCCCCACGTTGAGCCTGATCCTGCCTCCACTTTACAAAGTCAAAGTATTGCGTTTTGCAATTTGGAGTGACTCTGGTTAATTGTAGAGTTCTTTAGCTTCGTTTGAGGACAAACGTAAAGAAAACTACGAAAAAGGCCAGGCGGAACTAGAGCGGCGTCGGAAAGCTTTGATGGATCAGCAACGCAAAGAAGCGGAAGAGCGAGAGAGAAAAGAGAGGGAGGAACTGGAGAGGAGGGAGAAAGCGAGACAAGAAGCGGAACGCAAACGACTGGATGAGTTGGAAAAGATGATGCGCGAGCAACAAGAAAAAGAACGTCAACTGGAAGAAGGTAAATTTGTCAACCCTGTGGTGTATCATTTGTAAGCTTGAAATTAAAGAGAGAAAAAGACAAGCCGAGCAACGCGAGGCAGCCAGAAGAGAGATGGAACGTCAACGCCAGCTCGAGTGGGAGAGACAACGCCTGCAAGAGCTACAACAGCAAAGGCAAAAAGAACAGGAAACAGTCCTGAAACTGAAAGCCAAAAATCAATCGCTCACAATTGAACTATCCACTTTGAACGATCAAGTAAAAGAACTGTCGCAGAAAATCTGCGATACCCGAATCGGAGTCTCCAACGTGAAATCCACCATTGACGGTATGAGAAACACGCGGGACGCTCAAATGCAGGAAATGTCCCAACTGAAAAACAAACTGAAAGACCAGAACGCCAAACTGTTGGCGTTGTCGCAAGAAAAGGTGAAACTGGAAACGCGGAACAAGATAAACTCGCTGGACTCTGATCAGGCCCGTTTAGCGTACGAGAACAAAGAGGTCACCATTAAAAACTTGCGGGAGAAGGTGAACGATGTACAAGTCCAAATCGAATCTAAGTTGTCTGATATAGATAACAACAACACTCAATTGACGGAACTGAAAAAACAGATGAATGCTTTAATTGAAGAGTGTGAAACTTTGTTTTCTAGGTAAGTCTAAAAGCCTGGTTTACACAGTGTATAGAAGTAATATCACAGTCATTATTTATTTTGTTGATTGTTGTAATTGTATTATTTAACAACAATTAGATATGAGGAGAAGAGGAATCAAGTGGTGGAAATGAAGAACGCTAATAAAACAACCGACTACACAAACGCGTGGAAAACTACTGACGCATGGGGCAACGAGAGCACCCCCGCCGCTGATTGGCCGGCGGACAACACCTGGACCGATAACACCGTACCACCTGACATTGAAAACATTCCTGGGGTGCACAAGTACCGCGCCATCTATGAATTTAACGCGCGCAATAACGACGAAATCTCCTTCCAACCCGGCGATATTATTCACGTGAGTGTGTCACGCAAGACACACGCCTGTTCTAATAACGATTGGCTTTAGGTGCCGGAGCAACAAACTGGTGAGCCGGGTTGGTTGGCCGGAGAGATTGGCGGACATACTGGATGGTTTCCCGAGTCGTACGTGGAACCGGTAGATGGCGTTGGTATAGCTGGAGGGCTTCATCAAACTCAGACTGTACAGGAGTCGTTTGAACCAGTTTCTAAATTTGAGTAAGTCTATGTTATCTTATTAGTAATTAGAGTCAAATTATGTAATTAGAGAAAGCAAAATCATGAAAATCTGTAAAAAAATATAAAAAAAAAACACAAAATTCTTTCAGTAATGCATTTTTTTTTTTAATTCAAGTCCTAGACATTTTTTGAAGCTTTTAAACTACTTTAACATTTTAGACTGTTTTGAGCAACTAACTTTAGCAGCATTAGGACAGTTTAAAGAGATTTGTAAGTTCTGGAAATCTTGTCACATGAAATCTTATACAGTGCATTCACCATACGTCAAGATTTCTGCATTAATAGTCCGGATTAAAAAGCGATTGATTTTTTATCCTCTTTCTCCTCTCTTATACAGGGTAACTGCCTTTTTGTTTTGTTTTTATTTTAATAATTGTAAGGTGTAATTATGTGTGATTCATATTGTATGTGTAGTGTAATAATTATGTATGTTCTTTTTTGCTGTTTTTGTATGTGTTTTCAGAGGCCTCTGAAACCTTCTTAAGCTTACTATGAATTAAAGTGAAAGCAAAACTCAGAGTCGATCTCCAGAGGCCTCTGGCAGCCATTTTGTATTGCCAGAGGCCTCTGAAACCTTCTTAAGCTTACTATGAATTGTTTTTAACGTGCCAGAAGCCTCTAGCAGCCATTTTGTATTGCCAGAGGCCTCTGAAACCTTCTTAAGCTTACTATGAATTGTTTTTAACGTGCCAGAAGCCTCTAGCAGCCATTTTGTATTGCCAGAGGCCTCTGAAACCTTCTTAAGCTTACTAAAACTGTTTTTAACGTGCCAGAGGGCTCTAGCAGCCATTTTGTATTGCCAGAGGCCTCTGAAACCTTCTTAAGCTTACTATGAATTGTTTTTAACGTGCCAGAGGCCTCTGGCAGCCATTTTGTATTGCCAGAGGCCTCTGAAACCTTCTTAAGTTTCCTATGAATTATTTTTAACGTGCCAGAGGCCTCTGGCAGCCATTTTGAATTGCCAGAGGCCTCTGAAACCTTCTCAAGCTTATTAAAACTGTTTTTAAGGTGCCAGAGGCCTCTGACAGCCATTTTGTATTGCCAGAGGCCTCTGAAACCTTCTTAAGCTTACTATGAATTGTTTTTAACGTGCCAGAAGCCTCTAGCAGCCATTTTGTATTGCCAGAGGCCTCTGAAATCTTCTCAAGCTTACTAAAACTGTTTTTAACGTGCCAGAGGCCTCTGAAACCTTCTTAAGCTTACTATGAATTGTTTTTAACGTACCAGAAGCCTCTAGCAGCCATTTTGAATTGCTAGAGGCCTCTGAAACCTTCTCAAGCTTATTAAAACTGTTTTTAAGGTGCCAGAGGCCTCTGACAGCCATTTTGTATTGCTAGAGGCCTCTGAAACCTTCTTAAGCTTACTATGAATGGTTTTTAACGTGCCAGAAGCCTCTAGCAGCCATTTTGTATTGCCAGAGGCCTCTGAAACCTTCTTAAGCTTACTACAACTGTTTTTAACGTGCCAGAGGGCTCTAGCAGCCATTTTGTATTGCCAGAGGCCTCTGAAACCTTCTTAAGCTTACTATGAATTGTTTTTAACGTGCCAGAAGCCTCTAGCAGCCATTTTGTATTGCCAGAGGCCTCTGAAACCTTCTTAAGCTTACTATGAATTGTTTTTAACGTGCCAGAAGCCTCTAGCAGCCATTTTTTATTGCCAGAGGCCTCTGAAACCTTCTTAAGCTTACTATGAATTGTTTTTAACGTGCCAGAGGCCTCTGGCAGCCATTTTGTATTGCCAGAGGCCTCTGAAACCTTCTTAAGTTTCCTATGAATTATTTTTAACGTGCCAGAGGCCTCTGGCAGCCATTTTGAATTGCCAGAGGCCTCTGAAACCTTCTCAAGCTTATTAAAACTGTTTTTAAGGTGCCAGAGGCCTCTGACAGCCATTTTGAATTGCCAGAGGACTCTGAAACCTTCTCAAGCTTATTAAAACTGTTTTTAAGGTGCCAGAGGCCTCTGACAGCCATTTTGTATTGCCAGAGGCCTCTGAAACCTTCTTAAGCTTACTAAAACTGTTTTTAACGTGCCAGAAGCCTCTGGCAGCCATTTTGTATTGCCAGAGGCCTCTGAAACCTTCTTAAGCTTACTATGAATTGTTTTTAACGTGCCAGAGGCCTCTGGCAGCCATTTTGTATTGCCAGAGGCCTCTGAAACCTTCTTAAGCTTACTATGAATTGTTTTTAACGTACCAGAAGCCTCTAGCAGCCATTTTGTATTGCCAGAGGCCTCTGAAACCTTCTTAAGCTTACTATGAATTGTTTTTAACGTACCAGAAGCCTCTAGCAGCCATTTTGAATTGCTAGAGGGCTCTGAAACCTTCTCAAGCTTATTAAAACTGTTTTTAAGGTGCCAGAGGCCTCTGACAGCCATTTTGTATTGCCAGAGGCCTCTGAAACCTTCTTAAGCTTACTATGAATTGTTTTTAACGTGCCAGAAGCCTCTAGCAGCCATTTTGAATTGCTAGAGGCCTCTGAAACCTTCTCAAGCTTATTAAAACTGTTTTTAAGGTGCCAGAGGCCTCTGACAGCCATTTTGTATTGCCAAAGGCCTCTGAAATCTTCTAAAGCTTACTAAAACTGTTTTTAACGTGCCAGAGGCCTCTGGCAGCCATTTTAAATGGCCAGAGGCCTCTGAAACCTTCTTAAGCTTACTATGAATTGTTTTTAACGTACCAGAAGCCTCTAGCAGCCATTTTGAATTGCTAAAGGCCTCTGAAACCTTCTCAAGCTTATTAAAACTGTTTTTAAGGTGCCAGAGGCCTCTGGCAGCCATTTTGTATTGCTAGAGGCCTCTGAAACCTTCTTAAGCTTACTATGAATTGTTTTTAACGTGCCAGAAGCCTGTAGCAGCCATTTTGTATTACCAGAGGCCTCTGAAACCTTCTTAAGCTTACTAAAACTGTTTTTAAGGTGCCAGAGGCCTCTGACAGCCATTTTGTATTGCCAAAGGCCTCTGAAATCTTCTAAAGCTTACTAAAACTGTTTTTAACGTGCCAGAGGCCTCTGGCAGCCATTTTAAATGGCCAGAGGCCTCTGAAACCTTCTTAAGCTTACTATGAATTGTTTTTAACGTACCAGAAGCCTCTAGCAGCCATTTTGAATTGCTAAAGGCCTCTGAAACCTTCTCAAGCTTATTAAAACTGTTTTTAAGGTGCCAGAGGCCTCTGGCAGCCATTTTGTATTGCTAGAGGCCTCTGAAACCTTCTTAAGCTTACTATGAATTGTTTTTAACGTGCCAGAAGCCTCTAGCAGCCATTTTGTATTGCCAGAGGCCTCTGAAAACTTCTTAAGCTTACTATGAATTAAGTTTCCGACAATAAAGCTACTTTTTTGATTGATTGAATGCTGTTTTGTAAGCTTTTGCAAGGCAATTTGGAGCTTCTATAGTGTTTTCGAATGTTTTTTTTAGACTGCTTCGAAGCATTTGGAAATTATTTGGTCAGTTTAAATTTGTAGTCTGATACTTACCCATTTTGCAACAGATAATTGGTATGTTTTGGTCTTTCAGAAGCCTTCAATATCTCAATATAGCTATAGCAATTGTAAATTAACAAAATAAAACAATACAAGCACAAAAAAAAATCTGTCAAATGACGTGTTTTTGCGTAAATCGTTCACATTAGATGTCAAAGTTTAGTTAATTATTTACAAAAAGCAAAATTTCTAGAAATCCGGATTCAAATACTAATTTTTTTTTAATTGCTATCACAATAACATGAGTAACATAAGCAATATCAGAAAATAAATTATTTTTTGGTTACGTAGGGAGTTCACTGAGAGCGACGTTGCCGTTCCTACCACCACCACCACTGCTGTCGCTAGTGCAGTCGAGTTACCCCCTGATACCGAACCGGAGTACTACACGGCTAGTTATCCGTACCAATCGCAGGAACCTGGCGACTTGACTTTCAACGCTGGTGACGTAATTGCGGTATACAAAAAGGACGGAGATTGGTGGACCGGTAAACTGAACAACGTGACCGGTATTTTCCCCAGCAATTACGTGTCAAAAATGGAGGTAAGTCGTCCGATAATGTTGAATTAAATGCGGAGTGTGTGTGTGTGATTGTCTATGTGTCGTTTATTAACCAATCAGACGACTGTTCCCGTGGAAACCAATCCGGTTGCTGTGGATACGTCTGTGGGAGTAAGTGCGGCGGAAGTGACGTCCGCTTTAGAAAACATGAACGCAGCCAATACGCAAGTCGATAACGAGGTGTCGCAGATTAACGTTGAGATGAAAATGGGAGGTGAACGTCCCTTTGACACTTCGATGACAGCCAACGCGCAGGTTTGTGCGGGTTTTTTTGTTGTTTTATGTTTTGGTTTTTGTGGGCAAGTTTACAGGTTCAAACTGTTGGGTTGTAATCAGCAACAGAGTAATAACTTTGTACGTTTTAATTTATGATAAGAATATTAAATTAGGCATCGGGCAGTCTAAAAGTTTCAGAAGTTTTTTCAGAAAACTGTCCAGATGCTTTTGAAATTGTGTAGAAGCGTCTAAAAGTTTCCAGAATAGTTTGGAAGCTTCCAAATGTTCCTAAAACAGTCTGGAAGCTTTGAAAGGCTTCAAAAACATCTTTAAAGTCAATTTTCAAGGTTTTTGCTCTGGCTTCCTAAAAAACTGACTTAAAAACCAAGAAAGGACACGAAAACCATAAAAATTTACTGGAAAACTTAGAGTTTGTCTCTCAAATCAATATTCATGCCTTTGAAACCTATTTCAAGGCTTGCAGCCTAAATATCGATTACAAACCCATGAAAATTGACTTAAGAGGCTTCAAAAACAGCTTTAAAGTAAATTTTGAAGGGTTTTGACCTGAATTACATGAAAAATTACCTGAAAACAGAAAAAACAGACGCAAAAACCATAAAAATGTACTTGAAATCTTACAGTTTGTATCTCAAGTCAATTTTTGAGTTTTTAAGGCAAATTTCAAGACTTGCAAGACCAAATATTGACTTAAACCCTTGAAATACGGTCTTCAAGTAGTATTTCAAGTTTTTCGACTCGATTTTTAGCTGTTCCTAATACATGGTTCCTTCGCCAATTGTCAAGAAAAATTCGTTTACCTCCTGCGCTTTTTCCAGAGGCTCGTGAAATAACCTAGAAGCTTCTAAGAACATCTAGAACAGTTTAGAAGCATTCAAATCTTCTTGAAACCATCTAAAAGTTTCTAAAACAGTCTAGAAGCTTCTAGAAATATTCAAAACTCTCCGGAAGCTTCCAGATGCTCTTGAAATAACTTGGAAGCTTCTAAAAGTTTCTAGAATAGTTTGGATGTTTCAAAATGTCCCTGAAACAGCCCTGAAACTTAAATATTGCTCTAAAATCATCTTAGAAGCTTCTAAATGCGTTTAGAACAGTTTAGAAGCTGTTCTAAAGAAGAAACTAGACATAATTTTAACTCGTCTTATTTAAGATTAGTTATAACAAATTCTAACACAAACTAGTCTAGGTTTTAATGACTTGATTTTTCCTGTGCAACTTAGGTGATGAAAGGGAAAAAACCGGAAATAGCTTCCGTAATTGCGGCTTACCAAGCTACCAGTTCGGAACAGTTGTCGTTAGCTCGCGGTCAGCTGATTATGATCCGAAAGAAAACGGATTCGGGTTGGTGGGAGGGCGAGTTGCAAGCAAAAGGTCGCAAACGTCAAGTGGGATGGTTCCCAGCCAGTTACGTCAAAATATTGAACAGCACGGGCAGGGCCAGCGGTCGTACCACGCCCGTTTCCACAACTCGCATGCAACAGGAAATCGTTTTGGGTAAGTGCGTAGTTTAGCGCGCCATCTAGCGGTCTGTTACTGAATTTTTTAGACAAAGTGGTGGCTCTGTTTCCGTACACGGCAAACAATCCAGACGAGTTGAGTTTTTTGAAGGATGACATAATCAACGTCACGGCCCGGGACGAAGAGGCGTGGTGGCGGGGGGAGCTGAACGGGGTGTCGGGGCTGTTTCCCAGCAACTACGTAGCCCCTTTGCAGCAGCACAACCAATGTAAGTACCCATTTAAGTCACGTGAACGTTCGAGGTTTGACGCCGGTTTTACTTTTTATAGGAGCACCCAACCTACCATACTCGAAGCTCTGTTTACCTACTTATAAGCGTATCTCTCTATTTAATGCAATTTTAGACCTTTAGAGGTGCTTTTAATATATTCAATAACCGGTGGGGCGTCACGACCAGCCAAAGTTTTGACATTAAGTGATTAATTTTGCTCACAATTTTGTGACCGTACTAGATATTTTGTGATTGTATTTAATTATTAATATTTTAAATATACAGGCCGGATTTCAAGTTTGGTAGGGTGGGTGTGTACTTCTATCTCTCTCACTCTTCTTCCGCTTTCATTATATTTACGTATGAGAAACCTTAATATGTCTTAGCATAATTAATCAGCCACCCTACTAAGCTTTTTTTTTTATTAAATTTTATGTCGAATACTAGTTTACGCAAAAAAAAAAATTAGGCCACAAAAATACTCATATTACACAGCTAAATTATTATGACTTAGGTAAAAATTTGTTAGAGAATAATATATTACACATATTGGGTAAAGTGTTATAAGAGTCAAGCATTTTCTGTGTGTATTTTTTCGTAAACCTGATCGTTTAATAGAGTACAACTTAAAAACTGACACAGAGACAATGAAACCCTTCCCTCAGCTCGAGTAGATAAAAAACGGCAGGAGGCCATCAACGAACTGATCCAAACGGAACAGGCGTACGTGCAGGACATGTCCGCGGTCCACGAAGTGTTCGAAGAGCCGCTGAGACGCAGCCGAATCGTGTCCGATTCGGAAGCGGACGCCATTTTCGTGAACTGGCAGGATATTTTGCGGTGCAATCGCAACTTTTTGAACAGCCTAGAGGGCGCTGTGTATCGGCGCAAAGCTGATACTATCGGCGATGTGATATGTCAACACGTAAGTACCATTCCAAATGAAAAGTACCTACAGGAGAGAATCAGAGTCCTGTTTTGGTAGAAATTGTAAAAAAGCGTTATTTTACAGTTTTTTTACCTACATTTTAGGGTGGTTTTATTTCAGTTTGAAACGAGCACAGTTTCTGCAATAAAATAAAATAAAAACGCTATGAAATGTTTGTAGTGATGGGTAAATTACCGGTAAAGTAAATATTTTACTTTATCAGGAAAATTTGACCGGTAAATTACCAGTAAATTACAAATACTGAGTTTATTGCAGTTCAAACTTTGACACCGCTTTTCTCTGTGACTGTACTAAATTTTGTAGTGTTTTTCCAGGTTAATGGATAGAAAATTTAATGAGGATTTCAAAAATGTGCTTAAAACAGTAATTTTCTTACTCCAAGTGGGTTTTACTGACAATTTTGTCCCTGACTGTCCTTTGAAAGTTTTTCCTGGCAATTCAAATTTTGACGCCGCTTTTCTCCCTGACTGTACTAAATTTGGTAGTGTTTTTTCAGGTTACTGGATAGGAAATTTAATGAGGATTCCAAAAATGTGCTTAAAACTATCATTTTCTCACTCCAAGTGGGTTTTACAGGCAATTTTGTCCCTGATTGTACTTTCAAACTGTTTTTCCTGTCAATTCAAATTTTGACACCGCTTTTCTCCCTGACTATACCAAATTTTGTGGTGTTTTTTCAGGTTACTGGATAGGAAATTTAATGAGGATTCCAAAAATGTGCTTAAAACAGTCATTTTCTCATTCCAAGTGGGTTTTACAGGCAATTTTGTCCCTGACTATCCTTTCAAATTGTGTTTCTGGCAATTCAAATTTTGACACCGCTTTTCTCCCTGACTATACCAAATTTTGTGGTGTTTTTTCAGGTTACTGGATAGGAAATTTTATGAGGATTCCAAAAATGTGCTTAAAACAGTCATTTTCTCACTCCAAGTGGGTTTTACAGGCAATTTTGTCCCTGACTGTCCTTTCAAACTGTGTTTCTGGCAATTCAAATTTTGACACCGTTTTTCTCCCTGACTGTACTAAATTTTGTAGTGTTTTTTCAGGTTACTGGATAGGAAATTTAATGAGGATTCCAAAAATGTGCTTAAAACATTCATTTTCTTACTCCAAGTGGGTTTTACAGGCAATTTTGTCCCTGACTGTCCTTTCAAAGTTTTTCCTGGCAATTCAAATTTTGACACCGCTTTTCTCCCTGACTATACCAAATTTTGTGGTGTTTTTTCAGGTTACTGGATAGGAAATTTTGTGAGGATTCCAAAAATGTGCTTAAAACAGTCATTTTCTCACTCCAAGTGGGTTTTACAGGAAATTTTGTCACTGACTGTACTTTCAAACTGTTTTCCTGGCAATTCAAATTTTGACACCGCTTTTCTCCCTGACTGTACCAACTTTTGTAGTGTTTTTTCAGGTTACTGGATAGGAAATTTAATGAGGATTCCAAAAATGTGCTCAAAACAGTCATTTTCTCACTCCAAATGTGTTTTACAGACAATTTTGTCCCTGACTGTCCTTTCAAAGTTTTTCCTGGCAATTCAAACTTTAACACCGCTTTTGTCCTTGACTGTACTAAATTTTGTAGTGTTTTTTCAGGTTACTGGATAGGAAATTTTATGAGGATTCCAAAAATGTGCTTAAAACAGTCATTTTCTCACTCCAAGTGGGTTTTACAGGCAATTTTGTCCCTGACTGTCCTTTCAAACTGTGTTTCTGGCAATTCAAATTTTGACACCGTTTTTCTCCCTGACTGTACTAAATTTTGTAGTGTTTTTTCAGGTTACTGGATAGGAAATTTAATGAGGATTCCAAAAATGTGCTTAAAACATTCATTTTCTTACTCCAAGTGGGTTTTACAGGCAATTTTGTCCCTGACTGTCCTTTCAAAGTTTTTCCTGGCAATTCAAATTTTGACACCGCTTTTCTCCCTGACTATACCAAATTTTGTGGTGTTTTTTCAGGTTACTGGATAGGAAATTTTGTGAGGATTCCAAAAATGTGCTTAAAACAGTCATTTTCTCACTCCAAGTGGGTTTTACAGGAAATTTTGTCACTGACTGTACTTTCAAACTGTTTTCCTGGCAATTCAAATTTTGACACCGCTTTTCTCCCTGACTGTACCAACTTTTGTAGTGTTTTTTCAGGTTACTGGATAGGAAATTTAATGAGGATTCCAAAAATGTGCTTAAAACAGTCATTTTCTCATTCCAAATGTGTTTTACAGACAATTTTGTCCCTGACTGTCCTTTCAAAGTTTTTCCTGGCAATTCAAACTTTAACACCGCTTTTCTACCTGACTGTACCAACTTTTGTAGTGTTTTTTCAGGTTACTGGATAGGAAATTTAATGAGGATTCCAAAAATGTTCTTAAAACAGTCATTTTCTTACTCCAAGTGGGTTTTACAGGCAATTTTGTCCCTGACTATCCTTTCAAACTGTGTTTCTGGCAATTCAAATTTTGACACCGTTTTTCTCCCTGACTATACCAAATTTTGTGGTGTTTTTTAAGTTACTGGATAGGAAATTTAATGAGGATTCCAAAAATGTGCTCAAAACAGTCATTTTCTCACTCCAAATGTGTTTTACAGGCAATTTTGTCCCTAACTATCCTTTCAAACTGCGTTCCTGGCAATTCAAATTTTGACACCGCTTTTCTCCCTGACTGTACTAAATTTTGTAGTGTTTTTTCAGGTTACTGGATAGGAAATTTAATGAGGATTCCTAAAATGTGCTTAAAACAGTCATTTTCTCACTCCAAGTTGGTTTTACAGGCAATTTTGTCCCTGACTGTCCTTTCAAAGTTTTTCCGGGCAATTCAAATTTTTACACCGCTTTTCTCCCTGACTATACCAAATTTTGTGGTGTTTTTTAAGTTACTGGATAGGAAATTTAATGAGAATTCCAAAAATGTGCTTAAAACAGTAATTTTCTCACTCCAAGTGGGTTTGACAAGCAATTTTGTCCCTGACTATCAAACTGTGCTCAAAAGTTGCAAAAATCAGGGTTTAGAAAAATTTTCTTGCATTATTCGATACAAAACGCGTTTCTGAGATTTATGACAATTATTTTGTTAGTGGTCACGTGACTGCTTAACTAAATCATCCTCCAAATACCACGTGTTATCTGCAACTAATATCAAAACTGTTAAAATTTATAAAAATTACAGTTTAACACAGTTTTCGAAACAAGACGTGTTTCTGAGATTTATGACAGTTATTTTGACAATAGGGAACATTTCAATTTTTGTTTTATCCAATAATATGATTAAGCAGTGTCTGAAAAAAGGTCAATTCCAAGTTTCATTACTCTAAAATAAAAAATGGCTTGTTAATAAACATTTTTAGTTCCGCTGGCCACATGACGTCATGTAGCATTTTTTAGCACAGTATGACGTCAGGATCATTAGCCGGGCCATTTTGGTTTCTAATAGAGTATGTACTGAAGGGTTTAAAGCAAAAAATGTTTGTCAAGTTCCTTATTGTCAGTAAAAATTACAAATTGTTTAAATAATCTGCAGATTTGCGTCATTTTTCTCATTTGAATATTGTTTTTCCTCTTCCCACAAAAATGATCTTTGTGACTCTAACCTGTCTTCCCCTGTGGTTACCCAACATGACGTAATCGAAAGGGTTCCTTAGTTACCAAGAATGACTGCGTACATAACGTTTTGCGGACGCCAACTGGACAGCGCCGCCCTTTTGCAAGACCTGACAGAATCAAACACCGCTTTCAGGGATGTGGTGAAGAAATGCCAGGCAAATTGCCGCACTAAAGGCATGCCCTTGTCTTCCTTCCTAATTAAACCCATGCAACGCATCACTAAATACCCGTTGTTGATCGGGAAAGTGTTGGAAAACACTCCTTCGCACCATCCAGGTATTATTTTATAATTCAAACAGTGCAGAGATTTTCTGAACCAAATTGCAGACTACAAACTACTGGAAGAAGCTTTGAGGATTTCGGAAAAGTTTGTGAGTTGCGTCAACGAAAACGTACGTCTGAAAGAGAACCAGGAACGTATGGAATGGTTGCAACAGAGCGTGCAAAACGAACTGAATTTGACGTTTAACGGTACCACAAACAAACTGGGACCTAGGCAATTGGTGCATTTTGGGGTTTTCACCAAATTGAAGACTGGGAAAGACCTGCTAGGGTTTTTGTTTAATGATTTTTTCATGCTGGTCCAACCGAGTAAAACTGTTGTGGGACAATTTACCTTCCAGAAGAATTCCAATATTACCTACAAAATGTACAAACAAGTAGGTTCCATGTAATGTCAAAATATTACCCTTTGAGAATGACGTCAAGCAGGTGCAAAAACACGCATGTCTGGAATTAGATCACAAATTTTAACCTACAAATGCTTTGAAAAATTAGTTTTAGAGAGTTTCAGTTGACATCTGGAAACTGTATCTTTTCGTACTCCAAAAAAAGCAGCACATTTAGAATTAGCATTTGGGCCTTCTCATTGATATTCGTTTAAATCAAAGTGACAGTAAATGTCAACGTTTTCAATTTGACAGGACGACAAAATTAACAACGTGCCTTTTTTGCTAAAATTGTCTATTTCACATGTTTGATATGCGCGAAACAAAGATGTAAAAAGATGACGTCATTCTCAAAAGGTAAAAATCCAACTAGTCACAGTTTGGGAAAATTTGTTTTTTTTTTTGGCAGCCAATTCTGGTACAAAACTTATCGTCGAGCAGAGAAAGCACGGAAACGGTGGAGAACGGTACCGATTCGAATCGGGTGCTCAAAATTCAAGACGAAAAAACCGGCTACAAGATTTTCCTTTTGACCGCCACGGTGCACGAGTGTAACACGTGGACGAAGAGAATCGAATCGACCAAGGAGGCTTACAGGAAATTCGATCAGCTGAGTAAACAAAACAAACGGAAAACTCGTAAGTGGTTGATCAAATTGCTTGGGTCGCAAAAATTCTCTGTTTTAAGCTGACTGTCCTTTCAAACTGTGTTTCTAACAGTTCAAATTTTGACACTGTTTTTCTAACTGACTATACTCGATTTTTTAGTGTTTTTTTAGACTATTGGATAGGAAATTTAACAAGGATTCCAAAAATGTGCTTAAAACTGTCATTTTCTCACTCCAAGTGAGTTTAACAGACGATTTTGTCGCTGACTGTGTTTTCAAACTTTGGCAGCACTTTTCTCCCTGACTGTACCGAATTTAGTGATATTTTTTTAGGCTATTGGATAGGAAATTTAATAAGGATTCCAAAAATGTGCTTAAAACTGTCATTTTCTCATTCCAAGTGGGTTTTACAGGCGATTTTGTCCTTGACTGTCCTTTCAAACTGTGTTTCTAGCAGTTCAAATTTTGACACTGTTTTTCTAACTGACTATACTCGATTTTTTAGTGTTTTTTTAGACTATTGGATAGTAAATTTAACGAGGATTCCAAAAATGTGCTTAAAACTGTCATTTTCGTACTCCAAGTGGGTTTTACAGGCGATTTTGTCTCTGACTGTCCTTTCAAACTGTGTTTCTGGCAGTTCAAACTTTGATACTGTTTTTTTAACTGACTATACTCGATTTTTTAGTGTTTTTTTAGGTTAGTGGATAGGAAATTTAATGAGGATTCCAAAAATGTGCTTAAAACTGTCATTTTCTCACTCCAAGTGAGTTTTACAGGCGATTTTGTCGCTGACTGTCCTTTCAAACTGTGTTTCTAACAATTCAAACTTTGACACCATTTTTCACCATGACTGTACCAATATGTTTTTTGTTTTTTTTGGCTATTGAATAGGAAATTTAATGAGGATTCCAAAAATGTATTTAAATCAAACATTTTCTTACTAGAAGTGGGTTTCACCAGCGATTTTGTCCCTGACTGTCCTTCCGAACTGTGTTTCTTTTAGTTCAAAATTTGACACTGCTTTTCTCCCAGACTGTACCACATTTTATACGGTTTTTCCAAGTAACTGAATAGGAAATTTAACGAGGATTCCAAAAATGTGCTTAAAACTGTCATTTTCTCATTTATTATTCCTAGATAATCCATCAGTATACAGGGTGTCCCAAATTTGAGCAACAAACCAAACTTATAATTTTTTTTTCGATTTTTGGAATCTACGTCAAATTCTAGGTCTACTTGATGTAAAATGTTTGTATCGATATTCAATTGTTTTTGCTCTAGCAGTCTTACTTTGACCACCCTCCTCGAAAGCAGAAATTCCCGATTTGAGCGAAATTTTAGTGCACTTTTCCAGAAAATCGTCCATAACTCGCTTATTTGAAACACTCTGTATAAAACCATTGTATAACAAAAGAAAGCTAATAAACGTGGCAATCACGTGACGTTGAGCGGGCACGGATAAGTTTCCCCGTTTAGCCGCTAGAGGGCGTCAAAGTTGACTCTCGTTTTTTACAGTTTTTACTCAATATCTCAAGAAGGTTTCAGGTTAGAGGTTCGAAATTTTTATTACAAATGCACCTCGATGGGATGCAACTTTTACCTTCTATACACTTTTTTGGTACCATGCACCGTTTTGCCTGGAAAAATTTAAAACTAGAATTGTCAAGAATTTTCAAAGCTGATACCTTCAGATTTTTTTCAGAAAATTTTTTATTTTCAAAATTAACCTCGTCTGCTTAAATACCTTCAGGTTAATAGTACAAAAATGACGTAGAGTATAATTTATCAAAGTGTCATTTTGCAAGGGTGCCACGCCCTAAAGTGTCAAAATTGACATCATTTCAAGGTCATCTCCGAAACGGTGCCAATTAGAGCAAAATGGACGTGAGATTTGTCTTCCCCAGGTTCAAATTAGTTTAAAAAATCACTTTGATTGAGAAAAATCCAAAATGGAGGTTAGTATAGTAGAGCCAAAAAATCCCTAATTTAGATAAAATTTTCGTGCACTTTTCCAGAAAATCGTCCATAACTCGCTTATTTGAAACACCCTGTATAAAACCACCGTATAACAAAAGAAAGCTAATAAACGTGGCAATCACGTGACGTTGAGCGGGCACGGCTAAGTTGCCCCGTTTAGCCGCTAGAGGGCGTCAAAGTTGACTCTCGTTTTTTGCTCAATATCCCAGAAAGGTTTCAGGTTAGAGGTCTGAAACTTTTACCACAGCATGCCCCTCGATGGGATGCAACTTTTACCTTCTATACACTTTTTTGGTACCATGCACCGTTTTACCTGGAAAAATTAAAAACTAGAATTGTCAAGAACTGACTTTTTCCAGAACATTTTTTGTTTTTAAAATTAACCTCAACTGCCTATTTTAGAATTTTTCCGGAAAAATTTAATTTTCCGGAAATTTTACATCCCTGGTAATTTACTAATATACTAATGTTCTCTACTGTTGTCTTGACAACCATCATCATTTGACACTGTCTTGTCTATAATAGTTACCATGACAATCACACTGGACGTCAGTAAACTGTCCTTACGTTGCTAGCTTGTTTTTTTTTTTGTGAAAGGGGCTTACATTTTGTGCTTTTTGTCTTGAAACTGCAGAGCTTCAGCTGGGGCCATCTAGCGGCCGCCTTCTCGTCCTCGTCCAAAAAGGGAAACGCTTCATCACCTCGGGTAAGCCGTTTTTAACTCCCAACTTTTTCCAGTACTAAACACGAGCAAATACTTGTGGGTGACCGTTTTCGAAGCCACCAACATACTGACCAAATGTAACTCGCAAACATGTAGTTATAATAAGCGGAAAGGTAACTCCCTGAAGGGTTCTGTAGGGTTTTAAAAAAATTATTTCCATTGATTCGTAAAAACTGTATTCCAAACAGGCAAACCGCACACGGAAAACGTGTACTGCAAAGTGAGCTTGGGGAATCAAGAGCAAGAAACGGATTTCGCTAAGGACAGCCTGAATAACGGGAATGTGCCTCTGAATACCGCTCCCCAGGTTCCCACTTTGTCTTGGAATTGCAGTATGCAGTTTCAGCTTCGCAGCTTAAACGAAGAAGTGCTCACTTTTGTGGTGCTGGAGCACAACCCTTACAGCTTAGACGGTGAGTTTACCCCTCAAATTTTAACCACAATTTACATTTTTTCAATAGAATTTCTGGGAAAAGCTGAGTTGAAACTGAAAGACATCTACAGCGAATCGCAAAACATTAACGGGCCAATGGTTAAAAAGTTGATTTTACATCAAGTTGAAAGTGGGGAATTGACAGTTAAATTGGATTTACATATGTTTCAGCAGTATTAGAAGCGGACCACCATATTTCTACTTTTACTCAACTTTATACAAATAATATTTATTGCATAGAGTGTCTTTTGGACTTAAGCTCGAAACTGCCAAAATTAATCAAATTTAACCCTTCGCATTTAATATTTATTAAGGACTTTATTAATGTATAGACCTAAAATGTATTATTTAATAGACAATAATAACATACACACACAGCATAAAGGGGGTGTTTTAATCTGTCCAATTAACCTATCAGAGATAAAGCGGATAATTAATCATAACAAATGTAATCTTGAGTGTTTCTAAAATCTTATCGAGACAACTAGAAACCTGATCTAAATAATGGAACAGTTTAAGTAAACTCAATCAATGTTTTGTGCCAAACCCTGCATTTTACTTATTCCATCTAAATCAATTAAAATGAACCTTAAATCAGTATTGTTTGTTTCATTTCTAATCTGTTTTAGTGTTAGCAATGTTTACGGTAAGTGCAGGCGCAGAAATATACTGGATTGTCAATTTATAAATCATGTTTTTCTATCATAAATTGACCAAACATATGGAAATCTTCGATTTTAGGGCTAAAATGTTACACCTGCTCCGCTACCGAGGATGAAGTAGACCAGACATGTGCCGACGAGATAACTTCCTCCTCCTCAGTAACAGTCACGGATTGTGACAAAAAATACTGCACCATAACGCGACAAGAGTATTTGGTAAAACCCTATTACTTTCGGTACTTATCGTATCGGGGCTAATAATATTGTATATAGGACCCTAAAGGTAAATTAGCCTCAATGAGCCGTAACTGCATGGACACAGTCACAGCAGATGGCGTTACTGAAGACAGCACTCACCGGTTCTACCAAAGATCTTGCAAAACTGATTTGTGCAATAATGGTACCGGTAAAGGTAGCACTCTTAGCTCCACCAGTTATTTAGGGGACAAGTCCACCATATACGCTCCTGGAACTGGACGTTCATCGGCTCACATTATTTTAGCCCCTGTTGTCTATTTAGCCGCATTAAGTTCAATTGTCTGGTTTGTTTAAAATTACTTTAATAAGCAAAAAAATAGAGAAATTATTATTAATATTAAATAAATAAAAAGGATATTATTTGAATGAGTTTTAAAAACTGAAAAAAAAACGGCAACCAGTTATACACCACGGAAAAGCAGTTGAAAGTATGACACCACGTGACTTTGCTCCCTCAGTAGAGCGTAGTATCACGTGACACTTATATCGGCCATCATCATTCATCAGCGAATTGTTCTTATTTCGTTGCATAACAAATTTCCAAATTTTCAGTAAAAATAAGGAAAATGCTGAAGCCCGCCGTCGTTTCCGGTTACCACCGGTCAGCCAGGTTTAAGGTTTTTAGGTTAAAAAATTAAAAAGTAGAATTGTGTGAATTGAACAGAAATATTGCATGTTTGACAGTAATGACAGTAAACAGCTGTGATAGTGTCTAAAAACAAATTCTCCAATAATCCAAAATATTGAGTTTATTATTTTGAGACAGTTTCTGGATTTTTTCCCATCAAAATTAACCAATGCCTTTAGGTGATAAGCTGGAAAACCAAAATCCCACTTTATACGTGAAAACCAACGAGCGTCCTGTCACTGAGAGTGAATATGATGATTCAGTGGTAGACCAATTCGATCAGAGGGAGATATTCGGTACGTAGCCCTTCAGTATTCAAACGCCCTGTTAATTATAGAAACTATAGACTTGATTCGAACTATAAACGACCCCGAGCACCCTCTCACCCTCGAAGAGCTCCATGTAGTGCAACAAGACTTGATTACCATAAACAATGAACAGAATGACATCAAGGTACTTTTCACCCCCACAATACCCCACTGTAGCATGGCTACATTGATTGGACTGTCCATAACAGTGAAATTGTTGAGGTGTTTACCAGCCAGATTCAAAGTTACCGTAAGTGTATAGTTTATGTCCTGTAAACTGATTATCTTTTTAACATTATAATGGAGGTTAGGTTGAAGTCACCCCAGGCACTCACAACTCTGAAAACCAAGTGAACAAACAGTTGGCGGACAAAGAACGAGTGGCTGCCGCTTTGGAAAACTCACATTTAATTAAAGTGATCAATCAGTGTATTGAAACTAGACGTAGAGGTTAAACAAAATGTCCAGACCGTTGTTAACGCCCTCTGCCCGGACTGACATCAATTCGGCGTACTACAAAGTGCGACGGTACTTTAGACGGTTGTTCAAGTTTGA
This sequence comes from Ips typographus, assembly GCF_016097725.1. Classification (NCBI taxonomy): domain Eukaryota; kingdom Metazoa; phylum Arthropoda; class Insecta; order Coleoptera; family Curculionidae; genus Ips; species Ips typographus. The sequence continues at coordinate 5,551,885 of NC_138431.1, forward strand.
CCAAATGGACTTTCAGTTTGCCTTGTGGCAAATGTTTTACCTGCTAGTCGCCCCGCAAAAGTTAACACGCGTATTCAGGGCTCGGAAAAATTTCAAGTCTCAATATGCGCGCGACGATCCGGCATTTTTCATTTTATTCGCCAGCGCTTTATGTTTAACTTCTGTCGGATTCGCGGTGGCTTTGGGATTCAGTTTTTTGCAATTTTTGACGTTTTTAATCATGGAAATTTTCGTCGACTGCATCGGCATTGGAATAGTGATTGCCACCACTTTGTGGTACGTCACCAACGCATTTTTAAAACCTAAAAATATGCCTCAAGATGTGGAGTGGGGTTTCGCTTTTGATATACATTTAAACGCCTTTTTTCCCCCTCTAATTTTAGTGCATTTTCTGCTCCTGATTTTTTACCATTCTTTTCTGGTGCACGATGGGGTCATGGCTGTCGTGTTTGGCAACGCTTTTTGGTTAGCCGCCGCTATTTACTATGTGTATATAACATTTTTAGGTTACAACTCAATGCAAATTCTTAACAAGGTCAATTTATTTCTCATGCCTATACCTTGGTTGATTATTTTGTATTTAATCACTGTGTATTTCGGCTACAATATTTCAAGCACTGTATTTACAATGTACAAGCAAAGGACTTTGCTGTAAACATTAAATTACTAATCAAACCTAAAAACGCATTTTATTATTAGTTTTTGACTGATTATTATAACTTTAGTTGCACGCCATCAAGATGAAAATGGGCGGCGTTGCCAATGTTATAAAAAAACGAACCAAAACTGAAGAATATGATTTTACTTTCAAATGTGACATCTAATGTCAAAACCCCCAGTGGTTTTTACTGTTTTAATTAAACTTTTGGGGTATTGGGAGTGAGGAAAGCTCAGTTTAAGCGTATTTTTGTGTAGAAACTTTGAGTAATAATGGAGATATGTTTATTTGCGTACATTTTCAGGTAGGGCCTTAACAATTCAATGTTTTTTATTGGTTGAATAAGCTAGTAAATGGTAATACTTACCTTTAGTACTGCAGGCACATTGTTAGATCAAACTGTAGATGTCAGCTTGGCACATAAATCTAATAAAGTTGTTTGGAGCTAGTATTCGACGGTTTTGGCATAACAGACAGCTGCGTGGCACGTTGTGGGAATGTGGTTTGTCCACTAGTAAACCGTTTAATGACCACAGGAACGTAAAATAGGATCACAAGTCACAACAAATTTCAAAATCGCTGATATTTACGTCAAACTTTGACACTTCGAGACGTATCGGGTGAGATAATCGGTGATCGGAATAGCTCGGTACACCGCCTACTATACTAGGAAGTGCTTGTCAAAAATTCCAATATGGCGGGAATAGTGCGGGTGACAGTTTGTATTGTGGAAATTGAGGTTTTTGAGGATTAGATGAATTTTTACGGTTTAAAATGAAAACTTGAGGTTATTTGCGTAAGTTATTTTTGTTTGCTGCCGTTCATAAGTTTTTCAAGCCGCATTGTAACAGTAATTCAGGAAAAAGCCTAACCGTGCAAGTTTTTTACCTCACCAAAAAACCGGATCTAACTCAACAGTGGTTGAACACTTTGAAGTGGGATGATTTTACTCCAACACCATACTCAATGGTAAGTACAAGTCCTTTCTAGGTTCAGTAAACTTATTAGGTACTTGCTACATGCACAAGTATGTGAGTTACATTTTAAAGCATCTTTCATTGTGAGAGCAACAAAAATAATTTTGAACGAATGATCTTGGTAATAACATAAGAACCATTTACCAGTTATGCTTACCTAGTTTCAAGAATTTACAGATTTTCTCACATTGAACAGTGTTTAAACTAGTTTGCTGTTTGTTGTAACGCATTCGCCAATTGTCAAGAAAACTTGGTAATTAAACATAAAAAAAGATTCCCATTATTAGTTTTTAATCTGCATTGCCTCTCCTCCAGTCTATAGAAAGGCATGAGGGAAGCCTATATAACCAAAAATGGATGTTTAAGGGGTGGTTAGATAGATAGAATTAACCTTGTTATTGCGCTTTCCGCATTCACCACTTGTCAAGAAAACAGGGTAATCATAAAAACGCTTTTCATTGTTAGTTTTTAATTTGCATTGCCTCTCTTCCAGTCGATAGAAAGGCATGGAAGAAGCCTATATATCCAAAAAGGGAATTTTAGGGGTGATTAGATAGATAGAATTAACCTTGTTCTTGCGCTTTCCGCATTCGCCAATTGCCAAGAAAACACGGTAATTAAACATAAAAACGCTTTTTATTATTAGTTTTTAATTTGCATTGCCTTTCCTCCAGTCGATAGAAAGGCATGGAGGAAGCCTATATATCCAAAAATGGATGTTTAGGGGTGGTTAGATAGATAGAGTTAACCTTGTTTTTGCGCTTTCCGCATTCGCCAATTGTCAAGAAAACTGGGTAATTAAACATAAAAACTCTTTTTATTATTACAGTTTTGCATAAACAACATTAACTATCGTTTTTTGGCGCTTATTGGGGCGTTACCACCAGCTGTAGTGGGGTCATTTTGTTTGGTTGGGTCATATTTGTAGGTCTTTTGGATGGGACCTTTCCCAGCTTTTCTAAACTGTATTGCATCAAGTCTGCGCCTTTCCTCCAGTTCTTTGGTGATTTTTATATTAGTCCATGCTACAGTATTAGTAATTTGTTAACGCCTAAAAGTCACCAGCATCAATAATCAACTTACAATCTTTAACGCCCTCCGTAAACCCTTTAGGCTTCATGGGCAGCTGATCGGGCGAAAAGTTTTGCAGTTTCTCGATTTTAAAATATTCGCGCACCCTGGGAATGCGCAAAAACGCCACCTGGACGAGGGAAATAAAATTACTGGACACCCAGTAACACAAAATAGCGCCCGGGAAATTGACGGTAAACGGCAATATCACAAGGGGCATTCCCCTTAGAACGTACTTCATAATTGCCCCATTTTGCGAGGATATTCGTGCCGAATCAGTGCCAATCTAAAATTGTACGCGTTAAAAATTCTCCCTACTTTTAATTACGGTTTTCAACCTCTATGGTTAACCATAAAGTTAAACTGGTGATAACCGGTAGAATGAAAAACTGGTCGGGAACTGTAAGGTCCTCGAACCAGAATAAACCACCGTGCCGTAAACTGTCCACTGGTACGTTAGCCATTTCGCGGAGCCCCATAAAGAAAGACACAAAAATAGGAGCCTAAGCTCCCTATTAAAACATTCCTCAAACCTCATAACAAATTACACACCTGAGCTAAAGGAACTAACATATTTTTAATAGGGTTTACCCCCTTTTCTTTCATAAAGAGCATTAGCTCTTGTCCGTATCTTGCAGAACCAATTGCGTCTCCTTAAAAAAATCTTTTTTTCAAAAAAACAGCTGGAAAAACATTTAAAAAAACCAACCAGTTTGTCTGGCTTCGGTCATTTTAAGTTGCAACGCCTGCATTTGCGGTAAAATATTATTCATTCTGGCCGCGTTCCTTTGAGATAGAACCACCAAAGGAAACAGACAAATTCTGATGATTAAAGTTCCTATAAAAATAATGTTTTCACTCCCAAAAAGTCCGTTCACGAGCAGCTACCTATCATAATGGCCATCCACCAGTCAACTCCCATAGTCACGTGGACGTATTCCATGCAGTTTTGCACTAATCCAACTGGAGTCCATCCACCTAAACCGAGAGAAGCGAAAGTCGGCTCTCCCAAGTCGTTTAATTGTTTTAGGGCCTCGGCAGCTGCGTCCGGAATTGCCGGAGGCTCCGGAATCACCTCGGTTGTTCCTGCATGTTATTTGTTGTCAATATAAGTCTGTGAATATTGTGTAAAATTTTCATTCATTCAATGGGTTGCCTAAACTCAGCCCATTGGCGTTTTAAGATGTGCAGGGTTGCCAGACTATTTCTTTTTAGGGGATTTCTCCTGGAGGAAAAATATTTACCAGGGGACTCCTTTTAGGAGAGTTTCAGTTTACTGTCAATTTATGACATCTTCAATAAAACTTGATTAAATGACTGCTTTGTTTTCCGGTCAATAGTTTGTTTAGTTAAAAAAAAGCCAAAATTATATTATTTTATTATTTGAACAAACCTTCTAGCTGTCATAGTAACCAAGTGAGCACGTGTCAAATAAGAACACCTGCCATCTTAAAAGAAACAGAAGAATTAATAAGGATCCAAAAAATGCGCTTAAAACAGTCATTTTCTTATTCCAAATTATTCTCTAAATCTGTCAGAATTGTCAAAATTTTACTAGAATTTGCAAGAATTACATTTTAACACAGTTTTCGAAACAAGACGATTTTCTGAGATTTAACAGTTATTTTGACAATAATTGTCACTTCATCTAACTAAATCGTGTTCTAAAATCACGTGACAACTGTCACTAACGTCAAAACTGTCAAAATAAGCTCTAAGTTGTAAAAATCAGGGTCTAGAAATGTTTTCTTGTAGTATTTACTATAAAACGTGTTTTTGAGATTTATTATCGTTATTTTAACAATTATCACGTGACCGTCTAACTAAATAGCAATCTACAATCACGTGACAACTGTTAGAGCTCGAATCAGATGAGAAAAGGCCACCGCATCATCAATGACGCAGTTTTTAAAACTATTTCTTTCTCCTTCTACAGTTGCCGTCGCATTAGATATAATCAGAGGCGTCCTATTAAAATATTCCCGAAAATAAATTGTTAAGCGGTCAAAAAGCCACTTGGCAACGTAGTACGGTTTTTACTTGGACACAATTAAAACAGATGCGGCAGCGGCCAGGGACAGATGGACCTTTTTATATGCTTTTACTAGCCGGCACTCTAAACGGTGTTGCCAAGTTTAAAAAAATGTAGTGGCGGACAGGGAGACTTAGGGGGTTAGGTTAGGTTCCGTTTTAGTCCGGTGTTTTGGTTGTATTGTTGATGGTCGCAGTTGAAGTTCACACAGTGTTATGAATGAAAAACGTTATTTGTCATAATCTCTTCCAAAAAAGTTGGAAAGAAAGGTGTTATCATACACAGCCAAGGCCGTGAAATCGTCAGTAACGTCTTACAATTTATGAAGAAAGAAGCAGAAGGAGTTTCCATTCCTTTGAAAAACAGTCTTGTCAGTTTTGTCTTTTATTTTCTTTATTAAAAACGACGAAAACGTTTCATTTTACTGATAAAATAATAGCACGCCACTGACTGGCTGCAACAACTTGGAAAGTAACGAGAGCAGCAATATTTAAAGCGAGACGTACAGAGGTCGTGACATCATCGTTTGATGACGCCTGTGGCCTTTTCTTAGCTGATTCGAGCTCTACTAACGTCAAAACTGTCAAAATAAGCTCTAAGTTGTAAAAATCAGGGTCTAGAAATGTTTTCTTGTAGTATTTACTATAAAACGTGTTTTTGAGATTTATTATCGTTATTTTGTCAATTGTCACGTGACCGTCTAACTAAATAGTGTTCTACAATCACGTGACAACTGTCAAACTATGCTCTAAAGTCAAAAAAAGGTAAATTAGGGTTTAGAAACGTTTTCTTTTAGTATTCGATATAAAGAGTGTTTTTGAGATTTATGATTTTGACAATGGTCAGGTGACTGTTTAGCTAAATTACCCAATAAAACCACGTGATCTAACGATTACTATAAAAAAAATAAAAAATCATTATTTTATTTGTACTAAGAATCAATTATTAAAATTTTTGACAACTATTTAAAGACACTCTGTATAATAATGTAAAATGAATGAATTTGTTTTGATCTGTCGTTTTTTGACTGATTATTCAAAACATCTACCCCGAAAAAGAAAATACGTTTGGCAACCCTGAAGTTGTGGTGTCCTAATGAAGAAACTATACCACAACTACAGATAAACATAAACAAAAAAATGTTAGGTTAGGTTGCCCTATTTTCTCTCCTTAATTCAGTTAAGTTTTATTTAAAGCAATACAGAGGGTTCCCTAGTCCATAAGCTCTGTTCTTATAATGCTGCCATCTCTTATTGAAAACTGAAAATAACAGCCTGTTAGGCAGTTTGACTGAAATTGACCCTCTGTATCCAAATCTATTTGATATGAAAACTATTTTATTATATAAATTAACCTGAATTGATTAAGGGCACATCTGCTGCTTGCATAAAAACAAAATTAGAAAATACGAACAACTCAGGAAAAGAAATCTTACCATACTTTCCAGTTTTAACCACCACATAACTAGGATCAAGTTCCAAACCAGTTTTTCCAACTTTCTTACCTGCCTCTGAATAAACTGGAAATTGTTTATCCAGAACCAAAGCAAATTTTGGCCCTTATCACAACGATATATCCAAAGGAGCAGCATTTAAGTTTTAATTATTCTACTACATTTAGAGTTTGTTTGCCAGTTACCTGCTTTAACAGAATCATCTACCAGAGACAGTCCGGCTGCAGACAAAACTGCAGGCTTTCCCAGTTTGCTATAAAGCTTCTCAGCTACCTTGCTCCAATGTGTGCTTGTAGTCACTTTTACTTCATACCGCTCATTTATCTGACTGTCTTGCAATTTCTTCAAAGTGAAGTTGTAAATCACTCCCACAATTACACAACCAACTTACTTGTGGTATCCCCTTAAAACTTGCGGAAGCACTAAGTTGTTCAGCGGCATTCCGAAACTCTCTAGCAAGCTCCTGGTTCAGCTCCTGTGAGTTTACAACTTACTTTAGACTTGCAGGCATAATGTGTGCGCAAACTAACCTTAATGTGATGCAAGTTGGGGTTATTTCTACCGAAACGGGTTTTGGTGCATGCGACCTGCAGTTTCTTGCTTACCGTTTCGTTTAGTTTGTTTATACTCTGCAAACAAGGAGGGTAAAGTTATGATTATGGTGAAAATGATTGGATAACCTCACATCAAGAGGGTTGGAAAATTACCTTGGCGTTTTTTAAGGAAGCGATGAATGTCCGAAACTGAGTTAAACGGTGATAGTTGGACATTGTGTGAGACTGTACCAGTTAAGAAATTTGTTGTAACTTATTGGGTTTTTGCAAAATTTGCATTTAAAATATAAACATTGCGGTAACCAGTGCTATTTTAAGGATAAATATGTAATCTGTCAAGTGTCATTTGTCAGGTCAAAAGTCAGACCAAATTAGCCCCAGTGACAAGACATTTATGTGTATGACTGGTTGCCGTTATAATTTATACTTGTGGCGGTTTCGTTTGAATTTCAAGAGGGCTGGTGACTAGTGTAGAATCACCAAAGTAACCCCCGCATAAACAAAGAAAAACAAAACATCCAACTTTTTTTTTTGACAAATAAAATCAATCAAATTTCCTATCGAAAATCTAAAAAATCCATGGTAAATTGCGAGTAATGATCTAAAAATAAGATGTCGTTGGTGAGAGCGGTTCTGAGCCGGGTTCTAACCCGAGGGCGTGGCTTTGACGCGCTCATAAAACGCTCATTGGCCGAGGCAACGGGAGGTAAGAGACTCACAACCACCCCACCATTAGGACCGGGATGTCCGCCCTTAGACGACAGCAACCCTTGTAAATCGAACCGGATGAAGGGCTTGGTGCTGGGCATTTACACCAACCCAGACGATTTATTTGATCCTGGTAAATTAACGCCCACTGGCGAAAGGTACAACGCTATGGTATGTGGGAGGTTGTATGAGCTACTTAAGTACGCGGGGAAACCCCCTGGTAAAGGGGAGGTACGAGTTTACTTCAATCTGGATGAGGAGTTTAGCTCTGTGGTGGTCGTGGGGCTAGGTAGGGAGTGTCAAGGTTACGACGTATTCGAGCAGATGGATGAAGGTGCGTTGAATAATACCTAAAAGGGTTTGTTACGATTTGGGGCGTTTATAGGTAAGGAAGCTATCAGGATAGCTTCGGCCCAGGGTGCTAAAGCTCTACAAAAAATGAATGCGAGGAAAGTGTACGTGGAAAGTTTTGGACACGCCGAATCGGCCGCTGAAGGTTCAGCACTTGGAGTGTGGCTGTACCAAGAGAAAAAAATGAAAAAGTACCAAATTTTAATCCCCCAACTGGAACTGTACGACGATTGTGATTGGACGGGATGGCAAATCGGTCTGCAAAAAGCTGCCGCTCAGAACTTGGCCAGACAACTCATGGACACTCCAGCCAATTTGATGACGCCCACTTCGTTCGCTCAGAACGCTGTGGAGGTGCTGTGTAAATCGGGAGTTAACGTGGAGGTTAAAGTACGAGGATGGGCGGAAACTCAGAAAATGTACGCTTTTCTCGCGGTGGCTCAGGGTTCCTGTGAACCCCCCATTTTCTTGGAACTGAGCTATTACGGTGCATCTAGAGATGAACGACCTGTGGTAAGTAAAATGTGTAAAAGTCAATTTAAATCTATGGAGGGGGGGTGAAGGTTTTAATAGGTAAGGGAATCACGTACAATAGCGGAGGGTTGTGCCTAAAACAATGTAACAAACAACGATTCATGAGAGGAGACATGGGAGGTGCCGCTTGTGTGGTTGCAGCTTGTAGAGCTGTGGCCGGTCTTCAACTTCCCATCAATATTAGGGCTTTGGTAAGTCTAGTTTTCTTCTCCAACTCCCTCTAATGGTTTTATGGTAAACTAATCACAGGTACCACTATGCGAAAATATGCCGGGATGCGCAGCAATGAGACCTGGAGACATAGTCAAAGCCATGAACGGGAAAAGTATCAAAATCGAGTCGACAGATACTGCAGGTCGTCTATGTTTGGCCGACGCTCTAGTGTACGCGCAAAACTTTTGGCCCCGCTTCATAGTGGACGTGGGAACCATGACGAACGATATGAAACATTCTCTGGGCGCTGCAGCCAGTGGCGTATTCTCTAACTCTGAAGCTTTGTGGGAATACATGTTGGCCGCCTCGATGCACACTGGGGATCGCGTGTGGAGGTTCCCTCTTTGGGAACATTTCACCAAACTAGTAGCCCATCATCACAGTGTTGACGTGAAAACTTATGGTAGAGGAGGAAAGCCCAGGTGAGAGATTATCAATACGATCCTCCAGGTCACCAATGGGATCTTTGATGTATAGATGCGGTGAAGCGTGTAAGGTAGCGGCGTTTCTCAACGAGTTTGTGCCTTGCGGCGATTGGTTGCACATGGATACGTACGGGGTGATGAGGACAGACGGTAAGGACTATCCCTATTTGAGGGAAGGAATGTCGGGACGCCCCACCCGAACTTTGGTGGAATTTTTATCTCAATTGGTGTGCCATCGCGAATAATAAGTTGAGAAGTATTTTTTTTTGTGACGACACTGTGACCCCGTTTTTAGTGATGAGAGAAAATACAATTGTTTTTCGTTTTTATTTCTTTGTATTTTTTATTATCAATAAATTAGGCTGATTCTTTTCCATAATTATAAATCCTAGATCTCCGTCTTACATAGCAGGCCATGAAGACGCACAACATTTGTTGAATCCGCCGCCGGAGGGAGCCACTTTGTTTTTTTCTAATAATCACATGACCCCATGTTTACAAAATTATACGTAGGCCACGTGATTTTTGGATCATATCGCATTTAGATCCGAAAGGAATCAACTAATTACTAGTTGTCATTGTTGTTGTCACTGTGTTATTTATTTTGAATTTAAAATTTGAATATCCTTCACTAAAGTACTAAAAAGTATATTAAAAGTAAAGTTAAAGTTGCATATTTGTGTTCGTGAGTTTTGTGAGTGATATGAGAGTGTCAGATTATGAACCAAGAGCAACTTTTAGCAGGTTTAAGTTTCCTAATCCCGCAACTTACTTCTTATGAAAACCTTGTTGGAAATTTATCAAGATTTCAAGTGAGTATTGTTGAATTACTTTTTTTGTTGCTAAATAACTTATTACCTGGGTATACAGTATAAAATAGCATCACAAATAGCATGTTGTGGTGTTATCTATAGTATTATTGTATTTGCATTGATGGTAAAAGCAGGTTCACCATTATAGTCGGACTTACTAATTATTTACTATAGTACACACCTTTTTATCAAAAACTGATATTAACAAATAGAAAAACTCTAAAACAACCGGCTTAGCATGTAAAAAGCGCCCTCTCGCGTAGAAATTATCGTAATAGCTATCTGGTCCAATCTGTCAAAACGTGACTTCAAACAGTCCCATTAAAATGTATAAATCTAGATAATGTTTGTTTAAAAACAAAATTAGTACCATTTATATCATATTCCAAAGACTCAACAAAAAATGTCCAGATTAGATCTATAACTATGGATTAGGTTTTCAAAAAAAAGTGAAAATTGATTGATTATTGATTGATTAACTAATTGATTGTGCTGTCAAAAAAGTAAAGTAGACCAACTTCTAGTGACAGCACAAGAAACTCACTTATGAATAAGTTGTTAAAATGCTACCAATAGAAAAATCTTGACACATGGTGAATGCGCCGAACAAAAATTTCATGTGTCAAGATTTCTGTATTGATTTTAAAACTTTTCCTGGATATTCGACAAAGCTGAAACTAGGGTTTTGAAGTAGCTAATGAACCACTTTAGAATCCTAGTCAGTTAAAATGCATTTTGAAAAAAGTGGAAAGGTGCAATTTTTTGAGATATCAAAATGCATTTTTAACTGCTTAGAATCTTAAACTGGTACATTAGCTACTGAAGAACCCAGTTGTCGAAGAGTCAGACAAAAATCTGTTTAAAATGTTCGCCAACAAAATAAAAAATCTTGACATGGTGAACGCGACTGTTTGTAAATTTGGTACGTAAAATTAATTAATCTACTAGATACTGTAGACATACGTCATGTCCATCTAGCTTAGTATTCACATGTAATAGAAAAGGAACTAGCCACTCTAGGAGGTACTTTACAAATAAAACTCAATGAAAGAATAAATAATCAAAAAATTAATTTAATTCATTAACTCGCGGGAGGTGGGGGGGGGGGCACAATAAACAATCTCTGTACAAAGGGAGCCCAACAAATGACAGATCCACGTATTAACAAAAATAACAAGGCACTGCAGTCCGTATCATATTTTTGGTCTAATCAACACCTTATTTATACGTATATCGACACACTACTCACTTCATCAATTCAGCTAAAATAAATAGTAATCAAAATTTTCACTACTTGTCTACTAAACAATAATGATAATCAGTAAAACTACTTCGTTGTAGTGCTGCTGCAGCTAACAACAATAATAAACTAGTAATACCTGAGTGCAAAAAAAAATGTAAAAACCTAAAGGAGGAAAAAATCTTTAACAAATTAGAACCGAACTATAATACTTAATGCAAAACGATTAGACGTCAAATCTATTTTATACACACGCGCACTCGCAACTATTAAAAAAATAAAAGAAATCGATTTGACTAAGGCCAATGTAATGTTGTTCCCTGACACGGTCGCCTTGTTTACGATTTACAGAGCGGTAAAATGAGCAAAATGTCCCTGTAAATTATAAATGTACAGCAATGAGATCACAGTCTTTGTGTTAAACAGGAGGAAACTAATAAGAAATTTCGGTCAGGAACCAAAAAAACTTATTTTCTTGATGTCTGAACGAAATTTAGGCACCTTATTGCAACCGCCCTAAACAAATTGATCTCCGATACAGTCTTTATATTTTCAATTAACTACTTACCAGTACCAGCATTTGGTACCAATTACATTGTGTATACATACGTATCTATACAAGTTTGGTTTTTTTGGTAAAATTATAGTAAATATAACAATAATATTCAGTTAGGAAGTGCACTTTTTTTTTAAGGTTTAAAAAGTCTTACTGTAGGCTTGGTTGACTAAAACTCTTTTTTTTTTTGGTAACAGCGGTTGACAACCAAAAGCCCCCGTATATTATGTCAATATCACAATTTCACTTTATCCGGTACAGCTTCCGTCTCTTTTTGTGAAAACCCAGTCCTTCACATGTAAAAATTTAACTAAACCAAACGAACGGAATTGTTTAAAAACGCACGAACTGCCTCTACCGGACCTTCTTGCGCATCTTAGTGGGCGTGCCGCAAACGTCATTCTGATCGCTCAGTTTCCGTTTTCGCGTCCTGTGCGGCAACGAAATGAAGCTGAGCGGATCCGAATCGATTTCCAATCGTTGACGGAGAATTCGTTCGCTCTGTCTCGTTTGCACGTACACTTTTCGTTTGTTTTTCCGTCTCGCTTGTACGCCATTCGAGTCGACGGACGCCTTGTCGGACAACACGATGCCGCTCGAGCAGGTCGACTCTCTCATATCCGACACGCGGCTATTCAACTCATCAGTCTTTTTAGTGTGGGACAGTTCCAGGGACAGTTTACTTTTCAGAGAGCTCTCGCTAGTGAACGATGACGAGCCGCTGCTGTTATTGTCGCTTGAACTCTTCTTTTTGCGGCGGCGTTGAGCCAATTTAGCGCTTAGCACGTCCTAAAACAAAACGAAAACACCCTTAAGTCACGTCAGAAAAACAAAATAATCTATCTTATTAGCTAAAAATATCAAATAATATACACATTCCAGTATTCTTGAAAGGAGGGAAATTATCAAGAGGAAGGTCTGTAGAATGTGTCAGGAACCCGCAATTGTCAGCTTCCTCTGTCACATTCTATCAACGTTTCTCGTAAGAATTCCGTTCGCTGTTTTGAAGAATTAAGGCCCAGGGAGTTTTTAAATAATTTATTAATAATATTGTTTACAAATTCTAGCTAATCCCTATTTCATTATACACAATCTATATACAGGTGTGGTAAATCCAAAACGGACCATAGGAAAACCGTGTAACGGACAGAGAAACGTAGGTAATTGCATGCGCGGGAGAGAGACAGAAAACGAAAAAAATATCAAGTAGGCCATGTATTTAGCGCGCTGTTGCCAAACGCCGTAAGTATTCAATACCCTCGACAAACTTACTTACGGCGTTTGGCAACAGCGCGCTAAAAACATGGCCTACTTGATATTTTTTTCGTTTGCTGTCTTAGTCCCGCGCATGCAATAATGTACGTTTCTCCGTCCGTTACACGGTTTTCCTATGGTCCGTTTTGGATTTACCACACCTGTATACTCATCTATTCTGGCAACCATTCTGACAGCTAAGTGCAACAACATGACAAGTAGTAAGGTTACATTTTGAGCCCCCTTTTAAGGGGGAGATGGCTGTGGAGGTCCCCCCTTCTTGAAAAAGCCCTGACGAAGGGTAACAGGCAGTCCTAAAATGGGGGGGCGCAGCCCAAAAGTTGTCAAAAGCCTGTGGGATTTAGTGTTGTGCTGTCCCTTTAAATTCTTCAAAAAACTGTTTTGAGCCCCTTTTTAATGGTCCTCCTTTAGAAAAAACTCTGGCTAGAAATAACATTGTCCTAAATGGGGGGCAAATGTGTGAAAGTTAGTGACGTTTTGCTTGCCTCCCAAACTGCTAAATAGCCTGTTTTGAGCCCCCTTTTAAGACGGAGGGTTGTGGCAGTGACCCCCTTTTTGGAAAAGCCTTGACAAGGATCAACAAGCTTTTTGACAAGCAGTCAAAAAGAGGAGGCGCAGCCCTAACCCTGCTAAAAGTGTGTGGGAGTTACTGTTGTCTGGTATCACCTAAAAACCTGTTTTGAGCCCCTTTTACGAGGGAGAAAGGTAAAAGCCTTGGCAAGGGATGACGACCAGTGGAAATAGCTTTAACCTCTTTAAGAAGGGTTTCAGCAGTGTCCCCCCTTTAAAAAAATCCCTGGCAAAAGGTGGAAAAATAGGGCAACCCTAACCTCATTGAAAATGTGTTGAATTTAGTGCAGTTTTTAGACAAGTAAACTGATTTTAGACAGTATAGTTTTCGCATATAATTGGAATTATACGCTCGTTGAAGAATATCCTAGAATACCACGGGATAACTGTCAAATGTTACCCTTTACTCACTCACTCACCAAGCAAGCTTACTGTGACTCATCCCACATAACGTAAAACTGCGTTTAATACACAAAAATCGGGAAGCTTAGTCTGAAATGTAGCTAATTTACAAGAAAATGTCTTTTGGTAATTTAGAGGACAAATCCAAATTGACAGTTTTGCCGTGTGTATGACGTAGACGATTTTCAGCAGTTTGATTGGCTATGGCTGTCTGAAGGCAAAGTGCAATGTTGCCAAATAACACGTTTTATAGCGCGACACGAAAACTTATTCTTATTTCACTGGACAAAAAGTTATAGCAACTTAAACACTGTAAAGACTGATGATAGAAACAGCTCCTGGCAGTTAATTGGTGAAAACCCAAAACATCATATCTAGCAGAGCAAATTTGAATCTTTTTATTAAATTTTTGTAAAAACTAACATATTTTATATATTTTTTGCGTTTTATTCAAATATGAAATAAGAACGATGTAGGATTATAGTCCATTTATAAAGGAATACAAATGTACAAACAACCAGCCACAAGTAAGGAACAATTCTCACCTGTAATCTGAATCCTTCACGTTGGGCTTGGTGGAAGGCACTAAACGTGGTCTGTAACGTTCTCTCGGCTCCCGTGGACAGCACATCGGGCGTCATCAGAGCAGTTTCGCCCATTTTTCCATGCTGCTTGCCCTGCACCCAATCGTTGCATCTCAGATCGACCATTTGCAGGCGCTGACTCGGGGTGACGGTGAGCAACCCCTCCACCACTTTCTTTGCGTCGAGGGACACGTCCTCCCAAGCGGGCGAATCAAAATTGAAATCTCCACATTTGATGCGTTCCATAATGGAGACGACGTTTTCGTCGCGGCTACGCGCGTGAAACGGCGCTTTACCGCACAGCATCGTGTAGAGAATCACCCCTAAACTCCACAGGTCGCAATTCTCGTCGTAGCCTTCCGGATCGCCTTTCAGTACTTCGGGGGCGGCGTAGTGAAGAGTGAAGCATGGAGTGTGTAAAGATTCTTTTTCCCTTTTGAGACGGGCGAATCCAAAGTCGATGATTTTGATTTCGGCATCTTCCTCGGACGACGTAAAAACTAAATTTTCGGGCTTCAAATCCCGGTGAACCACGCCACGATCGTGCATAAAACTAACGGCCGAGACCAGTTTTTTCAAAATGGCCGACGCTTCACTTTCGAGAAATCTGGTACGATTACGGATCCGGTCGAACAGTTCGCCACCTTCTAGCAATTCCATTACTAAGTACGTGTAGCTGGAAAGAGAAATAAGCAACATAATACAAACTGACCCTAATTTTTAACAAGAAATAAGATAAGATTATAAAAATAGAAGAGATCCCAAGAACCCTTTACATAAACCATCCAACCAACTTCTTTATGAACGCACACAAATGACAACAAATTCAGAAAGACTGCCTTATTCTCTACGTCACTGGATATTTTTCAAAAATTTCAGTTTTTTTTTTTTACTTTACTTGTTCAATTTGACAAAATAACTATTTCTTATAAAATTCAGATTTAAAACTTCGTTTACGAGATAATTGAGTTGTTACGTTCAAAAACCCAAAACCAACCCAACCCAACTTAAAAATTGTCTTGAGAGGCTTAAAAATTATAACGGGTGTTCAATAATTGTTATGGTCGTAGTTGGCTGTGGTTCTCCGGCGGATTGACAGCTGTCATATAATCGCAACGTTATCCAAGACATACGCTTTTTGTGACAATTGCCATCCATAGGCGACCTGACCATAACAATTATTAAACACCCGTTATTTGTAACCAGTTTTCAGACAAATTGAAAGACTTTAACACAGTTTGAAAGGACAGGCAAGGACAAAATCGCCTGTAAAACCCATTTGTGGTGTGAAAATGACAGTTTTAAGCACATTTTTGGAATCCTCATTAAGTTTCCTATCCAATAACCAAAAAAAAAAGCACAAAATTCGGTACAGTCAGGGAGAAAAGTGCTGCCAAAGTTTAAACTGGCAGAAACACAGTTTGAAAACACAGTCAGCGACAAAATCGTCTGTTAAACTCACTTGGAATGAGAAAATGACAGTTTTAAGCACATTTTTGGAATCCTCATTAAATTTCCTATCTACTAACCTAGAAAAACACTAAAAAATCGAGTATAGTCAGTTAGAAAAACAGTGTCAAAATTTGAACTGCCAGAAACACAGTTTAAAAGGACAGTCAGAGACAAAATCGCGTGTAAAACCCACTTGGAATGAGAAAATGACAGTTTTAAGCACATTTTTGGAATCCTCATTAAGTTTCCTATCCAATAACCAAAAAAAAAATCACAAAATTCGGTACAGTCAGGGAGAAAAGTGCTGCCAAAGTTTGAACTGGCAGAAACACAGTTTGAAAACACAGTCAGCGACAAAATCGTCTATTAAACTCACTTGGAATGAGAAAATGACAGTTTTAAGCACATTTTTGGAATCCTCATTAAATTTCCTATCTACTAACCTAGAAAAACACTGAAAAATCGAGTATAGTCAGTTAGAAAAACAGTGTCAAAATTTGAACTGCTTGAAACACAGTTTGAAAGGACAGTCAGCGACAAAATCGCCTGTAAAACCCACTTGGAATGAGAAAATGACAGTTTTAAGCACATTTTTGGAATCCTCATTAAATTTCCTATCTACTAACCTAGAAAAACACTAAAAAATCGAGTATAGTCAGTTAGAAAAACAGTGTCAAAATTTGAACTGCTTGAAACACAGTTTGAAAGGACAGTCAGCGACAAAATCGTCTATTAAACTCACTTGGAATGAGAAAATGACAGTTTTAAGCACATTTTTGGAATCCTCATTAAATTTTCTATCTACTAACCTAGAAAAACACTAAAAAATCGAGTATAGTCAGTTAGAAAAACAGTGTCAAAATTTGAACTGCTAGAAACACAGTTTGAAAGGACAGTCAACGACAAAATCGCCTGTAAAACCCACTTGGAATGAGAAAATGACAGTTTTAAGCACATTTTTGGAATCCTCATTTAATTTCCTATATAATAACTGGAAAAAGTCTTATAAAATTTAGTACAGTCTGCGAGAAAAGCAGTGTCAAACTTTGAACTACCAGAAACACAGTTTGAAAGGACAGTCAGGGACAAAATCGCCTGTAAAATTTATTTGGAAATAGAAAATGGCTGTTTTAAGCATATTTTTGGAATCTACGTTAAATGTTCTATTCAATAACCTGAAAAAACACTACAAAATTTGGTACAGTCAGTGCGAAAACGGTGTCAAAGTTTGAACTGCCAGAAACACAGTTCGGAAGGACAGTCAGGGACTTGAAATCCACTTGTAGTGTGAAAATGACTGTTTTAAGCATATTTTTGGAATCTGATCCTTCTAATAAACACTAACTTTTAACATAAAAACTGAATTTGTGTTGAATTTTTGTGTGAAACTTTGTTTTTGGGATTAAAGCTTTGCAATTTTCAAGATTAATAAGATTTATGAAAATTTTAAATTTCTAATGAACAACCCTATAAAACAGAAACAACATTTCAAAAAACAATTGATTCTCACCTGTCATCGTGCAAACAATCAATCAAACTGACAATATTGGGATGGCCTTGACAGGCCCGGAGCAGATTAATTTCCTGGGTACAATCTCGCACTCTGCTGATAATTTTGACGGCAAACTCCTTGCCAGTGCTGCGCTGAGTGCATTTCCGACAAATCGAAAAAGTACCGTCCCCCAAAATTGGTTCGTCCAAGTCCATTTCGTATTGTTGAAAGAAGGGGGAGTTGTCCAGCTGGGACTGGAGGAAACTGTAGGGGTCGCAACCTCTACCCGAGAGGGCGTTCTTTGAGAAAACGATAGAGGGCGCCACGTACGAGTAACCTTTGAAGAGTTTATCGTAGTTGGGCGGTACCACGGCCGGTGAATCTGTCGGCGACATGGTGGTGAACTCTTCACTGAAGTTGGACACGTCCAGCTCGTTTCTGTCAGACGTACACATTACAACCTGTCACAAAAGTCACTTTAAGAGCTACTTTACCTAATCACAGGTACAAAAGGTGCCGGAATCTCTTTATTGGCCAGTTTATTCCAGTCTAAACATTTGAAGAAGGCGTGCCGTTTCAGTTCTTTGGCATCTTCTTCCCCACCACCAAGACGTCGCCTGGGGTCCTTTACCAGCAGTTTGCTGATAAAGTCTGCCACATCTTTGCCTAGAGCTGTGTAAAATGGTTCAGTAAAGCCAAAAGTCTAAAGGGGGTTTTTAGAAAACTTACAGTCAGGAATAGGAGGCGTGGTCCTCAAAATTCTTTTAGAGATTTCCGGTTGGGTGTTGCGTTCCCCCTCCACAGTGAAGGGGGAAGCTCCCGTGAGTAGTTCGTAGGTCAAAACGCCAACAGACCACCAATCCACAGCCTGGAAAAAATCATTGTTAATAACATAATTTAAAAACAGCTGATTGAAGCGTTCTATTTATAACGGACGACCCGAAAAGTTACATTTAAAAATAACCTAAAATGCAAACTTGTTTTCTAAAATGGTCGGCACGTTTCTTTTGGTTTTCCTGGCACTTAACCCATTTAGCCGAGCATGGAGGAGGATTAACGGTTTCTAGGTCGATTGAAATTACATTTACAAGACTTTTTCCAGTCCTTGGCCCATTTTCTGGAGAGTTTTAAGGACAAAAACAATTTCATTCACTAAAGCACAAAGCGAATGGTCCAGTCACCCACACCCACTGGTAAACCTTGACGTTTTCTCAGGAAATAACGTACTTAAGTATAAACTGGTTATTTACAGTCTGGCACTGTCTCTTTTTGGGTAAAGTCCACACTTTTTACGTTACAACAACCACTCCTTCTCTACATGGCATATATGAACCATGACCTACAGAATAGCTGTACATTTATTAGGTTAGCCTGGCCAAAGCAACAAGTTATCACGACCTATAAATATATGCACAGCTAAACCTTGTACTTTGCAATGCTGCTTAAAAATAGAATCTATTAATTGAATTAATCCGCTCGCCTGGAATTACAAAGATAAGCCCCGTGTTCTAGTGCACTTTGAGACACTTTACCAACAGCAACTTCGCAGTTGCATTCAATGCAAAATAATTGCGACATTAAAATCGAGTGAGTTTTTCACACTACAACACAAACAAAATGTAGTACAAGTTGGTAATCCTCATTTGTGGTAGGTAACAGTTTGGATATGTACTATGAAAGTTTAGCAACTCGCGTCATCTCAAGAAAACACCGCTTCCTGAAGCCACGTACGTAAGGTGATCCTGGTAATCACTGTCCGGCACAATAAAACAACCCGTTTCAAAAAGAACACTGGTTTAATAACAAGAGTCCTTAAAAATACTGGGAAAACCCCAAAAAGTGTTACATCCCCCATCTTTTCTTAACCTCACTCCCATCTTTTGCGCGCGATACACACGCCATCAACTAATCGACGCGCCGCCTACCGTACGAAAAATGAACTGATAGCTGCCACAAACAACGATCTATTCTTTTTAAACAATAATTTGCTAGCTCCGACAAACTCTTCTCTTTTTCAAACTCATGCAAAAAAGTGTCCTTTTTTTTAATGTTCTAATAGATACTTAAGCACACTTGTCACTTTTCTAAGGGTAATTTCCCTAGAAATTTGCCAGCTTGAGTGATTAAACTGAAATTGGTACTCTACCCCCCAAGGTGGGTGTTGGTGTGTGGAAATTTTAAAAAATCACCACAAATTGAGTTTTTATGTTAGAAGCTTCAATTTTTTACACAATATAGCCCAAAGTGTCTAGAATATTGTGTAAAAGTTACACAGTGGCCAAAGAAATGCAAACGCGATGAGAATCAGCTGAGTTCACAAACATGGTCAGTTAAGTCAAAACGGCGATTTCGCCCAGGTAAAAAGCCGTTCGTTTTCGTTGAAGCGAATCGGTTAGCTTATTATTTCATCGAATACCGCCGGGTACCGTTAAAAATGTCCTTTAGCGCACGGTTATGAAGTAAGGCGCTCCCCTCTCCCTCGCCGGAGAAAGGAAAGTGAAATTGGGTACGCAATAGAAAAGGAAACCCGAAACGAGGTCAGCGGCGATGATGGTACCGCCGGAGCCATTTTGGTTTTTCTCTCTCTCGCCTAAATTGTCCGAGAGGAACCCTAAATTGGCATACCCAACCAACCTTGGAGGGAACCAATTCGAATAGTATAGTTACTCATAGTACAAGCGTAATATAACCTAGATCGGCGCAAAGTGAAACGGGGCCACCTTTCGCGACAAGGACGAAGTTGGTCTCTGTCTAATAGTGCGGGTGGGACGGAGACGTGGTGGTACCCTTTTGCGTCACCGAATCTTAGGCCGATTACGCAACGAGGACGCCACTGCCACCATTTCGCACACGTGCTGGGCATCAGGTAAAAGGTCCTGAAGGGGACTGTTCACGACCTGATAGTCTAGTTTCCTAGATCAACAAAATAGTTTCTGTTTATGTTGTTTCTTGACAACTGGGACTTGTTTTCCTGCGATAAACCAATGTAAATACGCCTTGTAGGGTTCCGCCTATTGACAACCGAGCGATACTTTATCAACAGATAATTAATGTAATTTGTACAGTTTGCATAAACTAATGAAAAAAAAATGACTGCAATAACGGGTTACGCCACTGGATTGCTAATTTCGAAATTCTTCCTTTATCCGCGATTCACATTCTTGAACAAGGCTAAAGGGGCCTCTAGGAAGTCCAGGTGGCACAATTGTTTGTACTTAGGGTGACAAAACGGCACCCAGTGGCGTGGTGACACTTTTTCCAATAGTCGTTGATTGATTTACGTGGAATCACCGTGATTATCGAACAATCGGCCTTCTCCTAGCTATCTCGGCTCGTTAATTGGTTTGATACGCCAAATAACCGATGGTGGCAATGAAGGTGAAAATTTTAATTACCCGCACGGCAACTACAACAATAATAATAATGAATAAAACCATTGTTTTTTTAAAATTCCTTATCAAAATATGTGAAGTGCTAGTAGCTTGTTGGTTGCTTAGTAAAGAGTTTTGCTTAACTTAAATTACCTACAAAACCTATTCAGTGGTCAGAGAAACCAAAAACAAAAGATTTTCATAAAAAAAAAAAATTAATGCGTTTTCTTAACACATCTCTAACAGTAGCGCCCAGCCCTAGTTAATAACATGTCAATAGATCGTCTGTCACTAGTGACAGTGTCACTGTCATAACTCAGCAAATTGAACTCAAGGTTCTCAAACTGTCTTAAACCCCTCATTTTTGGAAGAAAAGCGTTTTAATACAAAATAAGGTTAAGTGCATTTTATGAGTGAGAAATCAGTGGTTCTCAAGCTGTTTTTTGACATTTTTGCTTAGAGAGAAGCCTCAGAGTGTCACCAGTGGTTGTCAAACTGTCTTAAACCCCTCATTTTGGAAAAAAAGCGTTTGAATACAAAATCAGGTTAATTGCATTTTATGAGTGAGAAATCAGTGGTTCTCAAACTGTTTTTTGACATTTTTGCTTAGAGAGAAGCCTCAGAGTGTCACCAGTGGTTGTCAAACTGTCTTAAACCCCTTTTTTTTGAAAGAAAAGCGCTTTAATACAAAATAAGGTTAAGTGCATTTTTTGAGTGAAATGAGTGAGAAATCAGTGGTTCTCAAATTGTTTTTTTGACATTTTTGCTTAGAGAGAACCCTCAGAGTGTCACCAGTGGTTCTCAAACTGTCTTAAAACCCCTCATTTTGGGAAGAAAAGCGTTTTAATACAAAATAAGGTTAAGTGCATTTTTTGAGTGAAATGAGTGAGAAATCAGTGGTTCTCAAATTGTTTTTTTGACATTTTTGCTTAGAGAGAACCCTCAGAGTGTCACCAGTGGTTCTCAAACTGTCTTAAAACCCCTCCTTTTTGGAAGAAAAGCGTTTTAATACAAAATAAGGTTAAGTGCATTTTTTGAGTGAAATGAGTGAGAAATCAGTGGTTCTCAAACTGTTTTTTGACATTTTTGATTAGAGATAACCCTCAGAGTGTCACCAGTGGTTCTCAAACTGTCTTAAAACCCCTCATTTTGGGAAGAAAAGCGTTTTAATACAAAATAAGGTTAAGTGCATTTTTTGAGTGAAATGAGTGAGAAATCAGTGGTTCTCAAACTGTTTTTTGACATTTTTGCTTAGAGAGAACCCTCAGAGTGTCACCAGTGGTTCTCAAACTGTCTTAAAACCCCTCATTTTGGGAAGAAAAGCGCTTTAATACAAAATAAGGTTAAGTGCATTTTTTGAGTGAAATGAGTGAGAAATCAGTGGTTCTCAAACTGTTTTTTTGATATTTTTGCTTAGAGAGAACCCTCAGAGTGTCACCAGTGGTTCTCAAACTGTTTTAAACACTCATTTTTGAAAGAAAAGCGTTTTAATACAAAATAAGGTTAATTGCATTTTTTGAGTGAAATGAGTAAGAAATCAGTGGTTATCAAACTGTTTTTTGATATTTTTGCTTTCAGAGAACCCTCAGAGTGTCACCAGTGGTTCTCAAACTATCTTAAACACCTCATTTTGGGAAGAAAAGGGTTTTAATACAAAATAAGGTTAATTGCATTTTTTGAGTGAAATGAGTAAGAAATCAGTGGTTCTCACACTGTTTTTTGACATTTTCGCTTAGAGAGAAGCCTCAGAGTGTCACCAGTGGTTCTCAAACTGTCTTAAAACCCCTCATTTTGGGAAGAAAAGCGTTTTAATACAAAATAAGGTTAAGTGCATTTTTTGAGTGAAATGAGTAAGAAATCAATGGTTATCAAACTGTTTTTTGATATTTTTGCTTAGAGAGAAGCATCAGAGTGTCACCAGTGGTTCTCAAACTGTCTTAAACCCCTCATTTTTGAAAGAAAAGCGTTTTAATACAAAATAAGGTTAATTGCATTTTATGAGTGAAGTGAGTGAGAAATCAGTGGTTCTCAAACTGTTTTTTGACATTTTTGCTTAGAGAGAACTCTCAAAGTGTCATCAGTGGTTGTCAAACTGTCTTAAACCCCTCATTTTGGGAAAAAAAGCGTTTTAATACCAAACAAGGTTAATTGCATTTTTTGAGTGAGATGAGTAAGAAATCAGTGGTTCTCAAACTGTGTTTTGACATTTTTGCTTAGATACAACCCTCAGAGTGTCACCAGTGATTCTCAAACTGTCTTAAACCCCTCATTTTGGAAAGAAAAGGGTTTTAATACAAAATAAGGTTAAGTGCATTTTTTGAGTGAAATGAGTAAGAAATCAGTGGTTTTCAAACTGTTTTTCAACATTTTAGATTACAAAGAACCCTCTGAGTGTCACCAGTGGTTCTCAAACTGTCTTAAACCCCTCGTTTTTTGAAAGAAAAGCGTTTTAATGCAAAATAAGGTTAATTGCGTGTAAAAATCACGTTTATTCCGCTTTTAAACATAAACTGAGCAGATCAACTGTCAATTCCACTCAAGTGACAGTTTTACGATCTAGCGCGGCCAATAAAACGGCAACATTGCCACGGTTGCTTAGAAAATATGTAATTGAAAACACGTGTAGGTATAGAGTCGAATTTTGAATGCGGCAAAGCCTGATGTAAACAAAAAACATATTTACGTGACGCGAAGGTGACCGAGCCACGCACCTAATCAAATGTATCAATGTGGTAGACGCCATTATTATTTACTTCGAATGCGACTTGTACGTGTATAACAGAAAAAAGCCAGTTCTTACGACTTGGCCGAAAAGTAGGCTATCGAAGTGTGTCACAAGTACGTTCAGGTTGCCATATGCATCAGGGCCAAACTGATGAAATTTTTGTCACCTCTTTTTCTATTGTTTTACTCAAAAAAATCCTAACCCTTGGACTGTTTCAGCAATCTGGCAACGTCAGCTAGGGGGGGCGCGGAGAGAAAAAGTAAAACAACAACCAAACATGAGATGCACCAAGTAACATGGGAAGGTATTTAATGAGAGTGAGCCGAAAAAGTGTTACGACAATATACCAAGGAGTACTGTTACTTATAGTCGTACCGGGGCGCTGAACAAGTGTAACGGAACGATTCGGCTTGACCTCGATTCCGGCGCGTGTGTACCGGACTTTGTCAATGATTTTTCCGCCAGGAAACTAAAAAAACTTAAGTGAAAATATCGGATACCACTTGAAGAAAGGTCACAAACAATCGGCAACGTTGCAAGAACCTAACACTGACAGTTTGAAACTACCAGGAACTCGTTGTCAATAGATGTCGCCACGCACTTTAATTATAGTGTTTAAGAAGGGGATAATTTAAGGATGTTCCGAAAAGGAAACGTTGTAATAATCGATTTTCCCACGAAATTCGGGTTTTTAGGACAAGCCGCGTTATTAATGGAAAGTTTTCCCGTAGCTATAAGACTTCTAACTTAGAAGACTAACTGACTGACTAAAATACGGTACCGTTCGCACCTTTAGAGGTTTTACTTTCGCGTTGCTACCAGTAAATTATCTAACTCGCGCAGACATTCCATCGGAATGTAGGTTTTTAGGTCATGACTTAATAAAAACGTTTGCACATCATTGCGACAACTGCGTTCGCCGATTGCGATGTAATTCCGAATTGTTTGGCCCGGTGGTGACAACTAGCGCCAACCAAAAAATGTGTGTAATAATTAAACTCGTTTTGGAATTATTTAGGTTAATGCGTCCAGTCAATATATTGACCGCCCGACTGATTTTTTTTTAGAACACTACTTGGAAATTCTCCAAATTGTTTCTGATTAGTACTAGAAGGGTGATTCTAAGTCATCTTCAGGACCAATTTAGACTGGTGGCGTTGCCAGACATGAGCGCGACAACAACAACAATCCAGTTCCAACTCTCTAATCATCAATTATTTAAAGTGCAGCAGTTTTTTCCGAAACAAAACTGCAATTAGAAACATAAAACTGACCTTCCCAACCTTCTCTGACATTGCCCCAGTGCATCGATACAAATTAGTAATTGCGGGGCAGCTGCGCAAACCCACTCACAACATCTAATATTACTTTTTCGCTTGCGAAACATACAGTTTTCTAATAAACTCCATTAAACAGGACGACCTTCCCATTTAATTGACTTAGCCGCCTATTTTCTTTCGTGATTTTCCGTCTAGGCTCAAATTTTCAATAGGAATAATGGTATTGTCTCAAGAATGTTGTCCGCGAACGAGTGAAGGCTGGACACCACATTAAGATGTGTCCTGCCCACTCTTCCTCTTCCAAGCATCCTCGGTTATACCCTACTGTCCTTAAGTTCTCTCTGCTTAGTTCCAGGTGGCAGCCTTTAAATGAGTATCTATATTTCTAGGCATACAAATTGACCCTTTCACAACTAACCTTATTGGGTTTTAAGTTTTGTGAATGAAGTAACATTGCTAAATGGGTATCACCTCTATTACTGGTTTACCTTTCACAGCCACACATACCATGGTAGTTACATACTCATACAGTTTTTCTGTATATTCATGAGTTGCATCCAGTGGGTCAATCCATATCGTGATGTCACTGGCCTTTAGTGGGTCACCCTGAATCTCAACATTACCTCCTAACACAAGGCACCTTAGACTCTTCAGATATGAAAGCCACATTAGGAAAAGACTGTCGTATCAATCCTTTCATGACACAGTGGCTCAAACAATCCGCGGTGGTTACACTCTCATTCAATCCTTCTTTAGTTTTTCCTTTGGAATGTATGTTGAGGTGGTTTCTAGTTGAGAATACCAGTTTTCCTCCAGCTTGTGCAGCTCGAATGGAAACTTTCAGTATTTCCGATAGACTTATTTCCTCCTTTGGCCGATTAGGGCTGCGATATGAGTTCGTCACATTATTAAAGTACAAGGAATATGTGTCATTTTTTTAATCTTATGTACCTATAATTGTTTAAACTTAACTTTTTACTTTAATTACATTACAAGGAATTAAAATGTTGACATCCCTTAGAAGTGAGGTTAGAAAGTTATGTTTTGACTTTTGTTGCGTTCTCCGTCGTCAGAATTATCTAGCGCGCGTTAGAGAGAGACACGAACTAAATGTGGAATTGACAGTTGACAGGGTTTTGAGGTTATGTATGTTTACAAAAAGGCTTTCTGGCTTAACTGAGGTATATCTCGCTTTGTAGTTAAAATAAAGTGTTTTAACTGTTAATCAAATGGGTGAAGGTGAACGTGAACTGCCCCTAAGAAAGGGGGAACACTCGGAAAAATCCAGACACCGCAAAAAAACACCTTTACACCAACATACTGCAGCAAATGGAATTTTACTTCAGTGATTCCAATCAATCCAAGGACTACGGTTATACCCATCAAGTACTGATGTACTGTGCTTAGTTCTAGCAGGTATTTCGAAGTTATTTTGAAGACTAAACTAGCAAAACAACCTTGACACAGTAATTCCCTGAAATCTATCTTTTTTCGAACACTTTTCGTTGCAACAAGATAAAAGTAGTTCCTGTTTCGGTTGCAAGGCTAATCTACTAATTATTGATATGCAGGCAAATGACAGGTGTTCAAGCAGATAAACCCGTTACGGACCAGCGTGACATTATCGCGTACAAAGACCGGTTATGGCATGCGGAAAATCGTCAATATACTTACGATATCGTGTCCTTGGGTGCCCCCCTTGACCACTTCGGGAGCCATGTATTCGATGGTGCCGCAAAACGAGTAGGCCCTTTGCTCTCCCTCGTCTCTGGACAGTTCCTTAGACAGACCGAAATCGGTGAGCACGATATGTCCGTTCTCGTCCACCAGGATGTTTTCCAACTTGATATCCCTGTATATGATACCCAACTGTAACAGAAGGAAAATTATTGTTACACAATTTATTTGGAACTGACTATATCAAGCCAAGGCTGCGGTGGCAACCTGCCCGACCCCGATTAAATGTAAACGGGATACACACCTGGCCCCATAAGGTAGAAAAACCTGGGGGTCTTTTACCCTGATTCGGTGTCTGGTGACTGAATCTTTCCTGCCACCCAGAATTAGGATTTCAGTAGAATTGCGCCGCTAATGATTTCCACATACAAACTTTCGCCTTGAAGATTAAACTACACAAAAACAGCTGATTGCGATATGATGCACGTGCTTGCGTCGAGATGTAAGTAAACCTTGAGCGGACGCCAATGACAACTCTGGGATATCTAGGAAATACTGCTGACAGTTAAGTAAAAACTTTTAGGAGAAATTAACCAGACTCGAGGAATTTTATATGTCGATGGTGCAGCTAGCAACAGATGCTCTCAACATCACTCTTTGTATGCGAGACAAGAGAGAGAGGCAAAAAATGGACAGGTGGTGCTCGGAGCCACCAGATTCAGACCGCCCCCAGGTTTACCAACACCTTGTCCCTTCAAATTCAGCTAGAAACTTGAAACTGCACAAACAGAGAGAGTTCAGAAACGTGGAGCACGTGAAGGAAATTAAAAGCTGGGAACGCAGCCGCAAGGAAAATCGTTTGAAAAGCGGGGCCGTCCACGTGAAACTTTCCACGTGCTGTTTGATCCACCTAATTTTATTTTCAAAACTAAAATCCCCAGAGAATTTTATTGTTTTCGCCCTGGATAACCCTAGTTGCAGTGACAAATTGTATCAATGACCGGACAGGGTAACTAACCTCTAGTTAACCTGAACTAACCTTGGGTTAACACTGAACCAGAAAAAATAATTTTCCTACAACAAACATTACGAAAGCGTGCTCATTGAGTAAAGTTTGTAATAATAATAAAACAATCGTTCGTGTTTTTTTTTTAGTATAAACAGAACGGAAAGTTTCATTGAATTATATTTAAAACAACGAAAGGACAGAGATGCAGAACTGTCAAATGACGAGCGTTGATTTCATGGAACTAGTCAATTGGACTGGTTATGTTTAGTGTTTTGGTTCACCATAACATCACCTTTGGTCAGTACGGAAAACTGAAAAATGTAGATTGGAGTGCGATAATGCCGATATAAATTAGCACTCGTCCAGATAACGCAAAAAAAAAATCGACTTGTCGTTAAAGCTTATAATATGCCTCCAACCTTGAGTTTTATTTTCGCTCCGGCCCCAAACGTTACATAACTCGGTAGGATTTGTCAAGGTTTCGATAAATCGCTTAAAAGATTTTGACTTAATAAGAAAAAAAACAATATTTACGTGTGCGCTAGTAATAACAACACAAAACAGTCGTCATTAGTGTCGTGCATAACAAAATACGTCCATAAAATGGCTGCAATACCTAGAACGATGTTTGTTGGTTCGTTCCTACGGAGAATGTTGACGATAATAACACATTTCGGAACAATACTCGATAATTCAGAACGATAAACCATCGAAATGTCTTCAAAACCGTCTGCTGGTCGATGTTGGTTATGACAGCGAAAACAACAGCTAGGAGGCACGTGCATGCAACGCAACACGTGTTTCTGAGCAAGGTCGTCGACGATAAACCACCAAAAAGTACGCAAAAACGGTGGGTGTTCCAAAGAAAACCCAATCGATTCGATTACTTACGGCGTGCAGCTTTTCCAACGCCAGAATGATCTCTCCAATATAGATCCGCACCTCATCTTCCGTGAAATGCTCTCTCTGATACAAGTGGGTGAATAATTCACCCCCCGCAACGTAATCTGTAACAAATTATACGATTTCAGGTAAATAATTCGGTGAGATAATTATGTGATGATCAGAAATTAGAAGTACAGCCAAATTTTAATGGAAAACCCTGTATATTCTCTGATAATTTGATAGACCTGTTTCTCCTGATTCCGAAAATGTTTAATATGTTGACGTTTGGTTCAACTGTTTTCGAGTTCGAGGCATTTAAAAATTGTAATTACATCTTTACAGTTGCCTTGGTGAATAACTATCGTTTGACGTCACGATGACGTAGTTTGACAGTTGGTCAATAATATTGTTTTGTTAAATTACGTCATCGTGACGTCAAATGATGGTACACCGCCCTCCATACTAGAAAGTCTAAAATGTCACTTTTCTTTGTAAAGTAAAAAACTGACACGGTTACGCTTTTTCCTGAATTGCTGTTACAATGCGGCTTGAAAAACTTATGAACGGCAGCAAACAAAAATATCTTACGCAAATAACCTCAAGTTTTGATTTTAAACCGTAAAAATTCGTCTAATCCTCAAAAAACTCAATTTCCGCAATACAAACAAACGCAAACTGTCACCAATATTTCCGCCATATTGGAATTTTTGACAAGCACTTTCTAGGCTTTCTAGTATAAGTAGGCGGTGGATGGTAGCGTTGTTCATGGCAACTGTGATCTTGAAAAATAAAATTACAATTTTTAATTACCAATAACTCGGATACTAATCTAATAATACCTACTAAACTAAATTGCCAACGTATTATACAGGTGTGGTAAATCCAAAACCGACCATAGGAAAACCGCGTAACGGACAGAGAAACGTACATTATTGCATGCGCGGGACTAAGACAGAAAACGAAAAAAATATCAAGTAGGCCATATTTTCAGCGCGCTGTTGCCAAACGCCAAGTATCACTCAAATACCGTCGACAAAATAACTTGGCGTTTGGCAACAGCTCGCTGAAAATATGGCCTACTTGATCTTTTTTTGTTTTCTGTCTTAGTCCCGCGCATGCAATAATGTACGTTTCTCTGTCCGTTACACGGTTTTCCTATGGTCGCTTTTGGATTTACCCTACCTGTATATTTTTGGAATCAAAAAAATTTAGCAGGTTATCAGAAAATATACAGGGTGTTTTATGTTTTTCCACCGTAACAACAACATTTTCTGATAAATTAAGAAAAGCCTACTATAACATTTGTATTAACACTTTTTTCTATGTGCAAAAATAAAGTCGCCACAAGCTGTCTGAATATGTGGATCAACCCTGTACAATATGGAGGATGTTTCCTTAGTAAACCAGGCTTAATCATAGAATTAGCTCTACAAAAGGAAATAAAATTGGTAGTCTGTATACCGTGTTTTTGTGATAATGGACTAACTAACTGCTCAAGGGTATCAAAATCAAATGATTGCACCAAAAACCAGAAGAGTATAGTCAATGATTGTCGTTTTACAAAGTTGACACCACGTTTAATCAAATCCAGACGTTAATCTAAGTGTTTAGACGATTAGAACCTTTTTACACACTTCTCCTCTTCTTTACACACAATTTTAGAGAGTTGGATGTATATTTGGTTAAATTTAGACGCTCTAGAGTATCTTTAGAAATTTTGAGACACTCCCCAACATAATTTAGAACTTTATGTTTTGAACTTAGATCAAGTTGTACCCAGGGTGCATATTCTTGAAAAGAAGGAAGGGAAGTTCCCTGCTTTCAAGAATAGGCTCCCAGATGACATTGTTTAGTCATATTTAGATGGTTTCTTGGATCAAAACCCTATAAACGACAAGTTAAGTTTAAATACGTTGGTGCAACAATTCAACGTATCAAAACAGTGATTTTGAGCTATTTGATAGTGTGTTTTGGTGTTCACTGACCAATATAATAACTACGTGAACTTAAATTTAATAACAATCATGGGATTGACAGAAAATTAAAGATTACGGAAAAATTAATTTAAAAAAAAACCTTCAACACCTCATTAGACCTTGCTGGATTACCTATTGTTACACCGCGAAATGGCCTTGCCTGCCTTATGGCAATAAAACAAACAGCAGCACTAAAATGGATTAAATTTGCGGAATTTTGGGGGTCGCCGCCATTTCTGCCTGGATGACTTTATTTCTGGACAGTTTAACGGAGATAATGGCATCGAGTTCAATGTTTAAAGCCACTACAATAACAAAGAAATTATCGAAACTTGCGTCATTATAATGGCAAAACCGTAAATGGCGACTTGAGAGAGAGATAGAGAGAAAACCGCCTGAAATTATCATCGATTACGAAAATCGGTTGCGTTTTCCCGAAAAACGATAACTTTGTATTAGAGCTCGAATCAGCTAAGAAAAGGCCACAGGCGTCATCAAACGATGATGTCACGATCTCTGTACGTCTCGCTTTAAATATTGCTGCTCTCGTTACTTTCCAAGTTGTTGCAGCCAGTCAGTGGCGTGCTATTATTTTATCAGTAAAATGAAACATTTTCGTCGTTTTTAATAAAGAAAATAAAAGACAACAAGTTTTTCAAAGGAATGGAAACTCCTTCTGCTTCTTTCTTCATAAATTGTAAGACGTTACTGACGATTTCACGGCCTTGGCTGTATATGATAACACCTTTCTTTCCAACCTTTTTGAAAGACATTTTGACAAAATAACGTTTTTTATTCATAACACTATGTGAACTTCAACTGCGACCATCAACAATACAACCAAAACACCAGACTAAAACGGAACCTAACCTAACCCCCTAAGTCTCCCTGTCCGCCACTACATTTTTTTAAACTTGGCAACACCGTTTAGAGTGCCGGCTAGTAAAAGCATATAAAAAGGTCCAAATGTCCCTGGCCGCTGCCGCATCTGTTTTAATTGTGTCCAAGTAAAAACCGTACTACGTTGCCAAGTGGCTTTTTGACCGCTTAACAATATATTTTCGGGAATATTTTAATAGGACGCCTCTGATTATATCTAATGCGACGGCAACTGTAGAAGGAGAAAGAAATAGTTTTAAAAACTGCGTCATTGATGATGCGGTGGCCTTTTCTCATCTGATTCGAGCTCTAAATACCTCTAGCCAAGGTGAATTCCCCATGAGTGAAAGTGAGACACTTTCATGAGGCCCGGAGACTTTCTCTTTCAAGTTTTGATTTAGTACCGTGAATGGCGATTTTATTGACTCTGATACGGTTTATTTCCTGTTTGCACTGGCAACAAACTTGAATTTTGACATTGCCCCACCAAAATTCTTCCAAATTAAGATCTCGAACCAGCCTAATGAATTTATTCACTCAACTCGAATACTTGACATAACTCTTCTGGTCTTCGACCATATTAAGGCACAGAAATGCTTTTCGGATGAGTAACGCCTTATTGTTAATGTTCGCGTGGGCCTCGCATCTGTCCCGACTCGGGTGCATTCGATTTTTATTGTTGTATGCTGAAGAATGCCATTTTTTGACTGACTTACCTAGTATGAGATGTAATTTGGCATCAGTCTGAAAGGCATAGTGGAGGGTGACCAGAAAGGGGTTGTCGCGAACGGCCTCCAACACTTGCCTCTCCGTTTTCGTGTGTTCGGTCGTTTTCTTCTTCTGAACGATGGTGGCTTTCTTGAGCACCTTCATGGCGTAGAGGCGGCCATCGTCCGAACCGCCCCTTTTACGCACTAGGAACACTTTACCGTACGCTGAAAAGCAAACAAAATTAGTTTTACGTCAATGAAATCTGATTTACGTATGTGTGTTGATCAAGGTTTTTTATTGACTGCATTGAACAAGCAAAAGAGCATAGAAATTCCATAATGAGAAGATAACCTTTTAGTTTGGTTTCAAAATCATTCTCTGAAACAAACCTTTGTTCGCATTTGGCAAATTTAACCTGAATATTTTCTATAACAAAGAACCAATCAGATTGTTTACTCACACTGAATCAGTCGGTCCTGATTTGAGTGCACCACTGTGATAACAACAGGCAAAACAAGGAACAGATAAGAAAATTCTAATAGGTCATTCTAAAGTAATTTTTGCCAAAATAAGACCAAACTACCTGGCTGTGTATATGTCGAAAACATCATCTATTTACCATTAAGATTGAAATGAAGGCCATAAACTAAACGAGTTTCACTAATTGAGGCATAACCCAAATTACCAAATATTTGCTTTTCTAATTGTGTAGTCAATAAGCACAAATATCTCAGAAGTCTGAACGAGCTTAATTAGATATTCATAAAAGAGGTATTTTGGCTACTTTGTAATGTATGTTGTTTGTATTTAAAATTATTAAAAATGTAATAACTGTACTTTGTGCAGCACATAGTAGAGTAGGTATTTGCAGTGTCTATTTCATTTTAACTCATTCTCAGCTGAGAGAGAGGGACAAACAAGGAGGTAAACCAATAATGAGCCTACCCCACAAACAAATAAAAAAAATAGTTTTATCCTGATTAGATGATTTAAATTGATTATTTGTAGCAAACTATTGGATGTGATAATCTCTTTTTTAAGTATTATTTTGACTTTTGACATGGTTTACGACGTTGCTCTTTTTAAATATGAAATAAAACCATGGGATGTAACAGCATGTTACGAAACGTTCCTCTGCAAGAAAAAACCACATAGACACATATAATAACTTTTACTTTGTTCACGGTTAAATTGAATAACAACGAGTTGCAACAAAGAAGAAAGTGTGTGTGTGTGTGTGTAACCTAAATGAAATGCGTTGTTCTGATCTTCTTTTGTAATTTGTAATTCCTATTTTATTAAAAGTTCTACAAAATTACTTAGGGTCAAAGTACTTGAATAGAAAAGGGTACAGAGAACAAAATAATACAGTCTGAGTGAGTCAAAAAGGGAGTAAAAACAGTTAAACAACGCAACGCACGAAAAAGGGGGCAAACACCCCGCCAAACGCCCGCCTACGGGTTATCAGAATGGATTTTGCACGTCGTGTGTTGCCGAGCCCCCCCTCAGCTGGGGAATTATCGAGGTCAAAACTCTCAATGGCGGCGTGGCGGCGACGTTGCCGAGGTGTTCACCCGGGGAAATCCCCCAATTATTCCTAATAATACACTCAACAAAACTCACCTCCAGTTCCGAGAACCTTGAGCAGATCAAAATGGGACATGTCCACTCGGTCCACTCCGGACAAGTTAACTGAAACAACAAAAATGAGGTTAATGTCTTTAAAAAAAAAACTCATAGGAAAAACAGGTGGTAACCCATACCGGAACGCCCATTCTCAGGGGAAACTACCACCGCGTACTTCCTGTATAACATATCGGATTTTAAGTATTTATCTAAAGTCCTCTGAGTAAAGATGGGGATGTCAAATGTTTACATAATAAATCAACAGATGGCAGAACAACAGTGTGAGAGAGACCTAGAAAATTTGGATGTCACTTTAACATTACAGCAAAATAGGATATTCTTCTGAAGAAGAAGGGTTGTAAATCATATCTTAGGGTGGTTTTGATACCCTTCACCCTTACCTCGGTTCTTTTCGCTAGGGTGGTTTTAAAAACGGGTTTTACTGTCTGTATAATATGGTCCAAAGTGGTCGGTCATTATGGTATATGGTGGGTGTGCCCCAGAGCTATAGACGGTACCGCCAGAGCGGTACTGTTTGATTTACGTGCCAGCCCATGACCTAACATTGGCACACTTATGTCGTTATTTTGCGATAGGTTGGCGGCATTACGTCACACTATGTATCTATTATAGTTTATACGTGCCTGAAGGTGTTGCAGTATGAGTGCACGTCACACATTCAGTTTCTGCAAGCCTGAGAGTTATATAAATAGGTCATGTTGGTGGTAACTATAGCCAGGGATTGACCTTGTTTTAGTCCTTACTTTCAGTGTTTAACCAACTCGCCACATCTAATAATTATGCAACTGGTTATGGTTGAGTTGAGGTAAATAACATACCAGTTCACTCATACCATCTGTAAGAAAAGTGATTAAATACTACTTACAATAAAATGATGTTAACACCGGTACAAGGCGGTTTTTGCAAGATTACCACCATCTTTCCCGAAATTGCAGATTTCTTTGATGGGGATGGCAAAACTTGAGCATTATTGCAACACCGTACCAAGCACTTTTTTAAACTCATATTTACTCAGGATTTGTTGTTTTCAGCAATGAAAAATAAACAAATTCAAATCCAAATCCGCCAAAAACCATAAACAGTCAAATTGAAATAGAAATAGGGTTAGGGTGACACGGTGGCGTAATCTTCTTTTTTGACGCGGTATTAAGAATCAATGTTGCCAAATTGTGAAAAACTGTATCATGTGACCTATCATGAAACTATCATATGTGTATCATATGATAGTTTTTTTAATTTCTGGGTTATTGTAGCCATCACAGAATGCTGTAGAAAACAGTAGAGATTTGCTGCTTAATTAATGAATAATGGTGACTAATTAAATACCATAATAATATCTATTGATCAAAGTGTCATTATATTGAAACAGAGGAACCTGGCCCAGGGGCCATTAACGTATAGCGGCACTGCCCCCCAAGGCCGTTTAAGGACCTCTGGTGCGATAGCGCCAAACTGTAAAACAGTGTTCAGTGAACCCGGCGTTTGGGTTTTGCGCCGTGGTTCCTTTAATTCCGTTTTTTTGTCCAACTTGCGGCATCATTAATACTCCCCTCAAATCACATTCATATGTGCGGGTATATTGACAAAAAAAAAACAGAGGGTGCAACGCACTTCAACGATAAAAAAGGGGGGCCCCTATGAGGCTCAATCAACGCTGTTTTTTTGTTTTACTTCTAATGACGTGAAACGGCGTACACGTGCTTGGCTCTAAGTCTAATTTAACACGTCAAAACTAGCGGAATTTCAGTTTAAAATTACTAATTCTCCCCATAGTGAACTGGTTCGTTGCCGATGACGGAGATATGCCATAAGGGCGTAAGGGAAACGATCACGTGCCCCTTCGCCACATGGGGTTCCCTTTTAGTAGGGGTTAACGGCACCATGTAAAATATACTCGTTCGTATTATGGCCCTTGAAAGTAGTAGGCATTTACAGGTAAGAAAATTTAGAAATTGTCAAGAAAATGCAAATCAATGCTCTAGACAAAGATAGAAATAAACTTTATAACTGACATGCGTCAGTGTGTTAGAATAAGTCATTTTGACAGTCACGAGATTTCAATCAGACTTCCTGATAAAGTGGTCACCTGACCAACTATTGTTTTTATGCCATCTTTGTCTAGAACATTGATTTCCAATAGTTCCTATTCATAGGTATAATTTGAATGGCATTGGATGTTTGTATGAACAAATTCAGCTTGATAAAACATAGAAAATTTGCAAAGAAAGACAGCAATAATATTGAGGCACAAGGAAGTAATAAAAATTTACAGGGACAGATAAGAAAAGCAATTAAAAAAGAATTACTTGGGTCTGTACAGGTACTTAGGTTAGGTTAAGTACCTAGTTATTGGGTCTATTTGAATATTTCTATAGGACCCCTCAATAAAATTCTAGTCCAGTTTTATTGCTTTTCCAAAAATGACTTAGCAAAATGTTTGTGCTGCCTTTTCCTGGTATGAACCATTTGGATTTCATGGAAAATATTTGCGACATTGTCAATTGTATTACAACCAACTTATTTAAGTTTGACAATACAAAACAAAACAACAAGCTCCTTGACTTTAAACTAGTTTTTGTATGACTATACTAAACTATAAATAATCACAAAACACTTACCATTTTTATCTGAGTTATGACTGTAAACTAAATTTTCTTCAGGTACATATTCCATAATGTGTTTTCCATCCCCAGAAGTGGTGAACACTTTAGTCCTTTTGAGTGCTTTGGTCATGATCTCAGTTTCTGTGGAGTCGCCCTCAAAGAAACCACTTTCTTTGGTTTTCTTGTGACAACGCATTTTATCACTCTCTCAAAGTCTTTAGTCCACTTCAAAGACCGAAAAAGGTTTCCGCTTTTTTTTGGGAAAAATTACCAAAGCTCGGATTTTCCGCTTGCGGCTAACAGTACTTGGAAAGTAGGTCGTCCAAGAAGACTCACTTAGCACCGATTTGTGGAAGACTCATGTTGAGCTATCGCACGTACACACACCAACACAGTCTGGAATTTGTTATGTATCATGTTAATTAGAATAAAACACTCATTCCGTCCAGTTTCGTTTTTTTTTAAAGTCAACGTCCAGCTGCACTTTCGAGGTTAGGTTAAGTTCACTTGTGGCGGAAGTTGACAGTTTAACGGGGTCAATATTCGCGTCCGTTGCACCGTGTCTGTCGGTTTCGTAAAGTACACTACCCGCACCAGGTGTTTGAGGGGGACCTGGATAGAATTTTTCACTAAAAAGTTACAAGACTATTGAAACAAAGCGAGACCAGAGCGCTGCCTGACGCGCACGCTACCGCAGAGACAACTGAACGAAAACAAATCAAGCCGTCATCCATCTTCCTTGAGATCCCCACCACGTGCAATCGGAGCGTGGCGACGTTGCCACCTGTTTGTGATTTTCTTCAAACTCACAAAATGTTTTATATAATTATTTTATTTACATTACAATTTTTATTACAAAAAAAAATATATTGTTAGCAGTGTTTTTGCTTTGAAGTCTAGTACAAATTTAGCAATAATTATATCTTTTTAATAAAGTCACCAAAAAGATTTTAAAAGCGTATTATCAGATATAATACTAACGCGTTTATAAACTTGACAACGCCGAAAAAAATTGACATGCTACTTCGGTGTTGCCACTTTATGACATTTTAATCAGAATCTACCTACTTTAGGGCTAGATTTGTGTAATTTTTAAAAATAATACTAAATGTCAATCACTTCCTTAATACAAAACTATTTTTTTTACAGAAGAAAATATTTTTTTGTAAATTAGGCGACGTTTTGTAACGAATACTGCAAGAAATTTTTTCCTAAAACATGATTTTAGAAACTTTTGAGCGCAGTCTGATAGTCAGGGACAAAATTGCTTGTTAAATCCACTTGCAGTGAGAAAATGACTGTTTTAAGCACATTTTTGGAATCCTCACAAAATTTCCTATCCAGTAATTTGAAAAAACACTACAAAATTTGGTATAATCAAGGAGAAAAGTGTTGTTAAAGTTTGAACTGCCAGAAACACAGTTTGAAAGAACAGTCAGGGACAAAATTGCCTGTAAAACCTACTTGGAGTGAGAAAATGACTGTTTTAAGCACATTTTTGGAATCCTCACAAAATTTCCTATCCAGTAACTTGAAAAAACACTACCAAATTTGGTATAGTCAAGGAGAAAAGCGGTGCCAAAATTTAAATTGCCAGGAAAAACAGTTTGAAAGAACAGTCAGGGACAAAATTGCCTGTAAAACCCACTTGGAGTGAGAAAATGACTGTTTTAAGTACATTTTTGGAATCCTCATTGAATTTTCTATCTAGTAACTTGAAAAAACACTACAAAATTTGGTATAGTCAGCGAGTAAAGCGGTGTCAAAGTTTGAACTGCCACCACACAGTTTGAAAGAACAGTTAGGGACAAAATTGCCTGTAAAACCCACTTGGAGGGAGAAAATGACTGTTTTAAGCACATTTTTGGAATCCTCATAAAATTTCCTATCTAGTAACTTGAAAAAACACTACAAAATTTGGTATAGTCAGCGAGTAAAGCGGTGTCAAAGTTTGAATTGACAGGAAAAACTTTGAAATGACAGTCAGGGACAAAATTGCTTGTAAAACCCACTTGGAGTGAGAAAATGATAGTTTTAAGCACATTTTTGAAATCCTCATAAAATTTCCTATCCAGTAACTTGAAAAACACCACAAAATTTGGTATAGTCAGGAAGAAAAACGGTGTCAAAATTTGAATTGCCAGAAACACAGTTTGAAAGGATAGTAAGGGACAAAATTGCCTGTAAAACCCACTTGGAGTGAGAAAATGACTGTTTTATGCACATTTTTGGAATCCTCACAAAATTTCCTATCCAGTAACCTAAAAAAACCCTACAAAATTTAGTACTGTCAGGGAGATAATCGGTGTCAAAATTTGAATTGCCAGGAAAAACTTTGAAAGGACAGTCAGGGACAAAATTGCCTGTAAAACCTACTTGGAGTGAGAAAATGACTGTTTTAAGCACATTTTTGGAATCCTCACAAAATTTCCTATCTAGTAACTTGAAAAACACTACCAAATTTGGTATAGTCAAGGAGAAAAGCGGTGCCAAAATTTAAATTGCCAGGAAAAACAGTTTGAAAGAACAGTCAGGGACAAAATTGCCTGTAAAACCCACTTGGAGTGAGAAAATGACTGTTTTAAGTACATTTTTGGAATCCTCATTGAATTTTCTA
The DNA here is from genome assembly GCF_016097725.1 of Ips typographus. Classification (NCBI taxonomy): domain Eukaryota; kingdom Metazoa; phylum Arthropoda; class Insecta; order Coleoptera; family Curculionidae; genus Ips; species Ips typographus. Next base: position 5,590,624 of record NC_138431.1, read on the forward strand.
TCTAATAACTTAAATAAACACTAAAAAATTTAGTAAAATAAGGAAGAAAAGCGGTGTCAAAATTTGAACTGCCACCACACAGTTTGAAAGAACAGTTAGGGACAAAATTGCCTGTAAAACCCACTTGGAGGGAGAAAATGACTGTTTTAAGCACATTTTTGGAATCCTCATAAAATTTCCTATCTAGTAACTTGAAAAAACACTACAAAATTTGGTATAGTCAGCGAGTAAAGCGGTGTCAAAGTTTGAATTGACAGGAAAAACTTTGAAAGGACAGTCAGGGACAAAATTGCTTGTAAAACCCACTTGGAGTGAGAAAATGATAGTTTTAAGCACATTTTTGGAATCCTCACAAAATTTCCTATTCAGTAACTTGAAAAAACACTACCAAATTTGGTATAGTCAAGGAGAAAAGCGGTGCCAAAATTTAAATTGCCAGGAAAAACAGTTTGAAAGAACAGTCAGGGACAAAATTGCCTGTAAAACCCACTTGGAGTGAGAAAATGACTGTTTTATGCACATTTTTGGAATCCTCACAAAATTTCCTATCCAATAACCTAAAAAAACCCTACAAAATTTAGTACTGTCAGGGAGAAAATCGGTGTCAAAATTTGAATTGACAGGAAAAACTTTGAAAGGACAGTCAGGGACAAAATTGCTTGTAAAACCCACTTGGAGTGAGAAAATGATAGTTTTAAGCACATTTTTGGAATCCTCACAAAATTTCCTATCCAGTAACTTGAAAAAACACTACAAAAATTGGTACAGTCAAGGAGAAAAGCGGTGTCAAACTTTCAACTATCAGAAACACAATATTTGTAATTTACCAGTAATTTACTGGCAATTTAGTAACATATTATTTTCTTTACCGGTAATTTACCCATCACTAGTGGTAACTTTTGCACGTACCATCACATGACCTATATTAAGTTTGTAATACGTATTTTGTAACACACACGTGTGGTAACACTTTGTATAAGGATTTTTCCGCAAAACAGGCCCAAGAATTACCTTCATCAGCGGGTATTTAAGGAAACCCCCGAATACTACACAAAGGCGCATTCGGTATAAAATCACTATTCTCGCTGTTTATTTAAATAATTCGTGTTTCTGGTAAATTTATAGCTCTATGGTTGAAAGAAATTTTCAACTTCATAAAACCCGGATGATAAACCTTTTGCTAGGTAATTTTTGGAAAAGCAATAAAATAAGGCGCCTCTCTTTGTATACTTGGTCCCAATTTGACTATAGAGGTATATTAGTTCATATACCTTTTAAATGGGTTTATTACCTTTATTGGCACCCGAAACGTGCTGTACAGCCCATAATAGTAAATATTTATTGCTTCTTCCTTTCCTTATCGTCATTTGCAAATTGTTAAAGGAGCCAAAAGTCTAGCTTTATACAGGGTGTTTATATTCTAATCTGTTCACATTAGAAACACACCCAATCTCAGTCGATGTGTAAATGGAAAAAATACCAAAAACCCACACAGAAATAACAAATATAACTTGTTGCGTTTATACTTACCGTAGGTGATGTCATGAGTCACAGTCTCAGCTAAAGACACGATAACAGTCTGAGTGAAAGAGCGTATAGACGGTGACGCGCCTGGAGATTTCGATATCGGCACTGGGGTTTTGGTGAAAAATTCCGCGTCACTTTTGGAGGCCTCCATGACGATGAGTGCACCAGAGGGTTATCAACAATTTCCGCGGCCCTTTTTCATGTGCGGCAAATCGATTTTCCCAGCAACCAGCTGATTCGAGGTGGGTTTTTGGCGTCACTCACTCGTTCTATAGATAAATACGCGATGATTTATCGCAATTTTCACATTTTAACGTTGTTTACTTAACCGCTTGTTCGATTTATTCATTTTCGTTGCGACAAATAACAAAACACCGCACCAATTGCTATTAATTCTCGGTCTGAACTGCATAGCGCGTTCACGATTTCCGTCTCGCGCTTTTCGATCTTGTCGTCCTTGTCACATCCAGTTTTTCCGGCCCCCAAATTTATGGTTAATTTCTAGGGAAAACACCCGGAACAGGATGGATACTTGGATACACGTTGCCTCTGGCCTTATCTAGTCTTTTCAGTACGACTGTAGAGAATTTTTGCTGGTGGAAACAACCTTGAAAACAATGCGTGCTGTAATATGTTCGTTTATTTTTAGATTACCCAGTTCCCCACGTTTACACTGAGAGAAATTATTATCATTTTGGTGATTTGTTTACACTTTACAATCTTTCAAAATTGAAACAATTGTTTTAACGGTTGTCAGATTTACAGACTGGATATTATTCACAGAAATTTTTTACATCTTTTACAGTGTAAATAACAAAACCACTAGACACAACCAAACATTTATTTACACCTTAACTAGGATAATTTACATTTAAAAACTAATTATTCGGGTAATTAGTCCGGCGGCAATGGTGGCGCCACCTACGCGCAACATTACCCTTCCCAACTCTTTACACTCGCTGTACAGTTCCAGGGAAATCGGTTTGGTTACGGTGATTTCCACGATGGCGCTAGTGTTCTTGCTCAGGAAGCGCGGATGTTTTTTCTGGACTTCCCCCGTGCTTTTGTTCAGTTGCGAAAGCAGCTTGCTGATCACCGCAGGCTCTGCCAGCGATTGATGGTGTAATATAACCTGTAAAGTATCAGATTTACCATCAGAAGGTGTTCTAGTATAGGAGAAAAAAAATAACAAAACGCCATTAAGGGTCATATTAATTAATAATCATTCCTTGAAACTTAAGGTAGCCATAATACTTATTTCAAGGAATGATTATTAAAAATATGACCTTTAAAGTGACACTTCAGGCTTTCTAGTATAGAGGGCGGTGGGTCTTTGGAAAGCAACGTCGCAATTGAAGTTGCCAAAAATGTCAATATATTTTGACATATGACATTAGTTTTGACGGTTTTGTGTTGTGTCAGGTTGTGTTTAGTTATTCAAATATTCAAAATCAAGAAAAATCTTTGTCTTTCCAGTGGATTTTACAGCTAGTTCATGCAACCAGACCGTAAAATTAACGCAAGACAGTAGAACTAGGATTTAGGATTGTTTTTTTAAGGTCTGTCCCTGCTATACCGTACTGACTGGGACAAACTATAGGGAATGTTGGTCTAGTGGGTATTGTCTGATTACTTTACACGAAAAGAATATTATTTTGCATGGTTCGGTACCGTTACGGTTCTAGTACGGTACGGTGTAGTGGGCAGACACTAAAAATCAATTAATGAGCAAGTAGGGTAAGTTTTTCTGAAAGCTACAACTGGCTGTCAGTTGATCATTTTTTTTCGGTCAAACTTGTTGAATTATATTAAAATTAGGTTTATTTTGAGGGTAAACCATTCAGATTTGTCTTGTGGTTCAATTATGTACCATTTTGGGATGATGAAAGAGATAAAATGGGTAGGAAAATCCCAGAGCATAATTTACGTCAAAAATAGTTTGCCCCTACGATAACAGATGGCACTGAAAACGTTTTTGTGTTGTAAAATGGTGTTTACTTCAAGAGTTTAAATTGTTGATTTTTTTAAGTTAAACTTACCGAATATCCTTTTGTAATCGGTATGGCAATATTGAAAACCACGATCCTAGCTTCAAACTTGTTGGAAACGGGAACGGGTTGGTGGGGATCACATAAAACATTTCCGATTGAAACGTTCTGAATTTCGATTCCCGACAAAGTTATGGTGGCTTGATCACCTGAAAATCCCACCCAGTTTAATAGAAAATTCAGTGTTAACGGGCTGCCAAATCACCAGCAAAAGCCACAACTTTAGGATTGTCGTCTATAACAATAGACTTGGCTATTGCAAGTTCCTTATTGGGACAAATTAGAACTTTGTCCCCTACGTTAACTAATCCGGTCTCCACTCGGCCATCTACGCAGAAACCCGACCCAGTACCCTAAAAAAGTTGTCCCTGTACTTGCAAGAAATTACGTGTTAAGAGCTTACCTTAAACACATCATTAATAGAAAACCTGAAAGGTTTATTCAAGGGCCGAATTGGAGACTTAAATTTGTCTAAAAAATTTCATACGTTTAGGAAAAAAAGCGTTTAAACTTAACAACAACAAACCAATCACGTCCAAAAGACAAGGACCGTTGTACCACAAAAGCAGTTCGTTTTCAGTGGGCGGCTTGACCAAATTTTGTCCAGTCAAACCGCTGCAAGGAACAAACGTGACGTCACTCTCTTTGAAACCAGCCTGCTTCAAAAACGCCTTCAACTTCTGCACAATCTCATCAAACCTGTCTTTGGACCAGGACACGGTGTCCAGCTTGTTAATGGCCACTGCAAGTTGATTAACGCCCAACGAACGCACCAGAAGAGCGTGTTCTCTGGTTTGTCCGCCCAAATCGAACCCCGTTTCAAACTCCCCTCTAGTGGCATCCACCACCAGGAGGCCGACGTCGGCTTGGGCGGCTCCCGAAATCATGTTAGGGATAAAGTCTTTATGGCCAGGAGCATCCAACAAGGTTATCTATTATGGTTACTGGATTACTCTGTATTATCATGTACTGACATGATAATACAGAGTAATCCAGTTTTCTTATATTATCACCTCTTTTGTTTTGGTTTCAAAGAGTTGTCTAGCAACATCCATGGTGATGCCTCTGGTTCGTTCCTCACCAGTCTCATCCAACACCCAGGCATACATAAAGCTCTGTTTTCCCAGTTTTTTGCTATCCTGCTCATACTTGTGCATCGTTTTTTTGGAGACCTACCGAATTTTTTCCATAGAATATTCCTTACAAGTGAAACGTATTGCATCCCACCTGCCCTAATTCGCATAACAATCTGCCCATTAAGGTGCTTTTTCCCGCGTCCACGTGACCGATAACCACCATATACAAATGCTCCTTACCACTCCCTCTTTCCTTTTTAAATTGGGACTCTGGATCGATTTTTGGTTCTTTCCTACCGACTAAAACCACTCTCAAAAGGGAATGGAAAGTATTTATTGTCTTACTTACCACGGGGTTCTTCCCCCTCCACTATTGGTGTGGCTCGTCCAGAGGCGGGGCTTTGAGACCTGACGTCACGTTGCGGCAAATTGAATCCTTTGATGATATTGGATGCGGTGGCTGCTGACGCCACTAGCTTTGAAGTGGGAGTGGCTGCTGTTTCAGTGACACATGGGGGCGTGGCTTTGGGGTAGAAATAATTAATAAAGCCACATAAACCCAGTTTTTTTCATTAGCCAGGTCTTTTAAAGCAAACAAACACTAAAACCTCTACCAGAAATGTATTTTTTTTTAAATATACAAATCACACGTTAATTTGCTAAAAAATCACACAATTATAATCAACTAACACTGCTATCTACTAAGATGGGAGCCTATATAATCATCAGGTGATTGAGTGTTGAATTTAAACACTTTTACTTTTTTAGGTATAACCCCATCAAGCTTGCAAGACATTTTAAAACAGTCCTTTAAATTCCGGTAGTTGCGGATCAAAACTTTACCAAACCTTGAGGGCTTTTTGCCAATCAAAACACTTTCTTTCCCTAAATGACAAACATTTAAGGTACAAGGACGAATTCGTTGCTTTAGAAGCTTTTTAGTATCTTTTTCTTGGTAATCCCCATCAATATAAGGTATCTCAAATTTTTCTGGCAGGTTTTCTTTATTTTTATTGCTGGTAAAGTTGGGAAGGCTTTTTGTGGCTTTCAAGGCCAGAGATAAGTCAATGTTAAGAGGAGGGGTTTGAGTGGATGACAAAGACTGTACTTTAACTGGAGTAATGTGTAAATTGTTCAGTTGCTTTGGCAACAAGTTTTCTGTCTGATTTTCAGTGGTTCCAAAAATATTAGGAATGTTAAATTTCGGTTTTGCATTGTTTGCAGACCCTTTTGAATCTACACCAAATATGTTAGGTACACGAAAACTAGGTTTGCTATTTTGGACATTACCACTGAAAATATTAGGTATAACAAAACTTTTCTTGTTAGATTTATTTGGGGAATCATTTGTTGCAGTTTTACTAACAAATATTGTGTCATCTTACCTTCCAGGACAACCAATTAAGACACAACATGAAATAGAAAAAAATATTAAAATAAGCAATCATCCTACAGCGAAAATACTCACCTTTGTCCCGCAACAGCCCACTAGGTTTTTGATACTTGGAGTCCTCCAGTATGGCATTAATAACAGCTTCGACATCATATTTGTTCTTTAAGACTAACTCGGCCAGTTCTTTTCTAGTAATGTTGGGCCCCTCCAGGGTTGTAATAACCTCATCAATGCAGGAATTTAGCCTAGCCCGATCGACGTCAGACAATTCGTCCACTTCATCAGCCTCCTGGATGTCATCTTTGTGTTCAAACTTGCTTTCTCGCGAAGCTTCTCTGTTGTAAATGAATTGTCGGTTGCTGGGCGAGATATAGTAGTCGTCGTCAACTGAGTGGCCGTAGACGTCGTCGTAACCCTCGTATTCTGTTTAAATTTGGTCTTAATTTCTGAAAAAGCCTCTTTAAAACAGTTTGATTGGAAGAAAATTACCATCTGCATAGTCCATGTTTCGAATGTCTCGGTGGCGCGCCATTGTTAAGTTTCCGTCCGGCTGTGGTAGCTATAAGTATATTTAGAGTAAAAGGGCACAAGGAAACATGCTCTAAACCTGTTTTATGTATTTTTCTTTCTTGAAAAAAGTCACAATCACAAAAATATTACTGTTTGTGTACTTGTGTTCTGTCAGTTGTTAACTGTCAATTTTAAACGAGACATGTGTCAATAGTGACAACTGACCTATGATTACCCTAACCTATATTTGTTTACTGCATTTTTTATTTATTTTTGGTATTATAAGGAATATTAAAATCACATTAAGTTTTTTATTAAGTAGCTAGTAAACTAATTAAGTAGTTAAACCGTAATTTCAAGAAAATTGAATAGTTGCAAGGGTCTGTTTTGTAATGTTACCATGACAACCAGTATATCATATTCTTTTCAGTCCTCTTTTATGTTGCGCTCTCCTTATCACGTGACCACTCGACCGAACCGTAGTTAAAGTCACATGACTGCGTGACAATGAGCCACTCGACCAGCACTAACTTAATATTTTCCTAACCTCACATTTCACTTTTTAGCGTCCCCTGTTTGTATTTTGCTTGGTTTCCCTTTAGGACTGAATAATGAGCGAAAAAGACATCCAGCCAGACGACGCATTGTCTCAAGTTACGGCCCAGGGAACGTCGTCTCGCGGTTCCGCCTTCCCCGCAGACGACGCTAAGCAACAAAGCCACGAATCGGTCGGGCCCCAGAATTCGTATCAAATCAAACCGAATTTTCAAGACATGTAAGTGATTCAAGTACCCAAAACTTAACTTACTAGCAGTGGGGTGTAGTTTTAAAGAAATCCCCGTCAAAGACATCATACACAATGTACAAGTGGCTACTTTGGAGGGCAAGTCCTATGACGTTGACTATGCCAAAAAGTGGACCATCAAAATCGCCAATGAGATTAATGAGAAGGTTAAAGGTCAGTTTGTACTACCTAAGTTACCATTATTAAATTAAACAAATTACACTCATAGAAATTGAAATGAAAAGGTATAGACATATAGTACAAGTGGTGCTGGGTGAAAGGAAAGGGCAGGGGGTGAAATCCGGAGTCCGGTGTGTTTGGGACCCGGAAATTGACGCTTGCTGCAGTGGGATTTTTATGAATGTAAGGGTCAGTTCTTTCCTTTATTGTTAACTTTGTTTAAATGGTGCTTGTTTGTGCAGGACACCATATTTTGCGCTGTGACTGTGTTTGCTGTGTTTCTCTACTAGTTTTAAGGTTAATAAATTGTGAAAATAATGCTTTTTAATTAGGAATTTGTTTAACCTCGTAAAAAATCAATCAAACAGCCCGTTGCGCTTAGCAACTGTCGTTCCTCGGACATTTCTAGAATATTATTTCCATTCATCATCAACCTACATTTGCACGATGTTGTAAAACAAAAAAATGGTGAGCGGCAAGGAATTTAGGGGTACCTTAAGAAAACCCCTACCCAATTCCCGGAAAACATCAGATAAACAGTGCCGATTGGTGCCCGCGTTCACTGTGCAAGCATTACAAAAAGGTAAACTGCTTCCCTGTTAATAGAGAGTATGACATAATGAGTAAGTGTAGGAACTTGTGTGATTCCACCCCCAAAATGCAACGCGTTCAAAGAAGTGGAAGCCCGTGGGGCCAAAAAGTTTCGCATGAACTACTTGCGGGGTAATTTGCCTGTGTCCTTGGAGGCCAAAGGAGGTAAAGTGTCTTGGAAAGTATGTTATCCAAGTTATTGTTTCATATTGATTTATGAGGTTTATTTAGGCGGACATCAGTAAACTAGACTTTCACTACTATCTACCCATGTTCTTTGAGGGTTTGTGTGAAACTGAGAACCCTTACAAACTGTTCGCTCAACAAGGGATTTATGATCTGTTAGCTCAGGGCGGTCCAAAGATTTTTCCTTGTATTCCGCAACTTATTATTCCCATTAAAGGTTGGTTGTTCTGTAGAGGTTTTGACAGTGAAAAAATATTATTTTAGACGCCTTAAAAACCAAAAATAAGGAGGTCATGTGCTCCACTTTGAAGGTGTTACAGCATCTGGTTAAAGCTGGAGACATGATCGGAGAAGCGCTAGTACCTTACTACAGACAGATTTTGCCTACACTCAATTTGTTTAAAGAGAAAAATGGTTGTATATTGATTTGTTGTTAATGTCGGGCGTTAATTGAGGAATTTGCAGTCAATTGCGGGGATGAAATCGACTACAGCCAGATGCGGGGGGATAATTTGGCCGATATAATTAATGAAACCTTGGAGATGCTGGAGAGATATGGAGGAGAGGATGCTTTTATCAATATCAAATATCTGATACCTACTTACGAGTCCTGTATGCTAAACTAGTCAATATATCCACTTAAAAAAAATTCTTGAAAAATGGCGAATGCGCCACTGGGAAGGGTTAAAAGAACTATAAATTAAGATTTAATTTAAATTTTTTATTTAAAACATAAATATTTACAGTGCCAGTACTCAGAGTAATAAGTTAGGTCTCATTGTAAGCTCCTAGACATAAATTGATTTTTTTGAACATACTTTAAACCTTAACTAAAGCTTAACCAACAAGTAAAGTGTCTTCAGTGGGAAAAATGTACTCAGGCACCTCCAAATTGAGTGGAGCAGGACCTTTTCTGATCCTACCTGATGCGTCATAATGAGAACCATGACAGGGACAGTAATAACCGCCAAAATCCCCAGAATTGGCGATGGGGACACATCCCAAATGGGTGCAAACCCCCAATACCACTAACCATTCAGGATTTTTGGTGCGTTCACTGTCATGCTGGGGATCTCTGAGACTTGAAACTGCCACTGCCTCTTCCTGGGCGATTTCGGCGGCGGTTCTGTGGCGAATAAACAAAGGTTTGCCTACAAATTGTTAAAAAGTTTAACAAATTTATTTGGGTGGTTAATAAGGGTTACCTCTCCATTTGAAAGTTACAGACTTTCCTTCTGGGATGTCTGAGAGTTTGATTTCGATCTTGGCCAAGGCCAAAACGTCAGCAGAAGCGCTCATAGAGCTTATAAAGTATGTTACAAGATTTTTAGTGCCATAAGCTCCAGTAGCTCCTAAAGCACCTGCAATCAAGTAGGTAAAGTTCTTTCTATTGTCTTCGGTGGCCGAATTCGAGACTTCCGGGTTTTTAGTCGAGGGCCTGCGGTAATTGTCCCAATTGGGGACATTGATGTCTGTATGCGCCCATCTAAAGTCATCCATTCAATTAGTCTTGTATAAGCGCTGAAAATAGGGTGAAATCACCTGATTTGTGAGGACACTGCAGGGCCCGAAGACACGACAAAGTCGGCATCAGGCAGCGCCCGAGCCAGAGATAGAGCAGAGGAGCCCTGGAAGGGGATTTTGACCGGTTTGCGTTTAGGCAAAACGGCTGCCTGTCCCGTCACATTCAGCTGGTTGCTGACCACCTGGCTGACCGACCGGAAGTAACCGGAAACGACGGCGGGCTTCAGCATTTTCCTTATTTTTACTGAAAATTTGGAATTTGTTATGCAACGAAATAAGAACAATTCGCTGATGAATGATGATGGCCGATGGGTCGAAGGTCTTGACAGCTGTCACTGCCACCAATAAGTGTCACGTGATACTACGCTCTACTGAAGGAGCAAAGTCACGTGGTGTCATACTTTCAACTGCTTTTCCGTGGTGTATAACTGGTTGCCGTTTTTTTATTCAGTTTTTAAAACTCATTCAAATAATATCCTTTTTATTTATTTAATATTAATAATAATTTCTCTATTTTGTTGCTTATTAAAGTAATTTTAAACAAACAACAGGATAATTGAACTTAATGCGGCTAAATAGACAACAGGGGCTAAAATAATAGGAGCCGATGATCGTTCAATTCCAGGAGCGTATATGGTGGACTTGTCCCCTTAATAACTGGTGGAGCTAAGAGTGCTATCTTTACCGGTACCATTATTGCACAAATCAGTTTTGCAGGATCTTTGGTACAACCGGTGAGTGCTGTCTTCAGTAACGCCATCTGCTGAGACTATGTCAAAGCAGTTACGGCTCATTGAGGCTAATTTACCTTTAGGGTCCTATATACAAAACTAATTATTAGCCCCGATACGATAAGTACCGAAAGTAATAGGGTTTTACCAAATACTCGAGTCGCGTTATGGTGCAGTATATTTTGTCACAATCCGTGACTGTTACTGAGGAGGAGGAAGTTATCTCGTCGGCACATGTCTGGTCTGCATCATCCTCGGTTGTGGAGCAGGTGTAACATTTTAGCCCTAAAATCGAAGGTTTCCATATGGGTGGTCAATTTATGATGGAAAAACATGATTTATAATATTGACAATCCAGTATATTTCTGCGCCTGCACTTACCGTAAACATTGCTAACACTAAAACACATTAGAAATGAAACAAACAATACTGATTTAACGTTCATTTTAATTGATTTAAATGGAATAAGTAAAATGCAGGGTGTGGCACAAAACATTGATTGAGTTTACTTAAACTATTCCAATATTTAGATCAGGTTTCTAGTTGTCTCGATAAGATTTTAGAAACACTCAAGATTACATTTGTTATGATTAATTATCCGCTTTAATTCTGATAGGTTAATTGGACAGATTAAAACACCCCCCTTATGATCTGTGTGTATGTTATTATTGTCTATTAAATAATACATTTTAGGTCTATACATTAATAAAGTCCTTATAAATATTAAATGCGAAGGGTTAAATTTGATTAATTTTTCGGCAGTTTCGAGCTTTTAAGTCCAAAAGACACTCTATGTAATAAATATTATTTGTATAAAGTCGAGTAAAACTAGAAATAATGTGGTCAATGGGAAAACCGTGTAACGGACAGAGAAACGTAGGTAATTGCATGCGCGGGAGAAAGACAGAAAACGAAAAAAATATCAAGTAGGCCATATTTGTAGCGCGCTGTTGCCAAACGCCGTAAGTATGTTTGTCGAGGGTATTGAATACTGGCAACAGCGCGCTAAAAATATGGCCTACTTGATATTTTTTTCGTTTTCTGTCTTTCTCCCGCGCATGCAATTACCCACGTTTCTCTGTCCGTTACACGGTTTTCCTATGGTCGCTTTTGGATTTACCACACCTGTATATAGTGGAATCAATTCAAATAAAGTTTAATGTACTTTGAAGTTTACTTTGGTAACGTTTTTATTAGAGCACTGGAAATACTTTACATGAACAGCAAAAAATATAAAAATAAAAAAAAACAGTGACGTATGCACAACACAAGGAACAGAACTTTAATACTTATATTTAAAGTTCACTTTGAGGAGGTATTGAATGCGCACCTGAGCCACATCATACACAATGTACCTGAAACACAAATAAAGTAAAAAACCCCCAATTACACTATAAAATTATTAAAAAAAAAAAACTAACTCGTTGTACAATAAGGTGCTGTTCTTTGCACCGGGTGCCGGTACTCCTTTACCCACCGGAACTTCGACTTCTTGGATTTTTTTAATCATCGAAGGATCGGGATGGGTTTGCCCCACCCCCTTCACGCTGTGATGTCCTTTAGGCGGCTTCTGGATGTACTCGGCCTGGTGCTTTTCGAGCATCTGCGCATCCATACACGTCAGTCAATCAAAGAGAATGTAAATTTAAATTATTGAGTCAGTTAATGCGACTGCGTGAACAAAAACAGTAAAATCACTTTTGAAAAGTGCAGTTGAAACATTTTCTGAACTACTGGTAGTGAATTCATTTTTGGTTACGTCACCAATACTTTTACATGTTTTGCCTGGGAAAATCGGATTTTGCACACATTTTCAGTTTGATTTATATTTTCATGGTCACGTGACTATTTTTGACATGCCTTTATAGTGTTACTGGCTCAAAAATTGCCTGCCCAAAATCACGTGACATGTATTTTACAATTTAAACTTTTATCACTGTCACAACTTAAACTACCTTTTTTATGGTCATGTGACTGTTTAAAATTTGCATTTTTATTCACGTGACGTAGTATATTTTAAGCTGTTTAAGCTTTTCCAATTGTCTCAATTAGATTTAGTGAATTTTTACATTTGAAACTGTCACGTGACTGTCACTTTGCCTGTGTAGAGTTGCCAGCTCAAAAATTACCATTTTTTTTGTTGAGCGACTTGCATTTTACAATTTTTGCCTCCATAACTGCTCAAATCGGATTTTGAACATTTTTTCTCTTTTTATGGTCACGTGACTGTTGCTGACTAGTGTCATTTGACACATAAACAGTGCTGCCAGGTCGTAAATTGTTTGTATATTTTACCATTAAAACTTTTACCAGTGTCTAAATATAATTTTGCAAATTTTTACAGTATTTTATGGTCACATGACTGTTTTTTTTAGCAAAAAAAATATTTGACTCTTCAAATAATATTTTTAACATCTAAAACAGTCACGTGACCTTTAGAATTCCGGTTTGACGTGAACGGTTTGATTTAAACTGAAAAACGAGCACGTGACCGTTTAAATAACATTTTGACACTCAAAACTGTCATGTGGCATTATAAAATTCATTTTTAATCTTAAAAGAGTCACGTGACCTATAGGATCCGTTTTGAAGTTGAAAAAGAGTCGCGTGGACTAAAAAAAAATAAATTTGAGTATTGAAAATTGTCACGTGACCATTTGCACATTAAAACGAGTCACGTTAATTTTAAAAAGCTCAGTTCAAATTGAAAAACGGTCACGTGACCCTTTAAACATTATTTCGCTATTTACAGTCACGCGTGACCTGCAGGATTTCAGTTTGACATTAAAAAAGAGTCACGTGACCTTTAAAAATATATTTTATTTTTGAAAATCGTCACGTGACCATTTTGCACATTAAAGGAGTCGGGTGACTCTTCAAATAATACTTTGACATCTAAAACAGTCACGTGACCTGTAGGATTTCGTTTTGACGTTAAAATAATTGAAAATTGTCACGTGGCCATTTGCACTGTTAAGAGGGTCACGTGTCTTTAAAAAATATCAGTTTAAATTGAAAAACGATTACGTGATCCTTCAAATGACATTTTGACATTTAAAACTGTCATGTGACATTATATTTTCCATTTTTAATCCTAGAGTCGCGTGACCTTTAGGATCTGTTTTGACGTTAAAAATGACATTTTAATCTTACTCAAATTAATTTAACTCAAATTTATTTGAAAAAAATCAAGCTGTCTTAGGCAGTTCAGATGGGATAGCAAAAGTAAGCGGATTATAGGAAATACTGCAAAAGTTGGCAACTATGGTTGCTTGGTTAATTACGAACCTAATAGTATTCACAACGAAATAATGGCCACATTCGTTTTCAAGCTTCTTGGAGCGTTTTTGACGTCACGATGACGTAATTTGGCAACAACTATAATTTGACCAATTGCCAAATTACGTCATTGTGACGTCACAAAAGCATTCCTTGCTCTACGAAACGTGCAAACGAAACAAAAAAAAAATATATCGTCTGCTGTCAACGTGACAATAGCTGTCACTTGCTATTGTTCGATTTGGTACCAGACATTTTGATACATAAAAATCAAAGTAAATTGACATGACGTAACAATGTACGAGAAAGGTAAATCAAGGTTTATGAATAACATTTTGAACTTCTACGTCACCACAGAAAGGTAAATATTTAAAATTTGACCAATAAGGAAGCAAATACATACAGGTGTGGTAAATCCAAAACCGTGTAACTGACAGGGAAACGTAGGTAATTGCATGCGCGGGAGAAAGACAGAAAACGAAAAAAATATCAAGTAGGCCCTATTTTCAGCGCGCTGTTGCCAAACGCTAAGTATTCAATACCGTCGACAAAATTAATTTTGTTTGGCAGCAGCGCGCTGAAAATATGGCCTACTTGATATTTTTTTCGTTTTCTGTCTTAGTCCCGCGCATGCAATTACCTACGTTTCTCTGTCCGTTACGCGGTTTTGCTATGGTCGGTTTTGGATTTACCACACCTGTATATATTACACTGTTACGTCACTCCATTTAATCAATTATTTTAGGTGGACTGAATTACTCACGGGTATTCTATCTAAAGCATATTATTAAACAGTCATAGAAACAATGGTTCTTACCGTGCCCAAGGCTACTTCGCACAGCAACAACAACCCGGTGGGATTGCTTGGATTAGTGCAACAGTAATTGGCCGATTTGGAGACCATATCAGCAAAGTAGAGGCCCTTACCGAACATGTAGCCGGTCACCGGGGCTTCTGGGGGCGCAATTCTCAACCCCTATTAATCAAACCATGACATTCAAGGCATATTTTTACTGTTTTCGCGGACTGAGTTTCCCCGTGCGTCATCCCCCTGTGATTTAGAAGTAGACATGCATTATTGACTTCATCCTTGTCTATTGTTCACTTTCAGAAAGGGAAAATATCTAATTGAATGTCTTCCAAAACAAACATTTACTGATTAGCGCTTCTATTTCTGTCAATTGTCAGTTTGACAACCATCGAAATTTATTTGATTTGTTTACAGTTCTTTTAAGAGCTATTGTTTCCTTTAACCAAAATTGGCACAATTACTAACCTGTTTTGAAAAAAAACTGGGAGTGTCTATTATGATTTTTATTTAGCCATTTGGTTTGTCGTAAATTCGGAATTACTTACTATTACAGTATTTTTTTAGAAAATGCCTGGAAAAAATCTCCACAGACAAGCCCAGCAGTTAATTCTTAACCTTTGTGAATATTTTGAATTGGAAAAACCCAATGGAGGACCTTTAGAAGCTTTATCATCTGTTTAGGAAGAAAATAAGAAATTTTAATACCTTACTTATTCTTACTGATGTATTTTTTTTGATACTAGCTGCTTTGAAAATTTCCCGCGAAACTGTTTATTCGATTCGGAAAAAACAAGCAAGTAATTTTATGATTTCCTCACCTAGAAAACGTAAAACTGATTTATCTGAAAGCATTAAAATGGATGTTCGAAATACATTATATAATATGTACAACGATAGTATGTTAATAATAGTAAAATATATCTACTTTTAAGTAAGAAACATCTATTTCCATTTCATTGTTTCCAGAGACTGAGATTTTTGGGTTGCATTATAGATTTTTCATAAAAATTTCTTGAAACATAATAATAATAAAGTCATAGAAAAAATAAAATAAGCGTCTAAAATGTTTTCCAGCGTGTTTAAAATAAAATAAGTGGATTGCAACCTGAAAATGAGATATGAGATACTACAGCATCACTCACAGAATGTCTTATTAAATTTTTAATTTGTTGTATTTATTTTAGAGAAACATGTAATCCAGAACTTAAATCAAGAGCTTAGAGTTAAAGAAATACTACATATTGGTGATACATTTCTGCGAATTTTGATAAATAAATTAGGTTTCAAATTTAGACGGAATTCGATGATCCAAACTTCTCATAAATAAAAAATGTTATTTCTGTCAAGATATTTTTGATTTGCTTTGGTGTAAGGTTGTTTTAGTGCAAATTTGCAGCCAAAGATCTCTACTTTCTGACTGACAATACACGCAAAATTTTAAACAATATGAAAACAACAGGTTTGTTGACTGAAAACTTGATTTGATTCATATGATTATAAATGACGTCAAGGACGGTAAACAGTAAAGGATTGCTCGATCGGCCGATTTTGTTTCCCGGCGGCGAATGAATTCTGACGTCACAGTGGATCCTCGGGCGCACAATACGCTATGTACGAGATTTATTTTTTATTTATTCGTGAATGATCTCCGGCCCCATGGTGACGTAAAAATCGTCACCGGCAAGATTGCGCTTATGGGATTAAGCAATCCTTTACTGTACCATCCTTGAAATAGCCTTTGTGACGCACGGGTAAACTCACTCAGAACAGTACGTGATTTTCCTCACCTGTGATAGGATGCCAGCAAAGTTGGTGGTTCTCGAACCGTGCCAGAGCAGCTTACGGTTATGCAATTTGCGGAACGGCTTGTACCGTTTGTCTTCCCCGTCGCGTTTCACGATAAACACCTAAAACCCAGTCACGCAACATAAAAGATAAAAAATTACCGAGTTTTTTTAACCTACATCTTCTACGTCCAATTCGTAACTGGTGTGAGTCGCCGCGTGAGTATTCTTCACGTACTCGTGAATAATTTTAAACTCCTCAGAGTGGCGATCTAGGATGTCAATGTCAGTTTTGAGTTGTTTGTAGTAGCCATCTACGGTGTGTTCATTGCCCGAAGATTTCATTAAACTGTACGCGATTTCCATTTCCATAAGACTGTCCAACATTTCCACTTTTTTCTATTTATTTACTTTGATTACATTGTGTGTGAGAAAAGGAAATAACACAACACACCTTAATGATGTCTTTGTCGCGTAAAATTTGAACTTCATCCACTCCAAAACTGTGGGGAATCAAAGTGTAGAATCGATTGGTGGCTTCAATCAGTTTAGTCTCGCTGGTGCTTTTTTCAATCAACTCTTGCAGTTCACTAAGAACGGCGTAAGCCTTCTGGATCTGGTTTTTGCTGAGTTTTCCCAACGGCATTTTTTCAGCGTCCAACTCAAACTCCAACATTAACTTCTTCATTTCGTTCACGTCAAAAATCAGTCTCATCAAATCCTGCCAAAATGTTAGAAAACTTTGTTGTAGAATTTTTTGTAACTTAACAAACCTGGACACGTTTATGTAACTTTGACTCGGCCTCCACTATTGCCAAACTGTCCGCATTGTCCGTACCGTAATCGATATCAATCGGGTACATTTTACCGGGAACTTTAACGAAACGAGCACGGTTCTCCCAATGATTTCCGCTTTTTTCTAGGTACAGATCCTCGAAGGCGTTTTGGGCGGTTTGCAACGTGGCCATTGCCTCCAGCTTGTTACCGCCGATCGTGGTGCCGATGCGGCCCCACGCCCTAAACAACCAAAATCGGTTGCCCTTGTCTGCTTGCAGCAGTTGCAGCTTGTAAAAGCTGTTTCGGTTGTTTTGCACGTCGGTCAGACCCAGCACGGCCGTCCATTTTTCCTTGTTTCGGTCCTCGTATACGTGCGCCACGTCTTCGAGACCGCTATCTGGGTCCACGGCCGTTCCACCTGTTTTATTCATCATTTTATAGAGTTACTCTCAAAATTTACATTACAAGATATAAAATATGTTTTAAAGGATGAATTTGTTGCTGATTCTAAACGAATTTCTCCCTTATTTGAAGAGCTTCAAAACAGTTTAAATAACGAAAGTGGTAGGAAAGTTCTACGATATTGTGTTAAGGTGTTTTTGCATTTAAGGTTTCATTGGTATTTTTAACGCTTTTTTGGTATCTCTACTAGGTTAGGAGGTTTTTCTAACTGACTATACTCGATTTTTTAGTGTTTTTTTAGACTATTGGATAGGAAATTTAATGAGGATTCCAAAAATGTGCTTAAAACTGTAATTTTCTCATTCCAAGTGGGTTTTACAGGCGATTTTGTCGCTGACTGTCTTTCCAAACTGTGTTTCTGCCAGTTTAAACTTTGGCAGCACTTTTCTCCCTGACTGTACCGAATTTTGTGATTTTTTTTAGGCTATTGGATAGGAAATTTAATGAGGATTCCAAAAATGTGCTTAAAACTGTCATTTTCTCACTCCAAGTGAGTTTAACAGACGATTTTGTCGCTGACTGAGTTTTCAAACTTTCGCAGCACTTTTCTCCCTGACTGTACCGAATTTTGTGATTTTTTTTAGGTTATTGGATAAGAAATTTAATGAGGATTCCAAAAATGTGCTTAAAACTGTAATTTTCACACCAAAAATGGGTTTTACAGGCGATTTTGTCCTTGACTGTCCTTTCAAACTATGTTTCTGTTAGTTCAAACTTTGACACTGTTTTTCTCTCTGACTGTACTCAATTTGGTAGTGTTTTTTAGGTTAGTAGATAGGAAATTTAATGAGGATTCCAAAAATGTGGATAAAACTGTCATTTTCACACTACAAGTGGGTTTTACAGGCGATTTTGTCCTTGACGGTCCTTTCAAACTGTGTTTCTGCCAGTTCAAACTTTGACAGCACTTTTCTCCCTGACTGTACTGAATTTTGTGATTTTTTTTAGGTTATTGGATAAGAAATTTAATGAGGATTCCAAAAATGTGCTTAAAACTGTCATTTTCACACTACAAGTGGTTTTTACAGGCGATTTTGTCCTTGATTGTCCTTTCAAATTGTGTTTCTGTCAATTTAAACTTTGACAGCACTTTTCTCTGTGACTGTACTTGATTATCTAGTGTTTTTTATGTCATTTGATAGGAAATTTAGTGAGGATTCCAAAAATGTGCTTAAATCTGTCATTTTCCCATTCCAAGAGGGTTTTACAAGCAATTTTGTCCCTGACTGTCCATTCAAACTTTGACACTCCTTTTCTCCCTGACTGTACCTGATTTTTAGGGTTTTTTATGTCATTTAATGAGGATTCCAAAAATGTGCTTAAAACTGTCATTTTCCCATTCCAAGTGGGTTTTACAGGTGATTTTGTCTTTGACTGTCCTTTCAAACTGTGTTTCTGTCAATTTAAACTTTGACACTGCTTTTCTCTCTGACTGTACCTGATTTTTTTCAGTTTTTTATGTCATTAGATGGGAAATATAATGAGGATTCCAAAAATGTGCTTAAAACTATCATTTTCCCATTCCAAGTGAGTTTTACGAGTGATTTTGTCCCTGACTGTCTTTTCAAACTGTGTTTCTGTAAATTTAAACTTTGACATTGCTTTTCTCTCTGACTGTACTTGAGTTTTTTGTGCTTTTTATGTCATTTGATAGGAAATTTAATGAGGATTCCAAAAATGTGCTTAAAACTGTCATTTTCCCATTCCAAGTGGGTTTTAAAAGTGATTTTGTCCCTGACTGTCTTTTCAAATTGTGTTTCTGTAAATTTAAACTTTGACACTGCTTTTCTCTCTGACTGTACTTGAGTTTTTTGTGCTTTTTATGTCATTTGATAGGAAATTTAATGAGGATTCCAAAAATGTGCTTAAAACTGTCATTTTCCCATTCCAAGTGGGTTTTAAAAGTGATTTTGTCCCTGACTGTCTTTTCAAATTGTGTTTCTGTAAATTTAAACTTTGACACTGCTTTTCTCTCTGACTGTACTTGAGTTTTTTGTGCTTTTTATGTCATTTGATAGGAAATTTAATGAGGATTCCAAAAATGTGCTTAAAACTGTCATTTTCCCATTCCAAGTGGGTTTTAAAAGTGATTTTGTCCCTGACTGTCTTTTCAAATTGTGTTTCTGTAAATTTAAACTTTGACACTGCTTTTCTCTCTGACTGTACTTGAGTTTTTTGTGCTTTTTATGTCATTTGATAGGAAATTTAATGAGGATTCCAAAAATGTGCTTAAAACTGTCATTTTCCCATTCCAAGTGAGTTTTACGAGTGATTTTGTCCCTGACTGTCTTTTCAAACTGTGTTTCTGTAAATTTAAACTTTGACATTGCTTTTCTCTCTGACTGTACTTGAGTTTTTTGTGCTTTTTATGTCATTTGATAGGAAATTTAATGAGGATTCCAAAAATGTGCTTAAAACTGTCATTTTCCCATTCCAAGTGGGTTTTAAAAGTGATTTTGTCCCTGACTGTCTTTTCAAACTGTGTTTCTGTAAATTTAAACTTTGACACTGCTTTTCTCTCTGACTGTACCTGAGTTTTTTGTGCTTTTTGTCATTTGATAGAAAATTTAATGAGGATTCCAAAAATGTCCTTAAAACTGTCATTTTCCCATTCCAAGTAGGTTTTAAAAGTGATTTTGTCCCTGACTGTCTTTTCAAACTGTGTTTCTGTCAATTTAAACTTTGACACTGCTTGTCGCTCTGACTGTACCTATTTCGACTGAGTGTAGCTCCGTTAGTTGAGGAGCTACAAACAAGAATAAATAACAAAAGTTGTAGGAAAGTTCATCCTCTACAAAATTGTATTAAGATATTTTTGCCCTTAGGGACCTCCCTATGGAGTTACAAGGCAAAGAGTGACAGGGTTCACAAAAATGTTTTTTTTTTAAATTCTACTGAACTTGACTCCATTACTTGAGGAGCTACAAAAAAGTGTAAATAACGAAATTTGTAAGACATTTCACCCTCTACTAGATAGTATTAAGAAGTTTTTGCATTTAAGTGGTTTTGACTGTCAAAATAATTTTAATAGTAAATTCACGACTTACCTTTAAGTTTCAATTTAATTTTACTGGGCACTGCACTGGTAAATCTACTTTTCGATTTCAGCGCCGATTTATTGCTCGACGTTGGTTCTGGGGGTAGCCTCGTAGCCGGCTAAAATCACCAAATTTCAAAAACTCAACCAAACAACATTAAAATGCAGCTTTTATGCGTAAACGAGTTGGTTTTACTGAAATTTTTACGCACATCAGAGCCCCAACTGCAAATACTCTTTTTAAGAACCAAATCGGGAATTTTTCCGGTATTTCCCTTGGCCTCGTCCACAAAATCCTCAGAGACCACGTGAACCTGAAATTGTGAACGCTGTATCTTTGACTGATATACAGGTGTGGTAAATCCAAAACCGTGTAACTGACAGAGAAACGTAGGTAATTGCATGCGCGGGAGAAAGACAGAAAACGAAAAAAATATCAAGTAGGCCATATTTTTAGCGCGCTGTTGCCAAACGCCGTAAGTATCACTCAAATACCGTCGACAAAATAACTTGGGTTTGGCAACAGCGCGCTGAAAATATGGCCTACTTGATATTTTTTTTCGTTTGCTGTCTTTCTCCCTCGCATGCAATTACCTACGTTTCTCTGTTCGTTACACCTGTATATGTTTAACTAACCCCTTCCTCTTCGGCTATTTTGATTCGAGCCCCCATTTTCTCGACCATTTCCTTGTCGGCCAATACCGCCATCACGGATTTGGAGATTTTGGTCACCACTTTCCCCCCCAAAGCCTGAATTTGCTTCTTTAAGACGTCCTTGCCGCGTTCAGGATTGCCCAAGATGACAAACTCCATTTCGCATAAGGCTGGACGCTCTCTAGTGATTTTAGGCCTGAAATAGTTTGGTCGCTAATCTGAACAGACAAATTGTATAACATACATTCCATCAGTTTCGTCTTTGGCTTCTTTCTTAACTACCGTAGGATTAACGTCCTTAATAACCCGTTTTCGTAACGTGCATTTGTACTTTTTCAAGAACGAGTATTCCTGCTTTAAATCGTCGGGAACGCGAAATTTGCAACGTTCCGGGTCTTTAGTTACGTTCGTGCATTTGGCCCATTCAGTTTTTCCAGTACACAAGTACCCCAACTTGTTGAAGACTAATTGACCCTCCTTGCACTCTATCATAACACGTCATCAGTGTTGTAAGAGCCTATTTTGTAGTACAAGTGGAATTACCTTTACACGGCTTTAAAGCTCCGAATGCCATAACGTCACTCAATTGGTCGTAAATGCCCTCCAAACCTTCAGGTACCTCTTGGTTGTTGTGCTCTAATAATGCGATCAAATTCGGTTTGGACACTGATTTCAATTTATCCCGATAACCAAACATTATTTTGTTTTGTTCGCGATATTCTTTGTCCGCCGGATCATCTTCCAGTTTAATTTTTTTTACTTCGGGTATGTCTTCTTGTTTGATAGCGCTACAATGTCAAAACACACTTTTCAGAACCGGTTTTTTATGCCAGCATTTGTAAGCGTTTAACTTACGGTAAGGCTTTTTTGGCTTCATTCTGATCCTGTTTTGACAGGCCTTTAAAGCCGGGTAACTTGTCAGCGCTTTCGTAATACCCCAATTCGGAACGGAGTTGCGCAAAACACGCCAAGTGATGCCATTGGTCAATTCCCTGAGCAATCTGACGGCTGGTGTCCGAATCAAAATCTTTTTTTGACACTCGCACCTATTTGAAAGTTGATATTCTCAATTATGATTGTGACAGGTCACATTCAAAATGTCACAGTCAAATGAAAGCCTTGGAACAGTTGCATAGGTTTTTGGCCAATTTTAACATGACTCTAGAAGTGTCTGACACTTTTTAGAAGGTTGTCAGTAGCATTTAGAGACTTTCTTAATGGAACTAGAAAATTTTAACAATTTAAAACAATTCTGGGAAGGTTTAAGACTTTTATGCAATTTTTAGAACGGTTGCAGTATTTTTAGAGAGCTCTGACACTTTCAAATTGGATTTAGAGGCCTCTCACAATTTAAAACAATTCTTAGAAGGTTTAAGACACTTGTAAGGCCCTCTGGCACTTTTTAGAAGGTTCTCAAAGCATTTAAAGATTTATGATGTGTCCAGATGCCTCTGGTAATTTAATACAGTTATGGGCAAGTTTAAAACAGTTCTCGAGGGCTCTGGGACTTCACAGAGCGGTTAGTAGCATTTAGAGATCTATGGGACTCTCAAAATGGTCCTAGAGGCCTAGGGCAGTTTAAAACAATTTTGGGAAAGTTTAAGGCAGTTGTAGAGGGCTCTGAAACATCTATGGAACTTTCAAAATGGTCCTAGAGGTCCCTGACAATTTAAAACAATTCTTAGAAGGTTTATTAAGACACTTTTGTAATTTCTAGAAGGTTTACAGTATTATTTAGAGAGCTCTGACACTTTCAAAATGGATTTAGAGGCCTCTGACAATTTAAAACAATTCTTAGAAGGTTTAAGACACTTTTTAGAAGGGTCTCAATAGCATTTAAAGATTTATGAAACTTTCAACATCGTCCCAGACGGCTCTGGTAATTTAATACAGTTATGGGCAAGTTTAAGACAGTTCTAGAGGGCTCTGGAACTTCAGAGAGTTGTTAGTAGCATTTAGAGGTCTATGTGGGACTCTCAAAATGGTCTTAAGAGGCCTATGGCAGTTTAAAACAATTTTGGGAATGCTTAAGGCAGTTGTAGAGGGCTGTAGAACTTTTTAGAAGGTTCTCAATAACATTTAGAGGTTTATGACACTTTCAAAATGGTCCCAGACGGATCTGGTAATTTAATACAGTTATGGGCAAGTTTAAGACAGTTCTAGAGGGCTCTGGGACTTCAGAGAGTTGTTAGTAGCATTTAGACGTCTATGAGTCTCTCAAAATGGTCCTAGAGGCTTATGGCAGTTTAAAACAACTTTGGGAATGCTTAAGGCAGTTGTAGAGGGCTGTAGAACTTTTTAGAAGGTTCTCAATAACATTTAGAGGTTTATGAAACTTTCAAAATGGTCTGAGGGGCCTCTGGCATTGTAAAACACTTCTGGGAAGGTTTAAGACAGTCACAGAGGCCTCTGGCACTTTTTTTAAACGCTATGGAACTTTCAAAATGGTTCTAGAGGCCTCTGGCAATGCGAGGCAACAGTCAGAAGTCACTGAACAGAGAATGCCAAATTGGTAGTCTCTGTTGAGTGACTGACTCTGTTCAGTGGTAAAGGAGGCTTCTGTGTGTAACAATAAACTAAAAACCTTACACAAGGTAATTCCTGAATTAATAATTTAACAAATTACACAAATAAAGACCAAATTACACAAATTACACTATAGAATTTGGATAGTGTAGGTTAGGATATCAAAACAAGCAGATTTCTGGCAATTTAAACTTTTCCTGGCACTTAAAAACACTATTCCTCACCTCATCCTTCAAAATTTTTTGTTGACAGCCGCGGCACGTAGCCCTGCCGCTCTTGGAGTACTCGATAACAAAGTCTTTCAAAGCTAACTTCTTAGCTTTGGCCGCTTCTTTATCAGCTGGTCGTTTCTTACCCTTAGGCTCTGGTACAACAACGGACGCCCCACCCACATGCTTTTTGATGCGGTCCTGGTCCTCGATACGCAAAGACTCAAAGTGTTCGATGTCGTCCGTTGTTTTCACCCGGTTTTTCACAAAAAAACAGTCAAAATGGAACCAGTTTGGTTGTTTACCGTCGAAAAAGGGCGACTGTAAATTTAGTGTTTACAATTACGATTGTCTACTAAACTGGCAGGGTTTTAAATTGTTTAGGGGGCTCCGCTTACCTGAGTTAATGTAGCTAGGCGTAGGACGCCTTGACTGATGGGGCCCTTGCAGGACTTACACTTGGCTCGGCCACTTTTGGAATATTCGGCTCGAAATGGTAGATCCATATTGCATCCAAAACCTGGATAAACTTGCAAGAAACACAGAAAAACTTTTAAGCCGGTTAAATAAGTTTATTTAATAATGCAATTTTGACAGAAGAAGTGACATTTTTATAGCGGGAACGGATTTGTCAACTTCCAAAATTTTGACAGACGACAGTGACCGTTAGGTCGCCATATTTAGGCTAGCTAATAAACAAACATATGATAAAGGTGCAAGGGATTAATAATAACACACATACGTATGACAATAACAAGCTTTTATTGGTATTTTATCCATTCATAAATTATAATACTCATCATCCTGATCGATCACTTTATTACTATTATTATTAGAAACGAAATTGGGTTTGCTTGAACGTTTTCTACTTTTTGAAAACGTAGCTTTCGGCACCGCCCCTGCCGAACCCTCCAGGACCGAACAGGGCAGAGTAACAAGGGTTGTGACAGTAGGGTTTGCCCTCTTTTTCAGCGTGACTGCCTGGTGCCAGGGTTTTGTTGCACTTTTCGCATCGCAAACATCCCGAATGCCAGTCTTTACCTAGGGAGGTTTTGCGTTCCGCTGAAATCAACGCATAAAACATAAATCAACAGCAAACAATTCAAAGAATTTAATCTTATCAAAAATATTATTATTGGTACTGATGGTTTACATTTACAGTATTATAGGCAATCGTCATGACCTTATTCTGGCGATGATGTAATATAAATTGTTTTCCTTTTAAGGTATGGTAGAACAGAATGATGTCATTGCTATGTATATGGTCTCTACTGGGAAAAATGACTCATATAAAGTAAAATTCAAGCTTTTTTAACTGACGTTTGCTCATTAATTTGTGTATTTAAAAGGTACCAAAACTGTAATTTCAGTTGTGTGTGTCACCTGTCATTTGTCAAAATCCATTCAATTATTTTAAACACTCTGTAAATAGCGTTAAATCAATGTTAATTTATACCCTATGAGTACTTTTATATCATCATCAGAATATGATCAACAGGGTACTCACCAAAATAAACGGGTTTGTCACACTTGGGGCAGTTCACCATCTTGTCGGTAGTATTGCCACAGTACCACACAGTACGACCAGTACTGAACTAAATAGCGAAGGTGGCTGTACCCAGGCGGTTATGTTGATGACGCGATGCAAGATAAAAACAATCAAACTATTTGGTGGTGGTACCGGTTGTCGTCTGAATGTCTCTTTTAACAAGTAGAAATGAAGGGGGGCGACAAACGGTACCTAATTCCTATAATTTAATAAGTATTAGTTACATTAGATAATCATTACAAAATTAGACTCTTACTAACTAAATCAATCAACTGAAGTGCTTGTTGTAACCATGAGTACCTAGCTCTGATGCTTGTTGACTTATTGCACTATGGCTGGGGGATATCAAAATAATAACTAAACGGTTAAAATTACTTTTATTAATCAGTTCGTATAAATAACTTAAAATATCATAATAAATTACTTAAAAGTAAAATAAGTTAGCCATCATTCAAAAATCCAGGCCGAAAAATCTTTGAGTGATAACTTTAGTACTAGGAGCGAGACAGATGTCGCTCTTAGCACTTTTACTGTATTAAAATCTACATTTTTAATTTTTTCTTATGCAGTCCCTTAAGTCACAAAACACCCAACTATTTACAGATCACTATTATACCGGTTAACTTTCAATATATAGTCTAAACCATTTTAGTTGACATGACGTTTTATTCTTCTCTATCGGCCACGCCCATTTTCACCTCCAACACCTCCGCCATTGGCATGGTGTACAAAGGGGTGAATCCCCCAATAAGCTGAGGTTTGAAGTTTTCAATGTCAAATTCGCTGGTGGTGGCCCACGGCAATGTTGTCACTTCAGTCTCCTCGTCCAGCGTTGCCGTGTTGTTTCTGTCCTTGTCGCGTACCACCGCCCAACCCTGGTTAGTAATGTTCGTGTCCAGTTTCACGCTAGCTTGAAACGGTGCCTGAAAGTCCAATTTCGGGGTTATATCCGAATCGATTCGTTGCTGGTTATTGATTGGTGGTGGTGGTGGTGGTGGGGGTAGCTTAGCGTACGTCATCGATCCGGGTCGTATTTCCGGTATGACCGGACTTCCATAGTTTGGCATTGAGTACCTGTCACCGTTTAGTGGGTGTGGTTCAGTGGGCGTGTAGGCTATGGCGATTGGTTTTTCTGTGTAGGTTCTCAAGGTGACTGCAATCTGATTGGCTGGATCGTCTCTCATTGTGTTCCACTGGTTGGTGCCTAGTGTAGGGGGGGTTGGACGTTCCAAGTGGTAGGGAAAATCCCCGCCCTTACCAGGCGGAGCTACTGGACGTGGGTGTGGCTTTAAAATAGGAGCATCGTTTCTCTCGTGTTGCTTATAGTTAAAGTTGTCATCTTTGACAGGTTCTTGGGTGTTAACAGGGTATACCTTGTAAATTGTTTTATCTATTGTTTTTTGAGCTTCCTGAGCTGGAACTTGATCTTCCTTGTTGTCATTTTTAGCTTGAATCATTTGTAAAGTTTCCACTTCACCCTCCCCCTGTCGTCTGTTTTGTACCATATTTGGGGGTGTTTGATACACATCTAATTCAGGGTCCCGTCGAGGATCTTCATTAATAATACGATCTTCCGCCATTGGTGTGTCCTCTAAGCTTTGGGGAGGCTGCTGCGCTAAAGGTCTGCGCTCCTCCAAGTCCAAATTACCTCTAAGGATGTTTCTAGGTGGTGGTGGTGGTGCAGGATACCTCTTATACACGTTGGGGTGAGGAGGGTAGTAATTTACCGGTCGATTAGAAGGCCGTTCCAATAAGGGTTGTCTGTTGAACCTTTTATCGTAGTAGTAGGGAACAGGGTGGTGTTTTTTGTTCATATTTGGACGAAATTGCGGTAGAATGTTTGGTAAATTGTCGATTCTTTTGTAAGCCATTTCTGGGTGAGGCCTGGGCGGTTTAAAGTGCCACGGTGGTCTAAAACCGCCCATTTGGGTCTCTTTGGGTGGTGTTAGGTCGCTGGGCAGTTGATGATACATGGGTTTGGAATTCAGTTGCAACACCTCACCGTTGTTTGGGTTTGGGCTGGGGATTACATTTGATTGAACCGGTTTTTCACTAGGAAAAACCACTTTATTGCCTGTTCCCGTTTTGGAAAAGTGATTTTCCTCCAAACTCGCGTCCATTACTTGTCCTGGCACTTTGTTCAGTCGATTGATAGGATTACCTGTTAAAAATATATTCAAATTAGTAAAACACATTCCTACTGTCACCAACTTATCAGTAAAACTTATCAAAAAATATCAAAATCTGATGAGATACTCAAACTTACCGATAGCTAATGAAGTTTCCGAGTTTTGCATCGGTTGTATGGTCACTTCCACTTCCGGTTTAATGTACTGATGGTCGTGTTGTGGCCCCACTTCACCGACGCTCTGATGCTGACCAACCACAAAAGACACCGTATCCTGGCCGGGTGCTATGTGGATGTTGGTGCTGCTGGGGTGCATCAGGACCTGGGGCACTTTTTCGCTGTTTAGTTTCTCTCTCAAGTTTTGCGTGGCCACTATGATCGGATCCCGGTTTATAGTCGCCTGACTGATAATGTGGTTTTCCCCTAAAGGCAGTGACGTCACTCTTGGTGTGGTCGGTGGTCTGTAGGTTGTAGGGGGCGCTCTTGTTGTGGTTGTGGTCGTTGTAGTAGTCGATGTGGTTAACTTTGTGACAGGTTTTAAGGGTTCCACACTTAAATGATCTTCGCCTTTTGGTATTGTAGTGTAGTCTTCTATGTAATCTTCCCCGTAGTCCAATTTGTGAGGTCCCGCGTGGATATTGGTGTATGTATGTGTGGTTGCAGCTTCTGTGGTGGTTACAGTGACGTCATAGTCGCCAAACAACTGCTCCAGCAATGTCAACGTTCTTTTCGTGGTTGTAGTGTCCTTGTTGCTTGTAGTAGTTGTGGTACTCTTCTGGGTGGTTTCTTGGTAATCATCGTATTCGTCAGTAAAACTCGGATGGGCCATTCCGGAACTCAGCAAGTTTTGAGTGGTCAGGTCAGGGTACCACCTAATTGTAGAAGTTGGTCTGGTTGTTGTTGTGGTGGTACTAACCGGAGTGGTTGCCATGGTTCTTTGAGTTGTACGATAATTCTGCGTTGTAGTGTAGTACGGCTTTACTGTACTAGTTTTTTGTACTCCAAATGTGTCCTTGTGGTTGTGGTACTTGTTGACACTGCCCTGAATTTTGGTGCTAGCGTAGGAACTACTTATCAAGGGATAGACGTATTTTTCCGGGTTGTACTTCACCGGTAAATTGAGAAAATCATGGAAGTTGGGAGTGAGCTGATTGATGTCCGTTTGTTTGTGACTGCTTGAAACGTACGCAGCGCCATCTTTTCTGTCAATATTTTTTTTGTTGTAAATATCCTCGGAGGGCGCTTCTTCATCGTACTGATACTCATAGTCGGTGGACTTTAAAGTTGGAGTTTTGTGGTCCAAGTCGATTTTTCCGGTTAAAGGATCCTTTTCCGCGTAAAACGGCTTGCCACTATTGAAAATCGTTTCGGGAAGATTGTACCCTGGTACCACTAAAGGTGAGGGATTAGGAATGTTTTCCTGCGCTTGCTTGCTTACCTAAAAAAAAACAAGTTAAATCTCAATCAAATTGACTGTTACGCATACAGACGATTTTTGGTTCTTCCAAACTGTCATCAGCGTAGTCGTACTCTTCGTATTCAGAATGGTTGTGGTTGGTCACATGTCCACCCATTAGGACTGAAGCTCCACCCACCAAATGAGTGGATATTACTATTTTGAGAAGGGTCAACAGCACGCTTTTTAACTCCATGTTTGTCACTGCAATTTGGGTTAGTTTTACAAATCTTGACAATTGGTGAATGTAATTTTACTATAATTAATAACAGTGATTATATTTAGGTGTTTTGCTGCTTTTTTTGACCAATCACATGTAAACTTAACTAATAATTACACTTTTTACTAGTGTTGAAGGGAATTTGGGCTATTAAGGTCGTCATTGCCAAAATAACACGTTTGACCTACTAAAACAGTAAACGTAACAGAATGGTTGTGATTGGTCACGTGTCCACCCATTAGGACTGAAGCGCAACCCACCAAATGAGTGGATATCACTATTTTTTGTCCAATTTGGGTTAGTTTTAAAAATCTTGACAATTGGTGAATGTAATTTTACTATAATTAATAACAGTGATTATATTTAGGTGTTTTGGATTAGTTTTACAAATCTTGACAATTGGTGAATGTAATTGTACTATAATTAATAACAGTGCTTATATTTAGGTGGTTTGCTCCTTTTTTTGACCAATCACATACTAGCTACTATGTAAACTTAACTAATAATTACACTTTTTACTAGTTTTGAGCGGAATTTGGGCTATTAAGGTCGTCATTGCCAAAATAACACGTTTGACCTACTAAAACAGTAAACGTAACAATTATTAGTACCCGATAGTGGTTGGATTGGTCGCAGGCGGTTTGGTAACGGTACCATTCATGCAAATATATAAAGTATGATAGCTGGAATAGGCGAGTTCCTTTGGTACCATCATCAGCGGTTCTCGACGGGGTACCGCTACTTCCTTGACCATATACACAAAAAGTAGTACCGAGTCAACAAATTGCTCACTTTCAATTCAGGGTGGTTACCTTATATTGAAATACACTACAGTTAGATGGCAGCACTAAAGTTATTGCAACGGTACTGATGGACATCCTGTGCAATTTCCGCACAATCAAACTGATGACGTCAAGACCCAGTGCAGGTCGTGTACCGTTATTAACTGATTTAATACCTCGACGGTATTTGTGTATTTATTAAACGTATAGAAAGTAACCTATATTTAAGATAAAACTTAAAAGAAAGTGCCGTGTCACGAAAAGGTAATCAGAGCGTACCATCGAGGTATGCAAATACATCCTGGTGCACGCGGAACCATTTAAGTTCAAGGTTACTCCTTCACCTTGACCATCACACTTAATTAATACCTCGATGGTTGATTTACATATACAGTATGATTTACTGTAAATTGAGCTATTTGCTGTTTTGAACGATATGCCCTTACCTTTCTCAATTTTTGAATCCTGCGCAACGTTGCCAGTGTTTTTTTAAAAAATTTTTGAACTAAAAAATCACTCACATTGCCACTTTAAACCGCCCGAACTGTTTGCTTCATATTTGGCGCAACAACTACTGATCAATCCTCACCAAGACCGAAAACTCGAGTGAAGCTCCGTTGAAGAAGTTCTTCGTGTATCACACGGTGTCTTGGAGTTTTCGCACCACCTTCACACCTCGTCGTCACAGTGTCACCAGGTGACCATCACCAAGTTACAGTGGCAAGTTCAAGATAAAGGTGATTTTGCTTCTAATCACAAAAATTGCAAAGCTTTCAGTGTTAGGGTGGTTTGTTTTGGTTTGGGTGGCGCGCCATGGTAAAACTGGTATGTTTTGATGGTATGATGACTTGCGGGGCCGCTGCAGGGCCCGGAACTAGGTCGCGTATCAATTAAAGTCTTTATAGAGGCCAAATCGAACTATATACAGGATGTGCAACTGTTTTTTTTAACTCCTTTTATGTGTTTTGACAGCTGACTTGAACATAATCGTTACGTGTGTGAACCCCATAACGGGCAAATATTTAACAGGCTTTCTCCGATCCATTAGCACCTTTCTGGTACATCATAATAACCAATAATGTGAAAGTATTTGCGTGTAACATGTGATTGTTTGTAATTTTTCAGTTCTGAAGTATCGTTAAAAGTATTTTTAGGCCTAAATGCGATTTTAACAACTTTGAAGCATCTGCTAGATTGAAATGCTTTTGAAAAACACTATAAATGTTGTAACTTTTTTGGTTTTACGACGTTTTATATGTGTAATGGCTTTCCAACCAAACAATTAAGAAAATTGCCAAGTTAACGAGCAAAGTCAGTGGTGACGTCATTATGGCGTAATTTGACAGAACTAGACTTAGATCAAGTGTCAAAATACGTCATCGTGACGTCACATTAGCAAACAACTGACTGCGTTTACACTCAGAGTTAAAAATAACTAATTCTAGTTAAGTAGATAATTTGCTGGCAAATTGTTTTTTTACGGATTTACGGCCGCACTAATTCTATATTTTGGGACACCCATTCAAGGGTGTTTTGTCAGTATATCGAGCGTCCTAATTATCTCTCGAATGTCGGGATGAGGAAAACACCTGAAAAGTTGGCAAATTGGAATAGAAAAAATCGAGCGGTGAGTCTAAAATTAAAGCGGGCGCCCGTCGTAATTGTTTGAATATTCCGACCGCAGGTCCGGGCGAGTTTTTGAAGCATCCCAGTCGGTTTTGAACGGCTAAATCCAGTGAGTTTTTCTGTGTGGACCAATTTGATTGTGTTTTTCGAAAACCAGATTTTTAGTGGATTAGAGTGAAATGAACTGATTATCAAAGTGGAAGTGGATTCAAACTAAGTCTGCTGGAAGGTAGGTTTACACTTTCTTGATTGACAAAATTTCTACTGACGTCAGATAAGAAATCACCTGTATTTTGCGTGACAGTCACCGAAACGCGTTATTTTTACATTTTCATGTTTACACGCACAGAATTCAATTACAATTCTAAAATTAACAGTAAAAGCCATGAATTAAGTGAAACATAACTCGCTAAAAGCTTCATTACCACAGCATATACAAAAACAATAATTCACATAGAAGCCCCTTCACCATATGTCAAAATTGTTTTGTATAACTTTTTTTGCAGATAATGAGTATTTACATTGAAGCCCCTTCACCATGTGTCAAGATTTTTGTACAAATAAAAAACAAACTTTTTTTTGCAGATAATGAGTAACGACACCACCGAACTGATTCTCGAAGGTTCCAGGTTCTGGTTCCAGAAAGTTTTAGTGCCGCTGCTGGTCGTGATCGGTGTGACCGGCAACACCATCACCGTAATGGTGCTAACTCGGTGAGGTATGCAACCACGCATACATCAACGTAACAATAATGGCGTGCTTTCCTTTCATTTAACGAACAGGAAACGGATGCGCTCGTCCACCAACATTTACCTGTCGGCTTTAGGGATTGCCGACATTATTTACTTGATTTTTGTGTTTCTCTTGTCGTTCAAACACTACCACAACATCCACGCTAGAAAGTACGAGCTGTACTGGAGGTTCTACGGTATCAGCCATTGGTTGTGTGACGCAGCAAGTAAATTTAACTAGTTCGGTTATTCCTATTTTCACCAATCAGACCATAATATGACAGTTGTCAAATTTAAGTTTGCTTGGTCTGGCAAGGAATAACACAGTCAGTTTCTGTTAAAAATAATTGACATATTCCAGGTAGTACTTCCGTGTGGTTGACAGTGTCATTTACCATTGAACGTTACATCGCAGTATGTCATCCGATTAGAGGTAAATTTTTCTGTACGGAAAATCGCGCTAAAACAGTCACCGCCATTGTGTACATTTTCTGCCTGTTGACAACTGCCTCCACCAGTTTCGAATACCAAATCACCCTGAACGACACTTTGGTGTGCGGAAAATGTCAAACGACTAATCGCACCGCCTTATCCAACGTCACGACCACACCAACCACAACCTTAAACGAGCAAACGGATCAAACGTACCCGGATCCGGGCGTCGTGGAGGCCTTAAAGAAAATTGTGGTAAACTGCACCAATCATCCACCGCACATTATTGTGGTGTACCTGCGCAAAGATGAAACTATCCAATCGGAAGTGAAAGATCCGGTGCCTTTTACTGATTCGCTGTTGAATGTTACTAGTGACGTCAACGATACTAGTAGCATAGGGTCGTGCTGCAACAATACCCGTTACATTGATGTGGAAAGTACTGAACTAGGGAAAAATCAGCGTTACGGTACATTTATGAGCTGGTACAGCGCACTCGTGTGGGGGATAGTTCCTGTTGTGTTGGTGGCTACTTTTAATTGTTTTTTAGTGAGGGCGGTGTACGTGTCACAGAAAAAACGTCGTACGATGACAAGGAGTAACACTCAAACCTCGCAGGTAAAGGATGTTTTGTTAATTATTAAACTAGTTTGCTATTTTCGTATGATTTCAGAGTGACAGTTCATCGATGTCAAACGAAAATCGGATTACGATCATGCTGATCGCAGTGGTAGTAATGTTTCTCGTCTGTCAAACGCCGACCGCTTGTTATTTGATCTACAACAATTTCAGTCCACCACCGAGAAACGTTCAGAACAGTAAGTAGTTAACACGTGATAAGCGCTAATCGTACGCAATAAAGCGTCACGTGACAACCAAACATTTTACAGTTTTGGGCAACGTTTTCAACACGTTACTGGCCGTGAACGCGTCCTGCAACTTTGTCCTGTACAGTTTAATGTCCAAGCGGTTTCGGAGCACTTTTAGGGAGATTCTATTCAAACGGAACGCGAAAAAGGGCGCGCAGGACGTCATGCAACTGTCATCGTTGAAGAGCAATTCGCAAAAATTCAATCCGTACTACCACGGAATTAATCGGAACCACAGCGAGTACCGTACACCGCGCAACATAGAGGTAAATATTTACTTTTTCAATAGGGGGGAGTACGTGAACACTTATAGGGTGAAAGTGGGACTGATTAGGGATGATAAGATGTGTTTTTAGTTTCACATAACACTTAATAAAAAATATAAGAAAAATAGTCAAATTGGCAACATTGCCAGAATTGGATTAAAAAAGAGTAAAAATGACAATTTGACAACATTGCAAGAATTTTATTAAAAAATGAAAAAAATTGTCAATTTGTCAAATGGATCAAAAATGAGAAAAAAAAAAGCAATTTGGCAACGTTGCAAAATTTGACTAAAACAAAGAAAAAATGACAATTTGACAACATTTAAGAGTTTTATATAAAATGAAAAAAAAAGTAAATTTGGCAACGTTGGCAGAATTTTATAAAAAATGAAAAAAATAGTCAAATTGGCAACGTTGCACAAATTTGACCAAAAATTAGAAAAAATGTCAATTTGACAACGTTGCAAAATTTGACTAAAACAAAGAAAAAATTACCATTTGCCAATATTGCCAGAATATTATAAAAAATGAGAAAAAAATAGCAATTTGGCAACGTCGCAAAATTTGACTAAAATAAAGAGGAAGTTGGCATTTGTAAGAATTTTATTAAAAAAAATAAAAAAATAGTTAAATTTGCAAAAAATTACAATTGGCAACGTTGCAAAAATTTTATAAAAAATGAAAAAAAATAGTCAATTTGGCAACGTTTCAAAATTTGACTAAAACAAAGAAAAAATGACAATTTGACAACAATGTAAGAATTTTATAAAAAATGAAAAAAATAGTCAAATTGGCAACGTTGCAAAATTTGACTAAAACAAAGAAAAAATTACCATTTGACAACATTGTAAGAATTTTATAAAAAATGAAAAAAATAGTCAAATTGGCAACGTTGCACAAATTTGACCAAAAATTAGAAAAAATGTCAATTTGGCAACGTTGCAAAATTTAACTAAAACAAAGAAAAAATTACCATTTGACAACATTGTAAGAATTTTATAAAAAATGAAAAAAATAGTCGAATTGGCAACGTTGCACAAATTTGACCAAAAATTAGAAAAAATGTCAATTTGACAACGTTGCAAAATTTGACTAAAACAAAAAAAAAATGACAATTTGGCAACATTGCCAGAATATTATAAAAAATGAGAAAATTGGCAACGTTGCAAAAATTTAACCAAAAATGAGAAAAATAGTCAAATTGGCAACGTTGCACAAAATTGGCCAAAAATTAGGAAAAATACAATTTGGCAACGTTGCATGAATTTTATAAAAAATGAGAAAAATAGTCAAATTGGCAACGTTGCAAAAATTTGAACAAAAATGAGAAAAAAATAGCAATTTGGCAACGTTGCATGAGTTTTATAAAAAAATGAGAAAAATAGTCAAATTGGCAACGTTGAAAAAACTTTGTCAAAAGTGAGAAAAAAATAACAATTTGACAACGTTGCAAACAATTGGCACAAAATTAGAAAGAATGCAATTACAACGTTGCCAGAATTTTCTAAAAAATGAAAAAAATAGTCAAATTGGCAATTTGAGTTGATGTGTTTAGTTTTGATTGTCACGTGACATTTTAAGTCACATAACTCCCAAGATGTCAAATTTTCTACTGGGGCCGTATTTTTATAGAGTCATAAAGTGAGATGTGGTTATTAATCAGGCCCGATTCTCACTTACAGCCACAAAATCCTCTAATCTGGCAACCCTGATTTCCCGTGTATTTCAGGCAACCAGTCATACACCAATCTTATGGTAAAATTCTTAAAAATACGGTCCCGCGGTACTGTTTGTGTGTTAATTTTGCTACACTGGAGACTTTTGCTTTGTTTATAGACTGCAAGTTTGACAAGCGCGCCCCGATCAAAATCCCTAATCGTGCGCCCTTTGGGCAAAGCCCGATCCACGGATCTGGTAGTATGACAAGTGTCATTTAATTGTTGTTAATTATAGTTATTGACAGAAGGGTTTTCTTAATTGTAACAATTAAAAAAAAAAACGAGATTTAAACAGCTTAAATTGGTTTTATTTTGACTCAATGTTTGTTTACTTAAATGCTATTGTCATTTTTAAGCCAACCAAAATAAATAAATAAATAAAATCTCGAGCTTTTTGACATACACAATAATTAATACTTTACGGTAAAAAGAAAATAGAGAGACAAAACATATTTTCGGTTAACTTTGTGAATTAGGACGTTTTTTGAGTAAGTTGCTTTCCGCGTCCGGATTCTCTTCGGTCTCGTTGGTTTCCATCACTTTGACGCTGTTTAACGTCACGTGACGTTTAGACTTTCTGCACGAGAACATTTTACACATTTTGCCACAACTGGTAACATCGTTACTTACTTTCCAAAATTCTCACCTTCCTCAATGGTTTCGGGTAGTTTTTTGTTTAACGTTTCAGGCAACATTAGAGATAAAACACCCCCGGTAAAGGCCAAAGCGCCAAAAACTAGCAAAGGAAACGGTTGCCATATACGCGCCTGTAATTAGCACACATTTCCATAAAAATCCAATCAAAAAAG
The DNA here is from genome assembly GCF_016097725.1 of Ips typographus. Lineage (NCBI taxonomy): Eukaryota > Metazoa > Arthropoda > Insecta > Coleoptera > Curculionidae > Ips > Ips typographus. The sequence goes on from NC_138431.1 coordinate 5,627,299, forward strand.
TGTAATTTATTACCATAATGTTGATATAGGGTGCCATTATGGAACCTAACCTAGCAAAAGTGGAACTAGCACCGAGTCCGGCGTTGCGCACCACAGTCGGAAATTGTTCGGCCGAAAAAATGTACACGGTACCATAACTGACGGTTATCGCAATCTTTCCCACCATGGCCAGGGATACAGTTAACCACACCCAATCTACTCAATTTTCGTTGACTTTTAACACGCTTAAGTTTAGATGTAAGCAACTTACTTGCCGGTGAAGCGATCGTGGCTAAAAGGGCGGTTCCGGCCACTATCATGCTGCCGCATAAAATTTTTTTCCGCCCCCACCTGTTCAGTGTAAGCAGGGTGAAAATGTTGGCGGGAGTTTCGACCGCCCCCGAAATTACAAAGTTCAAATACGGATTGCCGCCCAAATTGTTTGTGTTCCACGACAGGCCGTAGTATGTAATATTGTTGGCACACCTGTACATCAAAGTAAGTGTCTAATTCGCTGTCAACAAGTAGGCGGCGATAAATCGGCCGATGCACGTCATTGACGTTTAACGCGCCACGTTGCCAGATGTTTAGTTTTTTTTTGTCTCTCTGTAAGCAGTTTTTCAAGTCATCAACAACAAAAACAAAAACAGCAAACGGTCAACTAGCAATCTGGCAACAACGCACACAACCGCCATAGACTAAATGGTAAGTATAGACAGTAACAGTGGCAATGATGGAACTGAAAATTAATTTAAGTAAGCGGCGTGAGATGGCACCACTAAACGTATATTCGCGTTTAATCTTAAAATGAGTCACGAGATTTAGAGTTTAAAACTAAAAAAACGGTCACCTAATCTTTAAAATTATTAAATTTAATTATTGAAATTAGTCACGTGACCCGTCAAATAATATTTTGTCATTTACAGTCACGTGATCTTCTGGGTTCCGTTTTGGCTTTAAATAAGAGTCACGTGACGATTAAAACTACAATTTGATTATTGAAAATGAGCAGTCAGGGACAAAATTGGCATTCAAACCCACTTGGAGTAAGAAAATGACTGTTTTAAGCATATTTTTGGAATCCTCATTAAATTTCCTACCAGATAACCTGAAAAACACTACAAAATTTAGTACAGTCAGGGAGAAAAGCGGTGTCAAAGTTTGAACTGCCAGAAACACAGTTTGAAAGAACAGTCAAGGACAAATTTGGCATTTAAACCCACTTGGAGTAAGAAAATGACTGTTTTAAGCACATTTTTGGAATCCTCATTAAATTTCCTATCCGATAACCTGAAAAAACACTACAAAATTTGGTACAGTCAGGGAGAAAAGCGGTGTCAAAGTTTGAACAGCTAGAAACACAGTTTGAAAAAACAGTCAGGGACTAAATTGGCATTTAAACCTACTTGGAGTAAGAAAATGACTGTTTTAAGCACATTTTTGGAATCCTCATTAAATTTCCTACCAGATAACCTGAAAAACACTACAAAATTTGGTACAGTCAGGGAGAAAAGCGGTGTCAAAGTTTGAACTGCTAGAAACACAGTTTGAAAGAACAGTCAGGGACTAAATTGGCAATTAAACCCACTTGGAGTAAGAAAATTATTGTTTTAAGCACATTTTTGGAATCCTCATTAAATTTCCTATCCGATAACCTGAAAAAACACTACAAAATTTGGTACAGTCAGGGAGAAAAGCGGTGTCAAAGTTTGAACTGCTAGAAACACAGTTTGAAAAAACAGTCAGGGACAAAATTGGCATTTAAACCCACTTGGAGTAAGAAACAGACTGTTTTAAGCACATTTTTGGAATCCTCATTAAATTTCCTACCCGATAACCTGAAAAACACTACAAAATTTCGTACAGTCAGGGAGAAAAGCGGTGTCAAAGTTTGAACTGACATTAACATTATTTCGCTATTTACAGTCACGAGACCTTCAGGATTTCGGTTTGACATTTGTCACGTGACGTCAAAAAAAAAAAAATGTTTGATTATTGAAAATCGTTATGCGACTTTATGAACTGTAAAAAGAGTCACGTGACCTTTAAAAATATATTTTATTTTTGAAAATCGTCACGTGACCATTTGCACATTATAAGGAGTCGGGTGACTCTTCAAATAATACTTTGACATCTAACTTTGACAAAAAATCAAGCTGTCTTACGCAGTTCAGATGGGATAGCAAAAGAAAGCGGATTACTGCAAACCTTGGCAACTATGTCTGAAATGTCGAGCTGTATTAGCGCCATCTCTTAGAGTTTACCTGTACAACTGAACTACACTTTAATTACGTTGCGCTGGTTGTCTGTACTTATCATTTAGGCTGTGCCGCCTACTATATTTGTATGTTTTCTTTGTGACCAATCACAAACCAGGAAACTCACCAATCAAAAAATATAATAAGAGATCGTTTACGCAAATTGGAATGTTTAAAGAGATCAATGACGGACGCTGTCATTTTCGGGTCGTACTTTTTCTTGTCCTCCTCCCCCATTTTCAGCAACTCGTCCAGTCGGACGTCAGTTATGTCAACTCCGTTGACTTTGGCGCACTTTTGAATCACAGCCTTAGCTTCGTCCACTCGGTTTTTCGACAGTAACCACCTCACAGATTCGGGAATTAACCTAAAAATGTTTTTCAGTAGTACAGTTTGCGTCGCTTAATCTCTCCCTTACCACCAATAGAAAATAAATATAACTCCAGGTAAAGTTAGAGCTAACTGTAAATGCCGCCAGTTTGGTAGCAGTTTGGCGAACAAAGCAATTAAGACATAACCACCTGAGAAAAATATAAACACCACCATTCCGGCCACTAAACGTTTAGAAGGCCCCACCATTTCCAATCCTAACACCAAATTGACACATCAATTAGTGGATTATACGTAGAAAACTGTACTAACCCATAACGTAGGCAACCAGAAATACACCAGACGCTGCCGCTCCGGTAAACATGCGAGCAACGGCAAATGTCCAAAATTCAGGAGCCACGGCGGCCAAAACTCCAAAAACCACCTGCATAATTGACGACACTAGGAATGTGATTTTGCGACCCCATCTAAAACAACACGCTCATTCACCAAAATCAACAAAAATCAAAGAAAATCCTACCTATCTGACGTTTCGCCAAATATAATGGAGCCCAACATGACCCCCACCATAAACATGGAATTACACGTTGCAATCAAGTAGGCCTTGTCGCACGTTAAATTCCACTGAAATTGCGATTACACTAGATGAGATACTGTCTGGTTTCAATCTCTTACATGCATTTGTTTGTTCTTATAATACCTCAATGGTGGTGGTGTAACCGTAGTCGGCGTGACTGAAAATAAAGTCCTCGCACATTACGGTGGCATTTCCCGAACGAATTTCGCACTGGCTGAATTTCTGTTGCAAAGCGTCGAACGGGTACCACTTTTCCAGTTCGGCATTGGACAAGTTGTAAAGACTGTCCGGGGGCTCGTCCGGTCGCTTGCATCTGTTCAGTAAAGCACAAGTTTCTTTTGATCGAAAAAAAAACTTCCAACTTACCGATACTGCGGTTCGGCCAATAAAAACACGTTTCCCAACTTGTGAAAAGCGGAAGTGATGGCCGGAAGACACAACAGGAAGTAGATGCGTTTCTGGTACTTTCCAAAATCGCCCAAAATTGGTATGACATCGTCAAAGCCCATGATTCCAGGAGCGACTAGACTAAATTTTATTACACACTATTTTAATGCGTTATTAGGTGGGTTACATTACTTAACAGAACACAAAGGAGGTCAAGGATATTAATTACAACATAATTAAAACCAAAACAAAAGTTATTTACATTTTATGTATAGTGCGCCATTAAACCATAATCAACTTGCCTATTAATAAAGCAATTATTAAAACTGATAACCAAGATTTAGTTTAATTATAAAAAGCTTTATTTGAATTGTAGAATAATTTTCCTAAACACTCTGTCAACCGTCAAATATGTTACTCCTAGATTAGGCTACACCCCATACACCCTTAAGATTGAGAGTTGAAAACTGCTAAGGTTGGCCTAGTTTTATTGAACAACACTGTATTTTAATAAGAAATAATTTCCAACCCAGTATAATTAAAGGAGGAGCTATCTTCATACAGAAAAACAACAGTAAATAAGTGGTTAAGTTTACTAAAGAAGTACTTACCTACCCACTTAACACTGGGAACAAACTGGCTCCACTGTACTCTTCACACACTCAATATGCAATAAAAATCACTGTGGACTTTCAGGCAATTAACTTTTTCATTGGTCGGTTAAACAAATTCAATTGAGCAAAAAGCTTGACCAAAACGTCCTCAATTAAAATGATGATGTGAAATAGTTTTAAATTCCTATCTAACGTGACACGTTACTGTTCACTTTCACCATTCAAGACTTTAATTAACTGTTGGGTTTATTACTTTTGACTTTATTTAATTTAAGAAAATGAGGTAAATAGAGTATGTACTAGGACTAGTAAATACCGACGCCGACCTTATAAGTGACGTAACTAGCGTCACTTGAACTGACCTAACCTCAATTCGGCAAAAACCAACGTTGTCAAACTGCCGCGCCTTCGATACACAATAAGAATACCCTCTACATTTCAGCAGTACGTAGTATATCATCAATCGTCCGTAGACAGTTCTTAAGTGGTTTTATTAGTTAATTCAATAATTAACTACAATAAAACAAGAAAATTAGTATAATTGATATAAAGTGAAGCTAACAGTGGCAACCTAGCTTTAGTAAAAAAGTTGCACACGTTTGGACTTTGAACCTCACGTGCTTTCGCACATGGTCTGATCGGGTTTCGACCAATGGGATACTGTTGTGGTTTGTCTGACCTAGAAAGCTATGCTGCAACCCAACATACAGAATTGCCTACTTTTAATAACTTTTATAGATATTTTCTTAGACCACTAAGCTGTAACTGGGTTCCACAGTAGCTAATAAACCAATTTATGATTCTAAGCAGTTAAAATTGCATTTTGGGGAAAAAAAAATTTTACCCCAAAAAAACTGCAAGTATAACAGGATATACCGTTTCTACTTTTAAAAAAATGCATTTTAACTGTCTAGGATCTTAAAGTGATTCATTACCTACTGCAAAACCGAATTTCAGCTTTGCTGAATAACCAGGAACAGTTTTATCACCAATGCAAAAAATCTTGACACATGGTGAATGCGCTAAATAAAACTAAAAATCTACTAGATATTGTAGCTATATATTGACATTTTTAACTCAATCATAACACTTAACACAAATGTAAAAATATATTTAATACCATACACACATTTAGCACAATTACCACTTTTTAAAACCGCCGCCTCCACCACCACTGTTCCTAAATCCACCTCCTCCTCTATTAAAACCGCCGCCACCACCACCGGAATTTCTATTGCTGTTGAAACCGCCTCGGCCGCCCCCGCCGCTGCCTCTAAAACCACCACGACCGCCTCCTCGTCCTCCCCTGCCGCCACCAAAACTGTTTGTATTTCCTCCTCCTCTTCCAAAACCGCCTCCGCCTCCGCGACCACCACCTCTACCTCCGCGTCCTGGTTTCTTCTGCACTGAACCAGGTGCCCTTGGCAGGAACCTTTGTAAAGGTAGTAGTTTTGCGGGATCAATGAATAGCTGGTGAAAATCACTTAATTAAAGATTTGTCCATACAAATTTTATTCCTAACCTTTTGATTTTTCTTGAAACTACCCGCTTTCATGTTTTCGCCCAACCGTATCGTCACAGAATAGTCACGAATATTACCAAAAATCTCGTCAATTTTTCCTACTTGTTCCTTGTTCTCCAAGTAAATGGGAGCATTAAAGAATGGCACATCCTCAATTTCCACTTTACACACCAAGTCATCTTGCACGGTATAGTCAAAAAAACCCAAAGGGATTACCTAAAAAAGCAGCGAGTTAAATGACTGTTTAATCGAGGCTTGGAAATTCAAAGTAACCTGTTCTGGAGGTCCCTGGTCAAAACTTCTGTTAAATCCACCTCTACCGCCGCCAAAACCACCTCGGCCACCCCCACGACCTCCACGACCGCCCCCAAAACCTCGGCCACCTCCTCTGAAGGACATTGTTGTCTAGAAAGAAAAACACGTGTGCAACCGGCGTCTGTTACATATCACTAACTCAGGAGCACTACAGACGTTTCAATGTGCCAAAAAGTAACATACAACTTACCTTAAGTTAACTGGTTATCCCTCAACTAAGTTTAATACTTATTTGCCTTTTATTTAACTTAAAATTAGTTTAGAAAACTCAACCAACTATAGCTTGCTGTAAATATAACCTAAAAACGACGAGACCAAACAACAGACGGTCTTCTTTTCTTCTTTGACATTTAGGAAAGCAGTGTTGCCACTTTTTCGTGAAATACCCAAAATTTTTACTTTTTATACAATTTATTTAGGAACAACTAAAGTAAACCTCGCCCTCGTTAAAATCAAACGTAAAATCATAATGCAACTTTGTAACATTTTTTCCACTGAACAAACAAACGGCTTGACGAGTGTACATGTCCCACGTGACTTTTCCTCCCGGTTGTATGGGTTGTGTGGGGCCGGTGGTCAGCACACCTTTGGGCGGCTCTTCAAACACCCAGTCCACCCAGAGTGCCACTCCATTACAAGGTAAATCACTGTAAGCAAGTTACATGAATATATTCAAATTTTGACATTAATCAGACTACCATTTCAAGGCGAGTTCCCCAGTTTGGTGTACATTTTTGGGTTCCGACCAATCAATTTGAGCTATTTCAACTTCATGACTTAGAGCTGTACAAGGATACTCCCATAAAGGTTGAGCTTCCACGTTGTCATCGCTGATGTTGCTCGACTCCTAGTGCTTTACTGTTAAATACTTTGAAACCTACTAAACTAGTCACCTACCGAAATCAGTTGGTCAAACTCAGACATTGAAAATCCCTCACAATTTCCGAGGGGTTCGCGGATTTTGTGTAAATGATCAAACTTCACCGCAACCGCCTTAATAACGCACCGTTGCGGAAAAATTTTAACATCCGCCTTCAAGAATTTCCTAATGCAATTTTTCAAATAAACAAAATACAAGTTATCCCAAGGCAGAATGCTGCTGGAGAAATAGGGCTCTCCAATCACCATAGTGATATCCTCCAGGTCAATTTGTTTCAGACTGTCCACGTCCTCGATTATTACAGCGTTGTCAATTTGGTTCGATTCAATAAATTGTCGCAAAACACGACGCGACAAGAGATTCGTGTCGAGAAAGTAGACTTTTTGGGCCCCCATTTTAGCCGCGGCTAAACCACAGTAAAAACCTTCACTTAAAACGAGCACGTGACTGTCCTTGGTCACGTGTTTTTCAAATAGTTTCAGGTACTTTTTTGTGCGTTTCGTGTCGTTTATTTGGCCGATCCTTAAATAGAAAACCACATTCTGACAATTTAATATTAAAAAAGAAAAAGAACTAAAACAAGCAAATCGAAATTTCTAACAAGACAACTCGGTTCCTTCGATTTATAGGTTGCAACTTGTATGCACGTGATACGTCAATGTTATTTGTGTACAACCATCACGTGGTAAAGTGAGTCTAAATACGTCACACCATTTTAAAATCAAAGTAGGCCTGGGTCTGTGACAGGATTAATGAGAAGAGTTCTGGGGCAGGGTGGGCGATTTTAAATCGGTAAAAGTAACTAAAGACTTAATAATAAAGGTTTTTGATGAAACCCACACTAAAAAGGTGATACAAATAAAATAATACACAAGTAGCAGGTAAGCGGGGAAATGACAATTGCGCTCCAAACAAGAAATTCAGGGCCTACTTTCTTTTTTTCGCCGTCTTTCTATGATTGTCTTTGTCGCACTGCAGGCTTGCCCATTCTTGTGTTCAATAATTGTTTTGGTCCTAGTTGGCTGTGGTTCTTTCATTATGGCGGAGTGACAGCTGTCATGTAATAATAATTTAAATTTTTAAATATATAATTAAAACACGCTTTTTGTGACAATTACCATCCATAGGCGACCTGACCATAACAATTATTGAACACCCCCTTATATCAATGCGGAAAACATACCTGGTGCGTGAAAATGCTACGTGCAAACCGCATTCACAAACTGGATTGGATACCGATTTGGGCAATTCATCAACTAAGTTAAACCATAATGAGAACTCATCGTGAGAACTAACTAGGTGAACCTGCGCGCAAATAAAGATTGAATACCTAAAAAACCCATCACCAAAATGTCCAAACCTTTTGGCCTTCAATGACGCTCATTTCTTGAGGTAAATAATATAAAGCCTGCATCCAGTGGTCACGCCATGGTACATCAGAACTCGTTAAATTGCCGGTGTTTGCCGGATGGGCCCAGTAGGGCGCACAACTCAAAATGTGTTGTGCATTAATGTCCATTTGCAGTTCCCACCACATAAACACCATTTGGGCTTTGCCAGTTCTTAAGGCTTTCAAATGTTTGCTCGCTGACCTTGTGTACTTTAATTCAGTTTTTCCAGACCTAATTGAACTAAAAATTTTCACTCTCTGTAACCTGGAGAGGCATTTCACTCACCAATCAAACTCCAAAACTGGAGTGGGAGGTATAATTGTATTAAAGGAAGTCAAAGATAACTGACTTAACTGAATATCATGCACTGCAGCTGATCCAGGACAATTCCTAACAGAATCGGGTACTTTAATTAAAACCTCCAAATCATCATTGACAATGTCTTTCAGCTTATTCCAGTTTTGTGCCAAAGGACATTCAACCACCTGCAATCACTCCCCCAACAAGCTTTCTTTAAGTTTTACTTTAACTAACTACTACCTGTGCATAAATGGTTGCCCTATCAGGTATCACAATGCAGTCACTATCAAGCAAGTGTTTGTGGGCATGGTCAAAAGTGGAGATGGCTCCTTCGCCTATTAATTCTGTGTCAAAAACTTCAGTAACCAAAATGTTGCATTTTTCACTCAAATCCCCATTAGGTCCTACTGTGAGTTCGGTAGATCTTTTAGGAATCACACGGATTCTGTCCTGGAATCCGTTTTGTTCAATCACCCTGCAGGCGCACCGACTCATCGGCTTGAAGGCCTCACAGGCTGTTACGCTGTCAGCCCCATTTCTTACAGCCATCATTGATAACAATCCGGTGCCGGTACCTATGTCAAGCACTTTGGCTTTTTGTCCTAGCGAGTGCAACTTATCGATAGCAATTTTCAGGGCTTTTTCATACAGTTGGTTCCTTTCAGTATCGTGCAGCATGTCTGCAAAAGCCGATCTGGCCACTTCTTGATGGTAGTCGTAGTCTTCGCTTTGGGGGATCCAATCATTACGACCGGTCAGAGGATTGAGTTTTTGGACGAAAACGCTCATTTTTGTCGTATTTCTTTTAAAAACTTTTATATAACCCGAGTTTATAAGTTTGGTTAACATTTGAGGTTAGATGTTTATTTACAAGCTATAATCGTTTCTAAGCCTGGTAGTGACCGATCAGGTTGTATGGTCACGTGGGAAGTGTACAGTTTTATAATAACGTAGTCACGTGGTTTGCTATTTATTACTAGCGGATATTTCCGTTTTTAAGTTTGAAGTTTGTAGATTACAAAATGGACATTGGCCGCAAAAATTTTGTTGTTTGCCTGTTTTATAAGGAATTTTGAACGTAAGTAAACTATTATTAAAACTTTGGGGACATTCCCAGCAGCCATCTCTGTTTTAGCAGAGAAGACACAGGTGATTTAGTACCTGTTTGGTAAAAATTCCAAATACTCGCCCACGCTTCAGACCCACAAAGCAGAGAGGGAAAACCAGCTCGTTGGGACCCTGATCCTCAAACCGATTCCTGCTACGCAGTACGGCAGGAACCAGTTTCTGAGCGGAGAATCGGGGCCCGTAAACGCGCCATCGTTTGAATTGCCCACAGCCAATCCGACACCGAGAATAACTTTTCAGTTTTCAGATCTCGGTCGGCCGCGAAACAGTGTCGAGTGTATATGTGCGCCCCCTTTATTTTTCGGAAATAGTCGCAACTATAACAAAAAGCCTAAATCACACAATATTAAAGGTAAGTGGTAGTGATAAGGAAAAAAGTATTAATGTCCCACCTAAGCAGTAAAAATTACGTAAGATTCGTTAAAATTCAAGGTAAACACACATTAAAGTTTGTTTTTTTTCTGCTTTCATTCAGGATAAAAATACATATGATGCTCCTTAACAAATTATATAAATGTGTGTGTGTGTGTGAAACAACCGTCTTAATTCACTTTAATTGCAATTAAAAATTTTTTTACCAAAAATTCTTGACATTTTGATGCGTTAATTCTTTTTTTTAACCACGCCCATATAATGTTTATATAGTAAAAATTAAAGGACCAATGGTAGACCACCTTGACAATATAACAGGACGCCTTGTACATGTCCATGTAAGGCGAGCGCCTACAGAGCACTTTTAACCTGCTCGTTTGTGCATATTTTTGTGTTAAGACCTAAATACCAATTGGCTTTATTAACCCACGAATTTAATCTGTCACGTGAATCTGTACTGGACATAAGTGATCCTGTCACGTGTGTCAATCTAAGAATATAACCTTGTTGGTACTGGCACTGACCTTACCCAAACGATCAAGATCATAAAGAGACGATTCAATTAGTAAGCCAAGGACGTTGATGAGTCTGAATTGTATGCATTCCCGGCTTGATTTTAGTTTAAATGAGACAAGTTAGTGGACCAGATGGGGCTGTGGACGCACGTGCCGTTTAATAAACGGAAATCCTTTCAGCGTTTGTTTAGTTAAAACTTTTTCAATGATTTACCGTACCAGATGCGTCATTTTTCAGGGAACCTTCTTAAAAATTCAGGTCGTGATTGCGTGTAAATCTTGACTGCATTTTTGATATTTGTTATACGTTTGATAGTTCAATCACGTGATTGTACACACACGTGACAACTGTCAAATTTAAGTCTGATGGTGATTTTCTCATGACTATAAAGATCGAAACCGTTCGATCTGGTGGCATTCAAAGTATTCGACATTGGATCGGCAATAATACCTGACCAGGCACCCATATTTGGTGACTCCATATTAGGCGACCTTTTGCAACGTTGTGTAGGTTTTTTTTGACCATATGTCGTATGTATTGCTTACCATTCACGTTCTTTCTCTCTTAATTATATGCATTCGATCATCTAGAACTGGGTTTGTCAGAGGATTAAAGGCGTTTCAAATTCAAATCAAACAAGTAATTGAAAATCTGCATTGAAAATGAATAATAGGAGCAAACTCTGGCGCCATCTCTCTTTTAGCATCTATTTTCGGATAGTCTATATATATTTCAATCATCATCATTCTAGCCAGATTACCTGTTGTTTCAATCTGACTAAAGGTGAACACGATTCGTTGTGTCATCGACTGTTTTTTGGCTTTTACTGTACACAAGGTACTTATTCATCCTGTTGATTATAAAGTCAGTCCGGCCATCTAGACTTTTGTGTAAACGGTCTCGGTTCGCAAATATCGACAATATGGTCTGAAGGTTGCGGCAAAAGTAAGTTATTTTTAGCGTCTCGGACTTTTCGTGATCCAGGCAAATAAAACCAGGATGCCCCCGATTTTATCATATTTTTATATGGGCCAACCCCTTTTTAATTCGGTTTACAGTTCCAGAGGAATGTCTCTATTTTAGGACATATGCTTCAGCATCAATGAACTGACGTAATCGAGATTACCATTAAATAAACACAAATTAAGTGTCGTTAATGTTTAGCACCTCCCACACACCCAGCACCTTATAAGTCAGGCTACTATACGGCTTTTAAATATTTACAGACTTTCAGACTTGAAAATGTCCACGGTGGAACGAAAAGAGTACCAAGAAACTCGAATCCTGCGGAGCAGATCACCCGCAGGACGAACCATACGAAGTTCCAATCAAAACCTGTCCGAATTTGACTCAAATTTAGGTTGGTTTAACAACACCCTCACATTATCTCCTAAAACCGTGTTAAACAACAGATAATTTACTGGAAGACCTGCAGAACTCGGTATCGAGACCTGGAAGCGCTTTAGGCCAGCAGAACGCAACCTCCAAGTATATTAGCAGCAACTCGGATGGGTACGGAAGAACCAACTCGTTGAACCGAACCAATTTAAAGGCCGCCAATCCGGTAACCGAGTACTCCTCAGATGACGCTTACACTTACAAGGTAAACTATCTGTTCTACAGGAAAGTGTTTTAGCAACTTGGGATGTTAATTTTACAGTCACCAGATGGTAGGGAGAAAGTACAGGGCTACAAAAAAGAAAAGTACATCTACGGTAAAAGTACGGTGGAACGTGACGTGGAACCGGAAAGATCCCGAATGCAGAACAGCATCAACCAGTTGGACTCTCTTCTGGACGATTTGCAGCAAGTGAAAAAGTCCAGCTATTCGGAAAAAGGCAGGAAATTCACCACCCACACTGAACAGCTAAATAATATAATTTTTTCCAGAGATCTATAACAGTAGCTCTGGCACCGATCCAGGTTTTCAGTGAGTCAACTAATAATTACAATCCCCCGTAGTACGATATACAACAAATTATAACTTTTTCAGGAGCAGCAAAAGTGTTAACCGGGAACTCCACTATGGCGATACGCCCCCCTCGTCGAAAGCGCGAACTTTTGAGCGCGTGGAAGAGAAAAGTTACGAGAAAAAGGGGTATTCGAGTGAAGGTATGATTGGTTGCCTAATTTGACGCGTTAGCGAGCAGCCCGTACCGTCACAATGACGTAATTTGACAGTCGATCAAAATATGGTTTTTGGCCAAATTACGTCATTAGCCAGTGCGTTAGCAATCAAAATTTTGTTAAAAAACCATTTATATATGGAAAACGGCCTGTTTGTTTGTAAAAGACATTCATTTACTTTCTAAAAAGTTAATGATAGACAAGGATGAACTCAATATTGTATGTGCGCTTCCTTATCACAAGGTGATGACGTAATGGTAAATTTTGCTAGGACTGTATGGTTGGTTGCCTAAACTGCAAGGCACACTAGATTTGTGCAGAGATGTACAAGCGGTAATTTTCGAGTCGGAAAATTTCAGATTTTTCAATTTTTTCCGAAAAATTACCGGAAACTTTCTGAAAAATGTTGTATATTTTAACAACAACACTTTTCAAAATAATATGAATTTTTAAAAGAATAGTAATTATTGAACAGATGTTCTACAGTGTGACCCATTTAGAATGGAAACACCCCTATAAAATTTTAGGTTATTAACCGATTTCAATGATTTTTTTTTGAAATAATTAGGAATGAAATGTCTATTATGGGAGAAAATTTTAAATATTTATTTCAGTTTTCAGGTCATATTACGAGACTTTTTCTTGATAGAAAATGGAGAATTTTTATTAGCGATTTTTTTATTGAAAAAATTACTACGCCACTGGATCTATAGTGCTTTCAAATAGCTGTGACCAAATTTTTTTTTTATTTTTTTTTTGATTTTTTTTTTGATTTTTTTTTTTTGATTTTTTTTTAATTTTTTTTTTGATTTTTTTTTTTTTGATTTTTTTTTTTAGAAATTAATTTATTAATAAGTAATAATAAACAAGTAAATAGTAACACCATTTCTATGGCAACAGTTGATGCAGGGTGTTCTTTTGTGACCGTTAGCTTAGAGGATTTTTGAATTTTAATTTGTCATAACTTTGTTATTAATGAATGGATTTTCATGAAATTTTGGTCACAGCTATTTGAAAGCACTATAGATCCAGTGGCGTAGTAATTTTTTCAATAAAAAAATCGCTAATAAAAATTCTCCATTTTCTATCAAGAAAAAGTATCGTAATATGACCTGAAAACTGAAATAAATATTTAAAATTTTCTCCCGTAATAGACATTTCATTCCTAATTATTTCAAAAAAAAAAATCATTGAAATCGGTTAATAACCTAAAATTTTATAGGGGTGTTTCCATTCTAAATGGGTCACACTGTATATGTTCTTTCTTCTTGACAACTCATTCCTGGTATAAAAGCTTCAATCTTTCGGTAGCGTGACGTTTTTACTATATGGTATACAGGGTGATCAAAAGACAGTTTCAAGGGCTACAAATTAGTATATTGAACCACCCTGTAACTGTCAAAATAACAGAGTTATCGGCTGTCACAGTAAAAAGTGCCAAATTCAAACAACTCAGTTTTAACAGTAAATAACTCACTTAGTCGACGTTTTAGGTAAAAACGCTATAAAGGGTGGTCAAAAGACAATTTCAAGGGCTACAAATTGGTATATTGAACCACCCTATAATTGTCGAAATAACCGAGTTATTGACAATAGAATGGAGTAGTTTACAGGGTGATTTAATGAATTTTTAACATCCTTGTAACATGTTTAATTTTTATTTTATATAAAAAAATACCAAATATGAATCTTGTAGATATTTGCGGCTACTTTATTCCTAGATCAGTATACAAGGTGTCCCAAATTTGAGCAACAAACCAAACTTATAATTTTTTATTCAATTTTTGGAATCTACGTCAAATTCTAGGCTTACTTGATGTAAAATGTTTGTATCGATATTCAATTGTTTTTGCTCTAACAGCCTTACTTTGACCACCCTCGTCGAAAGCAGAAATTCCCAATTTGAGTGAAATTTTGGTGCACTTTTCCAGAAAATCATCCCTAACTCGCTTATTTGAAACACCCTGTATAAAACCACCGTATAACAAAAGAAAGATAATGAACGGGGCGATTACGTAACATTGAGCGGGCACTGCTAAGTTGACTCGTTTAGCCGCTAGAGGGCGTCAAAGTTGACTCTCTTTTTTTACAGTTATTACTCAATATCTCAGGAAGGTTTCAGGTTAGAGGTCTGAAATTTTTATCACAAATACACCTCGATGGGATGCAACTTTTACCTTCTATACACTTTTTTGGTACCATGCACTGTTTTACCTTGAAAAATTAAAAACTAGAATTGTCAAGAATTTTCAAGGGTGTGATCTTCTGGATTTTTCCGAAAATTTTTTATTTTTAAAATTAACCTCAACTGCTTAAATACCTTCAGGTTAATAGTGCAAAAATGACGTAAAGTGTAATTTGTCAAAATGTCATTTTGCAAGAGTGCCACACCCTAAAGTGTCAAAATTGACAGCATTTCAAAATCATCTTCGGAACGGTGCCAGTTAGAGCAAAATGGACGTGAGATTTGTGTTCCTCAGGTTCAAATTAGTTCAAAAAATCACTTTGATTGAGAAAAATCCAAAATGGAGGTTAGTATAGTAGGGCCAAAAAATTCCTAATTTAGATTAAATTGTCGTGCACTTTTCCAGAAAATCGTCCATAACTCGCTTATTTGAAACACCCTGTATACAACCACCGTATAACAAAAGAAAGCTAATGAACGTAGCTATCACGTGACGTTGAGCGGGCACGGCTAAGTTGCCCCGTTTAGCCTCTAGAGGGCGTCAAAGTTGATTCTCTTTTTTTACAGTTTTTACTCAATATCTCAAGAAGGTTTCAGGTTAGAGGTCTGAAATTTTTATCAAAAATACACCTCGATGGGATGCAACTTTTACCTTCTATACACTTTTTTGGTACCATGCACCGTTTTACCTTGAAAAATTAAAAACTAAAATTGTCAAGAAATTTCATGGGTGATACCTTCAGATTTTTTTCAGAAAATTTTTTATTTTCAAAATTAACCTCAACTACCTAAATACTTTCAGGTTAATAATACAAAAATGACGTAAAGTGTCATTTGTCAAAATGTGATTTTGCAAGGGTGCCACGCCCTAAAGTGTCAAAATTGACATAATTTCAAAGTCATCTCCAAAACGGTGCTTGAGCAAAATGGACGTGAGAATTGTGTTCCCCAGGTTCAAATTAGTTCAAAAAATCACTTTCATTGAGAAAAATCCAAAATGGTCGCCGTTAGTAGAGTAGGGCCAAAAAATCCCTAATTTAGATTAAATTTTCGTGAATTTTTCCAGAAAATCGTCCATAACTCGCTTATTTAAAACACTCTGTATAAAACTCAAAAAAATAACCAATAGAAAGCTAATGAATGGGGCTATCACGTGACGTTAAGCGGGCACAACTAAGTTGCCCCGTTTAGCCTCTAGAGGGCGTCAAAGTTGACTCACGTTTTTTCTCAATATCTCAGGATAGAGGTCTGAAACTTTTACCACAAGTGCACCTTTGGTACCACGCACCGTTTGACCTTGAAAAATTAAAAACTAAAATTGTCAAGAATTTTTTGAATTTTCAAATTTTCCAATTTTTCCGGAAAATTACTGAAAAACTTCTATTAATTTAATTTTCCAGAAATTTTACATCCCTGGATTTGTGTTTTATTATGATTATGACAGGTACTTACGGTGATATAAGGAGCTTAAGGCCTGTTTCACCATCCCCATCGTCGAAAACCTCCACCCTGACCAAACAAACGAAAGTGACGAACGTACACGATTATCCGATTCGAGTGGTCGAAACTCCGGTACCGGACATTGATCCTGAAGTTTTGGCCCATCTGGACCCCAACTTACACCCACCAGGTTCGAATAGTCTCGAAGTCAATCCTAAACCAGTTAGTTCCTCATTCGTTGTATTGAAATCATGTAGGAAACACCAAAGTGACCACCACTATCAAGACCTACACTTACGAAATCCCCGGATCTGGAAATTACCCAACCAAAGTACGCGAAGACACAACAATCAACGAACAATATCTGGACAAGTTAGAGAAATACGCTTATTCGCCAAATGACAGCATTACCACCCCTAGCAAAAGCTTTGTGTACAATAAGGTGGTTGAAACTACCCTTTGACTACAAATTTACCTGAAACGACATTTTTATAGACGGAAAACAAAGAAAACTACTACAAACAACAGGAACCAGGCTGGAAGGACTCGACATTAAAAAAGTCCTACCAGGAAATTGTGAAGGACGAAGTTCACTACCCACCTTACCGAAAACCGGCACCCCCAGAAGAGCACACCACGGTAACTGAAGAGATTACCACGCTGAGGAACTACCAGCCAGGATATCAACCGGAAATCAATCCTCCCAGTACGAATAATTTATTTTATCTACAACAGTTACATAATATCGTAATTTCGCACTATTTTCAGTGTCATAATGACCTTTATTACCGCACTAGTGCTTTTTTCAATCTATTACCGCACTAGTACGTTAATAATCGGTGAACAAATTGTTTGTACATCTGGAGTTCTGTTGCCTCCACTATCTTGCTTCTTGTTAATATTAATATTAAAAGTAACTTATAGTTAGATTTTTTTTTAATTAAAAAACATGACATACAATTACATGAAAACTCAATTATTATTAGGATAAATATTAATGGTAAACTCTTTGCAGTTGGATAAATTAATGCCAGATGTTGACATGCCTAACAAGTTGCTGGAAATATTTTTATTTTTTTATATTTTTTATTTTTTTTTCAATTAATCATTAAAATAATAATTGTTGTAGATAAAATGTTGTACGTAACACGTAGGATATGTTATTAAGTTAATAACATTCATATCCTACTTGTTACGTAAATAACTATAACACAATTTTTGGTGTCAGCTTAAAATTTGTATTTAGCTCGGAACCAGACGTATTTGTACAACGAGACTACCACCAAAAAGAACTACCAGGACCTCTATCCACCACCACCTACCACTCAAGAGACCAGGGAGTATATAATTAATAAAGAGACCAATATTATCAACAAACCCATGTCTCAAAGAGGGTAAGTTACAGGTTGCATTCGTTTTCAAGCTTCATGGAGCGAGCAGAGCGTTTTTGACGTCACAATGATGTAATTTGACATATGGTTTTGCCACCTAGTATAAAAGCTTTAATCTTTCGGTAGCGTGACGTTTCTACTATATATGGTATACAGGGTGATCAAAAGACAATTTCAAGGGCTACAAATTGGTATATTGAACCACCCTGTACCTGTCAAAATAACAGAGTTATTGGCCGTCACAGTAAAAAGTGTCAAATTCAAACTGTACAGCAAACAACTCGGTTTTAACAGTAAATAACTCCGTTCGTCGACGTTTTAGGTAAAAACGCTATACAGGGTGGTCAAAAGACAATTTCAAGGGCTACAAATTGGTATATTGAACCACCCTATAATTGTCAAAATAACCGAGTTATTGACAATAGAATGGAGTAGTTTATAGGGTGATTTAATGATTTTTTAACATCTTTGTAACTTGTTTAGTTTTCGTTTTATATAAAAAAAATACCAAATATGAATCTTGTAGATATTTGCGTCTACTTTATTCTTAGAACAGTATACAGGGTGTCCCAAATTTGAGCAACAAACTTATAATTTTTTATTCGATTTTTGGAATCTACGTCAAATTCTAGGCCTACTTGATGTAAAATGTTTGTATCGATATTCAATTGTTTTTGCTCTAGCAGCCTACTTTGACCACCCTCCTCGAAAGCAGAAATTCCCAATTTGAGCGAAATTTTGGTGCACTTTTCCAGAAAATCGTCCATAACTTGCTTATTTGAAACACTCTGTATACAACCACCGTATAACAAAAGAAAGATAATAAACAGGGCTATCACGTAACGTTGAGCGGGCAAGGCTAAGTTGTGCCGTTTAGCCGCCAGAGGGCGTTAAAGTTGACTCTCGTTTTTTGCAGTTTTTGCTCAATATCTCAGGAACGATTCAGGTTAGAGGTCTGAAATTTTTATCACAAATACACCTCGATGGGATGTAACTTTTACCTTCTATACACTTTTTTGGTACCACGCACCGTTTTACCTTGAAAAATTAAAAACTAAAATTGTCAAGAAATTTCAAGGGTTTGACACTTTCAGATTTTTTTCAGAAAATTTTTTATTTTCAAAATTGATCTCAACTGCTTAAATACTTTCAGGTTAATAGTACAAAAATGACGTAAAGTGTCATTTGTCAAAATGTCATTTTGCAAGAGTGCCACGCCCTAAAGTGTCAAAATTGACATAATTTCAAAGTCATCTCCAAAACGTGTCTAGAGCAAAATGGACGTGAGAATGTGTTCCAAGCTCCAGGGAGCGCGCAGAGCGTTTTTGACGTCACAATGACGTAATTTGACATATGGTTTTGCCAAATTACGTTATCGTGACGTCAAAAACGCTCTGATCGCTCCATGGAGCTTGAAAACGAATGCGGCCACTATAAATAAAAAATGGTGATGGGAAATTAATGTTGCCAAACTAATTTGTAGATACCCAGTGTATAACCCGCCATCTGACGAGAAAAAATCGTACGCCCTCAAAGAAACCCAAACTCATATCACTAATAACTATCAAAACGGATATCATCGGCCCCCGAGAGACACCGCGGAACCTCCGCAACCCCGTCAGGAGCCGATTAACATTCAGTATTCATACAAATCGTCTAACACCACCGAAAACAGGTTAAAATTCGCTGAATTCCATCGTAATCTAACCTAACTGTTATTATAATCAAACGCGTAGATATAAAGGTGGTTATCCTCCCGATCTTGAGGAGAGTCAGACTTTATTGCCTCGGAAATTTCCTAGGGGAGACGAGGAACCAGACGGACCACCCAAAAAGGTTGAAGAGCTAATGGCGTCGATTGGACACGAGGTGAGTCTATATATTTTTCTTGACATTTGGTGAATGTGCCAAAAAATGTTAAAAAAATAATTATTACAGCCTCCAAACAGTCCGTTGAATGCGGGTTTTACTGCGCATGAACGTGAGGTGGCTCATAAGAAAGTCGCAGAGACTCTCAAGCATCAACAGAGCCCCGAGGCGGACGACATGCAGAAAAAGGAGCCGGCGACCAAAAACGTGACAGGACCCCCTGTATACTATCCTCCGGGGCATGAAATGTTCGCGCAAAAGGAAGAGGGTGGTGGTGCTTGGCGGGCGCAAGTACGTTCTCGCTTTATTTTAAACATTTGACAATGGTTGGATTGTTACAGGGTGAGTACGCGAAAGGCTCAGGCAAATACATGTACGGATCAGAAAGTGGGGCCCAAACGAAAACTAAAAAAGGGATGGCTGTAGTGCCAGTTTGTTTGCCCTTATGCTGCGGATTGCCATGCACCATTTTGTAGTTTAAAAAACTAATTAAAGTGCCTTTCTAAGTCACAATAAACTAAGTTCTCTCTAACTAGATCTGAATTTTTGTATTTAATATTTCTAGGTGTGTATGTAGTAACATTTCTTATTTTAAAATGTTTTAATTGTTATCTGTATATACAACATAACGTTCTCTGGTATGTAAGCTTTAAATATGTGTAATTTTTTTTTTTGAAAAGGCTCTAAAATGAACTAAATTTCTTGCCACAAAAAAACAAACTTAACAGCAATATACTATTTTATTTAAACATTTTTACCTTCCCTTCTATCTCTTATCAATCCCAATAAATGACAGTCGGCCTCTAGTAAGGTGAGGTCCTTGTCACAACCTAAAAACTTTGAAGATAACTCCAAGTGTTTGACTCTCAGCCTGACCTTGGCCCCTCGCACATAGTCACTGCAATAAACCCATCAAACTCATATAACTTGGCAATTTAAAAAATCACCTGGCATTCTTCTTGGGACGGGGACACACGCAGTGAAACTTCCAACCGAAATCCACGTACAAATCGTTGTCAACCACGTGAAATACACGTCCGGTTACCACTTTACCTTCGGGATCACCCAACTGAAGATACATTTTTAATCTGCAAACACTAACCACTCTACTTACATCAATCAACTTGGAGTTTTTCAGTAAACTGGCAAACGTTTGTGGCTGCTCTTTGGGGATGGCCTGTAGACCCTCAAATTTATTAAACGCGTCAGCGTACGTACTGCTTTTAGGGGGCTGTGTAGACTGGGTAGTTGAATATTGTTTGCTGTAGTACACTTTAAGCCAGGTAGCCGGTTTTAGTTTGTTTAGTGTTCTAGGAAGTGTTGGCAGTACTCGAGACAACATTTTTGTTTTTATAATAAATAAGAACGAAGTGTTTGTCTCTAAATAGGTATTTGGAATTATTTTTGTCTACAGCACAAATTAGGTTAGGTTAAATTTTCTAACCTCATAAATTCTGCTTCTTTTTTATTTAGTCACATGAGAGACGTCAAATACAAAATGAAGTTAGCGCAGTGCGCAGCAATGTTGCCAGATCTACCGTTCTCCTGTTTTTTGTATTTGTTTTTAAAACTTTTTAGTTTATTTAATAGCAAATTTGATAAGGATTCTAAATATGTGTTTAAAGCAGTAATTTTCTTACTCCAAATTATTCTCTAAAACCACGTGATGTCCGTCACTATTGTCAGAATTGTCAAAATATTACTAGAATTTGTAAGAATTACATTTTAACACAGTTTCCGAAACAAGACGATTTCCTGATATTTAACAGTTATTTTGACAATTGTCACTTCATAGTCTAGCTAAATAGTCTTGTGAAATCACGTGACAACTGTCAATAACGTCAAAGCTGTTAAACTGTGCTGTAAAGTTGCAAAAATCAGGGTTTAGAAACGTTTTCTTGCAGTATTCGATATAAAGAGTGTTTTTGAGATTTATGATTCTTGACAATGGTCACGTCACTGCCTAACTAAATTATCCTTTAAACCCACGTGATAGCTGTCACTAATGTCAAAATTTAAAACAAACAATTATTAATGAAAAAACTGTATTTTTGAAGTACGGTTTTTATGGCAAGAATCAATGATGAATGAACTATTAAAAGACACCCTGTATAATAATGTAAAATCTGATAAAACGAATGAATTTGTTTTGATCTACCGTTTTTTGACTGATTATTCTACCGCCATTAAATAGTTTGACTTGGCAACACTGGTGCGCAGTCTTCAAGAAAACCAAGATAACTCGCCCAAAAAGATTATCTGGGCGCTGGATGCTGTCAGAGAGCGCCAAAGTAGGAGGTTAGGATTGAATGACTGGTTGCATAACTACCGTTAACAAATTATTGAAAAAGTAATTTATTTCAGTTCAAAAAATCCACACTATTAATCCAAAGGTTTATGCTTCATCGATATATGGTTCATTAGAAACGAGTAATGCGAAAATTCCTTGTTGCAATGTTCGCACTTGTACAATTTCTTGCCGATATGTTGAGTGGCCTTATGCATGTGCAAATCGTCTAGTCGCAAAAACACATCGTTGCAATGATTGCACAGGTACACTTCTCGTTCCGAATGCACTCGATAGTGCTTCATCAGTATGTATTCCTGGCTGAACGAGTTCAAGCAAAACTTACATTTGTATGTGTTGCGACTGCCGTGCACCTCCTTTTCGTGTTGCGCCAGCATTTCCAGATCAGTGAAGCGCTGCTTGCAATACTTGCACGTTTTGAACAAAAGCTCGTTGTGGGTGCTTAGATGAGCCTCGAATTCGGATCGTTTCGAAAAGTGCACGAAACACTGAGTGCACTGATGCAATTTTGTTGAAGATGCTGGTAGTTTGTCTCTCAGTTTGGTTACTTTAATTCTGGATTTCACACGACGACGATTTCTAAAATAAAATACTGTTAATAATGTTTTGAATTGTTACTTTACTTATTTGGAAAACAGGAGAAAACTACTCTGTCGCGCCATCTCAAGAAAACACCGCTTCCTGAAGGTAATCACTGTCCGGTCTTTGATGAGTGGGCACAATAAAACAACCCGTTTCAAAAAGAACACTGGTTTAATAGCAAGAGTCCTTAAAAATACTCGGAAAAACCCCAAAACGTGTTGCATTACCCTTCTTTGGTTATATCAACAACAACTCTCCTCTTTTTTAACCTCACTTTTGCGCGCGATACACACGCCGTCAACTAATCGACGCGCCGCCTACCGTACGAAAAATGAACTGATACCTGCCACAAACAACGATCTCTGACATACTCTGTTTTTGTTTTTTATTAGTTTAATTATTAGTAAAAGCTTCCACAACACTTATTCAATTTTGTGATTGTACTTCATATGGGACTTTAGTACACTACTACTAACGAACGCTTTAGAGCAAATATTACACACGTAAGGTTTTTCGCCAGTGTGCGTCCTCGTGTGCACCTTAAGGCTGTGACTTTGCACAAAAGCCTTGTCACAAAGGTCACATTTGTAGGGTTTTTCTCCGGTGTGCCTCCGCAGGTGTAGCCTTAACGTGGTGGAATTAGCGAAACCAACAGTGCAATAGGGACACTTGTGGGGTTTGAGGCCTTTGTGGATGTTCAAGTGATCGACCAGGCTGGTTTTCGAATACAGTTTTTTGCCGCACAAATCGCACACGAATCTTCGATCGGTTGAGTGTTTGTTGGTTTGGTGTATTCGCAAATACTTTTCGTCCAAAAAAGTCAAATCGCACTGATCGCACTGGACTTTTTTGTTTCTGTAGTCCGGTTGGTGTTTTTCCATGTGGTTTTTTAGGGAGTTTTTGTCGTAACAGGGCCGCTCGCATATTTCGCATATAAACTCCGATTTGCCGGTGTGCCGGGAGTTTAGGTGCAACTTTAAACTCCCGGTGGAGAAAAAACCTTTACTACAAAACTCACACTTGTAGTCGTAGAGCCGTAAGTGACGTTTAGTGTGCGCGACCAAGGATTGTTTGGATCCCAACACTTTTTGGCAAATTTCGCACTGTAACGACACATGACAGTGTTTGACGTGCACTGATGACGCTCGTGCGGTTTTAAACACTTTACCGCATCCTCGACACGTCAACACTTCGGGGTGTTTGGCTTTTAGGTGGCACCTCAACTGTTGACGTTGCGCAAAGTCTTCCCGACAATGTGCGCAGGTAAATTTGCTGAATTTTACGGATAAGTTGCTTGGATTCCTAAAATTCACCGCAATTAAGTATAATCAGAGTGTGAATAATCTACAAACTTAATTTATTGTACTCTCCATCCCAGCCGAAGTGGCAGTGACGCAGATGACCTTGAAATGGTGTCAATTTTGACACTTTAGGGCGTGGCACCCTTGCAAAATGACATTTTGACAAATGACACTTTACGTCATTTTTGCACTATTAACCTGAAGGTATTTAAGCAATTGAGGTTAATTTTGAAAATAAAAAAATTTCTAAAAAAAATCAGAGGGTCACACCCTTGAAAATTCTTGACAATTCTAGTTTTTAATTTTTCAAGGTAAAACGGTGCATGGTACCAAAAAAGTGTATAGAAGGTAAAAGTTGCATCTCATCGAGGTGTATTTGTGATAACAGTTTTAGACCTCTAACTTGAAACGTTCCTGAGATATTGAGTAAAAACTGCAAAAAACGAGAGTCAACTTTGACGTCCTCTAGCGGCTAAACGGGACAACTTAGCCGTGCCAGCTCAACGTCACGTGATAGCCCCGTTCATTAGCTTTCTTTTGTTATACGGTGGTTTTATACAGGGTGTTTCAAATAAGCGAGTTATAGACGATTTTCTGGAAAAGTGCACGAAAATTTAATCTAAATTAGGGATTTTTTGGCCCTACTATACTAACCTCCATTTTGGATTTTTCTCAATCAAAGTGATTTTTTGAACTAATTTGAACCTGGGAAACACAATTCTCACGTCCATTTTGCTCTAACTGGCACCGTTTCGGAGATGATTTTGAAATGATGTCAATTTTGACACTTCAGGGCGTGGCCCTCTTACAAAATGACATTTTGACAAATGACACTTTACGTCATTTTTGCATTATTATCCTAAAGGTTTTTAAGCAGTTGAGATTAATTTTGAAAATAAAAAATTTTCTAAAAAAAATCAGAAGGTATCACCCTTGAAAATTCTTGACAATTCTAGTTTTTAATTTTTCAAGGTAAAACGGTGCATGGTACCAAAAAAGTGTAAAGAAGGTAAAAGTTGCATCTCATCGAGGTGCATTTGTGATAACAATTTCAGACCTCTAACCTGAAACGTTCCTGAGATATTGAGCAAAAACTGCAAAAAACGAGAGTCAACTTTGACGCCCTCTAGCGGCTAAACGGGACAACTTAGCCGTGCCAACTCAACGTCAAGTGATAGTTCCATTCATTAGCTTTCTTTTATTATACGGTGGTTTTATACAGAGTGTTTCAAATAAGCGAGTTATGGACGATTTTCTAAAAAAGTGCACGAAAATTTAATCTAAATTAGGAATTTTTTGGCCCTACTATAGAGCTCGAATCAGATGAGAAAAGGCCACCGCATCATCAATGACGCAGTTTTTAAAACTATTTCTTTCTCCTTCTACAGTTGCCGTCGCATTAGATATAATCAGAGGCGTCCTATTAAAATATTCCCGAAAATATATTGTTAAGCGGTCAAAAAGCCACTTGGCAACGTAGTACGGTTTTTACTTGGACACAATTAAAACAGATGCGGCAGCGGCCAGGGACATTTGGACCTTTTTATATGCTTTTACTAGCCGGCACTCTAAACGGTGTTGCCAAGTTTAAAAAAATGTAGTGGCGGACAGGGAGACTTAGGGGGTTAGGTTAGGTTCCGTTTTAGTCTGGTGTTTTGGTTGTATTGTTGATGGTCGCAGTTGAAGTTCACATAGTGTTATGAATAAAAAACGTTATTTTGTCAAAATGTCTTTCAAAAAGGTTGGAAAGAAAGGTGTTATCATATACAGCCAAGGCCGTGAAATCGTCAGTAACGTCTTACAATTTATGAAGAAAGAAGCAGAAGGAGTTTCCATTCCTTTGAAAAACTTGTTGTCTTTTATTTTCTTTATTAAAAACGACGAAAATGTTTCATTTTACTGATAAAATAATAGCACGCCACTGACTGGCTGCAACAACTTGGAAAGTAACGAGAGCAGCAATATTTAAAGCGAGACGTACAGAGATCGTGACATCATCGTTTGATGACGCCTGTGGCCTTTTCTTAGCTGATTCGAGCTCTACTAACCTCCATTTTGGATTTTTCTCAATCAAAGTGATTTTTTGAACTAATTTGAACCTGGGAAACACAATTCTCACGTCCATTTTGCTCTAACTGGCACCGTTTCGGAGATGATTTTGAAATGATGTCAATTTTGACACTTTAGGGTGTGGCCGCCTTGCAAAATGACATTTTGACAAATGACACTTTACGTCATTTTTGCATTATTATCCTAAAGGTTTTTAAGCAGTTGAGATTAATTTTGAAAATAAAAAATTTTCTAAAAAAAATCAGAAGGTCACACCCTTGAAAATTCTTGACAATTCTAGTTTTTAATTTTTCAAGGTGAAACGGTGCATGGTACCAAAAAAGTGTATAGAAGGTAAAAGTTGCATCGCATCGAGGTGCATTTGTAGTAAAAATTTCAAACCTCTAACCTGAAACCTTCTTGAGATATTGAGTAAAAACTGCAAAAAACGAGAGGTTACTTTGACGCCCTTTAGCGGCTAAACGGGACAACTTAGCTGTGCCCGCTCAACGTCACGTGATAGCCACGTTCATTAGCTTTCTTTTGTTATACGGTGGTTTTATACAGAGTGTTTCAAATAAGCGGGTTATGGACGATTTTCTGAACAAGTGCACCAAAATTTCGCTCAAATTGGGAATTTCTGCTTTCGAGGAGGGTAGTAAAAGTAAGGCTGTTAGAGCAAAAACAATTGAATATCGATACAAACATTTTACATCAAGTAGGCCTAGAATTTGACGTAGATTCCAAAAATCGAATAAAAAATTATAAGTTTGGTTTGTTGCTCAAATTTAGGACACCCTGTATACTACAAGATATATATTTGGTATTTTTTTTTATAAAATGAAAATTGAACAAGCTACAAGGATGTTAAAAATTCATTGGATCACCCTGTAAACTACGTCCATAACTCGGTTATTTTGACAATTATAGGGTGGTTCAATATACCAATTTGTAGCTCTTGAAATACTCTTTAGACCACCCTGTATAGTGCTTTTACCTAAAACGTCAAATAACTGAGTTACTTACTGGTAAAACTGAATGGTTTGTTGTACAGTTTGATTTTGACAGTTTTAATGTGACAACCCATCAATTGGTTATTATGACAGTTACCCGGGTGGTTCAATACAAGGATGGTACAGTAAAGAATTGCTTAATCCCATAAGCGCAATCTTGCCGTTATCGGCTCGGGCCGGTGACGATTTTTACGTCACCATGGGGCCGGAGATCT
This sequence comes from Ips typographus, assembly GCF_016097725.1. Taxonomy (NCBI): domain Eukaryota; kingdom Metazoa; phylum Arthropoda; class Insecta; order Coleoptera; family Curculionidae; genus Ips; species Ips typographus. Next base: position 5,654,348 of record NC_138431.1, read on the forward strand.
CGCGTTCGCGCGATTGCAGTCGATCATTCACGAATATCGAATATCTCGTACATAGCGTATTGTGCGCCCGAGGACCCACTGTGACGTCAGAATTCATTCGCCGCCGGGAAACAATATCGGCCGATCGAGCAATCCTTTACTGTTTACCGTCCTTGGGTTCAATATACCAACAATTTGTAGCCCTTGAAATTGCCTTTTGATCACCCTGAATACCATATACCTATAGTAAAATGTCAGTGCAAGAAAGTTGTTTGTTTGTCTATCGATAGCTTTTTTACGAGAGCATTCGGCAACGTGGCATCAGTGCGTTTTGAAGGTTGACATTGACAGCGCGTTTCAGAGTTTACCGATTTGACAAGACTCACAAGAGTGAGGTTAAGCTGCTAAAAAGCAAAATAAGAGCGGAAAAATTAAATTAGTGTCGTTAGTTACTTGGAAAATTACTTTATTTGAATTGTGCAGGCTGGTGTTTTGTTAGTGCTTCTGGACTGTGTGTGTGTGTGTGTTATTTTCTTGATGGTAAACCGGCAAAGTAAGGTAAGCAGCAACTCTTTGTATGTCACATGAAACATCTATCAGTTGTCTAATACAATTCACACAAAATATTAACTGAATCAGTAAATTTAAGTGGAAAACCAACGCCGAAAAACCAAAATTATGAATTTTTAAATTGCGGACAGCGCCAACGTCGAATTTTCCCGATTGTACGTATGTCATTTCCGTTTCGATCAATTTACAACCAATAGACCAGGAACGATAATTATTACGTCACTGCCCTGGGATATTAGGCACAAAGAGAACAATTGTTTCAACTCCTTTTGGATTTTAATCAATCAAATACAAGTTTAGTAGTAAAACAACAACAAAAATTGATTAGTCTCCAACACTTTCAAAGATCAAAGTAGAACGTTTGTTGCAACTGTTCATGTGCAATCTCCGGTGCGCCCTCCTCCTAAACCGTTTCCCGCAATTGTCACAAACAAACGGTTTGACGTCGGTGTGCGTGGTTAAATGCCTCCTCAAACCCTCTTTCCTCTTAAACCGAAATCCGCAGACTTCACAAAAAAACTGTTTTTCCTCCGAATGATTCTTCTCGTGTTGCGTTAAAAACGCTTTTACCGTAAACCGTTTATCGCACATTTTACACTCGTACGGTAACAGCCCTGAATGGCCCTTGGTGTGCAACAACCACGATTGTCGATGCGAGTACACTTTACCGCACACGTCGCAAATGTGCTTTTCCGGGGGTTTACGCGGTTTGGAGTGAATTTCTGCTAAATGTTTTTCCAAACTGCTTACAGACACAAACGTTCTTTTGCATATTATGCAATAGTTGGAGGGCACCTCGCCACCGATAAAAGGTCGATGACTGTTCACCTGGTGCTTGATCAAACTGGTCTGGAAGACAAACGTGCGAAGGCACACGACGCACCGGTGGGGCTCCATGTTTTCGTGGACGAAACTCACATGCTCCTCCAGGTGTTTTTTGCAGCTGTACGTCACTCCGCACACCTCACAACGCATTATTCTCAGTTTGTAATGTTTGGTGAACAAGTGGTTTTTAAAGCTGTAGGGATGGGCGGTTTTGAAATTGCAAAAAGGACACGAAACCCTTTCCTCGGGATCGTGTTCGGCAAGGTGTATCCCCAGAAGAAAAGCGTTGGCATAGACCAGATTACAGTGGGAACAAGTTTCTTTGTGGGAGATGGAATGGGCGGTGTAAAGCTCCATAGACTCCCATTTCACTTCGCAGAAAGTACACAAATAATCTACCTTGCTGGAATCCTTTTCGGATAACACTTGTTTGTATAAAGGTCGATGCAGATAGCGATGGTTGTTGAATAGAATCTTGGAACGAAATTGTTTTCGGCAATTACGGCACTGCATGGAATCGGTAGATTCCGGAATTGTGTTTTTGATTTTTGGTTTGTTCGCCTCCAATTTTAGTCTCATCGTAACTCTCCAATTGTTCAAATCGAAATCGATTTTCTCGTCTTTTATCGTTTTCCTAAAAACCAAAACGATTATTATTATGCAACTATAATTGATAGTTAAAGTGGAGATTTGAGTGTGTCAGATCACATGCAAAATGTCACATTCAAAACCACACTTGTTGGTGTGTCATCCACATACCTTTTAAAGTAAAACATGAATATGTAAAATAAATAATATATTACATTCTTTTATGTACATTGAATAAATAGCATAGAACTAATATAACTTTTTTAATAATATCAAGAATTGCAGATATTGTCACGTGATTAAAATAACCATAAATAATCTCTTTGCCCTCTAAATGCATTATTTGAAAAGTCATAAATTTGAATCACTTTTCAGGCACCCCCTGTATAATAGCCACACTGAGGGACTGTGAAGCCTCCAGTGATGAGTCTAGCAGTTCTTTACCAACATTTTTGCTCCCTTTCAAATTTTTCATAACTAACTCTTAGCCAAAACTAGTTTGTTGCAACAAATTTTCAAATTGGTGGTTTAAAGTTTGAACACCCTGTAACTCGGTTATTTTTGGGAGTTCCGGGTGGTTCAACCACTCAAATTAACCGTCTTGAGCTCCTTTTTCCAGTGGTGTAAAGCAAAAAAGTATATCTAAAAAATTGCGTACAGGGTGACCAAAAACAGTCACTCACCATACTTTTCATGCACACCCTATATATTGGAAGCAAAAGCGGTCCTGCAAGTTTACGGACCTGAGTTAAGGAGTGGATTAGAAACATTTTTGCTCCCTTTCAAATTTTTCGTAACTTTCAGCGTTTCTGAGTTATTTAGCAAAAACTAGTTTGATGCAACAAATTTTCAAATCAGTTGAAATTGTGAACACCCTGTAACTCGGTTATTTTTGGGATTTCAGGGTGGTTCAACCACTTAAAAGAACCGTTTTGAACCTCTCTATCCAGCGGTGTAGAGTAAAAAAATCTATCTTAAAAAATGCATACAGGGTGACAAAAATAGTGAACCAAAATATTTTTGTTGCACACCCTATATACTGGACGGAAAAACCGTCCTGCAAACTTACGGTGTTGGGTTAAGGAGTTGACTAGGAATATTTTTCGTCTCTTGCAATTTTTTTGTTACTTTCACTGTTTTCGAGTTATTTAAAGTTGAAATTGTGGTCTCACAGTTTAATAGGACAGTCAGGAACAAAATGGTCTGTAAAACCCACTTGGAGTTGGAAAATGACTGTTTTAAGCACATTTTTGGAATCCTCATTAAATTTCCTATCCTATAACCTGAAAAAACATTACAAAATTTGGTACAGTCAGGGAGAAAAGCGGTGTCAAAGTTTGAACTGTCAGAAACACAGTTTGAAATGACAGTCAGGGACAAAATTGCCGGTAAAACCCACTTGGAGTGAGAAAATTACTGTTTTAAGCACATTTTTGAAAACCTCATTAAATTTCCTATCTGACAACCTAAAAAAACACTACAAAATTTGGTACAGTCAGGGAGAAAAGCGGTGTCAAAGTTTGAATTGCCAAAAACGCAGTTTGAAAGAACAGTCAGGAACAAAATGGTCTGTAAAACCCACTACGAGTAAGAAAATTACTGTTTTAAGCACATTTTTGAAAACCTCATTAAATTTCCTATTCAAAAACCTAAAAAAACACTACAAAATTTGGTACAGTCAGGGAGAAAAGCGGTGTCAAAATTTGAACTGCCAGAAACGCAGTTTGAAAGAACAGTCAGGGACAAAATTGCCTGTAAAACCCACTTGGAGTGAGAAAATTACTGTTTTAAGCACATTTTTGGAATCTTCATTAAATTTCCTATCTAATAACATAAAAAAATAGTACAAAATTGTATACAGTCAGGGAGAAAAGCGGTGTCAAAATTTGAACTGCCAGAAACACAGTTTGAAAGAACAGTCACGAACAAAATGGTCTGTAAAACCCACTTGGAGTAAGAAAATGACTGTTTTAAGCACATTTTTGGAATCTTCATTAAATTTCCTATCTAATAACATGAAAAAATAGCACAAAATTTGGTAGAGTTAGGGAGAAAAGCGGTGTCAAAGTTTGAACTGCCAGAAACACAGTTTAAGGACAGTCAAGAACAAATTTGCTTGCTAAATCCACTTGGAGTGAGAAAATGACTGTTTTAAGCACATTTTTGGATTCCTCATTAAATTTCCTATCTAATAACATGAAAAAATAGTAGAAAATTTGGTATAGTCAGGGGGAAATGCTGTGTTAAAGTTTGAACTGCCAGAAACGCAGTTTGAAAGAACAGTCAAGGACAAAATTGTCAATAAAACCCACTTGGAGTAAGAAAATGACTGTTTTAAGCACATTTTTGGAATCCTCATTAAATTTCCTATCTAATAACATGAAAAAATAGTACAAAATTTGGTAGGGTCAGGGAGAAAAGCGGTGTCAAAGTTTGAACTGCCAGAAACACAATTTAAAAGGACAGTCAGGGAAAAAATGGTCTGTAAAACCCACTAGGAGTAAGAAAATGACTGTTTTAAGCACATTTTTGGAATCCTCATTAAATTTCCTATCTAATAACACGAAAAAATAGTACAAAATTTGGTATAGTCAGGGAGAAATGCGGTGTCAAAGTTTGAACTGCCAGAAACACAGTTTGAAGGGACACTCAGAGACAAAATCGCCTGTAAAACCCACTTGGAGTTAGAAAATGACTGTTTTAAGCACATTTTTGGAATCCTCATTAAATTTCCTATCTAATAACACGAAAAAATAGCACAAAATTTGGTTGGGTCAGGGAGAAATGGGGTGTCAAAGTTTGAACTGCCAGAAACACAATATTTGTAATTTACTAGCTGGTAATTTACCGGTTAAATTTTCCTGGTAAAGTAAAACATTTACTTTAACGGTAGTTTAGCAATCACTACAAAATTGCAATGGTGAGGGTTAAATTTGAATCTTCTATGGTAAGTCCATAATGTGCAGCAAGTGGATCAAAAAAAAACTGCTAATGGTCTGTGATTGGTCAAATTAAAACACCCTTTTCGACCAATCAAACTAAATCAAGTCGTGTTCGTTTTGGGCGCGGTGCACCCTTTCATGTGGGTGCGTTGCGCTTCTTTGGTGTTAAACTCCAAACCGCACAAAACGCAGCTGAAGGTTGCCTTAGGATCGGTACCGTGCACCACCAAGTGTCTGCGTAAATGTTTCCACGTTTTGTAACTTTGTCCGCACGTTTCGCAGGAAAACGGTCTGGCATCGGTGTGGGACACCTCGTGGGCCAATCGTTTCGAATTGATCACGAACGATTTAGGACAGTACGTGCATTTGTAGGGTTTATCGCCCGCGTGCTCCCTCAAATGCAAATTGAACGTTTTGTAGAAACGAAACTCTTTACCGCACAGATCGCACACAAAGTGCCCTTGCCGCTCCACACGAGGCGTGGGGATGCACCGTTTCATTTCCAGGTGTTTCATCAGGGATGAAGGTTTCTTGAATGTCATTTTGCAGAGAGTGCAGTAGTTTGAGGAAAGTTCACTTTCGTCCACCACTCGATGTTTGTTAGTTTGATGGATGCGCATGCTGGATTGTAGAGTGAAAGTATTACCGCACACCACGCATTTGTAGGGTTCTTTACGTAGATGTACCACACGAATATGGTCCTCCAGCATGGTTTTTGACAGATACGAACTGCCGCAATATTCGCATTGACTAGTTTTCGGTCGTTCTTTTTGATGGGTTTGTCTAATGTGTCTGATTAGGCGACTTTTGCATCGTGCCGTAAAACTGTGATTGCACAACGGGCAACTCACGTAACCTTCCTTGTTGTGTTCGGCCATATGCAAACCTACTAGCAAGGCTTTCTTGAATTTAGTATGGCACACTGGACACGAGAACGTATGCTCGTTTACGTGAATTTTCACTTCATTCTCAGTCAAAAACTCACTCAAACACGTATCGCACGAGTAGAGCTTTCTTAAACTGTTAAAAGAGTACAAACTTTCGGTCAATTCATTTTTGTGCAATTTTTCGTGACTGCGCAACTCCCTCACTGTGCCAAAAGTTAAAGAGCAAACTTTACACGAAATTTCACTTTCATCATCATCATCACTTTCACACTTCCAGTCAAAATGTGACTTTCCAATGTGTTTTTTCAACTGACTGGCCGTAGAACAACTAAAAGCGCACAAAGGACAGAATACTTTAACAACACCATCCTTGTGGTGCTCTGCCAGATGTAAACCAAGCACAAAAGGGTTCCGAAACTTTTCCCCACAATTGCTACACTCCATCGAGTGGCACTCTGAATGGTTTTTCGCTTCAGTTTTGCTATGGAATTTGAGTGGGCAATACATGCAAGAGTAGAGTTGGTCTAGAGTACGTTCAAAGGAGGCATCGTCCACGTGGGTGTGTTTGTGCAAGTTGGCCATTCTTTGAACGGTGAACGTTTTTGGACAATGTACGCAAGTGTACAGTGGGCGTTTGGCTTTTCGCGGCCTGCCTCTGCGACGTTTAAGCCTAAAATAAACACTTCAGTTAACTATACCATTTTCTGCTAAAAACTAAGTTTATAAATTACGAATATCAGGAGTGTATTTAACTGCCAGAAACACAATTTAAAAGGACAGTCAGGAACAAAATGGTCTGTAAAACCCACTTGGAGTTAGAAAATGAGTGTTTCAAGCACATTTTTGGAATCTTCATTAAATTTCCTATCTAATAACATGAAAAAATAGTACAAAATTTGGTAGAGTCAGGGGGAAATGCTGTGTTAAAGTTTGAACTGCCAGAAACGCAGTTTGAAAGAACAGTCAGGAACAAAATTGTCTGTAAAACCTACTTGGAGTTAGAAAATGACTGTTTTAAGCACATTTTTGAAATCTTCACTAAATTTCCTATCTAATGACACGAAAAGCACCCGGAAATTGAGTACAGTCAGTGAGAAAAGTGGTGTCAAAGTTTGAACTGTCAGAAAGACAGTTTCAAAAAACAGTCAAGGACAAAATCGCCTGTAAAACCCACTTGGAGTGAGAAAATGACAATTTTAAGCACACTTTTGGAATCCTCACTAAATTTCCTATCTAATGACATAAAAAAACACCCGGAAATTGAGTACAGTCAGAGAGAAAAATAGTGTTAAACTTTGAACTGCCAGAAAGACAGTTTGACAGGACAGTCAGGGACAAAATTGCCGGTAAAACCCACTTGGAGTGAGAAAATGACAGTTTTAAGCACACTTTTGGAATCCTCATTAAATTTCCTATCTACTGACGTAAAAAAACACCAGGAAATTGAGTACAGTCAGGCAGAAAAGTTTTGTCAAAGTTTAAACTGCCACAAAGACAGTTTCAAAAGACAGTCAAGGACAAAATCGCCTGTAAAACCCACTTGGAGTGACAAAATGACTGTTTTAAGCACATTATTGGAATCCCCATTAAATTTCCTATCTAATGACACGAAAAGCACCCGGAAATTGAGTACAGTCAGGCAGAAAAGTTTTGTCAAAGTTTAAACTGCCAGAAAGACAGTTTCAAAAGACAGTCAAGGACAAAATCGCCTGTAAAACCCACTTGTAGTGAGAAAATGACAGTTTTAAGCACACTTTTGGAATCCTCACTAAATTTCCTATCTAATGACATAAAAAACACCTTGAAATTGAGTACAGTCAGTGAGAAAAGTGGTGTCAAAGTTTGAACTGCCAGAAAGACAATTTGATAGGACAGTCAGGTACAAAATCGCTTGTTAAACCCACTTGGAGTGAGAAAATTACAGTTTTAAGCACACTTTTGGAATCCTCACTAAATTTCCTATCTAATGACATAAAAAACACCCGGAAATTGAGTACAGTCAGGGAGAAAAATAGTATTAAACTTTGAACTGCCAGAAAGACAGTTTGACAGGACACTCAGGGACAAAATCGCTTGTAAAACCCACTTAGAGTGATAAAGTTACTGTTTTGAGAACATTTTTGGAATCCTCATTAAATTTCCTACCTATTGACGTAAAAAAACACCAGGAAATTGAGTACAGTCAGGCAGAAAAGTGGTGTCAAAGTTTAAACTGCCAGAAAGACAATTTGACAGGACAGTCAGGGACAGAATCGCTTGTAAAACCCACTTGGAGTGATAAAGTTACTGTTTTAAGAACATTTTTGGAATCCTCATTAAATTTCCTACCTATTGACGTAAAAAAACACCAGAAAATTGTATACAGTCAGTGAGAAAAGTGGTGTCAAAGTTTAAACTGCCAGAAAGACAGTTTCAAAAGACAGTCAAGGACAAAATCGCCTGTAAAACCGACTTGGAGTGAGAAAATGACAGTTTTAAGCACACTTTTGGAATCCTCACTAAATTTCCTATCTAATGACATAAAAAACACCCGGAAATTGAGTACAGTCAGGGAGAAAAATAGAGTTAAACTTTGAACTGCCAGAAAGACAGTTTGACCGGACAGTCAGGGACAAAATCGCTTCTTAAACCCACTTGGAGTGAGAAAATGACAGTTTTAAGCACACTTTTGGAATCCTCACTAAATTTCCTATCTAATGACATAAAAAACACCCGGAAATTGAGTACAGTCAGTGAGAAAAGTGGTGTCAAAGTTTGAACTGTCAGAAAGACAGTTTCAAAAGACAGTCAAGGACAAAATCGCCTGTAAAACCCACTTGGAGTAAGAAAATGACAGTTTTAAGCACATTTTTGGAATCCCCATTAAATTTCCTATCTATTGACATAAAAAAACACCAGGAAATTGAGTACAGTCAGACAGAAAAGTGGTGTCAAAGTTTTAACTGTCAGAAAAACAGTTTCAAAAGACAGTTAAGGACAAAATCGCCTGTAAAAGCCACTTGGAGTGAGAAAATGACAGTTTTAAGCACACTTTTGGAATCCTCACTAAATTTCCTATCTAATGACATAAAAAACACCCGGAAATTGAGTACAGTCAGGGAGAAAAGCGTGTCAAAGTTTGAACTGCCAGAAACGCAGTTTGAAAGAACAGTCAGGAACAAAATGGTCTGTAAAACCCAAATGGAGTACGAAAATGACTGTTTTAAGCACATTTTTGAAATCCTCATTTAATTTCCTATCTAATGACATAAAAAACACCCGGAAATTGAGTACAGTCAGGGAGAAAAATAGTGTTAAACTTTGAAATGCCAGAAAGACAGTTTGACAGGACAGTCAGGTACAAAATCGCTAGTAAAACCCACTTGGAGTTAGAAAATGACAGTTTTAAGCACACTTTTGGAATCCTCACTAAATTTCCTATCTAATGACATAAAAAACACCCGGAAATTGAGTACAGTCAGGGAGAAAAGTAGTGTTAAACTTTGAACTGCCAGAAAGACAGTTTGACAGGACAGTCAGGGACAAAATCGCTGGTAAAACCCACTTAGAGTGAAAAAGTTACTGTTTTAAGAACATTTTTGGAATCCTCACTAAATTTCCTATCTATTGACGTAAAAAAACATCAGAAAATTGAGTACAGTCAGGCAGAAAAGTGGTGTCCAGTCTACGACGTTTAAGCCTAAAATAAACAGTTCAGTTAACTATACCATTTTCTGCTAAAAACTACAGAGTTAATGAGAATTAAGAACATCAGAAGTGTGAGTGTATTTAACTAGGATTTGACATTTTACAATTCTTGTGCAAATTGAAAGCTCCCCTAGAACTGAACCGGAGCAAACATACCGAACACTCGTACGGTTTCTCACCGGTGTGTATCCTCTGGTGTATTCTGAGTGGAGCACCCTGACTAAAACATTTTCCGCAATACTCGCACGAGTACGGCTTTTCGCCACTGTGCACTCGTTCGTGCATTACCAAGTAATCCTTTTTGGTGAAGCATTTGTCGCAATACCGACAGGAATACGGTTTGTATCCGGTGTGGACGCGTTTGTGCATCGTCAGTTTGCTGTGTTGCGCAAAACCTTTACCGCACGTGTCGCAAAGGTGTTTTTTCGCGTGCGGCCCCATTTTCCTGTGCACCTCGTCGACGTGTTTTTCCAGCGTTTCCGGTTTGCTGTACTTCCGGTTGCAGTACAAACATTGATTGGGCAACATCTGACCGTCGATTGTTACTCGGTGTGTTCGGATTTGATGAGTGTACAAATACCTACAAAATGTCACAACAGACTTATGGTGGTTTTGATTGGCAAGTTCAGTGCAATACTAATGTATCTCTATCCTGCTTTATTAGATATCATTGAAACAGTATGACAATACACTCTGGTTTTGCACTAGACGTGCCAATCAAAAACGCTGCCACTTATACAGTAAAGGAACTTTGACGCCCTCTAGTGGCCAAACGGTGTGCTCAATTAACTCATGGGGGGATGTTTTTGGGAAGCTTGAAATCTGCTCTATCTTTTGTTTTCTATGACATTTTGACGTAACTTGTCAAATAAGGGAGTAAATTAGGGTCAAAGCAAAGAACGTCAAAAAATATGTGATTTTATGGTAAAGCAACTTTGACGCCCTCTAGCAGCCAAACGGTATGACTAATCAACTCATGGGGGGGTATTTTTGGAAAGCTTGCAATCTGCTCTATCTTTTGTTTTCTATGACATTTTGACGTAACTTGTCAAATAAGGGAGTAAATTAGAGTCAAAGTTGCTATATTGTTTCAATGATATCTAATAAAGCAGGACAGAGATACATTACTATTGCACTGAACTTGTCAAACAAATACACCATAAGTAGAACAACTATACAGGGTGTCACAAATTCGTGTATAAGTACGGGACTATCGTAAACAGTGCTCGATTTAAATCAGTCTCAGTTATAATTACGCGACCTTCCGGTCAGAGTCACGTGACGTTAAAAATATCAGTCAAACCGTAAAAACACGTGACATTAAGCGTAATAAACTGAAAAATAGTCACGTGAGTCAGTGTATCAGTTTAAAACTAAAAAACGGTCACGTAAACCTTCCAATAACAGTTTGACATTTAAAATTGTCGCGTGTGACATTATGAATTCCATTTTTAGTCTTAAAAGAGTCACGTGACTTTAATCAGTTCAAATTTATAAACGGTCACGTGACCTTGAAATACAGTCAGGGAGAAAAATGGTATTAAACTTTGAACTGCCAGAAAGACAGTTTGAAAAGACAGTCAGGGACAAAATCGCTTGTAAAACCTACTTGGAGTGAGAAAATGACAGTTTTAAGCACACTTCTGGAATCCTCACTAAATTTCCTATCTATTGACGTAAAAAACACCCGGAAATTGAGAACAGTCAGGGAGAAAAATAGTGTTAAACTTTGAACTGCCAGAAAGACAGTTTGAAAAGACAGTCAGGGACAAAATCGCTTGTAAAACCTACTTGGAGTGAGAAAATGACAGTTTTAAGCACACTTCTGGAATCCTCACTAAATTTCCTATCTATTGACGTAAAAAACACCCGGAAATTGAGAACAGTCAGGGAGAAAAATAGTGTTAAACTTTGAACTGCCAGAAAGACAGTTTGAAAAGACAGTCAGGGACAAAATCGCTTGTAAAACCTACTTGGAGTGAGAAAATGACAGTTTTAAGCACACTTCTGGAATCCTCACTAAATTTCCTATCTATTGACATAAAAAACACCCGGAAATTGAGTACAGTCAGGGAGAAAAATAGTGTTAAACTTTGAACTGCCAGAAAGACAGTTTGACAGGACAGTCAGGGACAAAATCGCCTGTAAAACCTACTTGGAGTGAGAAAATGACAGTTTTAAGCACAGTTTTGGAATCCTCACTAATTTTCCTATCTGTTGACGTAAAAAAACACCAGGAAATTTAGTACAATCAGGCAGAAAAGTGGTGTCAAAGTTTAAACTGCTAAAAAGACAGTTTGACAAGACAGTCAGGTACAAAATCGCTTGTTAAACCCACTTGTAGTGAGAAAATGACAGTTTTAAGCACACTTTTGGAATCCTCACTAAATTTCCTATCTAATGACATAAAAAACACCCTGAAATTGAGTACAGTCAAGGAGAAAAATAGTGTTAAACTTTGAACTGCCAGAAAGACAGTTTGAAAAGACAGTCAGGGACAAAATCGCTTGTAAAACCTACTTGGAGTGAGAAAATGACAGTTTTAAGCACACTTCTGGAATCCTCACTAAATTTCCTATCTATTGACGTAAAAAACAGCCGGAAAATGAGTACAGTCAGGGAGAAAAATAGTGTTAAACTTTGAACTGCCAGAAAGACAGTTTGACAGGACAGTCAGGGAAAAAATCGCTTGTGAAATCCAGTTGGAGTGATAAAGTTACTGTTTTCAGAACATTTTTGGAACCCTCACTAAATTTCCTAGCTATTGACGTAAAAAAACACCAGGAAATTGAGTACAGTCAGGCAGAAAAGTGGTGTCAAAGTTTAAACTGCCAGAAAGACAATTTGACAAGACAATCAAGTACAAAATCGCCTGTAAAACCCACTTGGAGTGAGAAAATGACAGTTTTAAGCACATTTTTTGAATCCTCACTAAATTTCCTATCTAATGACACGAAAAGCACCCGGAAATTGAGTACAGTCAGTGAGAAAAGTGGTGTCAAAGTTTAAACTGCCAGAAAGGTAGTTTGACAAGACAGTCAGGTACAAAATCGCTTGTTAAATCCACTTGGAGTGAGAAAATGACAGTTTTAAGCACACTTTTGGAATCCCCACTAAATTTCCTATCTAATGACATAAAAAAACACCCGAAAATTGAGTACAGTCAGGGAGAAAAATAGTGTTATACTTTGAACTGCCAGAAAGACAGTTTGACAGGACAGTCAGGGACAAAATCGCTTGTAAAACCCACTTGGAGTGAGAAAATGACAGTTTTAAGCACACTTTTGGAATCCTCACTAAATTTCCTATCTAATGACATAAAAAACACCCGGAAATTGAGTACAGTCAGGGAGAAAAATAGTGTTCTATCCTCTACAAGATTGTATTAAGGTGTTTTTGCATTTAAGGTCCTCTTCAACGAGTTACAAGGCAAAAACTGACCTGTCAGGTGTCAATTATCTAAATCATCTTCATCAACAATAAAAATGTAATTTTTGTTATTTTTTTACTATTCAGCCAACTGTAGCTTTTACCGTTTTGAAGATCCCCATACTAATACACGAATTTGTGGCTATTTTATCCACATACCTGGTGTAGGCAAAATTTTTGCCACAAACCACACATCTGAACGGTTTAATCCCCAAGTGCTCGTTATCGTGCTCTTTGTACAGTGAATGATCGTTAAATCCTCTTCCACAGCTCGAGCAAAAGTACGTAAACTTATTTAAATGCACGTAATTGATGTGAACCAAGAGGGTACCTCTTTTGGCACTCTTGTACGGACATGCAGGACAGGAAAAGTGCCCTTCAGGGTGGTGCACGCTGGAATGTAAGCCGATTTCCTGCAAGGAATTGAAATTTAACCCGCATTCCCTGCAACCGTACTCGTTTCCGTGCAAATCTTCCATATGTCGTTTCACTTCCGTTTCCTGCTGAAACTCCGCAGAACAAGTGTTGCAGATGTAAAGGTCTTGAATTGAGTCCAGTCTGTAAGTGTGCTGTTCTGCAGGAGATTCGATTCTGATGTGGATTTTTCGATGTTGCCTCAATGAAGCACAGTTTGGCAGTATTTCCAGACATTTTTTGCATTGCCACGTTTTTCCTAAAGGTTTTGAATCTACGGTATAGTTGATTAGTGGCAAATGTTTTGGAACCGTTTTACGGCGAGTAAGCCTTCTTTTGTTGTATTTGGCTTCGTATCTAAAACGGAAGAGTTTTATTAGATTTACACCAAGTTGCCTATTTCTGAGTAGAAATTAACATGGGGTACTTAAGCTCGGTTCTCATGTATCCGGAATTATAACGGAGCGCGGTACTCGATTTTTGTGTGTTTTTTTAGACTATTGGATAGGAAATTTAATGAGGATTCCAAAAATGTGCTTAAAACTGTCATTTTCACACCATAAATGGGTTTTACAGGCGATTTTGTCCTTGACTGTCCTTTCAAACTGTGTTTCTGTTAGTTCAAACTTTGACACTGTTTTTCTCTCTGACTGTACTCAATTTGGTAGTGTTTTTTTAGGTTAGTAGATAGGAAATTTAATGAGGATTCCAAAAATGTGCTTCAAACTCTCATTTTCTCACTCCAAGTGAGTTTAACAGACGATTTTATCGCTGGCTGTGTTTTCAAACTTTGGCAGCACTTTTCTCCCTGACTGTACCGAATTTAGTGATATTTTTTTAGGCTATTGGATAGGAAATTTAATAAGGATTCCAAAAATGTGCTTAAAACTGTCATTTTCACACTACAAGTGGGTTTTACAGGCGATTTTGTCCTTGACTGTCCTTTCAAACTGTGTTTCTAACAGTTCAAATTTTGACACTGTTTTTCTAACTGACTATACTCGATTTTTTAGTGTTTCTTTAGACTATTGGATAGGAAATTTAATAAGGATTCCAAAAATGTGCTTAAAACTGTCATTTTCACACCACAAATGGGTTTTACAGGCGATTTTGTCCTTGACTGTCCTTTCAAACTGTGTTTCTGTTAGTTCAAACTTTGACACTGTTTTTCTCTCTGACTGTACTCAATTTGGTAGTGTTTTTTTAGGTTAGTAGATAGGAAATTTAATGAGGATTCCAAAAATGTGCTTCAAACTCTCATTTTCTCACTCCAAGTGAGTTTAACAGACGATTTTATCGCTGGCTGTGTTTTCAAACTTTGGCAGCACTTTTCTCCCTGACTGTACCGAATTTAGTGATATTTTTTTAGGCTATTGGATAGGAAATTTAATAAGGATTCCAAAAATGTGCTTAAAACTGTCATTTTCACACTACAAGTGGGTTTTACAGGCGATTTTGTCCTTGACTGTCCTTTCAAACTGTGTTTCTAACAGTTCAAATTTTGACACTGTTTTTCTAACTGACTATACTCGATTTTTTAGTGTTTCTTTAGACTATTGGATAGGAAATTTAATAAGGATTCCAAAAATGTGCTTAAAACTGTCATTTTCACACCACAAATGGGTTTTACAGGCGATTTTGTCCATGACTGTCCTTTCAAACTGTGTTTCTGTTAGTTCAAACTTTGACACTGTTTTTCTCTCTGACTGTACTCAATTTTGTAGTGTTTTTTTAGGTTAGTAGATAGGAAATTTAATAAGGATTCCAAAAATGTGCTTAAAACTGTCATTTTCATACTACAAGTGGGTTTTACAGGCAATTTTGTCCTTTACTGTCCTTTCAAACTGTGTTTCTAGCAGTTCAAACTTTGACACTGTTTTTCTCCCTGACTCTACCAAATTTTGTAGTGTTTTTTCATGTTATTAGATAGGAAATTTAATGAGGATTCCAAAAACGTGCTTAAAACAGTCATTTTCTAACTCCAAGTGGGTTTTACAGACCATTTTGTTCCTGACTGTTAGTTCAAACTGCGTTTCTGGCAGTTCAAACTTTGACACTGTTTTTCTCTCTGACTGTACTCAATTTGGTAGTGTTTTTTTAGGTTAGTAGATAGGAAATTTAATGAGGATTCCAAAAATGTGTTTAAAACTGTAATTTTCACACTACAAGTGGGTTTTACAGGCGATTTTGTCCTTGACTGTCCTTTCAAACTGTGTTTCTGTTAGTTCAAACTTTGACACTGTTTTTCTCTCTGACTGTACTCAATTTGGTAGTGTTTTTTTAGGTTAGTAGATAGGAAATTTAATGAGGATTCCAAAAGTGTGCTTAAAACTGTCATTTTCACACGACAAATAGGTTTTACAGGCGATTTTGTCCTTGACTGTCCTTTCAAACTGTGTTTCTGTTAGTTCAAATTTTGACACTGTTTTTCTAACTGACTATACTCGATTTTTTAGTGTTTTTTTAGACTATTGGATAGGAAATTTAACGAGGATTCCAAAAATGTGCTTAAAACTGTCATTTTCACACCACAGATGGGTTTTACAGGCGATTTTGTCCTTTACTGTCCTTTCAAACTGTGTTTCTAGCAGTTTAAATTTTGACACTGTTTTTCTAACTGACTATACTCGATTTTTTAGTGTTTTTTCAGACTATTGGATAGGAAATTTAACGAGGATTCCAAAAATGTGCTTAAAACTGTCATTTTCACACCACAGATGGGTTTTACAGGCGATTTTGTCCTTTACTGTCCTTTCAAACTGTGTTTCTAGCAGTTTAAATTTTGACACTGTTTTTCTAACTGACTATACTCGATTTTTTAGTGTTTTTTTTTAGACTATTGGATAGGAAATTTAATGAGGATTCCAAAAATGTGCTTAAAACTGTCATTTTCACACCACAAATGGGTTTTACAGGCGATTTTGTCCTTTACTGTCCTTTCAAACTGTGTTTCTAGCAGTTCAAATTTTGACACTGTTTTTCTAACTGACTATACTCGATTTTTTAGTGTTTTTTTTAGACTATTGGATAGGAAATTTAATGAGGATTCCAAAAATGTGCTTAAAACTGTCATTTTCACACCACAAATGGGTTTTACAGGCGATTTTGTCCTTTACTGTCCTTTCAAACTATGTTTCTGTTAGTTCAAATTTTGACACTTTTTTTCTCTCTGACTGTACTCAATTTGGTAGTATTTTTTTTAGGTTAGTGGATAGGAAATTTAATGAGGATTCCAAAAATGTGCTTAAAACAGTAATTTTCTCACTCCAAGTGGGTTTGACAGACGATTTTGTCGCTGACTGTGTTTTCAAACTTTGGCAGCACTTTTCTCCCTGACTGTACCGAATTTAGTAATATTTTTTTAGGCTATTGGATAGGAAATTTAATAAGGATTCCAAAAATGTGCTTAAAACTGTCATTTTCACACTACAAGTGGGTTTTACAGGCGATTTTATCCTTGACTGTCCTTTCAAACTGTGTTTCTGTTAGTTCAAACTTTGACACTGTTTTTCTCTCTGACTGTACTCAATTTGGTAGTGTTTTTTTAGGTTAGTGGATAGGAAATTTAATGAGGATTTCAAAAATGTGCTTAGAACTGTCATTTTCTCATTCCAAGTGGGTTTTACAGGCGATTTTGTCTCTGACTGTCCTTTCAAACTGTGTTACTGACAGTTCAAACTTTGATACTGTTTTTCTAATTGACTATACTCGATTTTTTAGTGTTTTTTAGATTAGTAGATAGGAAACTTAATAAGGATTCCAAAAATGTGGATAAAACTGTTATTTTCTCACTCCAAGTAAGTTTAAAAGACGATTTTGTCGCTGACTGTCTTTTCAAACTGTGTTTCTGCCAGTTCAAACTTTGGCAGCACTTTTCTCCCTGACTGTACCGAATTTTGTAATTTTTTTTTAGGTTATTGGATAAGAAATTTAATGAGGATTCCAAAAATGTGCTTAAAACTGTCATTTTCTCACTCCAAGTGAGTTTAACAGACGATTTTGTCGCTGACTGTCTTTTCAAACTGTGTTTCTGGCAGTTCAAACTTTGACTGTATCGAATACTTATTGTTTTCATTCGATTGGCAATCTGAAGCCAAGCCTTCTTCAAGGCATTATTATCCTTGTGTTGAGGGTGCTTAGAATCCCACAAAATGGGGTAACTTTGGACAAAATCAATTAGCGTAGTGTTAAAATCGTTTTCGTTCATCTCCACGGACATATTTGCTTTGCTGTTTCTGTCCCTGTCATGAATGTCATGATTACGACGTTTACGCGCGGAAAATATCAAAATATGCAATCCGGTCCGGATAGACGGACAGAACGATTTTCCGCTGTCCGCGAATGTTCCGGATTCATGTGAACCAAGCTTCACACTTCTGGTTACTCTTCACTTGCATCATTCAAATTAGTATTGCTTTTGGTGGCTTAACAAAGAAAACACACACAGGATGTAGGGAATTTGCTTATTATATTCTATAATCCAAAACGGAGCAGTTCTTTTTATGTAACTTTAAACCTTGATTAGTCGTGAAGCCTTTACTGCACAAATCGCACACGTACGGTCTTTCTCCCGTATGGGTTCTGATGTGAACTTTAAAGGGGGCAGACTGTCTGAACGCTTTACCGCAATACTCGCACGAATACGGTCTCTCTCCTGTATGAATCCGTTCGTGGCAATTCCTCTCTCCCGACTTGGAGAAACTCCGTTCGCAGTAACGGCACGGATACGGTTTCACTCCGGTGTGCACTCTCTGGTGCACAACCATTTTGTTTTTCTTGGCAAAACCCATTCCGCACACGTCGCACAAATGTATCTTTTCCTTGGGCGGTTTGGGGGTGGAATGGACCTGGGTGACGTGACGTTCCAACGAAGCCACCGACACGAATCGGTTACGACAAAACGAACACTCGGTGGCGTGCGATTTGCCGAGGATTTCTACTCGGTGCGCTTTGAGCTGGTGCGTTACCACCGATTTGGAGTAAGTGAACAGGGCTCCGCACACCACGCATTTGAACGGTTTCACCCCCAAATGCACGTTCATGTGTTCGCGACACAACGTTCGACTATGAAACCCTTTGCCGCACTCTTTGCAATTGTACATGTAACGTTTTTGGTGTTTGGTGTCTATGTGTTTGGTGAATAACGACGGTTTGGAGAATTTCAGTTCGGGGCACAGGGGGCAGGCGAATTGGTCGTCTTCGCTGTGCGTTACCTGAAAAATTATATGTTAATACGAGTTTAATGCTAAAAAATATTTAGCATTAAAAGAGATCGTTTTGTATGTGAAAATGACGTCACGCAAAAACGCCTTCTACGTCACGAGGCACTACAATTCCTACTCAGCGAATTCGTAACCGGTATTCCTTAATTTATTACATCCTATCTATTAATACTTCACCAGCATGTAGAGAAGTGTGTTCAGAAGCCTCTAAATACAATCAATAACTGTCCAAAGACTCTATAAGTGTCCTAGATTTTAGAAAATCCGTTTTAAAAAGCGAAGAGCTTCTAAACCGTAGACAAATCTTATTTTTAGCCAGAAACCTCTTCAATTGTAGTAAACCTTAAAAAAATTTTTAGAAATAGCCAGTTTGTCCTATTATCCATGAAAAATTACTTCAAAAAATCGTTTAAAATGGTCGGAGGCCTTTACAAATATCCTAATCTTTAGAAAAATGGTTTACAATGGCCAGAGACTTGTAAGTACTATCGAAAACCTTGTAAAAATTCTCTCTCAAGAAAATTCAATTGTAAATATCTCCAAAACGAGACGAGTTGAAGGGTTGACATTTTTAAGGGTTGCTAGAGGGTTGAAAAGGCTTGAAATTTGTATTCTTGACATTTTGGCGTAAATCGCTTAGTTTGGGCGTAAAACGCCCAAAACCTAGACTAACCCATTTGGCCCTCTATGCATCCGACTGTTCAACCCTTAATAACTCCCTTATTTGGCAATTTAGGGCGAAAGCCCCGGGAATAAGAAAGGTAGAGCAAGAAAAGGGCTTTCAGAAAATACCATAAAATATGTAAGTTGGTTGCACGGTTTGCCCGCAAGAGGGCGTTGAAAATTCAATTGTAAATATCTCCAAAACGAGACGAGTTGAAGGGTTGAAATTTTCTAGGGTGGTTAGAGGGTTGAAAAGGCTTGAAATTTGTATTCTTGACATTTTGGCGTAAATAGCTTAGTTTGGGCGTAAAACGCCCAAAACCCTGACAGCCCCCCAGACCCATTTCTTGACAAAAGTGCCCCAGTCTCTTTAACCCTAAATAACTCCCTTATTTGGCAATTTAGGGCGAAAGTCCCAGGAATAGGAAAGATAGAGCGGAAAAAGGGCTTTCAGAAAATAGTATAAAATATGTGGATTGTTTGCACGGTTTGGCCGCTAGAGGGCGTTGAAAATTCAATTACAAATATCTCCAAAACGAGACGAGTTGGAGGGCTGAAATTTTCTAGGGTGGTTAGAGGGTTGAAAAGGCTTTAAATTTGTATTCTTGACATTTTGGCGAAAATCGCTTAGTTTGGGCGTAAAACGCCCAAAACCTAGACAACCTCCCTCTAACCCATTTGGCCCTCTATGCATCCGACTGTTCAACCCTTAATAACTCCCTTATTTGACAATTTAGGGCGAAAGCCCCGGGAATAAGAAAGGTAGAGCAAGAAAAGGGCTTTCAGAAAATACTATAAAATATGTTAGTTGGTTGCATGGTTTGCCCGCAAGAGGGCGTTGAAAATTCAATTACAAATATCTCCAAAACGAGACGAGTTGGAGGGCTGAAATTTTCTAGGGTGGTTAGAGGGTTGAAAAGACTGGAAATTTATATTCTTGACATTTTGGCGTAAATCGCTTAGTTTGGGAGTAAAACGCCCAAAACCTAGACAACCTCCCTCTAACCCATGTGGCACCCATTGCGCCCGACTGTTCAACCCTTAATAACTCCCTTATTTGGCAATTTAGAGCGAAAGCCCCGGGAATAGGAAAGATAGAGCGGAAAAAGGGCTTTCAGAAAATAGTATAAAATAAGTGGATTGGTTGCACGGTTTGGCCGCTAGAGGGCTTTGAAAATTCAATTACAAATATCTCCAAAACGAGACGAGTTGGAGGGCTGAAATTTTCTAGGGTGGTTAGAGGGTTGAAAAGACTGGAAATTTATATTCTTGACATTTTGGCGTAAATCGCTTAGTTTGGGCGTAAAACGCCCAAAACCTAGACAACCTCCCTCTAACCCATTTGGCCCTCTATGCATCCGACTGTTCAACCCTTAATAACTCCCTTATTTGACAATTTAAGGCGAAAGCCCCGGGAATAAGAAAGGTAGAGGAAGAAAAGGGCTTTCAGAAAATACTAGTTTGCTCGCTAGAGGGCGTTGAAAATTCAATTCCAAATATCTCCAAAACGAGACGACTTAGAGGGTTGAAATTTTTTGGGGCTGTTAGAGGGTTAGAAGGGCTTCACTTTACTTTCTCACTCATTTTACCGTACAACGAACGGTTGGCGAGAAAAACCCAAAAAACTCCCACCACCCCAGCGCAACCCCCCATAACTCCCTTAACTGTCACTTTAGGGGAAAAAGTCACAGAACCAAAAAGATAGAGCACTTTACGAGCAATCCAAAACACTCCCTACACGAACGAATCGGTCGCGCGGTACGGCCGCTAGAGGGCGTCAAACTTTCAAAGTACCATATGGGTGAAATTTCACCCAAAAAATCGTCACAATTAATTTAACATTTCGGTTTTGGTTCTCCCCGGGAATAGGAAAGGTAGAGCAAGAGAAGGGCTTTCAGAAAATACCATAAAATAAGTGGATTGGTTGCACGGTTTGACCGCTAGAGGGCGTTGAAAATTCAATTCCAAATATCTCCAAAACGAGACGACTTAGAGAATTGAAATTTTTAAGGGTGGTTAGAGGGTTAAAAGGGCTTGAAATTTGTATTCTTAACATTTTGGCGTAAATCGCTTAGTTTGGGAGTAAAACGCTCAAAACCTAGACAACCCCTCAGACCCATTTCTTGACAAAAGTGCCCCAGTACTTTTAACCCTAATTAACTCCCTTATTTGGCAATTTAAGGCGAAAACCCTAGGAATAGGAAAGAGAGAGCACAAAAAGGGCTTCCAGAAAATACTATAAAATATGTTAGTTGGTTGCACGGTTTCAAATTCAATTGTAAATATCTCCAAAACGAGACGAGTTGAACGGTTAAAATTTTGAAGAAGGGTTAGAGAGAGAATATTATCAAAAACTTCCTAAAAATTGTCAGAAGACTCCACAAGTGTTCTAAATCTTAGAAAAATGGTTTAAAATGGCCAAAAGTTTCTTTAAGTGTCCTAACCCTTAGAAAAATCATTTAGAATGGCCAGAGGCTTCTAAATACTATCAAAAACCTCTTAAAAATTGTCAGAAGACTCTACAAGTGTCCCAAATCATAGAAAAATGGTTTAAAATGGCCAAAAGTGTCGAAAAATCGTTTAGAATGACTAGAATGTTCTGAATACTATCAAACACTTCCTTACACCATAAAAATCCTAAAACCAACATCACAAGCTCTAAACGCGGCCCAACTGAAACATGCCTCGTGACGTCACACGGTATTGCTGATAAGTAATCACTTTAACGAATCAAACTATTGTTTGATCACGTGACCAGCTTACCTTAAAGTGACTACCCAGCTGGAAAATCGTCTGAAATTTGTCGGGGCACTGCGAACACTGCAAAACTTCCCCGTGACTTTTCGTGTGCCGGTCCGCCTCTTCGTCGTCCTTAAATTCAGCCGAACAGGTGCTGCAAATGTACAATTCCTGACTTTCGTCAAAGTAGTACGTGTGATTCTCCACAAACTCCTTCCGGACGTGTTCCTTCCGATGTAGTTTCAGTTCTTTCAGCGTGCTGAATTGTTGCGGGCAACGTTTGCACGTAAACGTCTTCTCCTCCACCTCGCCGTCCTCTCCAGCAGGACATTCTTCGGATCGTTTGTGTCGTTGCAACGCGAATCGCGATGTAAAGACCGAATTGCATTTTTTACAGTGCACCTCCTCCTGTTCCTTTTTAACTTTTGATTTCCGTTCATCGTCATCGTCGGAAGATTCCTTCAAAATCACGTTGAGGTATTCGGTGTATTTTCGTTTCGTTTTCCTGGAGCTTTTGCGCAACGTCGCGTGGTCTCTACAAAATAATACACAATTAGTATCAAACAAATTTCTATTTTAGTCACTAGTGTTAACAAAAACAACTTTTTAAATTGTTATGGATTTAATTGTTGGGTATCTCTGTGGAAAGTCGGCTATCCAAACCAGTTTTTACCTTAACATCATGGGATTTTAGCATTTTATTCAGTTGATTGTCTGGACAATTTTTTTTGTGCAATTTAAGTCCTTGATTGGTGGTAAATCCTTTTAAACAAAAATGACAAACGTAGGGACGTTCTCCTGTGTGAGTCCTACGATGAACCCTGAAAAGTTTTACTTTGTAGAATCATGTGCAAGTTTGCTGGGTTTATACAGCGCACAATGCACAAGAAATCACAAGGGTTTCTTTTTGGTGTTTATACAGTCGCACAACATATAATTTTTAAGGCTATTTCATATCCTAGGAAGTAAAAAAATAATGTCCAGAACTTGATCCAGACTAAAAAGCGTTGCATTTAGAAAAAAGCAGGTGAAATTAATGCAACACTTACTTTGCTTTGATTGGCTTGGCTCTGCATTACAATCCTTTCATGTTCTTATTCTGAAATACAGTTTTCCTGAAGGTGTGAGGGGTAAATTTGTAAGCAAATTCAAAATAAACAAACGGACTGACACAAAAAGAAAAAAACTGATTGACACAACACGGGTAATACGATAATTGTCTAACAGATGGCGTATTATGGCTGTCTAGCGTCATCTGTCGATTACGGTTGCGCGCTCCGAATTTACACGGAACGCGGTTCGTGAAAATAGGCTTTCAACAATGTTATCGTTGCTCTGGTTTTCTGGCTTCAAATTTGCGTTGTTCTATGAGAATGATATTTTTTCAGTAACCGTGTATATTTACCAGTCCGAATAATCGGTTAACCTGGCTAGGAAACGATACACATCCTATGTTTACCTTATTAGGCTTTCACTGTGTCATCTGTCAAAAATCGTGATATCCATGGCACACTAATTAAAAATTCAAACACGTTGGAAAAGGGGAAAAAAAAAAAATTTTAATAACAACAATATATTAGAATTCTCCATACTTAGAAAGCCAACACAAACCGACCATGCCTGATGGTTCCAACCACCACTGGCAACACAAGATGGCAGGGTTCAGGTGTTATTATTCCATGCTATTTCCTGCATAGAACAACCTTCTGATAAATAACTGAAAAACAGAACTGGCAATACTACACATTTTTATTTGGAATTGAGAATATACTTACTGCAGAGTGAGGGCAAGACCTTGTTTTGGGCTAATTAGATTTTTTGTCTTGTCTTTCTGCAGGAATGGCCCCACAAGAGCTAATAACTTGTGGAACAGTTCTGGAGTCACACGCGTATATTTGAAAAACTGCTCTGTATCATGTTTTTCCTGCAAACTAAACTATTTTTTCAAAAACACTATGTTCATTGCGTTTTCTATTCATAGGTCGCGTTTTAAACCTCCGTATTCTCTCCTTTTCTTGACATCTTAAGCTTAATGCTGAAGCTGCAGCACCCATCAAGAAGCCCCAATTGTTGCCAAGGTTCCATCTGCAACTGTTTAATAAATTCTTGATGTAAAGAGAAACTAGCTCTAGATAATTTTTACCACTAAACTCTGTTTTTTCCGTAGACACTTCAACTGTTTTTATTGCACTAAATGACCAAAAAATCACAAATACAAAATCAACAACAAACAATCCAAATCCACCATTCATAAACAAAACAATAACACAATACAATGACGGACGGCGGATGTCAAAATATGACATTACGAAATTTATAAAAATATCAAGTAGGCCATATTTTCAGCGCGGTGTTGCCAAAATCCAGCACCGTCGACAAAATTAATTTTCTTCTTGGATTATTATTTTGGATATTTGCGCATGCGTACAGCTGTTTTCGCATAAGAATTGCGTCGAAAGTTAAAAATTATGAACTTTCTATGCGGTATTGTGCGCTGTATAAACGACAGTAGGCATTACTGTAAAGCCAACTTTCTATGTTATGCATTGTGCGCTGTATAAACCCAGCTTAATAACAAGAACAACAAACCTAAAAGGAGCGTGTTGTCCGAATCGTTTACCGCAAAACTCGCACGAGTACGGTTTCTCACCGGTGTGCACTCGTTCGTGAGTTTTTAGGTAAGACTTGACCGGAAATCGTTTACCGCACCAGGTGCAGACGAAGGGTAACTCGCCCCGGTGCACTCTCAGGTGCTCCAGGAGTTTCGCTTTTTCCGTGAAGGTTTGTCCGCAACTGTCGCATAAAAATGCCTTCACTTTTTTCGGTTTTTTCAGTCTCTTGTAGCAAATATCGACGTGTTCCTTTAGCGCTTCGGGACGGTAGAAGTAGCGGTTACAGGTGCGGCACTCGTTTTCGATTTTGTTTCCCGTCGTACCTACCTAGAGTTCCATTTTCTAAATTAATAATGTTTAGAGATGTAAAAGAGGAAAATTTCCATTTTTTTGGAAATTTCCGGAAAATTGCTTAAATGTCAAACTTATCATACATTCTAATGAGATAGTTTAAGATATCAAGTTTAATAATTAAAAGTACCTACATTAAACATTATTATTGAATTATTTTTGAATTTTCGGATTTTCCAATTTTTTCCGAAAAATTACTTAGGAAGCTTTCTGAAAAATTTTTTTTTCAGAAAAATATATTTCTGAAAAAACCAACCATAGGAAAACCGTGTAACGGACAGAGAAACGTAGGTAATTGCATGCGCGGGAGAAAGACAGGAAACGAAAACGACGGTATTGAATACTTGGCGTTTGGCAACAGCGCGCTGAAAATATGGCCTACTTGATATTTTTTTCGTTTTCTGTCTTTCTTCGCGCATGCAATTACCTACGTTTCTCTGTCCGTTACACGGTTTTTCTATGGTCGGTTTTGGATTTACCACACCTGTATATCCTCCTTCTGGACAACTCATTCCCGGTATAAAAGCTTAAATTTTTCGATAACGTGACATTTCTACTATATGTGGTATACAGGGTGATCAAAAGACAATTTCAAGGGCTACAAATTGATATATTGAACCACCCTGTAACTGTTATAATAACAGAGTTATGGGCTGTCACAGTAAAAACTGTCAAAATCAAACTTAAACTCAAAATAATCGAGTTATTGACAATAGAATGGAGTAGTTTACAGGGTGATTCAATGAATTTTTAACATCCTTGCAACTTGTTTAATTTTCATTTTATAAAAAAAAAATACCAAATATGAATTTTGTAGATATTTGCGTCTACTTTATTCCTAGATCAGTATACAGGGTGTCCCAAATTTGAGCAACAAACCAAACTTATAATTTTTTATTCAATTTTTGGAATCTACGTCAAATTCTAGGCCTACTTGATGTAAAATGTTTGTATCGATATTCAATTGTTTTTGCTTTAACAGCCTTACTTTGACCACCCTCGTCGAAAGCAAAAATTCTCAATTTGAGCGAAATTTTGGTGCACTTTTCCAGAAAACCGTCCATAACTCGCTTATTTGAAACACCCTGTACAAAACCACCGTAGACCAAAAGAAAGCTAATGAATGTGGCTATCACGTGACGTTGAACGGGCATGGCTAAGTTGCCCCGTTTAGCCTCTAGAGGGCGTCAAAGTTGACTCTCGTTTTTTACAGTTTTTACTCAATATCTCAAGAAGGTTTCAGGTTAGAGGTTTGAAATTTTTATCACCAATGCAACTCGATGGGATGCAACTTTTACCTTCTATACACTTTTTTGATACTATGCACCCTTTGACCTTGAAAAATTAAAAACTAGAATTGTCAAGAATTTTCAAGGGTGATACCTTCTGATTTTTTTTTGAAAATTTTTTATTTTCAAAATTAACCTCAACTGCTTAAATACCTTCAGGTTAATAGTACAAAAATGACGTAAAGTGTCATTTGCCAAAATGTCATTTTGCAAGAGTGCCACACCCTAAAGTGTCAAAATTGACATAATTTCAAAATCATCTTCGGAACGGTGCCAGTTAGAGCAAAATAGACGTCAGATTGGTGTTCCCCAGGTTCGAATTAGTTCAAAAAATTACTTTGATTGAGAAAAATCCAAAATAGTTGCCGTTAGTACAGTAGGGCCAAAAAATCCTTAGTTTAGATTAAATTTTCGTGCACTTTTCCAGAAAATCGTCCATAACTCGCTTATTTGAAACACCCTGTATAAAACCACCGTAGAACAAAAGAAAGCTAATGAATGGAGCTATCACGTGACGTTGAGCGGGCACGGCTAAGTTGCCCCGTTTAGCCGCTAGAGGGCGTCAAAGTTGACTCTTGCTTTTTACAGTTTTTACTCAATATCTCAAGAAGGTTTCAGGTTAGAGGTCTGAAATATTTATCACAAATACACCTCGATGGGATGCAACTTTTACCTTCTATACACTTTTTTGGTACCACGCACCCTTTGACCTTGAAAAATTAAAAACTAGAATTGTCAAGAAGTGATATTTTTCAGAAAATTTTCAAATCCAACCTCAACTGCCTAAATACTAACTCAAGTTAATAGTAGAAAAGTGTAATTTTTTCCAGAAAATTACCAAAAAATTTAATTTTCCATATCATGATAATGTTCTCACCTGGTGGTTTCTCACTTGGTGCACGTGCAAATACTTCTGGTAGACGAATCCTTTCAGACACACCACGCACACGTAGGGCTTTTTGCCCTGATGCAAGTTGCGGTGTTCTTCGAACGGTTTGGTGTGTTTGAATCCTTTACCGCACTCTTTGCAATAGAAGGGAAACTGTTTTAGATGCACGTAGTTCAGATGCGCCTTGAAACTGTACGTCCCTGAATTGGCAGTGACGTAGGGACAAAAAGGACATTTAATTCTTCCTTCAGGATCATGACTAGCGGAGTGCAATCCTAAATCTGAGTGTGTACGGAACGTAAGTGGACAAACTGGACACTTGAGCACTATTTTGTGAATGTCCGCGTGCTTTTTGGCTTCCTGTTCTCTCTGGAATTCTGCACCACAAACGTCGCAGATGAACAATTCTTGATTCGAATCAAACTTGTAGAACAGTTCCTCTTCTACAATCTTCCTTGATTCAGTGGGGATGTTTCGTTTGCTCAAACTGGATCTAGTTGATCGACGTGTACGTCTAAAAACAGATAAGTTAGTATGAAGTGTAATTACCCAAAACCAGCACTGGAGTTACCCCTTGGAGCATCTTAGTCCTGAAATCCTGTTTGGGTAATTAAAAACAAACTAGTGTTTGAATCTGTATTTTTTATTACTAATTTACCTAAAAATTACATAGTGGAGGAAACTTGAGTTGGCAACCGATTAGTGAAGTTAAAAACTTAGAAGATTTAACTAAAAACAACTTTAATACCACAACAAATTCACACTAGTGCGGTAAAGCACCCAACGAGTACAATAAAACATTCGTTATCGTTCTAGTTGCTGTAAAATCTTTCATTATCAAAGTTACAGAGATTTCTGTGTAGATCGTAGATAAAATATTGTACATTACCAGTGTGGTATGGCTAATGCTATAAAATTGTTCATACCACACTAGTAATGTAAATAACTATTAACTACAGTGTTTAATTTTGCAAAAAAAATTAAACTGCTCTTCAAAAAGAATGTCAATTTTTAGTCATTTTTGAACGGCTGTTTCTTCGAATTGGTTCACTCGATTTTAATAATTTTTTTGAAGATCAAAAGGTGTTTTCTTCCTCTTTCTGATGACGTAAATGATTTTTTTGAAAGTTGTCACGGATCCGAGTATACAGGGTGTGACTGAAGTATAGTATGATTAGGATATTCAAAAAACGAAGTATAGGATATTCAAAAAATGAAAAATTTAGTCCAACGAGTCGTTTACTTGCAAAATTTCAAAAATGGGGTTATTTTTACTTTTTTTTTTGTTTTTAATTTCTTAAGAAACGTAAAACCACCCAATTTAAGTAAAAATCTTAGTCTGCCTTATACAGGGTGGCCCAAATGATGATGTTCAGGTGATTTTAATGGAAAATTGTTTAACCATCCAATTAACACTACATTTAGACGTTTTCCTCAAATTCAACAATTTCTTTTTTGCTGAAGAAATACGAAAAAAGCCAAATTACACTTAAAACTACCCAATTGAATTGGTAGTCCATTATCCTACGTGAAAGTAAAAACACTAATCGATTTCCACTAAATGTATTAAATTTTTAGTTTGGGTCACCCTGTATACTTAAATTGGGTAGTTTTAAGGTTAAATTAATAACAAGAGAAGTAAAAATGACTCCATTTTTGAAATTTTACAAACACCAAAGTGGCTAAAACGTCTTGAACAACAGGGTGGTCAAAAGACAATTTCATGGGCTACAAATTAGTATATTGAACCACCCTATAATTGTCAAAATAATCGAGTTATTGACAATAGAATGGAATAGTTTACAGGGTGATTCCATGAATTTGTAACATCCTTGTAACTTGTTTAATTTTCATTTTATAAAAAGAAATACCAAATATGAATCTTGTAGATATTTGCATTCCTAGATCAGTATACAGGGTGTCCCAAATTTGAGCATTAAACCAAACTTATAATTTTTTATTCAATTTTTGGAATCTACGTCAAATTCTAGGCCTACTTGATGTAAAATGTTTGTATCGATATTCAATTGTTATTGCTCTAGCAGCCTTACTTTGACCACCCTCCTCGAAAGTAAAAATCCCAATTTGAGCGAAATTTTGGTGCACTTTTCCAGAAAATCGTCCATAACTCGCTTATTTGAAACCCTCTGTATAAAACCACCGTAGAACAAAACAAAGCTAATGAATGGAGGTATCACGTGACGTTGATTGGGCACGGCTAAGTAGCTCCATTTAGCCGCTAGAGGGCGTCAAAGTTGACTCTCGTTTTTTACAGTTTTTACTCAATATCTCAAGAAGGTTTCAGGTTAGAGGTTTGAAATTTTTATTACAAATGCACCTCGACGGGATGCAACAATTACCTTCTATACACTTTTTTGGTACCACGCACCCTTTGACCTTGAAAAATAGAAAACTAGAATTGTCAAGAATTTTCAAAAGTGATACCTTCTGATTTTTTTTAGAAAATTTTTTATTTTCAAAATTAACCTCAACTGCTTAAATACCTTCAGGTTAATAGTACAAAAATGACGTAAAGTGTCATTTGTCAAAATGTCATTTTGCAAGGGTGCCACGCCCTAAAGTGTCAAAATTGGCATAATTTCAAAATCGTCTCCGAAACGGTACCAGTTAGAGCAAAATGGACGTGAGATTTGGGTTTCCCAGGTTCAAATTAGTTAAAAAAATCACTTTGATTGAGAAAAATCCAAAATAGTTGCCGTTAGTACAGTAGGGCCAAAAAACTTGTAATTTAGATTAAATTTTCGTGCACTTTTCCAGAAAATTGTCCATAACTCGCTTATTTGAAACACCCTGTATAAAACCACCGTAGAACAAAACAAAGCTAATGAATGGAGGTATCATGTGACGTTGATTGGGCACGGCTAAGTTGCTCAGTTCAGCCGCTAGAGGGCGTCAAAGTTGACTCTCGTTTTTTACAGTTTTTACTCAATATCTCAAGAAGGTTTCAGGTTAGAGGTCTGAAATTTGTATCACAAATGCAACTCAATGGGGTGCAACTTTTACCTTCTATACACTTTTTTGGTATCACGCACCCTTTGACCTTGAAAAATAAAAAACTAGAATTGTCAAGAATTTTCAAAGGTGATACCTTCAGATTTTTTTCAGAAAATTTTTTATTTTCAAAATTAACCTCGTCTGCTTAAATACCTTCAGGTTAGTAGTACAAAAATGACGTAAAGTGTCATTTGTCAAAATGTCATTTTGCAAGAGTGCCACGCCCTAAAGTGTCAAAATTGACATAATTTCAAAATCATCTTCGGAACGGTGCCAGTTAGAGCAAAATGGACGTGAGATTTGGGTTTCCCAGGTTCAAATTAGTTCAAAAAATCACTTTGATTGAGAAAAATCCAAAATGGAGGTTAGTATAGTAGGGCCAAAAAATCTTAGATTAAATTTTCGTGTACTTTTCCAGAAAACCATCCATAACTCGCTTATTTGAAACACCCTGTATAAAACCACCGTAGAACAAAAGAAAGCTAATGAACGTGACTATCATGTGACGTTGACCAGGCAGGGCTAAGTTGCCCCGTTTAGCCGCTAGAGGGCGTCAAAGTTGACTCTCGTTTTAAAACACAAATCGATTTCCACTCAATGTATTAAATTTTTAGTTTGGGTCACCCTGTATAACGCAGATTAAGCTTTTTACTTAAATTGGGTAGTTTTAAGATTAACCTTGCTAATCCCTGACTTTTTCCACAAAAGATTTGAAAAAATGGTTAAATTAATGACAAGAGAAGTAAAAATGACTCAATTTTTGAAATTTTACAATACAATTTGCATTCACCAAACTGGCGAAAACCTCTAGAGATATTGGCCACAAGACTTTTTGGTGAGAAATGGCGTCACAACTACACCTAGTACACTTGGATCTGTGACAACTTAGGTCATCAGAAAGAGGAAGAAAATACCTTTTGATCTTCAAAAAAATTATTAAAATCGAGTGAATCAATTTGAAGAAACGGCAGTTGAAAAAAGAGCCACATATCATAAATTTTCGTTTTAATGACTGGAATCGAAAGAATAGGAACAAAAAACTAATTTTTCACATTCTTGAAGAAAAAATTATGGTCGTAAATGTTCCTCCATTAGTTTGAATTTGTCCATTAAATTTAAAAGATCTGTTTTGGCGCCCGTGTGACGTACGTAATTCTGGGCGATTTTATTGGCTATGTTGCACGCCAACTGTTTCACTTCTTGTCGCTGATTGGTTGATAGTGTAGTACGTCACCGGCGGCGGGCGTTTAAAACATGAGATTAATGTAGTTTTTATCAGCATTTTTTTTCTATTTAGACTTAATATTTTTGAAAAGAAAAAAATACGGGTGTAATATTTTCAATCCGTCTTTGTAGTTATGAAATAAAAAAAAATTGTGGGACCCATTTTGCTGTCCCATTCGTTTTGACGAGCAGTTGTAAAGTCTCTAGTTCAATTCATCCACTAATGCACTAGTAAAAAGAAGTTTTGAGTAACTGTAATGGTTTTTACATTGTGAATGGCTTGAAGTGAAAAAAATGTTTTTTTCTACTTCAAGTCAAGCAAAATCGACTGTAGGCACATACAAATAATCCCCATAGTCCGAACCGAGCCCTAGTCGTCCAGGACAATTTTTCATGTGACTTTTCCGCATTTGATTGGTAATGAAACCTTTCTTACAAAATTTACACTGGTACGGTCTTTCTCCAGTGTGAATTCGTAAATGAACACTGAAAGGTCCCGGTTGTCTGAAACATTTCCCGCAGTACTCGCACGAGTACGGTCTTTCTCCCGTGTGAATCCTTTCGTGTTTTTTCATTGTGTCTTTACCGGTGAAAGCCCTACCACAGAAACGACACTCAAACGGTTTCAAACCTTGATGCATGGCCCTGTGGTGCCGCTCTAAACGATACTTGGAACTGAAATACTTCCCGCACGTGTCGCACAAAAGCGGTTCCTGCGAGTGCGATTTAGCTGGGGGGCTTAGAAGACGTCCTCCCATCGAAGGTTCCACGTCCACCGTCACTTTGTGATAGTTTTTCTGGTGGTGTTGCAATTTTTTCGGGTCGTTGAAGGTTTTTAAGCAAACTACGCAAACCGCTTCGTCGCTGCCAATTTCCACTGGATGTTCGTTTTGAATGTGAAATGTTAGGTCACCTTTTGATTTAGTCGCATACAACCAGCAACAAGGGCATGTCATTATAGTGTTTGCGTTGTGTTTAGCTGTGTGGAATCCAAATTGAATTAAAGACTCGAAAGATTTGTGACAAGTGTCACAAGTAAAATTGGGGTGACTTTTCATGTGTTCATCCATGGCGGATTTAAAGTCGAATTTGTCGTCACACTTGCTGCATACGTACATGTTGATGATACGGTCGAAACGGTACGATTCAACGGATTTTGGTGGTTTTTTTGGTCCCAAATACTCGTTTAGAACGCACTTTTCTGTGTGACTGTCGAGCAGTTCTTGGGTGGAGAAAATTTGCGGACACCTGGGACATATAAAGAAAAACTTGGTGTCGTTGGAGCTTTTTCTGCCGTTTCGCAACGAGTAACTTTTCTCCGAACTTTTCACCACTTTAGCCCGAATTCCAGGTAATTTACTGAGCAAATCTTCCGGATCAATTTCTTCCCCCTTCGATTTCTTCACCTTAGGACAACCGCGTTTCAGGTGAGCTTTGAGCGTTACCAAACTGCCAAATTTCCTACGACAATCCGAACATTTTAATGGAACTTTACTGGAACTTTTCGCTCGATTGCATTCCGCTTCTATGTGCTTGGTTAGTCCAGCCAAACTGGGGAATTTCAGGTGACAGTGCGAGCATTGAAATGAGATTCCAGGTAACGGTTTCTTAGCTGACACCTTTTTTATTTGCAGTA
Organism: Ips typographus; assembly: GCF_016097725.1. Taxonomy (NCBI): domain Eukaryota; kingdom Metazoa; phylum Arthropoda; class Insecta; order Coleoptera; family Curculionidae; genus Ips; species Ips typographus. The sequence goes on from NC_138431.1 coordinate 5,687,309, forward strand.
AACTAGAAAAATAAATAAAATGTTAGTACTATTTTAAACAACAAGTCAATTGGATGGACCAATTATTCAAAGTTGAACTATATAATGAACGGGCGCATTCACCAATTGTCAAGAAAATTAAAATCAACCTTTTTTTTTAGTAGTAATCATTTGGGAATGTATTTTTTTATGTAACATTAGATTATTCGAAACCTTTATTAGGCACTATGTAATAAATTAATATTACGACCCCTTTAAGGACCACAGTTGTTAAGTTTAGCACAAGCGTAGTGAAAATAACAACATTTATGGTAAACTTAACAGCAGTGGAATAATACGACCACATACAATCTGTAAGCACCATAAAAATATGGTATAACACTACCTACATGTATCAGATGGAGTGTATGTTATCAAAAAAAAAGAAAAAAATAAATAAATACAATATTACACAGGGTGGTCCAGTTTTAAATGTCCTATCATTATGTAATTTTCCTGAAGAACGCTTTTTGGAACAAGTAATCATGAAATGAGTACTAGTTATGTGATGTGAATGACATGCGTCAAATCTGGTCGTCTGTGATGAATTTTTGACACTGAAAATAGTCAAAAAACAGGATTTTTGGACTAATTTTTCTAGATTAGAAGAATATAGGAATTTTCAAACTAATTTAATTCTAAAAATTAGTGTTCAAGACTAATATCGTAGCATTTAATGCCAAAATTGTTGAATTTCATCAATGAAGAGTCTGAAACTTAACTTTTACTACAAAAAATGGTTTAAAATTCGATTTTTCAGTCTTAAAGCACAGTGAGTCAATTTAACACTGACAAAGCGTGAAATGGCATGTTTAAGCTTATGGAGAATGTAAAAATAGTTTTTTTAAGTCTGCTATGTCAAAAACTTGGTGAAGATAACCCTAAAACTCGATTTTCCAAGCTGAAAACAGTTTTACAGCCCTGAAAACAGTTCAGAGTTGTAAGAAAATTAAAAACAAAGTAAAACAACTTGAAAAGTTAGTCTTCAAGTCAATTTTCATGAATCTAACGTCAATATTCCGTATTTAAGACTATTTTCAAGACTAAAATGTGGAAATGTATTATCAAATTATGAAAACTTACTTCAAATGCAAATTTTAAGGTTTTGAGGTCACTTTTCATGGATTCAGTCACTTTTTGGTGTCCAAGCCAATTTTCAAAGTGAAAATGTGTAAATTTGTAGTCAAAAATTCTAGAAAAAGCAGTTTTTCATGGCTACAAGTCAATTGTCAAAGCTAAAGTCTTTCAGTTTGTCTGAAAACTGTGAAAACTGACTACAAAGCCAATTTTTAAGCTTCTCAAGTCAATTTTCACCGTTTCCAAGTCAATTGTCAAGGCTAAAGTCTTTCAGTTTGTCTGAAAACTGTGAAAATTGACTACAAAGACAGTTTTTAAGTCTCTCAAGTCAATTTTCATGAATCTGATGTCAATATTCCGTATTTAGACACTAAAATGTCGAAATGTATTTTCAAATTATGAAAACTTACTCCAAATGCAAATTTTAAGCTTTTGATGTCACTTTTCATGGATTCAGTCACTTTTTGGTGTCCAAGCCAATTTTCAAGGTGAAAATGTGTGAATTTGTAGTCAAAAATTCTAGAAAAAGCAGTTTTTCATGGCTACAAGTCAATTGTCAAGGTTAAAGTCTTTCAGTTTGTCTGAAAACTGTGAAAACTCACTACAAAGACAGTTTTTAAGTTTCTCAAGTCAATTTTCACCGTTTCCAAGTCAATTGTCAAGGTTAAAGTCTTTCAGTTTGTCTGAAAGCTGTGAAAATTGATAAAAATCATGAAAATTAGTTTAAAAACTAAAAAATGAGCAAAATCATGAAAATTGATCAAAATCATGAAAATTGGTTCAAAAACTAAAAAAAGAGCAAAATTATGAAAAGTGATAAAAATCATGAAAATGACTACAAAGGCAGTTTTTAAGTCTCTCAAGTCAATTTTCACCGTTTCCAAGTCAATTGTCAAGGCTAAAGTCTTTCAGTTTGTTTGAAAACTGTGAAAACTCACTACAAAGACAGTTTTTAAGCTTCTCAAGTCAATTGTCAAGGCTAAAGTCTTTCAGTTTGTCTGAAAACTGTGAAAACTCACTACAAAGACAGTTTTTAAGCTTCTCAAGTCAATTTTCACCGTTTCCAAGTCAATTTTCAAGGCTAAAGTATTTCAGTTTGTCTGAAAACTATGAAAACTGGTTCCAAAGACAATTTTTAAGCTTCTCAAGTCAATTTTCAAGGCTACAGTCTTTCAGTTTGTCTGAAAACTGTGAAAACTGACTACAAAGACAGTTTTTAAGTTTCTCAAGTCAATTTTCACCGTTTCCAAGTCAATTGTCAAAGCTAAGTAAAATTTATGTATGTTAACTTATTTTTTGATGGGCTATCAAATTGTGACTTACTGACATTTAAAACTAGACCACCCTGTATAAGGTACTTGATGGAAAAAGTTCGAGACGGTATCAGTTTAGTTCACTGTTCACGTGACTGCGAAGTAGTGCGGTGTTTCAAACCTTGATTGGTACTATCACAGTTTAGTTACAGAACATACGTCTTACAGTGTTGCCACTGTAGAACACTGTGGCAACACTGTACTGTGTAACGAGAGGCAATTTCAAACGTTCTAAGCGAGAAATTTTAGGGAATACTCAAAACTTGCGCCGTACTCAGACAACTTTTGATGTGACTGTTTAAAGCGCCCCTTGAAACCGAACCGGCCCCACAATAGGGACAAATGTAGGGTCGTTCTCCTGTGTGACTTCTCAGATGGATCCGCAAGGGGGCGCCCTGATTGAAACACTTTCCGCATATGTCGCACGAGTACGGTTTCTCCCCCGAGTGAATCCTCTCGTGCATCACCAGGTAGTCCCTTTTGATGAAGCTTTTGCTGCAATAAACGCACGAGTACGGTTTCTCTCCTGTGTGTTTCCTGTAGTGGATTTTCAGTTTGTCCGGTCGGGAAAAGCCCTGACCGCACACTTCGCACAAGTGTTTTTTCTCGTACGGTCCGGTGCGTTGCGTTAAGTGTTTGGAAGCGTAGTGCTTCTCCAGAGTGTCCAGTCGGGCAAAAATTTTCTGGCAAACGTTGCATTGAGTTTTGGAGTCGGGATCCAACACTCGAACCGTATGGGTGCGCAACTGGTGAGACAACAAGTATCTGGAGTAGTAAAAATGTTTGTTGCACACCACACAACCGAACGGTTTCAAATCCAGATGGACGTTGTCGTGTTCTTTGAAACTTAGTGCGTCATTGAAATATTTACCGCACTTGGTGCATTGAAAATCGTAAATTTGTAAGTGAAGTCGATTAATGTGTACCTGCATCGCTTCCTTTTTTTGCGACATGTACTGGCACCAGGGACACGGAAACATTTTGTCGTCCCGGTGTTTTTGTACGTGCACTGAATAGTTGATTGCTCCGAACAAGTCTTCTTTGCACACGTAACAAGTTAGCTTCTTTTCGTGGTTTTGCACGTGTTTTTCGATTTCCTCCCGGTCCAAACACTCTGCAGAGCAATTGTTGCATATGTAGATTTCGTGTTCCTCGTCAAAGTGATACTTTTGGTCTCGATCGCCTGCATTGCCACACTTATCCACGTCACCGTGCTCTTTGCGATGTTGAAACATTTCTTTCCTGGAATTGAACGTTTCAAAACAAAATTTGCAGGTCCACATGTTGGCTTTCTGGTTTTTTGGTAGTTTTTCCAGTTTCTCCTTTTTGATTCGACGCGTTCGGTTCGGTTTCAAATCTGCCTCATCCTCCAATAACCAGTCGAGATTTGATTTTTTTGCTAAACGTCTCTTGGGCAAACGTTTTGATTTGCGTGGTGGTTGATCGGCAGTTTTTTGGTCGTCAAACTCTTCTTTAATCACTACTTCAAGCCTAAAAATTTGTTAAACTATTAGAATAATCATTATTACGTTAATAAAACAAGGGTGTAAATAACCAAATATTAAACGTAAAAAAAAATGTTTTATTTAGCTGGATTTAAGGGATGTTCTTTCACAGTAACATCTAGGATAACATAACGACACAATTTTTTTATTAAATTTCGTCCTTTTATTAGTCAATTATTCAACGCTTAGGATTTAAACATTTTTTTAATTCACTAGATGTTTAATAGCTATTTATGTACCAAGGAGAGAGAACATAATGTCCTGAAGGCCGAAACAGCCAAAAATGGAACTATACAGGTGTGGTAAATCCAAAAGCGACCATAGGAAAACCGTGTAACGGACAGAGAAACGAAGGTAATTGCATGCGCGGGAGAAAGACAGTAAACGAAAAAAATACCAAGTAGGCCATATTTTCAGTACGTTGTTGCCATACATTTTGTCGACGGTATTGGATTTTGGCAACAGCGTACTAAAAATATGGCCTACTTGGTATTTTTTTCGTTTACTGTCTTTCTCTCGCGCATGCAATTACCTACGTTTCTCTGTGTCCGTTACACGGTTTTCCTATTGGTCGCTTTTGGATTTACCACACCTGTAAAGTGTCAGCTTTCAGAAAATTGGATCAAATCACGTGATTTGTTGGATGGTTTGGCCGCTAGAGGGCGTCAAAATCAGTGAATTAAACAAATCCTGATTGTTCTGACACTGACTTGACTAACTCAGTAATTTGACAGCTAACGTCAAAATGCCACTGAAGTAAAAATGCAGTTCAAAGTGTCAGCTTTCAGAAAATATGATCAAATCGCGTGATTCGTTGCTCGGTTTGGCAGCTAGAGGGCGTCAAAGTCAGGGAATTAAAAAAATCCTGATTGTTCTGACACTGATCACTTTGACCTTGAGTAACTCAGTAATTTGACAGCTAACGTCAAAATGCCACTGAAGCAAAAATGCAGTTCAAAGTGTCAGCTTTCAGAAAATATGATCAAATCACGTGATTCGTGCTCGGTTTGGCTGCTAGAGGGCGTCAAAGTCAGGGAATTAAAAAAATCCTGATTTTTCTGACACTGATCAATTTCACCCTGAATAACGCAGTAATTTGACAGCTAACGTCAAAATGCCACTGAAGCAAAAATGCAGTTCAAAGTGTCAGCTTTCAGAAAATTTGATTAAATCACGTGATTAGTTGCTCGGTTTGGCTGCTAGAGGGCGTCAAAGTCAGTGAATTAAAAAAGTCATGATTTTTCTGACGCTGATCAATTTCACCCTGAATAACTAAATAATTTGACAGCTAACGTCAAAATGCCACTGAAGCAAAAATGCAGTTCAAAGTGTCAGCTTTCAGAAAATTTGATCAAATCACGTGATTCGTTGCTCGGTTTGGCCGCTAGAGAGCGTCAAAGTCAGTGAATTAAAATAAAACGTGATTTTTCTGACACTGATCACTTTGACCTTGAGTAACTCAGTAATTTGACAGCTAACGTCAAAATGCCACTGAAGCAAAAATGCAGTTCAAAGTGTCAGCTTTCAGAAAATATGATCAAATCGCGTGATTCGTTGGACAGTTTGGCCGCTAGAGGGCGTCAAAGTCAGTGAATTAACGTCAAAATGCCTGAAGCAAAAATGCAGTTTAAAGTGTCAGCTTTCAGAAAATATGATCAAATCGCGTGATTCGTTGCTCGGTTTGGCTGCTAGAGGGCGTCAAAGTCAGGGAATTAAAAAAATCGTGATTTTTCTGGCACTGATCACTTTGACCTTCAATAACTCAGTAATATGACAGTTAACGTCAAAATGCCACTGAAGCAAAAATGCAGTTCAAAGTGTCGGCTTTCAGAAAATATGATCAAATCACGTGATTCGTGCTCGGTTTGGCCGCTAGAGGGCGTCAAAGTCAGTGAATTAAAGTAATCCTGCTTTTTCTGACACTGATCACTTTGACCTGGAGTAACTCAGTAATTTGACAGCTAACGTCAAAATGCCACTGAAGCAAAAATGTCAGCTTTCAAAAAATATGATCAAATCAAACATAATGCCCTCAGGTTGTTATGAACACTATAACCTACACCCTTTCCAAAGTATTAGGTATTCATAACTTATAGGTGAAACATAGCAATTTTTTAAATCACTCTGACATTCAAAAAAGTCGAAATTTAATAAAACATTGTGTAAAACACGTGACTTTTAAGTCACATGTTGTATAAATAACTATTCCACCTTACATTCCAGTAAGTCGACTTGAATCGATTCCTTTTTCTCTTCCTCTTTATCGGTTTGATGGACGCGCTGATGCCTACTGACGTACTGTTTCTGCGAGAACGTTTTACCGCACACGTGGCAACTGTAATCCTTCTCGCCCGTGTGCACTTTCATGTGTTTCTTCAAATTGTGATTGTTCGCAATCACTTTCTCGCACACCGGACACTTAACCGTGAAATCCTTGCCGATCCGATGAATGCAACTCAGGTGTCGCTTGAAGCTTTTCTCGAACGTAAACTTGCGACCGCAAATCTCGCACTGGAATATCTCCTCGGTGCCGAACAGTTCCTTTTTGTGATTGAACTTGTTGTGCAACGTCAAATAGGACTTGACCGGAAAACGTTTGTGACAGATCTGACACTCGTACTTGGGCACGTTGTCGTGCCATTCCAGGTGCTCCTCCAGTTTCTTCTTGCACAGAAATCCTTTGTTGCAAATATCGCACCGCACGGCGTAGTTATCTTCGTGACGCTTAATGTGGGCGATTATGGAATTTCTAAATTTACTGGTGGCGACAAAACCGCAAATTGGGCACTCGTAACCCCCCGTATGGGTGAAACGGTGCAGAGCTAGTTTGGTGACGTTCTTGAAAATTAACGTGCACTGATCGCATTTGTGCGGATTTTCTTCGTCGTGCACTTCCCGGTGTTCTTGGAGGTGTTTTTCGGTTTTAAAGTTCACGAAACAGCGATCGCACGTGAACACGCTTTTGTGGTCTCTCAAGTGATTGGTTAGGTTTGGAACGACTTTACCGCATTCAGGGCATAGCCCTGATTTGTTTCCACCACGTTTCTTTGCTTGCTTTATTGCCTCGTTTACTAGACAGTTGAGATCTTTACGTCTTCGAGTGCTTCTAAGTCTTAATCGAACGTTTTCCATGTTTGTCTTAGAAGAAGTCCTTTTTAAAAACCTAAAAATGACTGTAATTAAAAATAATATTAAAAGTAATGGGGTCAGTGTTGAATTGACCACTTTTCACACAAAAAATGAGCCTAAATAAGCCTATTGTGTACCTGTACTGCCGGCTTAGAAGGGCTATTTCATATCCTAGGAGGTAAAAAATGTCCAGAACTTGATCCAGACTAAAAGGGTTGCATTTAGAAAAAAGCAGATGAAATTAATGCAACACTTACTTTGCTTTGTCAGGCTTGGCTCTGCAATACAATCCTTTCATGTTCTTATTCTGAAATACACAGTTTTCCTGAAGGTGTGAGGGCTAAATTTGTGATCAAATTCAAAATAAACAAACGGACTGACACAAAAAGAAAAAAACTAATTGACACAACACGGGTAATACGATAATTGTCTAACAGATGGCGTATCATGGCTGTCTAGCGTCATCTGTCGATTACGATTGCGCGCTCCGAATTTACACGGAACGCGATTCTTGAAAATAGGCTTTCAACAATGTTATCGTTGCTCTGGTTTTCTGGCTTCAAATCTCCGTTGTTCTATGAGAATGATATTTTTTCAGTAACCGTGTATATTTACCAGTCCGAATTAATCGGTTAACCTGGCTAGGAAACGATACACATCCTATGTTTACCTTTCACTGTGTCATCTGTCAAAAATCGTTTTTTCCATGGCACACTAATTAAAAATTCAAAAACCTTGTTTACCACTAATGGCGTTGTTGTATTGTCAAATAAAGTTTCAGTGAAGCCGTAAAGTGACCTAAATCGCCGAAATAAGTGTTAGTACCCTGTATACATGCCGTAAGGTAAGTGAATATAGAATAGATAAGTGATAGTACCCTGTATATAGAAGAAATAAGTGATAGTACCCTGTATACACGGACGTAGAAAGCGATTATTGTGCACAATAATCGCCTCTTTCTACGCCTAAATATTTATTAACTGGAAGAAAAAACACAATTGAAACAAAAATTGGATTATTTTAAGTTTGATGCCGTCGATTCATATGTCTATTCAAATACTGCGCCCTGGAAAAAGCTTCTCCACAAACCTCACACCTATAATTTTTCTCCCCGGTATGCAACCGGGTGTGCACCGTCAAACTGTACGTTGTGGTAAACGTTTTTTCCGCACTCTTTACACTGCACCTTTTGATCGCCCCCGCCCACCTGGTGCACGAGTTTCAGATGTCGTTTCAACGAGCACTCGAACGTAAATAAGCGGGAGCAAATCTCGCACTGGTACACCACCTCCTGCCCGCTGATTTCCTTTTTGTGGTTCAGTCGTTCGTGGCTGCGCAAATACGAGCGAACCGCGAACTTTTTCTCGCAGAACCGACATTGGTACTTGCAGGTGGTCTGGTGACGGTCCAGGTGATCGTCGAGGAGATGCTTCAAAGCGAAACCTTTAGCGCACAACTCGCACCGGTACTTGAATATGTTCTCCTCGGTGGATACGTGGTTGGCTAGGCTGCTGGAGGTTTTAAATATTTTCTCACACTTGGGGCACTGGTAGGTTTTAGTGTGTTTGTGTTGGTGCAAAGCGAGTTGAGTCAAAGTGGGAAAGATGTTCCAGCAAACATTGCACGTGTGATGTTCGGTGGAGTGGATGTTTTTATGAGCGTTCAACAATTCCTGGCTTTTAAAAGTAGCAATGCACAAGTCGCATTTGAATTTGTCTGGATGACGGTGGCGGGAATTAGTCCCAATTAATTTACCGCAAATTGGACATAAATAAGTTGGTTTAGTCTGTTCGTGCTTTAATCTGATGTGTTTGGTTAAAAAACGGACTTTTTTCCCACACTTTGGACAAGATTCTAGGTTTGTACTGCTGCTATCTTTGTTGTGTATTAATCGGAGATGTTTGGCTAAACAGAGAAAGTACTTCCCACATTCCGGACACTGTTTCGGTTTTACGTTTCCTTTTGTGGTGGCTTTGATGGGGATTTTGTGGTGTTTCACCTGCATGTGTCGTGACAAGAACATCACCATACGCCCGCAATCCGGACAAGCTTGCGGTTTTCGTTTCAACTTTTGGGTTGCATTGACCTGAATTAGTTTGGGTGGTACTGAGCCCAAAACTATTTGCAATCCACTGGGGGTTTTTACTAAAAACATTTGAGGCTTCGCCCTGAAATAACACCACATTAATCACTGTTTAAGAGAATGGGTGTGAAAAATTCCACTTACAATAGAAAAATTTATGATTTTTTATTATAGAAATAACTTAAAACAATATGATATCATCCTCTTCATCCCATTCAACCAAAACCACGTCATCATCGTCAAAACATTCGCTCTTCTGCATCAGTTCCAGCCTTTGGTGTTTGTGCTCTTTTTCCCGTTCGTGAATCACCTGGTGTTTGAGCAGGTACTTTTTCTCCGAGAAAACTTTACCGCACAAGTCGCAACAGAACCGTTTTTCCCCGGTGTGAGTGCGCATATGTTTCTTCAGATTATGATTGTTGGCTATCCTTTTCTTGCACACCTGTAAAGTGGTACCGTAGACAGGGGGAATTGGTGTTGGAAGATTACTTACTGGACAGTCCACGGTTCGGTCCTCTCCCACTTTGTGAATGACGCTCAAATGTCTGACGAGGCTTTTTTCGAAACTGAACGGTCGTCCGCAGACCTCGCACTGAAATTTTTCTTCCACTCCGTACAGTTCTTTTTTGTGATTGTATCCTTTGTGAACGTCTAGGTATCTGTAATGGATATTATTATAAAACTCCTAGCACTGATCCGTCTGAATTACACAGAATAGGGTCGTCTACCAAAGTGGAGAGAGTATAGTGCGTCAAAATCGGTGAATTAAAAAAATCCTGATTTTTCTGACAATGATCACTTTGATCTTGAATAACTCAGTAATTTGACAGCTGACGTCAAAATGTCACTGAAGCAAGAATGCAGTTCAGAATGTCAGCTTTCAGAAAATATGATCAAATCGCGTGATTTGTTAGATGGTTTGGCCGCTAGAGGGCGTCAAAGTCAGTGAATTAAAAAAATCGTGATTTTTCTGACACTGATCACTTTGACCTTGAATAACTCAGTAATTTGACGGCTGACGTCAAAATGTCACTGAAGCAAGAATGCAGTTCAGAGTGTCAGCTTTCAGAAAATATGATCAAATCACGCGATTGGTTGGACGGTTTGGCCTCTAGAGGGCGTCAAAGACAGTAAATTTAAAAAAATCGTGATTTTTCTGGCACTGATCACTTTGACCTTGAATAACTCAGTAATTTGACAGCTGATGTCAAAATGTCACTGAGACAAAAATGTAGCTCAAAGTGTCAGCTTTCATAAAATATGATCAAATCACGTGATTGGTTGTACGGTTTGGCCGCTAGAGGCTATCAAAGTCAGTGAATTAAAAAAATCGTGATTTTTCTGACACTGACCACTTTGACTTTGAATAACTCAGTAATTTGACAGCTGACGTTAAAATGTCACTGAAGCAAGAATGTAGCTCAAAGTGTCAGCTTTCAGAAAATATGATCAAATCACGCGATTGGTTGGACGGTTTGGCCTCTAGAGGGCGTCAAAGACAGTAAATTTAAAAAAATCGTGATTTTTCTGGCACTGATCACTTTGACCTTGAATAACTCAGTAATTTGACAGCTGACGTCAAAATGTCACTGAAGCAAAAATGCAGTTCAAAGTGTCAGCTTTCAGAAAATATGATGAAATCACCTGATTAGTTGGACGATTTGGCCTCTATAGGGCATCAAAGTTAGTGAATTAAAAAAAATCGTGATTTTTCTGGCACTAATCACTTTCATCTTGAATAACTCAGTAATTTGACAGCTGACGTCAAAATGTCACTGAAGCAAGAACGCAGTTCAAAGTGTCAGCTTTCAGAAAATATGATTAAATCACGCGATTCGTTGCTCGGTTTGGCCGCTAGAGGGCGTAAAAGTCAGTGAATTAAAAAAAATCGTGTTTTTTCTGGCACTGATCACTTTGACCTTGAATAACTCAGTAATTTGACAGCTGACGTCAAAATGTCACTGAGACAAAAATGTAGCTCAAAGTGTCAGCTTTCATAAAACATGATAAAATCAGGTGATTGGTTGGACGGTTTGGCCGCTAGAGGGCGCCAAAGTCAGTCAGTAGGAAGAGTTAGAGCAAAAACATTTTTTTTTGGTAGACAACCCTATTTTTAAATGTATCTCACCTTTTAACTGTGAATCGTTTCTTGCAGTACTCGCACTGGTACTTTGGTATACCTTCGTGCATTTCCAGGTGACTGGAGAGTGACGTTTTGCTGAAGAAGCCTTGTCCGCACAAGTCGCAACTTACTCGGAATTTGCCCTCGTGTCGTTTGATGTGATTGATTAGGGAATAACGGCCTTTGACCACAAAATTGCACAAAGGACACTCGAAACGTCCCGTATGCTTGGCGTTGTGAATTGCCAGTATGCCCACCGAGGAAAAACTAACGTCACAGACGCCACAATGGTGACATTCTGGCGAGACCTGGTGCACAAACACCAAATGATCGTCAAGCGATTTCTTGTCGGGGAAATGTAGCAAACACTCTAGGCAATTGTCGTAACCGTGCGATTCCAGGTGACGACCTAAGTCTTTCCTAAGTTTTCCGCAAGCGTTACAAGAACGGGTTTTTCTTCTAGGCTCTTCCAGTTCCAAGTTTGGTTCTAATTTCACTGGTTTTAATTCGTTTTCCCCTTCAGGGGGATCTTCCACAATTTCAATCAGAATCTCCTCGCATTTTTCAGTCCTAAAAGTAAAAATTTGCTTTAAAACTGCACCAGAGGAAACAGAAGGAAATTCACATAAACACCCACTGCTTTAAAATAATATATTTTGATACATAAAAGCATAAACTGTTAGCATATAAACATAACGTGTTATATATAAAATTATAAACTCAACAAGATTTCATTTTACTTACTCCATTTAGGATTGCAGTTTGACAGTAATTATATGTAAAAGTCACGATGAAATATTTTAGGTTAGGTTAGTCAAGTTCACATGTGCAGCGTTTAAATCACAGTATATTGTTGGTTAAAAAATAGCTGCTTTTTTTAATCAACTCATATTTTCTACTCATTCTGATACAGCCATAGACTAAATGATAAGAATTATCTTTTACTCTATGCTACAGCATATACAGGTGTAGCGACCATAGGAAAACCGTGTAACGGACAGAGAAACGTAGGTAATTGCGTGCGCGGGAGAAAGACAGAAAACGAAAACAATATCAAGTAGGCCATATTTTTAGCGCGCTGTTGCCAGTAAGTTTGTCGAGGGTATTGAATAGCGGTTGGCAACAGCGCAATTTTTTTCCTTTTCTGTCTTTCTCCCGCGCATGCAATTACCTACGTTTCTCTGTCCGTTACACGGTTTTTCTATTTTGGATTTACCCCACCTGTATGCTGTACATGTAGACTTGAGCATTATTCTTCATTAACGCTTTGTAAGCTAATTTAATTGTAGAAAAAGGTTTGAACAACCCATGCAATAATGCTAATTTGGTTTTAAAATATTCAAAACGACTTTAGTTTGGACAAGTAGCCAGGGTGTGTATTCTTGAAATGAGGGAAGGGAATTATCAAGACCTGTAGAATGTGACCAGAATCCGCCATGTGTCAGCTTCTTCTGTCACATTCTATCAACACTTCTCTTGAGAATTCCGTTCCTTGCTTTCAAGAATGTTATACGCTCAAATAGTACGGTCACAAAAGAGTACTATCCAGACACTCTTCGGAAGATCAAAAACTATATAAGTACAGATCTAGAATAGGTAGGTCAAATCATCAGTGCCATCTGTAAAAAGATGTTGATCAATTTGAAGACTACTAGAGAGTGAAACTTGACCTGTCAAATGAACGTCATTTCATCTCTATTTTTCCTAGATCTATAGTGATATAGTAACTACTAAGTTTACAAAGAATAATATTTGTTAGGCTGTCCAATCTGCCCGATATGATTAAAAGACTGAGTGAGCTGACTGAGTTGGGGTAGGGGATGTCCCATCCAGGTGGAGGCAAACGCGGACACGACGTTTCCTCCGCAACTTCTCATGTGCGAATCGACTGACGTTTTGGTGACGAACCCCTTGCCGCAACATGCGCAAACGTACGGTCGTTCGCCGCTGTGCGTTCTCTGGTGTATCTTTAGAGGTGTCCTCTGGGTGAAACCCCGTCCGCAAAACTTGCACACGTGCGGTTTTTCGCCGGTGTGCACTCGAACGTGCTCGATCAGCTGATCCTTTTTGGTGAACGCTTTACTGCACACCTGACAAGCAAACGGTTTGTAGCCGGTGTGAATTCGACGGTGAAATTTGAGTTTTTCCCGGCTGGACAGTCGTTTACCGCAAATATCGCACAACACGGACAGGTCCACGCCCTCGTCGTTGTGTTTGCTCAATTTGTGACGACGCAATCCCGAAGCCGACGCGTAATGTTTGTTGCATACTTGGCAGTCAAATTTTACCAACGGACTCCCTGTCAAGATTTCGTAGTGTTGCGACCTGCGGTGCGCAGCTAGAAACCTGGAGAACATAAAGTGTTTACCGCAAATTTCGCACTGAAACGGTTTCTCGCCGGTGTGAAAGTATTTGTGCTCGACTGCGTGAGTGCTCACGGTGAAAGCTTTAGCGCACACTTCGCACTTGTACTTGGTGGTACCTTCGTGGGCCCGCACGTGCATTTCCACGTGGTACTTGGACGTGTTTTTGTAGTTGCACAAATGACAACTGTACTTTCCGTCCTCGCTGTGACGGATCGTGTGCAACGCGAACGCTACGTTATTTTTGTATGTCTGGTTGCATATCTCGCACTCGATAGGATCATCCAGCTCAACTGGAGGCGGATGATTGCGCCGCAATTTCACTTTTCCACCAGCAGTTTTAGATTTGCTTAGCCTTTTTCGGTTTTTTATTGTCTTAGATTTGCGTAGTATCAACTTGGGATATATGGGAAGACCATCGTCGTCGGCTTCAGTTTTTACTTCAATTTTTGGTTCGTAAGCTGAATTGTCGATTATCCTAAAAAAACAACCATTAGTTTATCTTGTAACATTGACACTAACATAACACTAACTATATTATATTGCACCTTTGTTTATGGAAATACTTAGTTACTATAATATATTAGTTAAATCCCTATTATATGATACAAAAACATAACAATCCTAGTAGTAGTAGACAAATTTGATACTTTCTACGTATTGCACAACTTAGGGTGTCCTCCAGCAATCCGCCATTAAACCAAAGTGGCCATACTGAATTTCAATCCATCACATCTTTGTTATAAGAGTATTAATGATTTGAAACATTGTTTTTGTCGTCTATAGTGACTTTGACGTCCTCTAGCGGCCAAACCGTCCAAGCAATCACGTGGTTTGATGGTATTTTCTGAAAGCTGACACTTTGGGCTACATTTTTGTTTCAATGACATTTTGACGTCAACTGTTAAATAAGCGAGTTATTCAGTGACAAAGAGACAAGTGTCAAAAAAACAGTGTTTTTGTCATCTATAGTGACTTTGACGCTCTCTAGCGGCCAAACCGTTCAACCAATCACACGATTGGATGATATTTTCTGAAAGCTGACACTTTGGGCTACATTTTTGTTTCGGTGACATTTTGATGTCAACTGTCAAATAAGCGAGTTATTCAGTGACAAAGAGACAAGTGTCTAGAAAACAGTGTTTTTGTCATCTATAGTGACTTTGACGCTCTCTAGCGGCCAAACCGTCCAACCAATCACATGATTGGATGCTATTTTCTGAAAGCTGACACTTTGGGCTACATTTTTGTTTCAATGACATTTTGACGTCAACTGTCAAATAAGCGAGTTATTTTTGTATGTCTGGTTGTATATCTCGCACTCGATAGGATCATCCAGCTCAACAGGAGGCGGATGATTGCGCCGTAATTTCACTTTTCCACCAGCAGTTTTAGATTTGCTAAGCTAAGAATTGTCGATTATCCTAAAAAACCAACCATTAGTTTATCTTGTAACATAGTTTAAATACTCTACTAATCTAACATTTACAACTATTATATTGCACCTTTGTTTATGGAAATACTTAGTAATAATATATTAGTTAAATCCCTATTATAAGATACACAAACATAACAATGAATCATTGCACAACTTAGGGTGTCCTCCAGCAATCCGCCATTAAACCAAAGTAGCCATACTTAATTTCAATCCGTCACATCTTTGTTATGAGTATTAATGATTTGGTTCAAAGACTCAGCAAACCGTTTCCTTTCCACTAAATTGGGAGCTCCATCACCAAGACCACCATCAAACCCATGAGTAACTAAATGGCTCTTCAACGCCTCTTTGGAATCAAATTGCTTGTTGCACGACATGACGTAACAAGTAAACGAGGTCTCTTCCGCTCCGTTATTCTGGCTGTACACTAAATACCTCGGATTGGTGTTGTGTTCAGACGCATGCATTACCGGACAGCTTTTCAGGTGAGCGTCCATGGAACTCTTGGACACAAACCCTCTACCGCACAACCTACACGAGTACGGTTGCTCCCCGGTGTGGGTTCTTTCGTGGATTTTTAGCGGCGATCTTTGAGTGAAACACCGACCGCAGAATTTACACACAAACGGTTTTTCACCGGTGTGCACTCTCATGTGCTCTTTTAAACGTTCCTTTTCGGTGAAAGCCTTTTGGCACACCTCGCACACGAAGGGTTTGTACCCCGTGTGAATTCTCATGTGAAATTTCAATTTTTCCATGCTGGAGATGCGTTTTCCGCACGTGTCGCACAACACACCGTGATTAGCCCCTTCGGGGCTGTGTTTTCGCAAGTTGTGTCGCTTTAAACCACTCGACGATGTGTAGTGTTTGTTGCACAAGGTGCAATCGTATTTTACTAGAGGAGTGCCGGTCATGATTTCCCAGTGTTGGGTTCTGCGATGCGAAGCCAGGAATCTGGAGTACATAAAGTGTTTCCCGCATATTTCGCATTGAAACGGTTTCTCACCGGTGTGGTAGTATTTGTGCTCTGCAGCGTTGGTGCTTACCGTAAAAGCTTTATTACAAATATCACACTTATATCCGGTGGTACCTTCGTGGGCACGCACGTGCATTTCCATGTGGTACCGGGACGTGCTTCGCAACTCGCACATGTGACAGACAAATTTGTCGTCCTCGCTATGCACGATGCTGTGCAAGGCAAAAGCCACGTGGTTTTTGTATGTCTGGTTGCATTGATCGCACACAATAGGGTCCTCCAGATCCACAGGTGCTGGTCTGGCTGTACGTTTACCAATTTTCTTCTTTTTAGTTACTTTGTTGCGTTTCTTCCTCCTTACCACCTCCTGGTCACTAGTGTCTGTTATATCTTCTTCTTTCACTGTAATGTTACAGTTAGGGTCGAGTTTCAGTTTGGATCTAAAAATTAAACGTTTTTATTAAATGCACTGCAACCATTAGGTTGTGCGAATAAAACACTCAAATGTGTAGGGATAACTGCAATTTCTATTTAATGTCACTAATTTTTAATCGCGTCACAAGTATACGAAAAAAAAATGGGGAACCACCATAGAAAACTATGATTTTAGAGCTTGAATGTAACAGTCTTAAATATGTTGTAGCAAGCCCTAATAATACAGAAGTTAATATAGTTTGTCCACGACCAAACAATAATGTACCATTTTCTTAACAAATACACCGCAATAACACAGTACAGGAGTTTGCCAAATCATTAGGTAAATTCCATAATTTATATTTGAAATATTTTTGGTGTATGACCGTCCTTAGTTCTGTGGTTTTTTAAGTTGACATTGACAACGTCAGTGCCCTTGTGGTCGTAGGCGGCTGGTGTGCGCACCGTGGTGTTTGTCACATGCCACCGTATAGTTATGTAAATAAATTGTTCACGTGATCCATTTTTCCCAAATTCTGTCACGACTTAGTTTGACATTTCAGTTGTTATGGCGGATTTCAATTTTAATTTGGTAATTTTATAAGAAATATTCGCTTTTTACGCAGTAATTCTTGTTAAAAACGAGTTCGGATAGTGATACGGAACCAGGTTGCACTCCACCAGAAATTATACAGGCTGCCAAAACGACAAGTACAAATTTCCTACCAGAAAAATCGAAATCATTGTACTTGTCAACAAAAGTTTCATGGATTGGAGAAGGACTAAGCAGATTAATTCATTTTCTGAGAGAGTTTTATTGGTTTATTTCAATGAAATACAAACCATCTACATTGTGGACCACCTTTTCTATGCTAAGGAGTACGCTGGACATCAACCACTCCATAAACATTGAAACTTATGCTAAACTACGAGCCTTACTGAAAAGGAAAAATCACGGATTTCAAGCGAAAAAAGCTGCTATTTTTACTCCAGAAGAAGTTACGTAATGCTGAAGACACAAAGTATCTTGCAACAAAGGTAAAAAAAATATAAAAACCATCTCATTATTATTTATCCTGAAGTGTCTTGATTTAGGTTGCCCTTATAATGGGCATAATGGGTGCTTGCAGAGGACATGAACTTTATTCTATGAAACTTGCAGATGTAAACGATCTTGGTTCATCTTTGCTGGTTACCATACCACAAACGAAAACAGGCGTATCGAGAAAATTTATAATAACCGGCAAATTTTATGAAATTTGCCAAAAATATATTGATTTACGCGGAAGAGTTACCAAGTTAGATAGTTTATTTCTGTCGTATCAAAATGGAAAGTGTGCTGCACAGAAAATTGACCAATTTACGGCCATGGGTAGGAATATCGCATCCTTTTTACAATTACCTAAAAAATATTTGTATCAACAAGAAAATTTATTTTATTATGTTAAATCAACTAGCATGAGAAAGAAACAGTATCTACATAAAAGAGTATCAACTTCTAATTTGCCTGCACTTGGCATTAGTGGTAATGGACAGTGGTCGTGGACAAAGTATAGTATTATCCTCGTTTTTTATTATCCCCCTTAGGGATTAATGGCTATCATAAAAAGCTCGTTGAATAATATACTATTATCTATGATGGTTCTAGGTGAAATCTAAAAGGTAACTATTTTGTCCATTATCTCATAAAAACATCAATATGACGCGTTTTCGTTGATTAATCTACTAGTTATTCGCTATCTACAATAATGATTACGTTTACCACCAAATCCGTTAAGAAAAATCCTGGACTAGAAATCAATTTGAGGTTCATAAACAGCCCGCGACACCGAACAGCTTTTCATGTGAGTGTCCATCACGCCCTTTGAAATGAACCCTTTTTGGCAAATCATGCATTTGTAGGGACGTTCGCCCGTATGGGTGCGTTCGTGGATCCTCAAGGGCGATCGCTGCGTGAATCCTTTACCGCAATACTTGCAAATGTACGGTTTTTCGCCGGTGTGCACCCGTTCGTGCTCTTTTAGCTGTTCTTTTCGCGAGAAACTTTTCGTGCAAATTTCGCACGCGTACGGCTTGTAACCGGTGTGGATGCGACGGTGAAACTTCAATTTTTCCTTGGATGAGAGGCTTTTACCGCAAATATCGCACAGCACCGATTGGTCGATGCCTGGCGAACCGTGGTGGGTCATGTTGTGACGTTTTAAACCTGCAAAATTTAGTTTTTTTAAATTTTAAAATGCAACTTTAAACGATTTTGAACATAATGTCTAATAAGTTGATATTAACGACACTAAAAGGCGTAAACATGCCAAGTCCTTCATCGACTGTGTTTTTAAAGGGTCTGTAAGGGCTTATCCAGGACCTTTTTCATTTCTAGAAGGCAACAAGAATAAAATAATTTACTGTCCAAGACGTGCATTTAACTTTAAGGCCTATATTCTAGTAGACTCTGCCAAAGTTGGACTGTTTACCCAGTGAAAATACTGGTAAAGTATCATTAATTGATTTAAATAGCTTATTATATCATAAATCTATCATTAAGGTACTACAGCACAAGAAAAAAGAAACCACACACTTTATAAGCTAATATACAGTACCGATAAGTGTGCAATTTGACTTGATCAACCACTTTTGTTTGTCCTCCAGGAGATTAATTATTGGGCTAGCCAAAATGGCGGCTGGAGGACATATTTGCGTCTGACCTTTACCAATTTAACTCTCTCGTTTAAAAACAAGTTAAATGTACAGTATTTAGGCACAGAGAGTAGTTTGTGATTGGCTGCTTTTTTGACCCACCACTGTATACATAGTGGTTCCTAAAATAAGTTTTGTGGAATGTATCCTTAACTAGTACAGAAAAGATTCAAATAATGAAACTTAAGTAAATAAGTCAAAAAAACTGAATTCGTACTTTGAACTGTAAATTTGCCACTGGAACTGTATACAGAGTGTCCCAACTCAATCACCCATCAGTTTATCTGATGTTTTGAAATGCTTCCAACGCCACAAATTTTCACTATTTTAAATAGGACACCCGGTATATTTTCAAACGTATTCAATGCTTTTCAAGGCCTACACAGTGACCTAAATAATGCATTAAAAAAGCTTTTAGTTCATAAGATGTTTGAGGCTAAAGTGCTCTTATCTTGTGTTTGTGATTTTACAAGTCCACAAACTTCCACTGTTTTCCTGAAAATGATTTTGACAGTGGTCATGTGACTGTCTATGTAAATAGTGTTCCAAGGTCACGTGACAGATGTCACAAACGTCAAAGCTTGCTCAACCAAAACATGAAACTGTAAAAATCAAGGATCAGTACAATTTTCTTGTACTCCTCGCCAGAGGATATGTTTTACAGCTTTATGATGCATAGTTTGACAGATGTCACGTGACTTTCTGAGTAAATAGTGTCCTTCTTTAATGTGACACCTGTCACAAACGTCAAAACTGTCAAAATTTAGCCAATCGGGGCATGAAGCTGTAAAAACCACAGTGTAAAACAGTTATTTTGCAGTATTCGAGATAAGATGTGCTTTTAAGGTTTTTGAAGATGATTTTGGCAGTGGTCATGTGACTGTCTATGTAAATGGTGTTCCAATGTCACGTGACAGATGTCACGTGACAGATGTCACAAACGTCAAAGCTTGCTCAACCAAAACATGAAACAGTAAAAATCAAGGATCAGTACAATTTTCTTGTACTCCTCGCCAGAGGACATGTTTTACAGCTTTATGATGCATAGTTTGACAGATGTCACGTGACTTTCTGAGTAAATAGTGTCCTAGTTTGATGTGACACCTGTCACAAACGTCAAAACTGTCAAAATTTAGCCAATCGGGGCTTAAAGCTGTAAAAATCACAGCCTAAACCGTTATTTTACAGTATTCAAGATAAAACGTGCTTTTAAGGTTCTTGAAGATGATTTTTGCAGTGGTCATGTGACTGTCTATGTAAATAGTGTTTCCAGGTCACGTGACAGTTGTCACAAACGTCAAAGCTTGCTCAACCAAAACATGAAACTGTAAAAATCAAGGATCAGTACAGTTTTCTTGTATTCCTCGAACGAAGGCATGTTTTACAGCTTTATGATGCATAGTTTGACAGATGTCACGTGACTTTCTTAGTAAATAGTGTCCTAGTTTGATGTGACACCCGTCACAAACGTCAAAACTGTCAAAATTTAGCCAATCGGGGCTTGAAGCTGTAAAAACCACAGCGTAAAAAAGTTATTTTGCAGTATTCGAGATAAGATGTGCTTTTAAGGTTTTTGAAGATGATTTTTGCAGTGGTCACGTGACTGTCTACGTAAGTGGTGTTGTAGTGTCACGTGACAGTTGTCACAGACTAATTTTCAGGCTGGAAATGTGAAAGTTCACTTGAAAATCATGAAAAAGCAGCTTTTTCTTGACCAATCAGTTGAACATGTGGATTTGGAATTAAATTTTAGCTTTGACGCCTTTTAGTGCCTTTAATTTACTTGAGTAGTGGCAAATCTGAAGCAATTAATCAAAACAAACAATAACTTACCGGTAGACGAAGTGTAGTGTTTATTGCAAATGGTGCAATCGTATTTGACCAACGGACTCCCAGTGACAATTTCCCAATGTTGCGTTCTGCGATGCGACGTTAAAAACCAGGAAAACATGAAATGTTTCCCACAAATTTCGCACTGAAACGGTTTTTCGCCGGTGTGATAGTACTTGTGCTCCAATGCGTGAGTGCTTATCGTGAACGCCTTACCGCAAATCTCGCACTTGTACTTGGTGGTACCTTCGTGAGCCCGCACGTGCATTTCAATGTGATACTTGGAGCTGTTTTTAAAGTCGCACAAATGACAGTAGTACTTGTTGTCCTGCGAGTGCACGTTAGAGTGTAACGCAAAAGCGACGTTGTTTTTAAACGTTTCATCGCAAACGTCACACTCGATGGGTTCGTCCAGATCGATGGGCGGTGGTTGTTTGGAGGGTAGTTTGATGCCAGTTTTTCTTTTTCTTTTCACCTCCTTTGGTAGTAAACAATCTAAAATGTTGGGTTGCTCCGGGTCGGGTTCCTGTTTGATTTTTACGGGATTCAAGTCGATTTCCATTAGAGAGTCCAGGAAATTGTTTTGTATGGTGGCTGTGTCCAGTTCGGTCTTGCAAATGTCCACACTTTCGGACATTTTTACTTGGGGTTCCAAAAATTTGTTGAAACCGTTACGATTAAGGATTTCTGGTAGAATGGTCGAACTACTCAATGCTGATGGGTAGTTACGGATTTCTGGTTTGATTGGCGTTATAGAAATTCCCGGTCCGTATATTAAGTTATTTAGAATGGAAGTATCGAAAAATCTAAAAAAAAAAATTAGTCAGTTAAAAAATAAAAATTATAAAAACAACCTACAAAGAGATATGTTCTATATGTTTGTTGAGACGATTTATTAATTTTTTTTTTGTTTATTGGGTTTTTTGTCTCACACAAAAAAAGGTTTGTTGGGAAAATGGAATTTCGCACTATTTTCAACTAAGTTGAAAATAACATTAACCTAGTCGTCCCAACAAAAAAAAAAAAAAAACCTACAAAGCTTGTAAATCAACTGAAACAACACTGTAATTTCCAAAAAAATTTTTTTTTTATTATTCCCCTTCACTTTCATCACCTTCTGCAAGGGCTTATCCAAGACCTTTTTTAATTTCCAGAAGGCAACAAGAATAAAAGAACTTACTGTCCTGCCTATATTCTAGTAGACTCTGCCAAAGTTGGACTGTTTACCCAGTGAAAATACTGGTAAAGTATAATTAATTGATTTAAATAGCTTATTATATCATAAATCTATCATTAGTAAAACATTAAGGTACTACAGCACAAGAAAAAATAAACCACACACTTTATAAGCTAATATACAGTACCGATAAGAGTGCAGTTTGACTTGATCAACAACTTTTGTTTGTCCTCCAGGAGATTAATTATTAGGCTAGCCAAAATGGCGACTGGAGGACATCTTTGCGTCTGACATTTACCATTTTAACTCTCTCGTTTAAAAACAAGTTAAATGTACAGTATTTAGTACTTTTTTTGACCCATCACTGTATACAGAGTGGTTCACTAGACGAGTTACTCATTTTTTTTTTGTTTATTGGGTCTTCTGTCTCACACAAAAAAAGGTTTGTTGGGAAAATGGAATTTCGCACTATTTTCAACTAAGTTGAAAATAACATTAACCGAGTCGTCCCAACAAAAAAAAAATAAACAAAACCTACAAAGCTTGTAAATCAACTGAAACAACACTGTATGTTCCAAAAAAAATTTTTTTTAATAATTATTCCACCTCACTTTCATCACCTTCTACAATAAAGAGCACTCGATTCCAATTTAAGTGAGTGATTTTCTGGTGTTTTCTCAACGAATCCCTACTTTTATACGTCAAGTGACACACTTCACACTGGTAGCTAGTTTCCACGTGTACGGCCTCGTGCTTGTGCAAACTGGTTTTCGAAAAACAAATCTTACCGCAAGTACAACAAACGTAATTGCCACCCAAATGCACCAAATTCAAATGACGTTCCATTGACACTTTGGCAACCATCACAGTCGAGCAATGCTTGCACTGATAATGTCCGTTTTCCAGTTTGTCGTAGTGTTCCGTGTGACTTTTCCTGTTGTGAACATCTAGAGCAATCTGAGTGGGGTAGTTTCTTCTGCAATAAGGACACTCAAACGTTTCAGGTGGTTCCACCTTGTGGTTCCTTATATGGTTGCGCAGTATGGTTAAGGAGTGATACGATGCAGAGCAGTGCTCGCAATAGTACTTGGTACTTTTGGTGTGTTTCACATTAAGGTGATCCTGGATACCTTGGTAGGAATGCAGGATTTTCGGGCACAATTTGCATTGAAATTGGTTGCCATTTTTGCGATCGAACTGGTCGGTGTGGTATTTGTTTCGGTGCGCTTGGTATTTTGGTTCTGACACGTACGAAACGTGGCAACATACAAATTTTGGTTTTGGACGGATGTGAATGGAATTTCGATGCGCCTTCAGTATTTTGGCGGTTTTAAACACTTTATCGCACTCTTTACATTTCAAATTTTGAGATTTGTTGCCTCTGGTCAAACTGGAAATTTCAGTGTGATGAGTAAAAAATTTTCAGAAAAATTGTAGTGAAATTACAGAAAAACCAACCTGTCCCTTAAAGTTGGCTGCGTTTCCATGATAACTGCTTGGAACTGCCATTATTACAATTTTTCCATATATATAATTTTTCTATGACTAATGTTTAATAATATGCTTATTACTCACTGCTTTTGAATAGATAGTACCCGTGAGTATTGAATCATTATCCACTCGCGCACACCACTAAGATATAGCAAAACTCAAAATGAATTGCAGTGACGTTTTGATGATGTCACGTTTGCTTCTTCATTTATTACGACATATTTTGACAGATCCCATAGAGATACAAAACAACGAAAGATACTTGAAAAGTAACCAAATCTGTGCATTTTATACTTTCATCAGTGTATTTTTGGCATTTTTTGTAAAATTCGCGCAGAACGAAATTCCAACTAATAATTAGAGAATATATGTCCAGCTATTGGCTGTTACCCTTAAAATGTCAATGTCACGTGAGCATTCAACCAATAAAAGCCAACAATTTCCGATTTTCAGTTGGAAACCAGTTTGAAATTGCCTCTACGAACAGACCTCTAAAAATCACGTGACACCATGATTATAAAATCGCATCGCGGTCACGTGACTTTTTGAATCATAACGCGTTTGGATCCAAAATCGCGAACCGAAAGAAAACTGCTCTAGAATTTTGTTCTGCACCTGAAAACTGTCAAATTCGATCCCATAGAGGTACAAAATAACGTAACATCATTGAAAAGTAATGAAATCAGTTTGACTTTGGTTGATCAGTGTATTTTTGGCATTTGTAACTTTTGGTTGTGTGTTTTTGACTTAATTTTAGTCTATTTTTAAATATGACAAACGTCAAAATCACAAAACCCCCTTAAAATCCAGTAAAATCAGCATAAACAGTACTAATAAACGTATTTTATAGCTTTATGAGTGGAATTTGACAGTTCTGACATTTGACCGTCAGTTACAATTCTGTATTTTGTTCCGTTCTGCATCTGGAAACTGTCAAATTCGATCCCATAGAGGTACAAAACAACGTAACATCATTGAAACGTAATGAAATCTGTTTGATTTTGGTTGAATGCATTTTATACCTTTATCAGGACATTTTTGTGTGTTTCTGAGTTATTTTTAGTCTATTTTTGAATATGACCCGTCTAAATCCTCTCCATAAAGCGACAAAATCACAAAACACTCTTAAAATCCAGTAAAATCAGTATTTTATAGCGTTTGACAGTTATAACATTTGGTTGTGTGTTTTTGACTTAATTTTAGTCTTAAAATACAGCACCAAACGTGATTTATAGCTTTATGAGTGGAATTTTGACAGTTATGACATTTGGTCAGTTCCCCTAAACCTGCAAACTATCAAATTCGGTCCCATAAAGCTACAAAACATATTTAAAAAGTAATAACACAATTAGTGTGTCTCAATTTACTTTGATTTTTGCTATTCAAATTGTCCCTTACTAAAACAATATAAATAATAGCTATTACACACGTCGTGAGTAATAGTTGAATAATATACTATTATTATAATTAATATACAGGGTGGTCCAGTTTTAAATGTCAATAATTCACCAATCCATATCCAATTAAAAAATAAGTTGACATTCATTATGTCATTTTCCTGAAAAGTTCAAATTTCTGTTTAAAAAATCGTTTTTTTT
The DNA here is from genome assembly GCF_016097725.1 of Ips typographus. NCBI lineage: Eukaryota > Metazoa > Arthropoda > Insecta > Coleoptera > Curculionidae > Ips > Ips typographus. The sequence continues at coordinate 5,712,537 of NC_138431.1, forward strand.
TTGTCATAACTGTCAGAAAGTTGGAGCAATATTGATGAAATTTGGAACAAACACTTTATTACACGTTATTACGGTTAAAGACCCAAAACTAACCCAAACCAAACTTAAAAATTGTCTTGGAAACGGAAAATTCACTTAGGAAGTTTAAAAAATATTATTGTAGCCAGTTTTCATAGTTTCCAGACAAACTGAAAGACTTTAGTTTTGAAAATTGTGTTTGTAAGCAGTTTTCATGCAAATCGAGAGACTTTAATACTAAAAATTGACTTGTAGACATAAAAACTACTTTTTCAAGAATTTGTTACTACAAATTCATACATTTAAACCTTAAAAATTGACTTGAACCCCAAAATGTGACTGAACTAATGAAAAGTGACATTAGAAGCTTAAAATTTGCATTTGAAGTAAGTTTTCATAATTTGAAGACAAATTTCAATATTTTAGTCTTGAAGATAGTCTTAGATGCAGGACATTGACATTAGATTCATGAAAATTGTCTTGAAAACGAACTTTTCGTGCTTTTTACTTTGCTTTTCATTTTCTTCGACTTCTGGACTATGTTTAGTGCTTCAAAACTGCTTTCAGCTTGAAAAATCGAGTTTCAAGACTATCTTCACCAAGTTATTGACATAGCAAACTTAAAAAATGGCATTCCAAGCTTTGTCACTATTAAATCGACTTCTAGACACCTCAGTGCTAAAAATTCGGGTATTTCTTAATAAACTAGACTGTTTTTAGTGTTTTAAGGCTGTTTTCAGTGCCTCAAATCCAGTTTCAAGACTATCTTTACAAAGTTTTTGACTTATCAGGCCTAAAAGCCAGTGTGTCCACTGACCATAGTCTTAAAAATGTTATTTCAAGCTTCTTCACTATTAAATTGACTTCTACACTCTTAGGTGCAATAAATTGTAGCACCTCTAAGAAATTCAGACTGTTTTTAGTGCTTTTTAAGACTGAAAAATCGAGTTTAAGACTATTTCCAAAAGTCAAGCTTCTTCAGTAATAAAAGTAAAAAATTTTGGTACCAAATGCTAGAAAAATAGTCTTGAGAACTAATTTTTAGAAATAAAATAGTCCGAAAATTTAATTCACTTCTAGACTTGTTGTCCAGTCCAGAAAATTGAGTTGTACACCAATTAAAGTCTTGAAAATATACTTTTGGACTCTCTTTAGTTTTAGTAAAGTCAGTTCTAGCATTAAAAGTCAACTTTTATATTATTTTTAGTAGTAAAAAATGAGTTTCATGCACAATACAATCTTTGTCTTGATTTCCGGACTTTTTTTAGTTCTTGAATGCCAGTTTCAGACACTCAACCAGGATGGCAGTCTGAGAAAGCGAATCAAAGACCATTCCTAATAGTAACACATCATTCAATAAGTCCCGGGACTAACCCACAGGTGGCACTACAAATCGCATTTTTAAATTTTTCCCTTGAAGTACCATCTTTCAAACGACAGCTGTCAAATCCTGAGCTCATTCCCTCCAATATTTTGTTGGTGAGAATTTTTTAAAGTGAACAACTTTTGTGTTTTTTTTAAAACATGGAAAAAAGTGATTTTCGTGTGCTGATTAAACACTGTTTCCTGATGGGAAAAAACACCGTCCAAACAGAACAATGGCTTGAAAAATGTTACGGGGACTCTTCTCCATCGAAAACAACGATTTGTAGGTGGTTTGCTGATTTTAAACGCGGTCGTACAGACACAAATGACGCTGAACGGTCTGGACGCCCAAATTCGGCTGTTGTTCCAGAAAACATCAAAAAAATCCACAAAATGATATTGTCTGATCGTAAACTGAAAGTGAGTGAGATAGCTGAGGCCTCAAAGATATCAGAAGGTAGTGTGTTAACAATTTTGCATGAATATTTGGGTATGCGAAAGCTCACTATTGACCAAAAACAACAACGAATTGATGATTCAGAGCGCTGTTTGGAGCTGTTTAACCGTAATAAAAAGGATTTTTTGCGTCGATATGTGACCATGGACGAAACCTGGATCCACCACTACACACCTGAATCAAAACGGCAGTCATCTGAGTGGACTGGACCCGGCGAAAGCCGTCCAAAGCGACCAAAAACGCAACAATCGGCTGGCAAGGTTATGGCCTCTGTATTCTGGGATACACACGGTATATTGTTCATTGACTATTTGGAAAAGGGAAAAACAATCAACAGCGACTATTATTGTGCATTATTGGACCGATTGAAGGATGAAATCGCACTAAAACGGCCCCATATGAAGAAGAAAAAGATTCTCTTTCATCAAGACAATGCACCGTGTCACAAGTCCATAAAAACGAAGGTCAAATTCAACGAATTGCTTCCCCACTCACCGTATAGTCCAGACCTGGCCCCCAGCGACTACTGGCTGTTTTCAGACCTCAAAAAAATGCTCCAGGGAAAGAAATATCAATCAAATGAGGAAGTCATCGCTGAAACTGAAGCGTATTTTGAGGCCAAGGAAAAATCGTTCTATAAACATGGTATAGAAAAGTTGGAATGATTGTATCACTCTAGAAGGGAACTATATTGATGAATAAAGACGAATTTCATGAAAAATAATTGTTTTTCTTAGTTGGTCCCGGGACTTATTGAATGAAGTGTTAAAAAGCAAGTTTTTAGACATTGTATCTTCCTTAGGAAACGTTGTTCAGAAAAATGACATAATGCAAGTCAACTTATTTTTTGATTAGCTATCAAATGGTGAATTATTGACACTTAAAACTAGACATATTGACAACATAATTGTGAGGAAATTTGATTTATATATTGGTACCGTGCATTTTCCTGATGTGCGAATTTAAAAGTCCCCCACTAACAAACCTGTCATCGCACAAATGACAGCCGTAAGGCCGTTCGCCAGTATGATAGCGCATGTGTACTTTCAAAGGGGTGCGCTGAGTAAATCGTTTAGGACAAAACGTGCACTCGTACGGTCGCTGTCCCGTGTGGGTGCGCATGTGCAATTTCAACGTTGTCCGCAAACCAAACGATTTACCGCACTCGGTACACTCCAACGGTTTGATACCTTGATGGATGTAGGTGTGGTCCCTTAAAGAACGTTTCGAATTCACCTTTTTACCGCACAAGTGACACACGTAGCTCTGTCCTCCATTTTCGTGTTTACGCCACATGTGATGTTTCAAATACTTGGTTTGCAGAAAGGTTTTGTCGCAAATTTGACATTTTATGTTCGTGTCCGAGCCGTAGTCGTCGGCATGTCGTGCCATGTGCCCTAAAATTGCAATAATTAAGCTAAAATCGATTAAAAAAAAGTAAATTGTTACCTTGTAGGGCCGCTTTATCGTAACAGCTACGTCCGCATATGTTACACACGTGATTACCCGGTCCGTGTTTGAATCCCATGTGATTGGAGTACTCCTGATTGGTCACAAATCCCATTTGACATTCCTCGCATTTGGCTACGTATTGTTTCAAGTGGCGTTTTTTGTGCACGTTTAGACTTCCCTTAGTTTTGAGATGGAGACCGCAAATTTCACACTCAAACTTTGGTTTCGTCATCGATTTGGAATATCTCGATTTGGTCCTGAAAGAATTTTTACACATTTCAAGAAATGTACAGGTTTTTTTGCCCGACAAAATGCAATCACACAGTTTTACACACTTACCTTACCATATAACAGTTAAGGAAATTACTAAGAATTGTCAGATTTGAAAGTTATCATTCTTCCTACTTTTCCTCTTGGGTTTATACAGCGCACAATGCATAACTTAATGCATAACATTCCACAAGAAATCAGAAAAGGTAATACTACACATTTTTATTTGGAATTGAGAATATACTTACTGCAAAGTGAGGGCAAGACGTTGTTTTGGGCTAATTGGATTTTTTGTCTTGTTTTTCCTGCAGGAATGGCCCCTCAAGAGCTAATAACTTGTGGAACATTCTGGAGTCATACGAGTATATTTGAAAAACTGCTCTGCATCATGTTTTTCCTGCAAACTGAACTATTTTCACAAAAACACTATGTTCATTGCGTTTTCTATTCATAGGTCGCGTTTTAAACCTCCGTATTCTCCTTTTCTTGAAGTAGAAGCCCCAATTGTTGCCAAGGTTCCATCTGCAATTGTTTAATAAATTCTTGATGTAAAGAGAAACTAGCTCTAGATAATTTTTACCACTAAACTCTGTTTTTTCCGTAGACACTTCAACAGTTTTTATTGCACTAAATGACCAAAAAATCACACAAAATCAACAACAAACCACAATTCTTGAACAATCCAAATCCACCATTTATAAACAAAACAATAACACGATACAATGACGGACGGCGGATGTCAAAATATGACATTACAAAATTTATAAAAAATATCAAGTAGGCCATATTTTCAGCGCGCTGTTGCCAAAATCCAGCACCGTCGACAAAATTAATTTTGTTCTTGGATTATTTTGGATATTTGAAATAGCTTTTAATCAAATGTCAAATTTTGTGTCTTCATGGCCTCCTATTTAAGATGGAGCTCTAGATTTATAATGTTTTCCGTGGAATAATCCAAGAACAAAATTAATTTTGTCGACGGTGCTGGATTTGGGCAACAGCGCGCTGAAAATATGGCCTACTTGATATTTTTTTTGTTTACTGTCTTTGTCCCGCGCATGCGATTACCTACGTTTCTCTGTCATCTGTCAGTTGTCAGTTAGTCTGTTTGTATAAAAACAATGAATTACTACTATTTATATATTACTAAATATGCCCATGTCGATTTTTCAAGTGATAGTTTAGTTGTGCTCTTGAAATGAACGCTGCCGAGCATATATCACAAACAAACGGCATTTCCCCGGTGTGAGTGCGTAAGTGAGCTTTCAAAGGCCCGCGTTGCGTAAAACACTTACCGCACTCGTTGCACTTGTGCGGTCTCTCGCCGGTGTGCGTGAGCAAATGCTGTTTCAAAGTGCTATCCAGCACGAAACACTTTTGGCACAACGGACACTGCAACGGCCTCAGTCCCTCGTGCAACAGTTTGTGGCCTTTGAGGCTGCGCAACGACTTGACCTCTTTACCGCACAGATCGCAAATGTACTTTTCCCCGCCGTTTTCGTGTTTCCGGTGATAGTGATGCTTCAATCCGCGCTCTTGGGCGAATTTTTTGCCGCAGTGTTCGCACGCATACTTTTCTACGTGGTAGCCGTCCTCGTGGGTGCGCAAATGTCCGGTGAGGGAGGCTTTGTCCACGCAGGTGCGTCCGCACACGAAACAGATCAAAGTTTCTCGGTTTCTGTTGTGTTTTTTGTAATTGTGCGCCTCAAATTCTTGTTTAGTGACAAATCCGCGATTGCAATCTGCGCATCTGGCCACAAACTGGTTTGAGTGTCGGTTCATGTGATCCAGGAAACCGTGTTTGGTTTTGAACACTTTGGGACATTGATTGCAATGAAACTGACGGCTCTGTTCGTGCACTGATTGGATGTGGTTTTTCACTTCTTGGGCTCGTTTGAAAGCTCGTTGACACACTGGACACGTGTACGGCCTGTCCTGTCGATGGCAGATCATGTGTTTCTTCATAAGACGGTTGTTGCCAAATAATTTACCGCACAGCGGACACTGAGTCGATTTAAAGTTGCTAGTTTGGTATTCTTGCAATATCACAGACAAAACGTTGCACCTACAAGTTTACATTATTAGATTAAGACGATCAATGAATATTTAAATAATACTTGCATGTCTCCACTTTTAACCACACTAAGGACACACAAAGTCAACAATGGCTAATTTAATCAGTCAACAAAACAATAATAATTAAATATTAAATAAAAACTCTGAATTAAACAACCAAAAATCCATAAAAACCCTTGACTTAGAATAATACCACCTAAACAAGGTTTGGACTGTTATTAAGCTTAATTTCTTAGCTTCTGGTTGATGGACAAAAGTACTCTATACAGGGTGGAAAAGTGAAATTTTCAATTATTAATAAAATTTTTTTTTCGGTTGGTTTTAACACGTTTTTGACTCAAGAACAATCTCGAATTAAGACAGTAGCTTTAAACTGTCATTTTAAATCACGTGTAGATCCCATATTATGTGGTCCCTTGACCGACAGAACCATACAGGGTGTTTAGAGGCTGGACACCCTGTAAGGTCATACCAAATATGGGGCTTGTCCTGAAAAATTCTCAAATTATGTAACAGATAACGTTGTTTTAATATTTATTAGTAAAGTGACTGTAATTTAATATTTTTTTTCCACACGTTCTTGTTTCACTTTTTTTTGCACGCACTTCTTTGACACCCTGTATAAGGCAGTTAGAGTGGATTAAAGCAAAACATTTTTACATCAGTAAAAAGCCAATAAACCAAGCCCAATGACAGTCCGAACCGCATTAAAATCTCTTGATTCGTTTCGATACGGCGAGGAGTTAAAAATGACCCAAAAAATCACGTGACGAGCAGTTTAGTTGGAATTTTACCTTTCTTAAATGACGTCTTTTAGCATCTTAACACGTAAAATGGCAGAAAAACATTGACATTTACTGTCACTTAAACGTAAATAGAAGCCAAAGTTAATGTAGTACGTCAAAAATGTATTGCTACAATGATGTGCAATCTTGAAGTGAATTTAAGCAGACCAAAAAGCATATCTGTCTATTCCTAAGAAAATGATGCAAATATAACATGAGATATTGGTTTTAAATGGAAATTTAAAATGGAATAACAGTTTTTTATCATTTTTCCAACGACGTTTTTCATTTCGTCGTTACTATTACCCTGAGGAGGATAGAACCGGTCAAAACGTGATGCAAAACCAAAAAAAACCAGACTTTTGACACCTCAGAGCTTCGTTTTGCAATATTTCAGTCCCAAGAAGAGCTACAAACATCACATTTGGTGCAATTTTTAGATTTTTTCATGATTTTTCCAACAACATTATTCATTTTGTCGTTATTATTACCCTGAGGAGGATAGAACCGGTCAAAACGTGATGAAAAACTAAAAAAAACCAGACTTTTGACACTTTAGCTTAATTTTGCAATATTTCAGTCCCAAGAAGAGCTACCAACATCACATTTGGTGCAATTTTTAGATTTTTTCATGCTTTTTCCAATAAAACATTCCATTTTGTCGTTACTATCACCCTGAGGAGGTTAAAAGCAGCAAAACGTGTGCAAAACCCCAACAACTTGAATTTTGACACTTTAGGTTTACTTTGCAATATGAAGAGTTACAAAGATCATATCTAGTGCAATTTTTGAAGTTTTTTTATGATTTTTCCAACAACGTTTTTCATTTTGTCGTTACTATTACCCTGAGGAGGATAGAACCGGTCAAAACGTGATGAAAAACTAAAAAAAACCAGACTTTTGACACTTTAGCTTCATTTTGCAATATTTCAGTCCCAAGAAGAGCTACAAACATCACATTTAGTGCAATTTTTAGATTTTTTCATGCTTTTTTCAATAAAACATTCCATTTTGTCGTTACTATCACCCTGAGGAGGTTAAAAGCAGCAAAACGTGTGCAAAACCCCAACAACTTGAATTTTGACACTTTAGGTTTACTTTGCAATATGAAGAGTTACAAAGATCATATCTAGTGCAATTTTTAGAGTTTTTTACGATTTTTCTAATGAAGTTTTTCATTTTGTCGTTACTATCACCCTGAGGAGGATAGAACCGGTCAAAACGTGATGCAAAACTAAAAAAAAAACAGACTTTTGACACTTTAGCTTCATTTTGCAATATTTCAGTCCCAAGAAGAGCTACAAACATCACATTTGGTGCAATTTTTAGATTTTTTCATGCTTTTTCCAATAACTGATTCCATTTTGTCGTTACTATTACCCTGAGGAGGTTAAAAGCAGTCAAAACGTGTGCAACACTCCAACAACCTGAATTTTGACACTTCAGGTTTACTTTACAATATGAAGAGTTACAAAGATTATATCTAGTGCAATTTTTAGAGTTTTTTATGATTTTTATAATAAAGTTTTTCATTTTGTCGTTACTATCACCCTGAGGAGGATAGAACCGGTCAAAACGTGATGCAAAACCAAAAAAAAACAGACTTTTGACACTTTTTAGCTTCAATTTGCAATATTTCAGTCCCAAGAAGAGCTACAAACATCACATTTAGTGTAATTTTTAGATTTTTTCAATAACGTATTCCATTTTGTCGTTACTATTACCCTGAGGAGGATACAACCGGTCAAAACGTGATGCAAAACTAAAAAAAAAAACGATTTTTGACACTTAAGCTTCATTTTTCTCATCTGGATCACATCCAGTGCAATTTTTTGATTTTTTCATGCTTTTTTCAATAACATATTCCATTTAGTTATGCATATTACTCTGAAGAGGTGAAAAGCGGTCAAAACGTGTGCAAACCTGAATTTTCACAGTTTACTTTGCAATATTTGTAATTTTGTATTTATAACTCTTTATGGTGCTTCAGGGTAATTCTTAGAATTTTTCATGCTTTGTTTAGTATTGAAAATTACTATTTAATCTGCTTGTAACTTTAGCTAGTTTCTTGATATTGAATTGATATTCAAGATTAGTCATTTTTAGGTTAAAATTTCTGATCTAATTCAAGACCTGCTTGACGTCATTTAAAATAAGTAAAATAAAGACTTTACCATCATAATTCTAAACTAAACAGACTGACTTGACGGGTTTACCATGCACACCTCTCATGTGGACTTTCAAAGGGGTGGCCTGGGTGAATCCTTTACCGCACTCGTGACATTCAAAAGGTCTCTGACCAGTGTGGGTGCGCACGTGCTGCTTCAAAAAATCGCTTCTCGTGAAAGCCTTGTCGCAGTACTGGCAACTGTACGGTTTCACGCCTAAAAATTTGAAATATAACCGCCTGCCTGTTTTCCCTTAAAAGTACACGCGTATTTTTAAAGTCCACAGTTTAGGTATTGTTGCCAACATAAGCACCACAATTTTATAAAAAGTGCTGATGAATTAATGGTGGATCCAACTGTCACTGTCTTTTAAGTCAACATAAATCTGTGATGAAAACAACATAACCTCAACTTTCCACCAAGCCTCAGAGCTGATGGATTTGTTGATTTCATGTTGGAAGTCAATTTTGACCAATCACAATGTAAGCTTTTTTGAGGTTATGTATTAGCCTTTCCGGCATTTCTTATTGTTTGTTGATTAAACAAACAAAAATAATGTTGCCAACCAGCTTAACAGTTCCAACGCAATCTCAACAAAATCATTCTCTGACGTCATTCATCACAACTTAATGTTGACTTTAAAAATACGCGTAAACTTAACGTACCTGCGTGAATTTTCAGGTGATCTTTTAAACTGTGCCGCCATCTGAACTCTTGTCCGCAAATGTCGCAAACTTGAGGCGTTAGATTGTGAAGCAGTCTGACGTGACGTTCCTGGCTGATTTTCCTATCGAACATTTTGCCGCACAACTGACAAGGATATTCGCCAGTTTCGCCGTGGACGTTTTCCATGTGACGTTTCACGTGCCCTAAACAACACACAAACGTTACAGTTTCGCTTAAGCTTGGTTCACGTGAATCCGGAACATTCGCGGAATGCGGACAGCGGAAAATGCCAGAAGTTTGAAAAGACAGTCAGCAACAAAATCGCCTGTAAAACCCACTTGGAATGAGAAAATGACAGTTTTAAGCACATTTTTGGAATCCTCATTAAATTTCTTATCCAATAACCTAAAAAAAATCACAAAATTCGGTACAGTCGGGGAGAAAAGTGGTGTCAAAGTTTGAACTGGCAGAAACACAGTTTGAAAGGACAGTCAAGGACAAAATCGCCTGTAAAACCCATTTGTGGTGTGAAAATGACAGTTTTAAGCACATTTTTGGAATCCTTATTAAATTTCCTATCCAATAGTCTAAAAAACACTAAAAAATCGAGTATAGTCAGTTAGAAAAACAGTGTCAAAGTTTGAACTAACAGAAACACAGTTTGAAAAGACAGTCAAGGACAAAATCGCCTGTAAAATCCACCTGTAGTGTGAAAATGATAGTTTTAAGCACATTTTTGGAATCCTTATTATTTCCTATCCAATAGCCTAAAAAAACACTACCAAATTGAGTACAGTCAGAGAGAAAAACAGTGTCAAAATTTGAACTAACAGAAACATAGTTTGAAAGGACAGTCAAGGACAAAATCGCCTGTAAAACCCACTTGTAGTGTGAAAATGATAGTTTTAAGCACATTTTTGGAATCCTCATTAAATTTCCTATCCAATAGTCTAAAAAAACACTAAAAAATCGAGTATAGTCAGTTAGAAAAACAGTGTCAAAGTTTGAACTGCTAGAAACACAGTTTGAAAGGACAGTCAAGGACAAAATCGCCTGTAAAACCCATTTGTGGTGTGAAAATTACAGTTTTAAGCACATTTTTGGAATCCTCATTAAATTTCCTATCCAATAGCCTAAAAAAATATCACTAAATTCGGTACAGTCAGGGAGAAAAGTGCTGCCAAAGTATGAAAACACAGTCAGCGACAAAATCGTTTGTTAAACTCACTTAGAGTGAGAAAATGACAGTTTTAAACACATTTTTGGAATCCTCATTAAATTTCCTATCTATTAACCTAAAAAAACACTACCAAATTGAGTACAGTCAGAGAGAAAAACAGTGTCAAAGTTTGAACTAACAGAAACACAGTTTGAAAGAACAGTCAAGGACAAAATCGTCTGTAAAACCCATTTATGGTGTGAAAATGACAGTTTTAAGCACATTTTTGGAATCCTCATTAAATTTCCTATCCAATAGTCTAAAAAAACACTAAAAAATCGAGTATAGTCAGTTAGAAAAACAGTGTCAAAATTTGAACTGCTAGAAACACAGTTTGAAAGGACAGTCAAGGACAAAATCGCCTGTAAAGCCCATTTGTGGTGTGAAAATGACAGTTTTAAGCACATTTTTGGAATCCTCATTAAATTTCCTATCCAATAGTCTAAAAAAACACTAAAAAATCGAGTACAGTCAGAGAGAAAAACAGTGTCAAAGTTTGAACTAACAGAAACATAGTTTGAAAGGACAATCAAGGACAAAATCGCCTGTAAAACCCATTTGTGGTGTGAAAATGACAGTTTTAAGCACATTTTTGGAATCCTCATTAAATTTCCTATCCAATAGTCTAAAAAAACACAAAAAAATCGAGTATAGTCAGTTAGGAAAACAGTGTCAAAGTTTGAACTGCTAGAAACACAGTTTGAAAGAACAGTCAAGGACAAAATCGCCCGTAAAACCCATTTGTGGTGTAAAAATGACAGTTTTAAGCACATTTTTGGAATCCTCATTAAATTTCCTATCTATTAACCTAAAAAACACTACCAAATTGAGTACAGTCAGAGAGAAAAACAGTGTCAAAGTTTGAACTAACAGAAACATAGTTTGAAAGGACAGTCAAGGACAAAATCGCCTGTAAAACCCATTTGTGGTGTGAAAATGACAGTTTTAAGCACATTTTTGGAATCCTCATTAAATTTCCTATCCAATAGTCTAAAAAAACACTAAAAAATCGAGTATAGTCAGTTAGAAAAACAGTGTCAAAGTTTGAACTGCTAGAAACACAGTTTGAAAGGACAGTCAAGGACAAAATCGCCTGTAAAACCCATTTGTGGTGTGAAAATGACAGTTTTAAGCACATTTTTGGATTCCTCATTAAATTTCCTAATTCATTCCGCACCCCGCGCTCCTTTATAATTCCGGATACACGAGAACCGAGCTTTAGAAATACGTTTTCACAAACCTTTAGTCAAATCCTTGCCGCAAACAAAACAAATAGTCCGCTGCTTTTCGGTTTGGTGGCGATTTTTCACGTGCTGCACATAATCAGCGTTACAAACGAATCCCTGATTGCACTCCTCACAGTGCACCACAAACTCTTTGAGATGTCTTCTGCGATGCAACTGCAGATTTTTGGACCGTTTAAACTTCTTGTTGCAGTGATCGCACTCGAACAAGTACGGCAATGCTTCGTGGACCTGAAGGTGGCTTTTCAAACCGTAATTTGAACCGAAACTTTTGTCGCAATGCGGACATTTAAACAATCTCAACATGCTGTTTAAATGATAGTGAATGTGTCGTTTCAGGTAACGCTTGTTTGCGAACACTTTTAAACACTCATTGCACTGGAAGTTTTTTACGGACAAATCTGGACTTTGAGGCTTTATCACCACCTGGCATATGGTGCTTGGTAACCTACAAGTTTAGTTGTGATTAATGTGAAACATTGGTTTTTTTAATACTTGTAATGTCAGAGTGATGAGGGTAGGGAATTTTCGAAAAACAGCAACATTTAAGAGTGTTTAATTCGTTTATGTTGACTCAAAGATTTCCGCGAACTAAACGTCATACTGCACTCATTACATTCGAACGGTTTGCGTCCTGAATGTAAATTCATGTGCCCTTCAAACACGTTTTTGCGTATGAAACACTTTCCGCACTCTGCGCAAGTGTACGGTGCCACGCCACTTTCGGGATGCCTGCGCAGATGACATTTCAGGAAACCGTTCATCAAGAAGCGTTTTCCGCAATACGGACACTCGAACGGTTTCTCGTCGTTGTGGATTTTCAGGTGCAATTCCAATCCTCGTACCGAACGAAATATTTTCCCGCACACCTGACACTGTTTGGTGGCGTTTTCGTTGTGCCATTCCTGGTTGTGTCGTTTGAGATTGTGGTAAAACTTTCCGCACGGTTCGCACTTTTCCAGAGCATCAGCGCGATCGATACGGTGTCTTCGCATGTGTCCCCATAAGCTTTGCTTATCCTGCAGGCTTTTACCGCACTGGGTGCATATGCAACGGTCTGTCGAATGTTTTTCCATGTGGTGCACTAAAGTGGACTGTCTGAAAAATGATTGGTCGCATTTGGTGCACCGGAACGGTTTGCTACTGGACAAATGGTCTCTGAAGTGCAATATCGATCCGGCTACCGTAAGGTGTTCCTTGTCGCACACCGGACACCCTATTTTACCACCATCTGTCACTCTACCGTGCACTGAGAGCCAGTGTTCGTTCCTGGTTTGTCGATTGTCAAATTTGCGTTTACAGAAATAACATTCCACACATTTTCTTCTTCCTTTTGGCTTCAAGTAATCTTCGTCACTTTGGTTGGGAGAGACGACAATAACGATGGAATTGGACTCATCGCCTAACGAAAATTTGATTTCATCCTCTTGATCACCGTCTACGATTACTTCAATATTTGACATCCTAAAAATCAACATTTTTAACACGTTCACAGTCTAAATGCTTCTAGAGCAGTTTCAAAAGTTTCTAAAACCGTCTACATGATTTCAAACGCTTTGAAAGCAGTCTAGAACCTTAAACTGTCCAAACACCTTCCAAATCCTCCTCAAGTAGTCTAAAAAGGTTTTAAAACACTACAGAAATGCTTCTAAAGCAGTCAAAATGCTTTTAGAACACTCTAAAGGCTTCCAAATGATCTTCACCCAGTCTACAAGCTCTCAAAACATTTCCAGACAGTTTAAAGAGTCTGTATGCTTCTAAAGCGGTTTAAAAGCTTCTATGAGTTTCTAGAATCGTTCACAAGTTTTCAAATAGTTTAAAAAAGCAGTCCGAAAACCTTCAATGATTTTTAAACTCTCCAGAATCCTTGCAAATGCTTCTAAAGTAGTCTAAAAAGACTTCAAAATGAAAACACAGTCAGCGACAAAATCGTCTGTTAAACTCACTTGGAGTGAGAAAATGACAGTTTTAAGCACATTTTTGGAATCCTCATTAAATTTCCTATCCAATAGTCTAAAAAAACACTAAAAAATCGAGTATAGTCAGTTAGAAAAACAGTATCAAAATTTGAACTAACAGAAACACAGTTTGAAAGGACAGTCAAGGACAAAATCGCCTGTAAAACCCATTTGTGGTGTGAAAATGACAGTTTTAAGCACATTTTTGGAATCCTCATTAAATTTCCTATCCAATAGTCTAAAAAAACACTAAAAAATTGAGTACAGTCAGAGAGAAAAACAGTGTCAAGTTTGAACTAACAGAAACACAGTTTGAAATAACAGTCAAGGACAAAATCGCCTGTAAAACCCATTTGTGGTGTGAAAATGACAGTTTTAAGCACATTTTTGGAATCCTCATTAAATTTCCTATTTATTAACCTAAAAAAACACTACCAAATTGAGTACAGTCAGAGAGAAAAACAGTGTCAAAGTTTGAACTAACAGAAACACAGTTTGAAAGGACAGTCAAGGACAAAATCGCCTGTAAAACCCATTTGTGGTGTGAAAATGACAGTTTTAAGCACATTTTTGGAATCCCCATTAAATTTCCTATCCAATAGTCTAAAAAAACACTAAAAAATCGAGTATAGTCAGTTAGAAAAACAGTGTCAAAATTTGAACTGCTAGAAACACAGTTTGAAAGCACAGTCAAGGACAAAATCGCCTGTAAAACCCATTTGTGGTGTGAAAATGACAGTTTTAAGCACATTTTTGGAATCCTCATTAAATTTCCTATCCAATAGTTTAAAAAAAACACTAAAAAATCGAGTATAGTCAGAGAGAAAAACAGTGTCAAGTTTGAACTAACAGAAACACAGTTTGAAAGGACAGTCATGGACAAAATCGCCTGTAAAACCCACTTGGAATGAGAAAATGACAGTTTTAAGCACATTTTTGGAATCCTCATTAAATTTCCTATCCAATAGTCTAAAAAAACACAAAAAAATCGAGTATAGTCAGTTAGAAAAACAGTGTCAAAATTTGAACTGCTAGAAACACAGTTTGTAAGGACAGTCAAGGACAAAATCGCCTGTAAAACCCATTTGTAGTGTGAAAATGACAGTTTTAAGCACATTTTTGGAATCCTCATTAAATTTCCTATTTATTAACCTAAAAAAACACTACCAAATTGAGTACAGTCAGAGAGAAAAACAGTGTCAAAGTTTGAACTAACAGAAACACAGTTTGAAAGGACAGTCAAGGACAAAATCGCCTGTAAAACCCATTTGTGGTGTGAAAATGACAGTTTTAAGCACATTTTTGGAATCCCCATTTAATTTCCTATCCAATAGTCTAAAAAAACACTAAAAAATCGAGTATAGTCAGTTAGAAAAACAGTGTCAAAATTTGAACTGCTAGAAACACAGTTTGAAAGCACAGTCAAGGACAAAATCGCCTGTAAAACCCATTTGTGGTGTGAAAATGACAGTTTTAAGCACATTTTTGGAATCCCCATTAAATTTCCTATCCAATAGTCTAAAAAAACACTCAAAAATCGAGTATAGTCAGTTAGAAAAACAGTGTCAAAATTTGAACTGCTAGAAATACAGTTTGAAAGGACAGTCAAGGACAAAATCGCCTGTAAAACCCACTTGTATTAACACTATTCCGTCCAAAATACTACAGAAACTCCAAAATGCTTCTAAAGCAGTCGAAAGTCTTTCGAAACAGTCTAGAAGATTCTAAATGCTCTTCAACTAGTCTCTAGAAGCTCTAGAAGATTTCAAAACACTCTAAAAGCTTTTCCAAATGCCTCTAAAGCAGTCGGAAGTCCTTCGAAACAGTCTAGAAGCTCCCAAAAGTTTTCAAAACAGTCTAAAAGCTTCAAAAACATTCTAGAACTGTCTCAGAATTTCCAAATTCCTCTAAAGCATTCCAGAACCTTCAGGATACACTTTAAGCTCTCCAAAACCCTTTCAAATGATCCCCAAGTAGTTCAAAAAAATTCCCTGATCTCTGAAAGAGTTTTGAGCTTTTTCAATGCTTTTTTTCAAGTTTTTAGTACTTTTTAATCAGTGATTGCTTTTTTTATTGCCATCAACCACCAGTTTGTGCACTTTTCGTCTGTGTATGTTCAGTCTTTGCCTGGAAGCGAACGAATTCAAACACAAATCGCAAGCAAACGGTTTCTCGCCCGAATGTCCGCGCATGTGCACCACCAGCGACGGTTTCTGCGTGTACCGTTTACCGCACACGTTGCACACGAACGGTTTTTCGCCCGTGTGGCTGCGCACGTGCAACGTCAAATGTTGTTTGCGCACGAAACTTTTTCCGCACCCCTCGTAGGTGCATCGGTGCGGTTTTTCGCCCTTGTGACGCATCGTGTGCAATTTCAGGTCGAAATTGTGCCAAAACTTTTGCCCGCACAAATCGCACACGTAATTGGCCGTGCACTCCGTGCGGTGCACCCTGTAGTGACGCTGAATGCTCGCGTAGGATTTGTTGCACACCATACACTCGGTGGATTTGATTGGTTTGGATGATTGGTGACGTAGTTGGTGTCTTCGCAAATAACTGGCTGCGGCAAATCTTTTGCCGCACTGGTCGCAGAAAAAGTTGCGTTCGTGCGCCTGTAGGTGGAGTTCCAAATATTTGCGATTCGTTACGGTTGTGAGACACAGAGGGCAGTTCAAGTTACTCAACGAGTCGTGTATGGTTTTTACGTGAAGCACCAAAGATGATTTCTTTTTAAAGTGTTTTCCGCAAGTGAAGCACTTCAAACTGCAAAGTAAAACAAAGCAGTAATTGCATTCAAATCAAAAAAACAGGGTGGTCCAGTTTTATGTCATTTTTGTCTGTCAAAAAAATCGTTTTTTGCTACAACTGTCAGACTGAATTACTTGTTGTCGTGAATGACATTTCATTCAAAAAATGTCGAAACTAACTTTACCTGGCTTATTGCAATTACTTTAAAATGTTTCAAAAGGATCAAAATCTGGTCATCTGGGAGGTTTACGAGTTAATTTTGACACTGAAAATAGTCAAAAATGTTGTTAAATGTACTAATTTTTGCTGACTGAATTTTTTAGACTATAGGTAATGTAAAAGTGAACCAAATTTGTACTGAATAGTCTAAAAACTTGTCAATTACTGCTAGGAATAATCTTAAAATTCGTTTTTTCAGACTATAACAGTCCAAATTAAATTTTCGAACCAATTCAATTCTAAAAATTAGTTTTCAAGACTAGTATCTTAGCATTTAGTGCCAAAATTTGTTTTTTCATTTCTAAATAGTCTGAAACTGGATTTTTTACTCTTACAACACTAAAAACAGTCCAATTTAGAAGTTTTTAGTAAGAAATACTCCAATTTTTTGCACTGATGAGTATAGAAGTCAATTTAATAATCGAGAAGCTTGAAATGACATTTTCAAGACTATGGACAGTGTACAAACTGGCTTTCAGGTCTGATAAGTCAAAAACTTAGTGAAAATAGTCTTAAAACTCGATTTTTTACCCTTACAACACAAAAAACAGTCTAATTTAGAAGTTTTTAGTAAGAAATACTCCAATTTTTTGCACCCATGAGTATAGAAGTCAATTTAATAATCGAGAAGCTTGAAATGACATTTTCAAGACTATGGACAGTGTACAAACTGGCTTTCAAGCCTGATAAGTCAAAAACTTAGTGAAAATAGTCTTAAAACTCGATTTTTTACTCTTACAACACTAAAAACTGTCCAATTTAGAAGTTTTTAGTAAGAAATACTCCAATTTTTTGCACCAATAAGTATAAAAGTCAATTTAATAATGGAGAAGCTTGAAATGACATTTTCAAGACTGTGGACAGTGTACAAATTGGTTGTTAAGCCTGATAAGTCAAAAACTTAGTGAAGATAGTCTTAAAACTCAGAAGAAGATAGTCTTGAAACACTTTTTAGTGTCCAAATCAATGTTCAAGGTTTAAATGTGTGAATTTGTATTAAAAAATTCGAAAAAAAGTAGTTTTTCATGTCTACAAGTCAATTTATGTAAAAACTGACTACTCAGACAGTTTTTAAGCCTCTCAAGTCAATTTTCAAAAGGAAAAATCCGGGAAACTATGAAAACTGACTACAAACATATTTTTTAAGCTTCCTAAGACAATTTTTAAGTTAGATTGGGTTGGTTTTTGGATAAGCAAAGTTTCAAATCAGAAATTTCTAAGAGATACTTTTTTTTTCACACTAAAACAAGGAAATTAAAAAAAACTGTCATTTTTGAAAAATATACAGTGATGTAGAAAAAAAGACAAAACAACGAAAACAATCTCCCTGTATCTACGCCACTGGACAATTTTGACAAACCTCCAACTAATAATCAGAGAAATATGTCCAGCAATGTCAATGTCACGTGAGCGTAATCAGGGAAATGGAAACATTCATTGGCTCACAAGTCAGAAAACGTCATAGTCACGTGAACATTCAACCAATGAAAAGTTTCAGATCCAAACGCGTTATGATTCAAAAGTCACGTGACCTCCATGTGATTTTATAAAAAGGGTGTCACGTGATTTTTTTCATCGCAACGAGTTCTGACAGTTAGAGCAAAAAAAAATTAAACTGAACTTTGAAAGACTGATGTATCTTCGTTATTCAGGAAAATTACATAATGCATGTCAACTTATTTTTTGATGGTGAATTATGGTGATTTAAAACTGAACCACCCTGTACAATAAGTAAGGATGTGGGAAGTAAGAATGTAAAAAATACTGAATTAAAGTCTTAAATTTAATTAATATCTTCAGTTGTCCAAACATTTGTACTGGACTTCAGGTGAATGTCTTAGTTTTCGGGACAGCGTGTTGACCACGAATATGCGCAGTCAGATACTTTCGTCCCGTGAAAGCTTTCGAACAAAACTGACACTGAAACGGCCTTTCTCCAGTGTGCACGTTAGCGTGGTGTTCGTACAGACTTTTCTTGATAAAAGTTTTACCGCACTCCACGCACTCAAACGGTTTCACGTTACTTTCCGGATGGGTTCGCAAATGTTGCCGCAGAAACGTGTTCAAAATGAACGCTTTGCCGCAAAACTCGCACACAAACGGTTTCTCGCCCCTGTGCACCATAACGTGAAACTTCAATCCGTCTTTACCCCTAAAAAACTTGCCGCAATATTCGCATTTGTAGTTTTGCCCGTCGTTTTCGTGTACCGCCTTAAAGTGCCTTTTCAAATCCGAGAAGGATTTCTGACACAATTGACACTGTTCCGGAGGAGGTCGTTTGTAATCGGGATCGTGTAATTTCATGTGATTTCTCATGTTGCCCTTATCAGAAATTCTAGCCCCGCAAACGTCACACACGTGTTTCTTACCGTAGTGCTTTGAATCGATGTGTTTGTTTAGGTAAAAATTGTTGAGAAAACCTTTGCCACACCGCTCGCAAAACACCTCGAATTGTTTCAAATGGCGTTTGCGATGCATTTCCAAGTTGCGTTTGTTCGTGAACATTTTGTCGCACAAATCACAAGGCAGTTTCACCAACTCCTCCTCACCGTGCAAAGTTTTAAAATGATAATCCAACACCCTTTGGTGTTTGAAGGTTTTACCGCACGCGGTGCACTGTAGAGGACGCTCGTCGCTGTGCACTATCATGTGTTTTTTCAGGCTGAACTCTCCCAAAAACGCTTTGCCGCACACCTCGCACTTTACTCGATACTGTTTGGAGTGTCGGTTTCGATGGACCACGCAATTTCGTTTGTTGCTGAAAATTTTACCGCAAATATCGCACGGGAAATTCTCCGGTTGTCCGTGAACCGTGCGCTCGTGATAGTCCAAAACTCTTTTGTGTTTAAAGGTTTTCTGGCAAACTGGACACTGCCACGGACGAACGGAACTGTGAACGATCAGGTGGTTTTTCAGTTTGCACCGTTGCTGGAACGGTTTCGAACAGTACGGACATTGATAACCTTCTTCCGATTTCAACACGGTAACCGTCTGGCCATCTACGAACTGAAAAGATGCTGAATCCTCTGTCTGATTTTGGGATTTGACTTTATTCAGCATTTTGTACTTTTTGTCCATCCCTAACCTACAAAATACACTGTTTAGTACAGGGTGTCTCATTATAAATGGCCCCCCCTTTATGATTTTAGAGATAAAAATGTTTATTCAAAAGTTGTAGAATTTGTTCTAAATATTCGAACGCAAACTACTTAAATTGTGTGACAGACTAAACTTAGGTTTTTTTAAATAGAACACCCTGTATATTATTCAACTGTTGAATAGGGCACATCGAGACGATTTCAACGATATACGGTTTGTTGGATTTATCTGTAATACTCTTCTTAAAAAATGAGAAAAAGTAAATTTTTCAAACCACCCTGTGACCGTTAATTCAAAACCAATCAGCTGCGCAACACTCTGGTTAAACGTCAATAACTCGGTTATTTGACAAGTGACAGTAAAAGTGATTAGAAATAAAATTGTAGCGGATATTTCAAGGTTTCCAAAAATGCTATTAAATCAAGTGATCGAGTTCACCGTTCGGCCGCTAGAGGGCGTCAAAGTTGACCGTTAATTCAAAACCAATCAGCTGCGCAACACTCGATTTAAACATCAATAACTCGGTTATATGACAAGTGACAGTAAAAGTGATTAGAAATAAAATTGTAGCGGATATTTCAAGGTTTCTAAAAATGCTATTAAATCAAGTGATCGAGTTCACCGTTTGGCCGCTAGAGGGCGTCAAAGTTGACCGTTAATTCAAAACCAACCAACTGCGCAACACTCTGGTTAAACGTCAATAACTCGGTTATATGACAAGTGACAGTAAAAGTGATTAGAAATAAAATTGTAGCGGATATTTCAAGGTTTCTAAAAATGCTATTAAATCAAGTGATCGAGTTCACCGTTTGGCCGCTAGAGGGCGTCAAAGTTGACCGTTAATTCAAAACCAACCAACTGCGCAACACTCTGGTTAAACGTCAATAACTCGGTTATTTGACAAGTGACAGTAAAAGTGATTAGAAATAAAATTGTAGCGGATATTTCAAGGTTTCCAAAAATGCTATTAAATCAAGTGATCGAGTTAACCGTTTGGTCGCTAGAGGGCGTCAAATTTGACCGTTAATTCAAAACCAATAAGCTGCGCAGCACTCGGTTTAAACGTCAATAACTCGGTTATCTGACAAGTGACAGTAAAAGTGATTAGAAATAAAATTGTAGCGGATATTCCAAGGTTTCCAAAAATGCTATTAAAGCAAGTGATCGAGTTCACCGTTCGGCCGCTAGAGGGCGTCAAACTTGACCGTTAATTCAAAACCAATCATCTAATAACTGGGTTATTTGACAAGTGACAGTAAAAGTGATGTTTTAAAAAACAATCCGAGGTTTCCAAAAATACCATTAACCCCCATTTGCACCGTCGTTTTGTAAACCGAGCTTAATTTAAGCGCGGGTCAGACTGTGACAGTACAGGTGAAAAAAGTCACACTCTAAGCCACACTTAACTTCTATGCTTAAAGTACGACGGTGCAAATGGCGGTAAATCAGGTGATCGAGTTCACCGTTTGGCCGCTAGAGGGCGTCAAAGTTGACCGTTAATTCAAAACCAACCAACTGCGCAACACTCTGGTTAAACGTCAATAACTCGGTTATTTGACAAGTGACAGTAAAAGTGATTAGAAATAAAATTGTAGAGAACATTCCGAGGTTTCCAAAAATACTATTAAATCAAGTGATCGAGTTAAACGTTTGGCCGCTAGAGGGCGTCAAAGTTGACCGTTAATTCAAAACCAATAAGGTATATATCAGCTAATAATAACTAGGTTATTTGACAAGTGACAGTAAAAGTCATTAGAAATAAAATTGTAGAGAACATTTCGAGGTTTCCAAAAATTCCATTAAATCAAGTTATTACACATGAAGTAATTAGAATTAATAAAAACCGACTGGATTACCAAAGCAATCGAAAAGTTCCAACAAACCATACATCGTTGAAATCTCTATTCAACAGTTGAATAATAAACAGGGTGTTCCATTAAAAAAAAAAACATAACTTTAGTCTGTCACACTTTTTTGGGACTTTCTAAAATCATAAACAGAAAAGATAAAGGGGGGACCGTTTAAAATGGGACACCCTGTCCTACCAATAATGTAAGCAACCAAAACACCCAGTCATTAGATACGCTGGTTATGTTCAAAATTTTTATTAAAAACCTCCAGTTTACCCACTAAAATGAGCAAATTCTTTAACACAAATCTTCGGTTTAACTTTGTTACAACCGGACGTGGAAGGAGTCGAGACAGAAAGTGTCTCTGGTTCTGTCTCCAACACAGAAGAAGAATCATCGTTCTCACTCACAACAACTTTTTTGTTTGCTTTCGTTTTCCGTATTCGTTTTACGTGCTTTTCGTCTGTGGAACCTCTGAGTTGATGCCTTTTGGCGTCTTTTTGAGCCACCGCCAAAAACTTGGCATACTCACTTTCATAGCCCGTAGTCGGGTCAGTTCGTTTCTTGCTTTCAGTATCATCGGTCACCGTTCCAAAACTGGTGATCACGGGCATTACAATCGGTTCCTCCGGCTTTTTGACCGGAAACACTTAAAACGAACTTAAAAGATGAACAACACTTTAATTGATCAACTTACCATTGCTGCAATGATGCCGTCGACACAATAGTTGACTTTTGAAAACCTGACCGCACGCTTGACACAAGAAAGTATTGAGAGTGCCATGCATCTTTCTTCGATGACGAAACAAAGCCTTTTCCCCACGAAATGTTTTGTCACACGGCTCACAAATGTATAAATAGGCCAGATTGTTGGATCTCAACAAGTGGCTGACGATGTGCTGCTTTAAGTCGAAACGTTTCGTGAATTTTCTCACACAGTAACAACAGTGATAACCCCATTCGTTTTTTGGAATCACTACCAATTGGTTGTGGTGATCGCGAAACTTGAAGTTACATTCCTCTTCCATACTGTCTTCAGGTTCGCCTTTTTTCATAATTCTGTACTTAATTTGAGCTCTCCTAGAAAGAATATTTATTAATTTTATATATTTTTGTGGATGATTTCACCTTGCTGAAATCCTTCCATGACTGCACCAATTTTACTCTAGCACACTAAACTCTTCTGAACAAGAAAACTTAATACAAAAACAGTGTATTTGAAGTAAATTACAAATGGTGGGAAGCAAAATGTTCCCGATAAGCGGCAGAGTTGTTCAAACTCTTACCGCAAAAAGCGCAATCAACTTTAGAATCTACGATAACGTCGTCATTTTGGGAGACTTGCGCGAATTTCTTCACGAAGATTTTCTGTTTTGTTGGAACTAAAGGCTGGGACGATTCCTGATGGTTGGAAGATCCAAGTGCCGGTTCCGGATCCACTATGGTGATGATTTCTACGTCATTAACTGCCCTGTCTTCTTGGGGCTTTTTAACCTTTTTGGTGTTGTGGGTTAAAAACTTGGCGTATTCACTCTCGTATTGGCTGGTAGGTTTTTTAGTGACATCTTCGGTGACCGTACCGAAACTAGTAATCACCGGCATGACGAAACTGTCGGTAGTAGTGGTGGTTGGTGGTTTAGTCAGTTTGGGTACTAGAGTAGCTGGGATCATTCCCACTGATTGAGGGTTCTGGGATTTGACTTCTTTAGCGTTCGGAAGGACCACGTAATACGTTTTTGACGGATCCAAAGTGGATATATTCACCATAGACTGTTGAACTGAATGAGAAGGCAGTGTGGGGTTTAGTATTAGTGGTGGTGGTGCTGTTGATGTGGCCGGAGTTGGTTGATTGGTTTGAATTGAATGAAGCATGTAACTAGTGGAAGTTGATGGTTGTGTTGTTTGATTCGGGTAAAGCAAATTGGAAGTTGGTACTTTCCCGCCCAACATTTGAGTGATCTGACTGGTTGTTTCAATTTTGTTAAATTCCTTGGTGGACTCGGTGCTTTCTTCATCGTCTTCTATACATATAGAAGCTTCCGCTGCTTCTTTTTTATCCAGCATATTGTGCAAAGATTTATGTTTTTCCAACGCTTTTTTGGAGGCAAACACGTCATAGCACACGTCACAATCGAAGATGGGAATAATTCCGGTTATCGGATTGGCTGGATCCGACAGGGATACCGTATTCACAGGCTTTTCAGTTTTTTTCTCTCTCTCTGACTTATTACTATGAACTGTTACGTAGTGACGTTTCAGCTTGTAACAGTCATCGAACGTGGATGAACACTTTTCACATCTGTACGACAATTTCACGGTATTATCCATGCTGTGCTGGATTAGGTGTACTATAAAACCACCTTTAGTGTTGAAAAATCGGGCGCAACGTTTACAAAAATACTTGCACCGATACTGAGTGTGCACGTGCGCTTTCACTTCCAATTGATCAAGAAAATTTGCATCACAAGTGATACACTTGTAGTTACTTTCCACCGGAGCTTCCTTGCTTTTGCTAGTCTTCTCCTCTTCCTCGTTCTCGTCTTGATGGACCAATTTGTGCGCCTCCAATTCTCGACTGCTCAAAAACTTCTCGAAACAAACGTAGCAACTATAACGTTTTTGACGTCTGTCTGTTGTTTTAGGGTTTTGCACTTGGGTTTTCGTAAAGTCAGTAAGTATTATTCGGCACTCTTTGGAAAAGTGTGTTTTTAGAAAGTCTGCTTTTTCAAATAAATTCATACGGTTAAACCTACAAAAAAAAGTTATATTAGAATTTTACTCTGAGGAGATGGAAAAGAATACAAAATTAGATGGAAACACAATATAAGTTAAGTAAATCTTGTATTACAGCAAGCTTACACAAACACTACTCAAAAACCTTCCCACTTACAGGGAGAACTTATAACCTAACTAACTAATTTTGTGAATAAAAGTGTTACTCATCCATCTCAGTAACCTCAATGAGCCTAACAGTTTCCGTGGGTTTTTTAACTTTCTTGTGAGTATCCCGATGTTTTCTGAAATAGTACTCGTCAGCAAAACTCCTTCCGCACACCTCGCAAGTGTGCCTCACTCCCATGTGACGATTTCTGTAGTGGTTCCGATACTCTCTCACCGTGTAGAAACCCTTATTGCACTGATCGCACTTGTGCCTAAACTGATCCAGATGGCGCATCACGTGTTCTTTGACGTTTTTCTCGTACATGAACGTGCGGAAACAGAAGTGACAGATGGCCCTATCTGGGTGCTCGAGCAGGTAGTGTTCGCGAAAAGCGCTGTTTGACGGGAAGGAACAAGAGCACACGTCGCAACCGTTTACGTAACACTTGCCCTTTTCGATGTGACGGAAAAAGCCAAATTTATTGATAAACAACTGTTCGCATCGTTGACATTTGTAGTGAATGTCGGTCAGTTCTTCGTTCGGTTCCATCACTATGTACTCGGTGGCGGAAAAGTCAGGAACTTGGTGTCGTCTGCGCAGAGGAGTAGCACGTGGTTTAGGGCTGGGATACTGGCGCTTCGCGCCAGTCTCGGATTGTACATATCCGTGCTCCATGTTAACCAGTTGGCCAGGTTTTAACAACTTCTTTTTCTTTTGTTTTTTAATTTTCTCCAAAGCACTTTCCTCTTCTTCTTCTTCTTCTTCGATAATTTCTTCATCAGGGAAGACGTCATCCAAATTTTGATCCGACTCGTCCATGATGTACACCATATCAGTGCCGTCTGGTTGACGCACCTCCACCAAATGCTGACCTGCCTTCATAACAATCAACTCTTCACCTTCCGAACTCTGCTGTTCCTCGTACAAAATGTCGTAATCTAGCTTGTGCACTTCGTGGTGATCGTACAAATCGTCTGCTTCGCTAAACGTTTTATTACATTTGCAGCAGGTCAGTTTTTTTGCGTACAAGTTTAAGTGTTTTTTAATGAAATCGTTTTTGGTGGAAAATATACTGGAACAAATTCCGCACTCGTACTGCTCGATCGGTCCCTCGTCTGCCGAAATATCCAACTGTTCCTTATCGATAATCAAATCGTTCCTAAAAATTTACAAAATTAGTTTCTGATAATATAATAACTGAAAAACTTCAGGTAAAACGGTCTGCAATGCATTCCAATCTGAAGACTGTTCTTAAAATCTATCTAGTCTATTTGGTGCGTATTCTTGAAACGAGGGAAGGGAATTATCAAGACCTGTAGATGCAGGGAGATAAATATGTATTGTTGCAGAACATTATGCAGGGAAAGATACAGGGGAAGAAGACGTATCTCTTGGTTGAATAACCTGAGAGGATGGTATAAGTGTAGTTCCACTGAGTTGTTTAGAGCTGCAGCATCGAAAGTGAGAATAGCCATGATGATTGCCAACCTTCTGAGAGGAGATGGCACTTAAAGAAGAAGAAGTAGAATGTGACAGGAACCTGATCATTGTCAACTTCTTCTGTCACATTCTATCAACACTTGCTTTCAAGAATAAGCCCCAGGTCTATTTAACTTCTGTCTGCTCCCTAGTCCCATCATTTCTAATGAGTCACAATGATACATTTAAATGATTTAAATAAGAGACATATACAATTAACAAAATCCTTTGTATTTAAACTTTAAATTGCTACTTTAGGTTAGCTCAATGCTGACGTTTTCTATCGCGGTAAGTGTCTCTAGATTGTCGTCTTGTTCGGTCTATAGGAGAACGTGAATAACGCCTTCTGAATCTGTTTACAGGAGAACGCGATCTACGTCGTCTATCTGAACGAGAACGATCACGTTCTTGATCTGATTTCGACGTGGTATTCCCATACCAGTCGTGGTAAAGCTCACGCTGAGAATAATCCACATGATCCAAGTAAGACTCTTCATCCTTCATTATTCCCGACACATTTTCAACATCAGGTTCAGAATTATAAACACTCTGTACGGTGTTCTCCTCTTCTGATCTGACCACTCTGTACTTGGAATTATTGGCAACAATCGAACTTTGGTAAAAATCACTCTTTGACTCTTCCAACATCTTCTCCAACATGTGACACTTTTGGTGGTCATCGAATGCTAACATTGATAAGAAAGTCTTGCTACATTGATGACACTCCAGCTCGAGTGATGAATGATCCATAGATTGTACTGGAAAATTTGCTAGTACTGAATTAGTTGTCTTTACTGGTTGTACAACTCTGTTTTGCATATTTTTGCCTTTTGGCGCAGAATCTCCATTTTTAACCTTCTCCCATCTTTTGTGACTGTTTTTAGGCAAATTGGCAAACTTTTCTTTCAAATGATGCTGCAAGTGGGCTGATATCATTGATGTTTGTATGTGCGTGTTACACTGGGGACATTTACGGGTTTCGTTACTGATCGAGTAATGCATTGATGTTTTGTGTGCCCTAAAGGCAGCAGAATCTTTGAAAATTTTAGCGCAAAACTCACACGTGAGTTTTGCGTCTTGTTTAGGTAAACGCGGTATGGTAACTGTATGTCCTTGCACGTGACTAAGGAATGTTTCTTCATCATCAAAAATAACTTCCCGACACAAATTACATTCAAACGGGATGTTAAACAGCAACGAGTGCACGGAATAGCAGTGCAACTTGTAGGGAGTTGAAGCATTAAACACCAAAGGGCAAAGTTTGCAAGGCAACCGAATGTTACCCACAATAGTGTGAAGTCTATAATGAATTAACAGTTCGATCACACTGGAAACTTTCTTAGAACACAAATCACACTGCAACTGCTGGTTTTTGTGTTCCAAATAGTGTTTCAGTAATTCAGAGAGCTGATCCACTCCTTTGCAGCAACGCTCACAATAATAACGCATTTCGTTGGGGTATTTGGCTGCATTACGTTCTTCGTAAACCTTGAAATCTTCCCTTGAACAAAACCGTTTCGTATGCAGAATGAGATCCACTAAGTTACGACCCACAATGTATTCACAACAGGAACACCGAAAGCGATGATTAATGTTTCTGACCTCAAACATGTGTTTGTGCAGTTTGGCAAAGGTGGTGAAAAACTTTCCGCATTTGTTGCAGTAAAATTTTGTCACCAAATCCGATCTGGAATCGTCTATGTCAGGTTTTGGTGTTCCACTTTTCAAAGGTGTACTTCTGGAAATATTACAATAATATAACGTACATTTATAATACATCAAAACCACTCTTCAAAGATTATGAGATTTAATGAAACTTCCATATATGGATGGCACTATCATTTTAATTATAATTTTTAATAATTTTTTCTTAGATAAAGTGACCAGTGAATTGCAAATTCTGGAACATCTACACTGGGGTGTGATATAAGTAGAGTAGAATTTTATTTAATCTACTATATTCTAGGTGTCGGACATTCTATGCACCAAGAGCTAGAAAGCCAAAATATGACGAAAATTGGAGACCTTTAAGAGGTGCCAAACTGATTTGCAAATATCCTATATACAGAGTGTCCCATAAGTAATTGTAAAATAATCCAATTACATACATGCATCCCACAGAATACTTTAATTGCAAATAACTCGAAAACTATTGATCTTAGGGATACCAACAAGGTATACCGTTTTTGTTTAGAACATATTGGTGAACAGATATTCGGATTCCAGTTGTCACTAAAGCAAATTATTTACCACAATCTGGCTTAAAACTGAGTTGATAATCAAATTTGTCACCCTCAAAGGGCACTAAATTCATAATTTCAGAAGTTATTTGAAAAATACTATTTTAAAGAAATAACTTTGACCCCCTTAGGTAAGTTGTGGTAAATCAATATTTTGACCCAATAAATATACCATTAAGTTATTTACCATTTTCAATCTAATATTTGGGGTAACCAATCCAGTTACAGGCATTTCTAAACGTTTTCAAACTGGAGAAGCTGCCTACAATAAAACCTTCACTTTGCAGGGCTGAACATGTCCATAAATTGGTCAGAAAATATATGATTTTGCAAATTGGTCACTGTTTGACAAGTCTATATTATTTCCTGTCATTTGTAGGTACATTTTTAGGTGTTAAAACTAGGACGTACTATTTCAAACAACAAAATTGTTGTACTCGTAAAAAGTGAGTGAAAAATGTTTTCTGCATAAGTGGCACTGTTCATTTGCTTTCTAATTTTGTATCCTTCGCATATTTATGGCTCTAGTTTTCAATCAAAAAGGATACACATAAGTTAGCCCTAACGATAACACTCGGTTAGTAATGTAACATAATTGGTAAAAACAACACTTACCTTTGACTGACTTGCATGTACTGCGTATTTTAAACAATCCCACAGTACAGACAATTAATTTAAATCCAAAAAAAGGTTTATAATAAAAAGGATACATCATACTGGATGGTGATAAGCTTAGGCTCTCCCATTTCAAACTATTCCCAAAAAAAACTGTCCGTTTGACCCTACAAACTAATGGCACAAAACAGGAAGCAAACTTGGGGCTAGTTGTTAAACTAATTTGCGAAAAATAAGGCTTTATAACAAACCATGAAGGTAAATATAAATATATATTTTCATTTTTGAGGTTAAGGATGGAACGTTTGACGTTTCCTCCGTCACTGTCATTGCTGTCAAGGGTTGGCAGTGTTGCGCGCTTGTGAGCGGCGTTGCCAAACGCTGCACAACAAAAGTTTTGGTTTTGCATCTGTTTTTCAATGATATTAACTGTTAAGTGGTAATAGTTTCTTAATTCTTGGTAACGTAACGTAATAGAGCATATTACGCTACAAAGTATAAAATACAAGTTATGGATAAACATTTGAGGTTTTTTTCATTCCTTCCCATGGTTCATCAGGATGAGCCCTAGCAAAATGTACTTTAACCGAGCCGTACTGAGTAAACCCTTTCTGACATATTGGACATAAATACGGTCGTTCCTTGGTATGGACCACCAAATGACATCTCAACAGTTTTCTGGTCATAAACGCTTTACGGCAATAGTGACATAAAAACGGTTTTTCCCCCGTGTGGATGCGCACGTGGTCCCTCAAACTAGTGGCGGATCGCAGCTCTTTATTGCACACATTGCACTGGTACTTTTTCTGGGCGTCCACGTGACTAGATCTAATATGCACCTTAAAAGTACTTTAAGTAAAGCGCGAACTAAATGTATAACAAATTCACCTTTAAAGAAATGGGATGATGCAACACTTTATCACAGTGAGGACAAGGATGGAGCGGTTTCTGATCGTTGTGAGTGGGCAAGTGCCACTTTAACGACGCTTTACTTCGATAAGACTTTAAACAGCCTGTTATAGGACATGGAAACGTTTCGATCGGTTCATCATCGTCAGTTCGATGCGTGGTTTTTAAATGCTTCTTAAGACTGTGCATAGCGACGAAACCTTTTCCGCACACATCGCAAAAAACTGAGTACTCATTAGTGTGGATTGCTCTTTTGTGCAGATCGACGGATATTTTACTCGAGCACATTTTACCGCAAATGTCGCAGGGTAATTTACCTTCGCCCCTATGCACCGCAGCCAAATGTTTTTTCAAATACCAGTTAGTTTTAAAACGTTTTCCGCATTCAGGACATTGTTGTTGGACTTGATTGTGTTTAGTGCGCACGTGCGCCCTCATTAATGAACTATCTACAGTTTGCTGGCATGTTTCGCATTTTAGTTGTACCGTCAATCCTTTGCAGCGCAATTCGTGTCTGCGCATCGTCTCTGGATAAGTGTACGCGTTGTCGCAGTTTGAACATTGATATTTTGGTGATCTGGAACGCAATCTGACAATAAAAAATAAAACTTTCTATTCTTTGTTTTACCCGTCTGGTGTGTGCTTGTTCATGTGCGTTGATAAATAGGATTTAGTTTGGAATTTTTTCAGGCACACGTCGCACTGGAAGGGATGTATTTTGTCGTGAACGGTTGCAGTGTGCCTGTTCAAACATGCGCGATTGTAAAAACCTGTATCACATTGCTGACATTTGAATCGAAACGCTTTCGTGTGTAAACTGGCCTGGTGTGCTGCCAAGTTTCTTTTCCTAACAAATTCCTTATTGCAATGCATACAGGCCATTTTCTTAGACTCCACTTGTATAATTAGTATTTCCCTAAAAAGTTAATGAATATCCAATTCTCGTTTGACAGTTCATTAAGTGATTGTTTAAGAACAAAACCTTCATTCCAGTATAGTCAACTGGATGCCAGAAATGATAGTTGTCGTGCAACATCTGGTGACATCTGTACTCAACTCTATGAGTTAGAAAGTACAGATGGCGTTCCCACCATTTTCAACCAATCAGATCGGTGTTGATGGTGCTGTTCCTAGATTTAGGAACGCCCTCTGTACTTTCTAACTCATAGAGTTGAGTACAGATGTCACCAGATGTTGCACAACAACTATCATTAAGTGATACTATATTATTTCTTATTACTAAACAGTTAAAGGACATTAATCCTGAGGATGGCAATTCCGTACGTGTACGGTTACACTACCTCGTTGAGTAAACTTTTTCGGGCACAACCAACATCCGAACGGTTTTTCTTTGGTGTGCACCACTTGGTGGGTTTTCAGTTGTATATTGGTACGAAAAAGTTGGTTGCAGTGCTGACAAGCAAACGGTTTCTCTCCGGTGTGCACTCGGATGTGGTGGCGCAAACTCATCTTCGTAGTCACCTTCACGGAACAGAAATCGCATTGAAACACTGGCCGGGGCTTTTCGTGGTGCTTGAGCACGTGCTCCCTCAAACGGTACGGATGCTGAAACTCACTAGTACACGAACTGCACTGGTACGTGACACCAGAGTGTTTGGATTTGACGTGGAACCTAAAAATCTAGATGTGGACCCCATGGTAGAGCATACAAAAATTCGCACCTGAGAGTGGGTTTCCTGTTAAAACTCATTTGACAACCGGGAAACTCGCATTGAAACTTTGAATTAGATTTAGTGTGTGTTTTTATGTGCTGGTTCAATTCACCGTGGCATACGTATCGTTTACCGCATTGCTCACAGCAGTACCGGTAATCGTTCAAATGTGCTTTGCGCTTGTGGATTTCCAGGTTTAGCTTGCTCAGGAAAGAATTACCGCACGTGTCGCATGCGAATTTACTGAAAGAGCTGTACACTATCAAGTGGAACGCGATCTGACCACACTTACATGCCCATTTTGCGTCGATTATGCCGGGATACGTGAAGAGTAAAGTATTTTCGTTTGAAGAATTTTTTGCCACATTCGGGGCAAAGAAACTGAATTTGCCTAAAATTAGAAACAATACTAGTAGTAATAGCTGTAATCTAACTCCATGATAAGGAATCATGCTCCCGACAAAGATGGATGTAATGTAATTTAAAAGTTAGTTACAACATATCAGGTGAGAGGATAGTCATGTGACTTTGATTTGACACTTCGAAAAAGAAGAAATGTCAAATCTATTAGTAGTTTATTTCAACCGTCAAAAGACATCCTGTCATGTATCTTCAAATGGACGTCTCTGGATTGTTTGGTGGTGAAGGATTTCTGACAAATCAAACAGACGAACGGTTTGACGTTGTCGTGGGTGCGCGCGTGCACTTTGAGATTGTAGGCGAGCTTGAAGGCTTTCCCGCAGGTCGGGCACTTGTGCCTGGCCTCGTCCGCGTGACACCTCAAATGTTTCTTCATTCCCCACGCCAACTTGAACCGTTTGTCGCACAGCGCGCACTCGAAATTGCGCTCGTTTCGGTGCGTGGTCAGGTGCCTGGACAGATTCATGACGGCCGCGCCGCACACGTTGCATATTTTCGAAATGGCGTTGCGATAATGTTTGCGCGTGCGGTGAGTGGTCATGTGACCTTTCATGCGTCCTAACGCAACCGGTTTCGAACACGCCGCGCACTCGATCGTTTCGTCTTTGTGACGTTGACGTTGATGCGCGACCACCGCGTTCTGGCTGCGGAACGTTTGCTGACAGAACGCGCAGGCAAATTGACGTTTATCCCTACAGGTGTCAAATTGGTGATTCCTGCAACGTAATTACACAGATGATTCAAATATCACAAATATCAAAGACAATAATTTTAAAGAAAACTTTGTAATGTAGTAAAATTTATTGATCGTAGCATCAACTGTCAATCGTCCTTCTTATATGACTTTTTTCGTGATGATTTCTCGACTGTTTGGTGGTGAACGTTTTCGTACAATACTGAC
This sequence comes from Ips typographus, assembly GCF_016097725.1. NCBI lineage: Eukaryota > Metazoa > Arthropoda > Insecta > Coleoptera > Curculionidae > Ips > Ips typographus. The sequence continues at coordinate 5,745,249 of NC_138431.1, forward strand.
ACCCGTACGGTTTTACCGTTTCGTGACTTCTCCGATGCACTTTCAAATTGTAGGCGGTTTTGAAGCGTTTCGAGCACCGGTCGCACTGAAACTTTCCGATTGGTTCGTGCACCAACATGTGCACCGTGAGGTGTTTGTTGTGCTTGAAAGCCAATCCGCACGTTTGACACGCAAACCGTCGCTCCTCCCTGTGAGTGATCATGTGCGTGTAAATGTTTTTGGCAACAAATCCGCATATGCAACAAACGCCGGCGCACGATCGTCGATGGGAGCGTTCGTGACGTTTCAGCCCCTCGCGTCTCACTAGGACACCGCACAAGGGGCAAATTGTCGAACTATCTTCAGGTGGTTGTAAGCGGATTGATGGGATTCGAATTTTGTTGGAAACAGTGTTGAATTTAAAACGACTGGTAGTTTGGTAGTGAGCAGATTTCCTATAACAGATATATTGAATCAACGTTTAAATTGAATTGATATAAGAATCTAAGCAGCAGTTTGTCTGGCAGATATACCAAGTGTGAGACAATAATAAATTTTTACTTGAATACTTATTTAATTCCAGTCAACACCTTATTGAGCAACATCATTTGTTGGCAACGATCCCGTGAGTTTTCAAGTGATTGTCGCGCCACTGTTTTGTGGTAAAAGTTTTTTTGCACACCGAACAGGGAAAAGGTTTGACGTCGTCGTGCGTACGCATGTGCACCCGCAAATTGAACTTGATTTTAAACGATTTCCCGCAAATCGTGCACATGTACCTAGCCACGTCGCTATGCACCAATCGGTGTCTTGACAGCGCCTTTTTTCTGAAGAAAGCTTTACCGCAATCGGTGCATTTAAACCCTCGTTCGGCGTCGTGGGTGCGCATGTGCTCCTTAATGTAAGTGGGGCAAGTGAATATGCCGCACACGTCACACACTTTCTTCATATAACGTTTGACGTGTTCCACGTACTCGTGCCTGCGCAACTTGTTGCCTGGCTTCATCACGCCGCAATAAGCGCACAATCCGTCGTTGTCTTTGCGCATCCGTAACGGTCTGGTCTCCAACGAATCCTTCACCGACTGGTCAAATTTCCGATGCCACGATTCGTGCGCGTTCAAACGGGCTGTGGGCACCAGGACGTTACAGTAGATGCACTCTTCTATATCCTCCTCCTCCAGGCTCTGTTCGTGTTTTACCGCCAAATCAGACTCTCTTCGTTTTCTGGACTGCAGTTTGGTATGGAAACAACCGTGGATATTAAAAGGTTCAACCACCTGGACACCACATAATTCGCAGTAGTTCAACAGAGTGGCGTTGTAATGGCCCGTTGGATCGTTCATCCATCTAGACAAGACTTTTATGGGCAGATTATCAAGGTGCTGTTGGAGGTAACGTTTCGATCTGAACCATCTTTTGCATACTTGGCATTGTATTCGTCTTCTTGGTTTCTTTTCATTTCTGAAACAACAACGGCCCTTTGGTTTTATTAGGATTCGTTTCCGCGCAAACGACTATTAAAACCCATTAGTCAAACATTATTTACTTCTTTAAAAATCTTAAATCAAATCTACATATACAACATGTTTAAATTAAGATTCCTCTGACTGTCTACATGACAAAAAAGTAGTGCTTTCTCAAATATGTGAAGGTTTTCATTAACTTTGAATACTAAAATTAGATTTGATAACACTGTTTCAAGTTATTCAGAAATATATGGAGTAATCAAAAATGTATATATCAAAATTCAATAGATAACAACTTCTTGTTAAAAATTTTGTCATACATTACAGGATGTAACAACTTCAATGAGTTTCTTTGTGCCTATCTCGCCATTGTTTGGTAGTAAACTGTTTATTACAAATTGGACATTTGAATGGTTTAATAGCATCGTGGATGCGCATATGTACCGCTAAATTGTAACTAAACTTGAACGCTTTACCGCACACGTTGCATTGATGTTTAGCTTCATCGCTGTGTATCAACATGTGTTTCTTTAGACCGTGATTGGCTCTAAAAGTTTTCGGACACTTTTCGCATTGAAACGGCCTGTCGTTGAAATGAACCGTCCTATGTCTGGCTATGTGTTTGGTGGTTAAACCGCAAATGTCGCAAACACTAATCGGAACTCGTTTATGAAAGCGATACTTGTGAGAAGCTTTTTCTTTTTCCGTTGCGAATTTTAAGTTACACTTTCTACAGTGATTTAATGGTTTTAAATGTGGTTTTTCGTGATTTAAAAATTGAATATAGCTTCGTTTGCCTTTACTGTGATGTACTCGTTTTTTCGTGACTATTTCGTTTTGATGAAAACACACGTGGTCGTTTCGGGTGGCTGAATCGATCAGATTGCGACAGAACTTGCAATGGAGTTGGGCGGTGTGAGTGCAAGAGCTCCTGCCGCCCACGTCCCAAAACTTGTCGCAAACGTGACAATACAGCTCCAGTTGCACGTTCAGCGATTTCAAATGGCGTTCGAGAGGCCAGGATTGGTCAAAAATACGTCCGCACGTTCCGCAAAGATTTGTTGTTGAACCACTGAAAATCAATAGCGAAATTCTATTAGAAGTTGCGTGCAAACTCACTTCCTTCCAGAGTCTTCTAGTAGTTTACTATCTTTATCAACTTCCAGGAATACTTTCTTAGTAGCAGTCTCTTATAAAACTATATTGAGTCCTCCATCATTTAACATACTAACCTAACCTCAGAAGTTCTTAAAACAAAAATTATGATAACAACTGATGTTATAGAAGATTACAGATTTCTGAAATGGTATAATAAGTACTTACCTTAATTCGTCCTTATCCTAAAGCTGCATCCAGCTTAAAGCTGTATCTTACAAAATAATCATTTTTTGCCTTTATTTTGGTTTTACAGAATAGATTGATTTGTAACTTAATAAATTAAAATTTAAGATGGCTTACTGATCATTTGTGCCAATTTCTATTCCAAGTTCAGAATGTGAAAGTGTATGCTTTCATTTAACTCGACAAAATTAAATATCTTGTGTTGACAAAAAAAAAAATAAGCAAAAGACTGTAAATGAAACAAAGTTTAGGAGGTTTTGTCAAGATTTGCAGACTGTCTACCATCATATTCATTTAACTCTAAAACTTGAAAAAAATTCTAAAAATTGTGACTAAAGTATTCAATTTCAACAAAGTTTTGATTTTGGGATTGGAAGTATTTTTTTTAAATATTTTCAAAATGTACCGGTTGTCCCAAATGCAGAAAAAGTATCAAAGTCATGTTTTTTCAAACGGAACACTTAGTATATTACTTTATTTTCAGCCAGTTGACATCTGTCAAAAACAGTCACGTGACCTTTAAAACGCCGTTTAAAATTTAATCAAGAGACGCATCACGTGACTTTGATTATGCCATTTTAGAGCTTGCAACACTGTCCAACCCAACTGACACCTGTCAAAAACAGTCACGTGACTTTAAAATGTTGATTATTTAGTAAATTAAATTTAGACAGTTGTAAAAGCTGAAATTGTAAAATACACGTTACGTGACTTTAATAATTACAATTTTGAGCTTGCAACACTGTAAAAGTCAGTGGACATCTGTCAAAAACAGTCACGTGACCTTTAAAATCTAAAAATTTGGTAAACTAAATTTAGACTATTTTAGACAGTTGTGAAAGTTAAAATTTCAAAACACGCATCACGTGACTTTGATTATGCCATTTTAGAGCTTGCAACACTGTCCAAGCCAACTGACACCTGTCAAAAACATGTCAAGTGACTTTAAAATGTAATTTAAATGTTGATTATTTAGTAAATTAAATTTAGACAGTTGTAAAAGCTGAAATTGTAAAATACACGTTACGTGACTTTAATAAGTACAATTTTGAGCTTGCAACACTGTAAAAGCCAGTTGACATCTGTCAAAAACAGTCACGTGACATTTAAAATTAAAAAAATTGTTAAATTAAATTTAGACTATTTTAGACAGTTGGGAAAGTTAAAATTTCAAAACACGCATCACGTGACTTTGATTATGCCATTTTAGAGCTTGCAACACTGTCCAAGCCAACTGACACCTGTCAAAAACATGTCAAGTGACTTTAAAATGTAATTTAAATGTTGATTATTTAGTAAATTAAATTTAGACAGTTGTAAAAGCTGAAATTGTAAAATACACGTTACGTGACTTTAATAATTACAATTTTGAGCTTGCAACACTGTAAAAGCCAATTGATATCTGTCAAAAACAGTCACGTGACATTTAAAATCTAAAAATTTGGTAAACTAAATTTAGACTATTTTAGACAGTTGTGAAAGTTAAAATTTCAAAACACGCATCACGTGACTTTGATTATGCCATTTTAGAGCTTGCAACACTGTCCAAGCCAACTGACACCTGTCAAAAACAGTCATGTGACTTTAAAATGTAATTCAAATGTTGATCATTTGGTATATTAAATTTAGACAGTTGTTAAAGCTGAAATGGTAAAGTACATGTTACGTGACGTTAATAATACAATTTTGAACTTGCAACACTGTAAAAGTCAGTTGACATCTGTCAAAAACAGTCACGTGACCTTTAAAATGCTGTTTAAAATTTAAAAATTTGGTTAATTAAATTTAGACAGTTGTGAAAGTTAAAATTTCAAGAGACGCATCACGTGACTTTGATTATGCCATTTTAGAGCTTGCAACACTGTTCAACCCAACTGACATCTGTCAAAAACAGTCACGTGACTTTAAAATGTTGATTATTTAGTAAATTAAATTTAGACTGTTGTAAAAGCTGAAATTGTAAAATACACATAACGTGACTTTAATAATTACAATTTTGAGCTTGCAACACTGTAAAAGCCAATTGATATCTGTCAAAAACAGTCACGTGACATTTAAAATCTAAAAATTTGGTAAACTAAATTTAGACAGTTGTGAAAGTTAAAATTTCAAGAGACGCATCACGTGACTTTGATTATGCCATTTTAGAGCTTGCAACACTGCCAAAGCCAACTGACACCTGTCAAAAACAGTCACGTGACTTTAAAATGTAATTTAAATGTTGACTATTTAGTAAATTAAATTTAAGACAGTTGTAAAAGCTGAAATTGTAAAATACACGTTACGTGACTTTAATAAGTACAATTTTGAGCTTGCAACACTGTAAAAGTCAGTGGACATCTGTCAAAAAGTCACGTGACCTTTAAAATGCGGTTTAAAATTAAAAAAATTGGTAAAGTAAATTTAGACAGTTGTAAAAGCTAAAATTTCAAGAGATGCATCACGTGACTTTGATTATGCCATTTTAGAGCTTGCAACACTGCCAAAGCCAACTGACACCTGTCAAAAACAGTCACGTGACCTTTAAAATGCAGTTTAAAATTCAAAAATTTGGTAACTAAATTTAGATTATTTTAGCCAGTTGACATGCATCAAAAACAGTCACGTGACCTTAAATAATACTTGAAATATACAGAGAAAGCCTTAAAATATCTCAAAATGCCTCACAACGCTTTGTAATAATGGGAAAGCGCCTCATAATACCTGGAATGTGTACACCAATTTACCTCAACGATTTACCCCTCGCCTATCAAACATCAATGAAATTACCTTTTATTTTCAACGTAGATTCTGAAAATAAAGTAATATACTAGGTGGTCCATTTGAAAAAACATAACTTTGATACTTTTCTGCATTTGGGACAACCAAATGTTTATATCCATCCCAGAATCAAAACCCTGTAGACAGTTTATGGAAATTCAAGTAATTCAGTCTTCTGTTTATTTACTTTGTTAGATATTGTTTGTCATGTATCGGGTAGAAATGAAACTACTGGTTATACTAAAAAAATTAAATGTTTTATTCATCATCAAGCTACAGCATTCAGAAGAATATGGAAGGCTTCCAATGTACTTGAATGGACGATCCCTGCAGTTGAACTGGCTTACAAACTAACTTACTTTATTAAACCTTAACTAAAACCCTACAGCTCATCATTAATACTAATTAAATCAAGTAACCAGCTTATTATCAATAATATCCAGGAAAAGTAGGAATTTTATTTCGAAGGAATAAGGATTTGAGACCCTCCCAGCTGGGAATAACACTCCATTCAGACCAATCAAACATCATTTATACCCAAACAGCACACCAAAATAATTTAAATACAAACTACATATTTACCCTCTTTGAATAGAAGTTTTTAGTGAAAAAAAAAACACATAAAACTTACACTGCAACTTATTAAAAAGCCAGAGCGTATACAGTGTCTGTAAAAAGTTACACACACCAACACATACACTCTGTGCAAGTTAATTTTCAAGATTCCAATACTCAAGTATTAATTTGTTTGAAAAAGGAAAAAAACACTTGAAAATCGCCAAAACAACGACTTTCAAAAAAACACCAAATACTCAAACGAGCAATTGATTATAAACATAACATTTCCAATCATCAATTGATGTTGAAACAACCAAAAAAACATCAACTACATAACTGACAATTCTTGATTGTAATCACAATCAAAAATCCACAAATTACGATAACTTAAGAATAAACTGAACCCCAAAACTGAATAATCATAATCATCATCAAAATTACTTTGTAGGGCCAATGAGCTCCTATTGCGGTCTTAATTGTATAAAAATCAGTTTTGGAGTTCAAAGTGGGTTTGGATGCACCATTAACGCGAAAAATTGATTTGTAGCCCCAAACTGATGGTATCACTCAGAAAACAGTCTCAATAAGTTAAAGGTCAACCTAAACAGTGTTTTTATGGTAAACAGTGTAGCCAACCGTTAAAAGTTGAAGACTCAGCTTAAGAAACCTCCAAGAAGTAGTGGAGTTTGCTGTGTCAATGACTTTTTTGACAGTAAAGCCAACTACACCGGACAAAATGTGATTTAAACTTTAAATTGAGCTCCAAGCTAGAGTTACAATTTTTTGAATGATTCCTTTATTTTCTGACCTCCTGTATTGGCAGGTAGAAGCACAGTTTTTAAGGCACAATGTGATTCAAATAAAAAAAAACTGGTTTGCTTTTAACAAGTAAATTAAAAAAATACAACATTTCACAGCAGAAATGTTCTCACCTAATTTTTTCAGTTATAAACAATAAAAAAAATAGAACAAAGCATTTCCCTAGAAAAAAAAAACAAACCAGTTTGCTTCGGGGTGCATCCAAACTATGGAAAGGATTGAAATAAAGCAAAATACTCACGGTGCTTCCACTCCATCCTTGCCCATTCCAGAAGGTCCAGCTTGTTCATCATCTGCACTAGTTCCTGGCATGTCAGTGTAACTAGGGTCCTTATCTTCGCCATCAGACTCTGCACTCTCCTCTTCCGTCTGTGGAAAAAATACATCAATAAAATAATTACACAAATTAAAGCATTGAAAACCTTACTTTGGTCAAGGGTTCACCCATGTCAAGATCGTCATCTTCTGAGTCTGGTGCGAGGTTGATTTGCGCCTTAACGGCGGCAGATCGTCGGGCCCGTTTTGCCGGTGGTGCTTCAGCCTCATCTTTGGTACTCTCCTCTATAGATTCCGCGTGAACTTCATCTACCGGCTCGGATTCCTCCTTGACTAACGTTGCTGATGCTGCTAGGGACTTGGAAACGGCCGGTTCCTTTTTCTCCTCCACGTCCTCTTCACCAACCCAGGACAGTAACGTTTTCTCCGCATTTGCGCTCGAACTCCAAAACTCATAAAACGAGTTCAACTTTTCCGAACACCCGTCGCATATCTTTTTTGGAAGGCGATCTTCCCTAGAAACCTGCAATGAAAAATAATCAATATGGATGCCTACTAGAGGATTATGGGTAATTGTTAGTCAAATTTCATTGGTCGATCCTGTATATCCTACGCGCGGGTCGATTTTGCGCACTCCGCATTATACAGGAGTGCCCAAGAACAAAGAAAATTACTCTACCCCACATTATTACATTAAATTAAAACAGACAATAAGCCAAAGCATTTATAAAATTATTAATATTTACTGAATTCCCTACATAAAAACTAGAATACTCCAGTACTCCTTGAATAATTGTTAATTTTAGTGGGTTTAAAAACAAAACACCTCAATACAGCTGGTTTTCAAGGAAAACTCTGGTTAAAAAAATAAAAATATTCAAATAGGACGGCGTCCTTTTCCTAGCAAACGAAACCATAATGGCCGCCGTTACAAGAGTGAAATTACTTTACTAGAGCCCCACCTCATTTGAAAAGCTAAACAATAATAAAAATTTATAATTATAAGACACGTTTACGTTTGTAAACATTGAAAATGTTACAAGGGGAATGGGGAATGTCGAAAATCAAGCTTCAAAAAAAAACACAAGTGAATAAAAATGGCGACCCACGCCACTCACCTTAACGGGTAAACAGGAACTAATTTTGAGGAATATCTCCCTGCTATCACCGTCTGCCTCAAAAATTGGAATATTAACTTGATCCTTAACTAAACACAGTCGACACAAACGCAGAATTTCACCTGGGCTATCCATTTTTCCGCAGTTTTTGTAAAAATTTCATCGAACTTGATTCATAGAGCCGTTGTCACTCTAACGATCGTCGACAAAATGGACGAAATCGAAAGAGAAACGGGAACGGCACGGTCGGCTCGGGAGTGGTGGAAGCGCTGGTCATGCGCATACCGCTATCACTTCCGGTAAAAATTGGCGGAAGATTCAAAAAAACACTCCCAATTTCTACAAAATGCCATTATTTGATTATCAAATAACAAAACCAATCGGTTCAGTAGAAACCTAAACTAATACACTCTTTTTGACTGCATTAATAAAGCTCCAGTTAATTAATCAACCAATGTTAACACATTCAAACGATCAGTAAGTGTTCAGTTCATAATCATTAACATGTTTACCTAAAAATGCTGTAAACAAAATTTTAAGCTAATTTTTAGTCTTTGTAATATTATTTAATAATTTCACAACATTTAATTAAAACAGTTAAGCACTTAAATGTGTTTAATACAATCAGTCATTTTACTACGCCCCAGAAGTGTCGCCCAAATTGCTCCTTACTAACTTCCGGTTGTACGGGTAGTTGATGTAATAATGCTTGATCAATAATTGAAATGCGTTTTTATTTTATTAATAGTGAAAGTCCTTTAATAGGGCTCATTTAAAATAAAAACTGGTGTAAACTGTAAATTTATTGGGGGTTTTAATTTTCTGTCTTTGTTTTGCTTTTTCTAAGAACTGATTGAAGTTGACAGAAAACTGACAAGTCAAATGTCAAATCTAATAGAAGATAGGAGTGGAATTTATTTTTGGAAACATTTTTTTAAAGTAAAAAATCGAAATTTCCACGTGATTTGAGCCACAAAATAGAGGATACCCAATAAAATAATGTCGGCATCTGAATCTAAAGTGTCCTGTTGTAGCCGATTAGGGTTACGGCCCCTTACCACGCAAAACTTGCTGTTTTATTATGCACCGGCTCAAGGTGTCCTCAGCTATACAGCCCTTTCAATCAACGTTATGAACCCATCGTTGGTGCTGAGGTAAGTAATTTTACTCAATTTACCACTCTACAGTAAGTAAAAGTCACTTTAAAACCCATCAGGATATTTCCAAAGAGGGACATCACCAATGTGCTGTTATTCAACACTCTAGTTGGCAGTGGGCTGTTTCTCTACAACAGACCACATTTGGCCGCACTGCCCACAAAGGAAAAGCTACTCTACAGGTAAATTTAACACTTTTGGGCGTTTTAACCCTACAATTTATATTGAATTGTAGTTCTTTTGGGGCTGTGACTTTTTCGTTGGGCTCTGTACTCATTTGGGCTATTATCAGAAGTGTGGTGCCCCAGAATGTGGCTCTTTGCACTGTAGCCGGCGTTGGATCCGGATTGGCTCTGATCAAGATTGGCAAAAGCTACATAAACACAGTGGATTCTTTGGTAGTTAAGAAATCATAACCTGTTTGTTATTAATTTATTTTTTTCTCTATACACTTAGTTTCTTTTATGTGATTGTCTGCAAGATTTTTGTTGAAATAAATGTGGAAGTAGTTTCTTATTATTATTTACCAAAGTTTTTTTGATTATAATGTGTGTAGGTATTTGACAGTTGTTTCTAGTAACCTCTGTCCAGAAAATGAGTGTAGGTAGTCAAAATTTTGGTAGATTAACATGAACATGGGGTAAGTATGCCTGAGCAGGGTGTCCAGTACACAGACGAACAAGCACGAAAGGATTTCATTGCCGCATTTTGTAATGTAGCTAGTTTTCAAGGGAGGTTTGCCTACTGTCTTATGTCAATCTATGCGGTTAATCCTCCTTTTTTGGAATAGTAGGCATACTCATTCTTATTAGCGCTTACAACAATGCAGTGTGGTAATTTATAGCTTTATCAATATCAATTGGTACCCATTCCTGCTTTGGAACATGATCTATGGCATAACTGTGGAAATTATGAGTAGACCTTGCTTGAAACCTTTGATGCCAATTCACAAGTTTACATTCAGGTACAAATACTTATATTAATACTAATGCCAAAACCTATAATGTTTTTTTCTAGTTTGTTAGGGTCCTTATCTTTTAACTACTCTAGTTTGCTGTGTTTTCACTGGATTTTTAAGCACTTGGAAGACAGTCCGGTAATAAGAACCTTTCTTGGCTATTTGGCGGGACGAATTTTGATGGTACACCTGTTGGCATTTCTATATCATATTGATACACGTTGTACGGATCCAGGGGAACGTCCTCGACGGATTTCAGCATTCGAAGTCATGTATTCTTGATTCAAAAAATCTCTGAAATAAATTCTGAACGCATTCCTGTTGATTTTTGACAAATAACACAGTTAGAGCTCGAATCAGATGAGAAAAGGCCACCGCATCATCAATGACGCAGTTTTTAAAACTATTTCTTTCTCCTTCTATAGTTGCCGTCGCATTAGATATAATCAGAGGCGTCCTATTAAAATATTCCCGAAAATATATTGTTAAGCGGTCAAAAAGCCACTTGGCAACGTAGTACGGTTTTTACTTGGACACAATTAAAACAGATGCGGCAGCGGCCAGGGACATTTGGACCTTTTTATATGCTTTTACTAGCCGGCACTCTAAACGGTGTTGCCAAGTTTAAAAAAATGTAGTGGCGGACAGGGAGACTTAGGGGGTTAGGTTAGGTTCCGTTTTAGTCTGGTGTTTTGGTTGTATTGTTGATGGTCGCAGTTGAAGTTCACATAGTGTTATGAATAAAAAACGTTATTTTGTCAAAATGTCTTTCAAAAAGGTTGGAAAGAAAGGTGTTATCATATACAGCCAAGGCCGTGAAATCGTCAGTAACGTCTTACAATTTATGAAGAAAGAAGCAGAAGGAGTTTCCATTCCTTTGAAAAACTTGTTGTCTTTTATTTTCTTTATTAAAAACGACGAAAACGTTTCATTTTACTGATAAAATAATAGCACGCCACTGACTGGCTGCAACAACTTGGAAAGTAACGAGAGCAGCAATATTTAAAGCGAGACGTACAGAGATCGTGACATCATCGTTTGATGACGCCTGTGGCCTTTTCTTAGCTGATTCGAGCTCTACCGTGGAAACCTAAAAAACTAACCTCACTTTAACAACCATTTTGAACACATCCTACACTTCTTCAAGGTAAGTCGAATCTTTATTTTTTATTAAAAAGTACAAAATCACTAGGAAAATAGTAATCATACAACTGTTCACGTTTAGTTTGACCTACCTGTTAACATCAGTATTTAAAACAATGGCGCCCCCCTACAAACTGACTTACTTCAACATAATGGGTCTGGCAGAGCCCATCAGGATCTTATTGAGCTACGGCGATTTGGAATTCGAGGATTATCGTTTTTCCTTAGAAAATTGGCCCACTCTTAAACCCAGTAAGCTTACCGCTTATGGCTGCTGTTTCATTTAAATAACAACCCCCCTATTTTACTCTGAACAGACACCCCATTTGGTCAGGTGCCTACTTTGGAATACAACGGTAAAGTGTATCATCAAAGTCTGGCTATTTGTCGTTATTTAGCCAAAAAAGTCAAACTGGTTGGTAAGGATGATGAGGAAGACTTGGAGATTGATGCTGCTGTAGATACAGTGAATGACTTTAGAACTAGTATGTTATTTAAGTAGAAGAAATAGTACTTATTTAATCATATTGAAATCCTAGAAGTGGGTAAATACCACTATGAGAGTAATGAAGCTATAAAAGAAGATTATGGTAAAACCCTTTTTGGGGAAATTGTACCATTCTACTTGGAGAAGCTGGATGACCAGGCTAAAAAGAATGGAGGATATCTTGTAGGGGGCAAGGTGAATTTTCCACGTTACTTCAATACGTCATCAATAGGAAGTTTTTAATTTCTAGCTAACTTGGGCCGATATCATTTTGGTGGGGCTCATTGATTACGTGAACTTTATGGCTGGAAAAGATTTGCTCGAGGGTTCCCCAAATTTGCTTAAAGTCAAGGAAAATGTGGCCGCCGTTCCCAGTGTCAAGAAATATCTGGAAGTCCGTTCCGTCAATCATATTGCCTAACAATTTTCAGTTGGGAGTTGAAGAATCTCATTTTGCGGTTTTTTTTTGATACGTGATAACCCTGTTTGTATTATTTTTTGAAATTACAATAAATGATGAATTAATTGTTTTCAGAGACGCTTGGGAATCAAAGATTTCGAATCCAAAAGCTTTATGATCTAAAAGTCACATGGTACCATGATTACAAAATTACACGAAGGTCACGTGACTTGGATTCGAAATCACAAACCGAAACAATGTTGCTCTGCACAGAGAATTGACATTTGATTTTTGACAGATTTTTTTAGGTTAAAAAATCACCAAACAGAAATTACTGAAAAATACAAAAATGATAAAAGAAGTGTTAGTGGACTTGAGTGGGACATTGCATATCGATAGTCGTGCCATACCGGGTGCAGTGGAGGCCCTAAAAAAGTCATACCCACTAAAATTAGAGCCAAGCATTTGAGACCTCTTTAAACGTTGATTTCAGGCTGAAACGGCCCGATTTGAAGGTGAAATTCGTCACTAACACGACCAAAGAAAGCCAGAGAATCCTGCACGAACGTTTAAAGGGTCTGGGATTCGACGTGAACCGTCAGGACATTATCAGTTCATTAGGAGCCTGCCGTAATCTAATCCAGGCCAAAAACTACAAACCTATGTTATTGGTAGGTCAAGTTTTTTGTACGTGCTTCCCTCCCCAATTAAAATTCATGTAGGTTGCCCCTGAGGCTTTAGAAGACTTTGAAGGGCTTGCATGCCCTTCCGGAGAAACACCCAATGCTGTTGTGATTGGTTTAGCCCCCACTGAATTTCACTATGACCGTTTAAATCAAGCGTTCAGGTGTCTGCAAAATGGAGCTCAGTTAATAGCAATTCACGCAGGAAAATACTACAAAACAAACGATGGCCTGTCACTAGGTCCAGGATGTTTTGTCAAAGGTTTAGAGTATGCGGCTCAGTGTCAGGCTGTCATAGTTGGAAAGCCGAATCGGTTATTCTTCCAATCAGCTTTGACTGTTCAACCACAGGAAGCTGTAATGATTGGTGACGTAAGTTTATCGGTCACATTCACGTCCACTATTTCATTAGTGATAGTTTAGGATGTGAATGATGACATCAAAGGTGCTATGGACGCTGGTCTGCAAGGTTATTTAGTGCAAACTGGGAAGTACCGGTCGGGGGACGAAACCCGTATCGACCCGCCCCCTAGTGAGGTTTATCCCAGTTTTGTTGAAGCAGTTGAGGGTATTTTAAAAAAGTTGGGTTAGGTTAGGAAACCCTGTATTACTGTTTTTGGTATTCTAAATAATACAAAAAATATATTATATATGTATACATGGACGCTAACACTGTACATGCGTAACAAAAAAATACTGGAAGTCACTTTGAGGATGGTTTCCTACAAAAAAAATAATTTTAGTAGGTATAGTGAGAAACATAGAAAACATTATAAATCTAGATCTCCATCTTAAATAGCAGATAGCAGGCCATGATTTCGATAGAATCCGCCGCTGGAGGGAGCCACTTTATGTTATTCGAAAAAATCGCATGACCTCAGCATTACAAAATTATAGGCAGGTCACGTGATTTTTGGGATCATATCGCGTTTAGATCCGAAAGAAAACGACTAATTTCTAGTTGTCATTGTTGTTGTCACTATGACATCTATTTTTAATTTAAAATTCGAATATCCTTCACTAAAGTACCTAAAATACGGTATAGTAAAGTTAAAGTTGCATATTTGTGTTGTTGGTGAGTTTTGTGAGTGTCAGATTATGAATGAAGAGCAACTTCTAGCAGGTTTAAGTTTCCTAAGCAAGAAACCCGGACTCATTTAAAGGTTATGAAAACCTTGTTGGAAATGATCTAGCTATGGAAATATTTATCAAGTGAGTATTGTTGAATTACTTTTTTTGTTGATAAATAACTTATTACCTGGGTATACAGTATACAAAACTTCAAACAGTCCCATTGACATGTAAATCTAGATGTATAAAGTTTTCTATGGTGAAAAACATGAAGAAACAAAGCTTACTTGTTGCGAAGCGCTAAAGGCAAGCCAGAAACTGGTTTAAGCTTGGTCTCGACAGTGCCTAGATTGTTGTTTCCTGCACTATCGCGAAAACTTGCGCTGTACCGTTTAAATTTAAGCTCCGTCTTGCTTTTCAGATCCACTTTATCACTACTACTCGACCGTCTCAGTACTCTACTGACTGGGTCAACTTGATTACTGAACGATTTCGATTTGCCTTGCACCGCCAATTTATTGACGCGCGAACACACCGGAATTTTACTGTCGGTCATGTTGAGACTGCGCCGTTTTACGGACGCGGACACGCGCAACTCGGCCGGAAAAACGCACGACCGACGTTTCGAACGAGTTCGGATGTTCGTTTTTACGTCGTCCGTCATGTTGGACACGCCCTCTAGCGCTTTTACGTCACTGTCTGTCATATTGGCGCTTGGTTTGACATTTTCAAGCGACACCACCAAATCGGCGGGTTCTAATTCGATTTTTTTTGACAAATCGTCTAAACTAATCTGATCCAACCATGTGGTGAGATTTTCTGCGGAATTAATGAGTTTTTTCACCTCTAGAGAGGTTTTTAGCACCGGGTCTGGTGGAAGCACAACCCCGGCGTCCGTGTAGAAATGCTGATCGAGAAATGGCATTGGACTGCTGCAAGCAAGCAAACATGTAACAAAATCAAGCTCAGTCTGGCAAAGCATCATAAAAAATTTAAACTAACTAACTTGGAGACGGAATTTAAATCAGACAATCGTTTCGACGTAGTCGACGAAGACGGTTTGGGCGTGTTATTTTTGATCGCAAGTAGGGGTTGTTTGTCCAAGCTATTTTCCTTTTGCGGTCCGCTTTTAACCCCCGTCATTCTATTAATAAACCGCAGGTGAAGGAAAAATGTCACTGGAGTTAAATCAGGTTAACTTACCGGCCTTTCAAGATGCGATCCTCTTCGTCCGTTCTGCGTTTGTCCTCCAACAAAACGTCGTTTTTAGCACCGCGATGTGAGCGCATTTCCTTCAATTTACTCTTCAGAGTGGCCATAACGTCCTTGTCCGACTCCATCATCTCCATTTTGGAGAGGATATTCTCTAGTTTGAGTTGGAGGGCACGATCCGCAGGTAAGTTTAGCATTTGTTTAAGCAACGGACATAGTTTGACCATACAGAGCCGTACAGTAGCGATTCGGTCATCTGTTTACGAAACTTTTTTAATTTCCTAAATCAATGCGAGCGGTAAAACTTACCGGCCAGACTCAGCAACGGTAAGTAAAAGTACTCTTTGAAGTAGCGATAACTGAAAATATCCAAAGCGTGCCCGCATAACGTCACGAAAACATGACGGGAGTAGCAACACGTGGAGTTGCACAGTTGCGTCTGGATCATTTCCCTCAGCCATTTCCGATGGTTTTCCTTCAGACTGTACTTGAGAAAAACCAGCAAAGTTCGAGCGGCTTGAGACCGTACCGGTTTTGCTTTCTGCGAAAATTTGTCATTATGATGTTGCTTTTATGTAGTTGCCGGGTATATTATAAATTATTATAATAATTTACCAATTTTTCCACATTTAAACCACATTTTAAAGGTCACGTGACTGTTTTTGACATATGTCAACTGGCTTTTACAGTGTTGCAAGCTCAAAATTGTATTACTAACGTCACGTAACGTGTATTTTGCAATTTAAGTTTTAACAACTGTCCAAATTTAATTTACCATCACGTGACTGTGTTTTTGACAATGTCAACTGGCCTTTACAATGTTGCCAGCTCAAAAAGTGAATTATCAAGTCACGTGACGTAGTTCTCTAGTCTCCTGACTTTAGAAAATCAATTTAAAGCTTTCGGCATAAAACCTTTACTTTGTTACCTAACCTAACCTAAAAACTGTCAGGGGACCTTTAAAAAAAAATCAATTTTAAGCTTTTGAGTATTTAAAATTTGGAAAAACAGTCACGTAACCTGAGGAAGTCATTTTTATTGAATCATTAATCCTTATCGACATTTTGACAGTCAAAAGTCATGTACAAATTGTAAAAGCAGACATTCTACTTAATCCAACCTAAAAAGTGTCACGTGACCATACAAAAAATTAATTTCCACAAAATGTGTAAACATTTGAAGGTATCTTGAGGAAGTTTAAATAATTTAATGTATTTCAAGGCATTTTGAGCAAAAGGGACAATTTGGTGTACAAAAAATTATCGGCGGTCTACTCATTAGAGGCATTCGTTTTCAAGCTCCATGAAGGGAACAGAACGTTTTTGACGTCACAATGACGTAATTTGACAGTTGGTCAAATTACACTTTTGCCAAATTACGTCATCTCGACGTCAAAAACGCTCTGCTCCCTCCATGGAGCTTGTAAACGAATGCGGCCACTAATTTTAAACGTTTAAGTGTTGTCACAGAAACAAGAAATAAATAAACGTCACTTTTGACAGCTGATTTCAAAACCTGAATCAAAGCCACCTTGAATAAAAACAAAATGCACGTCATTGACGTTTAACGCGCCTCGTTGCCAGATGTTTAGTTTTTTACTTTTTTTCATTAAAACACAAACTTTACATAAATTTTGTTTTTATTTACTTCTTGCAACGCATTTCTGATACAAACGTGACCTTTTCGATCTCGACGTTTAACGAGTTGTGTGCGTTGTTGCCAGATTGCTAGTTGACTGCTGTTTTTGTTTTTGATGACTTGACTAAAAACTGCTTACAGAGAAACAAGAAAAAACTTAATATTGACTAATATTGTTATTCAAAATTATCTGTTAAAAAACTGCGTCAACTTCTATATAAGAAGTAAACAAAAACAAAATTTATGTAAAGTTCGGGTTTTAATTAAAAAACTAAACATCTGGCAATGTCGGCCGATTTATTACCGCCTACTGTACGTTCCATTGTATTTTTTTTAAGTTATAGCCTTAACTGTCATTTAAAGCAGTAAAGTTAGGTACATTTTTGAGAAAACAAAATGCATTAGCAAAAAACCAAGCACGCCACTGGAATCACATCGAAAAAGTGCCTCAAGAGTATTTTTGTTTCGATTCGATATTTGAATAAACAAAAAAGTTGAGAAGTTTTTAAAATGGGCGAAATTTGAAAAACGCCCTCTAGCGCCACAAACTGACAAGATATCGAAATACGGTAAAGTAGGCGGTGCATGCGTTTGACAAGGCCTTAAATCTGACGTCACGATGAGGTAATTGAACAAAACAATACATTGCTCAATTGTCAAATTACGTCATCGTGACGTCAAATTCGACATGCACAGCCTACTTTACCATTAATACCTACAAACAAGATATTGAAATAAAATGGACCTCTAGAACTGGCCATAGGAAAACTATGTAACTGACAGAGAAACATTGATATTGCATGCGCGAGATAAAGACAGAAAACCTAAAAACAGTCAAGTATCCGGAAATTTTGCTGCGATGTTGTCAAACGTTTCTCTGAATTTGTCGATTAGATTATTTCATTTTATGACCAGAACATTCATTTTAAATGCCCTCTGTTTTAAAATTATGTAACTAATCCAATGGATAAATTAATTTACTCAATTTTTGAGGCGTGGAAATTGATTTGCATTAACTTAGGGTAGACGATGAACGTATTTAGATACAGTGGGCTAAATTAAACCCCCAATAAGCCAAAAAAGTTGAGACTTACCCCGTCAATGGCGGCATTAAGGACCACAGGTGAGAAATGCTGATGAATAAAGTCGGAAGGAAAACAATGAGGCAGGTATTCCCATTGCATTAGTAGACATTCTTTCATTCTCCAATTGTTCGTTTTGAAAGCTTCATTTTGACATTTTAGCATCGCTCGACCGATATCCAGGGTAGCTTGGACCGGAATTTCTGTGTGTTAAATTTAATAGAAATGACACTAATTAAAAAAAATAAAACCAACCACGTTGCAAGATGTTATGATACGTAAACAACTCTAAAACACCGGCAACACTGGGAATTATAGCTTGTAACACTTCCTCGTCTTCGTCGCGCAACAATTTAGTGAAATCCAACACCAAGATTTTACTTGAAAGTCCTGGAATTATCATGTTTGACCAATTTGTCTTTAAACAGTTGAAACTTACCTAAAACGCGAACAATTTCGTAAAAAGAACCGGCCACCGCTTTCCGCACGATATAACAAGGATCCGCCGCCAAACTTTTGAAAATCTGGTACCATTTGGCGCTAATTTCGGTGGGAATTAAGGTCAGAACCATCTCAGCCATTTTGGATAGACTGTACGAACAGTTTTCGCGGCACATCATACACTGAAAATTAAAATGTACATGACAGTGCTTGTTTTAGGGGAAACACTGCTGGTACCACCGAAGGGTCAGTGTCCACATCCTCAACCAAAGACAACCCTTTCCTGCATATATGATTGTAATAGTCCAGGAACCACATTGCGTCTGAACTTGACATTTGAGTCTCTAAATTGCCAATTAAGACGCTAAACACATTCGAAATGGCTGTGTAGGTAGTGTCGCCCTCTGACGCGCTCCGAGTGCACAACTTCTTAGCCAACGGTATTATAGTGCTCTTGGTTGTGTCTGACACATCATAAAACCCTCAAATATCACAACAATTTTAATGACAGTTAAGTTACCTGCACTTAAGTAGGGTATAATAGCCACCGTAGATTCAATAGCAATGGATCTAACCAAAATATTCTCGTCGGCAGACAATTCAACTAGCAGAGGCAGCAGATTGATTTTAACTATGGCATCCCCCAAATTGAACAAACCTAAACTAAAATCTTATAAAATTGCAAAGAAAAGTGCACTTTTTAAAACCTTTAGCCACCAGAGGGAGCTCACGGCACATTGCCGCACGTACTTCATAAAAACAATCCTGACAGAGGCTTTGGACTAGAGGAAGGACATCTTTTTTCACCCTAAACAGAAGTGTCACATCAAAAGTCAAGTAATTCACAAACCAACCTACTCGAAAGGATTCATAGAACGGTGAATGGATATTTCTCCCAAAATTCTACAGCTAGCCACCCTAAAATATGCCGCTTTTGTTAGTTGTGATTTGGACACAGCACACTTGAGTATCTCATTTTTGACGGTTTGCTCTTTCATCAATGGTATCACCGCTAGCATGGTTTCCATCCAGGCATTGGCAATGATAGGATCACGGTTTTCAATACCTTGTAAAATCTTAAAAATAATAATTACTTTCTATTAATGTAACTGACAAGAACTAGTGTGAGTCACCTGTGGTACTAGATTAACAGGCACGTCCATGTGCATCAATATATTGAACATTCTGCTCACAGCCAAATTGAACTCTGAAGACGAGTTTGGTAACTCCTGTTGGATTTTGGGGATTATTTTTGAGACGGTGCCCTTCTGATCATACTTTAGCAGTTCAGGAAGAGACCCTATCACGCTCAGCTTTTGTAGTTCATCACCTTTGCTGCAAATTATCCAAATTTAGTATTAGAGAAGCAGTTGTACTCACTTTAGGAAGAAAGGAATAAATACGTTAGTAGACGCTCCTCCTCCTCCAGGAACTTGTTCAGCCATTCCTCGTCGTCGTCATCGCTCATCTTATTTTTTTTGAGACTACGCCCTGTTTTTTTATGACATACTGGGGGGCAATTATTATAACAGAACTCTCGAAGAACTAGGGCACCAAGGTAAGAGTTTATGTGGGTAAAACGTAAACAAGTTTTTTGAGGTTAGGTTAGTCCGTTCATTTTTGTAATGGTGGAAGTTTTGATCACGTGATCCGTTGCAATGGTAGCATAGCAGTGTCATGTGATAAAACCGTCAGGTATTTTAATTTATTTATATTTATTATAGGAGCGGTTTTACAGAAATGGGTTGTATTAGTAACATTTTACGTACCTAACAATGTACAAAGCACGATCAACAGGTCGATGTTCAAAAAGAGCCTCATCTATGGAGTGTTTTTGAATTTCAATGCTAGTCTAGAAATCAGGGTGAAAGTAGAAACAACACTGCAAAAATAAACTCACCTTTCCTTGGCCGGGCTTATCTAGTTGTAACATGCGAATTTCCTCGTCAAATCGCATTTTTGTGTAGTTTTTCAAATAAGCAAATGTAAAAAAAACAACAACTTTTATGAACTGACAGTTGTTTGACAAGGAGGAATCAAATTTAAAAGTTGGTTTTAATAAAAAATACAGGTTTAATGCTTTAAGCTATATTACACCAGTTTAAACAATTGACTTAGCAGGGACATATTGAATTAGGCCATAATCACCATTTTCCATCCATTTCGGGTCAGCTTTTTCGCATTGTTCGGCCGTGCCCGGGGCCAGCCCGCACACAATGTCCGCTTTAATTGTTCTTATAACAATCAAACGTAACTCCAAACCTTGAAGAGCCACTTTAGGGTCCGTAGTTGGATCCCAGTTTTTCTCACCAAACACTTTCCTAAAAATATCTCTTTCAGGGGGGTAGTCTACTAAAAGCTCAAAAACAAAGTTAAAATGAGCCGGGCACGATCCTCTGTGACGTAGTGAAAGCCCCTTCAATTCCGTAACGTACGTGGAAGTGTTAAGTCAGGAAGCAAATTATTTCACCACGCCGATTGGTCGGGGTTGACGTTTGGTTAAAATTTGATATTAGACATACGCCCATGCATTCCGTCTCACTCAACTTACTATAAAAAAAAGAGAAACAGAAAGAACTTCTCCTACGTCACAGATATATGGTGTACCAAATAAGTATGCATTACATGTAGTAAAATGTTGCCTTGTTAAAAAAGAAAAAAGTACTTCTAACCTGTAATTCAAATCCCCTTTAAAAATGACTAAAGCGGATCTTGAAAGCAATTCATAGAGATCAGGGGCATAGTCTGGCATGTATTTGTACTCGCAGGGAAGTGTCCAGAAAAGATGGGGCATAACCTCCCAAGTCCCGTCGGTGAGAAATTCTACAACAAACTCAATTGAGTAACTAGTGATGGTACTAATTTGTAAATGGTACCTTGCCACTTGTGTCCCACTGAACTAATGCTAGAGTCCTCATGGTTCACTAGCTGATCTAAGGTCCAGTTAAAGTCAGGTACAGTGACGTCAGAAATGAACCAAGTGATGGACTTTACGTGAAACCTAACCTTAAATCGGCTGTTTCCCGAACCGTCTTTAAAATAGGCGGTAATGGCAGTCATTAGACATAAATCCATTAATAGCTCATACCCTGAGTTATCCAAGACTATGTCTAGCAAAGTAAGATAATTTGCTTGGTTTTTGGCCAATTATACGGTTAAAACTACTTGCCTATGTACTCAGGCAGTTCTAGGGCAGCAATTTCCACTAAATCCTTAATAAACTTGGAAGAATCATCAACTAAAATGTACTGATCCAGATGATCAATGTCATGTGACTGGGACACCACCTTTCCTAAAGATATTGACAGATCACCTTTGTTGCCCCACAAATCCATCTGCAATATACAGCTCTATAGTATCTTGATTTTTTACCCTTGACAGTTTACTTTAATCAAACGGTGTAATTTGCTCTCTAAATTTTCAACTTTGCTACCACTACTAAGGGCGGTCACATTGTAATCACATAAAGTCTTTAAAACGTTTTGACAAGTTTTAAATTGGTCGCGTTTCAGTGAGCCAAAATAGTCGAAATCCTTCAAAGACTCTCTGGAAAAAAAATTGTTACCACTGCACAATTAAAAATCACTTTGCAATACGTTAACGTGAATATTTCTTTGATCCTCCTGTACATATAACATTCACTGAGCAACCAAATTGTATTAAAATATGTAGCTTCTCCCTCTTTGGCTGCTTGCTTGTCAATCAACTCATTGTAGACCCTAGCATCCGGTTTGTTGCAGGATAGTTTGTTTAAGGGTTTGTTAGTTTGGATTTCATATTTCAGCTTTGACAGTTCACTAATGACTTTTTTTAGGTCTTCGCGAGCTCCCTACAATCAAAACGTTAAAAAAAATTCAGTTAAACAATCAGTGAAGGTGGTTACATCGCCAAATTGCTCAATTACATCATGTTTAGTGCGGGATAGCGTGTCAATGATTTGCGTTACAATCACTGGCATGCGATTCTTCACCGTGTGATAAGCAAAACTCCTGTCAAAAATCCATTCAGTCAATATTCGAAAAGCCAATTTTAGTTGGGGTACCTTTTGTAAAATCCAGATAAATATACATTTCTAGGAGTTTTCATATCCATACCCATATCGGTGCACTCACACATTGAGAAAGTTGTTATTAAAACTTTCGCTTGCTTTAATAACACAAAGTCACTTTACAGTGAGCTGGTGAAACTGGGTTTTTGCAAATGAACCACTTTGACTTTGCCATGATGACCTTTTTTACTGAAATTTGTAAACAGAACTCAGCCAGCTGATTTTTTAAGGTTAGGAAGACATGTCACTACTAACATTTACCACGTGACCCTATTAGTACAGGGTTATTTAGAGTCACGTGACCAGAAAAATCTGACGTTTAGGAAAAATTACCAAAATAATCGATAAAATCAATGAAAAATTGAGGATCGCTAAAGGTAAAGTAATTAAATTGTCTAATAATACTCTGAACAAACCAGTTTTATTTATTTTTGTAATATTAAACTTGCACAGTGACAGTTACAATAACATCTATCGTCTGGAATATCCATTCAAAGCAGGTTTTGGATCAAAGTTTTTCAATTCCCCAAACGGTAAGATGAAATGTTTTATCAGTTTACCAAAAATACCAATATGGGCGCAAAACAGGGACACACCTTGAATCCAAACGTGCATAAATGTGTTCTCCCCCTTAAACTCCAGTAAATACGCGGGTAACAACCAAGAAGCCTGGGCCAGAAACCAAATGGCGAGCATAGAAATCACGGCCCCACTTGACAGCTTAACTTGCCACATGCACAAAGGCAACAGTCCCATAATCCACACGAAATACTGTGAGGTCACGACTTTGTTGAATATCACGAAAGTTACGGTTAGGGCTAAGACACCGAAATTCAATGCAAATTTAGATAAACCGTAACGGATGGAGAAGTATATGAAAAGTACTACAGGGGGTAGGTTGATCAGTAAAGGCTGCCAGAAGTTTCCAATAAACCAAACTGGCAGTTTGACAAATGCTGTAAGGTACTGAAGATAAAAGTAGAGCGAGAAGTTGTGCCTGAAGTCCACTCTAGTTAGGTGGAAAAGCATGGATTCATTTAAAAACTCTGAACCGTATTTCAGGTAGAAAAGCCCTGTTAAACCTAGTAGGGAAGTTAACGTTCCTAGCACTAGCTTCATTTGGCTTATATTCGGAATTAAATGCCCTAATAAAACCGTATTTTTGGAAGATTTTTTCAAAACCTTACTTTTCCTTATTTTTTTCTCTGGCTCGGACATTTCAAAGTAGTAAGAGTGAGAGCTGTAGTGCATATAGTAGAGCAGGCTGTATATGATAGGGTACAGCCTGAAATGTATACACAAGCCATGCAAAAGTCCTACAGAATAAGGTGATCCTCCAACCTGAATTAAGTAGACAGTGACAATGACTAGAAGACAGGCCAAAGAGTCTGAATTGCCACGCGTTGATATGGCAATTGTCATAGGGTTGTACAACCAAAACAGCATGGCCCTTTGCGCCCAATAATGCGCAGTTTGAATTTTAAGATTGTATTTAACTAAACGACCTTTCCGGGTTTTAGTAGGTTTTTTAGCACATTCAATAGGAGCTGTTTTGGAGGTGTATGACTCAAACTGGGACATCCAGTCAGTAATATTGAAAAATACTAGCTTCCTGATCAAAAAAGCAACCAGAAGGTCTGCAAGACAAAACAACAATTTACCAAACAAAGGGTGCAACAACACATTAGGGGTTAGTAGATAAGCAATCAAAGGGGAGTAACGATAAGTGTGTCTGTTATATGGCGATCTGTTATGAATTACATGCCTGGCAGCATCACTAAAAACCTTGTAATCCACGTCAGTGTAAGGAACTTCAAAGTGCCTGTCATGGAACTCTCCATAACTTACCAGAACCAGTCTGATTACACCAGAAATCACTAAATGACTTACCCAAGATAGATCAAGGAATTTAGACAGATCGGGGACAAAACTACGCATTTTTACTACAACTACTTAAACGCGGGTTTTTAAATTGGCTGCAGCCTTGTTTAAACACGTCTTAAATCCGCGAAACTCCTCGCCACAATCATGTTGCTTTATATTGTCTTGTTTTAACACACAAGTGGCGTACAAGCTCGCTTCTTTACCACACTGAGCGAATATTAACGGGTACTGTCTAAATCTTTGCCGTGCTTTCCCGACACTTTCCATTATTATTCAGTTTTCTTTCTGTTCCTGATGTATGTAGGGTCTTGTTTGATTAATTCACGTAGCTCATCAGCGGTCATCATAGGTTTCTCAGTAAAACAGTCGTAGATTGGTTTAGCTAGCAACAAACCTGCTCCAAAAACGGCGGTAATGATGGAGAATCCCCGCGGGTATTTTCGAAGTAAACTTTGTTTTTTAGGCTTGTACCGGTTCATTTATTGGCTGGTTTGGGGGTAACGTCAATACCACCGCACACAAAACTTTTAACACCCCACTTGCGGCAACATTCGCGCATTTCCTCAATAACGTGCTGACAGGCGGATTCTTGGAATTTATTCTCTAGAAAGATAAGAAAAATTAACAGTTATTCGGTAATAAAAGTGCGGTTAGGTTTTTACTTTACCTTTTAAACATGCCTGGATGTTACACGCGTACGGCTTGCAGGGGTCCTTAACTGGCATTAAATATTGAAAAGTAAACTTAAATTTGGCGGTTTTTAAGGGGTTTTAAAACCCGGATGTAATAAAAACGTTTCACCCTAAAAAATTTTTGGGTGGGTTTTAAGGTTATGATGAGTTTTGACTTTGAAGGTTGAAAATGACATCTGACAGACCGTATCTGCTTTCTGCAGATGTATGCAACCAACAAAACACAATTTTACACTTGTTTTCGAAAAACAGTTTAATTTTTTAATATAATAATAGAAAACGAGAAAGTTTATTAAAAAAAAGTCAATTTCACCAAACAATTTCGTACTGTGATCCGTTCAGTATTGTTTTAGAGGCCATAATCACCCGAACTTTTTCCTCCAAACTGTCCATCTTAAAGCTGATTCCGTGGTCTGGTATAGCTATAGCTTCGGTCACCATCACATCCTCCAAACGCAGCTTCTCTTTGACGAAATAGGACATAAATTGTAACGGACTGGACCCATAATTAAGTTGATACTTCCCGAACAGTCTAAGCGACTTGCTGTAATACGGATCTTTCCCAGCCAGCTCCGTCAGGATCAGATTCCTAGCTTTCAGCTGTTGATTCTGTTCCTCCAGTTGTGTCAGTAAAGCTGAAACGTTCAAAAACAGGCTGCAACAGACTGAACTGCGTTTGGTTCGTTGGAAAGTGGAGCGAACGTCCAGAATGGGGTCGTGCTCGGGGTTTTGGGGATCAAACACCCAACCCTGAGGATTTAGTTTGTCGCATTGTAGTGGAGACAAATCCTTTGACGTGTCTGTATAAACCGAATTAAAGCCTCCTAATTTAAAACCTTGTAGGGTAACTTTACCTTTAACTGTGAAGCTTCCATCATCGTAGCGATATCCCAAACCGTCCCTTATAACGTACAGCCAAAAGTAGATTACATCTCCAGGTCGTAACCTTGCGGTGCGGTCCTGGAAAACCCAATTGTCGCCACACTTTTTCAGAATATCTTTAGAAAACTGCCCGGCTTCAAGCCCATCCATGGGTTGGTTAATATTGCCGTGAAAAGCGAATAAATGCACTCCATCTTCGTGGGGTAGGGACACCCTAAAACCTTTTGCAAAGGTTTGAATGTAGGGTGGTGGAACTGTATACTCACTTTTGGTTGCTTTTAAAAGCGCAACTAAAAACAACACAAACGCGTTTGATTGGTACATTTCTGTGATTGAACTCTTTGATTGTAGTTTAATCACTTATTTGGTTTTAAGAATGCGTTCTTGGAACTGCAATATATACGGGGGCTGTCTGTAGTTGTATTATATACAAGAAAAATTTAAAAAAAATCTCAAGTAACATGTTTGAAGGCTTCCATAAGGGTTGGGGATTATTAAAAACTCTTACACACAACTGGTATTAATCAAATTGTACGGTGAGTGTTCTGAATACTTAGGTACAGACCCCTGTAATAACTCATTGGTTTTTCCTGTGATCTCAATAATATTCAGACCAAATTGTAGTAAATAAAACAAGTTTTATAAAGATAATGTATTAAGCCCTACAAGTTCAACCTCGTTAAAAGTAAACGACCTCAATTTATTGCATTTCCTTTTAATGTAAACGATTTTGTCGGTTAACTCCTCCTGGTTAATGGGAAAGTTCACTTTTAACAACTCTACAAAAATAAATCAACTTACAGAGTTCTGTTTAAATATGATATTTTGTATACCTAAAGAGTCTTGCTGCAGCTTTACCAGCCTATCCAAACACTGGCAACAGTCCACGTGACACGTTTCCTTGAAAGGACGATAAGTCCATTCGAAACTGACCAGGCTGTAGTGTTTCTGCAGTATCCGGCGAAACTGGTCGTCTCGCATTGGTTTCTCCACTTTGAGGTGCACTACAGCCCGCGGGAAAAACGAGAAAAACATTTCCCAACGCGACTCTCGAACCACCACCAAACCGTCCACGTTTTTAAGGGAATCGTCCAGATAGAGGTGGAGTGATTTCAGTTTGCACAGTCTCATTTGGAACTAAATTTGTCTGTATAGCTAAATAAGAGAAATATTTAATTATTTTTACCCGATTGTAGCACTGCAAAAAAATCCAACAGTCTACAGTTAAAACCTCCAAGTTCTGGAACATTTCTAGACAGTTGGTGAAGACCCAACTATCAAACAGTCTCCAGGAATTGTAGGTGGAGTAATGCAATTTAAGGCTGGTGATCGTGGATTTGGAACGCATGCACGCTATGAGGATGTTGGCAAAGTTGATGTTGTTTAAATTGGCGTTAACCAAGGTGACTGTTTCGAGGTGGTTTTGGCACCTGGTGATGGATACAGTAATGAGCACTTGAGCGTTGTATAACTTAGAAACGTGTACTTGACAAATCGCATCAATAAATAGCACAGCTTCTTCAACTGGTGGATGTCATACCAATCAAATATCACCAGGTGTTTCAGCTGTACGTTACGTTCGAACAGCAGCACCAGGAAGCGTCCAACCCTTTTCACAGTGTCTTTGTGTCGGGGGCCTGTCTTTTTGTCGCTCATCGGATACGGCACGCTCCAGCCAATTTCGAGTTTTTCTAAATGTCGATAGTACTTTTGAGTGAGAAATATGATTCCTGGTTCTGGAATTTAATCACTAAGTAAGCTAAGAAAGGGCGTAAAATGGAGGAAAACACCGTTTAGATCAAGGTCCACTTTGACCAGGAGTCGTCTCCAGAAAAAGGGGGTGTCGGCCGCCTCCTGCCACCTGGTGCACGTCGACGAAAATGCCACTTTATCATTGTAGGACAGCAAACTGAAGATTTGGCACAAAATTTCTGGAGGTAGACCGGTCCAGACGCGTTCGTCCCCCATTTCGATGGGTCCTGTATTTGTAGACCTTTTTCATTCTACACCGTTTACGGTCTTCCAACGTCTACGAGCCCCCCTAATGTGTTGATTTATGTTCTGATACTGGAAATTAACTTGAAATTTTTGACGTGGACAAAAATCGTCGAAATTATTTGTGACAATTTGTCATTAAATCAAGGTGTTTACTTCAGAAAGTAATGTCACTGAAGTACAAGGGAAAAAATATTATAAACAGGAATGTCATGTTCTTCAATAAATATCCTTCACCAAATTGACACCCTGGTGCATGTAAATTGCACTAGGTTTGTTGGTGGATTTTGTCAAATAAAAAAAAAATAAAAAATCTACAGGGTGTTTTATGTCTGCTCAGTTAATAGGTCTGTCAACGATTTGAGAGTGAATAAGAGGAAAGTTTGTCTGAGTGGTCCAGAATCGATGTTCCAGGGCCTTCGGTGTGGATGGCTCTTTCAAGGTCAAAGGACATGGCGCAAGGGCGCATCGCAAACACGCATTCGACCCTACGTTCAAGAATTTCAAGGACGCGCAGCGGTTTGCAATTCCAGTTTTGACGCCCTAAAGGGTTTTCTTCCCCAACTAATCACAGCAAACTGAAAACGTTTCGGTTGGGAATTAATCACTTACAGTGTCCATATGGTTTGACTATCGAGTTTTTAAAATATTCAGGTGATTTAGTGATCAGCCAGGTGGTATAGGAAGGTGCACAGAGTCCACTGGACACTGGAACAAATCGATATAAGGGCCCAAACAAGCGTTTCGGCGCAAAATCTATATTCCCCGGCTCTTTCAAGATGAAATTTGATTTGACATTGATCCAGTGGGTTATAGGTGTTGAATAAAATGACTCTAATCCGGACGTGGTTTTACAGTGTGCAGCCTCGATTGACTGTGTTTTAGAACCCTCTCACTTTTGCCGCCATTGACCTTTTGGGGGCGCAAAATCATGCCGTAAGAAGGACATTTGTTTACCCGCCAACCAGATCATTCAGGTAGGTCACCTTTTTTAACTGAATTTAGACTCTTTACAAGAAGATATGTAATATGGCCCCATTAGACTACTGTCTCAGGTATTTTCTGTCTAACTGAATTCCTTTTTTTTTTTTATAAAATGACTTGATTTATTACCTCTACTAGCAGTGCTCTAAATTACTATTGTGGTAGTAAATCTAGCCAGCATTAGCAGGTATGTGTCAAATTTGACATGACCCACTAAATAAGCGCAAAAAAACCTTTGAATTTTTTTTTTGTAAACTTCACCCCTGCCTGTTTAGGGTGAGTTTGTCCTGAGCGGGAGTTAATTAAAAAACACCCCCGTGTAGAGCCACTGACGCATCGCACGCAGTGCTGAATTCACCATGGTTGCCAGATCCATTGCCCCAGTCGAAATAGAAAGATTGCTATTCCTGAATTTGGATACCATTTTATCCGTCTTTCTACGTTTCTTTAAAGATGACAGGTGTCTTTATTTGACAGCTCCTAACTTAGTTCCTGTGACAGTTAGAAAGTGCGTTCCAATGCCATAATGTAGCCGAAAACTTCTGCTTTCTTTTGTCAAGACAGAGTTTTCACGAAAAAAGCACTAATAACTGAGAAAAGCTAGAACTGACTGCTGTGCATGTCAAACTATACTTCCTTCCACCGATTAGCGCGTTCTTCATAACCTCAAACTGTCAGTGTCAAACCTGGTAAATATTTTTACTCGCCCCCAAAAAAAAAATCATTTTGGGGAAAATCATAACATTTGGGCGGTAAAATTATCGTAAAAGAGTTGGCAACACTGCCAAAACCCGCGCAGCCGTGTCAGGAGTTGCGAAATCGAGACATCAAGAGCGCGGACGAAGGTATCCAAAACAAACGTCCGCAGTAACGAGAAGTACGCGGTTTTTCGATGGCGGAATCGTCCCGCTGCTGCTTAGAAAGTGTTTAGTGTACGTCGATCCTTGTCCCGTTCACGGGTGTTCGCTTTTAGTCCGTGTTTGCGTGCAATTTGGGACCTGTCAGTGCGGTTTACGGCCGCAAATTGCCAGCTACGTGCACCGATCGGATTTTGTCATGAATCCCGGCTTAGCCTTGACACGACTCGGTATTTTGGCGATATTCGTGCGAAAGCCGGTTACGATTTAGGTGTTTTCACCGCACTTTTTAATTGTTTTACTTTTTTTTTTTTGATTATCTAGAACCGTCTGTCCTTATCGGCGGGGGTTGAAGTTCTTTGTGCTGTTTTCAATCAGCCAGGTAGGATTTGTTTCTGTTGGGGTGTCGATTCTGTGATGCAACAGAGTTGTCAGGTCTAACCACTTTTAAGTCTATATTTATAAGTAATTTTTGATTATGTACCGAGAATATTTATAATCTGATGTGTTCTTATTACAAGTAGGATATCTTATCAATTTTTTTTTAGTGTTCTAGTTCAAACATGTTTGTCAGTTTGTGGAAAATTGATAACGATAACGTGTGAACAGGAAATATTTAATTAAGTTTGCAGGGTGACAAAATTCTGATGAAAATTTTGTGGGAATCCCTGAAGTAAATGTAGCCATCCTTAAGTGTCACATTATTATGTTCAGAAAATATGGTTAATAATTATTTTTATATCTCAAAAAATTCTGATTGAATTTTAAGTCCTTACCTGAAACTGAGTTGAAATTGTCTGCTATTTTCTGTCATGTTTGGATTTTCAGCTTCCAATAACAGGCAGCCTTCAGCATAATTTTTCTACACAAGTTCACTAAACCAACCATCTTATTATTATAAAACTTTACTAAAAAAAATATTTAAATTCAACATTTGTTGAAAAATGACAGGTAATTGGTACATACATAACCCAACTAATCCCCTTTTTAAACAGATGTGCTTGAACGGGCTATATTTGTCCTTCTCGCTACCGCGTAAAACTGTTCTTATCTTTGTTTAACAGCTGCTCCACAGGTATCAATGCGGTGGTGCCTAATGTTGTGAAAATGTTAAATCTTCAGAAAGAAAAAGGTCGTTTGACCTCGTTTTTTTTGGAACAAAACAAAAACCACAATTATTTCACTTTCTTACGGTTTCACGAATTTCGGTTGTTTCGCAATGCGATTTGTGTGTTAATCAGCAGTACCCATTTAACGCGTTTTTATTAATTCTTTTTTTGCAGAAGTGGATAGTTCGCTATGTCAGCCGAGACCGAACTGACACTGCAATCTGGCCTTCAGTCGGTCCTGCTCACGTCCGATCTTACCGCGTTAAGTCTTATTGGACACCGCCCCCCGGCTCAGGGGCCCCATTTAGGGCATCCACCCACTTCGCATCCCATGCAACAAACTAACGGTAAGTGGTTCGTGTTTTAGTTCTGGCAACAATGCATATACAACTCATTTGTATCCAATCACCGTCTGTTTGTGAGAAAGAGAACGCAACTAATCGCTTAGCAAAACGAATACAGTTTGAAAACGTCAAACTCACTGATGAAACTGTGTTTTCCACTCAATTATAACAGATTTTTTAAACTTTTTCTGTGTCTTATAGAAATCTTTTAGTTAGCGGCAATATCGCAGCTATAACATTAGCGGGATTGTTTATTGTTCCGTTCTGATACACGTTGTAGACAAAGACGGAGAAATAACGTGAGGTGCGTGCGCTTGTATTGAACCCGATCGGTTAACCGAAGACCCGCGAGCGCTGACTAGATTGCAAATGGCCGTCGCGCTGTGATAAACGCTAAAAGACAAGACTTTTCGCGAGAGTTTAGTGAGTGGTGTGCGTGTGCTTGTGTGCCTAGTAATTTATTTATAAATCGCCATGTATTCAGGACCCGGAGGACGTAAGTTGAAAGCCGCGGGACGGCGCCCCACACTCTCGGGCACCTTTGTTTTTTACCCCGCACGGATGCGACATTGGTCATCTTGCTGTCACTCTTTGTTTTGTATTTTTGTGGGTATTTTTCGCGATTTTGTTCGGTTTTGGGGGCCCTAGTGCAAGTTTCACGTTCCACCGGAACTGGGGGTTTGTTTTCGGTCAGTCTCTCAAAGGTTTTAGAGAAGCCCCAAGGATGAACGGCTGAAATTCCAGACGTAGCAAAGTTAACCTATCATAGGCGTTTTTAGAGCCATTAATCTGTCTAGAAATAAGGTCATAGATTTTCCTTTGAGTTGTGTGTGTGTTCCTGGAAGTTTATGTCTATTTTTAGATGCCCAGCAAGATCATGTTCTTTATTAAGTCAATTTTGTTAGTTATTATGGGTTTCTGTGCATATACAACAACCTTTAACTTTCCAAGTACTTCATTGAAATTTCCTAAACTAAATACACTAAAAAATAGTGAAGGGAAAAGTTGTTAGTGGACTGTTGGCTACAGCTGATTACATGTATGAATCTTAATAATTAGCATATCAGAGTGTACTACTAAAAACCACCTTTAAAATACCAAAAAAATTGAATAAGAATACAAAGTTGTTAAACTAATTGCAATGCTGTTTATGTAGGCCTAATTTGCATACTTATTCTGTATATATGCATGTATATGTGCATAACAATCCTATAAAAAATTGATCAATAGCTCTGCCTTAGTGCATTAGAGGTTATTGACCTGTCTAGCACTGCACAAGAGCCAACAAACTGAAGGTATTGATCAGTGCAGGAGCAGAAGGTGTGTTATCTAACCAGCTGTGAATGCCTAGATTAACTGTTTTAAGTTTTAGGTTAGGTTAGTTCCAAGTCTAGTAACTGCATTGCACTCAGAGGAGTTGTAATCCATTTACTTATATTGAGGTTCACTTTATTGTTTTGTGTATTGTAATTAAAAATACCTAAGGTTGTTAATTTTAGAAGGTATTTGGGGATTTTTTTCTAAATCAAAGGTTTTGAAGGGGAAAGAAAGAGAATATCATCATCAGGCACAAGTTGATGTCACTTGAAACAAACTAGGACAGTGGTGTAGTAGGAAGGGCTTCCCAATCTTAATCCTATTTATTATCATTTAATTCAGCTTAGTAATAGCAAAAGTTCCAGTGTAACTAATCAGTAGGTACCTACTTAAATTTTACTTCACTAACTTCATCTGATTCAAATGGAAGGTAATACAAATATTCATTAGTTTGTAATGACAGTTGTATGGGTTTTGTAAATTATTATTACTAATCAAAATTTTCTTTTAAACAGCAGGCACCTCTGGAACTCCAATGGGCCCGACGACTACTGCCGTAGCGTTACCGGGGGCGGCGACGGGCACCACCGCAGGTCCTCTGGCCACTGTATCGCCGCCGGCAGAGCCCCCCATGTTCCAGTGCCCCCGGCGTCCCAACTTAGGCCGTGAGGGCCGTCCCATCGGCCTCAAGGCCAACCACTTTCAGATCTGCATGCCTCGGGGTTTCGTCCATCATTACGACATTAATATTCAACCGGATAAGTGTCCTCGAAAGGTTAGTTTAGTGTAAAGAACATAATACCAGCAGCAAAGCTTCTTTGAGTCCTAAAACCACCTTATCAGCAGATTTACTCTGGGCAAGAGGGGAGTCCAGTGACTGGACTGATTATTTATATCTTGTAGTCTTTGCTTATGAGGTATGGCAACACTGCTTTGGAAATGTCATGTCAATTGCCGACTGACAGAGAAATGTCATTACTGTCATTGGGGGGGATAGAGTTTTGTTTTTAAGAAAGATAACCTCACTTATGCATTTTTTTAAACTAATTAATTCCATTTTGTCTGAGCATAATAATGTAATATTTAGGTAAACCGGGAAATTATCGAAACCATGGTAAAATCCTATGGAAAGATATTCGGCAATTTGAAGCCGGTATTTGATGGTCGAAGCAACCTGTACACTAGGGATCCTTTGCCGATTGGGAATGCCCGGGAGGAGTTGGAAGTTACCCTACCTGGGGAAGGAAAGGACCGGCTGTTTCGCGTTAGCATCAAATGGGTGGCCCAAGTGTCGTTGTACGGGTTAGAAGAAGCTTTAGAAGGCCGGACTAGGCAGATTCCTTACGAGGCAATTCTGGCTCTTGATGTGGTTATGAGGCATTTACCTTCAATGAGCTACACCCCAGTGGGCCGAAGTTTCTTCAGCAGTCCCGAAGGATACTATCATCCTCTAGGTAGATCATCTCACCTAGTGTATTTTACATTTTGGAGTGTTTAATGTTTTTTTAGGTGGTGGTCGGGAAGTATGGTTCGGGTTTCATCAATCGGTGAGGCCCAGTCAGTGGAAAATGATGCTCAATATTGACGGTTAGTTTGTTTCACTCAAATCAACGTGTGTTAAGTTTGGTGGTACAAATTCTAGTGTCGGCGACCGCATTCTACAAAGCGCAGCCTGTGATAGAGTTTATGTGCGAGGTGTTGGACATTCGAGACATCAACGAGCAACGGAAGCCGTTGACGGACAGCCAAAGAGTCAAATTCACCAAGGAGATCAAAGGGCTAAAGATCGAAATTACGCATTGCGGTACCATGAGGAGAAAGTATCGCGTTTGTAACGTAACGAGGCGACCGGCTCAGATGCAGTCCTTTCCGTTGCAACTCGAAAATGGTCAAACTGTTGAATGCACGGTTGCCAAATATTTCCTAGACAAGTACAAAATGAAACTGAGATATCCGCATTTGCCTTGCTTACAGGTAAGAAATTAAAAACTCATTTTTGTCTTAGAATCAATTTTATTTGTCTTAACGTAAAAAAATGTTTTGAAAATTGTTAGAAGGGAAGAGTAGAACCTCTCCTGCAATTTTCCTAAATGTTTCCTATTTTCTTAAAATTGCCTGAGGCTTCTAGAATTATTTTGGACTTTTGCTGAGTTGAATCAGTTTTGACTAATTACAAGCAACAGGTGAGATGGCCCAAGGTTCTCTTGACCAACTTTACAGTGTTGACAGCTCAAAAATTGCATTTCCTTTATCACCTGACAAGTACTGTACAATTTTAGTTTTTATGACTGTTTAAATTGGAATTTTTACAGTACAAACTACCTTTTTCTGGTGCTTTGTGACTTGAGCGTTCCTGTTCTGTGATAATTCAAAAACTGCATTTTTAAAATCACGTGTCTTTTAAAATTTGACAATGCAGCACTGTCCAAATTTAGATTAGCCAATTTTCACAGTTTAAGTTACCTTCTTGTAGTCACATGATGGTTTTTCCAGTGTTGCCAGCTGGGTGATTACCATTTTTCCGTCACGCGATCTGTATTTTATAATTTTTTGCTTTCACCACTCTAAATTTTATTTTGCACTTTAAACTAACATTTTCTAGTCACGTGACCATTTTCGTCTAGTGCCATCGTGCTTTTACAGTGTTTCCAGCGCAAAAATTGCATTTTCCATGTCACGTGACGTGTATTTTACAATTTCAGGCTTTTTCCACTGTTTAAACTTCAGTTAGACAATTTTCGCACTTTAAATTACCTTGTTGTGGTCACGTGATTGTTTTTGACTAGTGTCACTTTGCCTTTCCAGTGTTGCCAGCATGGTGATGTCAATTTTTCAGACTCTCAAACCCCTTTTTAACGTGGAAAAGCTTGAAAATTACATTCAGTCATTTTGGCAACGTCGAAAAACCCAAGAAGCTTTCAAGTCATGTGATTGGGAAAACGTAGCCTACTTTGAGGCACTGAACTAGCTGTGACGTTTAATGACAGACCTGACAGTTGTTAAAACTCATTAAACAGAGCCGCGATACTGTAAAATGTCAAATAGTCGCGTTTCATTGATGAATGTGGAGTTAAATTTGGCAGTTGTGACACTTGACAACGTGGCTTACAGTCAGATGACACTTCTTATGTCTAAATTAAAACTCATTCAGCAGTGAGACGAAACCATCGAATACAAAATGGTTGCACCTTTTGTTTTGACAATTTGACATTTGTGGTGAAGCTAAGTGACACTTAGTCATTACAAAAATCTCATAGCGTTGACGCAAAATTACAGAACTGACAAGTTTGGCTTCATGGAGCTGTAAACACAACTTACAGTGCAATGCTTCAAAGAAACAAATATTTTTGGTAGTGCATACTTTCAGGTCGCTGGTGAGTGAGTTTTGACAGCTGTCACGTGATGGAAACAAGTTTTCCTTAAAGTCAGAACTGTCAAATTTGGCTCCACTGAGCTGTAAAGACTACTCCAAGAAAGACATCTAGTTGGCATTTTATAATTTTCGTTTGTTCTCTTAAATTCTCCTAAAGTTCCTTAGTTAGTTAGTTAGTTAGTCTTCTTTATTTCTAATTATGGTCACAATACATTTCCTGTAACTACAAAAAACATACGTGAAAACACAAAAAGAAACAGCGTCATTTCAAGATGAGCGTACACCTAATAGTCTCTTACATAATCCCTGATACAATATGGCTCTAAATTAATTAACATCTGTTTTACTTTTCTTTTAAAAAGTTTCTCATTTCTTTCTAATTTTAAATCATTTTGTAATGTATTAAAAAGCTTCAAACAGGTATAATATGGATTTTTTTCGGTTATAGTTAATCCTTAAATACTCTTTGGCATTTTGTGCAAAAATCGTCATGCCTAAGTTTACTGGCTACGTTGGGTTTAGAACACGTGAATCCTGTAAAGGAAGTAGTATTGTTGTCATGTGATAACATTGGAATTTTCAGGTTGGACAGGAACACAAGCACACCTACTTACCGTTGGAAGTTTGCAATATAGTGGCCGGTCAGCGATGCATAAAAAAACTGACTGACATGCAAACCTCGACAATGATTAAAGCTACGGCCCGGTAAGCATCAGGGTTATTTTGGGTGCCTATTCTTGAAATTAGGGAAGAGGGAGCGATCAATGGAAAGGTCTATAGAATGTGGCATTGACACCCTATACATCGTAGGCTCAATGAAAAAATTCGCTCAAATTTTTTAGAAAACTGACTTTCCAGTTCTCATTAAAGTCTCTCTTGACAATCAACAACCAAAAACAAAAAAAAACCTTTTTTCCCACCTTTTTCACCTCCTTTGAAGTTCATCAAGTAATATTGTTAATTTTCTTAATAACTACATACAATCCTACTAAAACTAACTATAATGGTAAACACTTGACATCCCTACAAAAATGTACCTTTTCTATAAATTAAATAAATAAATTTTCTTTATTTTCTTGAAAAAAAAATCCTTCTTTTCAAAACACAGGCTTGAACTTATCAAGTCTATTTGAAGCGGCTTAGAACAAGAAGACAATGCGTTGTATACAGTTTGTGAAATTTTTAAATGACATTTAGCTTCTTTCTCTGTCAATTTGTATTATGAACAAGGCTTAAATCTTTAACCTTATTTGATTCCATCTTTTTCTAATAGTAAAGGCTTAAAATACGATTGACTTTATATTTTTCCAATCTTCAAAAATGCTGCGATAACTACGAGGCTTAACTGAGCCTACTTGGTGAACCGTCATAGGGGGTCATTGTCAGCTTCTTCTGTCACATTCTATGAACGCTTTTCTGGCGAATTTCCTGCTTTCCAGAATTAGGTTCTTGAAAGGTTTTTCTCGTTGATCGTAGATCGGCACCGGATCGCGAACGGGAAATTAATAATCTGGTGCGGCGCGCCGATTTCAACAACGACGAATACGTGCAGGAATTTGGACTGACCATCTCGACCAGCATGATGGAGGTCCGCGGACGGGTGCTGCCGCCCCCCAAGCTGCAATACGGCGGACGGGTGGCTTCCCTTAGCGGACAGGTGGGCTGGCACGTTAGTTTCTTTGTTGTATTTTATTTTTTTTTTTAGTTAATTTGTAAGCGAGGTATTGGTTTTATTTTTTCTTGTACTTTGGTATGTATATGTCATTTTTTTAGGGGTATTTATTTGTTGCTTTTAAACGTAGAAGCGGAAATAATACAGTGTGTCCAAAGCGGACGGTACGGCAGTACCTAAGTAGTAAAGCTCGGTTCTCATGTATCCGGAATTATAAGGAGATTAGTGATATTTTTTTAGGCTATTGGATAGGAAATTTAATAAGGATTCCAAAAATGTGCTTAAAACTGTCATTTTCACACTACAAGTGGGTTTTACAGGCGATTTTGTCCTTGACTGTCCTTTCAAACTGTGTTTCTAGCAGTTCAAATTTTGACACTGTTTTTCTAACTGACTATACTCGATTTTTTAGTGTTTTTTTAGACTATTGGATAGGAAATTTAATAAGGATTCCAAAAATGTGCTTAAAACTGTCATTTTCACACTACAAGTGGGTTTTACAGGCGATTTTGTCCTTGACTGTCCTTTCAAACTGTGTTTCTGTTAGTTCAAACTTTGACACTGTTTTTCTCTCTGACTGTACTCAATTTGGTAGTGTTTTTTAGGTTAATAGATAGGAAATTTAATGAGGATTCCAAAAATGTGCTTAAAACTGTCATTTTCACACTACAAGTGGGTTTTACAGGCGATTTTGTCCTTGACTGTCCTTTCAAACTGTGTTTCTAGCAGTTCAAATTTTGACACTGTTTTTCTAACTGACTATACTCGATTTTTTAGTGTTTTTTTAGACTATTGGATGGGAAATTTAATGAGGATTCCAAAAATGTGCTTAAAACTGTCATTTTCACACCACAAATGGGTTTTACAGGCGATTTTGTCCTTGACTGTCCTTTCAAACTGTGTTTCTGTTATTTCAAACTTTGACACTGTTTTTCTCTCTAACTGTACTCAATTTGGTAGTGTTTAGGTTAGTGGATAGGAAATTTAATGAGGATTCCAAAAATGTGCTTAAAACTGTCATTTTCTCATTCCAAGTGAGTTTTACAGGCGATTTTGTCCTTGACTGTCCTTTCAAACTGTGTTTCTAACAATTCAAACTTTGACACCATTTTTCACCATGACTGTACCGATATGTTTTTTGTTTTTTTTGGCTATTGAATAGGAAATTTAATGAGGATTCCAAAAATGTGGATAAAACTGTTATTTTCTCACTCCAAGTGAGTTTAACAGACGATTTTGTCGCTGACTGTCTTTTCAAATTGTGTTTCTGCCAGTTCATACTTTGGCAGCACTTTTCTCCCTGACTGTACCGAATTTTGTGATTTTTTTTTAGGTTATTGGATAAGAAATTTAATGAGGATTCCAAAAATGTGCTTAAAACTGTCATTTTCTCATTCCAAGTGGGTTTTACAGGCGATTTTGTCTCTGACTGTCCTTTCAAACTGTGTTTCTAGCAGTTCAAATTTTGACACTGTTTTTCTAACTGACTATACTCGATTTTTTAGTGTTTTTTTAGACTATTGGATAGGAAATTTAATAAGGATTCCAAAAATGTGCTTAAAACTGTCATTTTCACACCACAAGTGGGTTTTACAGGCGATTTTGTCCTTGACTGTCCTTTCAAACTGTGTTTCTAGCAGTTCAAATTTTGACACTGTTTTTCTAACTGACTATACTCGATTTTTTAGTGTTTTTTTAGACTATTGGATAGGAAATTTAATAAGGATTCCAAAAATGTGCTTAAAACTGTCATTTTCACACTACAAGTGGGTTTTACAGGCGATTTTGTCCTTGACTGTCCTTTCAAACTGTGTTTCTGTTATTTCAAACTTTAACACTGTTTTTCTCTCTGACTGTACTCAATTTGGTAGTGTTTTTTAGGTTAGTGGATAGGAAATTTAATGAGGATTCCAAAAATGTGCTTAAAACTGTCATTTTCACACTCCAAGTGAGTTTACCAGACGATTTTGTCCTTGACTGTCCTTTCAAACTATGTTTCTGTTAGTTCAAATTTTGACACTGTTTTTCTAACTGACTATACTCGATTTTTTAGTGTTTTTTTAGACTATTGGATAGGAAATTTAATAAGGATTCTAAAAATGTGCTTAAAACTGTCATTTTCTCATTCCAAGTGGGTTTTACAGGCGATTTTGTCCTTGACTGTCCTTTCAAACTGTGTTTCTAACAATTCAAACTTTGACACCATTTTTCACCATGACTGTACCGATATGTTTTTTGTTTTTTTTTTGGCTATTGAATAGGAAATTTAATGAGGATTCCAAAAATGTACTTAAATCAAACATTTTCTTACTAGAAGTGGGTTTCACCAGCGATTTTGTCCCTGACTGTCCTTCCGAACTGTGTTTCTTTTAGTTCAAAATTTGACACTGCTTTTCTCCCAGACTGTACCACATTTTATACGGTTTTTCCAAGTAACTGAATAGGAAATTTAACGAGGATTCCAAAAATGTGCTTAAAACTGTCATTTTCTCATTCCAAGTGGGTTTTACAGGCGATTTTGTCTCTGGCTGTCCTTTTAAACTGTGTTTCTGGCAGTTAAAACTTTGATACTGTTTTTCTAACTGACTATACTCGATTTTTTAGAGTTTTTTTAGGTTAGTAGATAGGAAACTTAATAAGGATTCCAAAAATGTGGATAAAACTGTCATTTTCTCACTCCAAGTGAGTTTAACATACGATTTTGTCGCTGACTGTCTTTTCAAACTGTGTTTCTGCCAGTTCAAACTTTGGCAGCACTTTTCTCCCTGACTGTACCGAATTTAGTGATATTTTTTTAGGTTATTGGATAAGAAATTTAATGAGGATTCCAAAAATGTGCTTCCGGATTCATGTGAACCAAGCTTAAGTCATGCTTGGCTATTTTAGTGCATAGTCAAGTACTTCTAGGAAATCTGAAGCACCACAAAGTTTTGTATTTGTAGTTGTCTACTTTTAATACAACTAATTTTGAAAAACTATATTTTGGACACCCTGTATGTGGTTGGATAGTTTTTTAGCACCGATTTTCAGTAGAAGAACATGTTTTTGTTTGACTTGTTTTGTTGTGTAGTGTCATGGATCATTTCAAGGTTAGGTTAAACGTCAAAGTTTAACTGAACGTTGGTAATGATTAGTTTAAGAGTTTAAACTCCAGATTATATTTCATCATTATAATCCCAAAGCAAAATTGTCCAATAAGCATAAACAGTTAATTATTATTATTCTTTTTATATCTACACCATTTACACATGTAGTTTAAAAAGCGTCAGTTGAATTTTAGAAACCATAAGATTTAGAATTTAAAAAATATCACAAAAAAAAAAATATCATCGAGGTACGTTCAATTTTAGAATAATAACTTTGATTTTCGAAATTGCAATTTGTATTTCAGATTAGTCACTTGTATTATAGAAAAGAGCAGTTGGATTTTAGATGTGGTCATTTGTAATTTGGAAAATTCAAGTTGAGCAAAAAAAGTAAATAGTTTAACGAATATTTTTAATAACATTGTGGTTTATTCGAAAACCGTTTATTTTATCCAAATAAAGGAAGAGTACAATTTTTCGATAAAAATGTCAAGAGTATCCATTAATGGCGTTTGCAGCTGAAAGTAATGACAGCTGTCAAAGTTTAAGCAAATTGTGTCTTAGGTCCAGTTAGTTCCTGCCTTTCGAAGACGAGATGCCTGGTTTTCATGTCAAATAGAAGGTCTCTTTCGATAAAACATTAAACCCAATAATCATTACAATATACAAAGTGTTTCAAAAGTTACGGCCAAAAACGTTAATTGGCAGGCAGTTCTTTGGGGCTCGATATTTCCCTTAAGAGTGACTTTAAAAAAAATTATATGAACAAATCGTATTATTTTGACCTCCCGAGAGATTGTCATATAGTTATGGGACACACTGTATATTTTATATAAATTAATACTCCCGATGGGCGGGTTTTTTTGCTTGAAGTGATATAAAAAAAAAACAATGAACTAATAACCACATAGAAACACAAAAAAATCTGAAATTGAAATAACGCGTTCTAAAATACAAGTGATTTTTTCTGAAATACAACTTACGTTTTTTAAAACCAAATTTACGATAATGAAATCCTATATTTTTAAAATCCAAGTGAGTTGTCTAATTGCAGAGTAAACAGCAAGCGTGTCCGAACCAGGGCGTGTGGGACATGCGTGGAAAACAGTTTTTTACGGGGGTGGAAATCAGGGTATGGGCGATTGCGTGTTTTGCCCCGCAGCGTACGGTACGAGAGGACGCCTTAAGGTACGATCGAAAAAATTCCGACAAACTGGGAAGATTGAAGAACGCGAGTTTGGTTGGGTTGTATTTGCAGGAATTTTACGCAACAGCTGCAAAAGATCTCGAACGACGCGGGCATGCCCATAATCGGCCAACCCTGTTTTTGTAAGTACGCTACAGGCCCCGACCAGGTGGAACCCATGTTCAGGTACCTCAAAACCACCTTCCAAGCGTTGCAACTGGTTGTGGTGGTGCTGCCCGGCAAAACGCCAGTCTACGGTGAGTTTCGGTTCGGCTAAATGTTTTTTTCTAATTTTGGCATATAAAGTGACACTTTTCAAAACTGATTAGAGTGACAAAACGTTTTACTTTATGTAACTAGTTATGAAAAGTTCATTTCATCACTCCCTGTTTTTCCGTAGAAACATATGGGCGACATCCATCATAACATGTCGTTGTCACAGTTCATACAAGGTGCTATGAAAGTGAATATTTATGTTAAATCACTTTAAAAGATGGTTTTCACAGCTTTTTGGTCAAAAATTAGAAAAAATTATGTATGCAACACGTTTCGAAAATGTCTTATTGTGTAACTCATTCAAATTGTAGGACACAAAATCGATCTTTTCGTAACTGGTTACATAAATAGCTATTGTTTTTGAAACGAGTTTGTTTAATTGTGTAGCCGAGGTGAAACGTGTGGGCGATACGGTCTTGGGTATGGCCACCCAATGCGTCCAGGCCAAAAACGTAAACAAAACATCCCCGCAAACGCTGTCGAATTTATGTCTCAAAATCAACGTCAAACTGGGCGGTATTAACAGTATTTTGGTGCCGTCCATCCGTCCGAAAATCTTCAATGAACCGGTGATTTTCTTGGGGGCGGACGTTACTCATCCGCCCGCCGGGGATAACAAAAAACCGTCGATTGCCGCGGTGGTCGGTTCGATGGACGCCCATCCGTCCAGGTATGCGGCCACTGTTAGAGTGCAACAGCATCGCCAGGAGATTATTCAAGAGCTCAGTTCGATGGTTCGGTAAGCTTAATAAATAAATATTTATCGTCTGCATTTTAAAATGATAAGTCCAGTACCGTAGCAAAGAATTTAACAAGAAGGCTGATCTCGGTTTGCCTTTGATAGGAAGTTTCTTATCTTATCTCGTTTTAAAATAAAAATTGCATCCAAATTTCAAGGTCGAATATGAACTAATCATTGTTTACTTTTTCTGAGTCAAAGTGTTTTAAGTTCGCCTCTTAACCATTGGAAGGTATCAATCCTTATCTTTTTAGGTTAGTAGATAGGAAATTTAATAAGGATTCCAAAAATGTGCTTAAAACTGTCATTTTCACACCACAAATGGGTTTTACAGGCGATTTTGTCCTTTACTGTCCTTTCAAACTGTGTTTCTAGCAGTTCAAATTTTGACACTGTTTTTTTAACTGACTATACTCGATTTTTTAGTGTTTTTTTAGACTATTGGATAGGAAATTTAATGAGGATTCCAAAAATGTGCTTAAAACTGTAATTTTCACACTACAAGTGGGTTTTACAGGCGATTTTGTCCTTGATTGTCCTTTCAAACTGTGTTTCTGTTAGTTCAAACTTTGAGACTGTTTTTCTCTCTGACTGTACTCAATTTGGTAGTGTTTTTTTAGGTTAGTAGATAGGAAATTTGATGAGGATTCCAAAAATGTGCTTAAAACTATCATTTTCACACCACAAATGGGTTTTACAGGCGATTTTGTCCTTTACTGTCCTTTCAAACTGTGTTTCTAGCAGTTCCAATTTTGACACTGTTTTTCTAACTGACTATACTCGATTTTTTAGTGTTTTTTTAGGTTAGTAGATAGGAAATTTGATGAGGATTCCAAAAATGTGCTTAAAACTGTCATTTTCACACCACAAATGGGTTTTACAGGTGATTTTGTCCATGACTGTCCTTTCAAACTATGTTTCTGTTAGTTCAAACTTTGACACTGTTTTTCTCTCTGACTGTACTCCATTTGGTAGTGTTTTTTTAGGTTAGTAGATAGGAAATTTAATGAGGATTCCAAAAATGTACTTAAATCAAATATTTTCTTACTAGAAGTGGGTTTCACCAGCGATTTTGTCCCTGACTGTCCTTCCGAACTGTGTTTCTTTTAGTTCAAAATTTGACACTGCTTTTCTCCCAGACTGTACCACATTTTATACGGTTTTTCCAAGTAACTGAATAGGAAATTTAACGAGGATTCCAAAAATGTGCTTAAAACTGTCATTTTCTCAATCCAATTGGGTTTTACAGGCGATTTTGTCATTGACTGTCCTTTCAAACTGTGTTTCCAGCAGTTCAAATTTTGACACTGTTTTTCTAACTGACTATACTCGATTTTTTAGTGTTTTTTTAGACTATTGGATAGGAAATTTAATGAGGATTCCAAAAATGTGCTTAAAACTGTCATTTTCACACCACAAATGGGTTTTACAGGCGATTTTGTCCTTGACTGTCCATTCAAACTGTGTTTCTAGCAGTTCAAACTTTGACACTGTTT
This sequence comes from Ips typographus, assembly GCF_016097725.1. Classification (NCBI taxonomy): domain Eukaryota; kingdom Metazoa; phylum Arthropoda; class Insecta; order Coleoptera; family Curculionidae; genus Ips; species Ips typographus. Next base: position 5,789,780 of record NC_138431.1, read on the forward strand.
TTCTCTCTGACTATACTCAATTTGGTAGTGTTTTTTTAGGTTAGTGGATAGGAAATTTAATGAGGATTCCAAAAATGTACTTAAATCAAATATTTTCTTACTAGAAGTGGGTTTCACCAGCGATTTTGTCCCTGACTGTCCTTCCGAACTGTGTTTCTTTTAGTTCAAAATTTGACACTGCTTTTCTCCCAGACTGTACCACATTTTATACGGTTTTTCCAAGTAACTGAATAGGAAATTTAACGAGGATTCCAAAAATGTGCTTAAAACTGTCATTTTCTCAATCCAAGTGGGTTTTACAGGCGATTTTGTCCTTGACTGTCCTTTCAAACTGTGTTTCCAGCAGTTCAAATTTTGACACTGTTTTTCTAACTGACTATACTCGATTTTTAGTGTTTTTTTAGACTATTGGATAGGAAATTTAATAAGGATTCCAAAAATGTGCTTAAAACTGTCATTTTCACACCACAAATGGGTTTTACAGGCGATTTTGTCCTTGACTGTTCTTCAAACTGTGTTTCTGTTAGTTCAAAATTTGACACTGCTTTTCTCCCAGACTGTACCATATTTATACGGTTTTTCCAAGTAACTGAATAGGAAATTTAACGAGGATTCCAAAAATGTGCTTAAAACTGTCATTTTCTCATTCCAAGTGGATTTTACAGGCGATTTTGTCTCTGACTGTCTTTTTAAACTGTGTTTCTGTCAGTTCAAACTTTGGCAGCACTTTTCTCCCTGACTGTACCGAATTTTGTGATTTTTTTTTAGGTTATTGGATAAGAAATTTAATGAGGATTCCAAAACTGTCATTTTCTCACTCCAAGTGAGTTTCCGCTGTCCGCATTCCGCGAATGTTCCGGATTCATGTGAACCAAGCTTAATTCGCTTTCTCTTTTCATCTATCTCTTCTTGTTAAATAGCTATTCTTTGACCGTAGTATCATACATAAAAAAAAAATCAAAATAGAAATAGTCACGTGATCTTTGTAGGTGAATGAGATTAGTGACCACGTGACCTTTAGAACAACATGTTTTCCTAATATGGTCGGGTGACTGCAAGGATGCTATTTTAACAGTCAAGGGCCTTCAAAATTCCATTCGAAGCTCGAAAATAGTCACGTGACCTTTGTAACTCGATAATAAAAGCAATCACGTGACATCTTTTAGGCCCCCTTTTTGACGTTAAACACAATCACTTTCAGAATAACATTTTAATCATAAAAATGGTTACATATGTCCTTTAAGATTACATTCGATGCTTGAAAACGGTCACATGAACTACAGAAATTTCTTGTGGTAGTAAAAATTGCCACGTAACCTTCAGACCAACATTTCTGACCTTAAATATGCCCACGTGAGTGCAAGTTAGCTATTTTAGCCTTAAGAAAAGTGACGTGTGATCTTGAAGAATCTATTCAACGTTTGAAAGTAGTTACGTAACCTTTAAGGATATCCTCTGACCAGTTTGCCTTTGGTAATTACTATAGTCATGTGATATGTCATATCACATGACAGCATGGATTTTTGGACAATATCACGTGCCAAATGACAGTGGCATTTACCAATAATGAATTGGTCAACTACGAAGATATCCCTTTGGTAACTGAATTTGATGATTGAAAACACGTCACGTAAAAAATGATCACGTGACCTTCAGAGCAACATTTTAGGCATATTTTGGCGTAAATATTAACCTGAATTTTAAGCTGTAGTAACATAGGCCATCTTGTTTTCTCAGAATGAATACATAAATGTTGTTCAGAAAAAGCCAAGTGAGATTCAGAAAAAATCAATTTAAATTCAGAACATTGAAAGGCAATTCCATAAAATACATTATCTGTGGATAAAATTACCAAATCTGTAACTCCAAGGCACTTTAATAAATTAATATACTTAGAATGAAAAAAATAACACAATTTAGGTTAAAAATTAAACTGAATTGAAACTTTCTGAATTGGAGTTAACAATTTCTGAATTACACTTTACGATTTCTCAATTACAGTTGCCTATTCTAAATTACTCTAGACTCTTTCTTAATTTCAAATGACTATTCTGAATTCCAGTTAGAAATGGTGTAGTAAACACTGACGCCAAAATACGTCTATTGTGATAGATAAAACATATACTTGAGAATTGTCAGGAGTAATCAAAAATATAACTATATACAGGGTGTTCTATTTAAAATAACTTGGTGATTACATTCCAGGGACACTTCAAGGTACTTGTAATTTAATTTTTTTTTAAAAGTAAAGCTATCACAAATAAGTATAAAAATTACAGTTTAAAAAACGCTACGGTGCTGGATGATGATAATCTGTGATGGTGACCTAACCTAATTTTAATTTTGAAGGGAACTGCTTATAATGTTCTACAAGTCGACGGGTGGCTATAAGCCGCATCGGATCATTTTGTACCGGGACGGGGTGTCGGAAGGTCAATTCCTGCAACTGCTACAGCACGAGCTGACCGCAATCCGCGAAGCGTGCATCAAACTGGAAACCGACTATAAGCCGGGCATTACGTTTATCGTGGTGCAGAAAAGGCATCACACGAGACTGTTTTGCGCCGATAAGAAGGAGCAAAGCGGCAAAAGCGGTAACATTCCGGCGGGCACCACGGTGGACGTCGGTATAACTCATCCCACCGAGTTCGACTTCTATTTGTGCAGTCATCAAGGAATACAGGTGAAGATGGTTCGAAGTCGATCATAACTTTCTTGTTTTAAATGGAACACCCTATATATTATTACATATTTGGATTCCTCACAAAATTCTGACCAACTTTTGTGTACAATGCCCTATGCCTATCTCTAGCCGTTTTCGAAATATTTGATGTTTTTCCAACATTCATTTTCTCACTGCAAGTGGGTTTTACAGGCGATTTTGTCCCTGACTGTCCTTTCAAACTGTGTTTCTGGCAGTTCACACTTTGACACCACTTTTCTCCTTGACTGTACCAAATGTTGTAGTGTTTTTTCATGTTATTGGATAGGAAATTTAATGAAGATTCCAAAAATGTGCTTAAAACAGTCATTTTGTCACTTCAGGTGGGTTTTACAGGCGATTTTGTCCCTGACTGTCCTTTCAAACTGTGTTTCTGGCAGTTCTAACTTTGACACCGCTTTTCTTCTTGACTGTACCAAATTTTGTAGTGCTTTTTCATGTTATTGGATAGGAAATTTAATGAAGATTCCAAAAATGTGCTTAAAACATTCATTTTCCCACTGCAGGTGGGTTTTACAGTCGATTTTGTCCCTGACTGTCCTTTCAAACTGTGTTTCTGGCAGTTCACACTTTGACACCACTTTTCTCCTTGACTGTACCAAATGTTGTAGTGTTTTTTCATGTTATTGGATAGAAAATTTAATGAAGATTCCAAAAATGTGCTTAAAACAGTCATTTTGTCACTTCAAGTGGGTTTTACAGGCGATTTTGTCCCTGACTGTCCTTTCAAACTGTGTTTCTGGCAGTTCTAACTTTGACACCGCTTTTCTTCTTGACTGTACCAAATTTTGTAGTGCTTTTTCATGTTATTGGATAGGAAATTTAATGAAGCTTCCAAAAATGTGCTTAAAACATTCATTTTCCCACTGCAAGTGGGTTTTACAGTCGATTTTGTCCCTGACTGTGCTTTCAAACTGTGTTTCTGGCAGTTCTAACTTTGACACCGCTTTTCTCCTTGACTGTACCAAATTTTGTAGTGCTTTTTCATGTTATTGGATAGGAAATTTAATGAGGATTACAAAAATGTGCTTAAAACCGTCATTTTCTCATTTCAAGGGGATTTTACAGGCGATTGTGTCCTTGACTGTCCTATCACTCATAAAGACAAAAAATTTTAATTAACAGTTTTTTTAGTTTTTATTTTTGACAACTTTAAATGAAAACAACGTTAATTTGTCATAAACGCAGTGTCATGTGTCAATTTGCCAAAAAAATGGAAATAATACAATTTTGATTGATTTTTTTAGAGAACATATTGACAATAGGTACATATACAAAAACAACGTTAAATTGCCCAGTTGTCAAAAAATCGCAATTAAAAATTCTGTTTTGACATTTTTTGAAAACCACCTAAATATTCCAAGGTTCCATAAAATTGTCAAAAAATTAAAAATCTAAATTTTTTCTTACTTTTACTTTTGACAACGCAACACCACAACAAAACAAAATTGTCAAAAAATCTAAATATATTTTTTTTTAATTTGACTTCTTTTAGGACCACACCAAATATGACAAAAATGATGTCAGATGAGGTCAGAAATCTTGAATAACGTAACCGCTACAAGTATATTTGCAGTTGTCAAAACACTCAAAACTAGTGTTATTAACATGCTTTTGCAGGTCTCCAATATCACCGTGTGTCAAAAACAGAACCAACTAGAATGGGCCTGTCCCACAATTTTTTTTTATTTCATAACTTCAAAGACGGATTGAAAATATTATATCCGTATTTTTTTGTTTTCAAAAATATTAAGTCTAAATAGAAAAAAATGATGATAAAAACTACATTAATCTCATGTTTTAAACGCCCGCCGCCGGTGACGTACTACACTATCAACCAATCAGCGACAAGAAGTGAAACAGTTGGCGTGCAACAGCCAATAAAATCGCCCAGAATTACGTACGTCACATGCGCGCCAAAACAGATCTTTTAAATTTAATGGACAAATTCAAACTAATGTAGGAACATTTACGACCATAATTTTTTCTTCAAGAATATGAAAAATTAGTTTTTTGATCCTATTCTTTCGATTCCAGTCATTAAAACAAAAATTTATGATATGTGGGATAGGCCCATACCAGATAATCCCAACCGTGCAGCATAATAAAAAAATGTTTATTCTCAAATAAAACGAAATGGGTTGGATTTAGGGCAAGTAAATTGAAACGTATAGTAATTTTTAATGCTCAAAATGATTCCGTCATAAAAAATGGGGGTTTCTATTTAAAAAACTTGAAATTTTTCATTTTTTTTAGTGGCAAGTTTATGATTTTTTTTTGACGACCCTGTATGCAAATGAGTCATTAAACACCCTCAGTTTAATAAAACGATCCTTTATTTACAATAACCCAAAGACAGAGTACAAAAATATGTTGAGCATTGCACTTTTTTGGAAAAACATCAAATATTTCGAAAACGGCTAGAAATAGGCATAGGGCATTGTACACAAAAGTTGGTCAGGATTTTGTGAGGAATCCAAATATGTAATAATATATAGGGTGTTCCATTTAAAATAAGAAAGTTGTGATCGACATTGGGCATGCTCAAATTTTCAAAACTCTCTTATTTATACTTTTTCCAATATCAATCGATGTCTTTCGTCGTGGGACACCCTGTATAAGGACAAATATCAAGTTTGTGTGTGTATTTGGATTATAGGGCACGTCTAGACCGTCTCATTATCACGTCCTCTGGGACGATTCGCATTTGGACTCGGACGAGCTGCAATGTTTGACGTATCAGTTATGTCATACTTACGTGCGCTGCACCAGATCGGTTTCCATACCGGCGCCGGCGTATTATGCTCATTTGGTCGCGTTCCGCGCCCGCTACCACTTGGTGGAGAAGGAACATGACAGGTGAGTTAGTTTGTTTGGTGTTGGTAGACAAGTGTGACAACCCTACGAATTAATTAGATCGCTTTGCCACTGCGATTGCTAAAACGGGCACAACAAACTACTTTTGTGATATTTTTTGTTTCATTAATAAATGAGGTTTTGTTGGTTTAGAAAACTATTTCTGCTGTTGTCCACCCACCTCGATAACCAAACCAAATTAGGATGACGCCATAAATAGAAAAATGTATCTTCACATTTCCAAAGTGTTCTAAATGTTCATAACAATTTTGATACCCTGTGTATCTAAAAAAAAACACAACTTACAATAAAGTTCTTTCTACAGGGTGGTCCAGTTTTAAGTGTCAATAATTCACCATTGGATAGCCCATCAAAAAATAAGTTGACTTGCATTTTATGTCATTTTTCTGAAAAAGGTTTCCTAAGGAAGATACAGTCCTCCAAATTTTCATTTAAAAAATCGTTTTATAGTTTAAAACTGAACATACTACTAGGAATGGTCTTATGATTCGCTTTCTCAGACTGCCATCCTGGTTGAGTGTCTGAAACTGGCATTCAAGAACCAAAAAAAGTCCAGAAATCAAGACACAGATTGTATTGTGCATGAAACTCATTTTTTACTACTAAAAATAATATAAAAGTTGACTTTTAATGCTAGAACTGACTTTACTAGGACTAAAGAGAGTCCAAAAGTATATTTTCAAGACTTTAATTGGTTTACAACTCAATTTTCTGGACTGGACAACAAGTCAAGAAGTAAATTACATTTTCGGACTATTTTATTTTTATCTTTATTTATTTTAAGAAATACCCGAATTTTTAGCACTGAGGTGTCTAGAAGTCGATTTAACAGTGACAAAGCTTGGAATGCTATTTTAAGTCTATGAAGAATGTTTTTTAAGTTTGCTATGTCAATAACTTGGTGAAGATAGTCTTGAAAGTCGATTTTCCCAGCTGAAAGCAGTTTTGAAGCACTAAAAATAGTCCAGAATTCGGAGAAAATAAAAAACAAAGTAAAAAGCTCGTTTTCAAGACAATTTTCATGAATCTAATGTTAATGTCCTGCATCTAAGACTATTTTCAAGACTAAAATATTGAAATTTGTCTTCAAATTGTGAAACCTTACTTCAAATGCAAATTTTAAGCTTCTGATGTCACTTTTCATTAGTTCAGTCACATTTTGGGGTTCAAGTCAATTTTTAAGGTTTAAATGTATGAATTTGTAGTAACAAATTCTTGAAATAGTAGTTTTTATGTCTACAAGTCAATTTTTAGTATTAAAGTCTCTCGATTTGCATGAAAACTGGTTACAAACACAATTTTCAAAACTAAAGTCTTTTAGTTTGTCTGGAAACTATGAAAACTGGCTACAATAATATTTTTTAAACTTAAGTAAATTTTCCGTTTAAATCAAAATTTGGTAGAAACTGCGATAACCATTTGTCTTAGAGAGCAATTTTTTCTATTAGATCCACCATAACTTGTAGCGTAAAGTTGTTTCTTTTCGTCGACAGGTGGCGTTTTTTAGAAAGACCGTAACTCGAATAAATCAAGTGCAACCTATAGTGTTAATTAATGTCGAATTGAAGAGGACTAAATACTATATCAGACAGTGAAAACCGCAATTTTCTAGCTTTCTTCTATTTCAAGTTATTGGGAAAAAAAGATAGTTTTAATGATGAGAACATAATATGACAGTTTCTTTGACATACAGGTGTGGTAAATTCAAAACCGACCATAGGAAAACCGTGTAACTGACAGAGAAACGTAGATAATTGCATGCGTGGGACAAAGACAGTAAACCAAAAAAATACCAAGTAGGCCATATTTTTAGCGCGCCGTTGCCAGAATCCAATACAGTCGACAAAATTAATTTTGTTTGTGTTTGGATTTTGGCAACAGCGTACTAAAAATATGGCCTACTTGGTATTTTTTTCGTTTTCTGTCTTTCTCCCGCGCATGCAATTACCTACGTTTCTCTGTCAGTTACACGGTTTTCCTATGGTCGGTTTTGGATTTACCACACCTGTATAATGTGATAACATATGTTTATATGACAGCAGCAGACCTATTAATTATTATAGTTAGGTTGTGTGTAGCTTATTTATTTGTCATTTTAATTACTCTTTCTCTGGATAATAACGGCTTTTCTAATTTCCAAAAGCTCTAATTCAATTAATTATTCAGCTGTAATGAGTTTACAGCCAAATAGTGCCCTAGGATTTATGCATCCTTATAGTGTCGTATAACCGCGAATTAGGAACATTAAGAATGGAGCCTCAGAATTGGGTTCTGAGGACAAAACAAACGAAAAGACCGGAATATCGTAAAAATTAGTCGTTTGAAGTACGAAATTAGTTCTGCATAATGGTGACAAGACAATTATTACAAAGCTGTAAGGAAAACGAGTTTCTCATTAAACTATATGAAGCAAATTGAATAGACAGTCTATATTGTTAAATCTGTTCGATTTTGCCCCCTAAAGTGTAAATTTACCGTGACCGGTCAATTTACCAGTAAATTTACCAGTCCAATTGAAATTTGCTTGAAAGATATCAATTTCTTGTCATTAACTTTATTAAAGTCATTATCGGTCAATATTGTCAAAATGAAATACTGATAAATTTTGAAATATAACCTCAATAAATGAAAATATTGAGAATCAATTAAGAGACAAGAAGTAGAAGTTAAATAAAATAAAAATAGGGGCATAATGGTGAAAGAGGAATATACAGTGTGGAACTATTAGGTAAAAAGTTATGTATTTATTAATTATATACATTTAAATTATATGATTTAATTATTTAAACAATCTGTAATTAAAAATATTTAATACTTTACCGGTAATTTACACAAAAAAGTAGCCCTTTCTGAAAAAATTACATTTTCAGCCTTTTGTCACTTTTCTTTATTATTTCATCTTCAAATAATGACAAATAATATGTTTTTGAGACGAGAAAAATTACACAAATCTAAAGAGATTATTATTTAAACAATTTGAAATTTACCGGTCAATTTTTCCTGGTAGAGTAAAATATTTACTTCACCCATGTCTAGTACCTAAATTTGTAGTATTGTATAATTTGTCACAGGGGCTGTTACTGAAACTTATTAGGACACCCTGTATATTGCTAATTTTTTTAACGTCTTAACGTCGCGTGGTAACTGTCAAACACGTCACAATTGTCAAATTTGTTTCATTAAACACGTGAGGCTCTAAAAGTCTTAGTTTTTTTTTTCCAGAGATGGTTGTAATGACAACATGTTGACAGTTGTTGTGAACTTAAAAACTGTCTTAACATAAGGTGGTAACTGTCAAATACGTCACGACTGTCAACCTTGCAATCTGTTTGATTTTGCTCTCCAAAGTGTACATTTGTTGTTCCATCTATACAGGTGTGGTAAATCCAAAAGCGACCATAGGAAAACCGTGTAACTGACAGAGAAACGTAGATAATTGCATGCGCGCGACAAAGACAGAAAACGAAAAAAATACCAAGTAGGCCATATTTTCAGTACGCTGTTGCCAAAATCCAATACATTTTGTCGACGGACGAAAATATGGCCTACTTGGTATTTTTTTCTTAACAATCAATACTGAAACTTATTAGGACACCCTGTATATTGTTAATTTTTTTTTGCAGCGGCGAAGGATCTCATCAATCGGGTTCGTCCGAGGACCGAACGCCTGGAGCGATGGCGAGAGCAATTACAGTCCACGCGGACACTAAAAAAGTGATGTACTTTGCTTAGGACGGTTGCGCAGGTAAGAGGGACGGTGATAGGCGATGTCTTAGAAGGCCATGTAGATTTACGCTTATCAAACTCGACCCCCCCGAATGAATTTACTTAAAACAGAGAGGAGAAAGGTCTCACTCGAAACGGTACCGATATTAAGATTTAAAGTGATTTAAGCGCCTTTGACATTTCGGTTTTGTTTTCTTTTTTTGAGGGGGCGTTCCGTATTTTTCTATGTGTCGTGTATACTTTTTCGTAAAAAGTAAATTTCTCCTGCGTGCCGGGATTCTAGGGGAATATGGCTTTTTTTCTCTATTATTATTAGGTAGGTTTATTGTTAATTGTGTAGATGTACAAGCAACTCCAGCCAAGCTAAACGATAATCTGTAGATTAGTGCAATTTCCTGTTATTGTTTATTTTTCTTGTCATCGCAGGCGTTTCAAAAGTGACTACACGGTGGTTATAGGTTTCAAATAACATTTATCTTCTTTCACTGTACGATTTCAATAGTTGAAATGTACAGGGTCGAAAAACTGTTAATACAACAGTTGTAGGACTTTTGTTGTAGGAAAAAATACCAAGGTGGTAAATGTTTAATGGAACACCCTGTATATTTTCTGATGAGTCGATAGATCTTTTTCTTCCGATTCCAAAAATGTATAATAAGTTGACATTTCGTTTAGCCGGTTTCGAATTATTGGCATTTAAAAATTGCGATTTTATGGTTTTTTCAAAATCACAGTTGGCCTGGATTTCGACATTTTCCAGACAGTTGACGGGTGTCAATTTAGCTTAACAGCGTTGCCAGCTGCGATTTTAAATTGCCACGATCACGTGACGTGCTTTTACAATTTTAGTTTTTCCAACTGTTGGTGCAATTTTTTTTAACGTTAAAGATGACATTTTGCTGGTCACGTGACTGTTCTTGACAAGCTTCACTTTTACAGCGTTGCCTGCTGCTCATTTAAGTTGCCATGATCTTTTCAAGGTTAAAGGTGACAATTTCTTGGTCACGTGACTTTTCTTGACAAACTTCAACTTTTACAGCGTTGCCGGATGCGAATTTGAGTTGTCACGATCACGTGACGTGCTTTTACAATTTTTAGCTTTCTCAGCTGTTTTGAATGTAATTTACAGACTTTTCACGGTTAAATGTGACAATTTCCTGGTCACGTGACTGTTCTTGACAATATTCAACTTTTACAGTGTTGCCTGCAGCAAATTTAAGTCGCCACAGTCACGTGACGTGCTTTTACAATTTTTAGATTTCTCAGCTGTTTTGAATGTAATTTACAAACTTTTCAAGGTTGAAGGTGACAATTTCCTGGTCACGTGACCGTTCTTGACAATCTTCAAGTTTTACAGCGTTGCCTAATGCAAATTTAAGTTTCCATGATCTTTTCACGGTTAAATGTGACAATTTCCTGGTCACGTGACCATTCTTGACAAGCTTCAACTTTTACAGCGTTGCCTGCTGCTCATTTAAGTTGCCATGATCTTTTCAAGGTTAAAGGTGACAATTTCTTGGTCACGTGACTTTTCTTGACAAACTTCAACTTTTACAGCGTTGCCGGATGCGAATTTGAGTTGTCACGATCACGTGACGTGCTTTTACAATTTTTAGCTTTCTCAGCTGTTTTGAATGTAATTTACAGACTTTTCACGGTTAAATGTGACAATTTCCTGGTCACGTGACTGTTCTTGACAATATTCAACTTTTACAGTGTTGCCTGCAGCAAATTTAAGTCGCCACAGTCACGTGACGTGCTTTTACAATTTTTAGATTTCTCAGCTGTTTTGAATGTAATTTACAAACTTTTCAAGGTTGAAGGTGACAATTTCCTGGTCACGTGACCGTTCTTGACAATCTTCAAGTTTTACAGCGTTGCCTAATGCAAATTTAAGTTTCCATGATCTTTTCACGGTTAAATGTGACAATTTCCTGGTCACGTGACCATTCTTGACAAGCTTCAACTTTTACAGCGTTGCCGGATGCGAATTTAAGTTGCCATGGTCTTTTCAAGGTTAAAGGTGACAATTTTCTGGTCACGTGACCGTTCTTGACAATCTTCAAGTTTTACAGCGTTGCCTGCTGCAAATTTAAGTTGCCATGATCTTTTCAAAGTTAAAGGTGACAATTTCCTGGTCACGTGACTGTTCTGGACAAACTTCATCTTTTACAGCGTTGCCGGATGCGAATTTAAGTTGCCATGATCTTTTCAAGGTTAAAGGTGACAATTTCCTGGTCACGTGACTGTTCTGGACAAACTTCATCTTTTACAGCGTTGCCGGATGCGAATTTAAGTTGCCATGATCTTTTCAAGGTTAAAGGTGACAATTTCCTGGTCACGTGACTGTTCTTGACAAACTTCATCTTTTACAGCGTTGCCGGATGCGAATTTAAGTTGCCATGATCTTTTCAAGGTTAAAGGTGACAATTTCCTGGTCACGTGACTGTTCTGGACAAACTTCATCTTTTACAGCGTTGCCGGATGCGAATTTAAGTTGCCATGATCTTTTCAAGGTTAAAGGTGACAATTTCCTGGTCACGTGACTGTTCTGGACAAACTTCATCTTTTACAGCGTTGCCGGATGCGAATTTAAGTTGCCATGATCTTTTCAAGGTTAAAGGTGACAATTTCCTGGTCACGTGACTGTTCTTGACAAACTTCATCTTTTACAGCGTTGCCGGATGCGAATTTGAGTTGTCACGATCACGTGACGTGCTTTTACAATTTTTAGCTTTCTCAGCTGTTTTGAATGTAATTTACAGACTTTTCACGGTTAAATGTGACAATTTCCTGGTCACGTGACTGTTCTTGACAATATTCAACTTTTACAGTGTTGCCTGCAGCAAATTTAAGTCGCCACAGTCACGTGACGTGCTTTTACAATTTTTAGATTTCTCAGCTGTTTTGAATGTAATTTACAAACTTTTCAAGGTTGAAGGTGACAATTTCCTGGTCACGTGACCGTTCTTGACAATCTTCAAGTTTTACAGCGTTGCCTAATGCAAATTTAAGTTTCCATGATCTTTTCACGGTTAAATGTGACAATTTCCTGGTCACGTGACCATTCTTGACAAGCTTCAACTTTTACAGCGTTGCCGGATGCGAATTTAAGTTGCCATGGTCTTTTCAAGGTTAAAGGTGACAATTTTCTGGTCACGTGACCGTTCTTGACAATCTTCAAGTTTTACAGCGTTGCCTGCTGCAAATTTAAGTTGCCATGATCTTTTCAAAGTTAAAGGTGACAATTTCCTGGTCACGTGACTGTTCTGGACAAACTTCATCTTTTACAGCGTTGCCGGATGCGAATTTAAGTTGCCATGATCTTTTCAAGGTTAAAGGTGACAATTTCCTGGTCACGTGACTGTTCTTGACAAACTTCATCTTTTACAGCGTTGCCGGATGCGAATTTAAGTTGCCATGATCTTTTCAAAGTTAAAGGTGACAATTTCCTGGTCACGTGACTGTTCTGGACAAACTTCATCTTTTACAGCGTTGCCTGCTGCTCATTTAAGTTGCCATGATCTTTTCAAAGTTAAAGGTGACAATTTCCTGGTCACGTGACTGTTCTGGACAAACTTCATCTTTTACAGCGTTGCCTGCTGCTCATTTAAGTTGCCATGATCTTTTCACGGTTAAATGTGACAATTTCCTGGTCACGTGACCGTTCTTGACAAGCTTCAACTTTTACAGCGTTGCCGGATGCGAATTTAAGTTGCCACGATCACGTGACGTGCTTTTACAATTTTTAGCTTTCTCAGCTGTTTTAAATGTAGTTTACAGACTTTTCAAGGGTAAAGGTGACAATTTCCTAATCACGTGACTGTTCTTGACAAATTTCAACTTTTACAGTGTTGCCTGCTCCGGATTTAAGTTGCCTCGGTCACGTGACGTCCTTCTACAATTTTTAGCTTTCTCAGCTGTTTTAAATGAAATTTACAGACTTTTCAAAATTAAAGGTGACAATTTCCTGGTCACGTGACTGTTGTTGACAAGCTTCAATTTAACTTTTACAGCGAATTTCTATTGTCACAATGACAGGAGACGTGTTTTTACTATTGCAGCTTTCCCAGCTGTCGAAATGCAATTTTAAGCCTTTTTTTTTAGGTAAAAAACGACATCTTCCCACGTCACGTGACTGTTGTTGTTACTGCGTTACCAGCGCCAAGTTTGTACTGTCACGGTCACGTGACGTGTTTTTACAATTTCAGCTTTTCCAACAGTTGACATTTTGCGTCACGATGACGTAATTTGACAGTTGGTCAATATATTGTTTTGTTAAACTGCGTCATCGTGACGTCAAATTTCCTCTGAACTGTGATTTAAAAACAAATTTATTTTTTAAATGCCAATAATTCATAAACGGCTAAACCAAAAATGTCATCTTATTATATATTTTTAAAATTCACCCACTAATCAGAAAATATACAGGGTGTTCCATTAAAAATTTAGCAACTTTGTCACTCTTATTTTATTCGGTAACAAGTTTTTTTTTTCTATCTGCAAGCTGTCTAAATTTACGTACCAACCCTGTACAGTATTCTCAGTATTACAGAAATTGTCTAGTAGTTGAGCAACTGTCAAACAGGGAGAGCAACCGGCCTGGTTTAAAAGAAAAAAAACTTTCACCCATTTTATGGATGTAGGGCACACTGAAAACTTGTCAAAAATGACCAGTAACCACCCTGTAAAGTCACTAGTTTGTTACAGACCATATCCAGGCGCGTGTAAATTACGAAATTGTTATATTTGTACTATTATTATATTTATATAGACAATAACGTGGGACAAATTCGAAGCATTCCACTCTTTATACAGAGGTGTGGTAAATCCAAAACCGACCATAGGAAAACCGTGTAACGGACAGAGAAACATAGATAAATGCATGTGCAGGACAAAGACACAACACGAAGAAAATATCAAGTAGGCCAAAATTTGAGCGCGCTGTTGCCAAACGCCTAAGTATCTAATACCGTCGACAACTGGATTTTGGCAACAGCGTACTGAAAATATGGCCTACTTGGTATTTTTTTCGTTTACTCTCTTTGTCCCACGCATGCAATTATCTACGTTTCTCTGTCAGTTACACGGTTTTGGATTTACCACACCTGTATAGCACAATAGCCCCTCCACGTTCAGAAGGAACCGTACAGGATGCGCATATCAGACTAAAATTTGACTTAAAAAGAAAGGTTCCCTTCTGACGTCACGTCTACTGCAAGTGAATATTATTTATTGTAATTTTGTTATAGCGGACAGAGAGAGAGAGAGAGAGAGATAATTAAGTAATTTTTAAGTGGGTTTGGTTGGTTTTCTGGAACCAGTCGAAACGCAACACATTTTAGATTTAAGCGAAACTGAAACAAAAAATGAATACAAGCCGGGAAATGCCCACCGAAGCAGATCGTACTAATTAGTGTAATTTAGAATTAAGTGTCCCATTTCTGATCTCGGGAATCATTGATAAATCGTCACACGATGCCAAAGATTTTTATGCCAATATTTTAAACAGTATCCTTTTGAGTACTTAAACTGTTGTACAGGGTGTCCCAGTAAGCCGTGCACGCGGCCGTACTGTATTGCTGGTTGCGTGTTTGTGAGAGACAGACAGAGACAATTTTTGTACAAACGCCCTCTATCGAAAAGACCGAAAACTAAATGAAACTAAATTGTTTAGGGTCACTCTATAAGACAGCAAATGCTCTTTAAAATGCCGCCAAAACGACGTCACTACGATTAGCAGTTTTCGTGATATTTAATTTCTTTCAAAGCACACTTTGACTACTCCCACCACTTTGAAGAGATAGAAAACATAGGGGACTACTTTTATGACATTTTTCATTTTAATGGTATCAAAACAAAAGCTAGCAATACTATATACAGTGCACGACTTATTGGGACACCCCGTACAAATCGAGCAAAGATTTCTATTGTATCTCAAATTTACAAAGACAAAACTATAGTAAAAAAAAAGCTCTACAAAATGCTTTCACCGTTCTAGTCATTTTTTACCTTCAACATTAATAATTATTAGTGTCTCGAGTTTTGGGGGGGATAAACGAAATCCTTTATGTAATTTATCAATGATTTCTGACTCTCGCTCTTATTTATTATTGTAATGCCAAAAGAACCGTTGAGACAGTTTTGTTATTCTTTATAAGCCAACTTTATATGTATATTTTAGTTGATAGAAACACACTTTTTAGTAATTTTCCAGAGATAATTAATGATTGTAATCGTACAATAAATAATTGACTAGTGGCACTTTTTTTGGTATAGTATATTGATTATTATTATTATTATTATTATAGTCGCTCATTTACCACCGTCTTTTTACATTGCTTAGTTTAAAAGCGAATGTCGTGTGAGTGAATTGCCCTAAAGCGAAAAAGTGTGCATTTATTATATTTTGCAGTAATTATAGTTTGAAATCAACTATTGTATGATCTCTCGCCTGCCATATTGCAATTTGAAAAGATAGCTCTGTGATATTACTTTGTTCTACAACTCGCCCTGTACTCTGTTAAGGGGGGGCATATCAATTCAGGATACACGGTCCTGACTTTTTCGCTTTTACGAGCTTCTTGCTCCCACGACGGCACTCCCCTTCGAATTGTTTATTAATGGACAAGAGATAAAAGCCAAGGAATATTTTTATTATTTCATTTATCATTGATTAGGGCTTTGTTTATAATTATATCAGCTAATAAATGATTGTCTGAATTGCATTGTGTTATTTAATACTTTACCCTCAGCAATAATAGAAAAATCACAAACAATTAAAATATCGTTTATTTTTTTTATGCGTAAATAAAATAACATGTACAACAACCGTGATATTACGTCTCTCTCTCTCTCACTCTGAATACAGAAATGGACTAAAAAATATCGCAAGGTGCCGGTAAAATATTAATAAAAAGTAGATAAAAAAAAGTTGCAATCTAACAAGAATTAAAGTATTATATTTTTGGTATGTTCATCAGACATGTTACTTATTTCAGTATTAATTAACCGTATCGTACAATATTTACAATTGGGGGTGAACTAACTTACCATTGTAGTTTGGACATCCGGTATAATAATATCATTTATTAATAATTGTTTCTATGTGGTATTATAAATTAAATGTAAAATACACAGCCGGATTTGCTGTTTTTAGTGTGTTTTCTAATTGTTGCGTGGTTTGGCAACAGAACTTAGTGTATGAGCAATGTTTTGTTTAAATTAAAAAAAAAGCAAAATTCCAGTTTTCTGTCAAAACACTTTGTTATTTTCCTAACTAATTTAATCTCAAAATGTTTTTAATTCATAAATAAACTATTACACTATATTACCTCATCTACAGTCACATTATCACACTATTTACAACGCGCGTTACAGCATGTAAACCTTATTTAAATTTCTCTCGCTGATGTGATTCGCTTTCTGTCCAGTTTTGTACTCTAAAGTTTACACGGAATGTTGTTTTAAATAAGATTTTCAGTTGTTTTTGCTTCTGGATGATTCTTGGATAAAGAATTATTTACAAAAATTATGGCTACGGGACGCAAAACCATATTTCTCGTAGGTACGCGACTCTTTTACGACCCTCTGACTGATTTCCAATAAAAATTTAACCAAAAATGCCGTTTAAATGAGAATGAATAATAGATTTACTAACCTGAGTGTCGATACAGCATTATTAAACACTTGACACCACAATTTACATTGAAATGAATGCACTGTGACAGGACTAGTTTAAAACAAACGCCGCCATTTTGATTTCTACACTCTACAGAGCAGGCGTCTCGAGTCAACGCCTCCTATACTAAAGTAGTAATCCGAGTATAGAGGGCGGTGTTCGAGTAGGTCAATTGAAAGAACATAGAGGGCCGTACTTGAACTGTGTTTAAAATACTTCTTGATGACGTCTAAAAATATTTTCTTTGTTTACGAAGGTACTCGAGTTACTGAAATGTGTAGTAGGTATTCCCCTAACAAACGCCGCTAAAATACGAATAATAGATTTTGTAAGATATAAATTCGTCTACGAAAAAACCAATTTTTTTCCTTATTTCCTAGAGAAAGATGGTTCTAATATAACCTCAATAACTGGCCTCGTGACCGGCTAAAATGTACAAGTCGTGTCCTTCCTCGTTGGTCAAAGTTCCGCTGCGCAGCAAATTGCTCTCCAACATCACGACCCTAGAAATGTCAATCTCATTTCGTGTATAAAACCCCGTCCCAGCCGACAGTGACGCAAGAACAAACAAAACTTTTGAGAGCATTCGGCAACATGGCAACAGTGGTGTTTTTAAGGTTAGCAAAGGACAGAAACACATTGATTGACAATTGACAGTGACAGTTGTTTAGCGATTTGACAGGACTCACGAAAGTGAGGTTAACCGGGTAAAAATCAAAATATAAACAAAAGGGGAAAAGTTCAGTGTCAATTTTACTTTATTTGAATTGTGCGGGCTGGTGTTTTGGTAGTGATTTTGGACTGTGTGTGTTATTTTCTTGATGGTAAACCTGCAAAGTAAGGTAAGCAACGATCAACCTTCTGTATGTCACATGAAACATCTATCAGCCCCTGTACTGTTTAGACATTTTCGGTTACCGATCAAAATATCAAAAAAACACAAATACAATTCACACAAAGTTTCCCCGAATGACGTCAAAATTCCGTCTCAATCAATTTACAACTAATAGACAAGGAACGACAAATATTACGTCACTGCCCTGGGATAGACTTTAGCCAAACTTACTTATCGGAACCCAATAATTTGTACGTTCTGGATGTGTCGGTGATTTCCTGAGTAATTTCGCCGTTTTTCAGGGACCGGCCCTGCACGCCGTGCTTGTGAAACGCCAAAATACTATCAGGCAGGCACACTAAAACCGACTTTTCACTCACACACACCACAAAAAAGAGGAAATGACACTTACAGATACTGTCAATTTTAAAATCAAACCGCAACTCGGACAGCAGCTTCTTGCTGAGCTTGAGCCGGCCTTGTGGCGTCACCACCTTGACCACGTTGTCGTAGCACACCAAGATGGCGTCCTTGTCCAGTTGCGTCACGTTTGCAATATTCAAATTTTCCCGCCTGGGTATCACGGTGGCGGTACCGTCCATGTCTTGCAGTTCGTCCGAATGGAACCAACTTGCCCCTTTAACAGAAATGACACAAATAGTGACTGTCACTGTCAAAGGGCTGTCAACGCAAACACTCAAACCACTTGTTGAAACAAACGATTAGGAAGTTTTAAAGGCCTCTGGCACATTCAAATCACCATTAGAGGCTCCTAGCACTTTGAGATGTCTATTAGAATGTTTCAGAGGCCTCGGCACAATTAAAATGTCTGCTAGATTCTTCTCAAAGGCCTCTGGCACATTCAAATAATTATTAGAACCTTCTGGCAGTTTGAGATGTCCATTAATGCAGAAAATTGTAGAAAATCAGCTGATTTGTCTCTTTTTTGTATTATTTCAAGTTGTAGGGAAAAATAGGATTTTCCAAATTTACTTGAAAGTCCCTCAAAAACCGTGTTTTATTAATCGTTTTCCTTCGTTATTTTGCTTAATTATTCATGGATTTTTTAGGGCAAAATTAAGCTTTTTCCTCCTTTAAGGGACCAAGCTTAGGAAATTGGGTGTTTGCTACAGTTTAACCTGAATACACTTGAAAGTTCAGTTTACAGTGCAAACTAGTCAAATTCACTCCATAACGAATCAAACTGGGTGAGTGAACCGAATTAACCTCTAAATTGCACTCATTAAAACTGAAACACAGTTTGAAAGGACAAAATCGCTTGTAAAACCCACTTGGAGTGAGAAAATGGCTGTTTTAAGCACATTTTTGGAATCCTCATTAAATTTCCTATTCAATAACACGAAAAAAACACTAAAATTGAGTACAGTCAGGAAGAAAAGCGGTGTCAAAGTTTGAACTGCCCGAAACACAGTTTAAAATGACAGTCAGGGACAAAATCGCTTGTAAAACCCACTTGGAGTGAGAAAATGGCTGTTTTAAGCACATTTTTGGAATCCTCATTAAATTTCCTATCCAATAGTCTAAAAAAACACTAAAAAATCGAGTATAGTCAGTTAGAAAAACAGTGTCAAAATTTGAACTGCTAGAAACACAGTTTGAAAGGACAGTCAAGGACAAAATTGCCTGTAAAACCCATTTGTGGTGTGAAAATGACAGTTTTAAACACATTTTTGGAATCCTCATTAAATTTCCTATTCAATAACACGAGAAAAACACTAAAATTGAGTACAGTCAGGAAGAAAAGCGGTGTTAAAGTTTGAACTGCCATAAACACAGTTTAAAAGGACAGATTTTGTCAGAGACATTAGAATGTTTGAAAAACCTCCGGCATATTTAAAATGTCTGCTAGAGGCCTCTGGCAGTTTTAAAAGATTATTAGGAAATTTATAAGGCCTCTGGCACATTCAAATCGCTCTTAGAGGCTCCTAGCACTTTGAGATGTCTATTAGAATGTCCCAAAGACCTCTGGTATATTTAAAATGTCTGCTAGAGGCTTCTGGCAGTTTCAGAAAGTTTCAAAAGCCTCTGGCACATTTAAATGATTATTAGAACCTTCTGGGTCTTTGAGATGTCCATTAGAATGTTTCAGAGGACTCTGCACAATTAAAATGTCTGCTAGATTCTTCTGGCAGTATTAGAAAGTTTCAAAGGCCTCTGGCACATTCAAATGATTATTAGAACCTTCTGGCAGTTTGAGATGTCCATTAGAATGTTTCAAAAACCTCCGACATATTTAAAATGTCTGCTAGAGGCTTCTGGCAGTTTTAAAACATTTTTAGGAAGTTTTAAAGGCCTCTGGCACATTCAAATCACCATTAGATGCTCCTAGCACTTTGAGATGTCTATTAGAATGTTTCAGAGGCCTCTGCACAATTATAATGTCTGCTAGAGGCTTCTGGCAGTTTTAGAAAGTTTCAAAGGCCTCTGGCACATTCAAATGATTATTAGAACCTTCTGGCAGTTTGAGATGTCCATTAGAATGTTTCAAAACCATCCGGCATATTTAAAATGTCTGCTAGAGGCTTCTGGCAGTTTTAAAACATTTTTAGGAAGTTTTAAAGTCCTCTGGCACATTCAAATCACTATTAGACCCTCCTAGCACTTTGAGATGTCTATTAGAATGTTTCAGAGGCCTCTGCTAGAGGTTTTGTAGGACAGTTTTAGTACCAGACACACACACACACACGATACATACAAAAAGGATTGTTTAAGTAACCACACCACTTGGGGGCGTCGAGGGTGCAATTTGGCATCGCCCTGGTCGCGTAGCACACCCCTAAAACTTGAACCGACCCGCTAAAACGCGCAAAATCCGACCGAAAAGTCCAACCGACATTTTTTTGGTCGCTAAACTTACCCGAATTTAAATTGATCAGGTCCAGTTTGAATTTGTTGGGTTGGTACGCCTGCTTGATCGACACGCACACCATCGGGTACTCCAGTTCGGGCGTGATGATCATTTCGAACACGTTCAACGGGCTCGGCAACACCGATTCCACGTGCTAAACAGAGACAGAGAGATACAGCCAATGGGCGAGAGGGTGTTGAGCTTAATTCACATTTTTCAAAGGAAGGTACTCACAAACTTGCTAATTTTAGATAAAACACCCTGTATTATACATTTTTTTGAATACTCCTGACTGTCCTGGAAGTATGTTTTATGTATTTTAGAAGTAAATTTTAAATACAACTTTAGCTAAAAGTTTGAATGTGACAGATCAGGTGCAACATAACACAGTCTAAACTAAACTTATCTGAACTGTCCTTAAACTCAACTTTGTTGAGGAAACGGAGAATAAGTGTTGTTTGTGAAGGCCACGTGATCATTTTTACGACTAAAAGGAACTTCTGTAAGTCATCTGATTGTTTTTGAATGTCAAAATAGCATCCTTCAAGTAGCGTTACCATTTTTACGACTTTAAGACTTAAGAGAAGAAGATTTTGACGATTGTCATCTAAAAATAAACTAAAATCAAGTCAGAAATAGACAGCCAAATGTCAAAAATGCACTTATAAAGGTGTAAAATGCATTCAACCAAAGTGACACTGATTCTGATACTTTTCAAGTATGTTTTGTTGTTTTGTACCTCCATGGGACTGAATTTGACAGTTTTCGGGTCTAGTACAGAACAAAAGACAGAGCTGTCACCTGTAACTGACGGCCAAATATTATAACTGTCAAAGTTCCAGTCATAAATCTGTGAAACACGTTTGGTACTGCTTATACTGATTTTACTTGATTTTAGGACTGTTTTGTGGTTTTACAGCTTTATGGAGAAGATTTTGACTAATGTCAACTAAAAATAGAGTAAAATCAAGACAGAAATAGACAGCCAAATGGTACAAATGTCAAAAATTCACTTATGAAGGTGTAAAATGGCATTCAACCAAAGTGACACTAATTTTGTTAGTTTTCAAGTATTTTTAGTTGTTTTGTACCTCCATGGGACTGAATTTGACAGTTTTCGGGTCTAGTACAGAACAAAAGACAGAGCTGTCACCTGTAACTGACCGCCAAATATCATAACTGTCAAAATTCCAGTCAGAAATCTGTGAAACACGTTTGGTACTGCTTATACTGATTTTACTTGATTTTAGGACTGTTTTGTGGTTTTACAGCTCTATGGAGAATATTTTGACGAATATCATCTAAAAATAGACTAAAATCAAGTCAGAAATGTCAAAAATGCACTGATAAAGGTGTAAAATGCATTCAACCAAAGTGACACTAATTTTGTTAGTTTTCAAGTATGTTTCGTTGTTTTGTACCTCCATGGGACTGAATTTGACAGTTTTCGGGTTTAGAACAGAACAAAAGACAACTGTATAACTGACAACCAAATGTCATAACTGTCAAAATATGACGTAATATTGTGCAGTCATAGCAAAAGCTGTTTTGTACCATAAAAGATTTTGGATGATTTAAAGGGGCTGAAAAGTGGACACGTGATTAATTTCAATTAATAAGTTTAGTTACGAAGGTCACGTGACAATTTTCAAGTGTTGAATGCAATCTTGAAGGTCACGTGACTATTATTACGGTTGAAACAGCTATCTTGCCATAATTAAAGGCAAAATGTTACTCTGAAAGTCTCGATGTTATTTTTACCACTGAAACGAAATCCAGAGGGTCACGTGATTGTTTTTAACTCCCAAATTCACCTATAACGGTCACGTGACTATTTTCAAGTGTTGAATAAAATCTTGAAGGTCACGTGACTATTCTAACGGCTACCTTGCACACGCCTGACCATATTTAAAGGCAAAACGTTACTCTGAAAGTCACGAGGCTATTTTTACCACTGAAACGAAATCCCAAAGGTCACGTGATTGTTTTAAACTCTCAAAATCACTTATAAAGGTCACGTGACTATTATTTTTTTTTTTTACGAAACTCACCTTCAAAAGCATGAACTTGTTCAGAGGATCGTACCATTGCATCAGGTAAATACCGGTGACGGTGGCGCCGCACAAGTATTTGTAGCCGTTGTAGGAATTACGGGCGACGCAACACTTGAGGGTGCCGCGGGTGTCGGGCACGCGCGTTGTGAGCGCAAATTTGCGGGGCACCAGCTTTTCCGGTATTCGGTTCATGTGCAAACTGAACCGGTGCGATTGTTTATTCAGCAACGCCATCAGATCGTGTCGGTACAGTTGGGGTGTTTTGCCTGAACGTTCGGAAAACGTTACTGGGAAAATCGAGCGACGCACGAAACGACTTACTGCCAGACAGAGTCATCAGCACGTCTTTGATGACGTACATCCAGACGGTTCGACGGTTGTACAGCTGATCGATGCACGTCTCGTGCAACTCGTTCAAGTTCAAGTTGTAGATTCCCTCCTCGGCACCGATCAGAATGTGCTGATCGCGCGTGTCCGGATGGATCCAGGACGCTGTGCAGTGGATCCTTAGAGGACAACCGTTAAACACCTTTAAGGAAAAAAAAGTCTGATTTGCGAGGAGTTTTCAAAATGGGCGAAATTTGAACAACGCCATCTAGCGCCGGAAACTGACAAGATATCGAAATATGTACGTTTTTTTTTTGACATTCACTTTTTCTCAATTCGGAAAATGACGTTTTCCTGCCGAAACACTCTAAATCCGGACACCTTTGCTTGAATAACACCAAAGTAGGCGGTGCAGTCTGACGTCACGATGAGGTAATTGAACAAAACAATACATTGCTCAACTGTCAAATTACGTCATCGTGACGTCAAATTCGACATGCACAGCCTACTTTACCATTAATACCTACAAAACGCCATCTTAGACCTTTGTCGTTTATTTGTGATTATTTCAGAAAGTATTACTTTTTCAAATAAGTAACTTAGTACAAACTTGCCCTAATTTTAAAGAAAAAAATAATGTTTGTGTTTCACTTCGATGTTTTAATAAACAAAAAAAAAGTGAGGAGTTTTCAAAATGGGCGAAATTTGAAAAACGCCATCTAGCGCCGCAAACTGACAAAGATATCGAAATACGTTTTTTTTTTTGACATTCAACTTTTCTCAATTCGGCAAATGACGTTTTCCTGCCGAAACACTCTAAATCCGGGCACCTTTGCTTGAATAACACCAAAGTAGGCGGTGCAGTCTGACGTCACGATGAAGTAATTGAACAAAACAATACATTGCTCAACTGTCAAATTACGTCATCGTGACGTCAAATTCGACAGGCACAGCCTACTTTACCATTAATACCTACAAACAACAAGATATTGAAATAAAATGGACCTCTAGAACTGCCCATAGGAAAACTATGTAACTGACAGAGAAACATTAATAATTGCACGCGCGAGATAAAGACAGACAACCTAAAAACAGTCAAGTATCCGGAAATTTTACTGCGATGTTGTCAAACGTTTCTCTGAATTTGTCGATTAGATTATTTCATTTTATGACCAGAACGTTCATTTTAAATGCCCTCTGTTTTAAAATTATGTAACTAATCCAGTGGATAAATTCATTTACGTCTTTGACTCTTAAGTACAATTTCTCTGTCAGTTACACGGTTGTCCTGTGGCCCAGCCTACTTGCAAACGATTGGTCCATACTGGTCATATGTCAATGAAAAAAATGTCATATTCTCAAAAATAAAAACGTCATACCTTAGAAAAACACGCTCCCATGTGTACTTTGGGCGTGGGTGGCAATCCGTTGCTAGGCGGTCTGGGCGGCGTGTGTCTCCGTCGATGTTTCCTGGGCGGCACCGGCGGACTCGTCACCAAATCGGGGACGTTCACGTCGTGGTTCTGTTTCGTGTCCGCTCCTACGTCATCATTGAAATGACAACCGGGCGGGTAAAAAGATCGAAATACTGACCGTTGTTTGGGGTGCGTTCCGTTTTGGAGCTGTCGCTCAGCGACCGTTGACGTTGCCCGTTAATGTTCATCGAATTGACCAATCCGAAAATTTCGTCGACAGACGAGTGTCGTCTGGGCGACCCGTTTAGAACGTGATCGTCCACCGGGCTGGACGACGTGTGCACGTCACATTCCGAGTCTTGTACGGGCAACGTCGCTCTACAACAACTCTGCTTTTCAAAAACTACAGACTTTCAAATTTAAAAGACCACTGATCGTTTACTCCAACACACATTAACTAGATTAAATCATAAGAAAATAAATAACTTAATAACAACACTGTACAGCATGTCCGTTTTTCGAGTTAGACCATGAATCAAAGTTATTTGTTAATTAATTTAGGGCAATTATCAAACCTGACCTGAAACTTTTCATCTCTTCAAATAACTAAAACACCCATCGCATGGTGTGGTTCAACAAAAGAGACACCCTGTATAAAACAACATAAATCAGAATAAAGCCTATTTTACGTATCTGGTGCCTCCCACTGTTACTCCTACTACTACTACGTGCAGTAAACTCATACAAATAATAGTAAATTATTGTAAACTGCTCTGTCAGGATTGTACAAGGTGGTTGTAGCAGGTTTAGACACTTGAAGAACAAAAAATGAAGCTTCTAACGTAAAAACTGAATTTGTGGTAAATTTTCAAAGTTTCAGTTCAAAATTCATAGAATAGGATTTATCAATTAGCCTGTTTGAATACTGATTAGAAAGCAGGCAGTTAGGATTTCAACAAGTGTCAAACTGTAACACTAAGGAATACATGTCCTCCAGCCGCCATTGTGACAAGTCAAATTATCTCCTGGAGGACAAACAAACTTGTGACCTCTATCACACCAAATTAAACTATAAATTTTGTATTGATGCAGTCATTTGGTTAACACCACCATGTATGTACAGGGTGCTGCATTTTCGATGGTTTTACGGGGTACAGTCTTTTGTTTCAAAGATACGGGGGGTTTTCGAAAATTGGTAATTTTTGAACCTCTTGAGTATTTCAGTTGCTCTTAAAGTTATCAAAAAAGGAAGAACAGTTTCCGGTAGAAGTTTTCATGTAGAAACCAATGGCATAGTCAGTTTTTTTCTATTCCGTTTAGTTTCTGACATATGACAGTAAGTTACATTTTTTTGAATGGAACATCCTATATATTTTTACGTCATTTAATTCTGTTGATTTTTACCTTTTCAACGGTGTATTACAACATATAAGTTTGTAGAGGTTAATCCTGTTATTTTAAAAAAAGACCTTTGCTAAGCTAGAAAAAGGCCAATATCTAAAATACCAAACAAAATTGGAAATCATGTAAACTAACACATCAGAAAATTAAATATTTTTAAAAAATCTTATTAAAAATCTAAGTTACAAACAGTTTTACCGTCACTTTAATAAGAAAAGTGGCCATTTCTATTTTCTACTATTTTTAAGGTAGAAGTTGAAAAAACTGTTTATAAACGACATGTAACATGTTAATAAGAACATAGCCAAATTTTGTTTCGACTGTGGGTATTTTTATACATATTATTTAGCACTTTTTTGTTAAGGAAACGCTTTTTTTCTAATTACCAAGATTAACGTTTACAAACTTATATGTTTTAATACACCGTTGAAAAAGTAAAAATCAACAGAATTAAATGAACTAAAAATATATAGGGTGTTCTATAAAAAAATATAACTTAGTGTCATATGTCAGAAACTAAACGTAATAGAAAAAGACTGACTACGCCATTGGATTCTACGTCAAAACTTCTACCGGAAACCGTTTTTCCTTTTTTGGTAACTTTAATAGCAAATGAAATACAGAGAAGGTTTCAAAATGACCAATTTTCAAAAGCCACCCGTATCTTTGAAACAAAAGAAGTTTTGCCAGTCATCTCAGCTCAGAAAAAGAGATCAGAACACGTATGCTATTTTTTTTCTATCTATTACCGTTTTGCGCACCCTGTACAAGGTGGTTGTAGCAGGTTTAGACACTTGAAGAACAAAAAATGAAGCTTCTAACATAAATTGTGGTAAATTTTCAAAGTTTCAGTTCAAAATTCATAGAATAGGATTTATAGGTCCTTATTTAGGAATCAATTAGCCTGTTTGAATATTGATTAGAAAGCAGGCAGTTAGGATTTCAACAAGTGTCAAACTGTAACACTAAAGAATACATGTCCTCCAGCCGCCATTGTGACAAAAGTCAAATTATCTCCTGGAGGACAAACAAACTTGTGACCTCTATCACACCAAATTAAACTATAAACTTTGTTTTGGTGCAGGCATTTGGTTTACACCACCATGTATGTACAATTCAATTAGTGAGATCATTATTATTGTAAAAAGAAATTCAACTAAAAACGTAAACAAAACAACAAATTGCACTATCAAAAATTCATCTACACCCGACCCAACGCTATTTAAAGTCAACTTACTGTTGGTCGTAGTCGGCGTGTCCATATTTGAAAGTGCCCCTGTAAGTACGTAAAAAAAACACACGTCACTCGATTAACAATTCACAACAAACTAAACCAAGAAAAACAATTTAAAAAAAACCCCTCCGGATGCGGAAAAAAGCGTTAAGGAGTGCAGAAAAACGGAAGCCAAGTTTGTGGTGCTGTTAAGTAAGAAGAACGAAAAAGCCAACTAAAAGAAATGAAAAATTACCTCATCATTAATTCTTCGTCTATGTACTGCAAGAGACTCCTAAACAACACATTGATTTATCAAAAAAAGGTTTAAAAATGTTTTTTAAAAAAAAAAATTATTAAATGTATGTGAAACTCTCTGTTAATATTTAATGTAATTTTCATTAAGTGTACACAAAACAACGAAAACGCTAGTTAAGGGTTAAAAAAAAAATGGGCAAACAAACCACTAAAATGAACAACTAGAGCAAATTAACGCAGAAGAAACACGCAAAACGAAAAACTCGAACCTCAGCGACATTTTCAATATTTGCGAGCCAGTCAAAGCCTTCCTTTTAGGACTACGACACAAGAAAACACTAGTTCAGCCCTAAATGCAGACCTCCACATGACAATATTTAGATCTGTTCACAGAGTGTACAACCAATGAGACATTTACTGTTTACCTCTGTGAACAGATCGATATAATTAATTCCACTGGTTTTGCGTTCTGATGGCAAATCAACCAGTGGAATTACCAAATTTGCAGAAAAACCCAAATTACTTACTTTTCCCGATTTAAGGAATCGAACGCGGTCCCTATTCCCCATTTTTTGTTTTGGTGTTCCACGCAATTATGAACGCTGGTGACGTTGTTTAAAATGTCCGTCATGTTCCAGGGCTGATTTTGGTCGTCAGTTTCCTCACTGTCTCCATCTAGAATCCAATTTGATTAACCGTGTTCCCGTCGAGGCTTTTAACGCCCTTACCGAGCCTTTCCAGCGTGTTGTTAGCCTCGTCAATACTGTTTACATCTACAAATTGGGCGTTTTGCGGCTTTGGTCTAGACGTCAGTCGTGATGCGATCCTCTGAGGCACGTTCGGCAGAGCCTGAAATAGAATGCCGTTTAATGCGCGCAAAATGCTTGCGCAAGTCGAAACTGACTCCATCCTCGTCCGGTTCGGCATCGGCAAACATATGGGAAGGATTGTTCACTTTTTGCAGTAAGTCTAAGGCCAGTCTTCTACTCATTTCTCCTTGAAAAAATGCGTTCTACAATCCATAAATTCAGTTAAAGAGTGTTGGCGGTAAACGACTTAGGCAAAACTACCTGGAGCAATTTTTCTGCTGTGGGACGCTTCTTAGGGTTTTTAGTTAAAGCTAGTTTAACAAAACTGTGAAACACCGGGCTCCTGTTTAGAAACAAACGTATATATTGTTAAAAAGTATGTAATAATCTCTTTTAATATACCAAACTACAAAATATTTTATGGAAGAAGATATACCTACAATGTTTAGTTACTTTTGACTGTTGTGTCACATCCCTTATTCCATTAGACGATTAAAAATGTGTGATTTATAACATCATACTACCAGCTATTCTGTCAGTTTGACAGTTGTCTAACTAATGTCAGACTATTTTGACCTTTCTATCAGTTTTGTAAATAAACAGTGCCAACCTGAGTTATATAGCCCTCTAAATGCTACTGGCAATCTTCTAATAAGTGCCAGAAGCTTCTACAAATACAAAAACATGTCTTAAACCTTCCAAGAATTTGTTAGATACCTCTAGAACCGTTTTGAATGTACCTTAGACCTCTAAATGCTACTGACAAGCTTTTTGAAAAGTTTCAGAGCCCTTTACAACTGTCTTAAACTTTCCTAGAGCAGTTTTAAATTATCAGGAGCCTCTACAAATATTTTAAACCTTCCAAGAATTGTTAATGGTCAGATACCTCCCTAGGAACATTTTGAACGTTCCATAACCCTCTAGATTCTATTGAGAATCTTCTAAAAACTGCCAGGAGCCTCTGCAAGTGTCTGAAACCTTCCCAGAGCTGTTTTAAAGTGTCAGAGACCTCTAGAACCGTTTTGAATGTACCATAGACCTCTAAATGCTACTGACAGCTTTTTGAAAAGTTCCAGAGCCCTCTACAACTATCTCAAACTTTCCTAGAGCTGTTTTAAATTATCAGAAGCCTCTACAAATATCTTAAACCTTCCAAGAATTGTTATTTGTCAGATACCTCTCTAGGAACATTTTGAACGTTCCATAGACCTCTAAATGCTATTGAGAATCTTCTAAAAACTGCCAGGAGCCTTTGCAAGTGTCTGAAACCTTCCCAGAGCTGTTTTAAAGTGTCAGAGACCTCTAGAACTGTTTTGAATGTACCATAGACCTCTAAATGCTACTGAGAACTTTTTGAAAAGTTCCAGAGCCCTCTACAACTATCTTAAACTTTCCTAGAGCTGTTTTAAATTATCAGAAGCTTCTACAAATATCTTAAACCTTCCAAGAATTGTTATTTGTCAGATACCTCTCTAGGAACATTTTGAAAGTTCCATAGACCTCTAAATGCTATTGAGAATCTTCAAAAAACTGCCAGGAGCCTTTGCAAGTGTCTGAAACCTTCCCAGAGCTGTTTTAAAGTGTCAGAGACCTCTAGAACCATTTCGAATGTACCATAGACCTCTAAATGCTACTGACAGCTTTTTGAAAAGTTCCAGAGCCCTTTACAACTATCTTAAACTTTCCTAGAGCTGTTTTAAATTATCAGAATCCTCTACAAATATCTTAAACCTTCCAAGAATTGTTAATTGTCAGATACCTCTCTAGGAACATTTTGAAAGTTCCATAGACCTCTAAATGCTATTGAGAATCTTCTAAAAACAGCCAGGAGCCTCTGCAAGTGTCTGAAACCTTCCCAGAGCTGTTTTAAAGTGTCAGAGACCTCTAGAACTGTCTTGAATGTACCATAGACCTCTAAATGCTACTGACAGCTTTTTGAAAAGTTCCAGAGTCCTCTACAACTGTCTTAAACTTTCTTAGAGCTGTTTTAAATTACTAGAGGTCTTTACAAGTGTCTTAAACTTGTTTTAAATTGTCAGAGTCCTCTAGAACCCTGTTGAATGTACCATAGACCTCTAAACGCTACTGACAGCTTTTTGAAAAGTTCCAGAGTCCTCTACAACTATCTCAAACTTTCCTAGAGCTGTTTTAAATTATCAGAATCCTCTACAAATATCTTAAACCTTCCAAGAATTGTTAATTGTCAGATACCTCTCTAGGAACATTTTGAACGTTCCATAGACCTCTAAATGCTATTGAGAATCTTCTAAAAACAGCCAGGAGCCTCTGCAAGTGTCTGAAACCTTCCCAGAGTTGTTTTTAAGTATCAGAGACCTCTAGAACCGTTTTGAATGTACTATAGACCTCTAAATGCTACTGAGAACTTTTTTACAACTGTCTTAAACTTTCCTAGAGCTGTTTTAAATTACCAGAAGCCTTTACAAGTGTCTTAAACCTTCCAAGAATTGTTTTAAATTGTCAGAGTCCTCTAGAACCCTGTTGAATGTGCCAAAGACCTTTAAATGCTTCTGACAATCTTCTAAAAAGTGCCAGAACCTCTTAAACCTTCCCAGAGTTGTTTTAAATTGTCAGATGCCTCTAGAACCATTTTGCAAGTATCAGAGCTTTCTAAATAATACTGCAAACCTTCTAGAAATCGCCAGAGGCTTCTACAAGTGTTCTGAACCTTATAAGAAGTCTTGGGCAGATACTATATAAATTATTACAGTCCCTGCTACATAATCATTTTGACAATCAATCCAAATCACATTTAATCATCAAAATAGGTTTTTTGTTGCTGATTGAGTGACCCAACAGTCAGAAGTCACTGAACAGAGAATACAAGCAATCACACTTTAAATAATTTCACGGTCAACAAAGGTGAGAGGTAAAATTTGAATATTTTCACTTACCATCTATCTTTGTCTTTCAAAGTGGGAGGTTTAAATCCACTTTTGGACATAAGAAACAGAGCCCTCATTGGGTGCAAATCAAACATGGGAGGCTGCAGTTCAGCCAATTCAATTGCAGTAATTCCTATTGCCCATATATCGCACAGCTGGTTGTAGCCACCCTTACGCTCAACGGCCGCAACCTACAAACTGACCACTTTACCGAGATCCAACAACAAAACTGCCCCAGTTACCTCAGGAGCCATCCAATATGGTGTACCAATAAAAGACTTTCTTTTGTTTATTGTGGCTGTAATTTGAGCTGACACCCCAAAATCTGCCAACTTGACGTCCCCATTCTCAGTTAATAATATATTGGCCCCTTTGATGTCCCTATGCATTTTACCCATGCCATGCAAATAAGTTAACCCTAGTAAAGTCTCGCGGCACATGTAGGCTATCTGTTGTTCAGCCAGTGGCCCCGTGACTGCACCAAAACTTGTATAAAGTTTAAAACTACTTAAAATTATGACACTTACTGTGGTAAATATCCTGCAATGACCCTCCCCCACAGTACTCCATACAAATCCACAATTTGTCGCGCCTAAGATAACTACCATAGTAAGCGATAATATTAGGGTGTCTACAATCTTTCATCATAAAAATCTCTTGCTGTATAATGCCGAAATCATCCCCTGAAAGCCAGAAAGACGGGTCAGAACAACAAAGAGGACAGACAGGTTGCATCACCACACACACACTTACCAGCCTCTAGTTTAATTACTTTAATCGCGGCCAGGTCGTTAGTAGACAATCTTTTAGCCTGAAACGTACGAAAAAGTTGACGTTGAGACAGAAATTCGTAGATTGTGGGGCCCACCTTGTACACATCCCCATAAGTACCGCTTCCGATCCTCTGGATTAGCTCGTAGTCGTCTTGGGGATTCCTACGGGATATGTCCGAGCTCAGAACCCCTTGAGCCATTGTGTGGGTTTTTTTTTGTAAGGTTTTATCGTTTACATTTTACTGAAAAAGGTTGAAATAAAATAGGGGAATTGTGTTTACTTGAATTTGACAATGACTTGTCAGTTGTTGATTGTCAATTGGGATTCTGACAGACACTGGACGTACACAACTAGTGTGGGTATGACGTCACGGTGGATGCCGAAGATTTTTGTTTATAAGGTATGGTTGGTAAAACTTTAAGGATATTTTTGTAATGATAAAGATAACTTTTTAATGCCCTTTTTATGGGTTGATCGCTTTGTAAATATTTCTAGGGGAAAATCCCCAGTAAGCGACAAACGAGTGCGCGCAAGTGCGATTCCCGGAGCCGGCCAGGATAATTTTGAATGGAATAATCGGGAGAAACACCCTTGTTTGGTGGCGTTCCGGGGGTGCGTAGTCGTAGGAATTTCCACCCTTTTCTAAAGGGACACACAACCTGTTTGTTGTATGCTCGCTTTAGGAGGAGGCCGGTTTTAATGAAGTTGCGATCGGCGCGGATTCCGGACATTGTCTACATATACAGGGTGGTGTTTGTGTTCTACAATTAACGAGAAAGTCAAAAATGGGGTGCAACACCAGCAAAGAAACGGCAACCAATCAAAACGAGAAAACTAAGAACGATGGTGATGAAGAGAGAGATGGGGTTGTCGAAGACAAGCACGTGGACACTGGTAAGTTTAAATGGAAGTACCTACTAATTCCAGTTTTTGGTATTAGAAGTGAAAAGTCTTAAAACGTTGGGTATTTGATAAAAGGATGGGCTGTGGCGTCAGCCAGTCTGGCTGCTATTAAATTCCTGAGAAAACGCTCAACAAGTCTCTCTACTGAGTGTGATGCTCATAGAACTCTTAAAGAAATATTTCATCATCATTTCATGAAGTATGACACACAAATTTTAATTAAAATGATCGCGTAATGTTTGACCAACAAAAACAGTCCAGAAATAGCGAGACTATGTCCAATTAACCGTGTCCGATCTTTAATGAACAAAATTTTAATTAACTTTACTGCGTGTAATGGAGAGCCATTAATTGGTCTTTAATAAAGTCAGGAAGCTATTAATTAATTTTCCAGAAAAACTTGTAAACACCTAAGTGAGACAAAGACGTGAATATTGTCGTGCTGGTTGAGTTCAAAAAGTGAGTTATATAGAGGGCGCGCCCGTCATTATCAAAATTACTTTTTCGTGAAGCTAAATACGTGTAATCGAATTCGCTTTATTAGAGCAAATAAGTGATAAAGGTGTGTTTTCAAATTTTTTGCCTAAAAAATTATTATTTAACCAGTTGGTTATTTTAAGGGTAGTTTTTCTAACACGCACTAACTACGTTTACACTGGCATCAGTCGGTGGCAGGTGTCTGCTAGAAAATATAGGAAATCGATGGTTTTCATTGTGGCTTATCACGCGATCGTCTTTGTTCCTTGAAAGGACAACAAACACCGCCTGGTGCATTATCGGGACAGTTTTTCTGTCATTCAATCATTGTAAACCGGTCTAAAGGGGACAGTTAAGACATTACCTAAGGAAACTCATTATCCTACATTATTGATGAACTGCAGTAACCTCGCCTACTGTACCCTAATTGAGACTAATTATTGTAACAAAAACCACACGATAATTAATACTTTGTGAATCATTACTTAAAAATAGCGCCATCTCTTTGAAGGGAAATACAACAGAAACTTCTCGCACCGCCATCTGGTTGCTGAAAGATAACACTGTTATGGATTTCGGGTTTGTTTCTCCAAACCTCAGATGGCGCTGTTCAAAACTTTCCTAGCTGAACAAGTTTAGCACAAAACTAAATTTATTTACCAAAAATCTTGTCCACAAACCTTCTCAATGGTTGGATGGAGTTTTAGGGTGCAATCGTAAACGTGCCCTTGCTACAACTTTCTCTCAATTATTTACGTTCCAAGTTTCTGGGACGTAGGTCGTAGCTAAGCGGCTTTGGTGCTTATAAATGGAAACAGAAGGGATTTTAGGGCATATTAGGGCCGACCTGTGTCGCGGAAGGTGGTGCCGGTGCTCTCAGTTTCTTCCAGAGTCCCAGGTGAGTAAACCAATGGATGACAGTGATTTAGTTCAACAGTTTTTGATTGAATCGAACTTTAGGAGCGATTCACTGGAAAGTTGGTGTAAACACGCTTATTGAATTTCCTTGTGTAACTTTTTAAAGCCTTAAATTAATTTAAAAACTCTTACCCACGATCACATTGATAATTGAGACATCAATCTCGCTCAAGCTGATAAAAAAAGTCGGTTACGACCCTTAAAGGACGTAAAACGTGTCCTTTGCTAACTTTCCTAGGACCTTCTGATGAATAATTCACATTTCTTTCTGGTATATTGACCTGGAAAGGATCCTCGTTTGGGCATTAAATAATAAAGCCGGAATGATCTCATTAATAAAAAAAAGTGTGTGAACGCCGCTTTAGGGTAAATCGAACGTCAGAAATGACTGGTAGTAGTGTAGACACGGCTTTATTCTATTTCTAGTTTATCGCATCCGTTGACCCACTAACCTTTGTCATTGTCCAGATAATAAAAGTGCCGATCGATTTTTGCAATAAAACCGGTCTTTATCTCTCTTTTGGTATTTTCACTTTTCGAAACACAAAATGAAAAACGGCGAGTCGTATCCTGTTGAGTTATGCACCTGGACTAAAGCCAATACAAAGAGTGATTGGCTTTAGTCCAGAGTATTGGGATAATTGAATGTAGCAAAAACTGCTTCTTTCTGGAAAATTAAAGGACTTTCACTGGAAAATAAGAAGCAAAAACCCTTATTGTTTCAGGTAATGAGAGGAAGGGCTGAATGTAGGTCGGCCCTTTAGAGAGATTGCGGCTAAATTGGTTATGAACTTTTTACGGGAAAAAAACGGTTGGAAAAGGCAGTAAATTTAACTTATTACACAGTGAGAAGTTATACTCATCAATTGGATCACCCTGTAAGGTTTTTTCACGGAAATTAATTTATCCTATTAACCTGCTTCGGCATGATAAATTATTCTGTCGGCATTACGAGGCAAAAATCCGTTTACAACCATTTCGTACCGGTATATCCAACTCCTTTTCCAACTCACCAACCATATTAATTTATTAACATATAAAACTGAATAATTTATCAGGTAGATTGTTTCAATATTGATTAGAAAGGATTTCAACAAGTGTAAGACAAAAATAATACATGTCCTCCAGCCGCCATTGTGACAAGTCAAATTATCTCCTGGAGGACAAACAAACTTGTGACCTAATCACATCAAATTTCATTATTATCCGGGAGATAATTTGACTTGTCAGAATGGCGGCTGGAGGACAAACAAACTTGTAACCTAATCACATCAAATTTCATTATTATTCCGGAGATAATTTGACTTGTCAGAATGGCGGCTGGAGGACAAACAAACTTGTGACCTATCACATTAAATTTCAAACTAGTTGACTACAACCGCCTTTCAGCAAAAATGTTTTAATACTTTCCCTATCATTAAGTAGAAAAAAAAATGACAGAAAGGAGGGACATACACTACATTATGCAAAGGGAAAAACTTTAACAACTTGGCACCCTTCCATATATAATACAGCCAGAAACTTTCCCAACGATTTAATCCGTATAATATTCAACTATACGAAAAAGTAGGGATGGTTTTGAACTAAACTAACCTAAAAACTGAATTTATGGTGGTTCAAGCTATAAACTTTGTTTTGGTACAGTCTAATGTATGAAAACCCTAATTTATAACCTTGGTCTCTTTTACCCACTATAAAATGTTTTTGTTGTTTGAACTTCTATTGTCAAGCTTAATCTAGCAAAAAAAAATACAAATTATTCAGCGTGAAACCGACTATAAAATCCTGGTAAATGCGTGGCTTATCTCGTGAATTTCATTAAATCTAAAAGCTTCCCCATCATCGATTACCACTCTGGAATCGGTGCTGGAAACAGACTTGGCAACCTTGTAGTTTTGAAACACCCTGTACGTAGTATGCAAGAAAAACTGGTGCATAATCTGCACGTGTACGACACGCCACTTTTTATCCAACACAATCTTGATTACAGATTTGTAATGTAATTTGAGACACTCTGTACGTTGTTAGGTGGTTTGGAATGGCACGTGTTTCACCTTCCTTTCCTACTCTTTTTCATTCTATATTCAGTGTTATATACAGTGTGTGGTTTAAATAAGTGACAACAAATCCTGTGTAAAGTGGTGCATCAGCTTCTATTATTATGCAAACTCGAACATTCCGTTTAGAATTTGACCACAAAGCCTCGTCTGCATATTATTAGTGTGTTTCATTGCTATCTCGATCCGCTTATCTACAATGCAGCTTATTCAAATGGCACGTACAATTCTCTCCGGTCTGGTTAATAAACATTGCGTTTTTCTGGACTAGTTTACATCCGGAATTCAGTTTTAAGTTGCCGTTAACCACCATGTTAACCACCTGAGGTCAAGGTTGTCCCGGGGTGAGTAAGTGCAGCCCGGCCAGACATCTTGCCTGGAATCGATCCATCCAGACCACCAGATGCAATTAAAAACGACTAAAATCTAAAAGTCTGGCTAGTAATTAGATTATGGATGAACCAAAAAACCGGACAGAGTTTTACCGAATTTTAGTCACAAAATTATCAATATTATATCTATTCTCACCGCTGTATCAAACGTGGGTTCAAAGCTTTGTCACGTGACCTTCAGAAATGGTCACGTGACTTTTAGAAAAGCATTTTAACTTGAAACATGATCACGTGACTGCAAGGATGCTATAAAAAGAATCAAGATTCCATTCGACGCTTGAAAATAGTCACGCAACTTTTGTAGGTGAATTTAATAATAAAAAAAAACCACGTGACCTTTTTAGACCTCCTTTTAATCGAAAAAATAGTAATGTGACTTTAATGATACAATTTTGACATTGAAAACAGACGGGTAACGTCCGCAGGACCTTCAGAACAACATTCACATGCCTGTAAAGATACTATTTCAACCTTGTATAGAGTCACGTGACCTTAAAGCTTCCATTCGACGCTTAAAAACAGTCACGTGGCTTTTGTCGGTAAATTTGATAGTTGAAAACAGTCACGTAACTTCCAGAAATACCGTTCAATCGTAAAAATGGTCACGGGACCTTTCGAACAACACTTAGACCTTAAATATGGTTAAGTGACTGCAAGGATACTATTCCAATCTTGCATAAAGACACAAGACTCACGTGACCTTAAAACTTCCATTCTAAGTTTAAAAATAGTCATGTGATCTTCATAACGGAGTTTAATAATTAAAAACAACCACGTGACCTTAAAGATGCTATTTTGACATAGAAAACAGTCGTGTAACTTCCAGAAATACCTTTCAATCGTAAAAATGGTCACGGGACCTTTAGAACAACACTTAGACCTTAAATATGGTTAAGTGACTGCAAGGATACTATTCCAATCTTGCATAAAGACACAAGACTCACGTGACCTTAAAACTTCCATTCTAAGTTTAAAAATAGTCATGTGATCTTCATAACGGAATTTAATAATTAAAAACAACAAACGGGGCCTTCGGAACAACATTTATGCCTGTTTCCCCAACACTTCCAAGTACAACTTATTCAAACTTAAGCTAAGATGAGGTTTGAATGTGACAGATTTGCTACAAAATAACACAGTCTAAACTAAACTTATCTAAGCTGTCCTTAGCCAATGTTGGGAAAAACGTACATTAAATATGGTTAAGTGACTGCGCAAGAATTCTATTTTAACGCTAAGAAAAGTCACGTGACCTTCGTAACCCAATTTGATAATTGAAAACAGTCACGTGATCTTCAGAGTAACATTTTGATCTGAAATATGGTTACCTGACTGCAATCATACTATTTGAAGCTTAAGAAAAAATTAAGAATATACAGGGTGTCAAATCAAGTTGTTAACTAACCTAACCTAACTTGTAATTTTCTTAAAATTGACAGATTTGTCCGCTAAAGACACAAGAACGAGTTCGTCAAAGACGATAACAATCAGATCAAACAGCAGCGCAGAACCGACCAATCAGGAAGAAGCTGCGACTAAAATCCAGGCGGCTTTCAGGTAAATCGCCCTTGTCCTGACCCTGCGCATCTTATAGACGCTTTGACATTTGACAGGGGTCACAAAACGAGAAAAAGCATGAAACAGCCGCAACAGGAACCGGAAAGGGAACCCACCAGGGAGGAACTGGAAAACGAGTTCAGATTAGACGATGCGGGTAAGCGTAAGGCCCTTAAGGGTATTTTCCAGCAATTTTCTCTCTTCCTAACAGTGTTAAGGGTGCGTAACAAATACGTTTTGGGTCATTAATTTTAGTCTGTACACTATTAGTGAAAATCATTAAATAATAGTCCAGAAAATCAAGATTGAACGTTAATTACGAGGGGAACTGCAATACATACAATATCAAGGGATGATGGACCAAAAACTTCATTAATCACACCCCAGATTTTACGAATATACAATTTAAACGCAAAAAATTTTATATAATAATGTCCTTCAGTGACTTACGACAGTGACAAAACGTCAAGCTAACAGATTTGTTAACGTTGATGATTAAAGTTTCCCTTAAGGGAAGAAAATTAATGAACGTCTATTGTGGCGATTTCCAGAACTTTGCCACGCCGCCACCAAAATCCAGGCCTCGTTTCGCGGTCACATGTCCCGGAAAAACCTAGAAACCGAGAAGAAGGGCGAGGAAGGCAAGAGCGGAGAAGAGGTAAGACGTTCAGTTTGCACTAGTGCCGCTAATTCTGGAATTTTAGGAACTGGACATAGACTTAACCGATCCAGACTTGAACAAAGCAGCTGCCAAAATCCAAGCCTCGTTCCGTGGCCATCTTAATCGCAAGGAAAACCATGAAGACGAGGGCAACACTTCTAATCCAAACTAATAATGCCAGAATTCATTCAATCTTCAGTACCTAACCTATTTCCTAAATAACGTTTCAACTACCACCTTTTATTACTCTTAAGCCAGTCAAATTTGTAATAATATGTGATCCTTGAAAATTCAACTATATGCAGGGTTAACTTTGTAACACCCTGTATGTACACTTAAATATGATTTTAAAGGGACCCGGTAGTTGATTTTGCCTGGAATTGCATTTCTACACGTAAACATAAAACCGTCAATTTACACCAATTTCAACAACAATCAGTTTAAATGTGTGAATAAGGTTTTAGACTGCATTTTTACACAGTCTCCTACATTTTAAGTCTTAAAAAACATTTTATAAAATATTCTGGCGCAACTATACCCTTTTACGTTCAGTTTTCATTATACAATATTAGAAATAGGTAACATTCATGGTAGAATGTGTGGCAGACATAAAATAAAATTGGCACTTTGTTGAAAACTGCACCTTTTATGCTTCACGAAATTATATTTAGTTTGAAGCTTTATAACCTAGCTGTACCTAATTAATAGAGTTTTTAATTAAATAGATGTTTCTTAGGTTAAAAAATAATTTCGAAAACAAAAACCGCTTGTACTGCTACTGAGTAAATAGAAATTTCCCAATATAGTGAGATTAAAAAAAACTAGACTGTCATTACCTCCAGAAACAGCTATTTACCCCACTCTTCAAAGTGATCATCACTAAAATGCTCGGGCTTAAATCTGATCATTGAGGGCGGCAAGTCTTGTCTTAAACTCTCCGGATAACTCCATGGGGTTTGTAATGTTTCGCCATCGTCTTTGTTCACCATTTGATCATACTTCTCTAACCAGGACTCGAGTGAGGGGATATTGTTGCGTTCCTCTTCTTTTTTCTGTCGTTTCAGCTCGAGTTGCTCCACTGCAAAAATTTGTTCGCGTTTACAATAATAACAATAAAAGTATAGCACCTTGTTGTCTGAGTATGCACAGTTGCTCGGGAGCATAATGAGTGTATTTGCAGTTGCCTTCGAAAACGCAAATGCCACTTTGGAAAAATTTACGGCAAGGCACTTTGAGGAGTTCCTCCTTTAGTATAGTGGCTGGATCTAGCAAAATTCAAAGCTACTTAAAGAAAAAAACTCAAAAATGGGAGTGTACTACCTCTGCACTGTTCGTAGTGTAAATTTCTTTGTTTGATATGATTGGCGCTTTGTAAGTGTTTCCTTCGGGCCTCCAGTTCATCTATAAAGGTTTTGTTGCAATATTCGCAGTAGTATCGGCGCCCCATTAGGTTTTTTTGTTGTTGTAAACAAACTGGTAATAACAATCATAGAAGTAGGGTTAAGGTTGCGCTTTTGACATTTGACATTGTGCTGGCGCAATCGAAGAGCGCAATGCTGGTGGGGATTGCGTATCAACGACGTGACTTGATTGCTGCTTTTTGATTGGCCACAATTCAAATTGCAGTGTCTGATTGGTAGGAATAGTTCTACAAAACGTAGGTCTTGATTAAATACATCTTGGTTTGTTTACGTTTCCTGTTTGGACTTTTCAAGTCAGTTTGACGTGCGCGTTCAAAGTGAGAGTGTTTCCCTTTTTTTAATTTAATTTTTATTCGTTTTTTTCTGTAGTGTCGTTTTAATTGTTCTGTTCCACTATTTCCCGGTGTTTTGTAGCAGTTTGCATTCCAAGTTAACGTCCTTTCCCCTCGAGTAATGCAGTAAACTCCTTCAAGGTAGGTGATGGTTATATGGATTGAATATTAATGCTACAAACTGCGTCCAGCTTTAATAGGCTGTTATTAAGTTTAATTATGCTGTGTAGCGTTCAAGTTTTTATGTTTAAAGTTTAATTATGATCGATGGAAGCAGCTGCCACTAGGGATGTGTGTGTAGTGAAACATGTTTCATTGTTAGGGGTCAGTTTAGTCTAGTCAAATTAGTATTAGCAGTACCAAATTTTGATAATATTAGTGAAATACACATAGCCAATCTCCAATTTAGTCCAATAATTGTTTACAAACCACTTGATGTTTGAAAGCAATAACACTAAAATACCAAAAAGTGTAACTGACAGGATTAAGTGTACAATAACATTGTTTTTAGTAGTTTAGTACAATAATGAGTTGAAGCAATCTAGGGCCTTTTGATACCAGAAAGGAGAAAGTATTAGAACCCAAACAAACAATCTCTCTAGGGATTCCAATTTAGATAACTGGGGGCATAGACAATATTTAAAGAAAAACATTTACTCTGGACATTTTTGTTAAATTGGGTTGCAAAAAAGTCCAAGCTGGTGACCTTTTAGTTTTGTGTGCGCCGTGAAGATGTCTCGACGTGTCGGACCACGTGACAGTGAAAGAATGCGAACCCTGCGGATTTGCACCTGGTTGTCTCCCATAGGTCAACCAACCAAGGGTCAAATGAAGAATGAATATAAATGAGAATGAACTTACTTGATCCATTCATAAAGTGTCTTACTTACTTGCAAGTGAGTCACCCTGTACATGGTCTAAATTGGGGTTAACACATGACCTGTCCTTATATGCAAAGGTTATCTCTATTTCTTTCTATGTGTCTATGCTGCAATAAGTTGTAGATCAGTTTTCTCTATAAAAGATAGTTGATATCAACCACAAATGACATAATATAAACATTGAGCAATAAGGATAAATCTAATGGCACCGCAATTACTGCACAGCTACATAACTTTTCCAAAAAGTCATTAAATCTCAATATGTTTGTGGTGGAAAAAGGTTTTAACAATAAACCCACTGCACCGGGTATAATTAAACTTAACGGGGGGTCAACAGATCCGACATGGATAATTTGTTGGGATTGATTTTTCAGCGGATCGTAGGCGTAACGAAATGTTCAATGGTCCCATTGTGTCCGAGAAGATGTGAAAGTGGAAGAGTTATGAGAATGATGATGATGACCGGGGTAGAAACGTCGTTCTGTTCAAGCACATTCTCGGAAAACCAGATTGGAAAGAGAGGATAACATTTCTAACGGGTACGGTACCGACTTGGAGCCCACAAGCACCTTTGAAGGTCATTTCGTACCATTTATTTTAAATTATTGATTGTTATCGAGGTTGAACCAGACTGGAGCTTGGATGGGTGCTGTGAGAAAAGTACCACAAGAATGGTATTCAACTTAATTAACCAACCCCCGTCTAAAATTGACTGAACTTGACACTAATATGCAAATCGACATTGTTTGCAAATATCCATAATATTTAAGCTCATGTGGGTTCTATATGGTTAACTGGCCGGAAGAATGGACAAATTGCTGTCTGGACGGTGGTCACGGGACTTGTGTGTGTGTGTAAATTAACAGATGCTGGGATACACATGTTTTTAATAACAAAACTAACATGAACCCGAATCAGGCCAGCACCAAAATTTTGTGTTTACTTTTAGGGGACCGCATCCATTTAAGCCCAGGAAGGTGCTAATCCAGCTTTTTTAATCTTTGATCATCTCTGGGATGAACGACCTTCGAATCGGAATACATAATGCGCTCTCAGGTGGCCCAAGTAACTAGAAACTTGAAAGAAAACTTGTTGAACCGGGTATAATGTTACCGCACTGAACGCACACACAGGATATCCAGAAATATCCCATTAACAGGGTAAACGAAGCGTGTGTTCCCGTTAATTATGCAGTCCGCACCATAAGCTCATTCGTTTAACTCCGAGGACATTTAAGGTCTATTAACCTCATTGTGGCACGGTTTGTTGATTTATTGGTGCATGCTGATGGCTTAAACTTGGGTCCAGTTAGTTATTATTTTTTTTCCAGAAAGTTATTAGACTGGGTGTCACAGTTTGACAATTCTAATACATTAGAGGTTATACAGAAAATTGCATGCGCGAGACAAAGACAGAAAGCTAAAAAAAAATTAATTTTGTTGTTGGATTATTCCTAATTTATTTCCATTCATTTGGATAATCTGTATTCGGCCAGCGAGCTGTATTTAGTCCGTTTTCTGTCATTAACAGTTTGAATGAAATTACTTATAATTGTAGTAATATTTCATTCTGTCATCTGCTATTAAAATCTAACCTCAAATTGGAAGTAAACAAAACCAATTATAGTAACAACTGACAGTGACATATTAATACAAAAATATGTTACAAACTCTTGTTACTCAAATATACAACTAAGTACCAACCTTATTATCATCAGTGCAGTCCTTATTGGTTTGTTAAATCTCCCTTTGGTTCCTGGACACAATAAGTCCATTCAGTTTAACTGCCTCTTTCAATGTGGATGTGATGTGAAGACTCTAAATGTTAGGTTTGGCACTATTATGGCGTAAAACTGGTAATTTTTCGTTGTTTTGCCTGATTATCACTGCTACTGCTGTGTGTTATTGTTTTTTTTTCAGCGTTTAATAGAATAGTGGGACTAAACCCGGACGAAACAAGCAGATTTATTGTGAGGTTAGATTGTATTTGACAGTTGACGTTTTCCACAATAGGGAGGTGTCGCAACGCGTAAACGAAAAACAATTATTATTATTCAAGTTTAGAAACAAATTACACACAAACCAAAGTAAATATGTTATTTAAAAGTAAATGGAAATACTTTGGAATACTCTAATAACAAAGTTATCTAAATAATTATAATGCAGTCGGTAAGTTCTGTCATTTTGATGCTAAATCATGGCCTACTTAAAATTTTTGGATGTGTTATCTCTTTGTCGCGCGCATGCGATCATCTATGTATCTCTGTCCGTTACACAGTTCGGTTTTGAACTTACCACACCTGTATTAGTTTTGTTGGAAAAAGATGGCCGATCAAAAAATTTCGAAATGCGCATGGGCCGCGGCAACGTTGTCGGATCTTTAAAAAAATTTCTGAAATGTAATATAGACCAGCACGTGACAACCTTTAATAGATTTCATTATTAATTAATTTTTTTCTGTCATTTTTGAAGTTTTGTATTATAAAGCATAATTAATACTAAAGTATTATAAGGAACAACTGACCTAACATAAAATTGATGGGTACCGTCCATTCTAGGTTGGTTTACACTTAATTTTCTTTTTGACCAGCCTGTGTTATGTTTAAATTCGCTTTTTTCCTTGACTGTTCCAAATTTTGTAGTGGTTTTCCAGGTTATCAGATAGGAAATTTAATGAGAATTCCAAAAATGTGCTCAAAACAGTCATTTTTTTACTCCAAGTGGGTTTAAATGCCAATTTAGTCCCTGACTGTTCTTCCAAACTGTGTTTCTAGCAGTTCAAACTTTGACACCGCTTTTCTCCCTGACTGCACCAAATTTTGTAGTGTTTTTCAGGTTATCGGATAGGAAATTTAATGAGGATTCCAAAAATGTGCTTAAAACAGTAATTTTCTTACTCCAAGTGGGTTTAACTGCCAATTTTGTCCTTGACTGTTCTTTCAAACTGTGTTTTTGGCAGTTCAAATATTGACACCACTTTTCTCCTTGACTGTACCAAATTTTGTAGTGTTTTTTGAGGTTATCGGATGAGGAGAAATTTCATGATTATTGCTTATGATTTTTACATTTTTAGCAGAAAATTCGGTTTGGTAACTTTAAATTTGCTTTTAAAACGTTGAAAATTGTACCAGAAACTTGGTTACTCAGTTAATTTGCAAGTTTCACAATTATTTCCTTGCTTGTAGCCTAACAAAATCTGCCTTACAAGCCAAAATTT
Organism: Ips typographus; assembly: GCF_016097725.1. Lineage (NCBI taxonomy): Eukaryota > Metazoa > Arthropoda > Insecta > Coleoptera > Curculionidae > Ips > Ips typographus. The sequence continues at coordinate 5,834,459 of NC_138431.1, forward strand.
GGGTTTTTAGTAAAATTTCATGGTAGTTGCATTTGATTTGTACATTTTGGTCTAAAAATTGGTCAAAAAACTTCAAATTTAACTTCAGAAAGTTCTAAATAGGTTATTAAATACATTTGCAAGTGTTTGACTGTGATTTCCTTGTTGATAGTCTTAAAAACTGTTCTAGAAGCCACAAACTTGAGTTTTTAGTCAACTTTCATGATTTTGTCACTTTTTTTCTTCAAAAATTGGTCTGAAAACGTGGAATTTCCCTCAGAAACTTGCAATTGGACTATCAAGGTTTGAGTACTTACCATTTTCTTGTTTGTAGCATGAAAATGAGAGTTTTAAGTCAACTTTCATGATTTTTGACTTCAATTATGATATTTCCAGCTCAGAAAATGATTTTAAAACTTTAAAAATGATTCAGAAACTTTGCACTATCAATTTTCAAAGTTTTAGTCGGTCTAAATATACACACCAACACTGTACATTTGCATATTCTAAACATTTAACGTTCTTGGAAGTTGATGGTTTGTTTAGAAGGCGAAAATAGTTGGAATTTCATCGAAAAAACAACAATTAATCGATTTAACATTAACAATGACGTAAAACAACCTTAAACTTGTCTTACATTCAAGGAAACCTTCACAATTGAATTAAATTAATAATTCTTGCGTTTATTCAGCCTTAACTGGTGACTTTGAATACGTAATATTCAACATTACTGTGATATCCTTTGATCGAAAATCGTAACACTGTTTACACCAGAAAGTGTAAATTATTTGAGTAAATCTAGTTGGGAAACTAAAAATATGTCAACACTTTAATTGCCAACCAGCAACCATAACAATAATATCGCTTACATCACTCCTATTGCATTTTAATGGACGTTTTATTTATGGGTCACTGATTGGCAGTATTTCGGCGTGCATTTTTTACTGTTAGACCCATTACTGTACCATCGGGCTGGTGCCGTTCAACTATTCGGTGCTCGGGTACCGGACCCATGTGGTACTAACGCTCAATCTAACAATGTTTCGCCTTAAAATCCCTTTCAGGTGAGCTGAAACTCGCTCGTTTAATAACTTGGTTGCCTACCGCAGTACGTGGCGAAACTATCAATTGTTTCTGTTGCAGAATGTCGGGGATAACCGTGCCGCCTTCGGCCGCCGCCGATTTGGCGGATGCGGGCGGACGCGCCCTTAAATTACAAACGGACACCCCACACTTGGTCAGTATGGGTGGCGACAGGCTCAGCACTTCCGTTACCCTTCATCCCCTTCCACCAGGTAGGTAAACGTAAAAGTATTGTTTAGCCATCGTCTTTGTGTTGTTGTACCTTTTTTTTGTACAAAAATTCTGGTGTTGAGAAAAAAAATAATTAATAATGAAATCTAATAATAATAATAATAATAATAATATCAAATTTTTTTTTGTACAAAACAAAACTAATACAGGTGTGGTAAGTCCAATAGGAAAACTGTGTAACGGACAGAGACACATAGATGATTGCATGCGCGCGACAAAGACAACACGTCCAAAAATTTTAAGTAGGCCATGATTTTGCATCAAAATGACAGAACACGTCCAAAAATTTTAAGTAGGCCATGATTTTGCATGCAAAATGACAGAATTTACCGACTGCATTATAATTATTTAGATAACTTTGTTATTAGAGTATTCCAAAGTATTTCCATTTACTTTTAAATAACATATTTAGTTTGGTTTGTGTGTAATTCGTTTCTAAACTTGAATAATAATAATTGTTTTTCGTTTACGCGTTGCGACACCTCCCTATTGTGGAAAACGTCAACTGTCAAATACAATTACAATCTAACCTCAAAATAGTGTTTAGTCGCACTATCCTATTTTAAACGTTAAAAAAACATCGGTAGCCATCGTCTTTGTGTTGTTGTACCTTTTTTTGTACCAAAATTCTGGTGTTGACCTATTCTAGACCTACGCACGGTCTGCTATCTTATCAGTGTGTGCTTATAACTTGTTTGTTCTATTCCGTGATTACGTACTTAACAATATCCCTGCAATTAACAGAATCCTGAAAAAAAATTAAGTGCCTACTTCCAGTTTAGTGAGCGAGAAAAGGTGAGATAAAGTGTGGTATTAGTCAGAGTTTTCCCAGGGGTAAATCACTAGGGCATTATGGTGGACAAACTTTAGGAATTAATGGGCATTACTGGAGGTATTTTGAAAACTATTAATAGAATGGGGAAGGTCTAAATTATATTATAAAGAAAAGTACTAGATTTACCTCAGATCATTTTTTCCCCAGTTGTAGGCATTTAATTGGTTACGCACCGATCCATGACACTTGGAATTGAATACCTTAAGGCTTGAATTTTTTCCCTCGAACAAGATCTGACATAAGGCCGGTTTTAGGCCCTTAGGGCAAACCAAAGGAGAAAGGCTTTTTTTTTCAAGCGGTCTAAAATAAGCCCATTGTGTACCTGTACTGCCGGCGTAGAAAGGCTATTTCATATCCTAGGAGGTAAAAAAATAATGTCCAGAACTTGATCCAGACTAAAAAGCGTTGCATTTAGAAAAAAGCTGATGAAATTAATGCAACACTTACTTTGCTTTGATTGGCTTGGCTCTGCAATACAATCCTTTCCTGTTCTTATTCTGAAATACAGTTTTCCTGAAGGTGTCAGGGCTAAATTTGTGATCAAATTCAAAAACATAAACAAACTGATTGACACAACACGGCTAATACCAAAGTTGTCTAACAGAGGGCGTATCATGGCTGTCTAGCGTCATCTGTCAAAAATCGTGATGTCCATGGCACACTAATTCAAAATTACTACTAATTGCATTGTTGTGTTGTATTGTCAAATAAAGTTTCAGTGAAGCCGTAAAGCGACCTAAATCGCCAAAATGAGTGATAGTGATAAAATAAGTTGTACACCACCTGCTTTAGCAGCAATAGAGACAAAGAGAGAGTGGAGGCGACACGTGAGAAGCGTTTTTTTTGTTTGTTTTGATCGTCCCGAAATATCCAGAACGTCGGGATTTGTCATCGGGAACTCTCGTTTACGTGAAAACGAGGAAAAAAGCCCTGCGAGAGAATCGAGGTGAAAATATTAGTCATTGTTGCAAACGCGCTCGTGGGTACTTCCGGTCGGATGGTACCCGCAGTGCACTAAAAAGAAGCGGCGGGTAACCTAGAACGGTAATGGAAAATGGCGGTTGTTTTCCTGGTTTCTTCATGACCAATCAGATGGAATGCGGCGTCTGGGATTATGTCGGCATCTTTTAATGGAATCGTCTGTTGTTTTCTACCTGTGCCGCTTCGAGAACCCCGACAAGTTGGTACAGTCTCAGTGTAAGGTCGGTGAAGTTACGAGTGGTACCTTTTTACATTCAATTTTCGCTTAAAAAGGTGGTATAGTAAAGAAGTTATAGTGATTATTGTTATTAATAGATAAAACAGTCACTTCCAGGTGAACATAACACAACTGCAATTTTTTATAATAACTATCCCACACTCATTGTTGTTGTAAACTATCATAAATCGAAGCTTCCGCGATCTGAACTTCCTGTTCAAGAACTGGTTTTAAAAATAACCAGTCCATAAGGATCTCATTTCAAATTTACACACTATTAACGATTTAGAGGCAGTCCCTAAAAATAGGAGCTAATAAAGCCGATTCACACTTTGAAGAGCTTCGATAGCGGCCTGTCAGCGTTGAGATCCCCTTCAGTTAGGATAATGATTTATTTGTTCAGGTTTAACCGCTTTTATTAGCTTTCTACTAATCATTGAGTACGGTTTTAATATGACTTCCAATAAGGGGACTGTAAATGTCAATTGTTGCTTGTTTAAAAGAAATTTAACATACAAAAGCCATGATAAGACACCTTTTTGACAAACAGGTGAATTTTACTATCTTCTTTGACTAACATACAGTTTTGTTCTATTCCAGGAAGGGTTACTTTAGGTAGCGGTATCGGAGTGGACATTCCAGTACAAGGTACGGGAGTATCACCCCTGCACTGTCAAATCGAAAACAGCGAGGGCGTGGTCACTTTATACCCCCTGTCCGAGAACCTGTCGGTAGATGGGGTGCCAGTCACCACCCCCACAAGGCTCTCCCAAGGTACTGCTGTACCATTTTCTTAATTCAGCATTTTTACGGTGATTTCTCCAGGTGTTATGCTGACGATAGGTCGTTCAAACTACCTGAGATTCAATCATCCGGCCGAAGCAAAATTGATGAAGTCGGTGTTGCCGAATCCGCGAATCTCCATGGCTCCGATCACTTTCGAACCGGCCGACGTCAACTACCAAACCAAGTTTAACAAGAAACCACCGGTGGTGCCCAGAAGAAGCCCCAGGGAATCGTTATCGGACAGTGGTTAGTATGTGCTAGTCCAGAGTACTAGAAAATGGCAACACTGTAAAAACCCTAGGTGATGACGCGCCCTCGAGCATCATGACTAAAGTGTCCAAGTTTGAGTACTTGGCCGCGCAGAACCTGAAAAAATCTTACTCACCCAAAGTGTTCACGTCTAACGTTCCCACTGTAAACGTGCCAGTCAAAGATGTCCTGGGGAAGGACATTGACAGTCTCAGGAAGAGTCTACCTCAAAGCGCCGTGAACTACGTGGAGCTGAACACTGGCGAGAAGCAACAGAATAAAATTCCAGGTCAGTTTCCCCGTTTTTCAAAGCGACTTTTAGCTAACTTTACCAAACAGGCCAGACAATTTTTACAACGAAGAGCAAACAGCCCCAATACGTCAACGTGACAGTAAACGAAACGCGAAACATCAATAATCGCGTGATAATCTACGAGAATGGGTGTTTGCCTAAAAGTACGCACGTCAGTTTCGATCACAACGATCTGAACAACAAAACGGCAACGAAAAACGTCAACGTGAGCAGAATCAACGCGCCCAGTCCTAGTCCGAATAGGAACCCAACCAATTACTACAGGTTTGTGTTTAAATCACCCGGTTATTCCTAAAAAAAAAATGTCAAAATATTGTGCATGTAGGAGTGTCACCCCTAGTCCAGTGTCCAATAATATTAAAATAGAGCATAGGAGAAGTGGTTCGTACGGGGAATTACCCACTGGATTCGTAGAGGATGTGGACAGTTTGGCTGGCAGGAAATACGAGGCCGAAATCCGTAGGAATCAGGTGATGATTGTTAAGAAAAATTTAAATGCTAAACATCTCAATAATGCTGTCAAAAGGGTTTCAAATTGTCTATGTCAAATTCGATTTCCACAGTAAAAAGTGGCTTAAAAAATAAGTGTCAGAGTCCTCTAAATGCTACTGAGAACCTTCTGAAAGGGTCCAGAGGGTTTTACAACTGTTTTAAACCTTCCCAGAACTGTTTTAAATTGTCAGAGACCTCTAAATGCTACTGAGAACCTTTTTAAAAGTGCCAGAAGGTTTTACAAGTGTCCTAAACCTAAACCTAAACTGTTTTAAATTGCCAGAGGCCTCTAGGACCTTTTTAAAAGTGTCAGAGTGCTCTAAATGCTACTGAGCACCTTTAAAAGGGTCCAGAGGGTTTTACAACTGTTTTAAACTTTCCCAGAACTGTTTTAAATTACTAGAGGCTTCTAGGACTATTTTGAAAGTGTTAGAGACCTCTAAATGCTACTGAGCACCTTCTAAAAGGGTCCAGAGGGTTTTACAACTGTTTTAAACCTTCCCAGAACTGTTTTAAATTGCCAGAGGCCTCTAGGACCTTTTTGAAAGTGTCAGAGACCTCTAAATGTTACTGAGAACCTTCTTAAAGGTGCCAGAGACTTCTAGGATCATTTTTAAAGTGTCAGAGTCCTCTAAATGCTACTGAAAGTCTTCTTAAAAGTACCAGAGGGTTCTACAAGTGTCCTAAACCTTCCCATAACTGTTTTAAATTGCCAGAGGCTTCTGAGACCTTTTTGAAAGTGTCAGAGACCTCTAAATGCTACTGAGAACCTTCTGAAAAGTACCAGAGACTTCTAGGATCATTTTTAAAGTGTCAGAGTCCTCTAAATGCTACTGAGAACCTTCTTAAAAGTACTAGAGGGTTCTACAAGTGTCCTAAACCTTCCCAGAACTGTTTTAAATTGCCAGAGACTTCTAGGACCTTTTTGAAAGTGTCAGAGACCTCTAAATGCTACTGAGAACCTTCTAAAAAGTGCCAAAGTCCTTTGCAAGTGTCCTAAACCTGCCCATAACAGTTTTTATTTACCAGAGGCCTCTAGGACCTCTAGGACAACAGTCAGAAGTCACTGAACAAACTATATTCTACCAATACAGACAACTACCTTATTTTGAGCTCAGTATTGACATTTTATTGGCCGGCTGTCACGTTTTAACAAAACCATGACTATAGTTGATTCATACACGGGCTTGATAACTAAATTCTTTTATCACAATAACCCATTTTGTTTAATCGTTAACGCAAGCTGGCAAGTATTATCTTATCAGGCAGTTTATTGGTATTCTCTCGTCGCGGTTAGTCCTGTTTACAATATAAATTGGTTGTTGTTTGTTTTTTTTTTAAGGCAATTTAAGGTAGTGTCATTGTTACTTTTAATCCAGGCCCAAAGAGACCGAATTAAGGAGCAAGAGTTGGAGAAAGCGGAAAAACAACGTCTGGAAGAGATCCTTAGCATGTGCGCCGAATACGAGAAACAGTCCCAGAACCAGGACAAAACGAGTAAACCACCGACGCCAAACAGGTGCGCATCCTTTCCAACCTGACATATTACAATGTGACTAACGTTTCCACTCGCAGGATCATCACCAACGGGTCACTGCCTAGGGATAAGCGCCATCTAGGATCACCCTTTGGATCGCCGCCTCCCTCTCCACTGGAAATCCTCCACAACGAACTGCTCAAGCAAAGCAACCACCACCATTACGAAAATACGTCCACGGACCTGCAAACGCGTCGTTCCCCTTACGAACAGTACGAGGACAGCCCTTACGAGAATGTTACCCTGCAGGCCCAACAAGGGCCTTACCCTCCAAGTCCTCGAACTCGAATTAAAACCTTTATTTCCGCTAACAAGGACAGGTGAGTGGTTTTTTGTGTTTACCTGCAGATTGAGCTTGATTTAATGGTTTTATTCTAACCTAAGAAAGTGTTGTTTAAGTCCAAATCTCGGAAGGTTTTTGGCCGTTTTCCATTTAGTATGCCCTTCTTGTGCAAACAATTATTATCACTGAATTTACTAGTGTAAGTGTACCTACAAACCAGCGCCGTACTGGAACATTTTCATAAAAATCCTGGTTTTTGTTAAACTTGGAAAACCAAACTGAAAATGACAGAAAACTCACTCAACTAACTTGAAACACAATTTGGGCCATAATTTGGGTAATTGGGCAGTTACGGACCTGAAATTTTCACTGAATGTACTAAATTGAACCTAAAAACCAGCGCCGTACTGGAAAAATTTCAGAAAAAATCGTGTTTTTTGTTAAACTTGGAAAACCAAACTGAAAATGACAGAAAACTCACTCAACTAACTTGAAACACAATTTGGGCCATAATTTGGGTAATTGGGCAGTTACGGACCTGAAATTTTCACTGAATGTACTAAATTGAACCTAAAAACCAGCGCCGTACTGGAAAAATTTCAGAAAAAATCGTGTTTTTTGTTAAACTTGGAAAACCAAACTGAAAATGACAGAAAACCCACTCAACTAACTTGAAACACAATTTGGGCCATAATTCGGGTAATTGGGCAGTTACGGACCTGAAATTTTCACTGAATGTACTAAATTGAACCTAAAAACCAGCGCCGTACTGGAAAATTTTCAGAAAAAATCGTGTTTTTTGTTAAACTTGGAAAACCAAACTGAAAATGACAGAAAACCCACTCAACTAACTTGAAACACAATTTGGGCCATAATTCGGGTAATTTGACAGTTATGGACCTGAAATTTTTACTGAATTTACTAAATTGTACCTACAAACCAGCGCCGTACTGGAACATTTTCAGAAAAATCCTGGTTTTTGTTAAACTTGGAAAACCAAACTGAAAATGACAGAATACTCACTCAACTAACTTGAAACACAATTTGGGCCATAATTTGGGTAATTGGGCAGTTACGGACCTGAAATTTTCACTGAATGTACTAAATTGAACCTAAAAACCAGCGCCGTACTGGAAAAATTTCAGAAAAAATCGTGTTTTTTGTTAAACTTGGAAAACCAAACTGAAAATGACAGAAAACCCACTCAACTAACTTGAAACACAATTTGGGCCATAATTTGGGTAATTTGACAGTTACGGACCTGAAATTTTCACTTAATTTACTAAAGTGTACCTACAAACCAGCGCCGTACTGGAACATTTTCAGAAAAATCCTGGTTTTTGTTGTAAACTTGGAAAACCAAACTGAAAATGACAGAAAACTCACTCAACTAACTTGAAACACAATTTGGGCCATAATTTGGGTATTTGGGCAGTTACGGACCTGAAATATTCACTTAATGTACTAAATTGAATCTAAAAACCAGCGCCGTACTGGAAAATTTTCAGAAAAAATCTTGTTTTTTGTTAAACTTGGAAAACCAAACTGAAAATGACAGAATACTCACTCAACTAACTTGAAACACAATTTGGGCCATAATTTGGGTAATTGGGCAGTTACGGACCTGAAATTTTCACTGAATGTACTAAATTGAACCTAAAAACCAGCGCCGTACTGGAAAAATTTCAGAAAAAATCCTGTTTTTTGTTAAACTTGGAAAACCAAACTGAAAATGACAGAAAACTCACTCAACTAACTTGAAACACAATTTGGGCCATAATTTGGGTAATTGGGCAGTTACGGACCTGAAATGTTCACTGAATGTACTAAATTGAACCTAAAAACCAGCGCCGTACTGGAAAATTTTCAGAAAAAATCGTGTTTTTTGTTAAACTTGGAAAACCAAACTGAAAATGACAGAAAACTCACTCAACTATTTTTCATTCAGTTCTGGACACCCTGTGTTAGAAAAAATATTCATTAGTAAAGTAATAAATGATTTTCAGTAATATCAACAAAGCAGTTGAAGAATCAATCGACAGTAAATTCGCGGCAATCGAAACCGAACGAAAACTCCTCAAAGAGGCCGAACGAGTCTTGAGACAGAATCTGCACAATTCCAAGGAAATCACCGAGGACAATTTCCATTTCAGCGACTTGGAACCGAGAAAAAGCACCCCCACCAAGTTCACCTACCCCCTGGAGGAAATTACGTCGCATAACGACCAAGAAGAGAAGCACCGGCTCGAACAACTAAAGAAAGAGAAGGAAGACATTTTGGTGGTGATCGCCAGAATTAAAAGGCAGACGAGCGAAATCGAAATGCAGGAGGAGGAGTTGCACCGCGAAATTGAGCTGGAGAAAGCGTTAATAAACGGGGAGTTCAAGTCCAAACATTTGGAGCTGGAGAAGCTGGAGAATAAAAAGTTAAAGTTGCTAAAACGCTCTCAAAGGATTGAGGATAGTATGCGGGACTGCCAGATGAAACAAGAGTTGGACCAACAAGAGTGCCGGAAAAAACTTTCAGAAGCTCAGGATGTTATGGCCAAAGTGGAAGAAAAACTAAAATCAACCAGTAAGTTTTAATTTTGTGTCCATAACGCAGTTTATTATAAGTGAGTTGTAGAAAAAGCCACTGCAGAATATGAGGTAGCCTTTGAGCAGTACATGCAGGCTCAAGAACACCTAGACAACGAGAGGAAAAACTTTGAAGACTTGGAGTTTCACCACTTGGAGGAGGAAGCCGATTGGTTGGCTAGTAGGGAGGAGTTGCAGCGCGAAATCAGCGATTTAACCAACAAAATCGAGAATCTCAAAGTAAACATTCGAGACTTGGAAGGCCAGAAACAGAAAACCACCAAAACCAACTCGAACGAGTACAAAACGATCGAGAAACAGAAAGTGGAGTGTATGGTGCGTTTGGAGGAGATCAGGAACCGGTCAGTGTCGAAATAATTCACCCTGGAAACTGTCTCAAGTTGACTTTTTAGGCTCAAATCGATTGACCAGGAATTGGGCCAGTTTTCTAGTCAGGAATCCGACCAGGAAGCTTCCAGCGAGAGTGACGAGGGTGAGAAGTCCAAGAAAACCCATAAAATATCAGATCTGAGCTGTTCAATGATTGTGGGCAGTCAAAAAGTGGATCACACGCCTGATTACAACATGTCGCAAAGCTTCAATGAGAAATTGTTACAGGAGAAGTGTGTACTGGATGATGTGGGTAAGTTAGTTTTTAAATATTTTCTTTTTTAGATTTTTTAAAAAAATGCAGAAAGCTAAAATAGTTTCAATAACTCGCAGGTCTTATCCTCCTTATTTAAGACACGAGAAACTTAATTAGAACAAAAATAAGTAGTATTTTTTTCAGTTAAAACCAAGTAGTCGAATTACTCTGAAAGTAATATGTGCACTTTTAGATGTTTTTTGGCAACCTGTTTATGGGAAATTTAGAGGTTTATCAAACTGTTTAGACAGTATTTTAGCCACTTTTTAAATGCTTTTTTGATGGAAAATTGTTACAATTTTACTGGAAATTATTTTTCCATTTGTCACAGTGAGAAAATTCCCGAGCCAAGACGACATCGATCGAATCAGCAAAGTGACATCAAACACTCCAATTATCGACGAAGATCGATCCTCTCTAGGTCGCAAGGCGATCGAGTCCCTCAAGGAAATAGAAAGAAACCGACATTTGCATTTGTGTCAACAAGGTTCGTTTGTTTCACTCTAAACTGTTTTCAGCAGCTAACGATAGAGGACAGGTTCGCAGGTTATAGAGCAAGAGAGACAGAGAGTGTTGGCTCTAAAACAGCGCGTCCAAGAGGAGGTAAAATTTCAGTGGGAGCAACAGAGGCAGACTGATTCTTTGAGGATTTCGTCGGAATCGGAGGGGACTAGAAGTAGCAGGTAAGCGTTTCATGATTGATAATAATAATAATCTTTATTTTCAAGTAATGTTTTACAAACATGAAATGAAAATTACCACAAATTTACAACTGGTTAAATAGGTCTTCTAAGCTATATGGCCCCAATTCTACCAGGTACTGTTTTAACCATTTTTTAAACACTTTAAAAACCTTAATTTTTTTTAATTGTGATGGTAGTACATTAAATAATTTTAAACACATACTGTAGATGAGGACTTCTAATCGTCTGGTTTCATACTTATTTTGGAATTGTATGTCAAAACGATCCTTATGCTTAATGTAAAATAGGAAACATTCATAAACATCTCACCCCTACAGCTTTCCAGGAACTTTTTTTCTTAATTATTCTTACAGCACGTTTTCGTGCTACAAAAACGTTCTGTATCAGTGAATGTCGTGCCCAAAAAATTATACCATACTTCATAACAGACTCAAAGTTTGCCAGGTACACCATTTTCAGTATTTTCTCTTCCATGTATTTGCCAATGACCCGCATACCATAACAAACTGAATTTAGTTTTTTAACAGTGTCGTTTATATATGGACTGACCAATCTAAAAATTCATTAATGTAAATTACCTAGAAATTTTACACTTTCGGATACGGTGATGTTTGCATCATTTATTTAATAATAAGATAAGTTATCGTTTTCGTTTGGGTTATCTAATGATAAGGTATTGCACGGTTTGGTGGCAAATTTAAGGTGTGTAGACGTGGCCTTAGCAGGTAATTTTACTAGGTTTTAGGAGTGTTTGTGTGAAAAGTGCAATTGTAAAAATCTCGTTTTAGTGTCTGTTTTTCTAACCTAAAAACGTTCCGTGTGTTTATTTTAATAAATTTTTGAGGTCAAAATCGACTTATTAATGGCAATGAAACAGTTTTTTTAATATTCAGTTCTAAAAGTGGTTAAACAAAAATAAATTAATATTCATTTTAAGTTGGCAAATATTTAAATTTTTCCTTCAGACTCCATTAAATTTGTGTAATTTACAAAGTGTAAATTGTCCAGGCAGGCAGAACAGTGTTGCCAAAATCTTGCTATAAAAACCTAGTACTTCAAAAATACAGATTTTTCATTTTTTCATTAACGATTGTTTTGACATATTAGTGACAGATATAACGTGATTTTATAGGATAATTTAGCTAGGCAGTCACGTGACCATTGTCAAAAATCATAAATCTCAAAAACACTCTTTATATCGAGTACTGCAAGAAAACGTTTCTAAACACTGATTTTTGCAACTTTTGAGAATGGTTTGATAATTTTGACGTCAGTGACAGCTGTCACGTGATTGTAGAACACTATTGAGCTAGACTGTCACGTGACAATTGGAAAAATAACTGTCATAAATCTTAGAAACACGTTTTATATCAAATACTGCAAGAAAACGTTTGTAAACTCTGATTTTTGCAACTTTTGAGCATGGTTTGACAGTTTTGACGTCAGTGACAGTTGTCACGTGATTGTAGAATACTATTTAGTTAGACGGTCACGTGACAATTGGCAAAATAACGGTCATAAATCTTAGAAACACGTTTTATATCAAATACTGCAAGAACGTTTTTGAATCCTGATTTTTGCAACTTTAGAGTATGGTTTGACAGTTTTGACGTCAGTGACAGCTGTCACGTGATTGTAGAACACTATTGAGCTAGACTGTCACGTGACAATTGGCAAAATAACTGTCATAAATCTTAGAAACACGTTTTATATCAAATACTGCAAGAAAACGTTTTTGAATGCTGATTTTTGCAACTTTTGAGCATGGTTTGACAGTTTTGACGTCAGTGACAGCTGTCACGTGATTGTAGAACACTATTGAGCTAGACTGTCACGTGACAATTGGCAAAATAACGGTCATAAAGCTTAGAAACACGGTTTATATCAAATACTGCAAGAAAACGTTTTTGAATCCTGATTTTTGCAACTTTTGAGCATGGTTTGACAGTTTTGACGTCAGTGACAGCTGTCACGTGATTGTAGAATACTATTTAGCTAGGCGGTCACGTGACAATTGGCAAAATAACAGTCATAAATCTCAAAAACACTCTTTATATCGAATACTGCAAGAAAACGTTTTTGAATCCTGATTTTTGCAAATTTTGAGCATGGTTTGACAGTTTTGACGTCAGTGACAGCTGTCACGTGATTGTAGAACACTATTTAGCTGAGCGGTCACGTGACAATTGGCAAAATAACTCTCATAAATCTTAGAAACATGTTTTATATCAAATACTGCAAGAACGTTTTTGAATTCTGATTTTTGCAACTTTTGAGCATGGTTTGACAGTTTTGACGTTAGTGGTAGTTGTCACGTGATTTCAGAAGACTATTTAGCTAGACTATGAAGTGACAATTGTCAAAATAACTGTAAAATGTCAGAAAATCGAAAACTGTGTTAAAATGTAATTCTAGTCAAATTTTGACCATTACTGACAGATATCACGTGGTTTTAAAGAATAATTTGGATAAGAAAATGAAGGAAAACTACAAAAACGGGTAGACCTGGCAACATTGAGGCAGAATAAAACCCCCTAGCATTTTTCAGTGCATCAGTGGTCCAACAGAGGGCGTTAACTGTGCCTGGACAATTTAATATCCGTTTGACTTGGATTTTTGGAAACTTATTGCCTGGCAATTTGTATTGTCGATAAAAATCACCAACGCCAAACAGGTGAACAGGGTCACATCACCTAAATATAAATACCTGAAACGTAAATACGTACGTGCAAAAGCCTGAGCGAGCCCAACAGATGTTTGGGGGACTTGTGTGTCAAAATAAAAAGCCCATTAATTTAGTTTGTCCAGCTGTAAATCTGTGGGTTTACCGGATGATTGTTAATAGAAGCGTTCAAACAATGTCGTTACAGTGTGTTTTCTTTGCAGCGGTCCTGAATCTGACCAGAAATCGACGGAAAACCGACAGCAGCACGAAAGAACCTCGGTAAGTGTGTTATTTTGACTTTTGAGCCGGATGTTGTGGTTTGCTCACGTTTCCGGATACTTTTTCATTTAAAGGAGACATACGGTTGGATTTTTCATCCTCACTCTGAATAAATAACGGGTGTTCGATAATTGTTATGGTCAGGTCGCCTATGGATGGCAATTGTCACAAAAAGCGTACGTCTTAGATAACGTTGCAAATAATTATTATTATATGACAGCTGTCAATCCCCTGTGACTATCGGAAAACCGTGTAACGGACAGAGAAACGTAGGTAATTGCATGCGCGGGAGAAAGACAAAAAACGAAAAAAATATCAAGTAGGCCATATTTTTAGCGCGCTGTTGCCAAACGCCGTAAGTAAGTTTGTCGAGGGTATTGAATACTTACGGCGTTTGGCAACGGCGCGCTAAAAATACGGCCTACTTGATATTTTTTTCGTTTTCTGTCTTTCTCCCGCGCATGCAATTACCTACGTTTCTCTGTCCGTTACACGGTTTTCCTATGGTCGCTTTTGGATTTACCACACCTGTATAGAGTGTCCAAATATTTTTGGGGTTTGTTTAGTTAAATGAACTGCCTAAAAGCAGGATCTAATCTTTCGGATTACTTTATCATCCTGACGCAGTTTTGAATGGAATTTATTAGAGATTGACCGAATAGTCATTGGTTGAAGATGATTATAAATGTATACCAGTCCGGTATTAAAATAGATGAAATTCCACAATGGAATTCGATAATAAAGTGGGCGTTTGAGCGTATTTTCCCGAAAAAAACACAATGAATGACCTGTTGACGGTCCGGCTATTAACAACAAGCTGAAAAATGAGAGAATCTCCAACTAGTAATCAGTAGATACATTCATCGGCCAGAACTCATAAAACGTCATAGTCACGTGAACATTCAACCAACGAAACTTGACATTTAACTGTTTCTGAGTCATTGCCTCTGCAAACCTCATAACTTAGAAATTTCTTACAAAACACCGCCTCCGTCCCTGGATTTTGATTGTTTTAACGCTATTTCTGGAAATTTCGGTATTTAACGGGCACTAGCACCAGAAACAGCTGTTTACTACCGTTGCACCATAAATTCTCTTCGTAAAAATAGCAAAGGCGTAATTTACTACTTTTGATTGTTCAATGAAATTCCTGGACCTGATTTCCTCGTCATTTTTGTTTTCACTTCGGAAAATATTTATCTTCCCACAGGATGACAAACTCTCTGTAATCAGGGAAACCCGACTCTTAACTAATTTATCTGATTTATAAATCCGGGATCTGGTAATTTGGGGAATCAGGTACAGAACCGGGAGAAATGTACGTCAAATGAGCGCAATTGTATTATTTTAGTTTTTATCATTGAGTGCGCCTTAGTTTGCACGGGAAAGTGTCGAAAAGATTGACAAGTTGAGTGCTGAAAGTAGACCAATCAGTCAGTGTGAGTCACACGCTTTAAAACTTGGCAACGTGGCAATTTAGTTTGTTAAGCTTGGTTCACATGAATGCGGACAACGGAAAATCGTTCAGCCAATCAGCGTTCTGTCCGTCTATCCGGACCGGATTGCATATTTTGATATTTTCCGCGCTTAAACGTCGTAATCATGACAGAAAACAATCAGAAACAGCAAAGCAAATATGTCCGTGGAGATGAACGAAAACGATTTTAACACTACGCTAATTGATTTTGTCCAAAGTTACCCCATTTTGTGGGATTCTAAGCACCCTCAACACAAGGATAATAATGCCTTGAAGAAGGCTTGGCTTCAGATTGCCAATCGAATGAAAACAATTATAGGTATTCGGTACAGTCAGAGAGAAAAGCGCTGTCAAAGTTTGAACTGCCAGAAACACAGTTTAAAAAGACAGTCAGCGACAAAATCGTCTGTTAAACTCACTTGGAGTGAGAAAATGACAGTTTTAAGCTTATTTTTGGAATCCTCATTAAATTTCCTATCTACTAACCTAAAAAACACTACCAAATTGAGTACAGTCAGAGAGAAAAACAGTGTCAAAGTTTGAACTGCCAGAAACACAGTTTGAAAGGACAGTCAAGGACAAAATCGCCTGTAAAACCCATTTGTGGTATGAAAATGACAGTTTTAAGCACATTTTTGGAATCCTCATTAAATTTCCTATCCAATAGTCTAAAAAAACGCAATAAATCGAGTATAGTCAGTTAGAAAAACAGTGTCAAAATTTGAACTGCTAGAAACACAGTTTGAAAGGACAGTCAAGGATAAAATCGCCTGTAAAACCCACTTGTAGAGAGAAAATGACAGTTTTAAGCACATTTTTGGAATCCTTATTAAATTTCCTATCCAATAGCCTAAAAAAATATCACTAAATTCGGTACAGTCAGAGAGAAAAGTGCTGCCAAAGTTTGAAAACACAGTCAGCGACAAAGTCGTCTGTTAAACTCACTTGGAGTGAGAAAATGACAGTTTTAAGCACATTTTTGGAATCCTCATTAAATTTCCTATCTACTAACCTAAAAAAACACTACCAAATTGAGTACAGTCAGAAAGAAAAACAGTGTCAAAGTTTGATCTAATAGAAACACAGTTTGAAAGGACAGTCAAGGACAAAATCGCCTGTAAAACCCATTTGTGGTGTGAAAATGACAGTTTTAAGCACATTTTTGGAATCCTCATTAAATTTCCTATCCAATAGTCTAAAAAAACACTAAAAAATCGAGTATAGTCAGTTAGAAAAACAGTGTCAAAATTTGAACTGCTAGAAACACAGTTTGAAAGGACAGTCAAGGACAAAATCGCCTGTAAAACCCATTTGTGGTGTGAAAATGACAGTTTTAAGCACATTTTTGGAATCCTTATTAAATTTCCTATCCAATACCTAAAAAAATATCACTAAATTCGGTACAGTCAGGGAGAAAAGTGCTGCCAAAGTTTGAAAACACAGTCAGCGACAAAATCGTCTGTTAAACTCACTTGGAGTGAGAAAATGACTGTTTTAAGCACATTTTTGGAATCCTCATTAAATTTCCTATCCACTAACCTAAAAAAACACTACCAAATTGAGTACAGTCAGAAAGAAAAACAGTGTCAAAGTTTGATCTAACAGAAACACAGTTTGAAAGGACAGTCAAGGACAAAATCGCCTGTAAAACCCATTTGTGATGTGAAAATGACATTTCCGGATACATGAGAACCGAGCTTTAGTTAAGACGATTTTTAAGAAAAAGTGTCAAAATGCAAACGATTTGACAACATTGCCAGTTGGTTGGACCAACTAGAATTTGATAGTTTCTGAACAATTTATCCAGCTGGAAAGTCGACATTCCAACCGTCACACTGTCCAAAATTAGATTGGACGAAATTAGGCTTTAACGGCTCGTTAAACTTATCCCAATGCAAACCTTTCTCTCATCTAGGAGACAAACTGTATACGCTTTCTGACAGAGGGGGAAAAATATTTTTGGAGCTTTTAGGGACATTTTCCCGCCGAAGATCGCGTTATTAACAATAGTTCCAGGTTGCCGGACGGCCAACCCGATTTGCGGTCGTGCGAATTTGCCTCAATTTGCGTAGAGAGGTTAGTTTTGATAGAAACGCGGCCAGTTGAACGTCGCTATTTGCTCGGTACGGATCTGGAAGTTGTTTTTTTAATCGAGTGAGTTTTGCCTGAAAATGTCTTTGTGGATCACTTACGTGAGGGCCGGATACCGGAAGCACAACCAACAGTTGCGCAAAAAACATCGGTTAAGTTTACCCGTAAGTGAATATTAGTCCCTTAAAATGAAAAATCACTTAAGTCGCCCTTAAAAATAGAGGGTTTCAGAAATTCATACTCCACAGTAGTTTAACATTGGATTCTGATACTGCACGACTATTTAAACGATCCAAATGTTGCATGTTAACATTTTAAGTGCTCCTGAGTAATTTATGAGCAAATTAAGTTAAAAAAAGTAAAAATAAACTAAGAGAGGTGCTAAAAATGTTGATTCAGACTTAAAATTTTACAGTTGCGTCCAGTAAGAACCGCTGAAGATATCCAGTGATGAGGTCCTAAAACTATTAAGTGTTTTGTCATTTTTTAACCTGTAAATTTAAAAAAATGAACTGGATCTTTTACAATCTGATTTTGCAGTGTTGCCATACTGATTAGATTGGCAGCATGCCATTTGTCAAACAACAGAATTTTAATCGGTTCTAAATTAGAACCCTTTAAAATGTTAGCAGGGCAATGCAATCTTCTAGAAGATATTAATCCTGAATTTTACTAGGCAAAAGAAGAAGAGACCGACAATTCCCCCAGACCTTTGTCGGAGATCAGTGAAATGAGCGTGGAAGTGGGTACCTTCAACAAAAAGAGGGGAAAGCCAATCAGCGACAAGCAACGCCCTCTGACTAGGTACCTGCCAATCAGGGGTTCGGATTTAGATCTGAGACACCACATTGAGACTGCCGGTGAGGCTGTTTTTTTTTTTGAGAGACTCCTCTGAGACTTGATGAACTATTTTAGGACACCAGGTGGTGCTCTGTCCGCACGTGATCATTAACGGCAGTACCTGCAGGGGATTTTTGCACAAAAAAGGATCGAAACTGAACGGTTGGTCGCGCAGATGGTTTGTTTTCGATCGCAACAAGCACACCCTGACTTACTACGCGGATAAGAGTGAGAAGAAACCGCGAGGGGGCGCTTATTTTCAGGTAAGTTGTATTCTTGAAACAAGCGAAGGGAATTATCCTGTAGAATGTGACAGGAACCCGCCATTGTCAGCTTTCTCTGTCACATTCTATCAACACTTCTCTTGAAAATTCCGTTCCCTACTTTCAAGAATAGGCCCCCAGAACTATTTCTAAGCTTGTTAAGGGAAGAAATGCATGAATAAAAAATTAAAATATAGGGAATAGTCACATGACTTTTGTTGATGAATTTTATTTAAAATCTATTGCAGTGACGTAATAATTGTCGTTCCTTGTCTATTATTAATTAAATTTCGCGATTAGGTTGTTATTTTGCGTGAGTTGTTTTGTGTTTTGGTAACCGAAAATGTTTAGTGGGGGCAAACAGAGACTGATAAATGTTTCATGTGACATACAAAAGGTTGGTTGCCGCTTACCTTATTTTGCAGGTTAAGACACTAACACACAGTCCAGAATCACTACCAAACCAACACCAGCTTGCACAATTCAAATAAATTAATTTTTCCGGTCTTGTTTATATTTTGCTTTTTATCCGCTTAACCTCACTCTTGTCAGTCGTCAAAACGGTAAACAACTGTCAATTGTCAATTAATATGTTTCCGTCCTTTTCTAACCTTAAAAACACACTGATGCCATGTTGTTCACAAGCGAAATATCAATGAGAATCTTTGAAACTAATCTATGATTAGTATGTAAATACTCTTCTTGGGAGTAAGTAAATACCTATATGGGCTGTTTCATTGTGGCAGGCCTTTTCTGTTCCACAAACTCTAGTTCCTTCGGAATGTTTCACTGGGCCACTTGATAGTTGTAAAGTGTATTAAGAAGGTGGCATTTTCAAAACTGACTACCGAAACACACACACACATTATCTATAATAGTATCACAGTTAAACCGAAATACACGTTAAAATATTGTAAAATTTACATCAAAAATAAAAAATTTCGCTTTGTTTACTTTCTGCCCACAATGGCGGCCGATTCGGCGATTTTCGGAGCCTTGTCGTCCCGATTCGTGTGCCGACCTGTCTAGATGACGTCAAAATTCTATCGCGCTCGGAACGCACGTAATAGACAAGAAAGGCAAATGATGACGTAACTGTCCCTGTCATTGTCAAGGGTGCCTATGATTTCGGTTTGCCGTATTGCCTATACAACTGACAATTAGTTTTTTTCAAACTTTCTAGAATAATAAACATTTATTATTAACTACAGTCGACGGAAAAATGTTGTAACCAACTCTTATATTAGTGAACGATTAATAATCTCAATTTAATTAACCATTTCGATTATTAATCGTTTTCATTAATACACTCGTTGGTTAAATAACTATAAGAGACTTTCAGAATAACGTTCTGACCTTAAATATAGTCACGTGGCTGCAAGGTAGCGATTTTAACCTTAAAAAGAGTCACTTGCAATCTTTAAGACAGTCACGTGACTTAATAAAATATCTTCCTTAGATTTCTTGTAATGTTTTGACTAACATTCATTTTTTATTTAAACAAAAAGGCAATCGAAGAAGTCTACTTGGACCATTTGAACAACGTGAAATCGCCCAACCCCCATCTGACGTTTACCGTGAAAACCCACGAACGTTTCTACCATTTGATGGCGCCCTCGCCGGAAGCGATGCGAATCTGGATGGACGTCATCTTTACAGGCGCCGAAGGTTACAGGGAATTCGTTTCCGGTACTTGATTTCCCCTCCCGTTTTTTTGGCAGTAAATTTTGACATACAATCTCATCGAGTCGTCCTTGGACTGTAAAAGCTTGTGTAGTGTAATTTTCTAGTTTTTCTCTTATTGTGATATACACGCACTGGACTGCGCACCTTTAGGGTGTGGTTACCAAAAAAAAAAGTGCCTTTTTTGACGGTGCAGCTCGAGGGTTGTATTTTTTAATTAAAGCAAAATTAATCTCGATTAATTTGCTCAAAGTGTAAAAGCCTTAAAAATATTGTGAAAACATGCATTTTAGATCTAAATATTCATATTTTTGGAAGTTTTTACTATAGGTTTGCACGAGACTGTATAAACGAAACAAATTAATTGTTTCTTACTTTTTTAGGAATATTATAAAATGCATATATACACACAAGTATTTATTTAGCAAAATTTTTGATGTTTTATTAGCCTGCAGAATGTGACGTCATTACGTGCGTAACGCCATTGAAAATTGACGTTTGTTGACAGTTTCCTGCAGCAGCTCATTTTTGGGTTGATGGAGTGAATAAACTTTGGTTTCACCTTTAAGATCCTTTCATGAAGTAATTTATTATTTCAAATCTACATAAATGTTAATACTCTTTTCTGGGCTACAACCTCGATTACCAGGTAGTTTTCTTTAAAAATACAATTATTTATCATTGACATTGAGTTCACTTACCTATAAAAACAAAAAAAAAACATGTAAAAAGCTATATCAAAATTAACTTCATACAAAGGTATAGCCTAGAAACAGAAGTTTGGCCGCTTTATCCTCAATTAACTAACTAATTATTAAGTAATTTCAATTACAATTTTGATTATACACGTTTTTTAAAGATATACTGATAATGAGATAGGTAAAAGCCTCGTTTATTCCTTATACTGTATGGTTTCTTTTAAAGTAATATTGTCTACTTATTATTCTGTACAATCTAACTGAAAATTCGGGTTAAATTTTATATGGTAATACCATAGACTAAATGATAAGTATAGACAAACAGTGGCAATGATGGAAATGAAAATTAATTTAATTAAGCAGCGCGAGATGGCACCACATCAGTTTTAATGCGGCGTTGCCCAGTTGACAAATCACATTTTTTGTTTTGTTTCTAAGGCAAAAAATAACAGATCTTGTGTGCGTTTTCTTTTTTGTTGTGTTTCACTTCGTTGTGTTTTTAGTTTAGTTATTTGTTTATTTTTAATACTCATCAAAGGTTATTTTATACTTAATACATTGTGAATTCCATGTTTAATCTTAAAATAGTCACGTGACCTGTCAAATAATATTTTGTCATTTACAGTCACGTGATCTTCAGAGTTTCGTTTTGGCATTAAATAAGAGTCACGTGACTTAAAAAAAAATGTTTGATTATTGAAAATCGTTAAGCGATTTTATGAACTGCAAAAAGGGTCACGTGACCTTTAAAAATATATTTTATTTTTGAAAATTGTCACGTGGCTATTTGCACTGTAAAGAGGGTCACATGTCTTTAAAAATATCAGTTTTTAAACTGAAAAACGAGCATGTGATCCTTTAAATAACATTTTGACATTCAAAACTGTCATATGTGACATTATAGAATCCATTTTTTTATCTTAAAAGAGTCACGTGACTTATAAAAAAACGTTTGATTATTGAAAATCCTTATGCGACTTTCTGAACTGTAAAAAGGGTCACGTGACCTTTAAAAATATATTTTATTTTTGAAAATCGTCACGTGACCATTTGCATCATTATAAGGAGTCAGGTGATTCTTCAAATAATACTTTGACATCTAAAACAGTCGCGTGACCTTTAGGTTTTCGTTTTGACGTTCAAATAATTTAAAATTGTCACGTGGCCATTTGCACTGTAAACAGGGTCACGTGTGTCTTTAAAAATATCAGTTTAAACTGAAATACGAGCATGTGATCCTTTAAATAACATTTTGACATTCAAAACTACCATGTGACAGTATAAAATCCATTTTTAACCTGAAAAGAGTCACGTGACCTTCAGGATTTATTTTGACGTTGAAAAAAAAATAGTCTAAACATAAAAACTGTCACGTGACGTTAAAAATGACATTTTAATCTTACATCAGTTTAAAACGTGACACGTCACCTTCAGGATTCTGTTTTGACGCTAAAAAGAGTTGAAATAAAGAGAATCTTCATTATCGATACCTAAAACCAGAAATTCTTATCTTGTTTAGTTTTCAAAAATGGTTCGGATGGGATAGCAAAAGAGAGCGGATTACAGGAAATACTGCAAAAGTTGGCAACTATGTTTGCAATGACGAGCTGCTCTGTACTAGCGCCATCTCTTAGAGTTTACTTGCAACTGAAGCGGCCGAAATACATTAGAAAGCCTTTTTGGGTGCCATTTTAATTACATTGCGCTGGTTGTCTGTACTTAACAAATTTAGTCCATGGTATGGTAATACTGTGGAGTTGTGTGCGTGTCTAACAAAAGCGGTTTTAGGTAAAAAACTGTACAAAATCCCAGTCAGTAATATGTACACACTGTGAGGTAATACTGACACTCATTAAAAACTAGTAAACCCCTTAGTTTTTGAAAGGGTCGTTGTTTTTGATTTTCTGGTTGGAATTGACTCGATTTCGTGTGATTAAACCACCAAATATTTTAAAAAGCCGTAAATTGTTTCGTTCCTTTATTAATTGACCGTCTTTAAGGGTCCTAAGCGCTGAGCCCTAAACGATGGATTTTGGCCGACAGGAAATTGTGCAGAATAAACACGATAGGTTTGGGGCAACCCTCGATGTCCAGTTCCTGCCAAATAACCACCAAATGAAACAAAATATTTGAAACAAACCAGTGCCGTACCACTTCGCCTTCTTCAGAACTGCCAAAGTCGAGCCACAAGTACCGTTTACCGTCGTCTGAAGAACTTCTCAGTTTGTCAAACGGATACCTCCAGAGGGTGCGACTGCCCGTTCCCGCTTCCAGGAGGGTGAACCCGTTCTCGTAGTGGATCACCAGCTGAGCAGGTCGTCCTTTCCACAAACACCCTAGAATTCCTCTTAATTTAGTGTCAGGGAGTTATTTTTCAGTGAAACTTACGGCAAACCAACTCTTTCTGAGTCACTGCACTGGCGTGACTACCATTCACTAAAGATTTAGCCCAGACAGCCAAGTCTCGATGGGTTTCGGCCCTTAAACTGTGTGTGACCACCCCATCTACTGTGGCACACCTAAATTAATCATTTAGCAGTTATTTCATTTTAAATAGGGTGGACTTAAGCTGGGTTTATACAGGGCACAATGCATAACAAGAAACAGGACAGCTTTTAGAAGTTCCATTGGCACATTTACATTTTAAAAGAAAGGTGTTGGTAATAATATAAAACCCATTTACCAGTTTTGCTTACCTAGCTTCAAGGATTTCCAAATTTTCTCTGATTGAGCAGTTTTCACATTAGTTTGTTGTACTTTCCAGGACAAAGGGTTCTAACCAAACTTGCTTTGGCTGGACTTTATTGGGTATAAAAAGCCATATCTATACATATCTGGATCAGGAATGAAGCGTTCTTTGATTTTTCACTCACAACTTCTAATCAACTACCCGAAAAAATTAAAAAAAACATATTTTCTACTGCATCTCCATAGGTTTGTGTACAAAAAAAAAACCGCCATTAAAAGTGACATTCTAGGTTCTAGGCTTTCTTGTACAGAGGGCGGTGGCTGTACGGATGCGCAAAATTTTGTAATGTCATATTTTGACATCCGCCGTCCGTCATTGTATTGTGTTATTGTTTTGTTTATGAATGGTGGATTTGAATTGTTCTAGAATTGTGGTTTGTTGTTGATTTTGTATTTATGATTTTTGGTCATTTAGTGCAATAAAAACAGTTGAAGTGTCTACGGAAAAAACAGAGTTTAGTGGTAAAAATTATCTAGAGCTAATTAGTTTCTCTTTACATCAAGAATTTATTAAACAATTGCAGATGGAACCTTGGCAACAATTGGGGCTTCTACTCCAAGAAAAGGAGAATACGGAGGTTTAAAACGCGACCTATGAATAGAAAACGCAATGAACATAGTGTTTTTGAAAAAATAGTTCAGTTTGCAGGAAAAACATGATACAGAGCAGTTTTTCAAATATACACGTATGACTCCAGAACTGTTCCATAAGTTATTAGCTCTTGTGGGGCCATTCCTGCAGAAAGACAAGACAAAAAATCCAATTAGCCCAAAACAACGTCTTGCCCTCACTCTGCAGTAAGTATATTCTCAATTCCAAAAGCACTCCTTTTTTGCCTTATCATTCTTATCTGTGCTTGACATGATTGGTTAAAAATTATATGTTGTGCGACTGTATAAACACCAAAAAGAAACCCTTGTGATTTCTTGTGCAATGTTATGCACTGTGCGCTGTATAAACCCAGCCTTACCTGATACTAAACTCGGGGAAGTCATCCCGTTTGCCCGACCCCACCAACCTGGTGGCGATCAGCGAGTAGGCTTCGGCGGGGGCCCTCCACGCTTCCCCAGACCAGGGGGCGCTTTCATAGAACCTCAACTCGCTGTCCGTTACGGCGGCAAACACCGACTGCCACCTGTCCATGTCTTCGGAGCTTTCTGAGCTCGACATGTTCTGTCACGGATTATTATCGTCAGTTCAAGATTATTGTGTACGTCTCGTGTAACTCTGACCTCAGAACGCGGTTTACGCAGCAACCATCCGATGTGTCTCAGATCGGGGATCGCTCTGGAGGCTTCGTGTAACGCGGCAGTGGTCAGCAACGTTAAAGCTGAATGCAGAGTGTTGAACCAGGCTACGGCTTCGGCGGCGTCAGCTGCACGCAGAACGCAACTGTGCACCGCGTCGGGCGAGTGCAATTCTAAGGTTCTACCCTCTGAAATTCAAGTTCAACTGTCAATAATGTTAGGTCAATCTTCACTGTCTTCAGGAAATGTTACTGTTATATTATATTTCTTAAGGTAATATTGGTTAGGAAATTTAATGAGGATTCCAAAAATGTGCTTAAAACTGTCATTTTCACACCACAAATGGGTTTTACAGGCGATTTTGTCCTTGACTGTCCTTTCAAACTGTGTTTCTAGCAGTTCAAACTTTGACACTGTTTTTCTCTCTGACTGTACTCAATTTGGTAGTGTTTTTTTAGGTTAGTAGATAGGAAATTTAATGAGGATTCCAAAAATGTGCTAAAAACTGTAATTTTCACACTAAAAGTGGGTTTTATAGGCGATTTTGTCCTTTCAAACTATGTTTCTGTTAGTTCAAACTTTGACACTGTTTTTCTCTCTGACTGTACTCAATTTGGTAGTGTTTTTTTAGGTTAGTAGATAGGAAATTTAATGAGGATTCCAAAAATCTGCTTAAAACTGTCATTTTCTCACTCCAAGTGAGTTTAACAGACGATTTTGTCGCTGACTGTGTTTTCAAACTTTGGCAGCACTTTTCTCCCTGACTGTACCGAATTTAGTGATATTTTTTTAGGCTATTGGATAGGAAATTTAATGAGGATTCCAAAAATGTGCTTAAAACTGTCATTTTCACACTACAAGTGGGTTTTACAAGCAATTTTGTCCTTGACTGTCCTTTCAAACTGTGTTTCTAGCAGTTCAAATTTTGACACTGTTTTTCTAACTGACTATACTCAATTTTTTAGTGTTTTTTTAGACTATTGGATAGGAAATTTAATAAGGATTCCAAAAATGTGCTTAAAACTGTCATTTTCACACCACAAATGGGTTTTACAGGCGATTTTGTCCTTGACTGTCCTTTCAAACTGTGTTTCTGTTAGTTCAAACTTTGACACTGTTTTTCTCTCTGACTGTACTCAATTTGGTAGTGTTTTTTTAGGTTAGTAGATAGGAAATTTAATGAGGATTCCAAAAATGTGCTTAAAACTGTCATTTTCTCACTCCAAGTGAGTTTAACAGACGATTTTGTCGCTGACTGTGTTTTCAAACTTTGGCAGCACTTTTCTCCCTGACTGTACCGAATTTAGTGATATTTTTTTAGGCTATTGGTTAGGAAATTTAATAAGGATTCCAAAAATGTGCTTAAAACTGTCATTTTCACACTACAAGTGGGTTTTACAAGCAATTTTGTCCTTGACTGTCCTTTCAAACTGTGTTTCTAGCAGTTCAAATTTTGACACTGTTTTTCTAACTGACTATACTCAATTTTTTAGTGTTTTTTTAGACTATTGGATAGGAAATTTAATAAGGATTCCAAAAATGTGCTTAAAACTGTCATTTTCACACCACAAATGGGTTTTACAGGCGATTTTGTCCTTGACTGTCCTTTCAAACTGTGTTTCTGTTAGTTCAAACTTTGACACTGTTTTTCTCTCTGACTGTACTCAATTTGGTAGTGTTTTTTTAGGTTAGTAGATAGGAAATTTAATGAGGATTCCAAAAATGTGCTTAAAACTGTCATTTTCTCACTCCAAGTGAGTTTAACAGACGATTTTGTCGCTGACTGTGTTTTCAAACTTTGGCAGCACTTTTCTCCCTGACTGTACCGAATTTAGTGATATTTTTTTAGGCTATTGGCTAGGAAATTTAATAAGGATTCCAAAAATGTGCTTAAAATTGTCATTTTCACACTACAAGTGGGTTTTACAGGCGATTTTATCCTTGACTGTCCTTTTAAACTGTGTTTCTAGCAGTTCAAATTTTGACACTGTTTTTCTAACTGACTATACTCGATTTTTTAATGTTTTTTTTAGACTATTGGATAGGAAATTTAATGAGGATTCCAAAAATGTGCTTAAAACTGTCATTTTCACACCACAAATGGGTTTTACAGGCGATTTTGTCCTTGACTGTCCTTTCAAACTGTGTTTCTGTTAGTTCAAACTTTGACACTGTTTTTCTCTCTGACTGTACTCAATTTGGTAGTGTTTTTTTAGGTTAGTAGATAGGAAATTTAATGAGGATTCCAAAAATGTGCTAAAAACTGTAATTTTCACACTAAAAGTGGGTTTTATAGGCGATTTTGTCCTTTCAAACTATGTTTCTGTTAGTTCAAACTTTGACACTGTTTTTCTCTCTGACTGTACTCAATTTGGTAGTGTTTTTTTAGGTTAGTAGATAGGAAATTTAATGAGGATTCCAAAAATCTGCTTAAAACTGTCATTTTCTCACTCCAAGTGAGTTTAACAGACGATTTTGTCGCTGACTGTGTTTTCAAACTTTGGCAGCACTTTTCTCCCTGACTGTACCGAATTTAGTGATATTTTTTTAGGCTATTGGATAGGAAATTTAATGAGGATTCCAAAAATGTGCTTAAAACTGTCATTTTCACACTACAAGTGGGTTTTAGAAGCGATTTTGTCCTTGACTGTCCTTTCAAACTGTGTTTCTAGGAGTTCAAATTTTGACACTGTTTTTCTAACTGACTATACTCGATTTTTTAGTGTTTTTTTAGACTATTTAAATTCAACACCCTGTATTTCCTGAAAGACGCATTTCCGGGATATAGTTTATAGAGCAAACTGGGATTATTTTTGGATTAAAATTTGTGTATTAAAACCTGAATCACCCTGTATAAACGTAATCCATAAAAGTATGACACTCATTTTCTTTTTGCTGGTATTTGTTTGGTGAAATGTGTCACGAGACCAACCTTTTCAGTAAAAAGGGTCGTGGATTAACTTATCCCTTAACCATACGTTACAACCTGAACGAATCTTGAATACTAAAACATCAGGACGATCCGGTGAAAAATATTCAGTCACTTTCAGTAAACGATGAATCGATCTTCTGTCCAGGTTCCAACTTGGGTTTCATTGCAACACGAAATATCCGTTTTCCGCGATGTAAACTAATGGCCAGGGAAAAAATGCGCCCCAAAAGAAAACTGCCCCTAAAACACGCGCTAATGCACCGAATAAATCAAAACTAAACTCTAGAAAAGGAAAATTAGATAGAATAATGGAAACGGAGGCATGAATACGACTTTCCTTTAAACCGAACGTTGAAAAGACTTCCATCAATAACAGGAGAAAAACTAAGTGGAACCAGATGCAAATAAAGTACAACGCTTTGTCAAGCAGCTTCGATACATTTAGTCTCTCTCGTATATTTGCCTGGTTAAACTATAAAAATGGTTGTCCTAGCAACTTCAATTAAAGAGCAAACCTCCATATACACAGACAAAAACGACACGTGGGAATAAGTTTAATCAGCGGTTTCACAGGCAGCTGCTAATTTAGTTGCAACTCGTTCGACCTGGTGGTCTTGCCGCTTTCAGACAGATCATTCCAGGAGAAACTGTTAAGTTGTCGACGAAATTGTTGCGTTGGAGGTGTTTTCCATTGTCCGGGATTTAATTATGCAGCAGCACACACGTTGTCGAAGTTTCGTTTGTTCGAGAACTTAGTTTATGTTAAATTAATGACGTTGTAGTTTAAACTGAACTAAAGTCACAATTTAGAATTCTCTAGTAGAACGGTATTTTTTTGTACCAAACTATAGTTGTATTGCCATACGTGACATTCAATCATCTATGACGTCATCGTATTTTATTATAACGATTTTGCCCTCGTTTTTTTTTATAATGTAGAGATGTTAAATTAGCCTTAAATGAATTCCGTTGGAACAGTAATTAGTACCAAAAATACACGCTAGACACAGAAACGCAAAAACCGGGACGGGTGTTTCCTCTGGAATACAAAAGCGACTTTTTGCACTTTTTATTGCCATGCAATATAAATTACGGACGCGCACTATTAGAACAATGGGACTTTTCCTCCGTGCCGTGTCAACCCGGACGGAATGGGGCACAATGGCGGGAAGTTCCTACGGGCGGGTTTTTATTTTTTGCGCGCCCCCCTTTCCTGACATTAATCATCTCTTGTCCGCCGGCCGTATCCATAACGGATGAGGCGTCCGTTTTCGTTAAGCACGCGGGAAAATATTTGTAAGGGCGGTTTTTATTCAACTAATTACTGGTTACCGACTTTTTGTAGCCCACATCGGAAACTGGCGTGACAGAATCCAATAAAACCCGACTGGTGGAGGTGTTTCCAAGAAATGTGAACCAGATATACAACGGTCCGACTGACATTTTGCTTTATTGCGTGTCACATTAAAAGCCTTGTCCCAACCAATTACTTGATATGCACAAAGTCAAACCAATCATATAATTTTGTCACTGATCTGGTTGAAAAAAAGTGAAATGTGCACCGGCAATTACTTAGCGTTACATTTCCGGGTTCGGCGAGAACGGAAGACAGTCGACAGTTTAATGCATTGTGGGAATCGTAACTTCATTGATTATGGGGCACGGGGCTTAAGTGTAACTCCCGACTCTATTTTCTTTAGAGCGTTCTTTCCAGTTATTTCACCGAAAGAATACTAGCAAATAGGTTATAAAGTCTATCCCAGGGGGCCAGTACGTAATAATTGTCGTTCCTTGTCTATTAGTTGTCAATTCATTAACCAATCGGGAAAAATCGGGGTTGGCCCTGACCGCAACGCCATTTAAAAATTCATTATTTTGATTGTTTGACGTTTGTCTGACAGTTTCTTCAAACTTTTCCCGTTTTAATTTAAATTTATCGATTTGCGGTTAGTATTTTGTGTCACTTGTATTTGTGTTTTTCAAATTTGGATATTTTCGGTACAATGAAGGCAAACAGTGGCTGATGCTTGTTTCATGTGACATACAGAAGGTTGCAGCTTACCTTACTTTGCAGGTTTACCATCAAGAATATAACACACAGACAGTTCAAAATCACTACCAACACTAGCCCGCACAATTCTAGTAAAGTATTAACGACACTGATTTAATTTTTCCGCTCTTGTTTTTATTTTGGCTTAACCTCACTCTTGTGAGTCTTGTCAAATCGGTAAACAACTGAAGCACTCTGTCAATGTCAATTGTCAATCCATGTGTTTCTGTCATTTGCTAACCTTCAAAACACACTGATGCCATGTTGCCGAATGCATGTTGCCAATTCGTCTATCGGTAAAAGCAGTTTTTTAAAAATGCTCAATACCCGAGTTTTACAATATGTCTGGCTTAACGATATCTGACGTGACGTGATGAAATGAATTTCGATCTGACGTCACCATTTATTGCGTCACAGCCACTTCGACTGGGATAGAGAGTAGTTAACATTCTACAGGGTGATTCAGGTTTTAATACACAAGTTTTAACCAAAAATAATCCCAGTTTGCTCTATAAACTAGATATCCCGGAAATCTGTCAAGAAATACAGGGTGTTGAAGTTTTATAAAAAAAAAAACACAAAATTCATCTGTCATATATCTATTAATCGCAATTGAACACCCTGTATTTCCTGAAAGACCATCCAAAATACTTTAAAGATTACTTAAAAACTTTTTTTACCCAAAATTCAAGTAAATAGCAAAAGTGGCGCAGTCGGTTGGATTTTCTGGTGTTTGCGTGGGTTTACACGGTGTTACTATAGAAACCAGTTGCAAGTGCACGGTTTCTGCCATTTTGAAGTACCGAAAGAAATCCAGTCCAGGGTTGCCAAATTTAAACTGGGATCATCTGTGTGACTCATCTCAATGCATACAGTTGTCACAAGGGCAACAGGATTTGGTATTTTAAGATGTATGCTTGAAATAGGAAAATTTACCAATTTTACCAGTAAATTTATTGGTCTAATTGAAATTTGCTTGAAAGATTTCATTTTCTTGTCATTTATTTGAAAAGTCATAAATCTGAATCATTTTTCAGGCGAAACACAGTTTGAAAGAACAGTCAAGGACAAAATTGGCATTTAAACCCACTTGGTGTAAGAAAATGACTGTTTTAAGCACATTTTTGGAATCCTCATTAAATTTCCTACCAGATAACCTGAAAAAACACTATAAAATTTGGTACAGTCAGGGAGAAAAGCGGTGTCAAAGTTTGAACTGCTAGAAACACAGTTTGAAAGAACAGTCAAGGACAAAATTGGCATTTAAACCCACTTTGAGTAAGAAAATGACTGTTTTAAGCACATTTTTGAAAACCTCATTAAATTTCCTATCTGACAACCTGTAAAAACACTACAAAATTTAGTACAGTCAGGGAGAAAAGCGGTGTCAAAGTTTGAACTGCCAAAAACACAATTTCGAAGAGCAGTCAGGGACAAAATTGGCAGTTAAACCCACTTGGAGTAAGAAAATGACTGTTTTAAGCACATTTTTGGAATCCTCATTAAATTTCCTACCAGATAACCTGAAAAAACACTACAAAATTTGGTACAGTCAGGAAGAAAAGCGGTGTCAAAGTTTGAACAGCTAGAAACACAGTTTGAAAGAACAGTCAGGGACTAAATTGGCATTTAAACCCACTTGGAGTAACAAAATGACTGTTTTAAGCACATTTTTGGAATCGTTATTAAATTTCCTATCCAATAGCCTAAAAAAACACTACAAAATTTAGTACAGTCAGGGAAAAAAGCGAATTTAAACATAACACAGGCTGGTCAGAAAGAAAATTAAGTGTAGAATGGACTGTCACTGGCACAGTGGGTTAAAAAAATTGTGATTGTGGTCAAAAAGGCAATTTCCAGCTCGGACGTGTATCCTCCTGGAATCAGCTTATTTCTGAGGTTAAGTCCCTGATTACTTCGGTTTAAACAGAGTGATTAAGGATATGAGTTTTCGAACAATGTAAACAACGTTGCGAGCTATAATGTCAATCCCTTCGGTCAATATTTAACGAAGGGCCCTTTAAGCCTCGGCATGTTCAACGCAAACAAGAATACACTTTAATAGAAAATGCAGTACTGACCTGGATCGGGATACCTAAAATTCCTTGCCAGGTGACATAATTGTAGGGGAAGATACCGGGTGTCGGCTCTTTGAGGGAATTTTACCACCGGTGGGGCGCCAGACAGGAAGCCCCTCTGCAGTTCCCAGCCCACTTCCGATATAATGCTGGCTTTCCGGAAGTAAGGCGTGACCTCACGCAGGTATTTGACTGAAACAACAACAGATTCAGGTTAGGTTAGGTAAAGTACATATTGCCTCCCAATTTAGCTTCCCTGTTATTATTAAACAGGGAGGAAATATTGTCAATTTCCGTTCTCTCTAATCGAAAGCTCCGGATTTATGGTAACGCGAGACTTTTAAATTAACCGTGTTTTTCTACCTGGGAGATTTGAATTGAAACAGGTGTCCTAACATTGTCTGCGCCCCGTAAAATCGACTTAAACTCGAAAGTACAGCGGGGACACATAATCTGCAAATGTATAAGACTCTTCACCTGTTCACGTTAAGAGCCAGGGTTTCGAAAAGCTTTACGTAGAGTTTCAGCAAAAAGCCTCAAATTTGACCTAAATAACGCCCAGAAAATGTATGTCTACATATTTTATTAATTATTATAAGTTTACTGTACTAGAAAGTACTTACCATTGAGTATAGTGTTGGAGTAAAATCATCCCACTTCAAAGTGTTCAACCACTGTTGAGTTAGATCTGGTTTTTTGTAAAGCAAAAAAACTGACACGGTTGGGCTTTTTCCTGAATTGCGGTTACAATGTGGCTTGAAAAACTTATGAACAAAAATAACTTAACGCAAATAACCTCAAGTTTTGATTTTAAACCGTAAAAACTCATCTAATCCTAAAAAAACTCAATTTCCACAATACAAACTGTCACCACTATTCCGCCATATTGGAATTTTTGACAAGCACCTTCTAGGCTAAGTAGGCGGTGGTTGGAGTCTACTTTAAACCACACTGCAACCCGCGTTACACCTGCATGTATGGTGGGCTGCATACTTACAGGCGTTATTGGTATTTTTCACTGTACTATAGTAAAACAAAAAACGAAATAATTTACCGTTAAAATCCGACGGAAAACAGCATATAAACTGATTTCATTTAAGCTGTTTATTTACCCGAATATTGTCCAGCTGCTTTTATTTGTCCGGGAACTGTTTAATGTAACATATGGTGCTGAATTTTTTAACTCTACTGTATAATTCAGCACAAAAAACGGAAACGATTGTCCTCGCAATATTAATAAATAACGACAAAAACCTTAAAATAACACATTACAGTTGCAATAACTGTAATCCTCTGCAGGGCATTATTAACCCAAATGACTATTTATGCTTCTGGAAGCCTTCTAAAGTGTCCCAGTTTGATGGAAAAAAGGCATAATAACAAACCAGATGATCAGGCTTGAATACAAATCCGCATTTGCGTGAAGGAACCATAATGGTGGGCAACTAAAGGAAATTTATACGCTAATTAAAAGCGCCATTTCCTTCAGGATGATTCGCTTTAAGAGCAATCTGGGCGCAGCAGGTATACGCAATCAAGCTTAATGCGCCAAAAGACGAAAATTGTTTCCGTAAATTAAATACGGCCCCGTTTCCTCATCAAAGGCTGGTTACAGGAAAAACAATCTTCTGTTAGGTCACGTGATATTATTGTCACTTACAACTGATTGCTTTTAATATTTCAAAAAAGGAAAATTCTAGAAATCCGGACTCTACTTATCGGTGCATGTCAAGAGAATGTACATTCTTAATTATTAACCCAAATGATGGATATAGTCTCGACGATCCCTTGTATACCTGCATGGTCGTTTGCATTGTGATCGATCACATCCATTACGTCGGCATCTGATGGGTCATTACCTTAAAGGCTTTTAGCTACATGAATCAGGCAGGGAAAAAGGAACTATTTTTCTTGAAAACGAGCGAAAAATGCCGATTTTATTAGGTTTTCAGAAAAATATCAAACAGCTGCACTTTTAGGTCTAAAACAACACGATAGTAGGCGCAGACTGTCTAAAAACGATCCCTGGAAGAAGTGTTTTGGAAACTCTCCAGTAATCCGACACTATGCCAGACACTTAACCGAAGTGAAGACAATGAACGAAAAGAACAAACATTTCGGTAATTTTCCCAGTGTCCCAATTAAAAACGGAAGCCTTAGAATTATAAATGACGCCAGTTAATGGTTTCATTCACGAGACACAAAAAGGCCGTGTCAAGCAAAGGGCCTTTCTGTTCCTCTTCTGGCAGAGAGGAGGAGTTAAAAATCACCTTCCCGACGAAAAGTGGGGATTACTTTGGGATTGTTAATAATCCAGGGATCTTTAAAAAAATCGCAGTCTCAACAACATAAATTAGATTCGTTCCGGCACAGTTTTCTCGGCTTATATTTTGTCTTTAATAAGTTTGCGAACTATCGAACGATCGAAATGATTAAATCGGCGAACCAGTTTAATTTTGCCACTCGGAGTTTGGCTTATGCGGCCAACTTTGACAATTAGAGATGAGCTAAATGCGATTTTCGGTTTACTTTAATATCGAAGCCGCAGGCACAAAGTTTCCCGAAGGAGAAATTCGTGGCTTGAATGTGGCGGCAGTATATGGAAAACCCTGTCAAAAACATTAACAAAGTCTCATTTTGAGGAAATTTTTGGAATTTTATTACTTACTTTAACCCAGCAAGTACCTTTAAATCAATGTTTGAATTTGAACAGGGAAATGGTAGCACTTTTAGAGCTATTACACACCAAACTCCTGATTCTGAGGTCAGAATTAGTATATAAGGACAATTTGGTGAACGCGCCATATGTGTGACGGCAGTTTATGGAAAACCCTGTCAAAAGCCTCATTTTGACGCAATTTTCGCACATCCTTCAATTCAACCTTGAATAACTCAGTTATTTAAAACATTTGTGATAAATACATAAGAAGCCCGTAGATAGACAATTAATGCGGCTATCACGTGACGTTGAACGGGCAACGCTAAGTCGTACCGTTTGGCCGCCAGAGGGCGTCAAAGTTGATTGAAGTTTTTCGCACGTTTTTACGAATATCTCGAAAACTGTTCGGGTTAGAAGGTTGACGTTTTTACCAGACATGTACCTCAACGTGACACAACTTTTAGTATTTATACACTTGTGCGATACAACGCATGGTTTCACCTTAAAAAAATAAAAATTGAAATTTAAAAATTTTTATGGGTACTACCCCATCAAATTTTTGGAATTTTAAAATTTACTTTAATTCAGCAAGTATCTTTGAATCAGTGTCTGAAACTTGACAAAGGGTGTCAAAAGGATGTATCGGTCTTTATTAAGCGGCTACGCCTAAAAAACTGCCCAAAAATGCATTTTTAGGATTATTTCGGAAATGGTAGCACTTTTCGTGCATTCTTCTGTTCAACCCTGATTAACTCCCTTATTTGAACCATATACTACAAACACATAAGAAGCTCGTAGATAGACAATTAATGGGGCTATCACGTGACGTTGAACGGGCAACGCTAAGTCGTACCGTTTGGCCGCCAGAGGGCGTCAAAGTTGATTGAAGTTTTTCGCACGTTTTTACGAATATCTCGAAAACTGTTCGGGTTAGAAGGTTGACGTTTTTACCAGACATGTACCTCGACGTGACACAATTTTTAGTACTTATACACTTGTGCGGTACAACGCATGGTTTCACCTTAAAAAAATAAAAATTGAAATTTAAAATTTTTTAGGGGTGCTAACCCCATCAAATTTTTGGAATTTTAAAATTTACTTTAATTCAGCAAGTATCTTTGAATCAGTGTCTGAAACTTGACAAAGGGTGTCAAAAGGATGTATCGGTCTTTATTAAGCGGCTACGCCTAAAAAACTGCCCAAAAATGCATTTTTAGGATTATTTCGGAAATGGTAGCACTTTTCGTGCATTCTTCTGTTCAACCCTGATTAACTCCCTTATTTGAATCATATACTACAAACACATAAGAAGCCCGTAGATAGACAATTAGTGGGGCTATCACGTGACGTTGAACGGGCGACGCTAAGTCGTACCGTTTGGCCGCCAGAGGGCGTCAAAGTTGATTGAATTGTTTCGCACGTTTTTACGAATATCTCGAAAACTATTCGGGTTAGAAGGTTGACGTTTTTACCAGACTTGTACCTCGACGTGACACAACTTTTAGTACTTATACACTTGTGCGGTACAACGCATGGTTTCACCTTAAAAAAATAAAAATTGAAATTTAAAAATTTTTAGGGGTGCTAACCCCATCAAATTTTTGGAATTTTAAAATTTACTTTAATTCAGCAAGTACCTTTGAATCAGTGTCTGACAACTTGACAAAGGGTGTCAAAAGGATGTATCGGTTTTTATTTAGCGGCTACGCCTAAAAAACTTCCCAAAAATGCATTTTTTTAAGATTCTTTCGGAAATGGTAGTACTTTTCGTGCATTCTTCTGTTCAACCCTGAATAACTCCCTTATTTGAACCATATACTACAAACACATAAGAAGCTCGTAGATAGACAATTAATGGGGCTATCACGTGACGTTGAACGGGCAACGCCAAGTCGTACCGTTTGGCCGCCAGATGGCGTCAAAGTTGACATACATTTTTGTAAATATCTCACAAACGGTTCAATCAATGAGGATGAAATTTTTACTGAAAATGTACCAAACGTAACTTTGTTCATATGTACCATTTTTTTAAATAATTTACCGTTTGTTTATATCAATTTTTTCGAAAAAACATTTTTAATTTTGACTTTGACTGTGCTTTGAAATACCTTTGGATTGATAATGGAAATTTGATGTATGGTGTCAAAGTGACATGTCAGCTCTAAAAAAATGCGTCCAAAGATTATAATTTACAGAAGATTCTTTGTGTACTCTCTAGTCTCTTTCATGCTCAATGATATCCCCTATCCAGTAGGCGTTGCGTCACGTCAGGTGATTGTCAGTCACAATTTCCACGCTGTCAAATTCAAAAAGAGAACAGTAATACAAACTAAAACTGACTAACAATAAGTAGTAAAACATAATTATTATTTATTGTATCTGTCGCACTATTTCAGTTTACTTGAGAAGAGAAACGTCAGGTGACAGTACACTATGTGCACGTTATGCAGTCACGTGACAATTTTTATTCTAGTGGTCATAGTAGGTCGTGTCTTATCGCATCCACCAGATAATGGCCGCGGTCGGAAACGTTGGCGATATGATTTCCTAATTTATTGACAGGTCTGCGAACTATCCGGACGATATCCCATCATATACAGGCGCTCTTCTGCCATACAATTTCCCGACTTACGGCTTTTAGTGTCCATAAATTCCCGGGCTCGGATTTTTCGTCCCGCGCGATCGGTTTAATAAAAAGGGAACGTTTTACGAGCCGGGTGGAATATTGCGACGACGTCTTTTCCTGCCGCTATCTAGTTAAAGCGGGCCGAATAAAACCACCCCACAAAAAAACCACCCTGTACAAGAGGTATAAATCATGGCGTGCCATATAACGCCGCCCACTCAAACACCATAATTTTTGGAATGAAAAATGTCCAGATTGCATGCGCCTGGTGTAAATCTATGTTTACGTTAATAAACCTCTTGTTGTGGTCTACTCGATTAAATCGGAAGAATTTAGAATTTTTTAATAACGAAAGATTAACAGAAACGACTAAATTAAATTGCGCAATTAAAATTGACAGAAACATTGACAGTTGAAGTGTTGAAATATGAAACACAACATTATTTACTGAAAACTGTCCTAATTTCAATGTCAGTAACAAAATGGCGGCAGTTACAGCAAAATGGACCCTAAATTCGTGTTTTCTATGCACGGCCATCTTGACACGTCTAATCCAATATGGCGGCGGTGGCAATATAGTAGGCCGAGAAAAACTTTCATATCTATAATCATGGGTGGCTAATGAATGTAGCACTTGACGTTGACAGGACCAGGCTGAGTTGCCCCATTCGGCCGCTAGAGAGCGTTATGTATTCAAGGACCTCCAGTTTCTCCAGAAATCTGGTTGGCAAACAATCGGGAATTAGGATATCGCGTTTGCATTGTTTCTGAACAATTCAAACTGAAATTCGGGCATTCAGAAATTGCGGTTAAAGATAGGAACTATTCAGATTGAATATAGCGCCCAGGGGACCGTATGACTGGGCAAGACACACACCAAGAAAAAAATTATTTAAAAGGGAGAAATTCAAAGAAGTACGGGAGAAAATCAATTTCCCGGTTTCCCGGCGAATTCATCAGTTTTAATAAACTTTGGCAAACAATCTTCCAGCGAAATCCAATTAAGTTTTTTTTTGCAGCTTTAGGAAAATTAAGCGTTTTCCCTTCGGAAAATATTTGACTTTTTTGACTTGATACTGCAGAGATACCACAAAAGATGTTTTGATGTTAAATGAATGAATTAACCAAATTAAAGTAATGAAGTAATTATAGAGTATAGCAGGGTCATTGCGTGCCAGACTTAATCCATTAAATCGCATTGACATCTAACCCGAGCCTTATAAATTATAAAGTTGTTGAAAGGGGGGAACCTGGTCTGGATCTTCCCAGCTGGAAACTTTTCCAGTTGTAAGGGAGGATCTTCAGCGGGGAATATTTACGTTCGGTACTCGCAATCTCGGGAATATAAATTGTCGAGTGCACAAAGACGGGGGCCTCCTCCGTCCCATATTACCAAGACAAAACGTGAATAAGCCGGGATCCGGGAGGAAACTCGAAATTTGTCTGGAGTTCGCGCACTTAGCTGAATTTCCGGCAGCAGCAGGAATTACACGTCCCAATACACTGTGAATAACAAAGCACGTTATGAATTTGAATGTCTCTCTGAAAGGTTCATTAATTAAATAGTTATGTACTTGATTGAAAAGTCTTTTTAATGCTAAATAGAGCGATGAGGGACAAGAGTCACTTTTACAAGACATGGCAACAGTGTAGCAAGTCATACAGATGACAGGTTAAATCAAGCAACCCTGGATAATCAATACTATCGACCAACTGATTGATCACAGTCCCCAGACCTAGTGACTAGGTATATAAGGCCAATTTGGTGAACGCGGCATATATGTTACGGCAGTTTATGGAAAATCCTGTCAAAAGCCTCATTCTGACGCAATTTTCGCACATCATTCAATTCAACCTTGAATAACTCAGTTATTTAAAACATTTGCGACAAATACATAAGAAGACCGTAGATAGCCACTGAATGGGGCTATCACGTGACGTTGAACGGGCAACGCTAAGTCGTACCGTTTGGCCGCCAGATGGCGTCAAAGTTGATTGAAGTTTTTCGCACGTTTTTACGAATATCTCGAAAACTGTTCGGGTTAGAAGGTTG
Source organism: Ips typographus (assembly GCF_016097725.1). Lineage (NCBI taxonomy): Eukaryota > Metazoa > Arthropoda > Insecta > Coleoptera > Curculionidae > Ips > Ips typographus. The sequence continues at coordinate 5,873,762 of NC_138431.1, forward strand.
ACGTTTTTACCAGACTTGTACCTCGACGTGGCACAACTTTTAGTATTTATACACTTGTGCGGTACAACGCATGGTTTCACCTTAAAAAAATAAAAATTGAAATTTAAAAATTTTTATGGGTGCTACCCCATCAAATTTTTGGAATTTTAAAATTTACTTTAATTCAGCAAGTACCTTTGAATCAGTGTCTGAAACTTGACGAAGGGTGCCAAAAGGATGTTTTATTAAGCGGCTACGCCTAAAAAACTGCCCAAAAATGCATTTTTTAAGATTATTTCGGAAATGGTAGCACTTTTTGTGCATTCTTCTGTTCAACCCTGAATAACTCCCTTACTTGAACCATATACTACAAACACATAAGAAGCTCGTAGATAGCCAATTAGTGGGGCTATCAGGTGACGTTGAACGGGCGACGCTAAGTCTTACCGTTTGGTCGCTAGAGGGCGTCAAAGTTGACCCACATTTTTCTGACATTTTTTTAAATATCTCACAAACGGTTCAATTAATGAGGCTGAAATTTTTACTGGAAATGTACCAAGGCGTAACTTTGTTCATATGTACCATTTTTTTAAATAATGTACCGTTTGTTTAATTGTACCTAGTGACGTTTTTGACTTTGACTACCCTTTCCATGGTTCTGGCTTGAGTACACTGTTGTCAAATTGCTGGAATTCTGCCAAATGCTTTTGAAGCTGGTAAAGGCAGCACGTTATTTTAGAATTGTCAGAAGCCTTCAAGAATCATTTTGTAAGTGTCAGAGGCTTTCAATGTTTCCAAGTGTCTGTCAAAGCTGTCAGATGCCAGCGGTTTTTAAGAGCCATTTTGAAAGTGCCAGAAGCTTCTGAGAGCCATTTTGAAAGTTTTCAAGGGTTTTTCAAAACTGCCAGATGCCTCTAACAGTTAATTAAACGTGCCAGAAGTTACTTAGAGGCATATTAAAGTGCCAAAAGCCTCTGACAGTTTTCAAAAATTTTTAAAAACTATCAGAGAAGTCTAAATGTTATTTGAAAGTACCAGAAGCCCCTGAGAGTTATTTTAAAAGTAATAAAGGTCTCTGAATGTTTCCAAGTGTCTGTCAAAGCTGTCAGACGATGTCAGAAGTCTAAAAGTTATTTCAAAGTGCCCGAATTCGGTGCCCGAAATGCCTCTAAAAGTCATTTGAAAGTTCTAGAGGTTTTTGAAAGCTACTAAGAATCCTCCAAAGCTGTCAAAAGCGTTTCAGATCCATTTTGAAAGTGCCAGAGACCTCTGAAAGCTGCCAAGGATCATTCAAAGCTGTCAAAAGCGTTTCAGATCCATTTTGAAAGTGCCAGAGGCCTCTGAAAGCTTTCAAGGGTTTTTAAAAGGATCCAAATGTCTCTAAAAGTTATTTGAAAGTTCCAGAGGGCTTTGAAAGCTGCCAAGAATCCTCCAAAGTTGTCAAAAGCTTCTCATATCCATTTTCAAAGTGCCAGAGGCCTCTGAAAGCTTCTAAGGGATTTTCAAAGGTTCCAAATGCCTCTAAAAGTCATTTGAAAGTACCAGAGGTCTCTGAAAGCAGCTAAGAATCATTCAAAGCTGCCAAAAGCGTCTCAGATCCATTTTCAAAGTGCCAGAGGCCTCTGAAAGCTTCCAAGGGTTTTGCAAAACTATCCAAATGCTTCTAAAAGTCATTGGAAAGTCTCAGAGGGATCTGAAAGCTGCCAAGAATCCTCCAAAACTGTCAAAAGCGTCTCAGATCCATTTTGAAAGTGCCAGAAGCCTCTGAGGCTTCCAAGAGTTTTTCAAAAGAACCCAAATGCCTCTAAAAGTCATTTTAAAGTGCCAGAGGTATCTGAAAGCTGTCAAAATCATCTTATATCCATTATGAAAGTGTCAGACGCCTCTGAAAGCTCCTCAGAGGGATCTGAAAGCTGCCAAGACTCTCTTAAATGTTGCCAAATTGCCAATAAAAATTGTTTGAAGGTGCCAGAAGCTGTTACGGCCCAGTTGTACAATCACAGTTTGAGGAGCAGTTAACTGCAACTGGCAGTTAAACTTGTTGCTGTCAAAGTGACATATTTGACTTGGATTAAAGACCTTCATTTTATTGTCTAACTTATGGATGACTGAACAGTTCCAGAAACACTCCCCCCACATCCCTTAACCTGTTTTAGTTTACTATCGTTCCTTGTTTGTACCGAATAAGGCGCGGAAAGCAGTTAAAGTTTATGTACAGTTTAGAGGAGTGTCGTTTATTCAGAACCATCAAGCCCAGTTTTACTGGGTCTCCTATTTTTATATTCCCAGGGTTTACGAGCAACGTAATTAAGACATCGTCCATATTCCATTAATCCGGACCGATGTTCCCTGATTTATTACGGCCTACTGCCCTCAAAATTGATTAAACGCCGAAATCAAAACAAGACCAAAGTCTGATTTTCAATTAATTATAAACGCGATTAGGGATTTAGTCCACCAGTTGCCCAGGAGGGTTATTAATATTCGATCCCACCATCCTTTTCTCTGCACAAAGCAGGATTTTACTGCTCTAGTAGTATAATACATGCAGAATCGTTAAAGTTTGCTTAATAAAACAAGAAATGCTTTATTTACAACTCATTATGAAGTTTAACGATGAATATCCCACCGGTATAAAACTTTGGGCCTTTTTAAGTCTCGAGTGTAATGGCTCTTTAACTACCCTCATTTTGGAATTTAAATTTACGGGAGAGAAGTACACTTTTCTAGTATTAATCATCTCAGATGCGGTTGTCTGAGAGATAACCAAGATGAGTAAATGGCGTGTAAAGCTACTTTACGTTTCCTGTCCTTATCGCACCAAGAAATACGAGGAAAACTTATTGAATTTTCTTAATTTCGTTAAGTCCTAAAACCACTTTACCTATTAATCCTCCGGACCGTTAACCGCAACGAGAAGTTTCAAAAGATAAGATGCGAGCCCGATTTATTAAGAAGGACCAACCGGTTTAATTAAATAAACTTGGGGGCCCTTTCTTAGTGCGTGACCAACATTCATATCGTTATCCACCAGATACTCCCGAGAAAACGATTTTATGAAACGTCTTCAGAGAAAATGGTTAATTATTGCTTTGGAGTTTAATTTTATTCAAGTTGATACGATCGTACAATCCTGTGGGAGGGTTTCAGCAAAACTAAGGAGCCTCTCTGTTATTTCTAAAATAATCTTTCTAAATTCTTGAAAGGTTACATTTTTCCAGGCACTTTGGCAACGTTGTAAATTTATCAGCTGATTTTGTTTTTTTTTTTTTTATATAATTTAAGTTTTAACGGTGAAGTGAGGAAGACTCAAAGGTTTGCACCACAAAAATGTGTAAATTGGGATTTCTAAGGACCAGAGACTTTGGCACTTTGACTTTTAGCGGTTTTTGACACTCCTGACGGAAACAACAGAGCTTAGAGGCTTCTGACAGCTTTGACAGACATTTGGAGGCTTTTAGAGTTGTCTGATACTTTAAAAATTACCCTCAGAGGCTTCTAGTACTTTCAAATAACATTTAGACTCCTCTGGTAGCTTTGAAATTTTTTTGAAAACTATCAGAAGCTTCTGGCACTTTCAATATGATTTTTAGAGGCTTCTGGCACTCTCAGTAACCCATCTGATAGCTTTGACAACGATCAGAGGCTTCTGGTAGTATTAAAATGACTCTTAGAGACTTCTGGCACGTTCAATTAACTTTTAGAGGCATCTGGCAGCTTTGAAAGGCACTTGAAATCAGTCACAGGCCTCTGGCACTTTTGAAATGGTTCTTAGACGCCTCTGGCACTTTCAACGACATTTGACAGTTTTGACAGATATTTGGAGACTTTCAGAGGTCTCTGACACTTTTAAAATGGTTCTTAGATGCCTCTGGCACTTTCAACGACATTTGACAGACATTTGGAGACTTTCAGAGGCCTCTGACACTTTTAAAATGGTTCTTAGATGCCTCTGGCACTTTCAACGACATTTGACAGACATTTGGAGACTTTCAGAGGCCTCTGACACTTTTAAAATGGTTCTTAGACGCCTCTGGCACTTTCAACGACATTTGACAGCTTTGACAGACATTTGGATACTTTCAGAGGCCTCTGACACTTTGAAAATGGTTCTTAGACGCCTCTGACACTTTCAACGACATTTGACAGCTTTGACAGACATTTGGAGACTTTCAGAGACCTCTGACACTTTCAAAATGGCTCGCACCGAATTCGGGCACTTTGAAATAACTTTTAGACTTCTGACAGCATCTGACAGCTTTGACAGATACTTGGAAACATTCAGAGACCTTTATTACTTTTAAAATAACTCTCAGGGGTACTTTCAAATAACATTTAGACTCCTCTGATAGCTTTGAAAAATTTTTGAAACCTGTCAGAGGCTCCTGGCACGTTTAATTAACTTTTAGAGGCTTCTGGCACTTTCAAAATGACTCTTAGAAACCGCTGGCACATTCAAATAACTTGTAGATGGATCTGACAGCTTTGACAGACACTTGGAAACATTGAAAGCCTCTGACACTTACAAAATGACTCTTGAAGGCTTCTGACATTTCTAAAATAACGTGTTGCCTTTGACACCTTCAAAAGCATTTGGCAGAATTCCTGCAATTTGACTTAACTGGCAACAGTGTACTCAAGCCAAACCATGCAAAATAAATGCGTTACCATGGAAAGGGTGCTCAAAGTCAAAAAAATGACTTTTAGAGGCATTTGAATCATTTTGAAAACCTCTTGGAAGATTTCAGAGGCCTGTGGCACTTTCAAAATGGCCCTTAGACGCTTCTGGCTCTTTTAAAGAAATATAAGACGCATCTGACAGCTTAATTCAAATAACTTTTAAAGTCTTTTGACAGCTTTCAAATGACACATTCAAAATGACTTTTAGGCTCATCTGACAGCTTTCATAGACACTCGGAAACACTCAGAGGCGTCTGATACTGTCGTGCGGGTAAAAATGATCACGTGACTTGAGTCTATGGACAGCCAATAAAATAAGCTTTCCAGATTAATAGGTGTTTGACCGCTAGAGGGAGTTTCGAACGAACATTACAGCAAAACTTTTGACAGTCACCTGACGTCTTGATCGCGAATCGTTGAGTACGAAAATGACTAGAGAGGGAACACAGCTTTCGTTCTAGAGATAATATTTGCGTGTGGGAGCTCCAGGTATTAACCTCAAAAGCAAACAGGCATTAATTTAATCCTTCTGGAAATTTCCACAGATAAAATTGGCTATTTGTCCCCGACTTTGCCGGGGTTTTAGGCGCGCAACAAAACGAAATTTCACGTGTAAATCTTTCTAGCGAAATGCGTGTTGCAAAAGACGAGGTGGGATTAAAACGAAACAATACAGTGGCCGATCGAACGGGAATTGATTAAAAAGTACTTACCGTGGAATTATTCCGCTGTCCGAACTTTCCGCCCGGTGCTGAAACATTCGCAAATTAAGCAATTTATCCCGGATTTCCAATAAATAACAATCGATTCCGGAACTTGCCAACCCCATACATTTGTCCACTCGATTTCAATTTATTAGCGTTTGAAATGTTAAGTACGATTTTTATTAAAAAATTCACGACCCTCATCACTCTAATATATTTGAAACATTAAAAATTGTAATTAATTATTAATGCAACCTACCTTAAGACTTTAAGAGGCAAAAAAAAAATACATCTGACAACAAGAAAATTAATAGAAGAAGCGGCAATGCCGCATGATTGATGGTTTTATTTATTTTTTTTATTCAGTCAGTCTGTAGCCTTAATTTACCTATTTTCAGTCCTATTGGACAAATTAAAAGATAATTTTTCCTTAAAAGTTAACCTCACTTTTTTTTCTAATTAAATTAGACGCCAGAGAGTCTCAGTTTTTAATAAATCGGCCAACTTTCTTATCGGACGAAACTCTCGTTAAAGGAGCTTGCACTTAAAGTTTTGCACATACAAATTTGGGCATTACGTAAAGTTGCAAAACTTGGTGGAAATTCAGTTCTGCCAGGAAAGCTAATTAATAAGTAATTCCATTAGAATTTAAAAAAAAAAACTAAATTTTAACTCGTTCAGGTTATTAATTTACGCCCAGTTGTACAGGGTGAGTCAAAAATAGAGTAGTATCTCATTTGTTTCGAGAAATACAAGAGTTTTAGAGAATATTGAGATAGATGGCAGATAAAATGTTAGTTTTTTTAAATGGAACTCCCTAATTTTTAAACATTTTTAGATTTTCTATTAATATATTCTATACAATTTTTTCACAGAAATTTTAGTTTTTACTACGATGGAAAATTGTTTCGAACGTTCTACAGGGACGACAAAAAAAATAGTGGAATAACCCAATCAAGGTCGTTTTAAAGAGGACACTCTGAGCTACAAAATATTATAAAAAACGGTCACAATACCTGTCAAAATAACTGAGTAAGAAGCTGTCAAATTTTTGACTGACTTGAACTTAGTACACTTGAAGATATTCTTGGAATAACCCACTTAATATACAATATTTTTGGAGGAGCTATACGTCATTTTAAAGAGCAAACCTTAGGCTATAATTTGGTAAAAAACCTGTCAAAATAACTGAGTAAGTAGCTGTCAAATTTTTGAAAACTTAGGTATGTCTCAACTTTGAAGATATTCTTGGAATAACCCACTTAATATACAATGTTTTTGGAGGAGCTATACGTCATTTTAAAGAGCACATTCTAGGCTACAATTTGGTAAAAAACATGTCACAATTGCTGTCAAAGTGACCGAGTTACGAGCTGTCAAATTTCTGAAAACTTAATTATGTCTCAACTTAGAACACTTGAAGATATTCTTGGAATAACCCACTTAATATGCAATGTTTTTGGAGGAGCTATACGTCATATCAAAGGGCAAACCTTGGGCTATAATTTGGTAAAAAATCTGTCACAATACCTGTCAAAATAGCTGAGTAAGAAGCTGTAAAATTTTTTAAAACTTAATTATGTCTCACCTTAGAACACTTGAAGATATTCTTGGAATAACCCACTTAATATACAATGTTTTTGGAGGAGCTATACGTCATTTTAAAGAGCACATTCTAGGCTACAATTTGGTAAAAAACATGTCACAATTGCTGTCAAAGTAGCCGAGTTATGAGCTGTCAAACTTTTGAAAACCCAGGATCAACTCAGTTCAGATCTAATGTGGATTTTTAGTGAAATAACCCTATCAAGTCAGAATGTTTCTGGGGAAGCTATAGGTCGTTTTAAAGAGGACATTCTGAGCTACAAAATAATATAAAAAATTGTCACAATACTTGTCAAAATAACTGAGTAAGTAGCTGTCAAATTTTTGAAAACTTTGTCTCAACTTAGTACAGTTGAAGATATTCTTGGAATAATTCACTTAATATACAATATTTTTGGAGGAGCTATACGTCATTTTAAAGAGCACACTCTAGGCTACAATTTGGTAAAAAACATGTCACAATTGCTGTCAAAGTAGCCGAGTTACGAGCTGTCAAACTTTTGAAAACTTAATTATGTCTCAACTTAGTACAGTTGAAGATATTCTTGGAATAACCCACTTAATATATAATGTTTTTGGAGGAGCTATACGTCATTTTAAAGAGCAAGCCCTAGGCTATAATTTGGTAAAAAACCTGTCACAATACCTGTCAAAGTAGCCGAGTTATGAGCTGTCAAACGTTTGAAAACTTAGGTATGTCCTAACTTAGAACACTTGAAGATATTCTTGAAACAACCCACTTAGAAGACAATGTTTTTAGAGCAGCTATACGTCATTTTAAAGAGCACACTCTAGGCTACAATTTGGTGAAAAGCATGTCACAATTGCTGTCAAAGTGGCCGAGTTACGAGCTGTCAAACTTTTGAAAACCCAGGATCAATTCAGTTCAGATCTAATGTGGATTTTTAGTGAAATAACCCTATCAAGTCAGAATGTTTCTGGGGAAGCTATAGGTCGTTTTAAAGAGGACATTCTGAGCTACAAAATAATATAAAAAATTGTCACAATACCTGTCAAAATAGCTGAGTAAGTAACTGTCAAATTTTTGAAAACTTAATTATGTCTCAACTTAGTACACTTGAAGGTATTCTTGGAATAACCCACTTAATATACAATGTTTTTGGAGGAGCTATACGTCATTTTAAAGAGAAAACCCTAGGCTACAATTTGGTAAAAAACCTGTCACAATTGCTGTCAAAGTAGCCGAGTTACGAGCTGTCAAACTTTTGAAAACTTAATTATGTCTCAACTTAGTACAGTTGAAGATATTCTTGGAATAACCCACTTAATATACAATGTTTTTGGAGGAGCTATACGTCATTTTAAAGAGCAAACCCTAGGCTATAATTTGGTAAAAAACATGTCACAATTGCTGTCAAAGTAGCCGAGTTACGAGCTGGCAAACTTTTGAAAACCCAAGATCAACTCAGTTCAGATCTAATGTGGATTTTTAGTGAAATAACCCTATCAAGTCAGAATGTTTCTGGGGAAGCTATAGGTCGTTTTAAAGAGGACATTCTGAGCTACAAAATAATATAAAAAATTGTCACAATACTTGTCAAAATAACTGAGTAAGTAACTGTCAAATTTTTGAAAACTTAATTATGTCTCAACTTAGAATAGTTGAATATATACTTGGAATAATCCACTTAATATACAATGTTTTTGGAGGAGCTATACGTCATTTTAAAGAGCAAGCCCTAGGCTACAATTTGGTAAAAAACCTGTCACAATACCTGTCAAAGTAGCCGAGTTATGAGCTGTCAAACGTTTGAAAACTTAGGTATGTCCTAACTTAGAACACTTGAAGATATTCTTGAAACAACCCACTTAGAAGACAATGTTTTTAGAGCAGCTATACGTCATTTTAAAGAGCACATTCTAGGCTACAATTTGGTAAAAATCATGTCACAATTGCTGTCAAAGTGGCCGAGTTATGAGCTGTCAAACTTTTGAAAACTTAATTATGTCTCAACTTAGTACAGTTGAAGATATTCTTGGAATAACCCACTTAATATATAATGTTTTTGGAGGAGCTATACGTGATTTTAAAGAGCAAACCCTAGGCTATAATTTGGTAAAAAACCTGTCACAATACCTGTCAAAGTAGCCGAGTTACGAGCTGTCAAACTTTTGAAAACTTAGGTATGTCCTAACTTAGAACACTTGAAGATATTCTTGAAACAACCCACTTAGAAGACAATGTTTTTCGAGCAGCTATACGTCATTTTAAAGAGCACATTCGAGGCTACAATTTGGTAAAAAACATGTCACAATTGCTGTCAAAGTGGCCGAGTTACGAGCTGTCAAACTTTTGAAAACCTAGTATCAGTATCTCGCTAACAAAGCATTTTCGGACACAACTTTCTGCTTAAAATCCAACTCCCTATATATATTCAAAGTTTCTGTTAACTTCTACAGAGAATTGCACTGTAAAGCCCTGAAACTGAACAGTTTTAAATGGGACACCCTGTAGGTATTAGGTCTGTGTTACCTTTACAAACAATGGCGATACAGACCATTTTCCATCGTAGTAAAAACTAATATTTTATCTGCCCACGAACCACCCTGTATATGCAAAAGTAATTTTAAATTATCCGTCTCAATATTCTCTAAAACTGTTGACTCACCCTGTATAATGACCAATTTTGACTTTTTTCTGTCAGAGTGACATTTTTGACTTGGAACTGTCAGAAACACGCGTCGTTTCATAAAAAAAACTCTGTCAAACGCGTCGCGATGGAATCTTGAAAGTCACGTGACCACATTTAGTGTCAAAATGTTGAAACACAAAAAAATTTCTAAAGGTCACGTGATTGTTTTCAATTATCAAATTTACCTACAAAGGTCACGTGACTATTTCCAGTTTGTTTTTTTTTAATTTATGCGAAAATTTGAGTCAAACTCAACTTGTGTCTTTTCGATCCAATTTGAAGCCCTCTAGCGGTCAAACCGCCAAAATGGGTATTTGAAAACGTGATTTTAATATTTCTATGGATAGTTTTAAAAAAGAATTTTAATTATCCGATATGTCTGACATTGTTAAAAGTACACTACTTGGAAATGCTATTCCAGAAATAAACTGTACAAAGGAACGAAAGGATAATGGCATTGCGCTGAAAAGGACAGACAGACACTTTTCCTCTGCACCAAACAGATTTTCGTACATCTTGACATTGTTGCGTCTCTCTCGCAAAAACTTTATAATAACTTTGGAACGAAGTTTGCCGTTCCACTCGTACGGATCGCAATGTGCAAGTTTACGAGACTGCAACCTGTCCAAATAAATTGCCTTTTTTTGTCGAGCAGGCAACTCTGCTTTAAAAATAGTGTGCGATTGTCAAACTTATGTGAAATCAAACTACAAACATTGTTTTACCCTTCTAGTCCCAATGCAACCGACATTTCTATTTATATCTAGTATTGGCTGAGAATATCAATTCCGGATGCACAAAAGCGAACGGGATAGCGTCTTCGGATACGCTTTTGTTACTGGAAACTGCCAATGTCAGATGGTTTGAAAAAAAGTGATGGAAAAATAGAAGCGCAAATATGGCGTTTTCCTAAAATCTGCCCCATTTTGCCTCTCGTAAATCCGAAGGGGTAATTTGCAATTTAAATCGACTTTCGCGAACCTATTTTTAGAGGGGTTTTTGCATTTTTTCTCCCCCCCGAAACCGCACGATATGCAGCAATTTGACGGCGACGGAAATGGGGGCATTCCTCAATGAACCTCCAAAAACAACCGAGAAATTTACGTGCATCATCGTGTATAAGGAAATTCAAACAAAATTGGGATGACGTCAGATTGTCAAATGTTATTTTGATTATTTCAAAATTATTTTAGAGGTTATAGGGCAATGTTCTATATTCTTGGATGGTTTACGAGATTTGTAGAGACATTTAGCAATTTTTGGAAGTTTTCCAATAATATTTAGAAGACTATGCCATTTCCAACTGTTTTTCTCTCTGACTGTACTCAATTTGGTAGTGTTTTTTTAGGTTAATAGATAGGAAATTTAATGAGGATTCCAAAAATGTTCTTAAAACTATCATTTTCATACTACAAGTGGGTTTTACAGGCGATTTTGTCCTTGACTGTCCTTTCAAACTACGTTTCTAGCAGTTCAAATTTTGACACTGTTTTTCTAACTGACTATACTCGATTTTTTAGTGTTTTTTTAGACTATTGGATAGGAAATTTAATGAGGATTCCAAAAATGTGCTTAAAACTGTCATTTTCACACTACAAGTGGATTTTACAGGCGATTTTGTCCTTGACTGTCCTTTCAAACTGTGTTTCTAGCAGTTCAAATTTTGACACTGTTTTTCTAACTGACTATACTCGATTTTTTAGTGTTTTTTAGGTTAGTAGATAGGAAATTTAATGAGGATTCCAAAAATGTGCTTAAAACTGTCATTTTCACACTACAAGTGGATTTTACAGGCGATTTTGTCCTTGACTGTCCTTTCAAACTGTGTTTCTAGCAGTTCAAATTTTGACACTGTTCTTCTAACTGACTATACTCGATTTTTTAGTGTTTTTTTAGACTGTTAGATAGGAAATTTAATGAGGATTCCAAAAATGTGCTTAAAACTGTCATTTTCACACCACAAATGGGTTTTACAGGCGATTTTGTCCTTGACTGTCCTTTCAAACTGTGTTTCTGTTAGTTCAAACTTTGACACTGTTTTTCTCTCTGACTGTACTCAATTTGGTAGTGTTTTTTTAGGTTAGTAGATAGGAAATTTAATAAGGATTCCAAAAATGTGCTTAAAACTGTCATTTTCACACCACAAATAGGTTTTACAGGCGATTTTGTCCTTGACTGTCCTTTCAAACTGTGTTTCTAGCAGTTCAAATTTTGACACTGTTTTTCTAACTGACTATACTCGATTTTTTAGTGTTTTTTTAGACTATTGGATAGGAAATTTAATGAGGATTCCAAAAATGTGCTTAAACCTGTCATTTTCACACCACAAATGGGTTTTACAGGCGATTTTGTCCTTGACTGTCCTTTCAAACTGTGTTTCTGTTAGTTCAAACTTTGACACTGTTTTTCTCTCTGACTGTACTCAATTTGGTAGTGTTTTTTTAGGTTAGTAGATAGGAAATTTAATGAGGATTCCAAAAATGTGCTCAAAACTGTCATTTTCTCACTCCAAGTGAGTTTAACAGACGATTTTGTCGCTGACTGTGTTTTCAAACTTTGGCAGCACTTTTCTCCCTGACTGTACCGAATTTAGTGATATTTTTTTAGGCTATTGGATAGGAAATTTAATAAGGATTCCAAAAATGTGCTTATAACTGTCATTTTCACACCAAAAATGGGTTTTACAGGCGATTTTGTCCTTGACTGTCCTTTCAAACTGTGTTTCTAACAGTTCAAATTTTGACACTGTTTTTCTAACTGACTATACTCAATTTTTTAGTGTTTTTTTAGACTATTGGATAGGAAATTTAATGAGGATTCCAAAAATGTGCTTAAACCTGTCATTTTCACACCACAAATGGGTTTTACAGGCGATTTTGTCCTTGACTGTCCTTTCAAACTGTGTTTCTGTTAGTTCAAACTTTGACACTGTTTTTCTCTCTGACTGTACTCAATTTGGTAGTGTTTTTTTAGGTTAGTAGATAGGAAATTTAATGAGGATTCCAAAAATGTGCTTAAAACTGTCACTTTCTCACTCCAAGTGAGTTTAACAGACGATTTTGTCGCTGACTGTGTTTTCAAACTTTGGCAGCACTTTTCTCCCTGACTGTACCGAATTTAGTGATATTTTTTTTGGCTATTGGATAGGAAATTTAATAAGGATTCCAAAAATGTGCTTAAAACTGTCATTTTCACACCACAAATGGGTTTTACAGGCGATTTTGTCCTTGACTGTCCTTTCAAACTGTGTTTCTAGCAGTTCAAATTTTGACACTGTTTTTCTAACTGACTATACTCGATTTTTTAGTGTTTTTTTAGACTATTGGATAGGAAATTTAATGAGGATTCCAAAAATGTGCTTAAACCTGTCATTTTCACACCACAAATGAGTTTTACAGGCGATTTTGTCCTTGACTGTCCTTTCAAACTGTGTTTCTGTTAGTTCAAACTTTGACACTGTTTTTCTCTCTGACTGTACTCAATTTGGTAGTGTTTTTTTAGGTTAGTAGATAGGAAATTTAATGAGGATTCCAAAAATGTGCTTAAAACTGTCATTTTCACACCACAAATGGGTTTTACAGGCGATTAAACTTTGAAAAATGGTGAATTAAATTTGAACAGTTGTAAAAACTTAAATTGCAAAATACACGTCACGTGACGTTGAAAATGCAATTCTGCACGTTCGTGCAACACTGTAAAGGCCAGTTCACATCTGTCAAAATTAGTCACGTGACCTTTAAAATGTAGTTTAAAATTTAAAAAATTTAGTAAATTACATTTAGACTACTTTAGACAGTTGTACAAGCTGAAATTGCCAGAGACACATCACGTGACTTTGATTATGTCATTCTACAGCTTGCAACACTGGCAAACCCAACTGACACCTGTCAAAAACAGTCACGTGACTTGTAATGATGAAAATGTAATGTAAATGTTGATCATTTGGTAAATTAAACTTAGACAGTTGTAAAAGCTGAAATTGTAAAATACACGTTACGTATGACGTTAAAAATGCAATTCTGCACGTTCTTGCAACACTGTAAAGGCCAGTTGGCATCTGTCAAAATTAGTCACGTGACCTTTAAAATGTGGTTTAAAATTTAAAAATTTAAAATGAATGTCTCTTTTAAATTTACATTTACGAGAGACACATCACGTGACTTTGATTATGTCATTTTAGCACTTGCAACACTGACACCTGTCAAAAACAGTCACGTGACCTTAAAAATGTCGATCTACCCCTCGGTATTTTGTCAAAAAAAATCTGAACGTAATTTGAGAAGAACACTAGTCAACTCGACCCGATAGTCCACCTTCTGTATTCACAAAGTATTCTGTAAACTTAATTGCATTTTAGGAGTGAAAAATCAGTAGTTGTCTAAATGTTTTTTGACATTTCAGCTGAAAGAATACAAAATAAGGTTAATTTGCATTTTACGACGTTGCCAAAATGTTGTTAATATTGTCACAAAGTGGTATCAAACCGAAAGTTTGATTTTCAGCAAAAAGTGTAGTTTTTGAAGCCTGACAAATCAGTGTGAAATCTGTAACATTGAAACAGCTGACAACAAACGAATCCTTTCTATTTGAACAAAGAAACAATGGGTCGAATAAGTGGCAACACGGCCATTAGCCAAGTCATTGTTTGATTATACACAGCGTGACACCCACACAAATTTCATTGCCACAGTGGAACTAAACGAGTTGGTGTGACGACATCCTTATCTCGTTTAAAAGTGGATTTTCCATAATTTCCATACAAATTGTGATCAGGATGAGAAACTTAAATTACTAAGTGCAATGGCGGCCTACTATACGCTTCAAAAACATTCACAGTAATAAGACTCCCTTAATAAAGCAAATTTATTAGGCCCCCGGAGCCTGGATGCTGGGGAATTGCTACACCAGAAGGTCGCATTTAGTTAATGTATAAATGTGCGGCAATAAACAGTGTCGTTTTCCGCTATTAAAGGAAAAATATGTGGTTTCTTGTGTTGCGGCTTGCCTGCCTCCATTTTGGACGGGGAGCGACTTAATAAACACAAATAGCCAGGAGAGGGGTAGAAAACCATTTTTCACAAGCGGGAAAATCCCCAAATTACCCATTTCCACACTACAACAAGGATGTTTTAGTTTGCCAGTTAAAAGTCCAACAAAAAGGTTTTCAAACGAATGAATGTGGACAGCATCTACTTTACGTTACCTCTCTAGGAAAAGTAGACGTCACAACGGCAACGCTGATTTGTTTGACAATATGTACGTCAGTGTGACAGAACGAGCAACGTTGCCGGCCCAGAAATTTCGTACAAAACAAAGACAAGACGATTAATCTGCAAACACTTAAAGACGAAGAAAGAGAACGTCAATTCTAACGGGAAGTAATTACAAAACCTTAAGAGGTCTTTTTCCAGAGATAGACAGCTCATCAATCATTCCTTCGAGGACATCGACTAATGAGTCATGTACTGGATGGTAAATGGAGTGCGTTTTCATCATTAAAAGCGCCGCATTACTTTAATTAGGTTTGGCCTGGACTGGAATTCCCCTTTGAAAACATTGTCGGTGTTGCCATAATCTAATCTTTAGTACCGCGGGCAGTACCATGAAAAAAACGGCACTTAAGGCCGGTTGTTGACTTTGCTAATCTGTACAAACAAGTCAGGCTAGTACCGCGGTACTTTTCTTTAACGGGGCCGATGATGGATTGATCTGAACTAGTTAAAGTTTGACTCTCACTTGAAATCAAAAACTGTTGAATTGAATTTTGAAAATTTACATTATTTGGCAACATTGGTTGTCACAAATTTGTTTATATACTGTCATTATTAGAGTCCGGACAACTGTCAAACAGTTAAAAACCAAGTCTGGTCTCAAATTATTTTAAGCTTGCAGACCCTTGCAGATTCTAGCGCAGACTGTGTAAAGTTTGACAGTTTTGACGTTTGTGCTGTCACGTTATACTAGAAGACCATTTACTTAAACAGTCACGTGACAACTGTCAAAATAACCTTGAAACAGTTAGAAACCACGCGTCTCGTCTCAAACGCTATAAGTAACTGTGACACTTGGAGATTCTAGCTCAGACTAGACTATATTTCAATGACAAAGTATGGACTTTTATACGTCAATGGATAGCCAATGAAATGGGCTTCCCAGCAACATGCAACATTGGCTGATCAGTTAAATGGTTAGGCCTCTAGAGGGATTCAAAGTTAACCAAACTTTTCTAGCCAATTTGAATGCACTGTTTTGTTTAAACCTGAACAACTGTCTTATTTCAATGACAAAGTATGGACTTTTATACGTCAATGGATAGCCAATGAAATGGGCTTTTCAGCAACATGCAACATTGGCTGATCAGTTAAATGGTTTGGCCTCTAGAAGGATTCAAAGTTAACCAAACTTTTCTAGCCAATTTGTATGCACTGTTTTGTTTAAACCTGAACAACTGTCTTATTTCAATGACAAAGTATGGACTTTTATACGTCAATGGATAGCCAATGAAATGGGCTTTTCAGCAACATGCAACATTGGCTGATCAGTTAAATGGTTTGGCCTCTAGAGGGATTCAAAGTTAACCAAACTTTTCTAGCCAATTTGTATGCACTGTTTTACTTAAACCTGAACAACTGTCTTATTTCAATGACAAAGTATGGACTTTTATACGTCAATGGATAGCCAATGAAATGGGCTTTTCAGCAACATGCAACATTGGCTGATCAGTTAAATGGTTTGGCCTCTAGAGGGATTCAAAGTTAACCAAACTTTTCTAGCCAATTTGTATGCACTGTTTTGTTTAAACCTGAACAACTGTCTTATTTCAATGACAAAGTATGGACTTTTATACGTCAATGGATAGCCAATGAAATGGGCTTCCCAGCAACATGCAACATTGGCTGATCAGTTAAATGGTTTGGCCTCTAGAGGGATTCAAAGTTAACCAAACTTTTCTAGCCAATTTGAATGCACTGTTTTACTTAAACCTGAACAACTGTCTTATTTCAATGACAAAGTATGGACTTTTATACGTCAATGGATAGCCAATGAAATGGGCTTCCCAGCAATATGCAACATTGGTTGATCAGTTAAATGGTTAGGCCTCTAGAGGGATTCAAAGTTAACCAAACTTTTCTAGCCAATTTGAATGCACTGTTTTACTTAAACCTGAATAACTGTCTTATTTCAATAACAAAGTATGGACTGTTATACGTTAAGAAAATACAAAGTAAAGCTTGACAGTTTTGACGTTTGTGCTGTCACGTTATACTAGAACACCATTTACTCAAAACAGTCACGTGACAACTGTCAAAATAACCGTGTGAAACAGTTAGAAACCACGCGTCTCGTCTCAAACGCTATAAGTAACTGTGACACTGGGAGATTCTAGCTCAGACTGAGCAGAGTTTGACGTTTATGACAACTGTGATGTTATACACTAGAATACCGCTTACTTAGACAGACAACTGTCAAAATAATTGTCAAATCTCAGATACCGTTAGAAAACTATTCTAATCGGTGCTTCTAGCAGATCTAGCTGAAACTGAGCACACTGTGACATTTTTGACAGCTGTCACAATTAAATTGAAAATTTGAGGATTGACAGTCGTACGTCAAATTTGTCGTTTCTATTAGTGAGTAACAGGCTCACAGCCTGCTTGCTCTTTTCAGGACTGTATTTTCGCTCTATTTTTTGTAAAATTTCAAATATTTTTTCTCCCGCTAATGAGAAATTTTGTTATTAGTGGCAACACTGGTTGTTTTCTAAGTCATCAATAAAATGTACTTAAAAACGGTTGTTGACGTTGCCAATCTTTAATAAGCAAAGATGACGGTACTTTCCTTAACGATCTATGATAGGAATCCAATTATTTTTGATTAGATAAAGTGGGCGTATTAATAGAGTTTTAAATGGTGAATGGATTATAAAAGCATAACTTGACGTGGTGTCCAACACACGTAAACAACAACCTGTTGGGTTAGAAATTACCTTCGAGTTCAACAATTTTTCCTGCCTTCTTCAAAGCTTTGACGGCTTCGTCGTGAGTGGCCTCCCGAAGATCTTCCCCGTTGACAGACAGAATAGCGTCCCCCACGTACAACTGTTCGGTCTGATCGGCCGCCATCCCCTTGAAAATTTTACTGATCAAGATGGGCATCTTGTTCTCCCTGCCCCCCTTGATGGAGATGCCCAATCCGTTGTTCTCAGACTTGATCACCCGCACCAGTCTCTTTTGATTGGCCACCGAATCGGGCACGTCGGGAGTCTCGCACAAACCACCAGGAGTCTCAATGTTATTGTTCAATGTCCCGTTCAGGGTGGTCGTGTTCTCGTAGGACTCGTCCAGGGTGATGCACAAAAAGTCGTCTTCGAGGGTGACGAACACCCGGTACCACTGGCCGCGCACGTGCGTTTCCAACACGCCGCTACGGCCATAGTAACCCGGTGACGTTACACCGTCCACCATGCTGTCTAAACCGCTCATTTTCTTCTATCACATCGTTTTCCCCAGAGGTGCGTGACAAACCGTGTGGTACCGACGTTAAACGCACCTTTTGCACCGTACTGACGACGGGTACTCGCGTGTCGACCTGGTGGGTAACATCGTCAGACTGATGGACGACGACATGGTGCCCCAGGTCTCGGTTACGACGATGGGCTTTCACTGAATCAAAGCGCGTTTTGGGGGGCCCTTGCATCCGTCTGATACTTCGGCGCGTCAGGACCCTTGCGTTGTCATGGTGACGCGCGTCCCTTGGGGGTCGCAGCCGGGTTTCGATTTTTTTCAGCCCTACTCGCGCCATCTTCAGACTGATTCATGCACTCCACATTTCTATCCACTATAGATGTCTGCCCATTTCGTTTTTTTAAAACATTAATACATAATATACAGAGAGGATAAAATCATGAATATAAAGTTATTCTATTTGAAATTTATTTCTTAAAACATTTCATATTAAATGGTAAATATCTCGGAAACGTCTTAATTAAACGAAAATGTCTAGAATTTGTCGTAGAATCCAAAAAAGAAACACTATTTTGATAATATTTTAGATGAACTACCAAATTTTCAGACAGTAGACCACCCTGTATACTCTAATTTTCAGGCAGTGACGTAATAATTGTCGTTCTTTGTCTATTAGTTGTGAACTGAGCAAGACGGAAATTTGACGTTCTTAACCAATCGTTAAAGCTCGGGAAAATTCGGCGTTGGCGCTGCCGGCAACATTTTGGTAATTTGACAGTTTCTTCAAACTTTTCCCGTTGCAACTTAAATTTCTCGATTTTATGTTATTATTTTGTGTTAGTTGTATTAGTGCTTATCATATTTTGATGTTTTCGGTAACCGAAAATGTCTAAACAATACAGTGAGGGCGAACAGCGGTTGTAAGATGTTTCATGTGATATACAAAGAATTGCCGCTTACCTTACTTTGCAGGTTTACTGTAATCAAGAAAAATAACACACACAGTCCAAAATCACTACCAACACTAGCCTGCACAATTAAAGTAAAAAAGTAACGACACTACCGATTTAATTTTTGGGAAAGTTTTTATATTTTGCTTTTTCCCAAGCTTAACCGCACTCTTGCGAGGCTTGTCAACAACTGACGCACTGTCAATGTCAATTGTCAACCAATATGTTTCTGTCCTTTGCTAACCTGATGCCATGTTGCCGAAATGTCGTCTGTCTTAACGAAAACCAAACTTTTTCAATCACCGGGAATGTGGAAGGCTCAAAACGCAGAAAGTACGTATTTAGGTTAGGCATTCAATGAGAAAACAAACCTAGAGAGTTTACGTGCAAGACCCTGTATAATCTATATCAATCACGGTTGCCAAATTATCAAACCAAAACACACTCTGTATGTATGGAAATTGCATAACAATCATCAACCACTCTGTTTATGTCACTTTCTGATTCTTTTTGGAGTGTAATCTCAAAAAGTCAGTGGCGTACCACCCGCACCATTTTGATGGGATTTCGTAAGTAATACGCTACTGATAAGTTTTCTGATTTTTTCAAAACATGTTGCCTAACAACAAAAACAACATTATTTGCGTATATTACAGAGCTGTTATACACAGAGAGATCCGTCACTATATCATATTATATTAAACTCTTGCATCACTCTCTTGGGGGTATTATTGCTATCTCGCCTAAACCTTATAAACATGATTTGCGAAATAAATTTTTGTATTTTGTTGATAATAATTATTGTTTTAAGTAAACAATTGCGCATCACGGGCTGTGCAAAGTTTTTGTCCTTGCGGTTACGTAACTGTGAGTTTTTTGTCACAGTGGCGTTTCGTAACTGTACTAACAGAAAATTACATTTCTTGAGGTCAAATTCGCTTTAAAAAAATATTCAACCCTGATTGGATAATAAGACGCCACTGACTTATCGCGAGATTGTTTTTCTATTAAACTTTTACTAACCCACTGGGAATATAAAAGCGTGAAATTCTTTTCGATCTGGTGCAGTTTGTTTTCCACCACATTTTCGTAATTAGTTCGCTGTTGTCATGGCCACCACCAAGATGAACGGGTACCACACTGTATCTTTGACCAATGGAAAATCGAATGGCTATACCAATCACGTTCAGCAACTTAAAAACGATCCTGATCTAGAACAGAGGTAGGATTGTCTTTTATAAGACACACTGTATATTAAATTAAGTTTTTTTTTTTTTGATTCTTGACGTATTGTAGACCAATCAATATCACACTGTATTTCAACTGTTTTTTTGTCATCTAAATCTAATAGTCTAGATAATCTAACAGAATTGTAAGATAACTCATTAAAACAATTTACAACTTTCAATTTTAAGTATAAATAACTAAAGTTGTAGCAAATTTTATCCTCTACAAGATTGTGTTAAGGTGATTTTGCTTTTAATGGCCTCCTTAAAGAGTTACAACGCAAAAAGTGACTTGGTGCACCAAACTCCATTAATCCATTGCGACTGAGCGTAGCTCCATTATTTGTTGAGTTACAAAAAAGTGTAAAAAACAAAAGTTGTAGCAAATTTCACTACAAGACTCTATTAAAGTATTTTAGCAAAAATGTTGTAATCTATTGTCTGTCTGGTTACGGTTCATTCACCATCTGTCAAGAACTAAGTTCCTTGGGAGCTTTTAGCCCCAAAACGCATTTCCATTACAATTAAAGAATTGTTATCCATAATCCATTATTTGTGAAGCTACAAAAAAGTGAAAATAACAAAAGTTGTAGCAAACTTCACTACAAGACTGTATTAAAGTATTTTTGCAAAAATGTTGTAATCTATTGTTTGTCTGGTTACGGTTCATTCACCATCTATCAAGAACTAAGTTCCTTGGGAGCTTTTAGCCCCAAAACGCATTTCCATTACAATTAAAGAATTGTTATCCATTATCCATTATTTGTGGAGCTACAAAAAAGTGTAAGTAACAAAAGTTGTAACAAATTTCACTACAAGAAGTATTTTTGCAAAAATGTTCTAATCTATTGTCTGTCTGGTAAAGGTTCATTCACCATCTCTCAAGAACTAAGTTCGTTGAGACCTTTTAGCCCGAAAACGCATTTCCATTACAATTAAAGAATTGTTAACCATTATCCATTATTTGTGGAGCTACAAAAAAGTGTAAATAACAAAAATTGTAGCAAATTTCACTACAAAAAGTATTTTTTGCAAAAATGTTCTAATCTATTTTCTGTCTGGTAAAGGTTCATTCACCATCTGTCAAGAACTAAGTTCGTTGGGAGCTTTTAGCCCGAAAACGCATTTCCATTACAATTAAAGAATTGTTGCTATGCGTGGGTAATAACCGTTAGGGAGTTTAAAAACTACGACGCCTCTGAACAACATTAAAGTCATTTTACATTTTTCTTACATCAAAACCGGCTAATTGAATAATCAATCAATTAAAATAGGTTTTAATTACAAACACACTGAATATATTATACAGATACACGTACGAGTCACTGCTTGAAACCGTCGAGTACCTGAAAGTGCGGGTACCGTTCGAACCGGAAGTAGGCATTATTTGCGGTTCCGGTTTAGGTGAGTCAAATTAAGCAGAGAAATGCATAAAAAATGGTGTTTTTAGAAATCGACCCTTTTACAGGTTCCTTGGCGGAATGTCTGGTGGACCCTATTGAAATTCCCTACTCCACCATTCCCCACTTTCCTCAAAGTACGGTGAAAGGTCACGTGGGGTCTTTAGTGTTCGGCCACCTGTCAGGACTACCAACTGTATGTATGAAAGGACGGTTCCACTACTACGAAGGATACCCACTATGGAAATGTTGTATGCCCATTCGGGTGATGAAACTTTTAGGTTGGTGCTGTCGTTGTTGTTTTGTTACTTCCATATAAGCAATTTCAAATCATTTAGGAGTCACTCACTTATTCGTGACCAATGCAGCCGGAGGCCTAAACCCCAAATACAAAGTGGGTGATATAATGTTCGTAAAGGACCATATCAACATAATGGGCTTCGCAGGCAACAACCCTTTGCAAGGTCCCAACGATGAACGGTTCGGACCCAGGTTCCCCCCGATGAACCAGGCCTACAATCGCGACATCATCGCCTTGGCCAAGAAAGTCGCGCAAGAAATCGGCCTGGGGGATAAAATCCACGAAGGCGTTTACACCTGCATCGGCGGACCAAACTTTGAAACGGTCGCCGAGTTAAACATGCTCAAAATGCTTGGTAACTTTCTGGTAATCTCATCAGGTCTATTTTTGAAACCATCATCTTCAGGGGCTGACGCGGTGGGAATGTCCACGGTGCACGAGGTCGTCACAGCAAACCATTGCGATATGCAGGTGTTTGCTTTCAGTTTGATCACCAACGAGTGCGTGGTTCAGTACGAGGCTAAAACTGAACCGAGCCACGAAGAAGTCATCGACGTGGGGAAACAACGGGAAGGACTCCTGAAGCAGCTGGTCACTGAGCTTCTGAAGCAGGTGTTTCAAACGGGAATCACTAATATTAATGGCAAAAAGAAATAATAAGAACAATATTTGTCTCATTAACTCTAAGTGTATCTCTATAAGTTGTATTACACATATTTTAGGATTTTTAAAAATGGTATTATGTATTAAATAATATTTATTAAAGGCATATATTTTTTATGTATTTTACGAGTTTTTTTCTACCAAAATTGTTTGAAAATAGTGTTTTATATCTTGGAAAGTGCACTTTTTTGTTCAATCTTAAATAACTTATATAAATCTTTATTTAGTCTTTCAAAGTTTAATTTACGACTCAAATCGATTTTCAATGCCATTTATCATAATCAATAAAATGAATTCCTCATTTCATTCAAGACTGTATTAAAGTATTCAAGTATTCAAGACTGTATTAAGGTTGATTCACCATTTGTCAAGAACTAGTTCCTTGGGAGCTTTTAGCCCCAAAACGCATTTCCATTACAAATAAAGAATTGTTATTCATTATCCATTATTTGTGGAGCTACAAAAAAGTGTAAATAACCAAAATTGTAGCAAATTTAACTACAAGACTGTATTAAAGTATTTTTGTAAAAATGTTGTAATCTATTGTCTGTCTGGTTAAGGTTGATTCACCATTTGTCAAGAACTAAGTTCCTTGGGAGCTTTTAGCCCCAAAACGCATTTCCATTGCAATTAAAGAATTGTTACCAATTATCCATAATCCATTATTTGTGGAGCTACAAAAAAGTGTAAATAACAAAAATTGTAGCAAATTTCACTACAGGACTGTATTAAAGTATTTTTTCAAAAATGTTGTACTCTATTGTCTGTCTGGTTAAGGTTGATTCACCATTTGTCAAGAACTAAGTTCCTTGGGAGCTTTTAGCCCCAAAACGCATTTCCATTGCAATTAAAGAATTGTTACCAATTATCCATAATCCATTATTTGTGGAGCTACAAAAAAGTGTAAATAACAAAAATTGTAGCAAATTTCACTACAGGACTGTATTAAAGTATTTTTTCAAAAATGTTGTACTCTATTGTCTGTCTGGTTAAGGTTGATTCACCATTTGTCAAGAACTAAGTTCCTTGGGAGCTTTTAGCCCCAAAACGCATTTCCATTGCAATTAAAGAATTGTTACCAATTATCCATAATCCATTATTTGTGGAGCTACAAAAAAGTGTAAATAACAAAAATTGTAGCAAATTTCACTACAGGACTGTATTAAAGTATTTTTTCAAAAATGTTGTACTCTATTGTCTGTCTGGTTAAGGTTGATTCACCATTTGTCAAGAACTAAGTTCCTTGGGAGCTTAGCGAGTTTTTTTCTACCAAAATTGTTTGAAAATAGTGTTTTATAACCTTTAATTTACGACTCAAATCGATTTTCAATGTCATTTATCACAATCAATAAAATGAATTCCTCATTTTGCTACCGCAAAACAACTGAAGCGATAAGTTGCACAATATCAGCGACGTAAAAAATGTTTATTGATCCAAACAGTCAAGGGCAAAACGATTTTCCCAGACTTCCTCTTAATTTCAATGTAAAAACAGAGATAAATCAAGTGACTACACCCTGTATATACAGCTTAATTTAGAAGACAAGACATTTTCCGCTCAGTAAGCTCACAAAACCAATTAACTAGCATTATATATGATTAGGGTACTGTAACACACGACTCTAACGCAACTAATTGCACAAATTTCTACTACAATTCCAGTGTCTAAAACTAAACCAGCAATGAACAAACTGTGCCTTATTCTAGTTATTCTTAAAGAGTGCATTGCTGTGGGCAATGTATGTTTGGACGTCAACGATATCCTGTCAACCAACTGGATGCCTGGTACTCTTTTGGAAAAAATTGCTAGCGACGACGTCATTGCCAGCGATAACAAAACGGAAATTCTGGACGGGAGCATTAGCAACGCCCTACAAACGATGAACTTTCACAGGTCCATGATGAATCAGTTTATGTGTAGAAGTTACGTGGCCAATCAAATCGCTACGGAAATCACCAAAAAAACCACATTCAAGCGTAGGATAGGGGAAGACACAGAGGGTGTTCGCAATCAGTTGATGTCTGATGAAGGCTCGGCTAGTTACGAAACTTGGTTGCGCAAGTAAGTTTGTTTTTGGTTTTTCCATTTTTGTGTAAAGATGGAATGTTAATTAGAAGCGCCACTTTGGAAGACATTTTAAAGCATCTGAACCAACCGGAAGATCGAGCAGACCAGGACAAAATAAAAACCAAAGCAGATCAAGATTACCAAGGTATTCCAGATTATATGAACGAGGGTTTACCACAACTGTACGAACCACATCCCACCTCGTACAGTTTGGAGAAGGGTAAAGAAGGGAAGCTTGCTGATGTTTTCGAAATTGCCTTGACTGCTTTGGCCTACCTATCATTCGGGATGTTTCTCATACATTTAATTATGAGTATCTCGGCCATGGTAAGTTTAAATAAAACATCACTAATAAACTCTCATTTGAGTGATGGTTTTCAGAGCAACCCACCAACTACCACGTTAAGTTCAAGGATTGTAAACATGGCTTTACATAATGGTATTATAATAATAATATCACACCTCTGCCCCTCGTAATAAACTCTATATTCTAGTAGATTCCTATGAGTCTGACGAGTCCTTCAGTGGATCTTCTGGTGAAGATTACTCATCCAAGTAACCAAAATACCAAAATACGCAAGACATAAAACTAATAATATATTGTAGGTCAGAAGATGCGGAATCCACAAGATCTAACACCACAGAAGACTTATCCAGGGTGGTACTAGCCATATTGGACGCAGCAATCAGAGCTGTAGACCACAAAGGTAGAAAATGTCTTCAGAACGTGTTGTGTAGCATCAGCAGGCTGTCCATAAGGAGTTTTCAAGGAAAAACCAAATTGTTCTTAGGATTCCTCAGGTAATTTATCATAAAAGACTTAACTTAGGGTGTGATGTGTGGATTATTGGTTGTAGTTTTGGAGCAAGCTGGTTGTCCAATTTGTTTTCCAACGGGACTGTTACAAGGAAAGATGGATTACACGCCAGTATTCTAGGTTTTGGACAGGCAAACTGCGATAACGTATTTGTATGCAATTATTCGACCGAACATTAGAAAATAATGCTCAATTAGGGTAATAGCAGAAGGTTTGAGAGTTTAGTTACTGAAAAAACTAATAAAATTACCTATACAGTAAGCACATCTGTGGTACGTTCTTTTGAGGTAAATGAGTGCGCTAGAGTCTTTAGATCGGTCATTTTAGTAGAAAACTAGAAAATTTGTTTTAAAATGTTTTTCAGTAGACAGAAGTGGGGTTAGAGACACTGTAAATAAAAAAAATTTTTAGGTTGAGGTTAAGTTGTCTTTGCTTTCGCGTGCGTCACGTGACGTGCGTTGCAATTTATACGTTACACTCACGTGACCTAATAGTAGTAGAATTGAAATTTGACATATTTTGGCGTCCCTTTTAATTTTAGAAAATCAAAATTGATTTTAAATTGTATCATAGTTTTTTTAAAAGTATTTACTGTTTTGGTTAGTGTAGCTCGTTCAGGTAAGTGTACCTACACTATTCTAACATAAAATAAAGTAATTTGTGTAAAAATTTATTCCAAATCTTAAAAACCATTATTATATTGCATAAAACAATAATAGAACAAATTAACTGTAATCCATACGAGACATTTCTTCTAAATAAATCTTATTCTGCACAAAATTTCCCACAGCATTCAACTGTCTTTCCCAATCATAATAAAACCACTCATCAAAACTTTGCACGCTATTAAAAGACACTCCGTTTTGCCACAAATTATCGCTGCAATGCTGGAAATATTTGCCGTACTGTTGCCTGTAATCCCGTAAATGATCCACATCCATGTGACTCGAAGCTTTACTGGTACTTTGAGGATTCTTCCTGGGCTTTAAAACCTCTTTACCCGGCTCAACAGGCACCCATTCCATCACTTTAGCGTTGTCCGAATCGTAGTTTAATTGCACGTCCTTTTCCAACTCAAAATCGTAGTCTTCATCGTAAGTTTCTTCCTCTTGATGCAGATAATTCTTGGATAATTTGGGTTTTTCATCCACAGGAATCAGGTCCTGCCACCTGGGGGCTTGAGGTTGAATTTGCGATCGGTAAGCCAAAAGAAAAATGTTCTCTAAAGTGCTAGGACAGTTTTCTGGAGATTTTAGTGTTGAAAGGTACCGGGAAATGTCTTTAAAATTTTCCTCGCCACCTTCAACGTCACTAAACACTTTAGCCACGCTGTATAATGCTTTATTTTTGCAGAATATTTGTTCTTTACTCTGATGAGGTTCTGGTGCTGTAACACCA
This sequence comes from Ips typographus, assembly GCF_016097725.1. Classification (NCBI taxonomy): domain Eukaryota; kingdom Metazoa; phylum Arthropoda; class Insecta; order Coleoptera; family Curculionidae; genus Ips; species Ips typographus. Next base: position 5,900,672 of record NC_138431.1, read on the forward strand.
TCTTCGGCTAGTTTTCTGAGCAAGGTTGTACCTTCGTTAGGATCTTCTGGAAGATCAAAGTCACCTGATGCCAGCTGACTGAGAAGTGAGTCTTCAAAAACTTGTTTTGGCTGTTTCTTTTTACTTAATTTTTTCTGTTGTTTTCCCTCTGTATGCTCAGCCAGTTGGGTTCGCACTTGTTTTACCTCCTCACTGTAATTATCATCCAGTATCGCAGACAAATAGTCTGAAGTAGAATTAAACTGGTACTGATCATCTAAAAGTGGGATTGTCATGGTGACACCCCCAATACACCCTAAAATGGTTTGCAACTGAGTGGTTTCCTGACCGGTAAATGCCAAATTCAGGCAGAAACCACTAGAACCAAACCGTCCGGCACGACCCATTCTGTGTAAATACGTGCTAGCTTTGCTGGGAATGTCATAATTCACCACCAAGTCCACGTTAGCAATGTCTATTCCGCGCGCAACTAAATCAGTGGTAACCAGAATCCTACACTTAAAATCCTTCAATTCTGACAGGGAATTGAGACGTTGGGTTTGGTTTTGGGCGGCCGACATTAAAACCGAGTTCCACCCGTTGCGATTTAAAAAATTACAAACACTTTCCGCCCTACTCTGATAGTTTGAAAATACCAAACATTGTACAAAGGACACTGAAGTGACAACTTTAAGCAACTCCTCGTTTTTCAGTTTGATCTGCAAAGCGACATTTGATGGAGTAGGCAACATTCGAACAAACTGTTTAAGACCAAGCAATAAAGGAGTATCCAGCTCTACAGACACTAAAACTGGACTATGCAAGTAGTGTTCTAGAGTTTCTTTGACTTTATCTGAATAAGTGGCACTGCACATAATAATTTGCTTACGACTCGGTAGAGCATTGTAGATTTCATTGATATCATCTTGGAAGCTGTCTTCAGTGAGTTTGTCAGCTTCATCAAGAATGAAAACTTTCACTGAACCAGTATTCAGGTTACCATCCTGTATCAGCTGTTTAATTCTTCCTGGGGTACCTACTGCTATATGGCAAGACTTGCATTTTGTTCTATCCACGTCTAGAGGTAGTCCTCCAATAAAACACTCCACTGTCAGTCCTAGTAACACTTGGAAGTCAAGCTAGTTTGTAAAATAACCTCAAGTAACTTACCTTCAAGAAACTGTCCAATACTCCTTAAAACCTCTTGAATTTGAACGGCAATTTCACGCGTTGGAGCTATTATCAGTCCTTGCGGGCCTGGTTTATTCACTTTGATTGATTCCAAGCATATAACAGCAAAAACTAAAGTTTTTCCAGTGCCTGACTTGGATTTGACGATAAGATCTGCACAAAACCGCTAAACTGTTTGCAATGTTGTTTGTAAGATGTTGCCAACTTACCGAAACCGCACCGTCCCACTGGTAAAGCCTTCACTTGGATAGGGGAGGCACTTTCAAACCCCGAAGCCTCCAAACCTTTGAGGATGTTCGCAGGCAAAACCATAGAACTGAACGAGACTTGATGGGTGGTAAGCACATCTGCGGTGCGTTCTTTCGAGGTAAATGAGTGCGCTAGAGTCTTTAGATCAGTCATTTTAGTAGAAAATTTGTTTTAAAATGTTTTTTAGTAGTAGACAGAAGTGGGGTTAGAGAAACTGTAAATAAACACAATGTTTTAGGTTGAGGTTAAGTTGTCTTTTCTTTTGCGTGCGTCACGTGACGTGCGTTGCAATTTATACATTACACTCACGTGACTTTATACTAGTAGAATAATATCATTGAAATTTGACATATTTTGGCGTCGGTTTTAATTTTAGAAAATTGTTTTTAAATTAAACTGTTTTATAGTTTTTTTTAAGTGTTTACTGTTTCGGTTAGTGTAGCACGTTCAGGTAAGTGTACCTACACTATTCTAACATAAAATACTAAGTAATTTGTGTAAACATTTATTCAAAATCTTAAAAACCAAAGTTTTTGATCCACTTTAGTCCAGTTAAGTGTCGTGAACGAGACTTGATGGGTGGTAAGCACATCTGCTAGAGTCTTTTTTAATAAGTCATTTTAGTAGAAAATTTGTTTTAAAACCATCTTTTTAAAACAATGAATGTTTTTCAGTAGACAGAAGTGGGGTTAGGAAAACTGTAAATAAACAAAATGTTACAGGTTGAGGTTAAGTTGTCTTTTCCTTTGCGTGCGTCACGTGACGTGCATTGCAATTTATACATTACACTCACGTGACTTAATACTAGTAGAATAATATCATTAAAATTTGACATATTTTGGCGTCGGTTTTAATTTTAGAAAATCAAAATTGTTTTATAGTTTTTAAGTATATACTGTTTTGGTTAGTGTAGTACGTTCAGGTAAGTGTACCTCCACTATTCTAACATAAAATACTAAGTAATTTTAGTGAAAATTTATTCAAAATCTTAAAAACCAAAGTTCTTGATCCACTTTAGTCCAGTTAAAGTGTCGCCCACTGGGCTGTACTCTAAACCAATCCAGTCTTCATAACCAATTTGCTTTAAAACATCAAACACATATTTGTAATTGATTTCTCCTTGACTGTCTGGCTCTCCCCTGTTAGGTGCTTGAGCCACTTGCACATGTCCTATGTAAGGTTTTAGGCCCTCAATGGTATGTGTGATATCCCCTTTGATTAGTTGTAAATGGAAAACATCTAGCAGCAATTTCAAATTTGGACTATTCACAGCTTGTATAACCTGAATTGCTTTTTCATAATTGTTCATATAATATTTAGGAATTGAGTAAGGGTTAATAGGTTCGATCACTCCAACAATGTTCTCTTGCTCCAACACTTTGGATGCGTACTTTAAGTTCTCCAGGTAGACTTTATCATGCTCTGGTGTAACTTAGCCATAATGTGTATTTTTCGAGCACCCAATCCTTTAGCATACTCAATTGTCGTGTGTAAATTGGCACGAAACTGGCTTTCTTCACCTGGTATAGCAGCGTGACCTAGTTCACCCTTGGTGACATCTCCCGTGAGGATGTTAACCAGCACCTGCTGGACTCCTGAACTGTTTTTCGCGTTCACCACCTCCTCTTTGGTGAAACCGTAGGGAAATCCACTTTCGACCGCTTTGAATCCAGCTTGTTGGGCTGCGGTATAACGTTCTAAAAACGGTTTTTCTTTGAACAGAAAGGACAGATTTGCGGTGAATTTCGACATGTTTGATGAAGCACTGTATAACCTAAAAGATTGCTTGAGATGATGAATTGTAGTGATAAGAATAAAACCTACCGAATTGTCAAGCTTAGTAAACAAATCTGAGTGTGTTTAATTAAAATCATATTAATAATTGTGAATGTCTTCCACCAAATTGAAATCAGCTGTTTTGTTTGACACTTTGTTTAAGCCACCAAGATGCCCAGATTTAAGTAATATTGATTTTCTTTTCAAGGGTGAAATAAGCCACTAAAATTCATAGAATCAACTTTGTATTTATTTATATAACAATTGGGCAGTAACTAATAAATAAAACGTTCTCTACACGAACTAGACTTGGAACATAAAAATTAAGCGACAAACGTCTAAGACACGCTTGTAATTCACTTGGGTGAGTTTCGTCAGTGTTTTAGGCCTCGTCAGTTACAACAATTAAAAATAATCACATTAACAGGCCTAAACTCCGTAATTTTTGATTGTATCACCTGTCTTTTGAATTTGTAGCGTGTCCGTGAAGAATGCCTTTGAATTTTTGGTAAAATTGGTTGTATTAAAGAAAATACTTAGAAACCACAACCGTCAACAATTCCTTTATAACAAAAATAAAGTGTAAATGAAAACTTAGTCGTATTTACAGTGCGTGCTAGCGCCAAGCTGATTGGTCGACACGCAGGTATCAGTCATGTGAGTGGCCAATCAGCGAAGCAATCAGTGTACAAATAGTAAAACGTTTCCTTCTAGTTTCGTGTCACAATATATTCTAGCGTTATTGCTGTCGTTTTAGTGTTATTATATATAGTCGCTCACTCTGTATATTGCGTCCTTTAACATATATTTATAAACCACCCTGAGTGCAACCAAAGAAAGCTTAACAAGCTTCGCGATCAACAAATACATAACAAAAACCCATCGCACGCTAGAACTGGTCTGGCGTTTAACGGATTAATTTTTAAAATTGACATTTTTTGAGGATCTGCGCAGTCCTTTTCGGTCGTCACTTTCAGGCACTGCTACGTTGTCGGTCTAGTCCGATCGTTTCGATATTGGCACGAAACCTGCGTGGGTATCGCGTCCAAATTGCCCAACACGGACAACAAATGAGTTTCCTCGGTGGGAGAGAAATTCACGCTGTCTATGGGGGGCGGCGGCGGACATATGTAGAGGGGCACCTACCACAACTTGCTCTTGGAGCACCCAGAAGGCGAGTGGAAACAAACTCACCTGATTGATTTGTGCAGTGTCGCCCGGTTTGTTCACGATACTCTCCAGTTTCAGCAGTTGCGACTTGAAGCTTCTGGTCCGGTCCAGTTCCTGTTGATATGCAGTGGATTGCATTTTTGAGCGTTTGTTTTGTAACTTATTACCCGCGGTTAGTACCGGTGAGTAATTGGACAAGTCGAACACACCTAAAAATTAGAGATTATACTACAGGGTGTTCCTAAATATCATTTTTCCACTCGAGACTGACCAATCCCCTTTTTCTGACTTCCCTCTATGTAATTAAAAAAACTGAAATAGCCATTTAATGTAGTTTGAAAAGTTGAATCCAAAAATTACCACAAAATTGTAACTTCAATTTTTTTTCTTTTATTTCTTAATATTTTATTTTAGTTTGTTGTAAAATTGTAAACATGTCTTATATTCTACCCTAATTTGTTTATGGCCATGATTCCAGAGTTATAATTAATGAATGGTCCTCTCTATAATTTCTTTTTATCAATATACAAGGTTCATCAAAAAACAAAACTCGAAAAATTATTTGTAAAAATATTTGCAGAATTTTGAGCACGTTCCGAAAATAGTTAAATATACCGGGTGATCCATTAGAAAAAAAACACCATTATTGGCTGTAGCTCTTCTATTTGAAGGTTAGGAATATTGCATATCAATTGTTTACTTTAATCATAGAAGTTATCATAAAAGCAGTGGCAAGCGATATGTATTAAAAAAAAATGTTTTTCAAGCTCTTTGTAAATTATTTTTTTTTTGGTAATTTTTATTTTTTTTTCTCAAAAATGAAGCGAAATACAAAATTATGTTCAGAAACAAAAAAAATAAAATTTTTTGTTGCCCCCCATCAGTGGCGTACTTTTTTCTTTTTGTGATACAGCCCCTGGGAACGCCACTGGTAGACATAAATATCAATCAATTAATGAAAACTTGGCATCCTGTATCTTGAAAACCGAGCATTTGCTTTTGCAAAAATCTTTAAAAAAATGGCAAATGTCAAAAGTGCACAAATTCAGAAAAAATCTTAAAATAATGATAGCTGTCAAAAATTGATATTTCTGAAAAATTTCTTGAAATGTCAAATTTAGAAGAAATCTTTAAAAAATTACAAAAATGTCAAAAGTGCACAAATTGAGAAAAAAATCTTAAAATAATGGCAGCTGTCAAAAATTAATATTTCTGGAAAAATTACTTGAAAATTAACAACTGTCAAAATAAAACAAAATCAGAAAAAAATCTTTAAAAAAATGGCAAATGTCAAAAGTGCACAAATTGAGAAAAAGAATCTTAAAATAATGACAGCTATCAATATAAGACAAAATCGGAAAAAATCTTTAAAAAAATGGCAAATGTCAAAAGTGCACAAATTCAGAAAAAAAACTTAAAGTCTCAGACCAATCAAAACTGTCTGTGGAATGTCAAAATTGACGCGGCAACTTCGCTTACTTCCTAATTGTGTGTATGTTGGAAAACCTGTCAAAATAAGTAGTCAGACAGTTTTAGGCATTGTTTCCCTGTTAAGACTGCCAACTTTGACGTTCTCGGTCCTTTTTCATTCTGTCAAATTAGTCAAAAACAAAGACTGTTGGATAATTTTCATCACTTCAACAAAAATACTCATCTCATCTAATCTATGACAATTGTCAAATTTTTAAAAAAGATTGACAGTTTACGGTTTTGGAATTAAATTGTTAGACAGTTTGGAGGTGACACTTAGAAGGTTTTCTGTAAGCTAAAATGTCAAAAAACCTTCCGTTTGTACAGGATATTTAGGAACACCCTGTATACAGTAATTAAATTTAAACTGACCTGATCCATTATCCGATATAAGTCTTTCGCTTTCCGGATCGACTTCCTTACTGCGGCCATTCCCGCAACTGTCCGCCTTCTTCAGAATGGACCTGGATCTTCGATGCGGCTCCACCAGCTGTGGGGTGGCCGTGTCCCTGCTGTCGATCGAATCCACCGACAACGAGGACTTGCTGGTGCTGTTCCTGCCCGGATTGTCCCCAAACAGGTGCTGGTTCAGAATTCTGGCGGCGGACGCCAGTCCCCGTCCTGCTTTGCTGCGTTTCTCCAAACTGTCCTGGGAGCATCGCTGATTGTCGCCGGTCCGTTGCGGTCTGGGAATCTGAAACAGGAACCCCGCGTCCCTCACGGAGCTCTTTCTCAACTGGAATCGCGTTCGGGGCTTTCTGGGACCCGGGGACTCGTCCAAACTGTTGCGGCTGCCCTTGTCCGCGCTCTGCAAGGGCCGGAAGGACTTTTCTTCAATGGGAGTGGAACCGAGACTGCGCAATCCAGTATCCCCGCTTGCTGACTTTTTCACTGCGGACATTTTTTGATTCTGAATCGGCATGGAAGGTATGGCGGGGCTATTTTCTAGGGACTTGTCTAGCGGGTTTACGTATAGGTTGCTGTCCATGTTTAGCAGGGTCGAATCCAGGATTTCTGCGGTTAGGTCGGCCTGTACAAGGAGTTTTATAATTGGAAGTGTTTTAAGCTGGGTTTATACAGCGCACAATGCATAACTTAATGCATAACATTGCACAAAATATCACAAGTGTTTCTTTTTGGTGTTTATACAGTCGCACAACATATAATAACATTTTTAATAACAACAATATATTAGAATTCTCCATATTTAAAAAGCCAACACAAACCGACCATCCCTGATGATTCCAACCACTGGCAACACAAGATGGCAGGGTTCAGGTGTTATTATTCCATGCTATTTCCTGTATAAAACAACCTTCTGATAAATAACTGAAAAACAGAACTGGCAATACTACACATTTTTATTTGGAATTGAGAATATACTTACTGCAGAGTGAGGGCAAGACGTTGTTTTGGGCTAATTGGATTTTTTGTCTTGTCTTTCTGCAGGAATGGCCCCACAAGAGCTAATAACTTATGGAACATTTGAAAAACTGCTCTGTATCATGTTTTTCTGCAAACTGAACTATTTTTTCAAAAACACTATGTTTATTGCGTTTTCTATTCATAGGTCGCGTTTTAAACCTCCGTATTCTCTCCCTTTCTTGACATCTAAGCTTAATGCTGTAGCTGCAGCACCCATCAAGAAGCCCCAATTGTTGCCAAGGTTCCATCTGCAATTGTTTAATACATTCTTGATGTAAAGAGAAACTAATTAGCTCTAGATAATTTTTACCACTAAACTCTGTTTTTTCCGTAGACACTTCAACTATTTTTATTGCACTAAATGACCAAAAAATCACAAATACAAAATCAACAACAAACCACAATTCTGGAACAATCCAAATCCACCATTCATAAACAAAACAATAACGCAATACAATGACGGACGGCGGATGTCAAAATATGACATTACAAAATTTTGCGCTCGCGTACTGCTGTTTTTGCATAAGAATTGCATAGAAAGTTAAAAATTATGAACTTTCTATGCGGTATTGTGCGCTGAATAAACGACAGTAGGCATTACTGTAAAGCCAACTTTCTATGTTATACATTGTGCGCTGTATAAACCCAAGGACGGTAAACAGTAAAGGATTGCTCGAACGGCCGATTTTGTTTCCCGGCGGCAAATGAATTCTGACGTCACAGTGGATCCTCGGGCGCACAATACGCTAAATATTCGCCCGAGACGCTATGTACGAGATATTCATGAATGATCGACAAGCAATCCTTTACTGTTTACCATCCTTGGTATGAACCCAGCTTTAGGTGGATTTGGCTCAAACCTGGGAGTTTGACGGAAATGTGGTACAAGTGGCAAAAGTGTCCGAGCTGTCCATGCTGGCCAGTTCAGCTCCGTTTGGTCTGGCTGGAACCTGGTTTTCCTCCACGTAGGACCCGAAGAACAAATTGGCTGCCTTTTCGTTCATCGCCTCAATTTCCAATGCTCTCATTTCCATACATACTGGTTGCCTAAAGTCACTAGTAGCTAGTGACATTAGGTTTTCAGCATCCACAAATTCTTTGTAGTTCTGCAAATTTTAATAATCAGACCATTCACAGCAACTTAACTCAATATTGGAGACCTTGGTGTTACAAAAACAGCACTCAAACTCGCTGGGGAACTCTTCGATTTTCTCCGCCTGCGAGGTCTGTTTCTTCGTATTATCCGAGGTTTTGCTGCCGGCCTGCGACAATATTAAAATCACTACGTTCTACTGTAATCCACACCACTAACCTATCCAGAAAAAAAATAAAACAAGTCCCCACCAAGTCGTGGCCCGTGACTTACCGAAGGCGATATGTAGCCAGCTGGTGACCCAGGCAACAGCTGCGTCTCGTCCTGGGCTAGGGGAGCCATCATCGAACGGTCCTCCTCCAGCGAGTTGGAGCCGCTAAAGTCTAACAGTTGACGTTTGTGAGATCCTGGCGAACAGGGAGGAGGGGGACCCTGTCCAAAAACTGTTACTTAACGCACGCGTTTGGTGTTGTTGGCGCACTCTAAATGGTGATACTTGTAAATAGTTTGGTGTTACCTCGTTGGTAGGAAGACAAGGAGTCATGGAAGAATTGTTGCGGTCGCTGCTTGGGAAATGGTCGAAGTTTTTGTAGCACCCTGTACCCGTTTGATTTCGACCGCCCATCGAGTCCCCGCCCTCTGTACTGTTACCGTCTGCGTGGGATATATTGTGACCTAAAGGGTGATGGGTGGATGCACTTTTTTGGTTTAATTGTAACGAAAGGAACGTTTTTGCTACTGGTTTGGATAAAAACCTAATCTAACCCCATTGATTTGACTAAAAAGGTCCAAAAAAGCTACAGCCCTTCGGTATAGAAATTCACACTTTATTTACAAACCAATCTAACCTCATTATATTATTTACAACTCTGTCTACTGAGTGAGTTTTTGCCCCACCTTGCCTTGGTTACTAGTGTTTTTCACTACCTTCGTTTCCGCCAATCAGGGCGCACTTGTCACCTGGGGGAAGGATTAAATGTCAAATTTGGGCTCAATTTTGTGTAAGTGGAGCAAACTCAAAAGTGGGACCTAGGGCAGAATTCAGAAATCTCTCTAAATCATTGTGATCACTTATCTCCTACTCAACTAACTTTAAGGGAACCTACAAATGTAATTTTGAAAATAAATTATAGAATAGGCATTTTATTATCTTTTTTAGTAGAAAAAGCCTAAATTTAAGATCTTCTCTGAATTCCGCCCCCTAGTCTATGCATGTTTAGATTAGTTAGTATGTTAATCCCACCATTTTTAATCTCCAGTTTGACAGTGAAGTGACGTAAATGACAGTTGATTTAATACCGTCCTGTCACAACAATGAACGGTGACGTTTGCTTGTTTATTGTCACATTCAAACCATATACCAGTAATTGGTGTATTGTTGCTAGATTTCCTCTTATAAGAAAGTTTCCACGCCAATGACTTCAAAAACGTCAAGTGTCACTCTAACGGAACGGATGTGACATTCTTAGACTGTTTTAAGAGCATCTGTAAGCTTCTGGGCTGTTTTAGGATCATTTGGAAGTTTCTAAAACTGTTCTAGATGCTTATAGGCTATTTCAAGAACGTCTGACAACTTCTAGATAGTTTTAGGCGGTTTGAAAAGGACTTGGAAGCTTCTAAACTGTTCTAGAGACTTTTAAAAGTTTCTAGGCTGTTTCAAGAGCATCTGTAAGCTTCTGGGCTGTTTTAGGAACATTTTGGAAGCTTCTAGACTATTTCATGAACATCTGACCACTTCTAGATAGTTTTTAAAGTTTCTAGATTGTTTCAGACACCTTTGGAAGCTTTGAGGCGGTTTCAAAAGGATTTAGAAGCTTCGAAACGGTTCTAGAGGTTTTTAGAAGAGTCTAGGATGTTTCAAGATCAATCTATAACCTTCTGTGCTCTTTCAGAACCATTTGGAAGTTTCTAGACTATTTCATGAACATCTGACCACTTCTAGATACTTTTGAAAGCTTCTAGATTGTTTCAGACACCTTTGGAAGCTTTTAGGCGGTTTCAAAAGGATTTAGAAGCTTCGAAACGGTTCTAGAGGTTTTTAGAAGAGTCTAGGATGTTTCAAGATGAATCTATAACCTTCTGTGCTCTGTCAGAGTCATTTGGAAGCTTTGAAACTATTCTAGAAGCGTTTGCAAGCTTCTAGGCTATTTCAAGAACATCTGACCACTTCTAGATAGTTTTGAAAGCTTCTATATTGTTTCAGACAACTTTGGAAGCTTTCAGGCGGTTTCAAGAGGATTTAGAAGCTTCGAAACGGTTCTAGAGGTTTTTAGAAGAGTCTAGGATGTTTCAAGATCAATCTATAACCTTCTGTGCTCTTTCAGAACCATTTGGAAGTTTCTAGACTATTTCATGAACATCTGACCACTTCTAGATACTTTTGAAAGCTTCTAGATTGTTTCAGACACCTTTGGAAGCTTTTAGGCGGTTTCAAAAGGATTTAGAAGCTTCGAAACTGTTCTAGAGGTTTTTAGAAGAGTCTAGGATGTTTCAAGATTAATCTATAACCTTCTGTGCTTTCTCAGAACCATTTGGAAGCTTTGAAACTGTTCTAGAAGCGTTTACAAGCATCTAGGCTATTTCAAGAACATCTGACCACTTCTAGATAGTTTCAGACACCTTTGGAAGCTTTTAGGCGGTTTCAAGAGGATTTGGAAGCTTCTAAGCTGTTCTAGAAGCTTCTAGGATCATTTGAAAACATGTAAACTGTTCTAGAAGTTTTTGAGCTATTTCAAAAGCCTTTCGAAGCTTCTAGATAGTTTCTAAAACTTCTCCTCTCGTTCTTTGTGATCCAAACTCTCAAATTACGTCACACCCAGTACATTGAAGTGTCATGGAGTTTTTCGAAGCATTGTTTCTCATTCAAACTGTTAGGTTAGGTTAGGTTAGGTTAGATGGTGCTGAGGTTAGTTTTAAATTAGTCTGGGTTACACTAAATCTTGCCTAGTCTGATAGATTATACTGGTAGCCAGGTAAAGTATTAAATTTCCTGCGAGAACTAATCTAATTAGAACGTCTTCTCTAATGGATTAGAGGAGAACTTGGGGGTTTTTTAGTAAAAATCTTTGCATTAACCGATTAGTTTGAAGATTAATTTAAAGGACAAAATTTGTTTGGAAGATATGATCAGCCTACCTGTATCGACTATAACATCGATAAGATCCATGCTTTTGGCGAAGGCGTCCCTCAAATTGATATGATGAAAGGAGACGATACTGCCCTCCCGTTTGGCCCTCTCCAGCGCCTCCCTGCGTTTCAGCGCCTTCTCCCGACGCATCTGGTTCTTGTAAAACTCCGCGAAATTGTTAACGATTATAGGAATGGGTAACGCAATCACCAGCACCCCGCAAATACAGCACACGCTCCCTATTACCTTCCCCAGGGGCGTGGTGGGGTAAATATCGCCGTACCCCACCGTGGTCATCGTGATGCCCGCCCACCAGAACGTCTCCGGTATGGAGATGAACTTGGTGCCGGGCTCCTCTTTTTCCGCAAAATACGCGAGACTGGAGAAGATCAGAACGCCCATGGCCAGAAAAAGCATGAGGAGTCCCAGCTCCTTGTAGGAGTTCCTGAGGGTGAAGCCCAACGATTGTAACCCGGTGGAGTGACGGGCCAATTTTAGTATCCTTAAGATTCGCATGATTCGAAACACTTGCACTACGCGACGTACGTCTTGGAACTGATCGGTGGCGTTTTTATTCGTTTCGAGCAGAAACAGGGACACGAAATAAGGCAATATGGCTAACAAGTCTATGATGTTCAGGCCCCCTTTGAAAAATTTCCATTTGTTGGGCGAGGCACTGAACCGCAAAATGTACTCCAACGAGAACCAGGTGATGCACACCGCCTCCACCATGGCCAGCTGGGGGTTGTCTTGGAAATTCCCTTTCTCGTCGTGTTCTTGCATGCTGGGAATGGTATTTAGGGTCAGCGCGATGGTGGACAGTACGATAAACAATATGGATACGATCGCTATTACCTGCAATACAATTAAACAGATGGTGGTGATCGTGATTCGTCCGAACTCTCGCGATCTGCGATCTGGTTAGCTTTTGAGGAAGTTAGTACGAAAATGTTGATTTGTACAAGCCAAAGTGTGTTGAAAATGTCTTTCTCAACCTAAAATGTTTCAAACAGTGCCAATACTGAACTTAATCAGAAAACAATGTTCTACGTTAAGTGAAAATCAACCTTAAGTATCATAAAAATTTAAAAAAAAATACTACTTTTTGAAATTCAATATCTCGGTAATATGAAGAGCTAGAGAGGCCCGTTTTGGCTCATTTTGTAGTATTGTTGATCCTCTTTCTAATGGTGTTTAAGTGAAATCTTTAAGTGTCAATAATTCACCATTTGATAGCTAATCAAAAAATAAGTTGACTTGCATTTTTCTGAAAAAGGTTTCCTAAGAAAAATACAGTCCTCCAAATTTCAATTTAAAAAATCGTTTTATAGTTAACCAAGACTTGTGAAAGTCCAAATTTGTACTGAATAGTCTAAAAATTTTTCTACTACTAGGAATGGTCTTATGATTCGCTTTCTCAGACTGCCATCCTGGTTGAGTGTCTGAAACTGGCATTCAAGAACTAAAAAAAGTCCGGAAATCAAGACAAAGATTGTATTGTGCATGAAAGTCATTTTTTACTACTAAAAATAATATAAAAGTTGACTTTTAATGCTAGAGGACTAAAGAGAGTCCAAAAGTATATTTTCAAGACTTTAATTGGTGTACAACTCAATTTTCTGGACTGGACAACAAGTCTAGAAGTAAATTAAATTTTCGGACTATTTTATTTCTAAAAATTAGTTCTCAAGACTATTATTGTAGCATTTGGTACCAAAATTTTTTACTTTAATTACTGAAGAAACTTGACTTTTGCAAATAGTCTTAAACTCGATTTTTCAGTCTTAAAAAGCACTAAAAACAGTCTGAATTTCTTAGAGATGCTACAATTTATTGCACCTATGAGTGTAGAAGTCAATTTAATAGTGAAGACGCTTGAAATAACATTTTCAAGACTATGGTCAGTGGACACACTGGCTTTTAGGCCTGATAAGTCAAAAACTTTGTAAAGATAGTCTTGAAACTCGATTTGAGGCACTGAAAACAGCCTTAAAACCCTAAAAACAGTCTAGTTTATTAAGAAATACCCGAATTTTTAGCACTGAGGTGTCTAAAAGTCGATTTAATAGTGACAAAGCTTTGAATGCTATTTTAAGTCTGTGAAGAATGTAAAAATTGTTTTTTAAGTTTGCTATGTCAATAACTTGGTAAAGATAGTCTTGAAATTCGATTTTCCAAGCTGAAAGCAGTTTTGAAGCACTAAAAATAGTCCAGAATTCGAAGAAAATGAAAAGCAAAGCAAAAAGCACGAAAAGTTCGTTTTCAAGACAATTTTCATGAATCTAATGTTAATGTCCTGCATCTAAGACTATTTTCAAGACTAAACTATTGAAATTTGTCTTAAAATTATGAAAACTTACTTCAAATGCAAATTTTAAGCTTCTGATGTCACTTTTCATTAGTTCAGTCACATTTTGGGGTTCAAGTCAATTTTTAAGGTTTAAATGTGTGAATTTGTAGTAACAAATTCTTGAAAAAGTAGTTTTTATGTCTACAAGTCAATTTTTAGTATTAAAGTCTCTCGATTTGCATGAAAACTGGTTACAAACACAATTTTTAAGCTTCTGAAATTTTTATCTTTTCTAATTCAATTTTCAAGTCTTTTAGTTTGTCTGGAAACTATGAAAACTGGCTACAATAATATTTTTTAAACTTCTTAAGTGAATTTTCCGTTTCCAAGACAATTTTTAAGTTGGGTTAGGTTAGTTTTGGGTCTTTGACCGTAATAACGTCTAATAAAGTGCTTGTTCCAAATTTGATCAATATTGCTCCAACGGTCTGACAGTTATGACAAAAAAAAAACGATTTTTTAAACAGAAATTTGAAGGACTGTATTTTCCTTAGGAAGCACTTTTCAGGAAAATGACATCATAAATGTCAACTTATTTTTTAATTGGCTATGGATTGGTGAATTATTGACATTTAAAACTGGACCACCCTGTATAATATCATTCAAAAATTGAAAAACAACACTATAATCATCACCCTGCAAATGTGTATTTTTTTTAAGTGACTTGTTCATTGTTGACAAGACATTTTCAACGGTGATACAAACAAAAATGAAAGCGTCTGAACACTGAATTGTCCTGCTGAAGCACTTAGTTAGTCCATTAGGCATACACAAATCGAGGAAGATCAAAAAAGAGGAAGCAATGTACACATCAAGCCAGAACCAACAACCAGTTATACGTAGTCTAAATTGGACGAAAAAGACTTATTTATAACTGATCGCACCACGTCCAGTTCTGGCAAAGCAAGCCACTGGTCGTTCCGTTTACCCATTCGCTATAATCATTTGCAAAACAAAAGTGGAGAGAAAGAGAGTTAAGGTTAAGCACTTAAACGCTAAAAAGCTGGATTATTAGAACACTCTCAACCTTAATCGCTTTAAGTATTAGAGCGATGAAGGTTAGGAGTTTTACAAATCACAACGCCTTTGGCAAAGTGCCATAATTGGTTATGGAAACGTCTTCATTTGCAACCTGTTGAAGGTTGGACGGCCGAAAGTTGCCCCCAACCAAGGGGTGGAGGGAGGCGACGCCCTTTCGGCTTAAATACAGTTTTAATAAACTCCCGTCAGTCGCTTTTCCGGATTTAATGGAAACTCGGCGTTGACCGGGCCGGAAACATTCTGATGATATTTTGTCGTAGAAACCGATAAATTGACTGAAACGTGCATGAATTTTTGATTGTTTGGACTGCAAATGTCGCCTCACAATACACCAAAGTTGAAACAAAGAAGAATTCCCTAGAATATTTACATTCAATTTATACTTTACTGAGAATGACCTAGCAGTCATTTGCTTTGGTTTTAACCTTATTTACACACAGTGTCACAAGTTGATTTACCGGAGGTAAACAATTTTTTTTAAATTTGCCAGAGGCCTCTAGAATCAGTTTGAAAATCCGGAGGATACTAGAAACTATAATAGCTTCTACAACTGTCCCAAACCTAAATCTTTCTAATTTTAACATATAAATGTAGATATTGTAGTAATTAGTCGTTTTCGATCGGATCTAAACGATATAATCCAAAGGCCACGTGACCTCCGTATAATTTTGCGATCATGGGTCATGTGATTTTTAGAAAAAATAAAGTGGCTCCCTCTATCGAAATAGCTTTTGATCAAATGTCAAATTTTGTGTCCTCATGGCCTCCTATTTAAAATGGAGATCTAGATTTATAATGTTTTCCGTTAACCGTGTATTAACAGCGTTTTTTAATGCAAAATAAGTCCCATTAATGCATAATTTTTCAATAATTGTATCAGACAACCAAATGCACTTATAGTATAGTTTTATCCTTTTTTTACTTGAATGAAACAGAGAGAAATAGACACACATTCTCTAGTTGACTAACTGTCATTGTCAAGGGTGCCCGTGATTTCGGTTTGCCGTGTAATGTATTAATAAGCTATTCATAATCGAAATGGTTAATAAAATTGAGTTTCTTTAATACACTAGTTGGTTAAATAACTATTTCTATGCTTTAAAAGTTTTTTAGACAATCCTGTACAAAATTTACAAAATGTGTGAACATAACCGTAGATGTGGGTTCTTCTTTGTTAATAGAGCGGCATGCCAAAAAAAAAAGATGGAAAACTAACTTACCCTAGCAGCTATCGAAGTGGTCGGTTTCTCCAACATGTCCCACAGCCATTTTTGCCATTGCGAACATTGCCCCTCGCCTGTAAATCAACCTTTAACTTGGTAAACCACCCTTAGGCCCAGTTGTTCAACATTTTTGTTTGGTTCAAGTTAGAAACGTCACTTTGACAGCAACGCAATTAAGAGACCTAATCCTTACCGAACTCTTCCTCGTCCCGTTGCCGTAACGATTCCGCCTCTTTGCGCATTTCCTCGTGGACGTGCTCCTTCCTTTGATGGTATTTGTGCTGACAGCACGATTCCAGGTAAAGCTCGTCGATCTGAAAATTGACAGTCAGGTCATGTGATCCACTGTCACATCCGTCAGACAGTTGACATTTCCAAGCCATTGGCGTGCGTATAATAAAACCAATTACGTCCAGCTACCCATTTACGACGAAGCAGACAAACAGCTTTTGATTAGTTTTATCCGGATTTTCGAGGCACGAAAAACGATTTTCCACAGTGGAGTCGGTTTAATGGAGCGATCGGAAAGTGTGTGTGTATATTAAGCGGCGATTAATCACCATCACCCGGTGTAACATTAATAAGTGCAAAATTTACGATCGTCTCTTTGTTTGTTGATCGGTGCCGAAAAGATTTCATTATTGGAGCCGGTGCGATAACGCTCTCAATAATCGCAAACAACCGTGATTAGTTTTGTCACAGAGATTTCCGAGTGGCTTAATTTACGTACGTCAGTATCATTTCTAGTAAAACCCATCAGTACTTTAAATCGAGTAAACTACGCCTGTGATTGGTCAAACTGAAAGCTGCTATTTTTGACCAATCACAAACAATAGCAATATTCCATTGACGTACCCCCCAGTACTCCAAATCGTCACTGAACGCTAAAACGCACATTTCGTCGACGAGATGCAATTTTCCTGTGCGATAAAAGTTCAGAATGGACGAGAAGGACTTTGGGTGCCTGTCGAAAAAGTATTCGTTGTCGATCAGGGAATAATCGTCGCACAGTTCGCTCAGGGCTTCGTGAGTGTTGCAATCGTGCAGGCGCCCCAATCGTGTATGAGGCAGTCGATCGAGCGTGCGCCACAACACTTCGTGCTTGACACCACCCACGTTCAGGAGCACTCGTCTGTTTAACGCCTGAAATTTTTTTATGACGTCACACCATTTTGGTTTGAATTTTAGTGTACCTTGGAGCGCATTATCATAAAAGGTTCGGGTGGTAACGAGGTCATGCTCTTGGAGTACTGCCGTTGTAGGTGCAACGGTAGGGGCGCTGGTTCACTGGTCCAGTCGAGGGGTGGCGATCCGGGAAGGGGGGCGGCCGCAGGCTCATCCCAACGCACGGCGGCGATGGCGGCGGGCCCCCCTTCCCCTTCGCCGCTTCCGCCGTCGCGGTCGCCCATCATCGATGATGGGCACGTGTGCCCCAGGCTAGCCGTGCCGCAACCATGACTCCCCGCCACTGCTTTTGCCACCACCTACGTCTCTGGTTTGTTCACAGTCAAACGCCATAATTATCTACAAAAAGTCACTAATTATAAACTTTCAATCAATCACTTGAATAAATCATCTCTCTTTTAGGGGAAGTCGACCATAAAAACTCAGGGACACACCAATTACTTTCTCCTAAACAATTCATGGGTCACTTTGGTAGGAAAATCGTTATTATTTTAGGGCTGTTACACCCCATACGAAATTTCGGGGTGAAGGTCGTAACAAAGTACATTAACGAACGTTTCGATTTATTACAAGCATCCTCACGGGTTTTCTGTTCGGTCGTAACCGCAAATAAAACGCGTCGTTGACCGCCAAAAATTTCGTGTGACGTCACCATATTTATGACCGTGATGACGCCACCGAGTTATTTAAATATAAAGACGCGCACCGTGGAAAATTGCCAAACGAGCCACTGTCAAGATGCTATTTCCGAAAAATCGGCCGGTCGCATTTGCCGGTTTCTCTTCATATTTTTATAAAATTATTACTGCATTTTACGCCTCCGTTTTTTGGATCTCGACCACCGAAAATCCACACAGCTTAATCGTACACAGAGTTTAGTTGTAATTAATCAAAAAACAATTAAAAAGTCTAGTTAGATGAAATAAATTAACATTTTCTGTAAAACCAAAAAACACTTTCAACCGTACCCTGTCCAAGACTATCGTACAAGTATGAATTCATTGACTGGAGGATAGTTCTGTCAAATGTCAAAAATTCAAACAAACATGGGGGCTGCAGCCAAAGAATAAACAAACTTTCGTGTTTATTTCTTTTTTCTTACGATTTTTCCTTAATTTGAGTGTATATAACTGAATCAGTTTTGCCCTAATTTAACAATAGTATCTGCTGTTGTGACCATTGAGAGTAATGTTTGTTCCAGGACTACAAATGTACGGACCTAACCACAGCGGCTACTTACCCCAATTACCTTGAACAGCAACACAGTAAGTTTGTATTCTTCTTATTTACTGATTTAGTCAGTTATTTAGTTTTTTCTTGTAGCTTTAATACCATATTCAACATATCCAAGGAGTTATTAAATATGTAAGCTTTTGGGTGAGTTTGGCGCTTTGAAACTACTTATAGAAGCTTCTTCTACCAGTTAAAAGCCAAGGTAGGTTATTCATATAATAGTATAGCAATCTTTAGCTACATTATTATGATAATAGTGTAGCAATCTTTAAAAAACAGCTAGTTTATAATGTTTGTTCCAAAATTAACCCTCTAATTGACAATAATACGTGCTAGCACTTTTGACAGCTGCCCTCTAGTGAGCAGTGTGTGAAACATGAAAGCGAGTACTCTACTATTGTAATGCTGGCAAATTTTTTCTTGTGACAAACTATTTCTGAAAAAAGTGCGCTCTATCCTACTAGCGACAAAGCGATTGTCTCATATTTGAACGGAAGCCAAGCCCGAATAAACTTTAGTTTTAGTGATATGCGCTAAATTTACCTCAGCAGGAATTGTAATCAGTAAGATGCTTAAAACTGACCTAAACGGGTTAATTAAACCGGATGTGTTTACGTTTAAGATAGTAAACCCGTCAATATGCTTCGACTATTAGTTGAGTGCTTTATTTTTATTCGAACTGCTGCCAGCTTTTTGCACTGAATGTAACAATTAATAGCCGATCAACGTTTTAATGATGTTTCTTGATTTCTTTGCCAATCATTTTATGGTCTATAAAGTTATGATATGCGTTTGATGCTGAAAATATTTAATTTTGAAGTAAATCTGTGGGAAACCCTAGGTTAGTAGAAGGGTGTCACTTATGTTGTAAATGGGATTAGTATTTACACTTAAAAACACGTGTCAGGCTTTTAATGGTTTCCATAAGGAAATCGAGTGGAAAAACATTTTCCTTTCAAATTAAAGCGATAATCCAGGTAAACATGTAACTCAATTCAAGCAGGTAGAACTAACAAGGTTTTCAATAGTATTTAGAGGTTTAAGGCAATTTTAGTTCAATAGTTGTGGCAGTTTGTGGGTTCCTCAGGTGCAAAACAACCGTCATAACAGATGTATTTGTGCGGACTGTTTAAACACATCTAAAAAGCTGACACATCTGAAAAGAAGCTGATCTTTGATTAAACTACTGCTGTTTGGAAGTTTAAACACCACGTCAAAATTTACTTTTGATGGCCGTCTAAATTTACGGATCCATTAACTGTAAATTGTAAAAAAATAAGCTAAATAATTATACCGAGTGTCGTAAATGACTGAATTGCGGAAAACGACCGTTTCCCATGTTTTTCAACACTGTTTTTTATTGACCTTTTAGCGCTCTACAAATCTATTTTCAATTGTTTCGTGCGGTTTGTCTAATAATAAACATACCAGCTTCTCTATTTATTGACTTCCCACGTTCAGCATTTTTTCAACACACCCTACATCTATGAAGGAGAACAAAGAAACTCCTAAAGTGTCTTTGTGAAAAGTTGACCTTTAACCGTTCTAAAAGGGTCCCGTTTTAAAGTAAAAGGTTATTACTGTAATCTTGGAGCGTTTATGTAAATTTGCCAGGGACTAACAGGAGTGTGCATGTTTGCATTGACCGGCTTTAAAAAAAATCAAGTGACAAACATCACGAAAAGGGAGCCTATTTTGTATACAAAATCCACCTCCATTGTACTCTGTTCGGAATTTAACGCCACTGTTCCTTGAAATTTCCTTTGTTCCTACACTTCCAAGTAATTAACTGCTGTTTGGGTTGGTTAGCCCTTTGTTATTCACTTGATTAGGACCTGAAAAATGTGCCTGCCAAGGTCGGGGAGTTGTATATTGATAGGAATAGAGTGAAACCTGCTAAAAACTGGAAAACAACATTAACTTCTCATCAAATGCTCATCGGACCTTGTCAATAGCCCGGAACTTCCATTTATTATTCGCCATGCAACGTCAGTTTTTCCCGTTGAACGGAAAAGTTTCACTCAGATTAAATTGGTTTCCTCTATCACCCCCCCCCCGACCCCCTCAATGTTCTCTCCTATATCGTAATAATGATGTTATCCATGTAAATTCCACACATTACTCACGACCACTCCAGAACTACTTATAACATTGAGTTTCTGCTTGTTGCCAATTTTATTAATGGCCTGAAGTGTTTCGTTTACGAAAACAAAACGGTTTTGCTAAGATCAAGCCCTCTCTGTATTCAAGTCACAAAATGTATACTAAAATTTGCTGACAAGTCTTCAGAGGTTATCAAAATTGTCATTCCTAAATAAGAAAGGCTTCAAAAATTGCTTTTCTGTTAAAACTGTTATTCACATTGAACCACTTTACTCACATCATTCCTAATGAACCGACCGTGACGAAATTTGGGTCACTAATATACCTTCACCTACAAATTCTGAAAATTTCATTTTTTACTCACTTTTCGCACAATAAGTGTTTTAAAAGGTCACTAAATAGCAGTGTTACATAAAATATGTTAAAAAATGGTTAACTCTGTATTTTTACAGAGTAAACCATAATACAGATTTTAAAGAAAGCTTAAAGATAGTCTTGCACCAGCAATGATTTTTCTGGATCGCAAAGGGCCTTGAAAGGAAAAGCTTTTCGTGTTTTCATTGTTTCGCAGCTACACCCTTAAGGGATTGGGGTGGTCAATTACCAGAAAACCAAACCACCCTTAATAATACTGACCTGTACGAAACCGTTGCGTTCTTGATAAATAATTCGCGACCAAACTGATATGTCCATAGAACAAAATCAATGAGCGCTGATACGGTGATGGTGAGGGTGCAGCCGATCCATAACACAAACCCCTTTACGCACTGGGAAACGGGAAACAATCGGTCAATTCTGGACGCCGACAAATAAATAACGAGTGCATTTAATGCGGAAAAAGTGTGTGTTTGCGATGGTGGATCGATTCGGGACGAAAGGCGCGATTTCGGGAGAGACGTCGAGCGTCGGGACGCCGGTGTCGCACACTGTGGATGTAGGTCACCATCGCGGCGCTCCTCGACTTTCGACACGGGGGTGGCGACATCTTCAGGTAGAGGGGGTGGGTTTTTGTCTACTCGGACTTGTTACACCCTGTTTTACAGAATCATTTAATCCTGATATAACTATTATGATCCGTTCTCCGCAAACCTTTAGCCTATCCTAAACTTCTTATATTTTGTATTAATAAGAATTATGTTCATAAAAATCCTAATAAATTAATGACTAGCAGGAACACAAGCATCCGCCGTGACGTCACAACCACTCGCCCGACGAAACTAGTACAGTCAATGTATACCCTTGCGCAGAGATGTAACAGTAAAAACTGTCAAAATCAAACAACTCAGTTTTTCGACGTTTTAGGTAAAAACGCTATACAGGGTGGTCAAAAGAAAATTTCAAAGGCTACAAATTGTGGAGTAGTTTACAGGGTGATTCAAAAAAATTTTAACATCCTTGTAACTTTTAATTTTTATTTTATAAAAAAAATACTTTATATGAATCTTGTAGATATTTGCTAGATAATCCATCAGTATACAGGGTGTCCCAAATTTGAGCAACAAACCAAACTTAAAATTTTTTATTCGATTTTTGGAATCTACGTCAAATTCCAGGCCTACTTGATGTAAAATGTTTGTATCGATATTCAATTGTTTTTGCTCTAACAGCCTTACTTGACCACCCTCCTTGGAAGTAGAAATTCCCAATTTGAGCGAAATTTTGGTGCACTTTTCCAGAAAATCGTCCATAACTCGCTTATTTGAAACACACTGTATAAACACACCGTATAATCAAAGAAAGCTAATGAACGGGGCTATCACGTGACGTTGAGTGGGCACGGCTATGTTGCCCCGTTTAGGCGCTAGAGGGCGTCAAAATTGACTCTCGCTTTTTGCAGTTTTTGCTCAATATCTCAGAAACGTTTCAAGTTAGAGGTCTGACATTTTTACCACAAATGCACCTCGATGGGATGCAACTTTTACCTTCTATACACTTTTTTGGTACCATGCACCGTTTGACCTTGAAAAATTAAAAACTAGAATTGTCAAGAATTTTCAAGGGTGATACCTTCTGATTTTTTCAGAAATTTTTTTATTTTCAAAATTATCCTCAACTGCTTAAATACCTTCAGGTTAATAGTACAAAAGTGACTTAAAAGGTCATGTGTCAAAATGTCATTTTGCAAGGGTGCCACGCCCTAAAGTGTCAAAATTGACATAATTTCAAGGTCATCTCCGAAACAGTGCCGGTTAGAGCAAAATGGACGTCAGATTTGTGTTCCTCAGGTTCAAGTTAGTTAAAAAAAAATCACTTTGATTGAAGAAAATCCAAAATGGTCGCCGTTAGTATAGTAGGCCCAAAAAATCCCTAATTAAGATTAAATTTTTGTGCACTTTTCCAGAAAATCATCCATAACTCACTTATTTGAAACGCCCTGTATAAAACCACCGTACAATCAAAGAACGCTAATGAGCTAGGGGCTAGGGGCTATCACGTGACGTTGAGCGGGCAGGGCTAAGTTGTCCCGTTTAGCCGCTAGAGGGCGTCAAAGTTGACTCTCGCTTTTTGCTCAATATCTCTGAATTTTTACCACAAATGCCCCTCGATGGGATGCAACTTTTACTGTCTGTACACTTTTCAAGTTAATAGTACAAAAATGTAAAAAACTCCATAAATTGAATTTCCGGAAATTTTACATCCCTGCCTTTACGGGATTTGTAACATCAAACTTTGGTTTTTAGAATGCGTAATGCAGAAGTAAGGCTTTAAAAAACACGTATTACAAACATAAAGATATATTTCCTATTTAATAAAAAAAGTAACTAATTTTAGACTTCACACAAACAGCGCTGTTATCGGAAAAATAAGTCAAATCGACAGACACAAAAACGACAATTTCATAAACAAATCTTAAGTATATTCGCCTCGGCTGTTGCGTGTTTTAATCAGGTACCTTCGCAGATGTTCGATCGTTCTCGGATTTTGTTTGATGTCTAGCAAGACTTTCCGTCTCTTAGCATCCTCCCTGATATCGTACAGCAACGGGCATTCCTGCAAAACACACAAAATCAATCGATCATACCGTAAAATGTTAGCGCACTTAATGGTCATTCTACGAAAAAAATTACCTCCTTTAAGAATTTCTGTACACTCCTAAATTGACTCTAGAAAAAACAGCCACCAATCAAAATCAAATAATGCAAACAAAAACGTCACCGGCATGCAAATAAAGTCTAAATCTCCGCTAAAAAAATTACCTTGAAAAGGGAGTAGTTTCCTATGATGTACAGAGCCTGTTTGGCCCTCGTTAAGGCCACGTTAAGCCGGTTCGGGTTCTGCAAGAACGAATTGGACGAATCGCGCACGCACGATATAATTATAATGTCCTTTTCGGAACCTTGGAAGCTGTCCACCGTGTTGATGGTTACTTGACAGTAGTCCTGACGTCTGACAACCAAAAAATAATAGTGTAAAGCTTGGTTCACATGAATCCGGACCGGATTGCATATTTTGATATTTTCCGCGCGTAAACGTCATAATCGTGACATTCATTGACAGGGACAGAAAACAAAACAGAAACAGCAAAGCAAATATGTCCGTGGAGATCAACAAAAACGATTTTAACACTACGCTAATTGATTTTGTCCAAAGTTACCCCATTTTGTGGGATTCTAAGCACCCTCAACACAAGGATAATAATGCCTTGAAGAAGGCTTGGCTTCAGATTGCCAATCGAATGAAAACAATTATAGGTATTCGGTACAGTCAGAGAGAAAAGCGCTGTCAAAGTTTGAACTGCCAGAAACACAGTTTGAAAAGACAGTCAGCGACAAAATCGTCTGTTAAACTCACTTGGAGTGAGAAAATGACAGTTTTAAGCACATTTTTGGAATCCTCATTAAGTTTCCTATCTACTAACCTAAAAAAACACTAAAAAATCGAGTATAGTTAGTTAGAAAAACAGTGTCAATGTATGAACTGCCAGAAACACAGTTTGAAAGGACAGTCAGAGACAAAATCGCCTGTAAAACCCACTTGGAATGAGAAAATGACAGTTTCAAGCACATTTTTGGAATCCTCATTAAATTTCCTATCCACTAATCTAAAAAAACACTACCAAATTGAGTACAGTCAGAGAGAAAAACAGTGTCAAAGTTTGAATTGTTAGAAACACAGTTTGAAAGTACAGTCAAGGACAAAATCGCCTGGAAAACTCACTTGGAATGTGAAAATGACAGTTTTAAGCACATTTTTGAAATCCTCATTAAATTTCCTATCCAATAGTCTAAAAAAACACTAAAAAATCGAGTATAGTCAGTTAGAAAAACAGTGTCAATGTATGAACTGCCAGAAACACAGTTTGAAAGGACAGTCAAGGACAAAATCGCCTGTAAAACCCACTTGGAATGAGAAAATGACAGTTTTAAGCACATTTTTGGAATCCTCATTAAATTTCCTATCCACTAATCTAAAAAAACACTACCAAATTGAGTACAGTCAGAGAGAAAAACAGTGTCAAAGTTTGAATTGTTAGAAACACAGTTTGAAAGTACAGTCAAGGACAAAATCGCCTGGAAAACTCACTTGGAATGTGAAAATGACAGTTTTAAGCACATTTTTGAAATCCTCATTAAATTTCCTATCCAATAGTCTAAAAAAACACTAAAAAATCGAGTATAGTCAGTTAGAAAAACAGTGTCAATATATGAACTGCCAGAAACACAGTTTGAAAGGACAGTCAAGGACAAAATCGCCTGTAAAACCCACTTGGAATGAGAAAATGACAGTTTTAAGCACATTTTTGGAATCCTCGTTAAATTTCCTAATCAGTTACTTGAAAAAACTGTATAAAATGTGGTACAGTCTGGGAGAAAAGCAGTGTCAAATTTTGAACTAAAAGAAACACAGTTCGGAAGGACAGTCAGGGACAAAATCGCTGGTAAAACCCACTTCTAGTGAGAAAATGTTTGATTTAAGTACATTTTTGGAATCCTCATTAAATTTCCTATCCAATAGTCTAAAAAAACACTAAAAAATCGAGTATAGTCAGTTAGAAAAACAGTGTCAAAATTTGAACTGCTAAAAACACAGTTTGAAAGGACAGTCAAGGACAAAATCGCCTGTAAAACCCATTTGTGGTGTAAAAATGACAGTTTTAAGCACATTTTTGGAATCCTCATTAAATTTCCTATCCAATAGTCTAAAAAAACACTAAAAAATCGAGTATAGTCAGTTAGAAAAACAGTGTCAAAATTTGAACTGCTAAAAACACAGTTTGAAAGGACTGTCAAGGACAAAATCGCCTGTAAAAGCCACTTGGAATGAAAAAATGACAGTTTTAAGCATATTTTTGGAATCCTTATTAAATTTCCTATCCAATAGCCTAAAAAATATCACTAAATTCGGTACAGTCAGGGAGAAAAGTGCTGCCAAAGTTTGAAAACACAGTCAGCGAGAAAATCGTCTGTTAAACTCACTTGGAGTAAGAAAATGACAGTTTTAAGCACATTTTTGGAATCCTCATTAAATTTCCTATCCACTAACCTACCAACACTACCAAATTGAGTACAGTCAGAGAGAAAAACAGTGTTAAAGTTTGAACGAACAGAAACACAGTTTGAAAGGACAGTCAAGGACAAAATCGCCTGTAAAACCCATTTGTGATGTGAAAATGACAGTTTTAAGCACATTTTTGGAATTCTCATTAAATTTCCTATCCAATAGTCTAAAAAACACTAAAAAATCGAGTATAGTCAGTTAGAAAAACAGTGTCAAAATTTGAACTGCTAGAAACACAGTTTGAAAGGACAGTCAAGGACAAAATCGCCTGTAAAACCCACTTGTAGTGTGAAAATGACAGTTTTAAGCATATTTTTGGAATCCTCATTAAATTTCCTATCCAATAGCCTAAAAAAATATCACTAAATTCGGTACAGTCAGGAAGAAAAGTACTGCCAAAGTTTGAAAACACAGTCAGCGACAAAATCGTCTGTTAAACTCATTTGGAGTAAGAAAATGACAGTTTTAAGCACATTTTTGGAATCCTCATTAAATTTCCTATCCACTAACCTACCAACACTACCAAATTGAGTACAGTCAGAGAGAAAAACAGTGTCAAAGTTTGAACGACAAGGCGTTTTTCGTGCGTAAAACGCATTCATTCCGCACCCCGCGCTCCGTTATAATTCCGGATACATGAGAACCGAGCTTAACACATACAGGAACAATCAAACCAAATTAGGATAACGTCACTGATGACAAGTCAATTTTAAGTGAAAGCGTCAAAAGTGGTGTGACTGTAATTAATGACGCAACCACCATTTGTTGTGGTTTGCTCTGTATAACATTGACACTTACCTAATATGACTGACCAACAAATCCTTTTGTGCATTATACGGGGTGATAATTCCTACCGTGTAGGAATTATTGCGATCCAACTTGTCGAATATGGTTTTCAGCAGTTTTTTAATCAAAATCACCTCGTCCATATTGGTGTAATCCTCCGAGTGACTGAGTTTCTCGCAGTTGAACACCAAATAAGGTCGTATTTCACTGGGGAGCTTGTTCGAAGGGTTTGCGCTCGTTCTGAAATTCCAACACTTTTCAACATTCCACCCCCCAGAAAACCTAACCCGCCTAACCGTAATTTTCCTTCGTAGAAATGTTTATTAGGAAAATCGCATATTTCCGGATGCATTCGGTACTGTTCCGTTAACATTCTGATGGGCGATCTGGGGTCCACACCGAAATTGTTGGCCAATCTGGTGAACAAACTCTCCCCAAAACCCAGTTTAACGGCTTCCTAAACAAAAACCCGTTAAATTGAACGTTTTTTTGGGTGAACTTAATAAGCGCACTCGACTCATTATGGTCGCGTTCAACTGTTGAGGATCACCAACCAGAACAAACTTGTCAATGCCTAAAACGACCGGCAAGAGACTTTCAATTTCGTGACACTGAGTGGCTTCGTCTATTATGCAGCAAGTAAACTTAATCAAACCCCTGAAATCATACCAAACTGTAAAGGAACAACTGAAAAACCCACTCACTTGTTGACCGCCTCAATAAGCCGGGCATTGATACAACTGTTCAAAGTGGTACAGATGATGTTGCTTTTTTCGATAATCAATTTCTCGCATTGCCTCAACTCCTTTTGGTATTGATCGCCCAATAAATGTTGGGCCACTTCGAGCAAGTTGTCTTTGCGTTCTCTGGCGGCCTACAATCACTTTCTGGTGTAATCAAAAAAAATAGCAAGAACCAGAGCAAGATTCACCTTGATTTCAGGATGATGCTGTAATTTGAGCGGTAAATGTTTTTCCGCCAGTTTGGGCAGACTGTAGTTGAGAACGTCCCTGTGGATGCTCGATTCCGGACCAATACGAACCAGTTTGATTTTTGGACGCATCTCTATTAAAAAACACAAAATAAGGCTGTTGTTTTATGGACTGGACTGCAAAATGCATCAGAAAATAGGAAAATTTTAGTTGATCATGTCATTGTTCTCTTCTGTAGTTCCTGTTGTCTTTTATACAGTCAGATTTGCTTTCATGGGGCTTTTGCAACACTAGTACTAAAAGTGTTTTTTGATTGGCAAGTTTAGTGCAAAACCAACGTAAATGTTTCCTGCTCTATCAAATGTCATTGAAACAGTACGGCGATACACTGGTTTTGCATTCAACATGCCAATTGAACCAAATTACAAAGTTGCCAAAATAGAGGAAAGAGAGGAGAGATCTTTTTATATTGCCAGAGGCTTCTACAAGGGCCTAACCTTCCAAGAATTTCCTAAAATTGCTAAAGGCTTCAAAATACTAGTTAGAACCTGCACAAAGTGTCCTAATTCTTCCAGGAAGGTTTTAAAATTACCAGAGGCCTCTATATACTAGTGAAAAGCTTCTCAAAACTGCAAGAATTGTCTACAAATGTCCTAAATCTTCCAAGAATGTTTTTGAACTGTCAAAGGCTTTCAGATACTAATGAAACATTTTTCCAAAACTGTCCTAAACCGCCTACAAATGCCCTAACCTTTCAAGAATTTTCTAAAGTTGCTAGAGGCTTCTAAATACTAATGAGAACCTACACAAGTGTCCCAAATTTTCCAGGAATGCTTTAGAATTACCAGAGACCTCTAGATACTAATGAAAACCTCTTCAAAACTGAAAAAAACGTCTACAAGTATCTTAATCTTCCAAGAATTTCCTAAAATTACCAGAGGCTTCTAAATACTAGTGAGAACCTCTACAAAGTATCCTAAATCTTCCAAGAATACTTTAGAATTACCAGAGGCCTCTAAATACTAGTGAAAAGCTTCTCAAAACTGCAAGAAGCGTCTACAAGTATCTTAATCTTCCAAGAATTTCCTAAAGTTGCCAGAGGCTTCTAAATACAAGAGAAAACCTCCACAAATGGTCTTAAATCTTCCAAGAAGGTTTTGGAATTACCAGAGGCCTCTAGATACTAATGAAAACCTCCTCAAAACTGCAAGAAATGTCTACAAGTATCTTAATCTTCCAAGAATTACCTAAAATTGCCAGAGGCTTCTAAATACTAGTGAGAACCTCCACAAAGTGTCCTAATTCTTCCAAGAAGGTTTTGGAATTACCAGAGGCCTTCAGATACTAGTGAAAAGCTTCTCAAAACTGCAAGAAGTGTCTACAAGTATCTTAATCTTCCAAGAATGTCCTAAAATTGCTAGAGGCTTCTAAATACAAGAGAAAACCTCCACAAATGGTCTTAAATCTTCCAAGAAGGTTTTGGAATTACCAGAGGCCTCTAGATACTAGTGAAAACCTTCTCAAAACAGTAAAAAGCGTCTAAATACTAATGAGAACCTCCACAAGTGTCCTAAAGCCTTCCCAAAACTGCTACGCCCTCTGCAAGTCTCCTAAAACCCATTAAGAAGTATTTTTCAAACAAAATACAGTATTTTGGCAAACTGCTAAAAACGTCTATGTATCTTAATCTTCCAAGAATTTCCTAAAATTGCCAGAAACTTCTAAATACAAGAGAAAACCTCCACAAAGTGTCCTAATTCTTCCAAGAAGGTTTTATAATTACCAGAGGCCTCTAGATACTAGAAAAAAACCTCCTCAAACTGCAAGAAGTGTCTACAAGTATCCTAATGTTCCAAGTATTTCCTAAAATTGCTAGAGGCTTTTAAATATTAGAGAAAACCTCCACAAAGTGTCCTAATCCTTCCAAGAAGGTTTTAGATTTACCAGAAGCCTCTAGATACTAGAAAAAAACCTCCTTAAACTGCAAGAAGCGTCTACAAATGTTCTAACTTTCCAAGAATTTTCTTAAATTGCTAGAGGCTGGTAAATACTAGTGAAAACCTCCACAAAGTGTCCTAATTCATCCAAGAAGGTTTTGGAATGAGCCTGTCCCACAATTTTTTTTTATATCATAACTACAAAGACGGATTGAAAATATTATACCCGTATTTTTTTGTTTTCAAAAATATTAAGTCTAAATAGAAAAAAAAAGATGATAAAAACTACATTAATCTCATGTTTAAAACGCCCGCCGCCGGTGACGTACTACACTATCAACCAATCAGCGACAAGAAGTGAAACAGATGGCGTGCAACAGCCAATAAAATCGCCCAGAATTACGTACGTCACATGCGCGCCAAAACAGATCTTTTAAATTTAATGGACAAATTCAAACTAATGTAGGAACATTTACGACCATAATTTTTTCTTCAAGAATATGAAAAATTAGTTTTTTGATACTATTCTTTCGATTCCAGTCATTAAAACAAAAATTTATGATATGTGGGATAGGCCCATTACCAGAGGCCTTCAGATACTAAGAAAAACCTCCTCAATACTGCAAGAAGCATCTACAAATGGCCTAACCTTCCAAAACGTTCCTAAAATTGGTAGAGGCTCCTAAATCTAGTGAGAACGTCCATAAAGTGTCTTAAATCTTCCAGGAAGGTTTTGGAATTACCAGAGCCCTCTAGATACTAGTGAAAACCTTCTCAAAACAACAAAAAGCGTCTAAATACTAATGAGAACCTCCACAAGTGTCCTGAAGCCTTCCCAAAACTGCTACGCCCTCTACAAGTCTCCTAAAACCCATTCAGAAGTATTTTTCAAACAAAATCCAGTATTTTTGCAAACTGCTAAAAAATCACTCTGTAATCATATTTCAATAAATGTTGGAGTATTTAAACATGGTGCTGGCCATTTGTAAATGTTACAGCAGGTACTATACAGGGTGGTTCATCATGTACAAAATGGTTGTTAAAACACACTTCAGGGTGCATATTCTTGAAAGAGGGAAGGGAATTATCAAGAAAAAGACCTGTAGAATGTGACAGGAACACGTCATTGTCAGCTTCTTCTGTCACATTCTATCACACACACAAAGCTACAATACTCACCAGTTGGTAAATTGTTTCGTGCAGAACCAATTTTAAAAATCAAGTTATCGACGGCCGTGTTGGACGGTGCCGTCAATAAAACCATCGGATTGCCGCCGTCTGTCCGGTGTTTGTCCGCAAACAGGATTTGTTGCAGCAAATTGACGATCACGGTGGATTTGCCGGTGCCCGGGGGCCCTTTGACGCAATAAATTCCCGGCCGATTTCCCGTACACAAACTGGCCGCCTCCAACACGATCATTTTCTGCTCCTCATTCCAGTTGTTACTCTGAAATGACATTTAAAATTGCCTGAAAATTGTTGTTAGAAACTACGAACCGGAAATCTGACTTCGCGATGGGTGATTGGAAATTTGTAGTCGCTGGCCTGGGGTTTTAAAATCATTTTGCATAAAGGAGACTGTTTCGTCTCTTTCATTGTTCTGATTAGCATCAAGTATGTTCTGATGTTGATGAGTGGTTTGATTAAATGCGTCATTTTAGTGTTTAGTTCCAATTCGGGTTGATAGCGCGTCATCACGGTAAATTCCAGTATAGTATGAGGATTTGGTCCGTTGAGCAATTCTGTGCATAATATGGTGTCAATTAAGGTGTAAAGCCTGCCCTATTCAGGGAATATTGACGTTTTACTAAATTGTTGATAATGACTTTTCTTTCAGGTTAGGTTAGGAAAAATTCCATGGATAGGGTAAGCCTGGTTTATAAAACAAAATTTAAATTTAGTATTAACTTTAAGAATAAGACTAGTGATTTTAAATCAAGACGTTCATAAATGAAATTTAACTTTAACCTTGGATTTACATAAAATTCTAAATTCTCTTAATAAGAGATCTCCGGTGGGGTTTTAAGACATCACTAATCGTAACCGTAAAAAAAATTAACATCAAACGCTGATTACACCGATGACAGGGTTCTAGACAATCTAGAATAAATATTGTAAACAAATACAACTCGACCTAGACACTCAATGTTCTCACACAACACTCTTAACTACCATTTAACGTACAAAACGAATGCAATCACCGCGAAAAACACTAAATTAGGAGAGCCAAGCCATGCTAAAAACCCGCACACCAAATTCACAGCCTACTTTGCTTCGAGAATAACGTTTTGACACTGGTCACGTGAAGGTTTTAGGAAAAAGTATAACAACCCTCACGTGATCAAGCATTCAGAGTAGGCCGAGGTTTGTAAGCTTTGATATTGTCACGACGTTAATCAAAGGGCATATTGTTGCTGCGTTTATTTGATTTATTTTACTCAAAATTGCTGCAATTTTTGTCTAATTTCGGTTAAAGTTAACGCTAAAGTTAAATCATCTTGCTACTGCGCAAGCTGCAATGACACAATCAGCTGATTTGTGTTTTGAATTTGAATATTTGGTTATGGTTTTTTCTGGCAGCTAAAGGTTACGGTTTAAACGGTTAAACTGAAGCCTAGTAATATTTGGTTTTCCAATTTCAATTTTTGTGTTTGTGTATTCCAACACTGGGTATGTGGGAATCCCGAATGTCACTTAATATTTTCGAGAGTTTTTGATGTCAAATGAGCGCAAATGACAACTTTGGCGTTTAGCAGTCATTGATTTAAGACTTGAAATATTTCTTTTATGAACACCATATTTTTTTAGAGTTACAGCTAGATTTAAATTTTGTTTTATAAACCAGGCTGTAGTATTATTAGACAAACGTACGATCAATAGAGTGTTTGGACCCTTTAGCAACCAACGATCTGCGGCAACTCTGTACAAACCCAAAATTCAGACTGAGCACGTGACTTTTGTTTTTCATGACGCATTCTAGCATCACAAAATCTTCTGGTTTGTAATAGTTTCCGCGCGTCGCGTCCTCCTTGGAAATGACCGCTAATACCACCAAAAGTTTAGTAAAATATGATACAAAATTTTAATTACTCACAAATGCAGTCCAAAATCAGACTGTCATTAACCACTCTGGCGTGTTGTATTTTCATCTTTCTTGGGGTACTGTAAAAACCAAATTTTCTAGTCATTTTTTTGTCGTAAAAGCTGCGAAACCGACTCACCCGTTGCTATCGCGAAACGCTTTGTACAAACACTGCCAGCTCTCCATCAGCACCATTTTCGAGAAAGTATCGTAGTATTGATGGAAACTGTCAAAAGTGGCGGGGATTTTTCTCGGTAACTTAATGATTGGTGTTGTCACGTCGTTTTGCACTTGTTCCAGCAATCGGTTGGGAATCCAGTGCACCATTTCCCGAATTATGTCGTTCACTTCCGGCAAACGTCTGCAACACTCGAGTAGTATAAGGATTTAGCGAGATTTTTACTTTGTCCAACCTGTTGTTAGGGGTGTTGCGGATAGGACCGCCATTGCTCCACATTAACAGTTTGGACGCTTCTTTTTGCCGATTTTGGATTGGCCACAGGTTCTGCACTGAATTATGGTAATTTACTTGGTACGGATCGGTGGCTGGTCGTTCCATGTGTAAAGTACCCTTTGAACTGCCTGCACTAGCTGAATTTCCCTGTAAAGACGCTCCTATAAAACACCCTAACCTAACCTAAGTTATTTCTAGACTTAAAAGTCAACTTTTACACTATTTTTAGTAGTAAAAAATGAGTTTTATATGCAACAATCTTTGTCTTGATTTCCAGACTGTTTTTAGTATTTAAAATCCAATTTCAGATACTCGACATTGAATTGCAGTTTAAAAAAACTTCCTAGTAGTAAACAACAAGTTTTTAGACTGTTCAGTTTGTCACTACCTATAGTCTATTGAATGCCAGTAAAAATTAGTCCAAAAATCTTGTTTTTTTGGACTATTTTCAGTGTCAAAAATTAACCTCACAGATGGCCAGATTTGAATACTTTCTAATCGTTTTAAAGTAAAACATACAATAACTCAGGTAGACATTTTACTTGTGACTTGTCATAAGAACGTGTTAGGGTTTCCAAGTCCGGGACTGAATTGAAAAGTCTTCTGGTCCGATAGTCCCAAAAAATGTGAAAACTCACAAAAAAAATTATGTTTTTAATAAAATTACACTTTATTACCTATTTTTTTTCGACTAAATTAAATTTATAAGGTTACTAGATACTAGAGTCTTTAGAGTTGTTCTCTAGGGACGATCTGTGAATTGTCGACAACAATTATTCATAGACGAACCAAATTTGGTCTCGGGACCTCTACACAGGTCCCGGGATTCCAAAATCACCCAGAATCCCGGCATTGGAAGCCCTAGTACGCGTTCCAAATTTAATCAAAATTGCTCTAACAGTTATAGAAAAAACAAGGTTTTTTTAAACTGAAATCTGGAGATTTGTATCTTCCTTCTTCTGGAAAAATGATGATTGACACTAGACCACAACCACTGTAAGTGGAATTTCATTAAAAAAATAATTAATAATGCTAACAGTCCAGAATAACTTTTCTGACAGTAAACTGTCTTTTCTGATTTGTTTAGTAGTTGGTGATTGGTCAAAAAAACAGCAGCAAGCTAAAAAGCTGCTTTTTTTGACCAATCACACAATCCGTTTAGGATTGGAGGTAGAAAAACGTGTTAATGGAAAATTTCTCCTAAATCACCAGACTATATTGAATTGAATAAAGTAAAAGACCAGATTTTGTCCAGTTAATCTAACCTAATTTTCGTCCGTATCTCCTAAACGGTTTAAGCGATCGAAATTGGGTTTTTATCATTCGAATCAGCTACTAAACTTGTATCTTTGACAGATATAACTGTCAAATTTGGCTAACATTAAATCACCACAAAAAAATGGCAAAACGAACTGTTAACACAATACAGGTGTGGTAAATCCAAAACCGTGTAACTGACAGAGAAACGTAGATAATTGCATGCGTGGGACAAAGACAGCAAACGAAAAAAATACCAAGTAGACCAGATTTTCTGTACGCTGTTGCCAAAATCCGCTAAAAATTAAAAATTAATTTTGTCGACGGTATTGGATTATGGCAACAGCGCACTGAAAATATGGCCTACTTGGTATTTTTTTCGTTTACTGTCTTTGTCCCACGCATGCAATTATCTACGTTTCTCTGTCAGTTACACAGTTTTCCTATGGTCGGTTTTGGATTTACCACACCTGTATATTTTTGGAATTGCAAGAGAATGATCTATCAATTAATCTGAAAATATGTTCTATTAAAAATTATCAACTAAAATTGTCAAATTAGAAGTATTTAAAGGTACTTTTTTTTATGACAATTTAAGAACTGACAGATCCAAGTTAACTTGAAAATTTTCACTTACTGAACATGCTTACCTTCAAGTTTTCCGGTTGGACGTCCACACTTTTTCTGCCCCTTTTCCTCTTAGAATCCAAATCAAGCGATTTTTCCGTACTTTCCGGCTTATTATTGTTCCTTAAACTGTAATGGGAAGGTGTCTACGCAAGAGGGTCAATAAATAACTGCCAATTTAATTTAAACATTTAGTGATTCACCTGCACGTCGTATCGCTGCCATCGTAGTGGTTCCATCGCAGCTGGTTCTTCTGGTGGCGCGTCCAGGCTTTTCCTGCTCCTTTTCCTCTTCGAACCATCCAAATCAAGCGATTTTTCCGTACTAATCGTCAGGGAAGTTGTCTGCAAATACTAACTGCAAAAAAATACGTAATTCAAACATTTCGTGACTTACCGACACGTTATATGTTTGCCATCCCAGAGGCTCCTTTCGTGGTCTACCCCTTTTTTTCGTAGAACTTTCTGCAGCGTTGCCAAGTTTATTCGTAGCTAATGTTAACGAAACAGTGGGTGGAGGTGTTTGTACTCTTAAACGTTTGCATTCCCTGTTTAAACTTTTCCTGTCCTGATTGGTTACACTGGGTCTTGTTAAGCTTTTTGACCGAGCTGGCGATGCTGATTTTTTTCTTTCTTCACTGTAGAGACTTTTTCTACGTCCTCGAGGCACTTCGGAAGGTTTTTTCGGGGCGACATTAAGGTCGATTCCCAGGATTGTAGTCACGGTAGGTTGTCCTGATATTCGTCTTTTACCAGTCGGGTAACTTATTGTTTCTTCTTTTTCATTCGGTTCAGGTTCTAGGGTTAAAGATGATGTGGAACCGGTTAATTCTTTCAGCTTTTTACGTCTTTCTTCTTTGAGACTGCTATTAATCTCCATGTGAGGACTGTTGCTGCTTTTTCTTCTTTTCAGTTCTTTGATGAAATCTTTTTGCGTTATGCTTTTCTTATCCGCTGGCTTACTTCTTGGAGATTGACGTGGAGCTTTGGTAGGGGTTGTTACTGGTTCATCTTCAAACAGACGGGACAAATCGTCGATTGCTCCGAGCACTTCGTTGTCTGCGTTTGGTTCAACTGTGTCCTCAAGTAATTCGAAGATTTCTTGAGTGTTTTGAAATCCGCCCGAGTTTTCGTCGTCCGAATCAATCAAATCGGCGTTTACCACCACGCCATCGTTGCAGTAGTCCATTTCGGCCAGTTCGTTTTTAATTTTTTGGTAAACGTCGTCCGAAACTCGATCACTCACAATCTGGGACATTTGCAGTATTTGACTGCAGGAAAAGTCCATATCTTCTGCGTCGTCCGTTATGTCGATCACTATAGGGTTGTCAGTGGTTTCTGCAACCGGTTTATCCAGTTCTATTGCCGATATAGCAAGTTCATCTTCTGCCAAAGCGATTTTTACCAGATTTGGGGATTGTTCAGGTTTTGTTACTTTAGCAGGGTGATTTTCGTCATCATCGTCAGACTCAATTTGAATAGGATCCTCGTTCAGTACGGTAATTCTGCGAGCTGAACATCGTTGCGACCTTCTAGGAACCGGTTCGCTTTTTTCATTCGCTAAAGAACACACACTTGAAATTGCAATTTCAGATAAAGCATCTTTACTGTTTGTCATTGATTTCTGATTTTTCTGTTCCAAAGGCACCAAAGTGGATGCTGTGGCGCTTTCCACAGTCTAACCCAAACAAAAATTTTTACATTTACAATATTCAAGGGAAAGTTACAAGAAACCTACTTGAAGCACCTCAAAAAGACATCCTTTTTCTGTCTCACTTTGGGCGTATTTCTGCTTGGACATACCGAATCCGATCAGATCGCCTGGAGACAATTTATGCATCGTGTACACAGGAATTTTTGTTCCATTGACAAAAGTGCCATTAACACTCTAAAAAAAAATGGCAGAAAATGGTTTAAATTGAACCCATTGAAAGCTACCAATTAGTTTTGAGATTAAGGAGGGTGACCTAATTTCACATTAACCATAATTGAACCACCTGTCAAATTACTTCATTGTGACGTCACATATTAGCTCTGTTTACTCCATAGAGTAAGTAAGCCTATGGCTGCATTCGTTTTCAAGCTCCATGAAAACGAATGCAGCCTGTATTATCTTATCAGTTTTGTCAGCTGAAACTATTAAAAAAAAAACAATCTGGTGGAATTATCATACTATTTGTTAAATGTATTATGAAAATAATTCTTAAAAAGCTTTTTGCAAGTACCAATGAAAAAAACACAAATAAGGACATAATCATTGTTAGTAAGCAATCTAACTTGAACCCTGCAGAATTTTATTCCACACTGAACACTGAAGAATGTTGTTTATATTTAAGGCCTGCATTAAGTGCCAAAAAGGTCTTATTACAGTTTTTATGGTCAAACACTTGCAACTGTTTGACCATAATAAGGCATTTTGGCACTTGCAAGGTTATAGAAATGTAGACTTGATTTTAATATGATAAGAATGAAATATCTAAATCAACAAGAGTTGAGAGTGACCAATCAAAAGGCTTTATTGTGATATACTCCTGCAATCTTATATGGGGAACAATCTCATAAAGAAATTTGCTTTTTTGTCTATGACTTACATGAAGTGCTTGAATCCAAAGATGTCCTTCCATCAAAAAAAGATTGGCATGTGACCTAGACACTGCAGTACTTGGCAGGAACACTTGGGCCTCACGACAACGCCCTACCAAACTGTGGGCCTGCTTCAGGTTTATTATATTGGATGTGGAGTATTGCTTTAAACTCCAGGACGCCATTATGTTTGTGATTTTGTTTGGAATCGCGTTAATGGTTATCGGCCACCGTTTTAATTTGGAACTAACACTAGATTTACTATAGCGTTGAAAAATAGGTTTGCATGGCTGTAAATAACTGAAATACTTATTAACAGGAAAGGCGGCAAACAAGTTGAAAAAAGTATACTTACACATCAACAACCAATCAGAATAGCCGGTAAAACCCTAAACAAGACTTAAAAATAACTTTAGCCATGTATTTATCTGTTTTTTGTTCGATTTGATGCCAAAAAGATAGTTTAATTTAACTGAAGAAATCATCAAACATTTTGTTGTGGTTAGGTTAAGAGGAGCTTTGCGCACAAACAATTTTGACAATGACAATAGTGACATTTGTGCAAAATAACAGCACGTGACCACTTTAAAGACCGCACACAAACTGGCACGTGATATTTGTTAGTTTATGCTATTATTTGTGATTATATTAACTAGTATATGGCCGTTATCATTAAACATGCTCTTTTTTAGGTACACGAACCGTTTTGGAGCTCAAAAGCATGCCATTGTGCTAAAAAGTGTTTGTGACAGTCCTTCACCCACTTCAAGAAAAGGTATGTATGAATTAAAACACGATTATTAATATTAAATAGTATTTATAAGAAACTCAACATATACAATATTAGAAATCTCGGTTTTTGGCAGAAAAAAAATACAAAATAAGTTAACAATATTGTCATTATATACATATACAACCTCATCAAAATTATTTACACTCATGCTTTTAGTTCAATAATAAATCAAGTCAAATGACATTTGACAAAAGATAAGGTAACTTTAAACAGCCAGCCAATGTTGCCAGAGTGAGCGTTTTGTGTCAGGCTGTCATCGTTAAAAAAAATACAGTTTGCTGCAAGAGATTATTATCAGAAATCTGAAACTTAAAATATTCTAAGTTCAATGGGGTTAATCGCAGCTCCGTTCCAGTGTTTTGCGGCAGTGACAGTTGTGCGTTAAACATGACATAAACGTCATTGCCGTTTACACTGGTTGATTTATTTGCGTTATTGTCATTCTGATTAAATCAAGTATTAATAAGAATGCCAATATAACAACAAATCCAATAATCAACATTTGTCTGGTTAGTTGCTCTATTGACTACAATGCCCAATTTACAATCAGGTTAGTGTATTACTGGTTGCATGCACTACTAATAAAAGGTGACTAATATACGCTTGTGAGGAGGAAAAGTGTAGAGAGTCCGTTTAGTTAAAAATAGATAAATGAAATGGTTAATAACACGAACAATGTAAAATTAGCCTTATCTTTTGCCTTGCTTGACGTGGACGTCGACCCACCGTCGATTCCAACTCCTTCTAAACCTTCCCTAACAGGTCGTGTTTGTATTTGTACATCTTCCGTTTGTAGCCCCGCTTCAAAAACAATTTAATCAGTATGTAGATTAGAGCGATAATAGCCGGGTAGAGCAAAAAGTAAAATTTCAATGCGTCTACAATAAAAAACCCACCGGGTGTTGTGGCGTTGCCCTCCAATCCCTGATAGATGATTTTAGTGTCCGCTCCCAAATAGCGCACGTTCACGCTACTGTACATTTGCTTGAGGAACTTCAACACTTCCGCGTTATCCCAAGTCCCGTCCGATTTGTGGCATCGAGGGCAACTTTTTTCCGACGGGAATTGTACTTTAGGGAATTCCGGATCCTCGGTGGCGTCCCCGGACAGTCTTTTATTCACTTCGTTGTGCGCGCTCCACAGCCACAGGATTGATTCGTCGAACGAAGCGACTTTGTCAATTTCCCTGCGTGCCGCCATGTCTTGAAAGTGCTGA
Organism: Ips typographus; assembly: GCF_016097725.1. NCBI lineage: Eukaryota > Metazoa > Arthropoda > Insecta > Coleoptera > Curculionidae > Ips > Ips typographus. The sequence goes on from NC_138431.1 coordinate 5,940,452, forward strand.
CTGCAGTCCGAACAGCCGAAGAAGTTCTTGATGTAACCGTGCATCGTCTCCAGAGCTATCCGGGGATTGTCACCTCTCAAGCCCAATTCGTAGTCGGCTACGTTTACTGTGAGGTAGTGGAACATTTTCCACAAACCGCAAGGATATCCGCGGTATTGGGCTGAACTGCCTTGGCAACCTAATTAGTAATCAATTTAGGTAACAAATTTTTCCTGTGAAAGGGACAAACCTACCCAACCATTTTTGAGGTGTGGAAAACACTTGCTTGTCTTCTTTCTCACTCTCTCTCACCAGTTTGGCTATGGCAATTCCTTGGACCGGATCTGAACTTTCGGCAATGTCGCTGATTTCCTGCAGTAGCACTTTACCGTTTCGACCAAAGGGAAAATGTTTCACCAGCACTTTAAGATAGTTACGTAAAGCTTGCAGTTTCTCGCCGGTTATTTCCTTTAAACCGCCTACTTCCCGTTTCAAAGAGTATCTGAAACAAATTTATCAAAAATTGTTTGTATGGTTGCATAACTAATGCAAACCTGTCCTACTTCTGACGTCACTGATTTTTGACAATGACATTTCAAAGGTTAGTAGTGATTAATCATTTTTGACAGCACACTCAAGGTTATATAAATTTACAAGTAATATTTAACTAAAAATACAACAAAACTGACCCTGACCTACCTCAAAGCACTTTCTAAGTCCATTTGAAAAACGACATCGCCCATTTTGCGCACTTTGTCAAACAGGGCATCCACCTCCTTTTTTTTATCGTACTGGTCCAGACCCAGCTTACTGTCTTCCTCAATGGAAAACAAGATATTTTTGGCTTTTAGGTTCTCTTTTATTGCAGCTATAACAACTTTTCGCTCGTAAGAAGTGACCATTAACTGTCTGGCTTCCTGGCCCTTTTCTATAACATACAAAGCTGGAGTGCCACTGTCCGGTAGGTGTGACAAAAGTTCTGTGTGGTTGGAGTGGATGTATTTGGTGGTGACGCCAGGAATTCTATGTAAATCTAGAAGCAGTTCTGGTCCCAAAAGTGAGTCGGATTCCTGTTTTAACAGTACAGCGTACTTGGTTTCACTAGGAGTGTCTTCAAAGAGGCTATTTATGGTGCTTCCAGTGAAAGGAAGCATTTTAGGGTAGTGTGTGCCCCTTCCCTCTTTCTGTTCTTTTATAATTCTTTTCACCAAGTCGTGTCTGTGATCTTCAGCAGACACCCCACGGTTCATGGCATATCCATAGCTTTTAGGGGCTTCTTCAAAGTTTTCTGGGTAGTATCTTAAGGAAGGATAAGCCATAATTTCGTATTCCCTACATAGAGCAAAGTTTTGGTCGTTGGCACAATCTATAGCAGCTACCACCACCAAATCCCTCCAGCTGCGGACGTCGGTGGCGAAATCCTTCCACGAGGGGGCAAACTTTTGGCAGAATCCACACCAGCTGTTGTAGAACTCGACCAGCCAAGCCCTACCGCTATTTAGGATTGCTTGCTTAAAGTTGCTCGATGTGAGGATTTCCACGTCGTCTTTTTGGCTGTACAGGCCTTGGTCGCCGGAGAATCGTTCATAATTACCCTGTATGTCCAGGGAGGCGTTGTTTGTAAACTGTATCAGGGTGAAAAGCACCAAAAGGGATAGTTTTAAAGTGGTAAAAAACATTTTGTAATAAATTAATGAATTACGTTAACTGGTTCATTTGGAAACTTTAAATGGAAGCCACTTTTTTTAGTGTTACCTCATGACTCAAGGGTTTTCTTTTCCGTGTGTTACCACTAACTTTAACATAACACATACAACAAATAGGAATATGTCACCAGTGTTACGTCTTACGTCAGATGTCAGGGGTTTGATGATTAACAACACACAGTAAATGTCAGTTGTCAATTACAGCCTAATATACAGTTTCCTGTAAATTAAATAAAAACGTACACAAACTAAAAAATAGTTTATTAAATTATAGTTACAGAAATTAAGATGGATATTAAATCACAGATGATCAGAAATACAAAATTATAGTGATGACAAACTAGATGAGTAATCTTAGATTCTGGCAATCTATAAACTGGAAAAAAAAATATCAAAAAACCTCAATCTATATTCACATTGATTCTATTAGTAACTTAGAATGTTTTGCCACTATTCAGAGCAGTAATGCCGGATCAGTTAACTGTAAAAAAATGTGAAATTTGGGAGTTATATGAGGTTGATCAAAACTTACATCCTCTGCCCGGACCGCCACTAAACCGAGACGAGCCCCCGCTCCTAAAATTGCTGCTGCCTCCGGGACCTCCACGGCCACCACCTCCACCTCGACTGAAAATTATTTCAGAGTCGACCAACTCACAGACAGTCATCAAGGCATTTTTACCTGTAACCACCTCCAGGTGGTCCGCCTGAACTACCACGATCACCACGTCCACCCATTCCTCCCCCAAAACTACGAGAACCACCTCTGCTAGAGCCTCCCATGCCCCCGCCGAAACCGCCGCTTCTACTCGATCCAGGTGGGCCGTTTCGACCGCCTCCTGGAGGACCACCGCGACTTCCTGAACTGATCCAACGACCGCCACCATTGCGACCACCGTAGCCGCCTCCACCACCACCACGACCCATCATATCCATTAGTTTTGGATTAACGACCTGTTTTTGGGACATTTTACGTGATGTGCACTATTTGCCTAAATTGGTAAAGAAAAGCAGCAAACTGAATGCTGCTTTTTCTGACCCTGAGATTTACTCTCAAATCCCTTTTTAAGTTAAACGTTTCTCACCTGATTGGCCTCTTTCAACACAGAAACCAAATCTTTAGCTTGCCGGGAATTACCCGGGGTAAAAAAGGCGTACGAAGTACCGGTCGTGTCAGATCTGGCCGTTCTTCCAATCCTGTGAATATAATCTTCGGACGAGTTAGGATAGTCGTAATTAATGACGTATTTGATTCCATCCACGTCTAAATCAGAGAATACGTTCAATCAGGAAACGTTTTATTAAAGTCAGACTCAAAATTCATATCTAGACTGTCAGTTGTCAAGTGTCCACGTGTGCCGTGTTTGCGCCAATCGCAGCACTGCTTGCTAGTTTCTGATTGGTCCGACTACTGTGCTGAGGTTTACGCAAATACTGCACACGTGGAGCACAAATAATGACAGCTGACATTTTTAACACCTTAAATAATATTTGAATTAGCGTCACACACTAGAATGTTAACATTGTTTATCTGCTATTGTCCAGAGTGTCAATGGTATTTCTTTCTTGTATACCAACAATCAAACAAAATTGGGTTCGGTCATCAAAGTATCAGGTTGAATCTGCTGTGACGTCATATTACTTTTGTTTTGATTTTTAGTATACGCTACTTAGATTATTCTAGTGATGGGTAAATTACCTTTAATCTTTACTGTGTTTCTGGCAGTTCATATTTTCACACTGCTTTTTTCCCTTACTGTACCAAATTTTGTGGTGTTTTTCCAGGTTATTGGATAGAAAATTTAATGAGGATTCCAAAAATGTGCTTAAAACAGTCATTTTCCCACTCCAAGTGGGTTTTGCAGGCAATTTTGTCGCTGACTGTCTTCAAATTGTATTTCTGGCAGTTCTAACTTTGACACCGCTTTTCTCCCAGACTGTACCAAATTTTGTAGTATTTTTTCAGGTTATTCAATAGGAAATTTAATGAGGATTCCAAAAATGTGCTTAAAACAGTCATTTTCCCACTCCAAGTGGGTTTTGCAGGCAATTTTGTCCCTGACTGTCTTTTCAATTTGTATTTCTGGCAGTTCAAACTTTGACACCGCTTTTTTCCCTGACTGTACCAAATTTTGTAGTATTTTTTCAGGTTATTCAATAGGAAATTTAATGAGGATTCCAAAAATGTGCTTAAAACAGTCATTTTCCCACTCCAAGTGGGTTTTGCAGGCAATTTTGTCCCTGACTGTCTTTTCAAATTGTATTTCTGGCAGTTCAAACTTTGACACCGCTTTTCTCCCTGACTGTACCAAATTTTGTAGTATTTTTTCAGTTTATTGAATAGGAAATTTAATGAGGATTCGAAAAATGTGCTTAAAACAGTCATTTTCTCACTCCAAGTGGGTTTTGCAGGCGATTTTGTCCCTGACTGTATCAAATGTTATAGTTTTTTTCAGGTTTTTGGATAGGAAATTTGATGAGGATTCGAAAAATGTGCTTAAAACAGTAATTTTCCCACTCCAAGTGGGTTTTACAGGCGATTTTGTCCCTGACTGTCTTTTCAATTTGTATTTTGGCAGTTCAAACTTTGACGCTGCTTTTCTCCCCGACTGTACCAAATTTTCTAGTATTTTTTCAGGTTATTGAATAGGAAATTTAATGAGGATTTCAAAAATGTGCTTAAAACAGTCATTTTCCCACTCCAAGTGGGTTTTTCAGGCGATTTTGTCCCTGACTGTCTTTTCAATTTGTATTTTGGCAGTTCAAACTTTGACACTGCTTTTCTCCCTGACTGTACCAAATTTTGTAGTTTTTTTCAGGTTTTTGGATAGGAAATTTGATGAGGATTCCAAAAATGTGCTTAAAACAGTAATTTTCCCACTCCAAGTGGGTTTTACAGGCAATTTTGTCCCTGACTGTCTTTTCAATTTGTATTTCTGGCAGTTCAAACTTTGACACCGCTTTTTTCCCTGACTGTACCAAATTTTGTAGTATTTTTTCAGGTTATTCAATAGGAAATTTAATGAGGATTTCAAAAATGTGCTTAAAACAGTCATTTTCCCACTCCAAGTGGGTTTTGCAGGCAATTTTGTCCCTGACTGTCTTTTCAATTTGTATTTCTGGCAGTTCTAACTTTGACACTGCTTTTCTCCCTGACTGTACCAAATTTTGTAGTATTTTTTCAGGTTATTCAATAGGAAATTTAATGAGGATTCCAAAAATGTGCTTAAAACAGTCATTTTCCCACTCCAAGTGAGTTTTGCAGGCAATTTTGTCCCTGACTGTCTTTTCAAATTGTATTTCTGGCAATTCAAACTTTGACACCGCTTTTCTCCCAGACTGTACCAAATTTTGTAGTTTTTTTCAGGTTTTTGGATAGGAAATTTAATGAGGATTCCAAAAATGTGCTTAAAACAGTCATTTTCCCACTCCAAGTGGGTTTTGAAGGCAATTTTGTCCCTGACTGTCTTTTCAATTTGTATTTTGGCAGTTCAGACTTTGACACCGCTTTTCTCCCTGACTGTACCAAATTTTGTAGTTTTTTTCAGGTTTTTGGATAGGAAATTTGATGAGGATTCCAAAAATGTGCTTAAAACAGTCATTTTCCCACTCCAAGTGGGTTTTAAATACGGATTTTCAGACTAAGTGAGAATCGGCCATATTGACATATCTGACATGAAACGTTTTCGTGTTTCTGATATTTATGACAGTTATTTTGACAATTGTCAGTAAATCAAATAGTCACAAATTACTCATCTTAAAACATGAAATAATAAAAAAAGTGACAAAAAGCTGAAAATGCAAAATTTTTTAGAAAGGGATACTTGTTCATTAAATTTTTTTTTAAATTGAAACTCATTTGGTATAAGAATGACTTTAATGACAGCCATGACAGGAAAATGAACGTTTCAAGCAAATTTCAATTCTCAATCCAATTTTACGCCCATCACCAGATTATTCTGTACACTTTAACCATATGACATCCATTTTGAAGGTACCGAAAACACTGACCTAAGCAATAGCAGATAGAGACACATACAGAGCGTATTAAAAACGTATTAAACATAAAAAAAGGGAAAAATTACCAAGTACTAACCCGCTATTCAGTGACTGTACTGAAATTTCTCCATCGAAAACGAGCTCTGGCCAGGAGCGATTTAAAGAATTAGCTATAGTAGCATTTTGATTAGATCTGAAATGCTGCTGCAGTGGAGTTTGGAACTATTTGGACTTTTTTATGCCGCAACAAACTTCCACTAGTTCCCACTGCAGGACCGACAGGCTGACATACTTCTGGGTCTTGTGTTTGTTTGATTTTTTAAAACAGTCAGCTCGGCTATTTCGCGTTCTTCTCGTCACTACAACTGCCGAGCTGGTCCGTGTAGGTTTATGGGGAAATTTTTTTAATAAGATTGGGGGATTCCATGATATGCCAATGATTTGATGCGGCCACACATCAAAACTCGCCCATCGGTCTTCTACCCGTTCGGTTTTTTAATTTTTTTAGAGGGGTAGCCAGCCAGAGACACCCGCAAGACACTGAATTGTATCCTATTTTTGTTTAGAACACAACTACGTGTGTGGCGTATTCTGGGCAATAGGTTTATGCGTTTTTCGCTTTGTTTGTGTGTTTGCTATAATGCCGAATACGCCGGAGCCTGCTTGTGCCTCTGAAACAGAAAAAACGGATATCCAGACTGATTAAAAACCCATTCCAAACAAAAATACCTGCCCATACAAACTAGAACGACGTCAAGATCGTTAAATACTACGTTAATACACTTATTCAAGTGTTTACAAAAATACAGCAGTCATTTAATTGATTTTCAGGGAAATAAGTTGTTTACGCTGACCCAAAATTATTGGAACTTGTGACGTCATACCAATTTTGTTTCAATTTCTGTATACGTACAAGGTGTCTGGATTTAGAGGGTTTTGACAGTTCGCGGCGCTAGAGGGCGTGTTTCACATTTCGCCTACTTTGAAACTCTTCACAACTTTTTCACACTTTTTCAGTGGCGTGCTTGATTTATTAACTAACTATTATTTTAAATTGATATGACAGTTGGTTATAATTTTTAAAAAATTTCCATTTTATGCCAGTTTAGGAATGGAAATATCTCTAAATCTTAAAAATCACTGAGACAAAGTTGGCTTTGACTCGGGTTTTGACATCAGCTGTCAAAAGTGACGTTTATTTATTTCTTGTTTCTATGACTGGTATACTTCAATTGGCGTTTCAAGATAACTCCCTCTGGTGATCAGTTATGAAAACAGTTTCGGGCATTCCAGCTGTCATTTCTCCGTTTGTTTACGTTGATTTTGGCATGTTTTGGTTAGGAATTTAGTTAGTTAGTTTTAGTACTTGAAACGCCAATAGAGTGGACTGCATATAATCTGGAATTTAATTTTTAATTGAATCATTTTAGTTTAACAAACTGAATTTAATTGCAAATAAAAAACACGTTTTTGTAGGCCGCATTCGTTTTCGAGCTCCACGGAACGAGTAGCGCTTTTTCGACGTCACGATGACGTAATTTAGTAAAAGCATAATTTAACCAACTGTCAAATTACGTCATCGTGACGTCAAAAACGCGCTGCTCGATCCATGGAGCTTGAAAACGAATGCGGCCATAAAGTTGTTAATCAAAATCACAACGTTCCTTAGCAACAGATAAAAAAAAAACATACACAGATCTAGTGTGCTAGGCAAGCGTGTAATTGGCTGGCGGTCTGGTGCACCGCCTACTACACTAGAAAGTGCTTGTCAAAAATTCCAATATGGCGGAAATAGTGTTGACAGTTTGCGTTTGTTTGTATTGTGGAAATTGAGTTTTTTGAGGATTAGATGAATTTTTACGGTTTAAAATCAAAACTTGAGGTTATTTGAGTTAAGTTATTTTTGTTCATAAGTTTTTCAAGCCGCATTGTAACAGCAATTCAGGAAAAAGCCCAACCGTGTCAGTTTTTTACTGGATTTAACTCAACAGTGGTTGAACACTTTGAAGTGGGATGATTTTACTCCAACACTCAATGGTAAGTACTTTCTAGTACAGTAAATTTATTAGGTACTTGTTACATGCACAGGTATGTGAGATACATTTTAAAGCATCCTTCAATGTGAGAGCAACAAAAATAGTTTTGAATGAATGTTCTTGGTAATAACATAAGAACCATTTACCAGTTTTGCTTACCTAGTTTCAAGGATTTACAGATTTTCTTACATTGAACAGTATTTAAACTAGTTTTCTGTGTATTGTACTTTCCAGAACAAATGTTCTAACCAATTTGTTTAGACTGGACTTGATTGTGTATAAAAAAGCTCTATCTATACATATCTGGATCAGGAATGATCCTTTTTTTGATTTTTGACTCACACTTTCTGAAAAAGTAATTTCTTAAGTTAACTTCATATTTCAGGTTTTTGTAGGAATAACTATGGACATACTTATATCATAGTAAATGTTTAAAAACAGACATTTTTTTAAAGTTATATTCAATTATGAACCAATTAAAATAAGAAAGTTACCTCAATTATGGAGAAAACGGAAGGCAGTAACAAAAAACTAAGCACGCCCCTGGAATCACATAAAAAAAGTGCCTTAAGAATCTGTTTGTTTCACTTTGATAATTTAATAAACAAAAAAGTTGTGAAGAGTTTTCAAAAAATTCGAAAAACGCCCTCTAGCGTCACAAACTGACAAGATACATTTTTTATTAGTGAATGTGGCCAAGGGAAAATGCTGGAAATAATTTTCAGCTTTCTAAATCCACCGCTAGGGGGCGTTTCAATACCATTAGAATGTGGTGGGAGTAGTCCAAAGTATGCTTTGAAAAAATGGAATATCTCGAAAACGGCTTATCGTGGAAACTTCGTTTTTGCGGCATTTTAAAGAGCATTCTCTGTCCTGTACAGTGTTCCAAAACAATGTTCCATTTAGTTTTCGGTCTCTTTGATAGAGGGCGTTTTTTACAAAAATTGCGCTTTAGAAAGTGGACTTAGAAAACTAAAAATTATTTCCAGCAATTTCCCTTGGCCACGTTTACTAAAAAAAAAACATTTTTCCGTAGCCATATTATGTATAGTTTTCGAGAAACAGAAGTGCGAATTTCAAAATCGTACATAGGAAACTTGTGGTAAACAGAGAGAAGCATTCAAAATCAGTGGGCTAGACAAAGATCGAGTCACATGACCAACTCATTAGAATATCCCCTGACCAACTACGTCAGTCACTTATTTAAGAAGTTTATTGCTATCTTTATTCAGCCCATTGATTTTTAATGCCTCTCTCTCTCCTTACCACTGTCTTTCCATACCTGCATAAGGTTAAATGCTTGTAACTGCTAATAAAGAAGGACTCTCAAAATGCACTTCTGTAGCATCTAAAAGGTTTACCAGTACCATTTCAATTAAATCAGTGTGTTAAGGAAAAATATGCCTTTGGATTACGATGATTTAAGGCTTTGCCAATACCTTCAACTGTAGTTTAATATGAATTGTAAAACAAAACACAAAACTAACGTATTTTGCCAAATCTGGCTACTTGATCTACTAAATATACAAAAAACCAGTCTGGTAAATCCTAATTTGCTACTATAGACTTTTCCACTCAATTCACGGTAAAATGACGTAGAAATTATCAATTTCCAGACAGTCACTATGTGCACACTTCCAAGTTTTACATAAACTAGAGCACTTACCCAATCCTCTAGCAGCGACATCTGTAGCGACTAAAATAGTAGACTTGCCACTCCTGAAATCCCTCAAAACGTAATCGCGTTCCTGTTGGCTTTTATCTCCGTGCATGCACAAAGCAGGCCAGCCGTAACGTTTGATGTTCCTGGTGATCATTTCAACTTTTTTCTTGGTCTCGACAAAAATAATGATTTTGGCGCCCGGTTCTGCGTTGTTTGATATTTCTTGCAGTAACTGGTTCAATCTACAAACCGAAATTTTAATTGTCCAATCCGAACTGTTCACTCAACGAACCTACTTGAATTCTTTCTCGTGTTCCTGGCAAACGTCGACAATTTGCAGGATGTTGTGATTGGCGGATAGTTGCAGAGAGCCAACGTTAATGGTGATGTAGTCGGACATGAAATCGGAAGCCAATTTCATCACTTCTTTCGGCCAAGTGGCCGACCACATGAGCGTCTGTCGGTCCGGTCGGATTTGTTCGATGATTTTGCGGATTTGAGGCTCAAAACCCATGTCCAGCATTCTGTCCGCCTCGTCCAGTACTAAGTAAGTACATCTGGCCAGGTTGGTTGATCCCTTTTCCAGGAAATCGATCAAACGACCGGGAGTTGCGATGCAAATCTCCACCCCCCGTTCCAAGTCTCTGGCTTGGGGACCTTTTGGAGCCCCACCGAAAATACAGGTGTTCCGGATGTAAGAAGATCGTCCAAATTCTGATGCAACCTAAATAACAATTTCTGCAGTCACAAAATAATTTCTAATGTCATTGTTGACAAGCAGGTATGACAGTTCAGTCAAGTAAAGTGTTGTATTCATAATTATTTGGTAATTGGGTAAATCTCAGCTTGTGATTGGTCAAAAATTAACTGCTTTTTTTTACCAACCACAATCTACTGTGACTTACTATTTAATTTTCCAATAACCAAACGTAAAAAAACACAATAACCTAACCTAACCTAAATAACAAGGTCTGCATAACTCTTGTCACAAAATCATTTCTAATGTCATTGTTGACAAGCAGGTATGACAGTTGTCAAGTAAAGTGTTGTATTCATAATTATTTGGCAATTGCGTAAATCTGAGCTTGTAATTGGTCAAAAATTAACTGCTTTTTTGACCAACCACAATCTACTGTGACTTACTATTATAATTTTCCAATAACCAAACGTAAAAAACCTGAAAAAGTTCACAAATTAAATTAAAATTCACGTACTTGTTGGATTTGTTGAGCGAGTTCCCGAGTGGGAGCTAAAACCAAAACAATGGGTCCTTCCCCTTGGGTAAGCCTTGGTTGATTGTTTATGTGAACAATGGCGGGCAAAATGTAGGCCAACGTTTTCCCTGAACCAGTCTGGGCAATTCCAACCATGTCGTGTCCGCTTAAAGCGATCGGCCAGCCTTGGGCCTGAATCGGGGTAGGAAAATCGAACCCTTGATTTTGTAACTCGTCCATAACGTAATCGGGAAAACTGGCTTCCTCAAAGTTTTGAATTGGATTGGGCGCATCACCGTCCACCGTAATTTCTTTGGCGTCGCGGAAAGCCTGCACTTCGAATTGGGATCTGCTGGCGACAGCAGGATGGGGAATGTAAAAGTCCTTTTTGAACGGACGTAATTGTTGACTGTCCCAATGGGGTCTTCTCAAACCTCTTCCAGGGCCACCACCACCGCGTCCTCCAAAACGGCCACCTCCTCCGCCGAATCGGTCGCCACCACGACCACCTGATTGAAATAATTACACTCAGACAAGAAGCTTTTAATTGTCCCAACAAATAATGATTGAAGTATAGTGAAAGAGTTATACAAATTAGTAGTAAAATGCACAACCTCCACCATTTCGGAAACCACCGCCAAAGCCGCCGCCGCCAGGGCCACCGCTCCGATAACCTCCGCCTCCTCCGCTTCGAAAGCCACCTCCATCTCCTCCACGTCCTCCAAAGCGGCTACCTCCAGAATCTCTGCCTCTAAATCCACCTCCTTGACCGTATGACCTACAAAAATAATTTCATGTTTTGCTAATTTTGAGGGTAATAGACTGGAAGATCAAAACTCAAAACAAATGGGGCCAGAGTGTCAACCCCACCTAATAAAACCCTTTCTCCTTCGTTTTAACTCACAAATACTCTCATACATAAGAATACTGTTAGTGGTTGAATATTTCAGGCTTTAACCACTGCAGTAAACACAATAACAACATTGAAATAATATTTGAACGAATTAACCTAAGAAAGAATAAATATCTACTACCTAACAAAACATCTTATCTTTTTAAGGCACATTGAGTACTATAAATGTCTTTTTTTTAAAGAAAACAATGACCCTACAGGGTTGGTAAGGGTAGCATCCTTCCGCTAATGGTTTACCTGCAGAATTGGGCAGAACAGAAACAAAACAAAAACTTACATTGTTTATATCTTTTGTTGACTGGTTTAACGCGATTAACTGCACCAAAACACTGAAATTGTGGCGAATAATTTGTTTCAATTAAAAAATGCAAATGGACTGCAAAGCCGAAAAAATGTTTGACAGTTTGATTTGGCGTAACAGTAGTTTGACAAATGACGTGACTGTATTTTGTCTCCTTGTCTATTGCATTCAAATCAAAGGACAGACACTGTTCTTGGGACTGTCAAAAACTCCACCTCTTGAAAGCGGTGTTGCCAAATGTACTCTTTAACGAAAAAAAAACCTCAGGGAAAAACTTTTTTATTAGCCGCATAATTACAATAAATCTATTTTTTATTAGTAGTATAGCTGCATTTGAGTAGCCTCTAACGGTTTGAAAACATTTAATTTCGAAAATCACAAATAAAAAATACTAATTTAAAACTCTAATAAATACTAATATGTAACAATCTACAGGAGCTTAACGAGATCATAACTTAAAACTATAATGACTAGCATTTTATATAATTAAATACGGATTTGATCAATATTTGGTGTCTCTCGACAAGTCAATTCATTAACTACAAGTGGACTTATGTTACAATTTTCAACATAAAAGAACATACTTTGAGATTCCTTAAAACTCGCTATGTTTCTTTAATGGAACTTATGCAGAATACAGAGTGATTGTGTGCTATTTTTTTAATATAAAAAAATAGAAAAACAATGGCTTTTCTGGTATTCAAAATTTAACTAAAACGTCGTTTCTTGGTGAGGTTGTTAAGTCCTTACCAAAACACCTCGTTTTGAGTGTGCTCTGAAAGTAATATATTTTTTTTGTCACTCTGTATGTGGAGAGAATACTCCTAATAATTTATATTACACATAAACACTGAAATAGAATAATCAAGCTGGTTGAGAACAAGACACAAAACGCTACTTCCAAATCAAAGCAATAATTAAAAAATACAAAAAAATTCAACATGAATTAAGTAATAATGTAAAATGCGAAACAACAAAAACATTAAATGGAATGTTAAGGGACTAGGGTGTTAAAGGAATGCGTACTTAAATGACCTTCCCTAATACGGTCGGTTCGTCTTTGAGAAATGTTCCCGACCTTTGCATGGTCGGTGGTGGTGGTGGTACTGGCGGCAATGGTTTACTAACTGAAACTGAATCTTCCATGATAAAACAAGCACAAACAGACCCCCAAAACGCCTACCTGATTCGGTGCGAGGTTTCCTATTGGTTGATTGAGGTTTTCGGTCCGTTTTCATTGGAGAAGGACTTCGTACGGTTGTTTTAATTGGCGACGTCACTTTGCTGTCCAATTTTCTCGGAGAACTCGTCCGACTGTCCGATGATTTCAACGGCGAATTGCACCGGCTGTCATTTTTCCTACAAACCAGTAGAATATATGTTCTATATGTTTGTTGAGACAGACAGTAGAATATGATGTGTATTTGACAGTTCCTAAAGACGTAGCTCGTAACTTTGATCTTAACTAAACACAAAATGTTTAAAGATGTCACAATTTGACAGGTCCTAAGTTGGTGACAGTTAAGAGGTTTTGACAGATGGTTGGTGACAGCAAAAACACCATCAATTGAGACAATCAACTTACCTTTGTACCATACCGGTTGGAGTATCTTTTTTGCCCATGCTCGGATTCCTGGACACTATTGTGGAGCTCTTTTTCGAGCTGGTGGCACTTCTCTGAGTCGCACTGCCCGATCCGTGCGCAGAACTCGGTCTGACGCCGCTAATTGAATTATTCATAACCGATCGGATGTTACCTCCCGATGATGGTCTAGGAACAATTATCAATTGAACAGTTTGGCAACGTGGCAATTAAGTTATAAATAGGGTCCGGATTTAAAAGTAGTCTCTTCAATGCTCTTTAAACAGTTCAAACACTTTCCAAATGTTTCTAAAGTAGTCTAAGAAGGTTTTAAAACAGTGAAGAAACTCCAAAATGCTTCTCAAGCAGACGAAAGCCTTCTAAAACAGTCTAGAAGCTTCCAAAAGCTTTAAGAACACTCTAAAGGCATCCAAATGATTTTTAGCTAATGTAGAAGCTCTCAAAAATTTTAAATTTTCTCTATAGCACTTCAAAAGCTTCCATAAGTTTCTAGAACCGTCTGCAAGCTGTCAAATTCCTTAAAAGCAGTCTTTAAACTGTCTAAACACCTTCCAAATGTTTCTAAAGTAGTCTAAGAAGGTTTTAAAACACTGCAGAAACTCCAAAATGCTTCTAAAATAGTCAAAAGCCTTCCAATACAGTATAAAAGTTTCCAAAAGCTTTTAGAATGCTCTAAAGGCATCCAAATGATCTTTAGCTAATCTAGAAGCTCTCAAAACATTTCAAGATAGTCTAATATGCTTCTAGAGCACTTCAAAAGCTTCCATAAGTTTGTAGAACCGTCTGCAAGGTTTCAAATTCCTTAAAAGTAGTCCAGTATCTTTAAACTGTCTAAACACCTTCCAAATGTTTCTAAAGTAGTCTAAGAAGGTTTTAAAACAATGCAGAAACTCCAAAATGCTTCTCAAGCAGACGAAAGCCTTCTAAAACAGTCTAGAAGCTTCCAAAAGCTTTTAGAACACTCTAAAGGATTCCGTATGCTTCTAAAAGCTTCCAAGCTTCCATGACTTTCTGTCCATAAGTTTTGAAATGCTTTAAAATCAGTCCAAAACCTTCTTAAGCTCTCCAGAAACTTTCCAAATGTTCCTAAAGTAGTCTAAAAAGATTTCAAAATACTAGAGACTCTCCAAAATGCTTCTAAAGCAGTCGAAAGTCTTCAAAAAGCTTTCAAAACACTCTAGAAGTTCTCAAGACAGTCTAAAAGTTTTCGTAAGCTTTTAGAGCAGTTTAAAGGCTTCCAAAAGTTTCTAGAACCGTCTACAAGGTTTCAAATGCCTTAAAAGCAGTCCAGAACCTTCAATGCTGTCCAAACACCTTTTAAATGCCCCTAAAGTAGTCTAAAAAGATTTCAAAACAGTACAGACACTCCAAAATGCTTCTAAAACAGTCGGAAGCCTTTCAAAACAATCTAGAAGCTTTTAGAACAGTCTAAGAGATATCAAAACAGTCTAGAAGCTTCCAAAAAAATTCTAGAACCGTCTAAGAATTTCCAAATGCCTCTAAAGCATTCTAGAACCTTCAATATGCTCTTTGAACTATCCAAAAATGTTCCTTAAGTAATTCAAAAAAGTTTTGAAATTTCTGAAGCTTGAACTCAAAAAAATTCTCTGAAAGAGTTTTGTGGTTTTTTTTACAGATTTTAGTGCATTTTAATCCGGACTTTAGTTATAAACATATTATACCTTATGTTGGCATTGGCCGCCGTCCTAGGAGGTGGTCTATTCGATACCGGAGCCATTGTTTTGTTAGGTTTGGACGCGTTGGACACTGACCTGGCCTGACTAGCGGCAGTAGGCTGGGTTAGAGTGCTTCTTCGATTTACGGTTGGACTTGGAGGTACCTGCACGTGAATCACACACAAACAACGATCAAGCAACTCCAGAATTGCGGAGGTAAATTACTTGAGGAGATTTGGCGGCCAAAAGCAAGCTCCTCCTCAAAGAAGGACTCCCGCCCGGCAATTTGCCCTGGTTCATGCCGGGACTGGAATTTCTCGACGATTCCGACGACGAAACGAGCGGGCTGCTGGTTTTACTAGAATTTTTGTTTCGAGTCGGGGTGGCTCGTGGTAAACGACTTTGCGGCTCTAATGACGGCGTCAATTCCTTTATTCGCGTTCTAACACAACAAACAACTCATCCAGCTGTACAACGCAATAATTTTCTACCCCCACTCACCTTAAGACAGTGTCCAATCTCAACCAGGCGTTGCTTCGAATCAACCGGTCCGCCTGATTGACCAGACATTGTTCCAGCTGAATTTTGATTTTGTTCAAAAGATCCGCGAACGGCCGGCTCCAGTGGGCGTCCAACATCTTGCAACACCTGGCGTAGCTCCTGCAGGCCTGATCGACTCCCAGATTTTTGGCGGCGTGCAGCATTCTCTCCTCCACCTCGCACACGCCAAGTCCCAGTCCCGAATCCAACGCGTTGAACGTGGAAGAGGCTAACACGGCCGCGAAATGTTGTCTAGATAACCGCATTGTATTATTTAACATTATTTCAATTGGAGGGGAACTCTGTAACGATAGACAAAGAAAAAGTGTCTTTCTACTACCAGTTGGTACTCTCTAAGCTATTTTCTAGCACATTCCGCTGATATCGTTAACAGAAAACGGGAATCTACCGGTTCTAAACACATTGACTAATTTCTAGTCATAAATTTAGGGCTTTTACTTGTTTCAGGGTTAATGACTGAAGATAACTTCAATGGGTGCTATATTTTTATTTTTCTGTCACTTTCGGTTTAATCGGAAGTAGATGGACTTGCTTATTTCAATCGGAACACCCTGTATATTATTTTATTTTTGAATAGTCATTTTTCATAACCTAAAGCTCACTGCAACGGTTTTCGAAATATTGACGTTTGAAAAATGACAGTCCTAGGTCCTAATCTGAATAAGAGAGAGCAAAACCAAGATTTTTACGTCACCATCAAGTCGGAGATGGCGTATTGTGCGCCCGAGGACCCACTGTGACGTCAGAATCCATTCGCAACCGGGAAACCAAATCGGCCGATCAAGCAATCCTTTACTGTTTACCGTCTTTGGAGCAAAACGGCTTGCACGTTCATATCTTAACATTTTTGAGATCTATTGCGTGGTCATATCAGGAAATTTGACAGGTGTACTCATCAAAGTGTAAATAAATTCCTTTAAACAGATTCAGCTCTCTTTTAGAGTTGTTTTACAGCTTTATACCTCAATTGAGCGGGTTTTGACAGCTGACACTTTCACGACACTAAGTTTTATGCCATTTAGTGAATTTTGCTTTAAACGCACCCAAAAACCTACTCATGGAGTTGTAAAAGACAAGTAAATTCATTTAAACGGATTCAGTTCTCTTTTAGAGTTGTTTTACAGTTTTATACCTCTATAAAGCACGTTTTTTACAACTGACACCTTCATGACACTATGCTTTATGTCTTTTAGTGAATTTTGCCTTAAACGCACCCAAAAACCTACTCATGGAGTTGTAAAAGACAAGTAAATTCATTTAAACGAATTCGGCTCTCTTTTAGAGGTGTTTTACAGTTTTATACCTCTATTGAGCAGGTTTTTACAACTGACACTTTCATGACCCACTAAGCTTTATACCAAATAGACAATTTTGACGTAAACCAATACAAAACCCTACTCATGAAGGTGTAAAAGACAATTAAAACACTAAAAACTAATTCAGTTGTATTTTTGGTGTGTTTTAAGGTTTATACGCTTATGGAGGGGGTTTTGACAGATGACACTTTCATGACAAGACTAATCTACATGCCAAATAGTAAATTTTCACTTAAAACCACCCAAAAACCTACTCATGAAAATGTAAAGTGCAAGTAAATCCCTTTAAACGGATTCAGCTCTTTTTACAAGTGTTTTACAGTTTTATACCTCTATTGAGCGGGTTTTGACAGCTGACATTTTCACCACAACCAGGGATGTGCAAATGACCACTTTTTTTGATTTTGACCAGGGCAGTGGTCAAAACTGGTTAAAATGGTTGAAACTGGTTAAAACCAAAATAAAAAATGTGTTCCTAGAATAAAAAATTAAAGAATAAATAAATTAGGTGTAGAAAAATGTAACAAATTAGTTTCTGTATATAGAATGTTAAATTTAAAAATAAAACAAGATACAAATTTTGAAAGGTAGGAAGGCAATGACTGGATGTATAGGTATAGTAGGCAGGTTTATAATTTGTTGGCTTTTTGTTGTTTAAATGTTTCTTTTTGTTTAAAATTATATTTTTTTTATTTTGAATACAAATGTTTGTATATTTTGAGGTAAAACATTTCTTAAAAAATGATTAAAACTATTTGATATATTTTTTTGACCCATTTTGACCACTAAAGTGTCCAAAACAAATTTGACCAGGGCAGTTTTAACCGGGTTAAAACCAATGGTTTAAACCAGGCTGTCCAAAACTTGCCAACCCTGACCACAACCAAATCAAATACACAATATTGACATAAAATCACCCAAAAACCGACTCATGGAAGTGTAAAATGCTGCTGTATCAGTTTAAAAATATTTCACTATATTTTGCACTTCCTGACAAGTTCAGTTTAGTTCCAAGGAAAACTGACTATTTGACACATTGTAAGCGTATAGTATGTCGTAAAAGTGTCAACTGTCAAAAACCGCTTGAAAGAGAGATATAACACCGCAAAACACAATTAAAAGAGAGTCAGTTGAAGACACTAAATTGTATTTTACACCTCCCCGAGTAGGGTTTTATGTCTAAATTGATATTGACACCTGTCAAAATTTAAAATATTACCAAATGATAGATCTCAAAAAGTTAACACAAGAAGGTGCAAGCCGTTTTGCTCTATCTCATTCCGGTTAGGAGTTATGACACTTGAAAATCTGAAAGTGTCATTTTACAAACGTCAATATTTCGAAAACCGTTGTAGTTAGATATAGGTACATGAAAAATATTTGAAATCGACAGGACTATTAAAAAATACAACAATATACAGGGTGTTCCAATTAAAATAAGCAAGTTGACCATCAAAATCTTATTTCAATTCCAAAATTTCTTTTTTTGGGATTCCTTGAATTTGAATTTTAATATAAACTGCCTCAACATAGCCCTACAAGCTTTAATGTTATTGATGGTAAGTATTACGTAGATTCTGGGGGTAGTTTTTGTAAAGAAATTTCCTTGCTATTCATTACAGAGTTTGCCTATAATATACAGGTGTGGTAAATCCAAAATAGGAAAACCGTGTAACGGACAGAGAAACGTAGGTGATAGCATGCGCGGGAGAAAGACAGTAAACGAAAAAAATATCAAGTAGGCCATATTTTTAGCCCGCTGTTGCCAAACGCCGCAAGTAAGTTTGTCGAGGGTATTGAATACT
The DNA here is from genome assembly GCF_016097725.1 of Ips typographus. NCBI lineage: Eukaryota > Metazoa > Arthropoda > Insecta > Coleoptera > Curculionidae > Ips > Ips typographus. The sequence continues at coordinate 5,959,224 of NC_138431.1, forward strand.
TACGGCGTTTGGCAACGGCGCGCCAAAAATATGGCCTACTTGATATTTTTTTCGTTTTCTGTCTTTCTCCCGCGCATGCGGTACACGGTTTTCCTATTTTGGATTTCCCACACCTGTATACTGGTCTTTGGTTACCTGTGGTATAAATGACAAGCGTCCGATAATTGAAGGACCAGCTGGCTGACGGGTTCGGCCCATCTCATGTTCGGCAGGATGAGTAACACTTTATCGCAAGCGGACAGGGTTTCCAACACCTGTTAACCCACATGTACACAAAAAGCTATTTTATACCGAGAAAAACTGACTTTATCCGGTGACATATGAACGACGTGTTGCTGGTAGCATTTCTCCCTCAGTTCGCGCGGTAAACTGGCAAACGCCCTACTCGGCCAGATCCTAACAAAGTGCTGCGTCACCCACTCCAAACATTTCTGGTACAAATCGTCCAGGCCGTACGCGGCGGACAACGGAAGAACTTCGAGCACCCCAATGCAACAACCTGCCACCGCAAATACATCAAAAATAGTTAATTTGCTGAAAAATGCATTGAAACCAGTACCGGCGCACGGTTTGTGAAAACTGTGACAGTGCCGTTGCTTCAGAGCGTGTTCAACCACTTCCTTCAAGCCTTCAAGACCTAACATGTCGGCCAACGAGGCTAGCTCCACTAAACTGATGGAATCGGGCACGTGGGCCGCTCCACTGTAGATGTGACACAACGAAAAGTAGACTGATTCGTACGAAAATCCCTGAAATGTATTTGCATCAAATAACTACACAGGGTGGTCCAGTTTTTAGTCTACCATTTGATAGCTAATCAAAAAATAAGTTGACTTGCACTTTATGTCATTTTTCTGAAAAAGGTTTCCTAAGGAAGATACAGTCCTACAAATTTCAATTTAAAAAATCGTTTTATAGCTTAAAACTGAACATCCAAGACTTGTGAAAGTCCAAATTTGTACTGAATAGTCTAAAAACTTTTTTACTCCAAGAATGGTCTTATGATTCGCTTTCTCAGACTGCCATCCTGGTTGAGGGTCTAAAACTGGCATTCAAGAACTAAAAAAAGTCCGGAAATCAAGACAAAGATTGTATTGTGCATGAAACTCATTTTTTACTACTAAAAATAATATAAAAGTTGTCTTTTAATGCTAGAACTGACCTTACTAGAACTAAAGAGAGTCCAAAAGTATATTTTCAAGACTTTAATTGGTGTACAACTGAATTTTCTGGACTGGACAACAAGTCTAGAAGTAAATTAAATTTTCGGCTATTTTATTTCTAAAAATTAGTTCTCAAGACTATTATTGTAGCATTTGGTACCAAAATTTTTTACTTTTATTACTGAAGAAACTTGATTTTTGGAAATAGTCTTAAACTCGATTTTTCATTCTTAAAAAGCACTAAAAACAGTCTGAATTTCTTAGAGATGCTACAATTTATTGCACCTATGAGTGTAGAAGTCAATTTAATAGTGAAGACGCTTGAAATAACATTTTCAAGACTATGGTCAGTGGACAAACTGGCTTTTAGGCCTGATAAGTCAAAAACTTTGTAAAGATAGTCTTGAAACTCGATTTGAGGCACTGAAAACAGCCTTAAAACACTAAAAACAGTCTAGTTTATTAAGAAATACCCGAATTTTTAGCACTGAGGTGTCTAGAAGTCGATTTAATAGTGACAAAGCTTCGAATGCCATTTTAAGTCTATGAAGAATGTAAAAATTGTTTTTTAAGTTTGCTATGTCAATAACTTGGTGAAGATAGTCTTGAAACTCGATTTTCAAAGCTGAAAGCAGTTTTGAAGCACTAAAAATAGTCCAGAATTCGAAGAAAATGAAAAGCAAAGTAAAAAGCACGAAAAGTTAGTTTTCAAGACAATTTTCATGAATCTAACGTCAATGTCCTGCCTCTAAGACTATTTTCAAGACTAAAATATTGAAATTTGTCTTCAAATTATGAAAACTTACTTCAAATGCAAATTTTAAGCTTCTGATGTCACTTTTCATTAGTTCAGTCACATTTTGGGGTTCAAGTCAATTTTTAAGGTTTAAATGTATGAATTTGTAGTAACAAAGTCAATTTTTAGTATTAAAGTCTCTCGATTTGCATGAAAACTGGTTACAAACACAATTTTTAAGCTTCTGAAATGTTTATCTTTTCTAATTCAATTTTCAAAACTAAAGTCTTTTAGTTTGTCTGGAAACTATGAAAACTGGCTAAAATAATATTTTTTAAACCTCTTAAGTGAATTTTCCGTTTCCAAGACAATTTTTAAGTTGGGTTAGGTTAGTTTTGGGTCTTTGACCGTAATAACGTCTAATAAAGTGCTTGTTCCAAATTTGATCAATATTGCTCCAACGGTCTGATAGTTATGAGAAAAAAAAACGATTTTTTAAACAGAAATTTGAAGGACTGTATATTTTCCTTAGGAAGCACTTATCAGGAAAATGACATAATGAATGTCAACTTACTTTTTAATTGGCTATGGATTGGTGAATTATTGACATTTAAAACTGGACCACCCTGTAGAGTGGAGATAAGTTTTAAATTTGCAAGATCCCTATTCAATTAAGATGAAGGTAAATTCAAAATTGTATTTAGCCTCAATCAGATGATTTTAAAAAGTTTTCACAGTACGAAATGTTACCTGCAGTGAAATAACATTTCCGGATTTTTCCAACCAATTGCCACTCAACAAAGCGGCAAAGTACTGACACCTGGAGGCCAAAATGCACTTGTGCGCCTTCAACTTGCGTCCGTCCACCTCGACAATCACATCAGGGCCGATTTCCTCCAAAAACATGCGCAGAAGATCAGTGCCGAGACGGCGCACCGCTTTCTTGGGCTGAGATACACTGCAAACCATTAAACAAAGTTATTACGTAACCAAACCAGACTATAAATTATTGTTTTCCGACTGAACGTGAAGCTCCTACGCAAATTGACCGTTCCCTTTCGATTTTGGCAACCCGAATGGCCCCAGGGTGACCAAATAGAAAGTCGGACCTGTTTGCCGATTAAATAACGCAAATGTTACCAAAACTGCAGCTTTCACTGTCTAATTAAAAGAAAACACTTTAACCCCCCAGTTCCTGTTTCCATGACGTAGTGTGTTAAAAATAATTACATGAATCAATATTGGTTCAATAACAATAATTTGTAGCACCACACCGGATTAGAGTTAAGTACACCTTTCAATTTTATTAGTAAAGTATCATTTTTGGGTTATCGGGAGATTTGAAAGAACCTTGTTATCGCCCTAAAATGATAATTACCACTCAATTATTACTATTATATTACTTCAATTGAATTTAAAGTGTCTCGCAGAAAACAATTTAGCACACTATACAACAGGTGCATTTAGTTTGGCGATTAAACTTCCAAGTAAAAATCATTCAAAACCATTTCAATTCCAATTGTCAATCTAGATCTTTAAATTATTCTATTTACAAGGTGCATTTAAGATTATTTATGAGGACACTAAAATATTGAACCAATCAGCTCAAGTACTGGTGAAAGCTGTCACTAAAGAATATCCAGTTAATTTGCTGGGAGTTCCCAGTGCAAAGCTTTTTAATGTGACACCAGGAAGTTCAATTTGTCTGTTATTTATGATTTTATTACCATCATGAGAACTAGTCTAATATTGCTTTAAAGAAGTCTAGGTTTGAAAAGGTCTTTAAAAAAGAGAGAACTATTGTTAGAATGCGTTAAAATGAGATAGACACTGTAAACACTCTACTAAAGTAGTAAGTCTGACAACTGTCAAATGATGGCACACTGACGCATGTCACTTGCAACGTTCATCCATTGGCCACAAGTCAGAAAACGTCATAGTCACGTGAGCATTCAACCAATAAAACTTGACATGTACGGTTTCTGAGTTGGAAACCAGTCAGGGATTGCCTATCTGCGAACAAACTAGGAGGCCTATTCTTAAAAGTGGGGAATTCTCAAGAAAAGTGTTGATAGAATGTGACAGCAGAGGCTGACAATGGCGGGTTCATGTCACATTCTGCAGGTTTTTCTCTTTTTTAGTTATGTATAACTTCTTTTAGAAACAAAACGGAAATTCCTGATGAAATACGAAGATCGCAAACACAAAATTGCAATAGATGTTTATAAGCAGGAACAAACAGACATATATGACACTCTCTCTAAATTGTAATATTTCTTCAGGACTGTACAAACAATGGGTTATGTTGTGAAGAGGGGAAAGCGTTTGAATTTCCTGTTTGGACGATTTTCGATATTGTTTTCGACTCCAAATCAGATTGCATAACCATGTTTGAATACCAGTTTCCTGTACTTTTTTTGTTCTACTTCATCCGGTGTGGGGACAATCATAATATTGTCATCGGATTTATGTAAATTATGCAAAAAAAGTGACTCAAATTGACTTGTAATTCTTTAAAATGAGTGGTAGTTTTCATCAAGTCTAACTGAAGTGACTTTGCTTGCCCTCTTTATTACCATAAAAGCAAACTGGTATACAGCCATGAATCAAGATCATTAAAGAAATCCCACAACAGTCGCATAAATTGCTTTACCATGTACAACAATGATGTATTGTTGGCGTGTAAGATAACTTTACTGTGCTCTCAAGAAGACGACATTAATCTCGTTTTTTAGTAGGGAAGAAATGCATACCTGGAATTGGTTATGGCACTGTCAGAATCGGAATTGGCCTCCGGGATGGCCGGTTCCGGTTCTATGGGATGGGGCGCGCTCCTGTAGCACGCTGAACGGGACATCAAAAAGGAACTTTCCACCCAGTGACTTTCCGGGATCGATCTGCTCATGCGTGGCGTGAAACTGACCTCCACTTTTGGTTTTTGACATTCCAGGTCCGACAATCTGACGAACTGAGGACAAGCCTGCAATTAACAGATTCAATTGATCTTGTCTAGTTAATGAACTGGTTGTATACAATTTATGAGGAGTTCTCTAACCTTGGTTTTTTTTTTAAACCTTACCAAATCAATTTGATTGTTGTATCTTTGGTTTAAATTTGTGAGGATCCATGCCTAATTGATGTTAATTTGAAATCAAATCATTGGCAACTAAAAATTGAGTCATTTTAATAAAGCAACAGTAAGGAGAACTACTTAAGGAATAATCGATTTTTCACACCTCAATTTCGCAAAATCATGGGTCAGAGACCCGACAATTGACCTAGAATTTAGGTTGGCAATAATTATTTTTCATTAAATTATTTTCTACTTTCAGTGTGTTTCATGAAGACTAGTTCACGATAGGTACAGTTTTAAAAACGAATTGACCTTGTGAAGAACTGGGTTAAACCATCCACATTCTGGATACCTGGAAGGTTAAAAATAGCAGACAAGGTCCTGATCTATATTTAAACTACACTACTTTTCCTCTAATGCATCATAATTGTCTGATCTATTAAGTGTGCCATTGTGGTTATTATAAAAAATAGTAGATAATTGGAAATCTGGTTGGATTTAGAAGCATTCAATTTGAAAACCACAAAACACAGTGGTCAAACCGTATTATTTACTTGATGAGCAGCCATTTCACGCTTTCCTACACAAAATGCAATTTCTAAGTTCAAAAGTGACCTACATACAGGCTAACCCTTATCAGGAATGAAAGTGTTGATAATACAAATTAACAAAAAAAAATTATGTGGGCCAGTCCATAGAACGTGCACACCAGTTAACATTGCCTCCTTAAAAAGGAAAGTGAAAATAACTGAAGATATAATTCATACCAACTAGATTTTGCCTTAAATGGCTTAAGTAAGCTTTCTTACTAACACACCTACTAGAGAGAGAAATAGATCAATTTCCCTGCTAAAAAATGTCCTACTCACCATAAAACCAACCAAAAAACCATTCACTTGTAATGTGTACACGATCAATGTCCACTACTCATTAAACATTGTTATTCTAAGCATACAAAAATGATCAGCCAGTCGACTTTTGTTATGAATAGCAGATAAGGGCAAACCCAACAATAAACAACACCAGTCTTAAAGCTAAACTGTTTAACAATGTTTTAAGTGTAATTTTTGATGGCCTTACCTGAAGTTTAGGAACATTCTTAACCTCTTTGCCCTGGTTCCCACTATCTGAACTCGCACAGTCAGAGTTGACTTCTAAACTGATCGGTTCTGAGCTGGGTGGTTGCTTACTAAAAAGTGACCCTTCCAGTTCTTTACTGCTGCTTAAACAATCATCATTATCACAGTCTTCTAGTATCATTGACTCCCCTAAAGGCTCATCTTCACTCTTCTCCACTACATTCCTGTCACTGGACTCGTCACTCGATGACTTCGATGAAACTATAGAAACATTCTTCACTAGTGATGCACTTAATACTGCAATGCTGGACACATTTGTTCTATTTTCATGTTTTTCACTCTGCCGGCTGGTGCTGGCCACACACAATGAATTCACCGAACTGACACTGGACGATAGACTTCCATTGCACTTTAACAAGTTTGGTTTGGGTTTAGGCTTTTTATAAGCGATACAGGAAGAACTCAGTTTTACAGGTTTGTCCTTTTTGGGGCCCTCAAAATCAATTACCATAGAGAAGATGTTTTTCTTGCTTGAAGTTGAAGTAGTTTGGGGGGTGTCAGGCACTTGACTTAAATCTACATAAAACCCCAAAGGGGATCTGTTTCTAGCTTGGTCTGCCTCTTCACACCCATCCAGCTGAACTATGGAGTTGTAGGGTGTGGAGGTTTCGGCGTAAGTTGTGGAATGGTGGGCCAAGGTTGATTCACTTGATATTTGCAACATAGAGAATTGTGGTATGGAGGTTTGGAAAATAAGGGCTCCCTGTCGTCTTTCATCGTTTCTACGTTGATCCACCACTTCAGCATCGTCGGAAAGTGAAGCCGCATCGATAAAACACCCACTCAAAAGTTGCTCGTTGTGTAGTTGCTTCTCTTCTTTGGTTCTGGACCCCCGACGGTCCTCATCACTGCCCAGACCCGAATCCATATCACTAGACACATATTTCCTATTCATTGGTATGCGGTTTTTGTGTTAATTGGCTTCACCTTGCAAACAACCAGTTTCTGTGTTTTTTAAACATTGCCCATGATGATGATGATGATGGGAACTACATTGATTGGTTTTTAAATTATTGAGCACAATTAGGAAAGTCCGTTGTTTCACCACTAGTTATTAGGGCACACTGTCTACATTTTTTAATTTAGAGAACAACCCGAATTCTGTTATTTTTTAGTCAAAAAAACGAAATTAAATTGAGAACGATTTACCGTCAACAATCAACCGCAACCGGCGACATTCTAGTGACATCTGACGTCTGATTCATCCGACAAAACAAAATACGGCGATCTCCATCTCCATTGGTGGAAAATGAAAGAGGGATGCCGGGACAACGTTGCCAGTTTTAACAGTAATTCCTTGTTATTAAAACTTTAAACTACTCACTGTATTAAACTGACTTTTTATTAATCAACTAGTACGTAGTTAATACTTGGACTCGGTCTAGCTGTCAAAAGATTGAAATAAGTGCCAAATAACGATAACACATCGAGGCACATCTGACAACGTTGTACAACATGGCAGCAAGGAGCTATTACCCTTCTCTGTCTGTTTCATTACAGCCTTATGGTTTTAAAAAGACAGGTAGTGTCATTGAAGTTTCAGCAGTATACGAGGAATGCATGCAAAGTGATTGATTTTAATATACGAGGGCGATATCCAAATTAATCAGCTTGTTACTTATTATTCGAATGTTATGTTTATATTTTGGTGTGTAATTTTGTGGTTTCCCCGGCTTTGTGTGCTTACCAAAATAAACTTAAAACTATATTTATGATTGGTACTATAGTGGCTAATTTGTTCCAAAAAAAAAATGGTATTCTTTTCAAAATGGGTGGTAGAAAAATATGTCCAGAACTATAGGTGAGATAAGATATTAAATCAATTGAATGTACACAGAAAATGCACATCCTAAAATAAAACTACCTAGATAAAACAGTTGGGAAAATCAATAAAACAGAGTTTGAGCAGAATTGGATAAACGGATGCGTCGCAACATATGTTTTCCTTAGCGGTGGAAACTACACGGTTTGTCTATAGTTTTATTGTTAAGGAATTAATTCAAATAAAAATCCTTTAAAAACAATGTGATTAACCAAACATACACTGTGTCACTGAAACAACCAAAAAGGTTTGACCAAATTTTCAGACATAAACCAAACACTATCAACAGATTTCCAGATGGTGCTTAAAACGGCCACATATTCTGGAATGAACCTGAAAGGAGAAATCCGAGAAAGCATATCCCTGGATGAAGATGACCTCAGTGACGTTGAAGATGAGGTCTTTATACGCGATGGTAAAAATGGATTTAAGGTCAGTAAAAACACATCAACCACCTTCTGAATTTCTGATGAGCGTTTACGTGCAGTTGGCTGAGGAATTGAACGTTAAACGACCATTGATGGCGCCAAGAAGAAAACCTGGAAAACACAGTTCAGGATTCAGGCTAAAACCCAAGCCGAGCTGTAGAGTTTGGTGTAAACCTTGCTGTTACGCTTTAGCTTCGTTAAGTATTCTGATAGGTACCAAATTCAATTTATTTCCACTTTCCTTCAGTAACCAGAATTAGGTTTGATAGTTTTGGTGGTGGTTTTGGTGTCCATTTACCCACTACCACTAGACAGGCTTAGAATGTGGATCACCTCTAAAACAAACCAATCAAACAAACCCAGAGGACAGTTGCCTTGCACCAGTTTGAAAATTACTGATGTTTGGACACTGAATTTACCTTACATCAGGACAGAGTCTCCGGTGAGGACTACAGACATCAATAAAGACGGGATTGATGATTTGGTGTTTGGATTCAGGACAGGTACGTTAAAATTCCTGGTTGAAATATTAGTTATGAGGATTTTTAGGAGAAAACGTAAATATTTTCCCCTCTGACGTGTTTTGTGGTATGGTGTTTGGAGTATCGCCCCCCTGCGACGGGGGTGTGATAGCTTTGGATGGGAGGACGGGGAATATTTTATGGAGGAAATGGATGAACGATTCAGTGTTCAGTGTTCATTGTACAGCGGATATAAATCTGGATGGTGTTGATGACTGTTTAATATCTGGGATAAATGGGGTAACTAGGGAATGATTAATTTGACTGAGTAAGCCTTTATTTTTTTACAGGTTTTAGGGGTGGTAGACGCAAAAACTGGTGGTGATATTTGGAAGGTTAATAAAGGAAAAATGAACGTTTTTGTGGCTAATTTTGTTGAGGACCAGAATGGAGACAATGTGTCTGATGTTGTTGCTTCTTATTCTTCTTTAGAAGGTGTGTGCAAGTGCAAACTTTATGAGTGTTTGAACGCGAATTTGCCACAGAAAAAACTGGCGGTTACATCCTGTTATTCAACGGAAAAACTGGACAGGAATTGAAGAAATCCTCAACCCCAAACCATCTAAAAACCTTTTACATGCCTCAACTGCTCAGTTCCTCTTTACTACTAGTGGGGACTGGAAGTCCCACTTCTCCAGGGAATTTAAGTGTGATTCCACTGAAAAACCTGGAGGACCTGGTAAAGGGTTTTGGCACAAGCAACTATATGAGCAATTCAAGTTTTTTTCCAGGAAAACAAATCGACAACACTGTACCAAGACAAATTTAAAGGCATGCTAACCCAATCGGTGCTGGTGGACATAACCGGGGACCGTAATCCCGATATTGTAACATCGACTTACAACTCCACAGTGGTGGCCATAAATGGAAAATCATTCAAAAAAATTTGGGGGTACACTTTGGCTAACTCCATCACTGATATCAGCCCCACTCCAGGGTTTTTCAATAGCGACAACGTCACTGACTTTATGGTCACTTACCAGAAATATGATAATATTTTTAACTACAACTATACTGAAGTAATTTTACCAATTAATTACTTAGTGGGATAAGAATAATTTTTTTTTTAAAGACGGTAATTCTTGATGGACTTACCGGACAACCAATCTATCAACCTGTAAGTGGTGGGGTGATAACTCAAATGAGTGGTTTGGTTTTAAGTATGGAGGGCAAAGGGAATGATATTTATTTGTTCTGGACTAGTGAGTGCAATAACACGGACCACAATGTTGATAAAACAACAAATAATAACGGTAAAAGCCATATTACTCATTTAGTGAGTTACCATGAGAAAGTTTTTCTTTACAGATCAGTTGAAGAGTGACGAATGTAAAAGACAGTTTAATTCCACCACAGTTTTAAGGCTAAACGCTTTGAACAATTACCATCAACCACCAGGTATTACAGTTTACAGTTCGGGTAAGTCTGTACAAGGCAAAGGTTTACAAAGGTTGAGTTTAAATCTATTTAAACAGCTTTGCACAAAGATTTTGAGTTTGAGGGTATACGATCGCCCACAAAATTGCTCAGGGAATACCAAAAATCCCACCCCGGATTCGATTCGGGGTATGCAGAACAAACGAAACAGTACAACGGAGATCCAGGTCCGATAGAAATTAGAAAGTACGGAAGTTCCAGTTTTAGGCACAAGGACCGACCTGGTGGTATTGTGAAGGATTACAATACCATGGAGGTAGACAACCCGAATGACGTAAAATTTTTTTAACACAGAGATTGGATTTAAGTTAATCATTTTTATTCAGGATCGCAGACAACAACCCATGGACTACAATATGTGGCCTATGCAGGATAACGAACCAGATTACCCTTACATGGGCGACGACAATATCCCCTACAGCCAGAAACAGCCCTTGATAGACGAGGTAAACTCCAAGCTAAGACTGCATCAAGGAGAAAACGTGAGAAGCAAGAAAAAAACACCAAAAGCCATCAGCGACGCTCAAACCAAGAAAAAGAACCTTTCGGAGAAAATTTTCGGATATCACAACGTGCGCCTGTCGAAAGACAGGCTGCTACACGACGACGATACTCTACCAACAGAAATTCTTAAAGACAATTACTTTAAAAATGAAGAGAACAGGTTGGTACTCGTTTACTTTTAAATGTTCTTAACCAAAGGGGAGTTTAGGTTGAGAATGAAGTTGGAGCAACGGGACGTAAACTCGCACGTGGTGGGAAAAATGGACGAAACGTCCATTAAACAAGCCATAGAGGAGCAAAAGAAAGAGGCAATGCAGAATCGTTCTACCACTCTATGGGATTTGGAGAGCGAGAACGAGATGGGAGAACTGGATAATAGAGGTTATCGCAGAAGAAAAAGGATGACAAGCAATCAACCACTTGTATGGGAAAGTTTGTCTAAAGTGACCTCAGTGGGTAAGTACAAATTCCCTTATACCTGAAAAAAAGCTAAATTAGTTAACTTACAGGTGCAGTACTAAAACCCTTTGACACTAGTAATGCGTCTAATTTGGTGGATGTGGTTTTCATTAAGTTTTGGGAACAATCAGCTAAGTTACCCCTAGAAACTTTAATGTCTAGAGACATTCAAGAATGCGTTGAAGGAAAAAGTTCACTAAATTCAGGTAGTTTGACTAAAATTAAAACTTTCACTTTTAAAGTATTGCCATTTATACAGACAACAGTCCGGAGCAACTAACTCATTTTCAAGCAGAATGCCAAACTGAACAGGAAGGCCTCAGAAGAGATTTCAAATTTTTCAATAAACTGACCCGATTTACGCAGAGTCAAACGACCGTTTACAGGATACGAATCCGGTGCGACTGTGACAGCACCTACGACAAACAAATCAAAGAACGTTGCGCCAATTTCTTACCCGACGATTTACAGGGTTGGCCCCAATATTTGGGACGTAACGGGGACGGGGTGTTTATTGTTAGTTAAATTAAATTGTTTCTCTGTATATTGCGGCTGTCAAAACTGTACATGCCCTATAATATATGTACTGGGAGTTACTCACTTTATTTTGCTAACTGGAGGCTGTTCAGGGGGAAACTCTGAGTTAAGGTTAACAATTTGAGACATCAAAGGCCTTGATTCTTGAAAGCAGGAATTTTCAAGAGAATGTGACAGAAGAAGCTGACAATGGCGGGTTCCTGTCACATTCTACAGGTCTTTATCTTGAGGTGCTGAGTACTCCGAGGTGTATAGCTTTTCAACTGTTCTTCTTTGCCTGGAAAATTCAAACTAGAACTGAACTGTATATACTTAACGGAGCAACAAGTACCAATTTATCGGGTGGTGCGCCAGGGGGCAGGGGATTACAACTCCAAGCAGTACAGAAGCGAAAAGTCCGGAGCTACTGGAATGGTCAAAAGTAATTCACTAACAGTCGGGGGCAGTTCATATAGGTCACTGGAAAGCACCTTTGATAATTCCGTTCCCTGCTTTCAAGAATTAAGCCCCTAAACGGTTATTTTAATTAAAAAAACTCACCTAATTTCAAATGCTGTTTGACTTGTCAGGATAACAAATTTTGACAAGCAACAGCGAAGCTGGTCATTTTAAGTGTTGCATTCATAATTTTAATAGTTCATTAATTTTTAAATACCCAAAAACTGTTGTTTAAATTTGGTTGTTATATAACTTCAAATTTAATAAAACAACTACGTTTATTGCACAATTTTAAATCATTAAAGTAAACAACAAAATAAATAGTAATAAATGCAACACTTTACTTGACAAGCGTCGCACCCGAACGGTGTATTTGTCAACGGGGTAAAGTTTTGTATTTTCTGACTCGTTTTACATGAAAATTAGCTGAAAAAAACTGGGAGGACATTAAAAAAGTGAAAACCAACTTCCCACGTTAATCTCCTACAATATTCAGTTGTTCTTCTGGACACCTGAGTCGTTTTCTTCAAGTCACGTGGCCTCTGTGTGATTTTGTAATTATGGTGTCATATGATTTTTAGATAACGCGTTTGGATCCGAAATCATGTATAGCCTAGCATTCTGTGCGTGGTTTTTGATTGGTCAAAAAAAAAGCTAAAAGCTGCTTTTTTTGACCAATTACAACGATTGACGCCTATGCATCTATTTGTAATCATATTTTTGTACGTTTAAGTCAGAACAATCGTTAAAATATTTCAAGCTATATAGATTTAAATCAGGATTTTTACTGATACTAACCTATAAATTATTAACCTAGACTTTTGGATACTAAGCAGTTTCAACTACCAAATACATTTCAGAGAGCAAAACTAATTATTATAAAATATATTTTTAAAAATACATTATTACAGTCCTAGAGATTATGTAGTTGTATAGTTACAGCTAAATTAAACCATTTTTTTTTTAAATAAAAAGCAGTTTTTTGTATGATTCCTTTAACAGTCAGATAGCTTTGTTAAGTAAAACAACCCTTAATTTGACAAATTCAGTCAAAAATGGCAACGGAAATCGATCAAACAAACATATTTCCTTGACGCTCTGTTACATTACATTTACTAATTAATTAACTAGATTTTTCGAAATGATTTGGAAAGGGTGCCTGCCGTACAGGCCCCATGATTATATGTACGGTAAGTGGATTTAACAAGAAAACCAGATTTGGGAACAGAAAGTGAAAATCCACTTTCAGACCCAATTTTTACGGTTTCGGGGCCGGTGGATCACTACAAAGCTGCCATTATGGCTAAAATGTCTGCGGCTAAATTTGTAAGTGCTTACCAAATTAATAAACATAATAGAGCAGCAATCATGTTAAAAGCTTCTAAAATTTTACCCAGTCATCGTCTTTTATTGTCTATAATAGCAACTATGCCCAATTTTCGCCAATATGTTCTCGGACCTTCCCAACCATCCTCGAGTACAATTAGTGCAACGCAGACAGAAACCAATTCTAACTTACGAGGAAAAAGTTCGATCATCAAACAGGGTAGATCCTGCAGGTTATCGTTCAGTTGACGTGGCTGGTGCAGATCGTTCTAAATTTTTCTGTCCCATTGTAAACTTACCTCCCAAAGATTTCACGGGAATTGGAAACAAAATGCCACGATTCACTGTAGAAAGAGTGGAACGAAAAGCGGACGTTAACCAAACCGTTCTAGGTAAAGTTTATTCGGTAAAAGGTGTCAAAAACTAAAGAGTTTTTGGTTCAGATGGACAAACCCCCACCAAGAACGAACACGTGCAAACCGTTTACCGGGATTCAAGCGCACAAACTGTCCCATGGGAACCACCCTATAAAATAATAGGAGAAGGGGAACCTGAAGTGTTAAAATTGGACTTTCTTAAATGGAGTATTTGTGGAGTAATTGTACGAAATAGTGAAACTAAAGTTCAATATTGCAGCTGATGGTTCTTCAGCCGGAGTACACGAAATCCAACTGATAGAGAGAGCTAGAATGAAAAGGGCGTGGCAAAACTCTGTCCAACCGGACATCAACGACGAGGATTCGTTACAAAGATTCAGAGACTTTGTGGAAGCTTTGGAGAGAGACGAGTGGGCTTTCAGAGAAAAAGTATAATCTAGCTAAAGCGCTAAAACTGTACTAATACAGATTGTACAGGAGATTCAGGAAATTCAAGACCTTCGATTGCACCTTCTGGAAAAAATGCTGGAAGAAATCCACGAACGCTCTCACGACCGGGCTCAGGACAAACTAGAGCGGTTTATTCAGATCAAAGAGGCGGAAAAACGGCAGAAACTAGAGAAAATCAGGAGAAAAGCGGCTAGAGGTGAGTGTGACTTTGAACTATACACCGCATAAACCTAGTGAAGAGCTTAGAAAGTTGGAGTTGGAAGAAATGGGGGTGAAACGCAAATACCACGAAACTGACATAATTCAAGAGCACACCTCGAAAGCTTCGGAGCTCTACGGGCCTCTGATGAGGAACGGTGAAAACCCGAAACGCTGGCACCAGGTTATCGACGAGAAAATGCAAAGATACAAAGCTCAGTTCATTGGTAACCTACAAACACAAGTCACAATAATTTCTGCAATTTCTCTAAACTTGAAGGAGTAGAACAATTCAGCACGCTACCACGTTGGTTGGATCAAGCCACCAAACTGACAGAAACATACCAAAAGCCTAAAAGTGACGGTCCACAACTGTGCATCCGCGAAACTAAGTGGACTGCCCCAGTTTTGAAGAAGCTACATGAAGAACTTCAAAGTAATCATCAATCATATTAATGTGAATAGTTTCTCTAGTACAAAAGTGGTTTAAGATTTAAAACTAGCACCAGAAAAGAAGCCATGCTCTCTTAGAGTTCGTACGCAAAAGGAAGCTTCAACCGTACCTACACCAGAAGTGGAAGGAATTCCCCAAGAACAGGAGGAGCAATATCAAGCCGTTGTTCACTTGCAGAGCATCATCGAGGGAAGAGCCACACAGATGTTGGTGCGTTCACTAGCAAATAGGGTTTAAAATATGCTGTGTCAGATTTATGAAGGTCGAGACACCTGCAGAGAACTGATACAAGAACTAAAGTACTCCGTGGGATTGTTGAGGAAGCAAAAAGAGCAACGATCAAAAGAAAAATTGAAAGTCAGGATGCAACAACGCGAGGAAACCATACAAAGTGTCATGGTATTGCAAAATTTTCTCATTTATAACCCCTCAACGCATTAATAACTTATAGGTCTCGCGGTTACAAGGCACTCTAGGTAAACTACAAGGCCAAGTGGTGGGTTCACTCCTGGATTTCCTTAATAAAGAGCTACGGCGACTTTTGGAAGAGCGCAAAGCCCACGCAATGTGCTGGGTGAATGAAAGAGAACGAAACATACGCGAAGCTGCTGAAGCTGGCAGAAGACAGAAGGAAATTCGAAGAAGACGGGAACATGATGAGATATTCAGGTGAAAATAGTTGCCAAACTTACAAAACAGTTGCAAAAACTACTTACAGACAAATAGTCAAAGTGACCCAGGAGTCAGTGGATGTATACCTGCAGGACATTATCACTGAAGGGATGAATTTTTCCACAAAAGACGAGGCCACAACTTATGTGCTTGGATTGGCTGACAAAATAGAAAAAGAGATGACCAGTGTAGACAAAGCTGGTTGTTTGCAAGGATTAGACCAGGATGTATTACTAAAATACCAAAGCTACAAAGTATTTTAGTTATGATGGGCTTTCAGGAAGAACTGGTGGCGGATTTGGTGCATCACTTTGTACTACCGGAAGTAGAGAAGAAAATAGTGCGGCAAAGACTCACAACCCAACAGAAACAAAAGCTACAAACTGTACACGACAGTGTGTACCGCAAACTGGAAAACTTACCCAAAATTGGTAAGAACACTTTTTTATGTTAACATACAAGTAATTATCTCAAGCAGAGCCGAAAACGAGCTACAACGACAATTCACTCTTCTCCTCCTCACCCACCATTGAACATTACCAATACAAGTTAGATGAATGGCTGGTACAACAAGACAGCACCCAAACAGGCGCTTCAGTCACCCCGTTAACAGGAACACTACGTAATTATACACGTAAAATCACGGTAAAAAAGTATTAATTTGTTTTAAAACAGAAGAACAAGTCTCCCATCCGGACGTATTGGAACTGTACCTAAATATGTTGGCGGCTCAAGACAATTTCACGCAAAGGGAAGGGAACGACTTTGACATTAAGGAACGCGTTCCCGAAATAAATAAAATGAGGAACTATCAGCTGTTTAATAACGATTTGGACACCATTCCTGAAACTGAAAACGAGACAGAAATTGACCAAGCTGATTTGAGCAGTAGCAATGTTGATGATTAAAGCCTGATTTTTAGTGTCATTTATTGGTCTTTGATTACTAGATTTAATAAAGCTTAATTAACGTACCGTTAATTTAAAAATTCACTGTTACACCAACCATCTCAGGACCTGAAAAAAAAACAAATAATCTTAGTTATCTTACAGTGGTTGCAAATTTTGCCTGATTTTCTTTATTACAATCAAACAAATTACAGCCTCTCACTATTACTTACATCATGTTTCCCAGCCTCTTGTAATCAATTTTCTCCAACTGCACCAAGGGTCTTAACTGTTCGGCAAATATCCTCATGTCCTCTGCAATAGCATCTTGTCCAGAAGGAGCCTGAACCGACAACTCCACTAAATAACTTTGAGAAATTGGTTCCACACCTTCTGGCTTACTGGACATGCCATTCATTTTGATTATCTTTGATACAGTGACCTTCATTCTACCCTTCCTGAACATATACCCTCTCGCGTTGTATTCAAAGTCCAGCCTACAGCCTGAGAGAGAGACAAGACTGGAAATTAACATTCACATAAAATTGAGAGGATATTAGAAGCCTGAAAGGCTAGACAAACCAGTTTTGGCTCATTGTGTAGTGATTTTCAAACTCTTTCTAACAATGCCATTTTTTTTTCTCCAAAAGGGTTCCAAACATAGCAAGACTTACCTAGTTCAGTAAGAAACTCTAAAATTGTGGAGCTACAGGCCATATCAATACAAGACCTGACCACTGTGGGCCGGTTTTTGTCGCCCAACTCCTGCTGGCCCACATACCTCAACTGGTAGGGGGCATCGGCCACATCCAGGGCCCTTCTAACTCTTAAAGGTAGTGCTGCAGGGGGATTCGAATTGTTCAGTCGCAAAGAGTAGCACAACTCGTGGTCGTTGAAACTTTCCGGATTCGAGTCCACGTTATCGCACAGACCGCGCAAACGGTGCAGCAGCACTTCCACATATTGGTCTAGAACGGAGCCTTGAAGGAGGTATTCCTGGTTTGGGATGATATTGCTTTTCATGGCTGCAGTGAGCGAGTCTATTGCTGTTCCTGGAGTCGACATAGTGTTGGTTTTTTTCAATAAAACTGCTTGAATACGTTCAGCAATCAATCAGTAAAGAAATTGGCTAAATTTAGTTTGTTTACAAACAAAGTGGAAGGTAGAAGGAAAATTGAGGTTAGGTTAGTGTCATTTTAAGGTTATGATGTGCGGTCTTCTTCTTTACTAGTGAGGCTTCTAACCAATTCAACTTTTTGTGTAAATTACTTTACTTTCAAAATAACAGATACTACTAAAATTTAGTACCCAAAATAAATGCAATTCCTGAATAAAGAAATACACCAAATACTTGGTAGAACCATTTTTATGTAAGAGTTCTACTAGATTTTTTTCCAGAGAGTTTTTCTGTCTAAGACTTACTATTATCTTAGTCTACATCACCCAATCTTCAGTTTTTGTGGGACAATAGTTGTCTTCTGTACTTCAAGGTGGAAAACTAAAATGTTAATAATACAACAATAAAAGCCACCTTATCTAACTTTTTGGTTCAAACCTTGGCTTGGTGGGAATAATTAATATATCCTGCGGCCATAATATATAAACCGATATCGCTGATGTAAGTGTGCTTTTTGAATTAACAAACCGCGATGCCATCATCACAGTACGAAGTACGAATGAGGTAATGCCTAATATAAGTTGGAACTCAACAGGAAACACCCGAAAAGTGTAAACGTGCGCGCTTTGGCAAAAATAACTGCAGCGCTCAGTCACTTTCCGCACATCACTGCTATAACTCCCGCATCCAAAGTGTTTTCCAGTTTTCGAGATATTTCACCGGTGCCGGGATTTTCTTGCCGAATTTTAAGGTAAATTTGTAGTATTTAATCCAGAAATACATCTTAAATGTTTTATGGACAATATAGAGAATGATGCAGATGAATTTAAGAGTGATACATAAAAAGAGAGCAAAGTCAGAATTATTAATAGCTTTATAGTAAAACAAAATAATTTAATAAAATTAGTTGACAAATTCTAAAAAACATGTTAAATTTGTTTAAAAAGCCTTTTTGTGCCCCAGTGAAGAGGAAATCAATATGGAGACGCGCATGATTTTCTGTATCCCAGTTAGCGTCCCCCAGGAAGAAAGAGTAGAGGAAAATAGGGCATTTAAGGGCTATTTAAGGGAATGACATCATTAATGTTTGTTTAGCACGTAAACGTTATCCAAGGATGTGTATATAAGTAATATAGTTAGGAAACACAAGGTTGTGTGTAAAGTAGTATATTTAAACTATATACAACAAACATAATTTTGTCAAGGTTAATGGAGAAATTATACTTATATTTGAATTACTTTATGTATATCATAATTATTTATACACGTTTTGTACAGAAAACTGTATTCACACACTTAACATAGAGGAAACACTCATCTCTACAACACACATGTGAAAGTTATATACTTTTTTAATTTGGTGGGTCCATCATTAGCAAAGACATACACGTGACTATTTCGGTGTAATGAAACTTGTTTAGAGATAAATTAACTGTAAGTTTCGTTATTTTCTATCATTCCATTGTAAGCAGGTATACACACAAACAGAAAATCCACCAAATTATCACTAAGCTGACGTTATCTTTTGATAAAATCACAAAAACGTCCTCCACGTTTATTTACATTTGCTGTACATCAAAAGATTTTGTTGGACAGGTTGGAGATTCTTTAGTAATTTCTATAAATAATTATTTTAGTCGATTTGATAACCCATCAATTCTGCTTTTTCTAAATAGGTCACACCATGAGTGATTCTCCTCAACCGCCCACCAACGATGTGAAGAATCTAAGTCTGGATGGTGATAAGACCGAGAATGGTAGACCTGCCACACCATCTTCAGCCTCATTCGCCGAACAGTTTAAGGCCTACGCCAAATTTGGCGATCCCAAATCCGATGGCCGTCAAATAACTTTATCTAACAGCGATAAATGGATGAAACAGGTATCTTTTATTCTTACCCAATGATTGAGCTAAATATAACAGACTGAAAAAACAATTTATGTGAAATTGGGGCGAGGCACGGGCAATCAAACAAGGCTAGGCCGTTATATTTAGTGAGTATGAGGAATCCTGTCATAAACATTTTTTTTAAACTAACCCCAATTCTAGTGAGCGTAGCTCCGTTATTTTAGGAGTTACAAAAAAGTGTCAATCACTAAAGTTGTAGGAAATTTCATTTTCTACAAGATTGTATTAAGGTGCTTTTGTATTTAAGGGTATTCTTAAGGAGTTACAAGGCAAAAAGTGACAGGGGGAACTTTATTATTTGAGGAGCTACAAGACAGTGTAAATAATAATGAAAATGTATTTTTGTTTCTCTCTGTAGGCTAAGGTAATCGATGGCAAAAAAATCACAACCACCGACACTGGAATCGCCTTCAAAAAACTGAAATCCCCAAAACTCGGAATTGTAGACTACAAAAAGTTCTTAGAGGACCTGGCCAAAACCAAAAAAATCGAGCTCGATGAGATTAAGGGCAAACTAACCAACTGCGGTCTACCTGGACACCATGGAATTGGGGTTTGTACTTTTCTTTATTATTTAGTTAAAACTATATTAAACTATACTATTTTAGAACGTTAAAAACACAAGTACAGTGGACCGATTAACGGACACCACGAAATATACCGGAACTCACAAACAGAGGTTCGATGAGACTGGCAAAGGTAAAGGAATAGCGGGACGTAAGGATTTGGCGGACACTTCCGGTTACGTTTCCGGATATCAAAATAAGGACAGTTTCGAAGGGAAAAAGGAATAATCAAGCTGAATTAAGAGCTTAAAAGTTAAATTGATTTTCTATTTAGTACACACTCTGCAGGGTTATTTGCTTCCATTATTTTGCTTATTTAATGGGTTTTTTGTTTGGAGAAGTTGTACCTGTGTGCAATACTTAATTTACCTTTAAATATTAGTGAATTTGTACTCAACCTTAATACTTATATAGGCTTTACCGCACTTTTTAAGGTTTATTAAAAAAAGTGATTCTAAAATTTTAAAATTAGAGGTATTTATCTACATAAGTGTATAGATATTAAGTTATTTTCATAAACAAAAATTAATATGTACTTTGTATGGTAGAAATTATTATTTTTTTGTAACTTTTATAGTACAAGTTCTTTGTATGTCACACTGTTATAGAAATGTACGGTTATTTATTTTTGTTAGGGGACAAATAAACTTGATTTTTCTTTATCAAAAGCCTATTTTTTCAATCAATTTAAATTTTCTTCTAACACATAGTCACGTGCCACTTGTTACTTTACTCAAACTGTGCACCATGTGACCATAATTCAGTCACGTGACAAACATTGATTTAACTATCTTTGTTTGTTGCGTAACGAGTTTGTGTTCGCTCTTTGTTAGGGCGGCTGTCGTTTCCGCTTACGCTAATCAAACTCATACTCCTCAAATTAAAATTTCGCACTAGTAACAATTATCAGTAAATTAATTTGAAAAGACAATCCAAAAAGCGTATTTAATAATTTCTAGGGTGTAACTTGGATGCCAGTTTTCACTTTAATTGAATATGAACTCAAACTGTACACATCAGTTTGAACCACCTTGATTGATATTTTTTGTTCCCATATTTTTGCTCTACACTGTTCGCACTGGCTGTGTTATATTTACTATTTTGGCCCTAATTCCGGCCAAATAAACTTTAAATTGCTTCAAAAACCAGGTTGTAACCTAGAAAATTTTAAATCGCCCGGGCTTTTACCTGGTTGGTTTAGTTGCAATGCGGTGGCGCCACTATCAAGCGAGTCAACTTCGAAACTAGACCAAACGGATTACGATATCGTCCTTTCCTTCGGTGACCGTGCAAGAGATCAGAAGTCAGAAGCTGCATGAACGCACTCCGATGATACGTGAAGACCGAATTTGGGAAAATGGCTAGTTTAAGTGAGATGATTCAGTTATGTCGACTGTGCCTAGTAAAAGACCACGTAAATATCCCTATTTTTGACGATCCTGAGAACGTTCGCCAAATTCCTCTCAAAATTAGTTCGTGTTTACCAGTTAAGGTGAGTAGCGTGGGTACGCCATTTTGTTTCACAGGGAAATTCTGTTTTGGTTTTAGAAGCACCCCCCGTCTGCTAATATAAAAATATCAATGTTTTCTGATATTTTGTAGTATTTTCTTTCAGAATTTCAAGTAAATTTTTGCTAATATAACTTTTTTTTACATGTAACTCCATAATTGTGGTGTAGCCTGGCGGCCATTTTATGTTATGTCTTTATTGATTTCCTATGTTTTACGACTCTCCATTAATTATTGTACCCTACACATGATGATTGTTCTTCACAGACCTGTTCTGATTATAATTGACGAATTATTAAGAACGGCCATCTGAAATAACACTTTAAAATCTGCAACAAATAGTTTTTAGCCGACCTTTTGCTAAAACCCCCATTGTGATTTCAGATATCAATAGATGATAACCTTCCTAAGAAGATCTGTGATGGATGTTCCAATAAACTGGATTTGTGCTATGAATTCTGGAATTCCACTGCGCATGCAGAAAAAACGTTGCTCGCCATGGTGGAAGAGAAGGAGAACCAAGTACCTGAAGCTGAAATGCCACAACCTTTCCTACTTAAAGTGGAGGCAGTAGAGTCATTGGAGGAGAGTCAAAATCAAATATGTGAACCTCCAGTCCCAAAACCTATACCTACCCTAGTCAAAGATGAGGAGGAAGCGGAAGATCCACCAGCAAAACGGCCTCGCCGATCTGCAGCCATTCAAGCACAAATGCAAATAATTCCAGAGTCTGACGACGAAGATGATGCTGCTGAGGGCCTGGCCACTACAAAAGAAGTAGCTGAGGTATGTTTAATTTTTTTTGTTACTTTCACATTATAATTTAAAACTGTTAGATGGACGATGACTTTGAAGACCCTGATGTGCCTGATATGATTGTTGATATTGATGAAGTTAAACCTGGACCTTCTGGACTCAACCAAACCGATGTAAATTCACAGTAAGTATTGTTTTTTATTCCAAACCCTCTCAGACCCCACCTCCACCTAGGTAGGTTTGGACATACTCCGGTCCATCTGGTTTGTTTCATTCTTTAACTGCTTATTTTGTTTTAATTAAAATGTGGTGCTGCAAGTAGATGCACTTCCTCATTCTGTTGAGTATTTCTGCTGTGAAATACTCTTTTACTTTGGTTATAGAATGCATTATTATCAAATATTTCTGCTGTGAAATATTAAAAGTTTTGTTTTAAATTCAGGGTTTTTTTTTATTAAGGTAAGTGGCATTTTATTGTTTAGGGACAAACCAGATTTTTTCATTGAAGTTTAATAGTTTGTCAAGGTTCAGTCAAATTGTGCCCTTCTCTTATTGGACAGCCATTGAAAAAAACCCTGCTAACTACTAGTTATACAGGTTATGTCAAAATCATGTAGTGTAACTGTTTTCTATTGCCAGGGAATTCCCCACTACTTCTTGAGGTTTTCCCTACTTTATGGCTTTGCAAAGCAATTACACTTTAAGTGTCTTTCAAAGCAAGTAAGGTTGATTACCAGGCTTTCTTTTGTGGACTGTGTGTAAGTTACAGGGTGTACCACGTTTTGGTTTTATTTACGTATGTCCAAGCAAAGCGAGGGTGTCAAAAGATGTTTTCAATTTTGTTTATTCAATTTTTTTAGAAATCATTCTTTGCTATGGTTTGACTGGAAAGTTGAGGTGGTACACTGTTGTTTTGTAGTGCCAAATTGATTTCCTTCAAACTGTTTACTGAATAGTTTTTCTAAAAAACTGGGTGAACAAATGTTAACTTGTCAGTGTTTTTTTTTTCACCAAAAATTTCCATTTAATAATTGAAATGTTTTACTTATGCACTTTTGGGACCCATTTAGTTTGTTTTTCAAATATTTACGGTTATTCAGTTAGGAAAGTGGCTGTTTTAGTCATTTTCTGAAGCATGTCTGCCAATAGCTTCATAATGCATTATTTTGGTGTCTGTTGTTTTCAGCAGACACTCAAATGCACTGTGGCTATGGGTGGCTTTAGTTAAGTTACAGTAAGGTTATTATAAAGCTTTTATAGTGCATTTGCTAGGTGGAAGGTGGTATCCTTATCCCAAAATCCTAAATTTTCCACCATAAAAGCTAACATGTGGCAACATGTCTGGTTTTTTTTTATTAATGATCAGATTTGTCCTGTTGGCTTCAGTGAATGTAAAGTTTGAGCTATTATTGACCTGAACTTTAGATTGACAGTAACTCAACATAACAAACTGATCATAAAATGCTCACAAGTGGCTATAGTGCCACATTAGGGGTATATTGCTACATGTTAGTTAATGCCCCCAAATATTGTCATCGACCATGATGATAAGAAGCAGAACGCCGTCCATGGAAGCTGTGATATTTTAATTGCAATAAATATTTATTGAGAAGTCAGTTGTTTAATTTTCTTTACCAACTTTTCAATTTCAGCACTTAAAAGCCCAAATGTCTGGTCATAGAATTTGTATTTAAACTATTCAATGACTCTCAGCCTTTATTGTAAGGGGTGTTCGATAATTGTTATGGTCGTAGTTGGCTGTGGTTCTCCGGCGGATTGACAGCTGTCATATAATTGCAACGTTATCCAAGACATACGCTTTTTGTGACAATTGCCATCCATAGGCGACCTGATCATAACAATTATTGAACACCCCTTACAAATTGTATGACCAGTAAGAGTAAAGCTGAATTCATAGTTTAAAATCTGGAAGAAGTAAGCAGTAAGCGGAATTAAAAATAAACAATATGCTTGTAGCACTTTCAATCATAGTTTGAAAAATAAGGGCAAGCCGCATGAGCAGTAAGCAGCAAGAAATGAGTTTTCATTTCTTACCTTGCTTCGTGCATCGTCGGTTGCCTGTTTCACCCATTCGTGGGTTTTCGAATTGTCATTTGTCAAGTATCCCATCTTTTCTGGTTTTCACTTGGCTTACTTGCAGCTGCTATGACAGAATAGTCATCGACAAAATCCCTTTTCCGTAACATTCAGCAAACCTTCAATGAATAGAATAGAAATAAAAATAAGGGATTAGAACTATGAATCCAGCTTAAACGTTGATTTAACGTACATTTTATTTACTAGAAAAAAAATCGCACAAGAAAAATTCTAAAATAAATTTATTACAGCAAACTCCAGTAGCTTATATTTGGTACTATTATGTAGTTATTTAATAATCACTAGCTAAACGAATACAAATTACTTGATTAAACTTCAGTTAATGATTGCGAATCATTTTCGGCAACATTTCGAGTTTATCTTTAAAGCTAAATTTCGACTTACAATGGCAAACAATCACGTTCCTGCTTGGAATGCTTTCACAATACTTATTCTATAATAAACTGAAATATTGCCGGAAACAAGTTTTCACAACCTTCATAAGATCCTTTATAAGTAAAAAAAAAAACAGTAAATAAAATTGGTACAATAATAATCACAATACAAACCGAAACAGCTTACTGATAAGTTATGACTGTAGGATTATAATATAATTTAACAAAATATCACTCAAATTGCCAAAGTTTTTAAGATGAGAGAGGGTGGAAAGTCCACTTTGGTAACAACACACCCTCCTCTCTTTTGTCTATTATTTACGCAGTAAAGCTTACTAAACAACCCTACTATGCTCCGAAAATATTTAACCACGTTTAATACTTCCGGTGCATATTAGAATAAATCACTAAACTATTTACACCAAATCTCATCAGTTCCTTAATTATTGTATCGATACTTTTGCGCCCTCCCTTACATAGGACCCTCAATGATGCTAACTTTCATAAAGTAATAGTATATGCTACGTAACAAGAAAATTGCGGCCAAAAGAAAAGCGCCAACGTAAACCACATACATGCCACCGTGATCTTTGGCGTATAAATAAGTGCCTGCAGTCACTCCAATTGCTATAGATAAACATACTAGAGTAAAGATAAAGAAGATATTGCCGCGACCACGAGCGTAATCTGGTCCAACCGATGATACTTTATGACAGTTAGGACACCGGGCCAAAGCGTTATTCAATGTGTTGAACTGGAAAAAGTTTACAATTTTATTGTAAATATGACTTTAGTTACCTAAAAGTCTATCCCAGGGCTAGGGAGAGTAACGCAATAATTGTCGTTCCTTGTCTATTAGGTGTGAACTAAATACCAGGTGTCCAAGAGCACCCTGGACATAGGAGATTAACATGGGAAAACGGTTTTGATTTTTTTGCGCCTGTACGGTTGATTTGATTGAAAAATCGTAATAATGAAAGTTGTAGTACCTATCACGGACTAGTTTTCTTTTTTTTTTCAGATCTCTAACTTGAGCCCTTTCGTCGTAAAACACGAACAAAAATGAGAAAATTTAAACTTTTGGCCTGCACTGTATAGTCGGTTGTCGGGCAACGGGTAAACAGATCATTGTTGCTGGTACGGTTGCTCGACAACCGCTTATACAGTGCAGGTAAAAAGTTAAAATTTTCTCATTTTTGTTCGTGTTTTACGACGAAAGGGCTCAAGTTAGAGATCTGAAAAAAAAAAGAAAACTAGTCCGTGATAGGTACTACAACTTTCATTATTACGATTTTTCAATCAAATCAACCGTACAGGCGCAAAAAAATCAAAACCGTTTTCCCATGTTAATCTCCTATGTCCAGGGTGCTCTTGGACACCTGGTATAGTTTTGACTGTGTTATTTTGTACCTAAGCTGTCATATTCAAACGTCAACTTGTACTCAAAATGATCATGATGCCATATTGTCAAATGCTCTCCTAAGAAAGGTTGTGACAGATAAATGTCTGGCTTAACAATATCAATGAAAACCTTTGGAACTAATCTAAGACATGAGTGAATTTCAATCTAAGGTCACCATTTATTGCATCACTGTCACTTGGACTGGGATAGAGAGAACAAACTGGCAACCATGCTTAAGTGAAGCTGTACTTACCAAAAAAGTGTCTTGACAATGTCCGCAAATGACACGACACATGCCGGGCATAGATGGCACTGGCGGCGTTACTGGACTAGGAGCCAAATTGATGATGCGCTTGCAATTCGGCCGGGGACACGCGATCCTCTGCGACGAACTTTTGCAGATCAAAAGACAGTTGCAAGGACACCGGACGTATTTCTTGCCCGGGGGCGCATTTCTAATTGGCTGCATAATTTCTAACTTAGCACCGAAAGGTAGGAAAAAAATCGTACTTACGGTGGCCTCATTGCATTGCGCGCATTTCACAACGTGCTGCTCCCGTTTTCCAGAAATGTCAATCATTGCTTGACAGACCCGGCACGTGACCATAGGAACGCCTCCTTCAGGAGCTTGATAGAATGGCGGGGGTAATTCATCAGGACCAATTGGACTAACAGTAGCTTGTGCTCCACCTGTCAAGTCTGTTAAAACATGTACAGTTTAGTACACATTCTGTTGTTGAGCTGAATTTTATAAAGTAATTTACTGAAAAAACCCTCATTAACCCAACTGCAATGGTTTTTAGACCTGATGGACCTACATTTTTAGTAATTCATTCATGTTTGGAGCTTTTATGTTATAATGCATCTCATTTTACCTGGATTTTAAAACAATACAAGTTTAACAGGAAAGCTAACACAGATAACAACATTATTTTTAACTTTGTCAAATTTGTATATATTACTACTGATTATCATGATTAAATTAAAATTTAAAACTGTTTTGAAACCAAATTTACTGAATTTTATGTAGTAAAAAGTCATAACCCAGCTCTACTTGCTTCTTCCTTATCTTGATTCCAGGGCTATAGTAAATCATATCATCCAATTAACGCCCTGACTCATATTTGATATGATCGGTGATTAAATGATGCATAAACATGAAAAATAAATAAAAACAGACCTGCTGAATTCCTGTTGTTGTAATTGATGGACTCTTGGGCCAAAAGGGGCTGTCTCTCGTTCTCGCCCATGGTTGTCGTACCCTTAAGATTGCAGTCCTCCCAAGCGAATTAAACGGCTCAGCCTGAATAAAACCAACAACTGATAAATTAAATTGAATATTAATGACTTTAGTTTTAACTTTAATTTTTTTATTTTGATAAATGAAGGACAAAGACAGAATAATTGATGGCCTCCAAAGGTGAGTGACATTGAACTGACTGACATTTGACAGTGACAGTGAATATATTTTATAATTTTCCTCCTAAACGAAAGAAATATTCTGACTCTGACTACAAAATTAGTATGTATTGGATGCGTTTTAATCCTCCTAAAATAAATACTAGAAAAAAGATAGTTTTGAGCACAATTAACTGTTATTTAAATCACCCGCTGTTAATTTGACTGTTGACAACTGTCAAAATTCAACAAGTGCATTGTGGGAGCTTTGAATGGTGGTCAGTTTTTAATAGGGAAATATCCGTTTTTTTCTACGTTTTTGTGATTGCGTTTTCTCTTTTGCTTTGGAAAAAATTTAAAAAAAACGGGTCAAAAATTGTGATATGTTATATAAATGTTCGAAACTGTTCGACGTAGTTAGCGACAATTGTGATTCATCCAAGCCGCCGTCAGAAAACTGGTTGACAGAGGTGGAAGCAAACATACCTAACCCATCACACAAGAACATTTCTATGAAGGATTTTTATTGAAAAAAAAGGAGTATTCGTAAACCTAGGTATTTTTAAAAATAGACTCTATTCACCTTTTAGCTGACTGGTTATTTTTTGCGTGATTATGAAATCTCTATACACAGTTCTCATGCTCTAGATTGTTCATTAGTCTCATTTCAAATTGTATTATCTGTTTTAGTGGAAATTTCTGAGGTCAAACTTGCATCTGACAATTATTATTAGTACTCACATGCAACTAGGTTGTTTGGTTGTTTACAGGATTTGTCAACATGTTTTGGAAGTACAACACCACATCTTCTTCCCAAATTGACACTCTTTTGGCAAAAGAGGTAAAAACTATTTACAAACCATTCGTGACCTTTCAGTTTCTAAGTGAAATTTTCAGGGGGTCACTTTACATGAAGTTATGGAAAGTGAAGACATTATCAGTGAGTGCAGGGCCCAAAACAAGAACCTAATCGACTTGTATAAACCACCACTCTTATAAGTGGCCGTCTGTGCTAAAAACATTCTCATTTTAGCTTGTTAAGGCCGGAAGTTATAGAAGAACTGGTAACACTAACAACCAAGGAGCCCTCAATAATATTAAGTGAAAATGTCAGGTTCAAATATCCCAATATTGCTAGTGAATTACTTACCTGTGATGTACCTGCTGTTAATGAAAGATTAGCCGGAGATAAAAGGTTTGCAACACTGGCTGTTTAAACGGGTTGTTAATATTAAATTGTTTAGCTTATTGGAAAAGTTATATGAATTCTTGGAGAGTGAGCCACCCTTAAATCCACTGTTGGCTTCCTACTTTAGTAAAATTATTGGTGGCCTTGTTGCCAAAAAGACTGAACAGGTTAGTATTTGTTTTCTATTGTATGGTGGGTTTATATGTTGAGTAGTAATTTGGTTGTGTGGTACTAACTGTTATCAACTAATGGTAAATTGGTTCAATATAATGGATATTGAAAACAAATAACTAATTGCAGTTGATCTGTGGAATAACAAATACTTAAGGAATCAATATTTGCTAGGTAGTTCTTAATTTGATTTTACTGAGATTGAACTGATTTAATTTAACTTTTTTTATTGTGTTTTATTGGTTTAAGTTATTTTCCTTGTCTTCTTTCATTGGGACATGTTTAATGCTACTTTGTTTGAATTAATAACTTTTGCTTTAAATGTTGTGATTTATATGTGGATTTGTACAATTTAGTAAAACTACAACTTATTTTTCTCTCCCCCCCTCCTTCCTGCTTCCTCTGTGTATGTTCTGTCCAATAAAAAATTAACATCCTTTTCGTTCCAAAAACGACCAATCCTGGTGAATCCTGACCAAAAAATCCAGAACTGGCTGTCCTATCAACTGACATGCTTGCAGGTCCTAGATTTTTTAAAAGGTAGGGACACCTTCTTGCCGCTGTTACTCAAACATCTAGGCACCTCAGCCATCATGGATCTGATGCTGAAGCTGATGACGCAAGACGAAGGCGTCGAAATGCGTCAGAATATTTTAAATGTAAGAGTTGCGAGACTTGTGCTGTTTTCATTTAAAAAAAATGATTTTCCAGTGGTTAGATAGTCAAAATATCATCCAGCAGCTGGTCTGCCTGTTGAATCCTCAGGTAGAAAAAGAAAGACACGACAACGTTGCTCAATTGCTATGTGATTTTCTCGTTGCCGCCCGCGAGAACCAAAGAATATTCGATCCGGATCCTTTATTGAAAACATTAGAATCGTGAGTGGAACGGGTTGTTTTTTCGATCCGCTTGAACGTTGTTGTGGTTTTTGCAGGCCTGAAACGATCAAGTTACTCCTCGATCAGTTGTTTGAGAATGAGAAATGTGAAAGTTCAATCGTAGGCGGTATTGCCGTGTTACTGTCACTTTTCCAGACTAATCCACCCAGGTGAGTTCGTTATAATTGTTATTTAGGGCGTTTTTGTCGCGTCACAATGACGTAATTTGACAGTTGGTCAAATTATGTTTTTTGTTGAGTGTAAAAAGTGATAAAAAGAGACAATCGTTAAAACTCCAGGGGCTAGACAAATGAGTGATGTATCAGTTGGTCACATGATCACTTCTTTAAAATCACTGATTGGTATGTTGTGAGCACTGTTTAATTACGTCACATCCGCTTTGGTAGACTGACTGTCAATTACTAAATGTGTCACTATCTTTGTTTAGCTCATTGATTCCTAATGGTTACTCTCTTCTAATCACTCATTTCCCAAACTTAAGATTTAAATATGCACATCTGTGTTCAGCCTTATTCAGTTATACAGGATGGTTATTGCAAAGCTACAAGTTGATGTATTGATTCACCCTGTTAATGAGTTTGGTATTATTAAGCTAAATTTGTAAACTGACATTGTGTCTAGCCCAGGGAAGGGTCTAAAAAAAATGTATGTTGTATAAAATCATGTATTATACATGAATAACGTGTATAATATTTCCTAAGAGTGACCTGACTAGTATGACATATTATACGTCAATGCTGTCACTTTTTGTCTGATAAAAAAGTTGGGATTAGGATGTTCTGTTCGTTATTAGACTTGTAAGTGCTTAAGTAGGCCCTAAAGGCAAGAACACCTTAATATAATCTTGTAGAGGATTAAATTTCCTACAACTTTCTTTATTTACATATCCTTGTAGCTGCTTAAATAACGGAGCTACTAAATAGTATATTATTCAACGAGCTTTTTATGATAGCCATTCTCCCGTGGCAAATCTCCCGTGGGATTAATGGCCATAAAAAACGAGGATAATACTATACTTTGTCCACGACCACTGTCCATTACCACTAATGCCAAGTGCAGGCAAATTAGAAGTTGATACTCTTTTATGTAGATAATAAATAATATAGGTAATCTCTCAAATCCGCCGTAACAACTGAAATGTCAAACTCGATACGATTAGGATCGCGTTTAGAATGGCCGTCGGTGTACAAGTCGTGACAGAATTTGGGAAAAAATGGATCACGCGAACAATTTATTTACATAACTATATGGTGGCATGTGACAAAGGCCACGGTGCGCACACCAGCCCTATTTCTGAACGCACCCCCAGCGTTGCCGCCTACGACCACAAGGGCACTGACGTTGTCAATGTCAACTTAAAAAACCACAGAACTAAGGACGGTCATACACCAAAAATATTTCAAATATAAATTATGGAATTTACCTAATGATTTGGCAAACTCCTGTACTGTGTTATTGCGGTGTATTTGTTAAGAAAATGGTATTCTGAATTAGCAGTAATTGCAAAGACATAAGTGGATGTCTACATGCAAGAAATACCGCATATCCCATGTTTTATGCTTGGTGTGCAACCACCTTTAGGTCGAGAGGGAATAATGATCATTATTCCTCTTCATTAATCCCTCTGACGCTATATGACCTTCATTTAACTTCTGTCAACACGCTGAATATTGGTACATTATTGGTTGGTCGTGGACAAAAATGTATAATATTCATGTATGAAACATTTTACAGTTTTTTACATATTCTACATATTTATTTACGGATGTCCTAAGCTAAACACAGTAACAACAAACTAAACTATAAAAAAGAAACAATGAAACGAAGGAGGACAAAACACTCTTGAAAGAGAGGTGATCCTAGTGAAGGTACTAATAAACTACTAATTAGAAAAATTAGTCTAATATTTGGACATTTATATGTAAATTCTTGACTTCTGTCTCTTAAACTGTACCAAAGTTCCGCAAGAAAAATCCAGCTCAGGTTAGTCAGAAAAGAATGTTCTATGGAACAGAACATGGAACAAATCGTTCAGTCGAGTGGTTTTGGATGGTGCATGTAATGAAATATCTGATAGTAGTTCAGGAAAAGTAAGTAATGGCTTTATAATCTTGTAAAGTAGGGTTAAATCATGCTCAATTCTCCTGTTTGACAATGTTTCAATCCTCAGAACTGACTGAAGACGAAATCTAAGTAATGGTAGTTTCAATAGGTAGGCAAGTCAGCTGGTCCCCTGCTCAAGGTACATCGTTTTAAATGTGACGTTTGCTTCTCTACTTTTCACAATCAAAACGATGTACCTATTGTATTGTTGTGTCATTTTCATCCCTGGCTGGCCCATCAAAGTATTTTGAAGCTCTATGGATGTCCCGATAACGTAATTTGGCCAAATCCTAACTGTCAAACTACGTCATGTCATACATTGTTCTGAATTGGTTAATCAATTTTTGTATGCGCGGTTGCATAACTAACTGTAAATAAAATGTAACGTGTTATACAGTTGGATGGGCTTCCGTACCAACAAATTCCTAAACGAGACCTACGACGCAAACATAAATAAAGAAGCGGCCGACCTGGAGCACAAACAAATGGTCCGGAATAATATAGCGGAGGCCGTCACTTTGAGACTAAAAGACTTTCACGATTTACTGCTGAATCCGCCTAAAGTATGAAATTCTTTTGAATAAGGCCCGATTTATTGACACGGTCGTTTGCAGAAATCTCCAATCCTTACCACTGTGGGTCGTTTAGAGCCTCCTTTAGGCAACACCCGTTTACAGGTTGTACGACTGCTGGCGGTCTTAATTCCCTCAGGTCACGATCAATTGCACGGTCAATTGGTTACTTTAGGGACTTTCCAGGTGATGCTGGATTTGTTTTTTCAATATCCTTGGAACAATTTTCTTCACACTCAAGTGGAGAATTGTTTGGTGGTTGCTTTGGACGTTGGCAGTGGCGAAGAAAGTCAGATTACTACGCTGCGCAAACATGTAAGTTATTTTTTGTGTCTCTCAACTAATTTTTTATGGATTGTTTTGGTGCAGTTGATTGGCACTTGTAGCTTGGTGGAGACTGTTATGAAGGCCTGGAAGGAAAACGATAAGCAGCAGTAAGTGATCTGTTTAGTGTAGGTAAAATGGTGCAGTGTGTTGTTTTCGGTTAGGTCGGAGACTAAAGCAGTCAGACAGGGATACATGGGGCATTTAATTAGTATAGTAAACCATATAGTTAAGCTGACGCAAGAAACCCAGTTGGGTGATCAGCTCAAAGAGCTGAAGCCCGATACGTTCGCGGATTTAGAGGAATTCAAAGCTGCGCAGTTGGCCGAAGTTATGGAGAAGCAGGAAAAACTTTTGGTGTGTGAAGTAGCTGATAGTTTCTGAACAGTTTAAAGCAGAAACAGTTTGGTTTCAGGGCGGTTTGCATCCGAACGCTATAAGCGACGATAACGACGATTTCGATGACATTCCTTTCCCGCAAAGCAACGCTCTTCAGCAACAGGTAGGCGAGTAGTAGTTAGGTTAAGCCCCTAAAAGTAACGGATGGTTTTTCATAGAGTTTTTGTCAATATCAGATGCAAAACTTGCCTTCCGTGATCGACGGTTATAGTGGATTCAACGATGACGCGTTCAACGACGGCGACGAGACTCTGCAGTAAGCCCTCTATTAACTATTTCAGTAGGGTACTATTGAAATTTCTCTCAAGGACGATCGATAACCAGTTGGACGTCAATTTCGACGTTTCCGAGGCCGAGATGATGCAACGGGACGCCATCTTCAAGCAACTCTGCGCCCAAAGCATCAACACTCTCTTCGATGCGGACGATACGGTGTTTGAGGAGCGCGATCACACTTTTCAGACGGTGATCGAGAAAAAAGATCAGGCCGACGGCGCTGAAAATAGTAGCGATAGCGACGACGAAAAACCGAACGGTCCGGATGACAGTATGGAGGTTGATCGTAAGTAAATTGATTTGGTTACGTAATTGTCTGTTCTATTATACACCGGAAATGGTTATTTTCCTAACAAGTGCGTAAATTGATACTTTCAATTATGATCATGGACTATGGCTGGTTGCTTAGGTTGAAATGTCAAATTTAAAGCGCAAATGTTTCATTTGCTCTTGACAGGCCGACGTTAACAATAACAAGACAGATATTTTCCAGAACACTTTAGCTTGCTTTACCGTACATGAATATTAAAAAAAAATAAAATCAAACTAGCTGTATTACCATCTCAAAATGTAGCAAACACGTGGCTCTCTTTGTAGCATGTTTTGGGGTTGCCGGTGCTTTGAGTGCTCTGTCCATTCCAGCATGGACTTCCCCCAAAGCGGACCCGTGGGGCGCAAGTGGGATGTCGGAGAACGCGACCAACTGGGCCGATTTCAGTTCGGCAACCTTTGAATCGTCCACGATCCCCTTCCAGGCAAGCTTCCCGGAAACAGCTGCAGCTGATAAAGCGGCTAATATGGAGGAGACGAAAGTAGAAAACACCGCAGCTTCCGGTGATCATCCTCACAACAAAACCGCGGAAAATCAGAGTTGTAGCAGTCAATTGTCATCGTCCATGTAAGTTTTCTTTGGGTTTTTTTTTACGTGATTCAAATCGGTCACACAATAGTAAGAAGAGAGATGAAAATTTTTTGGAAAATATGGCGTCATATATTTGTGACAGATTTGAATTTAAAATCAACAAAGTACTCTCTATCCCAGGGGAAGTGGCAGTGACGTTTTCATTGATATTTAGCGGTTGCCAGCTTGAGCATTCCTCTTTCTGCTAATTTAATACGTTTTGTTTTTGTTAAGGCGGACTTATTATAAAGTTCGGGTTAGAGCATTAGATAGACGAAGCAATCGCCCCCAGTATTTCTCCCTGTCAGTGCAAGAAAATTGTTTTGTTTATCAATACTTTTATTACGAGAGCATTTGGCAACATGGCATCAGTGTGTTTTTAATGATAGAAAAGGACAGAAACATATTTTTGACAATTGACATTGACACTGTGCTTCAGTTGTTTACCAATTTGACAGGGCTCACGAAAGTGAGGTTGGAAAAAAGCAAAATACAAACAGGAGCGGAAAAATTCAATTAGTTACTCCTAAAATCACTTTATTTGAATTGTGCTAGTGTTGGTAGTGATTCTGGACTGTGTGTGTGTTAGTTTCTTGATGGTAAACCTGCGCAAAGTAAGGTAAGCTGCAACCTTCTGTATGTCACATGAAAAATTTATCAGTGTCATCAACACTGAGTTGTTTAGACATTTTCGGTTACCCAAAATATGAAAAACACAAATACAATTCACACAAAATAATAACCGAATCGGTAAATTTGAGTTGCAAGGGGAAAAGTTTGAAGAAATTGTCAACAAACATCACATAACCAAAAATTATGAATTTTAAAATGGCGTTGGGGACAGCCCTTTCTTTGAAGCTGGTAAATAGTTCTTATGTTATTAATTATATATTATAATTTATTAATCCTCAAAAAACTCAATTTCCATAATACAAACTGTCATCACTATTCCCGCCATATTGGAATTTTAGACAAGCACCTTCTAGACTTTCTAGTATAGTAGGCGGTGGGACAGCGCCAACGCCGATTTTTCCCGCTTGGTTAAAGAACCTACGTTATTGACGTCAAAATTCCGACAAGGAACGACAATTATTACGTCACTGCCGCTAGTCCTGGGATAGACGTTACGCGCAAAAAACAGTGCGTGATTAAATTAGCAATCTGTAGATCTGTAGAGGGGGACGCGTGTAAAACGCCGACGGAAAAATCACCGGGAAAACCTCCCACAACGGACGAACAAGTGTGAAAGTGGCCGCGCCGAAATTGTCCACATATCGCCGTGTTTCGGAGCCAAACTTAACCAAATAAACCGGAACGGACTGCGGGGCGCGATTTTATTTGCTTTTTTCTTATAGTATTACGTTAACTAGACAGTTAAAGAACAAAATTGAGTCCCTCGAGTTCCTTTTTGTTGATTGCGTTTCGGCTCTTTTACCATTTTCAAAGTTAGGAATGTCGTAGATATGACAACATTGTTTTTTCAGGTTTGTTTGACTAATTAAAGCTTGAGGCTACTTTTTATATTCAGAACAGTTCAACAATGAAATGACAGATGAACCACATCTTTGTTTAATGCACTGTTTTGTGAGCCTTCTCTTTTTGCCTAAATTGGAATTTCCAACCAAATATGTACTTCAGATACATAGTGTGGAATCATCAGGGTTTAATGAAAAAAAAAAAACACTTTTCCCGCTCCAATCGTTGACCCAAATAGGGCAGAGTCAATCAACTTGTAAGTGTGTCTTTGTTAGAGGGAGAGATTTTTAAATAAGTATGTGATATATCTAATAAATAAATAATAATAATCCCCCCTGCGTGTAGCTAGTAATGTAATATTGGTGCCTGCAAATTATTATAATAAAATAGAACAATGTATTCAGCGAATATCAACAAGCCATCTCTCTACTTAAACAAATACAGGGTGGTCCAGTGAGTTGGTGTCGTTTCAGTTTCACACATATCGCCTGAAGTGGTTTTCAATTAGCTCTCCCTGTACACCCTGTATTTTTCTTATTTTTTTTTGTAGTGGGCTACTTAATTTCGTTAATTATTATTATTATTATTGTATTTTTATTAGAGATTTTCGAGTGGTAGCGTGCTGCTCTCGGCCTTATTGTTCTAGTTCAGTTGAGAATGTTTATGATACAAGGTAGTGCGAGGAAGCAATACGTACAGTTTTATATTTAAAAAAAAAAAAACAAAAGCCTCCTAGTTAATTGTTAAGGTCACAAAACTTCTGTGATTACTGTTTATGGCTGGACAGTTGCGAAATTGGCACACCCTACACTTTTTTAAGAAAATCTATTAGGTCGCATTTACTGGGCGCGAGTCGGTTAAGTTACCAGGTGTTCGGCCACGACCGGTAAAACGCGGCCTAACTTTTGTACATTTTTCATGAAAACCAGTGCCTCGGTATTATTGTATATTTTTCAACAAGAAAATCCACTTACATTTAATTTAATAAGAAGTTATTCCATGTCCTTATATCAGTTTAAAAATTAAAAAAAAGAAAAAAAACGTTTTAAGGGAATTTGTTTCACTTCAATCATTTCAAAATTATTCCTTCAAAGTCCATGATAAAAAGAGAAAAGTATTGCAAATTAATGCTGCAAAGAAAGATAAATATAAACTTTGGTAAGTTCAGTTTTGTCTAGCTAGAGCATTGATTTGCATTACTTCTCCCTTTTTATCTATTCCCATTACAAACATTACTTTAGTTATATAGTTATATGGTTGTTTAATTTATCTTGTTTTATTATCTTTTTACATAAGATTTTTCTTATTAATACTAACCACACAAAATAACTCAATTCAACATTGTATGCCTATCATAAATATTTCTCCTCTGTTCCTTGACTTGCCTCTTCCATTTATCCTGCTGGTTACTTACCCGATTGAGTACGTTCCCCCTCATGCTCATATTATGAGACATTGGACCTGGTTGAGCATCCTCCTGTAATTCGAGCTGTAAAAAAACCTTAACCCACTTCCTTCTAAAGGTTGATTAATACCTCCTCATTGGTGTGTTCTTGATAATTGCCCTTCACCCGTTTGTTGAGTAATGGATCGAGGATAATCAAAAACATCATGTAAACTACCAGTATTGAGACAACCCAAATCACAATGATCACCACGTATCGGATTATGGTGGTGTTTCTGTTCTCATACTTGCACTCGCATCTAGGACAGAATTCTCGCATTTCATTGCCAGTGAGTTGGCCTGCTACTGTTGGCAGCATCACCACTTCGCAATTGCTAATTTGAATTCAGATTCACTACAAAACAGTAAAAAATTGGGTGCAATTTACCATTTATTCGGTGGGTCATTGGTGGTGTGCATTAAGGTTTCAGTGTGGGTCTTTTCCGTGCTGTTGGTCACTGATGACAGGCTAGGGCAAATGCATTTGCATCTTTTATCATCAAATTGGGCCTGTAATTCAAGGATTCAGCAAAACCGTCTGGTAAGAAAGTATGATACACTGACCTGAGACTGATTGGCCAGCCATAAAAAGCACACAACAATCAATTCGAGCCTCATTTTCTTGCCTAGTTATGCTGTTTGTTCAAGCATATTTTACACAAAGCACTGTACCTTTCATATTTTGGATTTGTACACTAGAAAATAGTAGTAAACAGCTGTTTTTGACGTATTGTGGTTATGGTTACTTTGAATTGGATAGT
The DNA here is from genome assembly GCF_016097725.1 of Ips typographus. Classification (NCBI taxonomy): domain Eukaryota; kingdom Metazoa; phylum Arthropoda; class Insecta; order Coleoptera; family Curculionidae; genus Ips; species Ips typographus. The sequence goes on from NC_138431.1 coordinate 5,997,509, forward strand.
CACAGACAGATGGCGCTACACGAGAAACCATTGAGCTTTATAGAGAATATGGAAAGGCCATGCAACAAAACTTCCTACTTTGATAAAACTGCAGGTGGAAGTGGATCCATATTATTTTTTTAAATTAAAACAAATCAACAATTTTCAAACAAATTTTATAGAATTTAAGACTTAACCTAACCCAATTTTAAGATGTACTATCAACTGAAGGTTTTGCCTGCAATTCTCCGTCTCCTTCTTCACCCTCCAGAAATTTATCCCAACCATCCAATCTCTGACTGATCTGCGAATCAGTCTCCGTTATCCTGTACTTGGTTTTTCCATCGTGAATTTGCGCCGTTAATTGCCGTTTCATAAACCACCGTCCGTTTAACATGGCCACTACTTGTTCGGCTTCTTCAGGCGATGCCATGTTAATTTGTGCTACACCTTCTGGATGACGGTCGTAAAGAATCACTTTCCGCACTTCTCCTATTTTGCCCGCTTCCTCCCTTAAGTCCTCCTGGAATTCCAGTATAAGACTGACGTCTTTGTCGAAAATTGACGGTTCAAACAAGTTTTTAATTATGACTATTCTCTCGTGTTTTGCGCGTTCTCCTTCTTTTTTCTCTGGTCTCCAATCGAATAGTTTCTCTTGCTGTTTTTTGAGTTTTAGCTTTTCTTTCTTCTTTTTCATTTTCGGTTTTAATTTAGGATCAAATTCGCCTTTTAACTGGAACTTTGCTCTTTCCACTTTCAGTTTGTGTCCTTTATAGTTGTACCCGTCCAACAAGTTAAGGGCCAAGTCTATTGATTCTATCCTGATATAAGTGCATAAAGCATCACCTTTTAGATAATCAGTTCCAGGTTCTTTATACAACTTTACCTTGAACTTTCCATTTGTTGGATCCCTCATAACCAATCCACACTTTTGCATCAAATCCACAAACTCTTGTTCCTCAATATCCAAAGGTAAATTAGAGACATACACATTAGTGTTTTGCTTCTCATCTACTTCAAACCAAGTGGGTTCTGAAGCTTTCCTTTTCTCACCTTTTGGAGCTTTTGCTGCAGCAGTCTCACTTGCATCATCTTTTGATTTAGACTCTTCTTCAGGCTTTGATGTGTCAGTAAAACCATAAGACATTTGATACACTGCCATAAATTCGTCATCAACTTTTGGAAACCACGCTTTCTTCTCTTTATCCCAAAACAACTTCACACCATCAGAGTCAGTGTAGACGTGTGTGTCATCCTCAAAGCTGTAAGTGGTGTTCTGTTTTGGCACCCACTCATTTTTGTCACTGTTCCACTGATACTGATATCCAGTATCCTGATCCGTGTAAACGGCTATGTCCCCTTCATAATGGACATGATTTGGATCACACTGATCTTTGTCACTGCTTGAAGTTGTCACTTCTTGATCTGTTAGCTCAGGATTAAGTGATTCAGCCTTCTGATCTGCTGGTTTGATAACTGTTTGCTCTACAGTTTCAAGGTTTGATGGAATGCTTGTTTCCTGGCCTCCCTTTAAAGTAGCACTAAGCTCTGTATTTGTGTTTGCATTATCTGGATCCATTATGACTGATGGGAAAACTTCCACTTGGAAAGTATCTTCACTACTAAATTATTCTGTGCTTTTTGACAGTGTTGCTGTAACACCAAATTTGGGCCATCAATATATAAACAGTATTCGTTTTAATATTACCTATTTCATTACAAAACTAAAAAGCAGTAAGTAACAATTTTATTTATTTCTAGTATTTAACATAACCTAATAAACTTGACTGTAATCAGCTGACAAGCCAAAATATCATGTGACCCGTCGTGTATTTGTAATGGACTAGTCATATGCTTGGGGATGCCGTCAAGTTTGCTAGGAAATTGTTAGGTTATGTCGTTATGTTTTTATTGTGAATTTGTTTATTATTTTTGAATTTCACTTTAGTAAAGTACGTTTGCAGATTTACTTTAGACTATTGAGGCTTTCAAACAGACATGAACCACTACACCATTAATAAATCTGATTTTCCTTTAATTTGTCGTATATGTCTTAAAAAAGAGTTATCATTGAACTGTTTATTTGAAACTGAAGCAGCCAATATGCTAATGTCTTGCGGATTTTTGGAGGTAAAACTTAATTGCACAGCAGACACTGTGTAAATTAAGGGTTTTGTATTTAAGATATTTGAAGATGATAATCTGCCACAAAATATTTGCACTTCGTGCTTAAACACCTTAGAGGAGAGCTATAAACTGAAGCAGTTATGTGACAGCTCTATTCTGTTCTACCAAACTCTATTAGCCACATCACAAGGTGAATTGGAGGAGTCAACCCATTTAGAGAAGTTAGGGGAACCTTCATTTGGTGATTATGGTAAGTTTAGTTGGCTATGTGAATATTGTACTCAAATTGCTGTGAAAGTTGTGGATGATGCAACTCAGAGCAGTCAATTAATATTGCCTGAACCTGATACAACCAAACAGAAGTGTACAGATTGTACAAGTGAATTTAAAACTGAAAAGGATTATCTAGTGCATCAGTCAATCCATGGAACCGAACTGAAATGCAATGCATGTGATAAACTATTTCATTGTAAGTTGACTTAAAGAACATTGGTTGGGTAGTTACAATGTGTTACTGCAGCAATGAAAATTCTTAAGAGACATCTAAAAACCCACATGACTAAACCTCACTCGTGTAAGATTTGTCACAAATCATTTGTGGAATCTTGGGATGTGATCAGACATTCCAAACATCACCATCTCGGCGTCCCTAGAGAGAAAAAGTACAAATGTACAGAGTGCAATCAAAGGTAACCGCTTTTTATGCTAAAAGTGTGTCTGATTGAATTGCAGTAGTTTCAGCTTTATGGATCAATACTATTTGAATGTGCATCAGAGAAAACATTCAGGCGAGAAACCGTTAAAGTGTTCAGAGTGTCAGAAAGCGTTTTACGACCCTAGATCCTTGAAAACTCACTTAAACTCCCACCAGGGCTTAAAGCCGTATTTATGTAATTTTTGCGGGTGAGGCACAGAATGCTCACGTTGGCATAAATGCATATTTAACTTTTAAGGAAGGCATTTTTACAAAACGCTCATCTGAGACAACACATAGTGGTCCACGATCGGAAAAAGCCATTTTCCTGCAAAGTGTGTAATAAACAATTCACACAGGCTGCTTCCTTGTTACGTCATCAGAAGGTGCATAAAGAAAGGTAAAGTTCCTTCCAGAGCTAGTTGAGTGACGTAATAATTGTGGTTAATAATGTAAACCCAGCGAGATGACCATTAGATGTCATTGATATGTAAATTTCAATATGACGTCACTAGTAGGTCATTTAGCTAAATCAGGGGTTCAGATGTTTTTTGTGTTGAGATTTAAGTTGTTTTGTTATTTATTTCAACTATTTTACCATGTAAATAAGTATTTGCGTTTAGTTCAGGTCCAGAGAGCTTTAGTGCGTACTGCCAGAATTTGAGTAATGTTAAATATAATCATTTAATGAATATGTCAAAAAATAGTTTTATTACAGAATATAATTCCCATTTGTGCAACCCACTTTCACTATAATGTGACCAATTTTATATTGCCTACATGTGTTAGATGTAATCAGTGGTAAAAATAATGTTTTCTCTACCTAATATCCTAAACATACAATACAGGCCAATATAATTGAGTTATTTTCTGATGTTAAACATAGATTTGGCCAGTAATTTCACTGACAGAATTATGGTAATCAAGGTAATTTAGGTAATGCAAACCTGTAGGATCACTGGTTGGTTTTAATTACCTAAAACTTCGCTATGAGGTTCCTTCGGAGGGTTAAGTTCAATCTGAAAACGGTTTTTTTTGTGTGGAATATTTGGGGTTTCACTGCTGGTCGTGGCCCTTTTTTTAGGTTTCATTATTTTCCCGAAAGTGGTAAACGACCAATTATTAGAGGTAAGCAATTAGCCGGAATAGTAGCCACTCTACTGAACCACTTCTATTTAGACTAAAATCCTACGAGAAGGTACCGAACAATGGGCAATTTTCAAAAAAATTCCTTTTGCGTTTACCTTTAATGTGTACCTTTTCACTTTGGAAAACCCGGAGGATGTCTTAAAAGGTGCTAAACCAGTGGTAAAGGAAAAAGGTCCTTATGTGTACAAGTGGGTATTTATAATATGTTACATCAGTTACTTGATTGATGTAATTTGATTGTTACTACAGGCTGTACAAGTGGAAAGAGGATATTACCTGGAACTATACTACTGACGAAATTTCTTACTATGAATATGAAAAGTACGTTTTTGATCAAGAAGCTTCAGGAAGCCTTACTGAAGACGATAAGGTGACCTTACTAAACCTACCTTACTTGGTAAGTACCTTAAAACCAGTTTAATTGAAGTATGAAGTCAAATTTTGAATCACTGCACGTTTTGGTGGTTGCCTATAGTTTGTCATGTAGAAGGAAACTACATAAAATTGTTGAATTTTTTATTATGCTACAAAATCTCGGAAACAAAACCCATCATAACAACCTACCAAGCGCGAACCAGAGGAGCGGAAGCGACCAAAGGGGCGGCAACAGTCCTACCGGTGGCGATGGTACCAGAAGGTCCGGCTACGACAGTGTCTACGGTAGAATGACCAGCTACACCGGCTACGTAGGGAGCAGAGTAGGCCAGAGGGGCGGCATAAGCAGACACCAAAGGAGCAGAGTAGGCAACCGAAGGGGCGGCATAAGCAGACACCAAAGGAGCAGAGTAGGCAACAGCAGGGGCGGCTACAACGGGGGCGGTTTCGGCGACTACTCCAACGCTTTCCTCCTGGACGATCTGGCCGCCGGGGGCGACCGATGAGATGGCGCTACCGTCTGGACCCACCACAGTGGTTCTGGAGCTGGGTCCCTGGATGATTCTGGCTGATGGGGCGACCACAACGCCAGCGCTAGCTACGGCCAAAACGGCGAAAAGGGCGACGAAGGACTGAAATTTACAGATCGATTATTCCAAAACGAATACTGTACTGAAAAATACTTACGTAGGAGTTCATTGTAGTTGTTTTTCTGGTGAACAGTTGACTGATACGTTGAGGGTACTTGGGCGATGTCTTTATATACTTAACCAAAATTCGATACGACCTTCTGAATGTTTTTCTTCCCGCATTGTTCAGATTTAACCAGTTGACATATCGATAAATTAATGCTCGGGTACCTTTTAAGTAGTTACACCAGTTTTAAGTTCCGCGTGGTGTTTTTTGTTTCGTCTCTCTGTTGTACTAGTCAATGACAACCACACCCAAATTTTTTAGGTACCAAAATTCCTTTTTACAGAGTTTCCTCTACACTGCCGAAGCAAACGAAGCCACTTCCGGATTCCTACCTCTAATTGACGAGGCTTTGGAATTGATTTTTGCTGGCCACAACAGCCCCTTTCTGGTGAATGTAACGGTGCGTGACTATTTATTTGAGGGTGTTCAAATTTGCAAAAACGGCTGCGAAGATGACGGTTTTGTGGCGAAAATGGCATGCGGAAAAATCAAAGACAACCTTAAAGTGGCCAAGCAGATGCGGCTGCACAAAAAGGATATTTTGTTTGCCACTTTCCATTACGTCTGTGTAATTTCTTTATTTTGTTAAGGAAAAAGTGAAGTGTATTGCTTTGTAGAGGAACAACACCCACCAGAAGTATCTGACCGTGAACTCGGGCAGGCAAAATCACCAAGAAATCGGTGCAATAACCCAGCTCGACAATACGAGTACCATGAACGTATGGAATCAATTTGGGTGTAATCAAGTTTCCGGTCTGACCGGAATTTTTCCCATCAACTTGGGTTTTAAGACCACATTTCAATCTTTCTCTGCTGAAATCTGCAGGTTGTATAGTTTCATTCCTTTGTATATTTATACAGAGTCTGTTTGTAGACCTGTAAAATTACATTTTTCCACCATAAAACCATTCGGAAGTATTAAAGGGTATAAGTATGTTGCTTTAAACACAACATTTAACACGTCCATGGTGGAAAACCAATGTTATTGCACTGGTAAAATCCCTAACTTGGATGGTAACTTGGGATGCTTGTATGATGGAGTTTTGGACTTATCAACCTGTTTAGGTTTGTAATATCAATTTAATTACCAGGTTAAAGAACCAATCAGATCAAAAAGTAGGGGTCAATGAATGAAAAAAGATGCGACTGGTTATTCAGCCATTGATCGATTATTAGTACCATATCTGGTACTCTGTGTGTGTGTAGCGGTTCAAAACACATATGAACGGGTACTACGATGAAATCTGCGCGGTTAATAACAATCGTTGTAATTAATTTGTGTGTTAGCAACGCGGTAACGGGAAAAATTTACAAAAAATGCGAACTGGTGCGCGAATTGCAAAATTTCGACGTACCCGAGGAGGAAATTTCGACGTGGGTGTGCATTGTCCAGCACGAATCCAATTACGACACTAGTGCCATGAATCCAGGTAGTGGCGACCACGGATTGTTCCAGATATCGCAAGTTTACTGGTTTGTTTTCTAAGCAGTTTCAAACACACCCTGTATATTAGTTATAGTGAATGGAGTTTTAAAAGAACGATTCTGGTGGTTATTAAGGTCGTTCGGTTGCAACTTTGTGTATGGTTGTCCTCAGGCTTACAGTGTGAAACATATGATTGACGGGCGTCCTTGTTAATATCATAATTATGTGAATAATTAGCGGCTTATTAAAATTTGACCTTAAAGATGAAAGAGGTTTGGTATCAATTATTATAAATGCCAGTCAAATCACACAAAACCCGTTATACCACTAAAATGGTTTTGACATATATACAGGGTGTAGATTGTTTCTTTTATTTCTGGTAATCTAATCGTTGTTTTATTTTTAGGTGTTCTCCTCCAGGATACGGGTGTAACACTCCTTGCTCCAAATTTAGAGATGAAGACATCAGCGATGATTTACGTTGCACCCGTAGAATTTTCAATCAGCACAAACGAATTTCTGGAAACGGTTTCAATGCTTGGGCCGTCTACCCTCTTTACTGTCAAAATGACACGTTTAAGTACGCCCAAGATTGTTTATTGGACGTGAATAATACCGTGCACAATGAAGTTGCCAATCCTGATGAAGGTGAATACGGAGACGGTTATCACTTTCCTCCTTTGCCTCAGCTTAAAAGGCCATATTTCGATAAAGAATCAATAAATTACGCAGTGCCTGTCATTAAACCTTTTTCCAAAGTGTCCATCATCCACCATTTTGAAACCACTACAAGTGAAGTGGAAACGACTACGCTTATGGACTTAACCACAAGTCAACAAGCGGAATCCAGAGTGGTGAAGAGTGTCCTTAAACAAAATATTAGCGAAAAAGCGGCGAAACAAGTGACGTTCGCCCCTGATTCCTTCTTCAGCTGGTTGTTCCAAAGTCAAACTCTCCCACCTGTGGTGCCACCTGTACGACCAACCAGGCCCCAAAATTTTGCAACTACCTACAGACCAGTGGGGGAGCAATTGGGACCTGGGGGAAGGCCACGACCCACTCCCCCAGGTCTTCAACGACCTGGTTTTGTAGATGGGAATCGTCCGCGACCTCAACGTCCAGGTTTAAGGCCCGACCCGGCCGATAACACAAACAGGAGGCCGCAACGTCGGCCTGGACATGGACATCGACGGCCCTGGAATTCTTCCATAGAACGGAATATTACCGTATCTAGAGCGAAACAAGGATTTCCGGAGGCAGTGGAGGTCCAGATAGACAAGAATTTTGTGTTACTTAGAAGTAAATACGGTTACAAATTGATCAGAAATAAATTGTAGTAATAAAGAATATGTCTAGAATATTGTGTAAAATTTTCATAAATCATCATCAATAATCTTTGTTAGTGGAGTAACACATGCTCACGGACTACAAGTTATGATGTTCAATAGCATCGGCAACCCGCATTACACTGACACACAATCCTATAGTCCGAGCGTATATTACAGCAATCAAACTTATTTTACAGGGGCTCCAATCGTAGTGTCCTTTCCTCACTTCCTTTACGCTGATTGGCGCTACGTAAACAACGTAAAAGGGCTCAGCCCTAACGAGACAAACCATGAAATATTTGTAAACCTAGAGCCTGTAAGTGAGCTTTTCACATTTTTTTCAGTTATAAAATTAACTGATGATTGTAGATTAGTGGAACGCCGTTAGAGGCCGCCACCAGAATACAGTTTAATTTATTCTTAAGGCCAGTGCGGAATATTACCAGCCTTGACAGTGTTGCTGATGCCTTAGTGCCACTGTTTTGGATTGAAGAGGTAAATAAATGTGAACTTATACAAAACAATAGATGCGTGCACTTGTAAAAGATTAGCGATAATCCAGAATTCTTATAAACAGTTCCTGTTTAACCGAGACTGAACGTTAATAAACGAGGATTATCAATAAGTGATTAATACAAAGTTTTTCTATAATTCCAGCTGACGTATTTACCGCAGAAATACCAGGATGTGATCACCGGGAAGCTTTACCGAAGTATTTTTATACTGAACGCAATCAAATACGTGCTTTTAGCAATCGCTTTAGTCATTATCACTGTCTGTATTTTGATATTTCTGTACACCGACTAGTTTTACTATTAAACACTCTCAATCAAAGTGACAGGTGTCAAAACAATATGGCGTCCTTCCGGGTGGTATTATGACAGTGGCCGCATTCGTTTTTACGCTCCATGAAGCGAGCAGAGCGTTTTTGACGTCACGATGACGTAATTTAGGAAAACCATAACTGTCAAATTACGTCAAAAACACTCTGCTCTGCTGATTAGCTGCTGTATCTAGAAAGGACACACGTGTAGCCTAATTAATTAATTAATTTAACATTCCGCATTAATAATTATTTAACCAAGGAGTGTGTATTAATGAAAGCGATTAATAATCGAAATTGTTTAACGTTTTAATAGAATTGAGATTATTAATCGCCAATTAATATAAGAGTTGGTTAAAAAATGGTAAAAAAAATAAACCTTGTTATTCAAACTTCAACGATGGGTTGGATTGTTAAATATCACTTTGGTTGCTGGACACAATGATGTTGTTTGCCTTTAAAGGACTTTTGGTCTTCAATTCACTTTAAGTCTGTGAATGTGATGTGAGATCAACATGTTTGTCGTTTTTTTCACTCACTTTTCACTTTTATTATGGTGTGTAAAAAGGGTTATATTCTTTCTTGTTTCCCCACAATTTTACCAGATTTATTTTGAGGTTAGATTGTAATTGCGTTTGACAGTTGTAGTTTACCACACAATAGGGATGCGTTGCAACGCAATATTGTGAGTTCAAATAGTAAACGAAAAACAATTATTAATATCATACAAATTATACCGAACTATAAATATGTTATAAAAGTAAATGGAAATATTTAGGAATGTTCTAATAAGAAAGTTAAGTAAGTGATCCAGTCAGTATGACAACACTGGCTGCAAAATATCGGCCTACTTGATATTTTTTTGTATTTAGTCTTTGTTCCGCGCGTGCAACGAAATCATAGGTACCCTTGATAATGACACGTTAGTTCTATTGGTGGATCTCAGCTAAATAGTGTTTGTCTATTTCTTTCTGTTTGATACAAATGAAGAAGGATGGAACTATACTATGAGCGTATTTGGTAGGCGTCGACTGGACGAGTGGCCATTGTAATCAGAACCAGAACCAGAATGGGACTCATTAATGTTATCGTTTATAAAAAAAGACTGTTAATAAATCGTATTCGGAAAACATATTTAAAACACTCAAAAACCTCCATATCTAACAGATTATTAAAACAATGATGATAAAATACGTTGTTCATCCAGGTGAACAAATAATTTCTATTAACACGTGTTTTCGAAAAAGTTTACATCCACTTTAAGATAAAAACGCAATCATACAGGTGGAAAGTTTAGTCCTCAGCATCTTTTCTACACGATTATAGGTATAATAAACAAAATGTGCGGAAAATGTTGCTCGTCGAGGATGCTCTTCTTCTGGACCGTTCTGGCTGGTTTGCTCTTTGCCGGATCCATGTTGCTGGCCTTTTGGGGTATCTCCCGCATTATCCACGCCGAAATTCATTCAGTGAGTGGTGCGCTTTGTGTTTGTGTATTTTGTGGTTTACACGGGAAATTTTAACTCCAGAACACCGAATTGGTGGAAGGCACGGAACAGTGGAAGCGTTTTCTTGAATTGCCCTTCACCCTGGACTATTCGATTAGGTTTTTTCAGGTTAACAATGCGGATGAGGTTTTAAACAGCGGGGTGGTGCCAAATCTGACCGAAACTAACCCCTATACTTACAAGTAACTTGCTTATAAGTCCTTGATTTAGTCACTAAACAATTTTAATTATAGATTGAAATTAAAGAAAACTGATATACACTTTGATGATCCGGACGAGGACAGCGTCACCTATCGGCGAACTTTTAACTTTGAGTTTCAAAGTTTCGGAGAAAGTAAAGACACTGATGAAGTCACTATAGTGAATCCCTTATTAATGGTGAGTCCGAGGGTGACTCCCGTATTACAACCCACTATAATTATCCTGCATTACTATACAGTCAGCTCTACAACTAACAACCGGAATTCAAAGACTTGCACTAGCCGGATGTATAGACCGTATTTTAGGCCCTACCGGAATGGACCAGGTGTTTATCACCAAACCTGTAAAAGATATTTTATTTGAGGGAATCCCTTTTGCGATGGCCAATCAATCAAATTTGGGCTACGCCTGCAAACTCATTAGAACCAAAATGATTAACATCACCGAGAGTGTTAGAGTGATTGAGCACGTTGAGGATGAAGACTACCTAAGACTAGCCATATTTAACTATGTAAAAGTTACACAGGGTAAAGAAAATTAAAGGTTCTATAAAGTTTGATTTATTGTAGAAAACTTCAAACTATTTGAAAACCTTCCCCGATGGACTGTTTAAAGTGAACAGAGGGATTGTAAATGCATCCGCTTTGGGCACTATAATGCAATGGAACCAGAATACGTTTATCCCAACTTATGGCAATGCTTGGACTGCAAGCAATGACAGCTGTCAGAGTTTAAAAGGCACAGACTCTACTATTTACCCCCCCAACGCTCAAGAAGGGGAAGAGTTATACGTATACAATACAGATATCTGCAGGTAAGTGTTTTTTTCTCAGTTCAATGATTCCTACCAACAATGAAATTCAACAAAACACTTCACAAAGTAATTACCAATATTTTTCAAGAGCCTTAACCAAATCTTTGGGACTCGTATTGGGACCGTGTCGTTCAACAGGTTGTCCATTGGGGTCGATTATAAATTTCGTAAAATTCCACTTGATAAAACTACCAAAAATACCACCTTGCTTGTGTTTCAAATATTTAAACAACGGATCGGCCTCATCCCCATTCACGTTGATCTTATCAAACATGTCAAATTTGACGTTTTTCTTAGAGACAAACTCGCAAATCTCCTCGTTGCTTCCAGGCTCTTGATTGCCAAATTGGTTGCATGGAAACGCTTTGATAAAACACAAATTTAAGCAACTTTTTTTCTTTAGTACTTGAGGCTTACCAAGAATGCACAGTCCTTTGCTGTCATGGTACTGCTCGTACAGCACTACCAATTGATCATAATGGGTTTTAGTGTAGCCGCATTGCGACGCAACGTTTACGATAATACACACGTGTCCCCTGTACTTTTCTAGGGACACTGGTTGCCCCTTAATGTCTTTAACAGTAAAATCGTATATTGAGTGGGCTTTCTTATAGTCGGCCATTGCTAAAGGGGCTGCGGTCAAAAATCGAATACAATTTTTAAGGGAAGTACTTGCTCGTCTAATAATTGGGGAAAACATTTTACTTGCTTACTCAATAATAGGGTAATTACTGACTAATTCAGTGGGGTGGGGTGAATTCAAACTTTTGGTTGTTTACATTGTCAAAGTCAGATGATTGTCCCTAAAACGTCACGTGACCAGTTAACAGGGTTGTCACTCTGTCAAAATTATTTACTTTTATTTTTAAACATACGTATGCAGTAGCAGAAAGCAGAACAGAGCGATTTATGTTTCAAAGCTAATGGCTTTAAACTTAGATCGATCTGATTGCAAAAGCATCAAACAATTTAGCTTTGTAAATCTTTAATTAAACAGATACACTGGCAACACTGCACTATCCTTGAATTCAAGGATAGAGAGTTACTTACCGTACAAAGTTTATTTTGCAATTTTCTATGGATTCATTTGGTTTGATTGTCCGGTCCTTGGGTTTAACATGTTACATAAAGCAGAAATAGTGTGCGTTTAAGGTTACTTTCGTTATTACTATTTACTTTTTAGATTTAAAAAGCTGCAACAAGTCTCTAATATCAAAATGTCTCATTAATCCGTCAACTGGCGGATTTAAACTCAAGCAACTAACGTCACAATGACGTAATTTAACAAAGCCATAATTGAATCAACTGTCAAATAGCGTTTGAGGTTAGGTTAATTCAGTAACAGTTTTTCTCATACAGCATCCGCGTAGAACATACTCGATAAAAAAATGCCACCTAAAAGAGCCAAAAAGCCGAAAAACAACATTGTGGATGAGAAAATACCCTCCGCAGACTGTACACAGCCGGAACCAATCGAAACCAGAGTTGTGCGGCCAAGACTCAAACGAAACCTAGACACCAATGGTGAGGAGCCCACAGTGGCAAAGAAAACTGTTAAAGAAAGCACTAAAGAAACCAAAGCCACTGCTAAAAAAGGGCCCAAATCCGCACCAAAAACTACTAAAATTGACACCAACAAGACTGAGGAAGAACCCCAAAATAGGGACACAATTAATAAAAAATCTGACAAGACTGAGGTAGATCCTCAAAATGGTGACACTGCAACTGCATCAACCATTTACAAATTCAAAGCAAACACAATTGAAGGGAAAGAAGTCTTCTTGGACGCCTACAAAGGTCACGTGTGCATAATCGTTAATGTGGCCTCAAAGTGTGGGCATACCGCGGTCCATTACAAAGAACTCGTTCAATTACAACAAAAGTATGCTGAAGAAAAAGGTCTCAAAATTCTGGCATTTCCCTGCAACCAGTTTGGGAAACAAGAACCGGGGGACAACAACAAAATTTGCGAGTTTGTCAAGAAGAAAAACGTCGAATTTGACGTGTTTGAAAAGATTGAAGTGAATGGTGAAAACGCCCATCCCCTTTGGCAGTTTTTGTGCGGTGAAATAGCGGGACCTAAGGGGGAGAAAATAGACTGGAACTTTACAAAGTTTTTGGTTGATAAAGAGGGGAAAGTTGTGGGACGCTTTAAGCCTGGCATTAAGCCATCAGCTTTGGAGCCTGAACTTGAAAAGTTGTGGTAGAATTTGACTACCCCATCTAAATGATCTTTGGTCCATCTGACCATATTTTATGTTTATTTTCGTTTAGTTATTTGATATTTATGTATAATTAAAATGAGTTTTTGAGAATGTTGCTTATTTCAGAACAGTTAAACTGGCTTTTAAGTCTTCTGAAGAGTCTTACAGTGGTATAAAAGCCTTCAGGTATGAAACTGAAGACACTTTTCTCAGAACAAGTAGTTTGATTCCTGAACATGACTGTTTTTGTACTAAATCAACTAAAGACGCTTCAGGACAAGATAACTGCTACCTGGATGGTGCTATGGACTTTAAACCTTGCTTAGGTGAATGTTATTAAAATTTCTTTTACAAAACTAAACCTTTGCTTTTAGGTGCCCCAGCCCTAATTTCGCAGCCCCACTTTCTCAATGCGGACGAAAGTTACCTTGAAGGAGTAACCGGTTTGAATCCTGATAAGGAAAAACATGGGATCTACCTACTTTTAGAGCCTGTAATATCTGCTACCATAGCAAATACTTGAAATAACTATTATTGAATTTTAGAACACAGGAACACCCCTTGAAGGGATGAAAAGGATTCAAATCAACACAGTATTAAGAAGCCAACCCCTAATAAACATGACCACACCCACAACGATGCACAACGGGATCGTTCCAGTTTTATGGTTGGAAGAAGGTTTCAGTTTACCTGAAGAATACGTGGACGAACTCAACGATCAATATTTTAAAATAGTCAAAATTGCAACCGGTTTGAAATACGCTCTAATTGCTGTGACCAGTGCTTTTTTCGTCGCTTGTATTTATTTAGTGTGGCGAAAAGAATATTTCAAGAAATGACTCTAAAATAAGAATTTTGTTTATAATGGGAAATCTCCTTTTTTTGGTATTAAAACATGTTTCATACACTAGACAAACTGCCGAGATAATAATAAAAGTAATTGAGCTCAATTCAGTTCATTTATTTAGAGTCAGTTATTCAATGAGTTCTTAGTGTAGGATGAATAACCACTAAATCCCAAAGGAAATTTAGCAACATTGTAACTAAGAAAAAAATGTCATTATCATTTCAGACATTTGCTTAAAACACAATATAAATACTTGTAAATGACTATATCTAGATGGTGTTATACTTTTATAGGCACACATTTACCATTATTAACTATACTAGGGGTATCACAGCCACAAATTAACTTTGATGTGAGCTATTGGTATATGTTTGTTAAATGTATCATTGGAACAGAGCTGCATAAAATCACTGCAAAAAAAACACATTACTGCCCCAAGGAAAAGTATATAGAGAAAATCAAAGTAGTTTCATCAAAGTACTTTGATTTTCTCTGTATGTGAGAAGACTTACTAAACATAGTAAAAGGTATAGGAATCCCTGTAGATAAAATAGTGGTTCAACCCAATTTTTGGATTAAACAGATACAGTCTGCTGGCATTTTTAATTGAATCAGTTACATCGCGCTCCAAAGATGTGGCATACAACTAAAACATTACAAAAACCATTAATGTTTAGAAGTGCAGTAAACAAAGTTTAAAACCTTTTCACTCATAAAATAGGGGACTATCGAATCATCAAAAGCATGCAGAAACATAATAGGTGAGGCTATATTTAATAAATTCTGGGATGTGTTGAATATAAACCCATTTTCAGTAAGGGGATTGACTACAGTGCTTTCAAACCAAGGCAGCCACCTGAAATACTAATAAACCACACAAGAACCCTTTATAAAATAAATGTAATAAATAACACACACTTTCGTGTTAGGATGATAATATAACTCATCTCTAAATGAGGTAAAGGCAGCTTCTAAAACCACACCAGTTACATTACTAGTGCTTTTCAGCTCTGTTAAAGTGCTAACAGCCAATGCAGTGCCAAGGGAATGTCCCCAAACATAAATGGGTGAATTTGTCCTTCCTTGCAACCATTTATAGACTTGCACACAATCATTAACCACATTCTTCTCAAACATGGGTCCATCATCAGAATCCCCATAACCTAACCACTCAAAATAAAGTATTTAACTCAATCAAATTGTACTTCAAGTACCTCTATAATCAAAAGTGATGACGTGAAAGAAGTATCTGAATAATCGGTACTTTTGCCAGCTCTGACTGCGGTCCTCTCCAGTACCATGAAAATAAAGTAAAACACTGTAATTGCTGTTTTTCAAAGCATCATCATAGTCATATGAATCCTCATAAATGGCAATTTTGGCCAGGTCAACTGGAAGAATATGCCACAGCCCTAACTTTAATGTGGCATTACTGTCAATATCAGTGACTGAAACATAGTGATTTTTGTATGTGGGTAGCCTAAACCTGTTATAGAAAGTTCTGTTGGTAACCAGATTAACTGCAATAATGTTGTACTTTAAGTCGCGCTAAACTAACAATTAAACACCACTTACACCTGGTAAATACTAAACTTTGCTGCAATTTAAGGCTGTATTTGAAAGTCAAGGGAAAGGCCACAAAAACCAGTACAAAACTAATCAAAGCTAAACTGAGCAAGCTGCAAAAGCATTTATAATAAGGTCAAAGGGCTTTTTATGACCCGGACTACTTACGTAACGCCAAGGACAGAGAAAACGCGTTTGGGGCCACACTGTTTTCGACGTGGGGCTGCGATAATTTCCATTTCATCCCCATCAGCAAAGTGATCTTCATCCGTCACCAAGTAGTAGTCGTTATATCTTTGGTTATACATCACTGGTAACTGGTAAGATGCATTGTTTCACCATATGGAAGGGTTTTTATTAATGCTAAATGGAAATAAATTACTGAAAAAGTAAATAAAATGTGACTATTGTTTTTGTTGTTGGAAAACGTCATTGTCAAAAATTATTTCCTTTGAGATTGACAGATAAATTTGGCAGGGTAGGACAAAGTTGGGTTAGAATTTGGGTTTGTTTAATTTTGAGCGATTTTTTTATTTAAAAATTCCAGTAATTTAAATGAGGCCTTTACTGGCAGAGCTCCCTTTTTTGGTAGTACTGCATTGTGTTTGTTGGTTTCAACTCAACAGTTTTTTTATTTCAAAAATGTCCTTAATGGCGCGTTACAGTGAATTTTTGTATGTTGGTACTACTGCGGCAGGGTTGGGGGCCCCCCCAGGACAGCAGCGGCCTCTGCAGAAGAACTGGTAAGTATCCCCTTATAATACTTGGTGCTACATGTTTTATAAAGTTATAATTAATCAGGCAACTTTCTTAAATATTTTATTAAAAAAAATCAGTACAAAAATAATTTAAAAGATACAAATACAAGTTTATTGTGTATAAAACACGTGTTTACACAGGCTCTAATCACAGTCACACTTTATAGCAAGTCTCTTTTGCTCTCATTCTTTATCAACTACCTAACTAAGATAATTAGTACTGGGGCTTGTCAAAACAATCCTAATATCACAATAACCCAAAAGAGTCAGTTTTTGATGAGTCAAGGCTGTTTACCATAACTGATATATTTAATACACCAATCATAGACATTTTCTTCGTCATGACAGCACATTGGATAGACAATGGGCGATTTGGTCTGTTTGGCGCATCTCTGGCAATTTTCAATCACTGTAACCTATAAAATTACATTTTTATAGAGCACCAATTTTATTAAATTTTGGTTGGTAAAACCTACATTGAAAGCGCACAAACTATGTTCTTTATTCCATTCCTTTGAAGGATTTGGGGCACTTTGGATTTGGTGCAGCACCATTATTATTAAGGTTATCAGGAGTAACAGTTGGGTGACCTGAAAAATTGTGGTTTATTCAACAAAATGCAATAGGCATCAAGGATTTGTTGTTTGATTAATGATGTTATTGTTTCATTAAGATGAACTTTAGTTTATTTTGCTACAATAATCAACTCCTACCTCCTACACTATCACAGTGTATTAGTTACATTCCAGATTGGTTATCACACACATTTTGTGTATTTTGGTTTAATTAGATTTAAAAATTCATTGCATTCCTCCTGATAGAGCCTGCCTTTATTAAACTTAATGGAAATGGTGGTTACCTCAATAGAAATCAGAGTGCTTTTTAGCATTTGGAATAATTTTAGTTAAGTACTTTGACTGTTTTAAAACCTGTTCAAAAGCAAACAGGCTGTACTAGGCCCTTTGATTGGTTTAAAAAGTCTCATAAAAACATTTATTATAATTTTACCTAAAAATTTCCTGAAGTATTTTAAAATAATTTGGAGTGTAATTATAGAGTACTTCCTCATTAATATAACCATCACTTACTGTTGTAATATTTGGTAAATAACTTAAAAAACAGCTAAACTAGTAAACTTACCTTCAAAGAAATCATTTTAACCAAAATGAACACACACTGGTGAGGATCTTTAACTGGAATGAATTCAGCGCGCCAAAATAGCAAGTAACGTACAAGGAAGCGATGCGGAGCTTAAATATGTTCAATTAGACGAAATTATAATAATTATTTTAATTGCAGATAAAGACTTTGTCGTTGCCGATCATTCTTTCCAGGCATGGTCAGTGCAGATCTTTAAATAAAAGCGGGTGCACGCGCTGTCTGACCGAATCTTTTTATATAAATTTGATCCGGGAGTTTATCGCCAATCAGAGTTTGCACATATAACCTGAATTAGCTTGTAGTTTTTATTTTTAACTCTCCATTAAATCTTCCAGGTTTAAAACCCATGATAAGAGTAAATTCACAGTTTAGATAAAGGAAAAATAAACAGGAAAAGTGTATCAGTTTTGAAAACTATGTACAATTTTCTATTAAAAATAAAAAAATTAGTACAAAATCAAAAATCATCACCCAATACTCTAGCTCTCAACCTATCACCCCC
Source organism: Ips typographus (assembly GCF_016097725.1). NCBI lineage: Eukaryota > Metazoa > Arthropoda > Insecta > Coleoptera > Curculionidae > Ips > Ips typographus. Next base: position 6,015,667 of record NC_138431.1, read on the forward strand.
CACCACCTCCTCCAAACCATGCCTCTTGCAGGACATTGCCTCAAACTGTCTGGCAACACTTTCTTCCAACTCCTTCAAGTTGTTTGTGCGTATTCTGTCCCTGATTTCCTCAAAAAACCGTAACATATGATGTACATTATGTATCATAATTAGTACTGAACCCAGCAATTCTTGTACTGTCAAGAGATGGTGAATGTAGGCCCTTGAATACCCTTTACAAGCCACACAAGTGCAGTTTAGTTGTAATGGTTTAAAGTCTTCTGCAAACTGATTTTGTCTTAAATTTATTTCATAGCCTTCTGTTTCTTCTTGGGGTGTTATAGCAAAAATTAAGGCTGCAGACCTTTCAGTCAATGTGCGGCAATAGGATGTATCAAACAAGTCCACTCCTTCTGACACTAACTTGAGGATGTTCAATGGATTCCAGCAACCCTGCACCACTTTCAGTTTTTGTGAAGGAAGTTTTTTGATAACACTTTCCACTACTGGTTTGACATCAGTGTAGGATAGCAACTCAACTTCAGGACCATTGTTATGTAAGCCATCAATTAAATACCCTTGTATGTACTCGTCATTTTTCAGTTGGTGTTCAATGCATTTTTCTCTTGATTTCAGACAGTAGCCTCCAGCTATTGGAGCTATCACAAAACTGTCCTTAAGTGAGTCAGATTTTTTATGTCTTGCCAGACATTCTTCACTGAAAGCCACTGTATTTTCTACAGCTTTCGATATGCGTTTATTCAAACTGGCTATGTTTGTGTCAGAGTCAGATAGTAATACATACATATCAGGCTGGAACTTTTCTACCATGTTCATATATTTCTCACTGTCATACAGTACTTTTCCTCTTTTGGTGAATACAGGCACCTTGCCCTTACTATGGTGACCTTGTTTCATAGATTCAGAAGGATCATGCAGTGTAAGATAAGTCAGACTGTTCTTACTTCCTATAAAAGTTGATAGTCTTCCCTCATACAATTGTATTGCATCCTCATAGTTTTGCATACTAACTACTGGTATTTGAAGGATTTGTGGCTGTTTCGCGACTAATTTAAGTACTTCATGGGTGATATGGGGGACGTGTCCTGCTTGTGTGTGCAACAGAGCTAAAGGAGTCTCCAGGATTGCCTCTGGCTGACTTATTACATGACTTAATTCGCCCAATCTTGCGGCGGATTGACGTATTGTGGTTTTAACTGTGAATTTCATAATTCAGGTAAATTGATTCGAGATTAGAAAGTGTTTTTATTAAGGATTCAAAAATGATCAACTTGAAAAAATGTTAGAAAAGTTTAGTCAGGCAAAAGTGAGGTTAGGAGTGGTTATTCGTTTTGCTGATGTGATGTCACGTGAGCGCTTATGGGTAAACTGAATAAACCTCATGTGACCTTTACTTTTACAAACTTGTAACCTCACTTTTTTATTAGTTTGTAGTTTGTTTTCACACTTTTTTAGGACAGTTTAGGTAGTTAATACTTTTTACTGCTAAAACGTAGTGCATTTAGAAATATCTCATCACAAAGTACAATTCCATTGCTTCCTGACAAGGTGTAATAATGGCAGTGTCAAAAACCATGGGATTTATACCCAGAGCATTAGCTGGGACCTTCCGGACCTTATTCAGCAAGAAATTCCTGCTCTACACCAACGTGGGGCTGTCCACCATACTGTCAGGGCTGGGTGACGTGATCGAGCAAAAATATGAAGTGGCTAGTGGAGAATTATCTAAATTCGACCCAGTTAGAACTAGAAACATGACCCTGTCAGGGACTACCATTGGTGTGGTGTGTCACTACTGGTATTCATGGCTGGACAGGACTATACCGGGTTATACAGTGCGTATAGTGTTTAGGAAAATTCTGGTTGACCAATTAGTTGGGTCACCACTAGCTATATCAACTTTTTTTGGCACACTTGGTGTCCTTGAAGGTTCCACTTTCCCAGAGTGTATTGCAGAAATAAAGGCTAAAGCATGGAGATTGTACATTGCTGAATGGATGATTTGGCCTCCATGTCAGTTTCTAAACTTTTATGTATTGCCTACAAAGTACAGGGTATTGTTTGACAATCTAGTGTCTCTTGGTTATGATATTTACACTTCAAGAGTTAAACATAAAGAATATCCAGATTGTAGAAAAGAAGATTAAATGTATATTTGTGTTTATCACAGTGTTCAAAGTCTTTCTCCTTGAAATTGAGTGAGATAAGTAATTTATTGATCAACTGACTTTGATCCCCAAGTTTTAATTGAGTGTTATGTAATGGGTTTGTGTGTGATTTTTAAAAGCTTTTAACTGTTTTTACCATCAATTTTAATAACAAACTTTTATTTTTAAATAACAATTAGTTTAAAAGTTAGAAAGAAGCATTTTAGTAGCCATGACTTTGGTAACCTCCTTGTCCACCTAAATTAAATCAGGCTTAGCAACTTATATAAGTTAGGAATGCAAAAACCTACCATATCCACCACCTTGGTGTCCACCATATCCGCCACCTTGTCCACCACCAAATCCACCTCCTTGTCCTTGGCCACCTCCAAATCCACCACTTTGTCCACCTCCAAGTCCACCATTTTGCCCACCTCCAAGTCCACCACTATGACCACCTTGGCCACCCCCAAATCCACCACTTTGGCCTCCTTCAGAACCCCCACCTAATCCTTGCAAGTCATTACTTCCTCCATGACCACCTCCTTGTCCTTGTCCACCACCAAATCCACCTCCTTGTCCACCACCAAACCCACCTCCTTGGCCGCCTCCTTGTCCTCCACCAAATCCACCACCACCTTGATGGCCGCCACCATATCCACCACTACCACCTCCTTGATGACCTGAGTAAAATTTTTCCAGTCTTTCCTACAAGTTTTCTATTCAATTCAGCTTACCTCCTCCACCATAATAAGGTAGAGATAAGGCGGTCGTCAGGCATAAAGCCAGTGCAGACACCTAATAAAATATATTATTGACGTTCTAGGTAAATGAGGTAAATAGTACATACCAGAAGAGTTTTGCCCATTATTGTACCAGGTTGCTCCGTTTGCTAAGAAATACCAACAGGTTCTGTTAGTTAAAGGTTTTTATAGTAAAATTTAGTTTTTGTTTTCGATCGTTTATATCGTTGTGATGTCAGTAAGGGTCACTAATGAAGTCACCGTTATCATTGTTTCTTAGAAACATTCCTTGGTAAACCAACAAATTTTGGTAATTAATATCTACGCAAATTCGTCTTAACAAAACAATAACAAAAAGGTTTTTCCCAATTTCCCCAATACTGTCTGAAATAGTCTTCATTTGATAATCTGGAAGTCCTGTTAAGCCTGCAACCACAAGTCATAAATATCGTTTTTATCAGACCACCAATTAATAAAATCACAGGAGTCTTTTAAAGGTCATGAAGATCCAATTACTTAAGAAATGTATTTAACCTTGAAAGGAAATTTTGGGAAGACTTATTGAAGCTTGTTAAAACTGGTCAATCCAATCAAACTGGTTTAGTCTACCTAAGGATAAATGGTTCCTATTTGCAAAATTAGAAACATCCTTTTTTGTCAATAGGAAATGTATAGTCTATTTCACATTTAAGTATTTTTATTTATTGATAATACATTATAAGTCAAGCAGTTCTTTTAGCTCCAAAAAGCTTGAAAAGTTCAATAAACTCAAAAGTAAAGTTTAAATTTGCAATTTTAAACTTTTTCACCTTTATGTCTGAAAAAGCTTTTAAGATTGATATATTAAGCCATTGTCTAGTCTTTCTGGCTTCTTAAATTTGTTATTGAATCTATAATTTTAACTCAATCTGTGTTATAGCCAAATTCACTGATTTTTCAACAAGGTTAAAGTGGATAAGTATAGTTTAAAGCGCCGTTTTTTTCCATGCATTAACCAAGTAATTTATTCATTCAATTTGTCTATAAAATATTCATGATTATTCAAGGTGGCTATTAAGCCTTCACTATTCACTACATCAGAATTATTACTATACAATAGCACATTCCCCTTTTTGGTAGTCATTTGTCCACCTAAAGCCTTAATAATAGCATTCCCAGCACAGATATCCCATTTTTTGATGTCGGTGATATGTAGGTAGGCTTGCACTTTGCCTTGTGCCACTTTAAGGGCTTTGTACCCTACAAATTGCCAGTTGCAGCTGAACCAATGTTGAAAAATCAAACTTACCAGCTCCTGCTGCTATAACTACTTCACAATTTTTGCATGTTTTTGCCAGTAATTCCTTTATAGTTCCACTGTGAGATCTTGATACTATAACCTTAAGTTCATTAAGGGTGGCCTTTAAATGAATCTTCATCTATATTTCTAGGCATACAAATTGACCGCAACTAACCTTATTGGGTTTTAAGTTTTGTGAATACCCACTTCCAACCACTGCCCATGAAGTAACATTGCTAAATGGGTTGTGTATCACCCCTATTACTGGTTTACCTTTCACAGCCACACATACCATGGTAGTTACATACTCATACAGTTTTTCCGTATATTCATGAGTTGCATCCAGTGGGTCAATCCATATCGTGATGTCACTGGCCTTTAGTGGGTCACCCTGAATCTCAACATTACCTCCTAACCAATCACCATTTTGTACAGGGTTATTTGGATCACAAGGCACCTTAGACTCTTCAGATATGAAAGCCACATTAGGAAAAGACTGTTGTATCAATCCTTTCATGGCACAGTGGCTCAAAAAATCCGCGGTTGTTACACTGTCATCCAATCCTTCTTTAGTTTTTCCTTTGGAATGTATGTTGAGGTGGTTTCTAGTTGAGAATACCAGTTTTCCTCCAGCTTGTGCAGCTCGAATGGAAACTTTCAGTATTTCCGATAGACTTATTTCCTCCTTTGGCCGATTAGGGCTGCGGTAGCGGAACTGGTAATACAACAGGATTAAAAGCAAAAGGGCCAAAGCTGAGTAGCCCTTTTTGTTTAGCCTGATCAGGACGGTCATAGTTATGAGTTACAAACACTCGTCACATTATTAAAGTACAAGGAATATGTGTCATTTTTTTTTTATCTTATGTACCTATAATTGTTTAAGCTTAACTTTTTCTTTAATTACATTACAAGGAATTAAAATGTTGACATCCATTAGAAGTGAGGTTAGAAAGTTATGTTTTGACTTTTTTTGCGTTCTCTGTCGTCAGATTTATCTAGCGTGCGTTAGAGAGAGACACGAACTAAATGTGGAATTGACAGTTGACAGGATTTTGAGGTTATGTATGTTTACCAAAAGGCTTTCTGTTTAACTGAGGTATATCCCACTTTGTAGTTAAAATAAAGTGTTTTAAGTGTTAATCAAATGGGTGAAGGTGAATGTGAACTGCCCCTAAGAAAGGGGGAACACTCGAAAAAATCCAGACACCGCAAAAAACACCTTTACACCAACATACTGCAGCAAATGGAATTTTACTTCAGTGATTCCAATCTATCCAAGGACCGATTCTTGTCCCAAAAGCTTTCGGATGCGTCCAGTACGTAAAGAGATTCCCTAATAAACATTATAAATGAATTAACTGATTTTAGGTGTGGAACTTGAGGTATTCTTGCAGTTTAACAAAATCAGGAAGCTTAACTGTACAGTGGAAGATATTAAAAAAGCAATAAAAAAATCTGAACTGATTGGGGTGACTGAGGATGGTCTGAGTGTATTCCGTAAGGTTCCAGTTAAAGTTAGAGACAATGTTGACCTCTGCACTATTTATGTGGAGAATATCAAATCTGATGCCAATCATGAAAGTTTGTCTCAGATATTTTCAGATTTTGGGAAAGTGTTGTATGTGTCTATACCAAAGTACAAGCACAACAAGGCAAACAAAGGATTTGCTTTCATTGAGTATGAGACTGAGGAGCAGGCCCAAGAGGCTATTTCATTTTTTAACAGTATTGGCTGTAAAATTCCTTTAGAGAAAAACCCAGAAGAATTACAAAGTATTGTGACCTTTGAAGGAAATGAGGCATTTGGTGATCTGAATAATGATAGTGAAACAAATAAGACCAGCAAAAAGAGGAAGTTAAGTAATGAAGTGACTGAAGATGGGAGTAAAAAGATTAAAGTAGATGAGGAGGTTAAAAGGAAAGAGCAGGATGAAAATAATGTAGACCAACAGGTGGAGCCTACTGAGGAGTCTAAGAAAAAAAAGAAGAGTAAAAAAGACAAAAGAAAGAACTTTATTAAAGAGCTAGGAATGCAAGTTTTATCAAAGTAAGCTTCACTTTGTAATACTATGCAATTAATAAAAGATGGTGTTGTTTTTTAGGAAGGAGTGGAAACGTCTAAGAAACCATTATTTAGACTTACAAAAAAAGAAAATGAGGGAATTTAAGCAGTATTTGTACAAACAAAAGTATAACAATAAAAGTCATGATAATGCACAAACTGAAGATGGTGAACAAACTTTGAAAATGAATGAAGAAACTTTGGACAGTAAGCTTCAATATGTCCCTGGAGTTATAGTAAAGCTTCATTTACCTGAACCTTGCTCAGATGTGAAGAAATTAAAAGTTTGTCAAACACCACCAATATTCAAAATAAAATATTCTAATTTACTCAAATTGCAGAATGACCTCAAAGCATTTTCCACTGAAGTAAAATATGTGGACATTCCTTTGCCATGTGGCAGTGAAGAAGTCTTTGTCCGGTTCAATTCTAGTGAGAGCGCCAGTGAATTTTCTAAAAGCGAGTATGCTGGTGAGAAAACTGTACTGACTGGGGAGGAAGAGAAAGGTTACTGGGAGAAAATTGCTACTGACCGGCAAGTAAAATTCCAAAAAGCCAACAAGAAACTTAGAGGAAGGGAAAAGTTGCTGAAAAAAGCTGAAAAGGAGTCTGCTAAACATCTTAGATTTGAGGAAAATGAGTAATTACTGTGTAGTTTTCAAAATAAATAATTTTGTATTATGTGTGTGTTGTGGTTACGATGGCCACTCGTCAATGAGACGTTCAGCCAGTTTAACAGCGCGATTACGCGATACACGATTACTAAAGTTCCGCGGAAGAGGCACTTGCGTGCGTCTGAGAAACTCTCATCCCTCCCGCTTGCAGAATTTTACAAAAAATACTAATATGTGTACACAAAAAAGTCTAAGAGCGATTAAGGGCACGATCCGAATAAAAGATATAGTCATTCCTCGTGGAAACTATAACCATCACTGTCACATCCACGTGGTCTTCTCCTAGATTTTCATCCTTTCCGCCTCTAGGAAGTGCACCGCACAAGACAATTCCCCGTAGACTTTTAGGAATCGACATTTCCACTTAGAGGTCCCACCATCTCCACTCGATCGGCTGCGGAATTTGGTCGTCAACCTCAAATTTCCCTGAACACCGCTTCAAGAAACGTGGTTTCTTAGCGACAAAAAAATGGCGCCCACGAAACAGACGTGCGATACGTTTCAGGTTGACCATCAAACTCCAAATTTTGTATTATACCCCTTATTGAAAATTAAAGGTCACGAGATAATATTGTTTGTACAAAATCTGTGGTCACGAGACCACTTGCTCGAGTACCTCATAACCTACAAATAAAATGTCAGTCAGAGCATTGGCGTGACATATTTGACAAATAAAATTTGTTGTGTTTTGTGAGTGAAACTGCAATTTTTGAGAATTGCTTTGTTCTTAACACTTTTTGTTGTGCTTACGGTTTAAAAAGATCACCATGTCCGAAAAACCAAAGTTAGATTTGGGTGTCCTCGAAGAAGACGACGAGTTTGAAGAGTTTCCAGTTGAAGGTGAGTACAATGCTCCTGGTCTAGTTTCCATGAGGCTTAAGCATCAAAAACTCAGTATTTTATCAAGTTTCTCATAATTTTAGATTGGACTGGCAAGGAGAAAGATGATCAGGATATCAGTGTTTGGGAAGACAACTGGGAGGATGACAATGTTGAAGATGACTTCAACAAACAGTTAAGGGCACAACTGGAGAAGCAGAAGACCAAACCTTCAGCAAAGTAGATGTGTTTGATATAATAAAAATACGTTTAAGTTCTTAATTTTTGTAATTACTAATTAATAAATCCTACTATAAGAAGTCTGCATCAAATCTTTCTGATTCAGTTCTAGCTCCCACAGCACATGAGAGTAAAGCTTGGATGCTGCGTTCCTCTCCACTTCCATAAATATAACCATTAGCCTAAAAATTTTTAGAAATATATAATACAAATAAACCATAAAATAGCAGTAAGTATAAACCTTGTCAATAGCACTTTTTAGCTCCAACAAACTTTTATTGGAAGTCACATCTAAAGGCACAAAAGACACCAAACTATAGTTCTCCACTAGCCCAATAATAGCCTTATTAAGCTTCTTGTATTTCTTAGTAAAAGGACCATCATCAAGTAATTCAAGCAAGTATTCTAAATCCAGTACATCAGTGTAAAAATCCAAACCAAAATCCAACTTTGCTGAGTTCTTTTTCAGCATATCTGCCTTACTAAGCACATTTACATGAGGTAGGGCCACTTGCATCATGGTGGATAAAGACAATAGTAAAGTGGAAATAAACTTGGGTGGGTCAGAGCAGTAATGAGAATCCACTAAGTGTACTGCACACAAATGGTAGCTTAACCCAGTCAGCTTAGCAAAAATCTTTTTAATTGATTCATGGTGAGTGTATAGTTCAACTTGACCAGGCATGTCAAAAAGCAAATAAGAGTCTTTAATTTGAATTAACTGGTTCAATAACCAATCAAAATTGGCTTCCAAATATTCCATGCAATACATCAGGGCTCCATTAGGACCTAATTGGTAGGTGCTCATTACATCATCAACAGTTACAAGTTGCATAATGTCCACTTTGGGAATATAGCCCATGTTATCATTGGCAGGGTCTAAATTAATCACTTCCACTTGCCTGTTCAGTTTCTTTTTATAAAAGTCATACACTTTACTGCAGTAGGTGGTTTTACCACTACCAGGAGGACCTATAATCACCTGCCCAAAGTAGCTTTCAGCAATTTTAGTTCTCTTAGCTAAAGCCATTTTATTTATAGCTTTTGATACACTTAATAATTTTTTTCAGATGTTGCACGTTAAAATCTTTTAAAGTTAAACTGATTAGTAAAGGTTTTTTAATATCCAACTGTTCACCCAAGTACCTTAGGGCTGCTTCCACTTCAATACTCCCTGCACCCAATAAAGGCTTGATACTGTACACAGTTTCGTTGCTCAGAACGTCATTTTGCACTTGTTCAGTTTCAACCAAGTACAAATTGCCGATTTTCTCAAACTGGGTAATGAAAAAAACGATTTTGTTGGTAAAATTGGTGATTATAAATTCGGTGTGCTGATTGTCGATTATAGCCGCGAACGTTTTTACGGATAACGCGGGTTCTTTATTAACGTCGATGTAGTTGAAGGCTTCCACTAAATCCATTTAAATATTAATTTTAAATAAAACTGTGTTTTTGTAAATTGCTTATTATCATCCAGGAAACCACAAAACAAATTAAGTCCTAACCTAACCTAAATTGTCACTGTCAACAGTCTGTCATCTGTTACTTTTATGTAATTCATCAAAGTATAAAGTGCAAACTTTATGGTAAACGTATAAAGCGGAAACGCATTATTTTTTTTTTTAAGTTAATAACAGTCACCTTTTGGCATTTGTAATACTGTCATTAAATAATGGAATTTTTCGGCCTGACTTTCTATGGATTTACAGATCCCATTAAAGACATGATGAGAGAAGACTACCAAGAACCGAGGAAACCTTCTGGAAGCCTGGACGATAAAAGTATAGAATACAACTATAAATTGCTTTAAATATCGTAAATATTTTTTGCAGGAGACAAACGCAAATTTTTTGAGAAAATGAAAGAACTCGACTGCTATTTGGGCCCAGCGGACGGTTACGCGTACGGTTCTTACGAAAGACTGACCAGAATGAGAAAGAAGAAATTATGGAAACCAGTTGGTGTGTCTAGTTAAAATTTGGTTTTTAGTTTGCTGACTGTTCTATATTTAGGCCCAATGGATATGTATCAATATCCAGGAGTGAATTCAATGAAACCTGGATGGTGGCACAATGATCCTGCTTTGTTGCAGCTAAAGCCGGAAGACAGCTGGTTTAAGCCTAAAAATGCGCACGGGATCACAACTTCAGAAATGAGCAGGTAATTGCAGAACAATGCAAGCCTTATTAAGAATATAAACTTGCAACTTTATTTTAGATTTATCAACTATTGCCTGACTATTGATAAATACTTTAAGATGTAGTCCCTTAATTAAAAACAATTTGAATTTCTATAATAAAAAAATCTCTCTTGCACAGCTAAAGCAATATTTCAATGTTATAGATCTGCCAATTGATCCACTGTAAATGTAGGCCACCCTCAAAACATTTACGTAAAAGGCTGAAAATTTCATTCAGTTCCTGTTTCTCCTCCCAACTTAATTGGTTCCTGCTTATTGCAATTCTAATTGTTGCCTTCATAGTGACCAGTAAACGCTCTATTGTGTTCATATGCAAGACGATATAGTCCTTAAAAGATTCATTTTTCACGTAGTAGCTTAGACAACATTTCAGTTTATTGACAATTCCCTCCAAAATGAAACGATTGTAACTGTCGCATTCAGCCAAGCTTTGTAAAATTGAATTTACGATGCCCATCACCTAAAACAATACCGTGTAATTTGTCCACTAATTAAAGAACCCGACTACCATTAAGTCATTTGGGAATGTTGATTTTCTTGGTGGAGATAGAGTGTCAAGCAAAAACTCCATCCACTCAGCAATCAACTTCTTTGACTCTTCCATGTTAATGGTACTGTTGCTGAAAAATTCAATTAGGCTGGGTCTCAGTAGTAGGAAACGTTGAAAACAGTCGTAATGGTGTTCAAGTGACTGCCTTTGAAGCAAATCAGTCAGGTACATCAAACAGAACTTTAAAGGGGCTACAACGTCGCGAGCATGGCTACCAAGACAGGTTAGAAGTACCGGTATTTCCTGACTGTAGGTAGAAGCCATTTTCTCAAACTTTGTGGAAGACGGTACACACGCCATGGTAATGTTATCAGCCCCAACGAGTTGCGGGTTTGAAATTAGTTTAGCAAACTGTTGCAATGTTTCCGCGTAACGTTCAAACCTATCATTGATTTTGTCCGACATGTTTGAGTCGGTGTTGGAACATGGCAGATCGATAGTTTTAATTACATTTACCTCCATTTTATCTTCGTAACTTATTTGTATCATTCAGGTTTTATTTAAAATGATTTAAAACTTTTTGTATTACCGCTCTACAAAACCACCAAAAACGTTTGAGTGACAAATGACACAACGATTTTGACTTTTAACGCGTGACATTTTCGTCCTTGTTTGCTGCCATGGTGTAACAAAGAGAGAAGCAAAGATTCCAATAGACAGATGCAAGACATAGAATTTGACATTTGACAGAAATTGCTAGTTCTTTGCGTTTGCTTTGGTGATGTGTGTTTGGTTGGTTTAAAAAGCCGCTATTTTATAAGAATTTTCCGGAAAAACACGTGTTTTTCTAATTTGTGGTTTAGCTAAAATGTGCTAGAGATAGTGGGCAACGTGATGAGCGTTCAGTAGAGACCTACACAACAACAGGTAAGTTTCCGTAAGCAATCGTAGTACTGGCGTTAGCTACAGGCTACAGCATTGTTTGTTTCTACTTGGTTGTTTTTCCTGTAAATAGTGTGCTAATAGCACTTCCTGTATATTCGTGTAGCTGTAACTGAACCATAGACCAGTTAAAACTTTTCCAGCATTTTAAGGGTTATGTTTCCATAATGCTTAGGTAGTTTCCATGTGTGAGTTTGTTAAAGCATAATATAATCATTCTATGGCCTATCTGGTTGCACCGGCGTGTTGCGTGTTTGATGCTATATTTAGTGGTAAAGGTAGAGCCGGATAAAAATTAGCATATTCTATTTTTCTAATTAATTATTTTTGTGGTATGGGTGGCAGTAGTCTGTAGTCAATCAATTGTTTATTTACTCACTGTTAATGTCACCTCATTTGACAGTTCCCAACAATTAACAAGAGTTACTGTCAAATGACGTCACAGTGGATGCTCTAAGCAATATCAATAATAGCCTTCACTGTTTTGTTTGTTAGTGTATTGGCTTTATACAGGGTGTCCAAAACTGTTTCTGCATGTATTAGAATTCTTGTTTTCTTAAGAGACCTAGTTATTTCAATATACTGAGTAAACAAACTGAAACTTTTTCAGATAATACACAATGTCTATACCACCGTACATACTAGGCCCAAATCCATGGGCCCAAATGATGGCTCAGCAGCAACTCGCGGCCGCTCATGCTCAAGCTCAGGCGGCGGCCGCCCAAGCTCATGCTGCTGCTATGCAGCAACAAATGCCGCCCCCCCACCCTAAACCTGATATTATGACGGAGGATAAGTTGCAGGAAAAAGCCCAGAAGTGGCACCAATTGCAATCGAAACGTTTCGCGGATAAGCGTAAACTGGGGTTTATTGAGGCGCAGAAAGAAGACATGCCTCCCGAGCACATCCGTAAAATTATCAGGGATCACGGCGATATGAGTAGCAGGAAATACAGACACGACAAACGCGTGTACTTGGGTGCTTTGAAATACATGCCCCATGCGGTAATGAAACTGTTGGAAAATATGCCCATGCCCTGGGAACAAATCCGGGACGTTAAAGTGTTGTACCACATCACTGGGGCTATCACTTTTGTTAATGAAATCCCTTGGGTTATTGAGCCTGTTTATATCGCTCAGTGGGGAACTATGTGGATTATGATGAGGAGGGAGAAAAGGGACAGGAGGCATTTTAAAAGGATGCGGTTTCCTCCTTTTGATGATGAGGAACCGCCTTTAGATTACGCGGACAATGTTTTGGATGTGGAACCTTTGGAGGCCATTCAAATTGAGTTGGACCAGGATGAAGACTCTGCTATTGCAAAGTGGTTTTATGACCATAAGCCCCTGGTATTTCCTCCTTAACTTAACACTCAGAACATATCTAAAGTTTATTTTTTTCGTATAGGTCGGTACTAAATACGTAAACGGTTCTACTTACCGTAAGTGGAATTTAACGTTGCCGATGATGGCGACACTGTACCGTTTGGCAAATCAGCTTTTAACTGACCTGGTTGATAATAACTACTTTTATCTGTTCGACACCAAGAGCTTTTTCACTGCAAAAGCTTTGAACATGGCCATACCGGGAGGGCCAAAGTTTGAACCACTTATTAAGGATATGAATCCAGCGTGAGTTGCTTCAAGGTTAACAACCATGTATGCCAAACTAATTTTTTTTTTCAGGGATGAGGACTGGAATGAGTTTAATGATATCAACAAAATCATTATAAGACAACCAATTCGGACTGAATATCGTATTGCTTTTCCTTATTTGTACAACAATATGCCGCATTTTGTGCATTTGTCTTGGTAAGTGCGTATTTTTTTGTGACAGTTCTTTGACATAGCAGACCACTTTAAGTTTTACATTTCACTTGCACACTGTCCTGGGTGAAGTGTAATAGCGAAGTGGTATATAAATATGTGGGCGATATGTTCTCCATTTTAGAGTTCTAAGTGGAGGAGCTGATAAACCACTGACAAGTTATTTTTGTGTCTTTTTTTCCAAATAAGTGAAAAACATGATTTGTTTTGGTGTGAGTAGTAATGTCTTGCAGGTATCACGCTCCTAACGTGGTTTATATCAAAACGGAAGATCCGGACTTGCCGGCTTTTTACTTTGATCCGTTAATAAATCCAATTTCGCACCGACACGCCGTTAAAAGTTTAGAACCACTTCCAGACGACGAGGAGGAGTTTGTCCTGCCTGACACTTTACAAGCATTCCTACAGGAAACGCCTCTCTACACGGATAACACCGCCAATGGAATAGCTTTGCTTTGGGCCCCCAGGCCTTTTAACATGCGATCAGGTTTAGTTAAAAAATCCTTGAAGCCTACCAACCTTCATGGCATTTGTCCTTTCAGGAAGGACACGTCGAGCGATTGACGTGCCTCTAGTAAAGTCTTGGTATATGGAGCATTCGCCTCCAGGACAGCCGGTTAAAGTACGAGTGAGCTACCAGAAACTACTGAAATACTACGTGTTAAACGCATTGAAACACCGACCGCCCAAACCGCAAAAAAAGCGCTATTTATTCAGATCATTTAAATCGACCAAGTTCTTCCAAACCACCACACTGGATTGGGTCGAAGCCGGTTTACAAGTGTGCAGACAAGGCTACAACATGCTCAACCTGCTCATTCACCGTAAAAACTTGAACTACCTTCATTTGGACTACAATTTCAACTTGAAACCCGTTAAAACGCTGACAACTAAAGAGCGAAAGAAGTCTCGTTTCGGAAACGGTATTATTTTGTATTTTTAAATTTAAGCCACTATTTGGGTGTTTGTTGCAGCGTTCCACTTGTGCAGAGAAATTTTACGGCTCACCAAGCTGATTATTGACTCGCACGTGCAGTACCGATTGAATAACGTGGACGCTTTCCAGTTGTCTGACGGTCTTCAGTATATCTTTGCTCACGTGGGACAGCTGACCGGTATGTACCGGTACAAATACAAACTGATGAGACAGATTCGGATGTGTAAAGATTTGAAGCATTTGATCTACTATCGATTTAATACGGTGAGTTTTTTTTTTAAACTGAAAATTGTAGGGAGTTTCTTAAAAAAAGTGGGTCAAGTTTGACTGTTTTTGATAAAGTCAAGCTTTTTAAATGACAGAAGTGACTTTGTTTGTAGTTTCTGTTCTGTGACTGTTGTGTCACTGTCTTAAACTTTCCCAGAACTTTTTTAAATTGCCATACGTTTTTAGGAGCATTTTCAAAGTTCAATAGACCTCTAAATGCTAGTGAGAACTTTCTAAAAAGTGCTAGAGGCCTATACAGGTCTTAAACCTTCCCAGAATTGTTTTAAACTCCCAGAATCCTCTAGGACCATTTTGAAAGTTCCATAGACCTCTAAATGCTATTGAGAAACTTTTGAACAGTGCCAGAGCTCTACACAACTGTCTTAAACTTTCCTGTACCCTGTAGACAGACACAAATAGCTTATTTCAAAAGTATTGTAGGGTCCGGTCGGTAAAGGTCCAGGATGTGGTATTTGGGCACCAGGATGGCGCGTATGGCTGTTTTTCATGCGTGGTATCACGCCCTTACTGGAACGTTGGCTGGGCAATCTTTTATCCCGTCAGTTCGAAGGTCGTCACTCGAAAGGAGTGGCTAAGACCGTCACCAAACAACGTGTCGAGTCGCACTTTGACTTGGAGTTGCGCGCCTCTGTCATGCACGACATTGTGGACATGATGCCCGAAGGCATCAAGCAAAATAAGGCCCGCACCATCTTGCAGCATTTATCTGAAGCTTGGAGGTGTTGGAAGGCTAATATTCCCTGGAAGGTGCGTTTTTTTATCAGTTGAGTTTTCTGGTGTAAAGTGTGGTTTTAAACAGGTACCAGGTCTGCCAATCCCTATCGAGAATATGATTTTACGGTACGTGAAAATGAAGGCCGATTGGTGGACCAATACGGCGCACTACAACAGAGAGAGAATAAGAAGAGGCGCCACAGTTGATAAGACTGTTTGCAAGAAGAATTTAGGTCGACTCACTCGGTTATACTTGAAAGCAGAGCAAGAGAGACAGCACAACTATCTTAAGGTCTGTATTCCAACATAAAAAGAATGGAAATACAGGGTGGTTTTATCTATAGGATGGTCCGTACATTTCTCCGGAAGAAGCGGTGGCCATTTACACTACCACAGTGCATTGGTTAGAGTCCAGACGGTTTGCTCCAATACCTTTCCCGCCGTTATCGTACAAACACGACACAAAGCTGCTAATTTTAGCTCTAGAGCGGCTCAAGGAAGCTTACAGCGTCAAATCTCGGTTGAACCAAAGCCAAAGAGAGGAACTGGGTTTGATCGAGCAGGCGTACGATAACCCTCACGAAGCTTTGTCAAGGATTAAACGTCACTTGTTGACTCAAAGAGCTTTTAAAGAGGTAAGTTTTGAATATTGTTTCTATTAACTGTTCCAGTGGTTATATTAGAACGTTGCCAATTTTTCTGCGATAATTTCTGAATTAAGTTTGGTAAACTAACTGAAAGTTATAAGTAACAGTTTAAAATGGAGGCACAACACAGTACGACCAAGTTGGCAACAGTGTTTAGTGTCTTTAACAGATTTTTCTGTGAAATTTTCAATTACTCCCTTACTATGATGTAGGACTGGAAATTACTAACAAAAATCAAAATATGATCCTTTTTTTAGGATAGGTTAGACATTATTTCTATTTTGCTTGCCATATTTCTCAGTATTTATGATAGATTGTACTGAAAGACTTTTCAAACAAATATTTTTCCTAAAATATTGTACCGTCGTACTCCTTAATGACACACTTCTTGTACAACACTGTATATTGTTTACAAACAATAAACTGACACTGACACTTAACCTCGTTATCTGACAACTTCGACTTCACTACAACCATCAACTCAACAACTAACTAACCAGGCCTGGTTCAGCTGCTTATATAGGCTTCCATGGTTTCTAGAAAGTTCCCAAATATTCATGAAATTGACTATCTCTCTCACACTCATTAAGCTGTAACATAAATCTCTCTCTACATAAGCAACTGAGCCAGGATTTTCTAGAACACAGACAAAAGAATGTAGAACGTAAACAAAGCAACGTAACATACAGGGGTAACAACAAATAACTAAAGAAATCCTAATTAATAATCAAAAGTTCGCTTCGCAACAATATTCTTAATTTGATGTTATTAAAGTCTAAGGCTGCCTTGACTGTTAAAGCTTACGGTAAATCCCACTGGTTTAGTAGTTTGTTTGAAGCGAATTTGGGTCTTAATGGACACAATTGGATTTTCAAAATTGTGTGTTTGTTCAAACATTGCAAGAATATTGACTTACCTGACGTGATTACAAAACTAATCTAAAATAAAACTGTTGCTAAGGATAAACCTATACGACGTAGTTTAATCACTCTGAAAGCTAGAAAGGTTGAAACAAATGGCAACATCGCTATTGATAAGTGTCCATTCTCAACAAACAATAAGAAGAATCAAACTAAGTTTAAGGCCTCAATTTATTATTTAATTTTTTTCAAATGAGGCGAATGTGAAACTGGAGAGGTAATCTTTATTATACAGTTTACGTTGTACTAACTTCAGGTGGGAATCGAATTTATGGACTTGTACAGCCATTTAATCCCAGTTTACGACGTGGAACCGCTGGAAAAAATCACGGACGCTTACCTAGACCAGTATCTTTGGTACGAGGCAGACAAGCGCAGGCTGTTTCCACCGTGGATCAAACCGGCCGACACTGAACCCCCACCATTACTGGTTTATAAATGGTGTCAAGGTTTGTCTTATACATTTGTGTCACACTAAACTCTAATATGGATTTTTTTTAAATTAAAAAGGAATCAACAACTTGCAAGGCGTGTGGGAGGTAAACGAGGGCGAATGCAACGTTTTACTGGAATCTAAATTTGAAAAACTGTACGAAAAAATCGATTTGACTTTACTGAATAGGTTGTTGCGTCTGATTGTCGATCACAACATTGCTGATTACATGACGGCTAAAAACAACGTGGTGATTAACTATAAGGACATGAATCACACTAACAGTTACGGAATTATACGAGGTTAGACTACGCTTACGTTCATACGGCGTTGTTGTCAAATTGGAGAGTTTTTCTAGGTTTGCAGTTCGCCTCTTTCGTGACCCAATACTACGGGCTGGTTTTGGATTTGTTGATTTTGGGCTTGCAACGAGCCAGCGAAATGGCCGGTCCACCTCAAATGCCCAACGACTTTTTGACCTTCCAAGACGTTCAAACTGAAACCTGCCACCCGATTCGTCTATACTGTCGCTACGTGGACAGAATTCACATGTTTTTCCGGTTCACGGCTGAAGAAGCCAAAGACCTGATTCAGCGTTATTTGACCGAACACCCCGATCCGAACAACGAAAATATTGTGGGGTACAACAACAAAAAGTGTTGGCCCAGGGACGCTAGAATGCGCTTAATGAAACACGACGTGAACTTGTAAGTTTGCTCTGAATTCCTCAACTATTTCTAACTTAATTTTAAATAGGGGACGGGCAGTATTTTGGGACATCAAGAACCGACTGCCCCGTTCAGTTACCACCATACAATGGGAGAACAGCTTCGTCAGTGTCTATTCCAAAGATAATCCAAATCTTCTGTTCAACATGTGCGGATTTGAGTGCCGCATTTTGCCCAAGTGTCGTACGCAACACGATGAATTCACGCATCGCGACGGTGTGTGGAATTTACAGCACGAGGGCAGCAAAGAACGGACCGCTCAGTGCTTTTTGAGGGTCGATGACGAGTCGATGAGCCGGTTTCATAACAGGGTGAGGCAGATTTTGATGGCCTCTGGTTCTACCACTTTCACGAAAATTGTGAATAAGTGGAATACCGCTCTTATTGGACTGATGACCTATTTTAGGTAAGTTGTTTTTTCTGTAATAAATGAAAACCATTAAATTTATAAGGTGGTAGTTGGGTAATAATGAATGTTTGTAGTTTGTGAATGGTCAAGAAAAAGCAGCCAGCTAAAAGCTGCTTTTTTTGAGCAATCTGCTGAGGTGCATATATCGAACTTAAGGCAGAAGCTGCTCTTTACAGAACTTTTTTAAATTGCCAGAAGCTTCTAGGACAATTTTGAAAGTTCCATAGACCTCTAAATGCTATTGAGAACCTTCTAAAATGTGCCAAGGGCCTCTACAAGTGTCTTAAACCCTCCCAAGACTTTTTTAAATTGTTAGAAGTCTCCAGGACTGTTTTGAAAGTTCCATAGACCTCCAAATGGTATTAAAAAGTTCCAGAGGCTTCTACAAGTGTCTTATACCTTCCCAGAACTGTTTTACATTGCCAGAAGCCTCTAGGACGTCTAGGGCCACTTTAAGAATTCCATAGACCTCTAAAATCTATTGAGAACCTTCTAAAAAGTTCCAGAGACCTCCAAATGGTATAAAAAAGTTCCAGAGGCTTCTACAAGTGTCTTAAACCTTCCTAGAACTGTTTTACATTGCCATAAGCCTCTAGGACCATTTTGAAAGTTCCATAGACCTCTAAATGCTATTGAGAACCTTCTAAAATGTGCCAAGGGCCTCTACAAGTGTCTTAAACCCTCCCAAGACTTTTTTAAATTGTTAGAAGTCTCCAGGACTATTTTGAAAGTTCTATAGACCTCCAAATGGTATTAAAAAGTTCCAGAGGCTTCTACAAGTGTGTTATACCTTCCCAGAACTGTTTTACATTGCCAGAAGCCTCTAGGACGTCTAGGGCTACTTTAAGAATTCCATAGACCTCTAAAATCTATTGAGAACCTTCTAAAAAGTTCCAGAGACCTCCAAATGGTATTAAAAAGTTCCAGAGGCTTCTACAAGTGTCTTAAACCTTCCCAGAACTGTTTTACATTGCCATAAGCCTCTAGGACCATTTTGAAAGTTCCATAGACCTCTAAATGCTATTGAGAACCTTCTAAAATGTGCCAAGGGCCTCTACAAGTGTCTTAAACCCTCCCAAGACTTTTTTAAATTGTTAGAAGTCTCCAGGACTATTTTGAAAGTTCTATAGACCTCCAAATGGTATTAAAAAGTTCCAGAGGCTTCTACAAGTGTGTTATACCTTCCCAGAACTGTTTTACATTGCCAGAAGCCTCTAGGACGTCTAGGGCCACTTTAAGAATTCCATAGACCTCTAAAATCTATTGAGAACCTTCTAAAAAGTTCCAGAGGCTTCTACAAGTGTCTTAAACCTTCCCAGAACTGTTTTACATTGCCATAAGCCTCTAGGACCATTTTGAAAGTTCCATAGACCTCTAAATGCTATTGAGAACCTTCTAATTAGTGCCTCAGGTCTCTACAAGTGTCTTATTTTCCCCGAATTGTTTTTAATCGCCAGAAACCTTTAGTACCACCAAAAGAAACTTAGGACCACTAAAACGTGAAACTATATTTTATCAAATCCATGATTTCAGATCATTTTCAGAGTTTTAGACTATTTTTGTAAAACATTTTGAACGCTAGTAAGGTATATGTTGGTCTAGTTTGTTTCAGACTGGTTTTTGCTTTCTGTTGGATCAATTCTGGGCTTTCTTTGCTCTCTGTACCGTTTAAAACGTGTTTTTTTTTTGTATATTTTAGATTATTTGACCATAGAGCTGTTATTTTTGTCATAACGTAAACCATACTGAATTATGTGACACTTTTTCAGAGAGGCGGTGGTAAACACCCAGGAACTACTCGATCTCCTCGTAAAATGCGAGAACAAAATCCAAACCCGTATCAAGATCGGTTTGAACTCCAAAATGCCTAGTCGTTTCCCTCCGGTCGTGTTCTACACACCAAAAGAACTGGGAGGTTTGGGAATGTTGTCCATGGGTCACGTATTAATCCCACAATCCGATTTGAGGTACTCCAGCTTTGATTTTACTGACTGTTTTCATTACAAGCGCATCTCCAAAGGTGGTCCAAACAAACTGACGTGGGAATCACCCATTTCCGTTCCGGTATGAGTCACGACGAGGACCAGCTGATTCCCAACTTGTATCGTTACATTCAACCGTGGGAATCCGAGTTTATTGATTCACAAAGAGTGTGGGCGGAATACGCCCTGAAGAGGCAGGAAGCCAACGCACAAAACCGACGATTAACGTTGGAGGACTTGGAAGATTCCTGGGACCGTGGCATACCAAGGATCAATACGTTGTTCCAGAAAGACCGGCATACTTTGGCTTACGATAAAGGCTGGAGGATTCGGTTGGTTATTACTTTATTTTGATTTGCAGTTGGTAATAACATTTATTGCCACAGGACGGAGTTTAAACAGTACCAGGTGCTGAAACAGAACCCGTTCTGGTGGACGCATCAGCGCCACGATGGTAAATTGTGGAACTTGAACAACTACAGAACTGACATGATCCAGGCGCTTGGTGGGGTTGAAGGTATTCTGGAACACACCCTTTTCAAGGGAACTTACTTCCCCACGTGGGAGGGTCTCTTTTGGTGAGTTTTGTCCCATTTTTACAAAAAAAAATTATACATTATAAACATACAATTATAGGGAGAAAGCTTCAGGTTTTGAGGAATCAATGAAGTACAAAAAACTGACTAACGCCCAAAGATCCGGTTTGAATCAGATCCCGAATCGTCGATTCACGTTGTGGTGGTCGCCCACCATTAATAGGGCGAACGTTTACGTGGGTTTCCAGGTCCAATTGGATTTAACGGGGATTTTTATGCACGGCAAAATCCCCACCCTTAAGATTTCTTTGATTCAGATATTCAGGGCCCATTTGTGGCAGAAAGTACACGAATCGATAGTGATGGATTTATGTCAGGTGAGTTTATCAAATATTTCTTTTCTAATTCGGAAGTTTGGATTAAACTGACTTAATATTGTTGATTTTGCTTTGTTGTTTAAATCAATGGAGCAGGATTTTCAATGCCCCAAAGTAGTGAAAAGTTCTTCTTAATCATTTATCCCACATTCATGCATGGTTTTGTCAGCAAAACACTAGAATAAAATTTTATTAGTTCAGCAGTACCTGAAAAAATTGGAAAAACCTTCAGGGTGGTCCATATTTACCTTTAAATCCAACTGGTTCAAAAACGGTGCACAGCTTTGTGTATTATGATTTGAGAGAAAAACAAACATTTAATTTACCTTGCTGGACAGTAACATTGTCTAATTATGCGAATTTTAATTATGCGTTTTAAATTATGTTGGAAATAAGGTGCGATGTTGTCTATTTTCCGTTTTTTAACTTATTTAACGCAATAACTGATGTTTTATGTGATTTGATTCATAAAAATCAAATTTTTACGAACAACACTGACGCAGCTAAGAAACCAGTCATAAGAGAGAAACTATTAAAAATAGGTTGGTCATGTGACCAACTGCATTCCTTTTGACAGACTGACACATGTGACTTAGGGAGTTTATTGCCGTCTTTGTCTAATTCAGTGATTTATTATCGTTTCTCACTTATCACAGGTTTTCTATGTATTATTTTGAAATTTCCCTGGCTTCTATGGATTCTCATTTTTCAAACCTTTTTTGTAAGAATCATAATTTGATCCAGAGAATTGAGTGCACTTAACTTAATTTTTGTAGGTTTTGTGAAATTTTTCTTCTGGAAAAAAAAAGCGTACTTGCGTATTTGATGTATCCTACTATGTGCATCAAATTTCTTTAATACGCGACAATGAAACGTTGAAATAATCATTTTGTTACTAGTTTCGATCACTTTCTGAAACTACTTTTGTATATTAGGTATTCGATCAAGAATTAGACGCGTTGGAAATCGAAACAGTTCAAAAAGAAACAATCCATCCGAGGAAATCATACAAAATGAACTCGTCCTGCGCGGACATTCTCCTCTTTTCGGCCTACAAGTGGAACGTGTCCAGACCGTCATTACTGGCGGACACTAAGTGAGTTTGTTCTCTTATAATTGAACAGTGGAAAACAGTTTTTTTTTCTGAATTTACAGAGACACCATGGATAACACGACGACGCAAAAATACTGGATTGACGTGCAGCTCAGATGGGGTGATTACGATTCGCACGATATCGAAAGATACGCCAGAGCCAAGTTCTTGGACTACACCACCGATAACATGTCAATTTACCCGTCTCCTACTGGAGTGTTAATAGCCATTGATTTGGCCTATAACCTTCACAGGTTTGGTTTTTTTTTATGTTTGTTGCCTCGGTGTGGAAGTAATTTTTACGTTTCAGCGCTTATGGTAACTGGTTCCCGGGCTGCAAGCCCTTAATCCAACAGGCCATGGCTAAAATTATGAAAGCCAACCCTGCCCTCTATGTACTTAGAGAGCGTATCCGTAAAGCTTTACAGTTATATTCTAGCGAACCCACTGAACCCTACTTATCCAGTCAGAATTACGGGGAATTGTTCTCCAATCAAATCATCTGGTTTGTGGACGACACTAACGTCTACAGGGTGACCATACATAAAACTTTCGAAGGCAACTTGACCACCAAGCCGATTAACGGCGCCATTTTCATTTTCAATCCCCGTACCGGACAGCTGTTTTTAAAGATTATCCACACATCAGTGTGGGCTGGACAGAAACGTCTAGGACAGGTGATTTATACTTATTTTAAGTAAACTGTTTATTAATGTGTTTTTTCCGTCCACCGTGTATTAACAGCCTTTTTTAATGGACGATGCTAAATCGTTCTTTAATGCACGATTTTTTCATAAGCAACAATAGTATAGTTCTCTCCTGCTTTATTTGTACGAAACAGAGAGAAATAGACTCACATTCTTTAGTTGACATTTACCGTGATCGACAAAACTACCTGTCACTGTCATTGTCAAGGTTGCCTGGGATTTCCGTTTGCGGTGTTACAGGCAAAACAGCGAAAAATATCAAGTAGGCTAGGATTTTACTGTCCTTACTGGAGCCGCATTCGTTTTCACGTCACAATGACGTAATTTGACAGTTGGTGAAATTATAATTTTGCTAAATTACGGAGCTTGAAAACGCAGCAATCTGTCACGTGGTAGCCGTAAGGAACTGTTAAATATTACTAATACTTATTATAATTTTTGCGAGCCAAGGCTACTTGATGAAAACTTTGTTTTGCCTGTACTAACTCCCTCTCTTTCTCGGATTTCTCTTTCTTATGTTGGCCGCACGTTTTTTTAAACTTTTAAACATGTTAAAGAGCGATTAATACATTCGTTGGTTAAATAATTATTTTAGCTGGCTAAATGGAAAACGGCTGAAGAAGTGGCGGCCCTAATTCGGTCTTTACCAGTCGAAGAGCAACCGAAACAAATCATCGTCACCAGAAAGGGCATGCTGGATCCCCTGGAAGTGCACTTGCTGGACTTCCCCAACATTGTGATTAAAGGTTCAGAGCTGCAGCTACCTTTCCAGGCCTGTCTTAAAGTAGAAAAGTTTGGCGATTTGATTTTGAAAGCCACAGAACCCCAAATGGTGCTTTTTAATCTGTACGATGATTGGCTGAAAACCATTTCTTCCTATACTGTAAGTTTACCGTTAAACAAAAATTGTCGCGTTAATTGGTTGGTTTTAAGGCGTTTTCGAGGTTAATTTTGATCTTGAGAGCACTGCACGTCAACACTGAGAGGACCAAAGTGATTCTAAAGCCCGACAAGACTACAATAACCGAACCGCACCATATTTGGCCTACTCTGTCGGATGATGAGTGGATTAAAGTGGAAGTGCAACTTAAAGACCTGATTTTAGCCGATTACGGAAAGAAAAACAAGTAAGTGGAGGTTTTAAATTGAATCTGTTTCAAAAAGCTACAAAACGGAGTGACTGCTCACTATAGATGATTTACAACGTTGCCAAGAGCAGTTTTACAAAGCAAAAAGTCTGACCAAACTGCTTTTTTCAAACTAATTCCGTTATTTGCGGACAAAAAAGTGTAAATAAAGAAAGTAGTAGGAAATTACGTCACATTGTCGCGCTTTTTTGTCTTTGTCATGATCATCAATGCTCTAAGACAAAGATAATCGATAAAATTGTGTCAGTATGCCAAAACGGATGTGACGTCATTTGATAGTAGTTAAAAGTGACGTCACATGCGTTAAGGGCACTCTGACACTTGGGGATTCCGATCTGTCCCTTGTTATGTGCACATTTTCAGAACTAAATTAAAAGATTGTGTGTAATTTTTCTAGTGTGAACGTGGCTTCACTGACCCAATCAGAAATCCGTGACATCATTCTCGGTATGGAGATCAGCGCCCCCTCGGCCCAAAGACAGCAAATAGCGGAAATCGAGAAACAAACGAAAGAACAGTCGCAATTGACGGCCACCACAACGAGAACGGTGAACAAGCACGGTGACGAAATTATCACCAGCACTACAAGCAATTACGAGACGCAAACGTTCAGTTCCAAGACTGAATGGAGGGTTAGGGCGATTAGCGCCACCAACTTGCATTTAAGGTAATTTAAAGGCCCAGTTTTCTCAGTTTTGGTGGGTTAATCGGGGATTTTGTTTGGCAGAACGAATCATATCTACGTCAGTTCTGATGATATTAAGGAGACCGGGTACACGTACATTTTACCGAAGAATGTACTGAAGAAGTTTGTCACCATTTCAGATTTACGCGCTCAGGTGAGTTTTTGCTCTTAATATCCTCGACAAATAAAACCACCCTATATCACTAAAATGTATTATTGAATTAAATATTAAAAGGAGCATTTCACATTAATGTCGACATCTAATAGTAATAGTATAAATCTCCATTTCAAATAGGAGGCCATGATTTCAGATCTAAAAATCACATGACACCATGATTACAAAATTATAGGGTGGCCACGTGACCTTTGGATCATATGGAGTTTAGATCCGACAGAAGGCCGCTAATTACTAGTTGTCATTGTTGTTAAATCTGTCAACTGTCAAACAAATGGCATCCATTTTGAATATTGAATTAATTAATTACTCTCTGAATTTATACCAAAAAGGTATTAAAACTAAAGTTAAAGTTGCATATTGCTAAGATTGTGTTTGTTTCTGTTGTTCGTGAGTTTTTTCCTTTCAGATTTGTGCATTTCTTTACGGGGTAAGTCCGTCAGACAACCCCCAGGTGAAAGAACTCCGTTGCCTGGTGCTACCGCCACAATGGGGCACCCATCAAACCGTACACCTGCCGAACACGCCCCCCAACCATCCTTTCCTCAAGGACATGGAGCCTTTAGGCTGGATTCACACGCAACCGAACGAGTTGCCCCAATTGTCCCCCCAGGACATCACCACGCACGCCAAACTGATGACGGACAATCCAGCCTGGGACGGCGAGAAAACCATCATCATAACCTGCTCGTTTACCCCCGGTTCGTGTTCCTTGACAGCGTACAAATTAACGCCCTCTGGTTTCGAATGGGGCAGACAAAACACGGATAAGGGCAACAATCCTAAAGGGTACCTGCCCAGCCACTACGAGAAAGTGCAAATGCTTCTCTCTGACCGGTTTACAGGGTTCTTTATGGTTCCGGCGCAAGGACCGTGGAATTATAATTTCATGGGTAAGTTGATTAACAACCAATAATTGCAACGTTGCCTGATTTCTAATAATTTCAGGTGTGAGACACGATCCGGGCATGAAATACGAACTGCAACTGGCCAATCCCAAGGAGTTCTACCACGAGGTGCATCGCCCCGCCCACTTTTTGAACTTCTCCTCCCTGGAGGATGCAGAGGGCGCAGGCGCTGACGGTGAGAACTCTTTTGCGTAAAACATTTTGTTTTTGACTGTGAATATCGAAAAGGGCGTAGGTTAAGTTCTTATAGTTGTAATAATACCTAATTCAAAATAAAGTAGTTTTATAGTAGTTTGATTTACAAAGGAAACTTAATTTAAACTTGTTTGGAAATCATTTTACTATGCAACCAGAAATACGACGGGCTGCATACATGTTTGCATACCATTTTCTTGTTATGTCAGAAGATTCATTTTTGTCACAATATAGTCCAAAGTGTCTAGACTATTGTATAAAATTTTCATAAATCTCCCTCTTCAATCTTGCAACCAAGTGACTGCACCAAAACAATAATAAACAAAAATGCTTTGACATTCACCAAGTGTCAAAATTTCTGTGTAGGTAACAAAGCTCAAACTTGGTTTATTATTACCAATATAGAAATCTTGACAAATGAAATTCAGTGCATTCATCATGAAGTACAACAAATAAAACAAACACCAACTAAATAAAACAGTTTTCATTTATTTTTTTAGAATTATTAGTTTATCCATATGTGATATAACACTGATCAAGGTGATTTCACGTTGGCCCACACCCTAACTATGACTTTTTAAAGTAAATTGAAATTATTATAAAATAGCACTAAAGCGACGTTGTAAGACAGTTTTGGTACCGCTGAAAATGATTAGGAAATTGTGGTCCTCGGTGAAATACACACATTTTTAAAGGCGAAACCCATAGGTAGGAGCTACGGTATATAAAGACTTCTTATATACAAAGTTTGAAATATATAAGTATATAATAATTTAATAAATTTCACGTTTGTATTTCCAGTCTAGCCGGAACTAGAAAATTCGACTTACTGGCATTGTTTAGCCACTCAAATAACTTAACCTAAAG
Source organism: Ips typographus (assembly GCF_016097725.1). Lineage (NCBI taxonomy): Eukaryota > Metazoa > Arthropoda > Insecta > Coleoptera > Curculionidae > Ips > Ips typographus. The sequence goes on from NC_138431.1 coordinate 6,042,841, forward strand.
TATCGAACTTGTCTGAGGGTTTTTCGCTTTTTAAACCGGAAGTTGTCGTGGATTTAAGTCCCTCAGAATGTGATTGTCAGCGCCATGACACACACACTGAATTTAATTACTAAAAGGCACCCCTTTTATTAGGTTAGGTTTAAGGGAGGGGGTTAGGGCCAAACTGCACAGTGTTGTTACGAGGGGGTTGTGTTCAAATTTTGCACGGAATAACCCTTAGACAGAACAATAAAAGGAGCTATTTCATTTTGGTTGTGGCTTCTTTTAGCCAATAGAAAAAAGAGAGGATAGTGATGGTTTTATTTATATTACAGCAGCTGACACGCTGTACGCCACTGAAAACTTACTTGTAATTTTTAAATGAAACACTCTCTATATCTTTTGATTCAAATTAGTTTCGTATTTGACAAAAACAATCAAGTTGTGCTATACAGGGAGAATTATAAAAAAAGTTGAACTTATGTGAAAAATTGTTTTTTTTTTTTAATAATCACAATAAATTTTAATAAACATAATAAATGATTTTTATCCCCCAAAAGTCTAATATGACGTTTATTAACGGTAAAGTAGGCTGTGCATGTATATCAATATCAAGCGTGCTGAGCAAATTTGACGTCACAATGATGGAATTTGACAGTTGGCTAATATTATGGTTTTGTTCAATTCCTAAAAAAGTAATACTATACAAGGTGTCTCATTTAAAATAAGCGGGTTGGTATAACCGTAAATGTGTGACGAAACTTGGTACACTAACACAGCACACCTACCCTTACAAATTCTGAAAATTTCAGATTTTTGTTTCACTCTGTACAGGGTGAATTTTTAAATTAACTTCAATTGGAATTAGAAAATTCAGTGAAAGAACGTTTTTGAATGACCCTGTATAAGCACGATTTTTAAAGACCATTAGAGGGGGGGAGGGTGTCTTAGCAAAAATGGTACAAATTAGTGCGGGGTTATACAGAGTGTCAAAAAAAAATAAAGCATAGGCTTCTTTGCAGTATACATTATTTTTTGGATATACAGGGTATTCTTAAAAAAATGTACAGCGTGTCAGTTCAGCGTGTCCTTAACGTTAATTTAAGAAATCGGAAAATATATCCTACTTTTAACCAATTATATGATTATATGTATTTTTATATTAAATATGAATCCTGGTAATAGAGCTATAAATACAGTGTGTCCAAAATAAAGAGAGTTCTCATTATCCTGGACACACTGTATAACATTTTGTGTGAATGGGCCATAATATGTTATTAAAATGCCTCTTTACAGCGACAAGACTCAGTATAAAAGTTTTTTTTTTTAAGGGACGCCATATGAAATTTTTGATATCTTTTTATATAAGTTGGTATTTTTTTGAGATATTTTCTTTTAAATATTATTATACCCTAAGTAATAATTAACTATAACTTTTATATTTAATTTGTATATAATATATTATAGAGAAAATTTACAGAATAAGATTATTAGATACATAATTAATTTAAACACTCGATCATACAACAAAATGTTCAGGTTCTCTGGCAAATTTAAGAATTACACCACTCACACTCGGAGAAATCGACTATTTTTTAATAGTTTTTCCTAACAAGAACACTGGTGCAAGAGATTCATTATAAATATTTAAAAGTGAATAAACATTTACTTGATTAACATATTTTGTACAATTATATACAGAGGGTTTTCGAATTGAAACTTTGGTGTGAATAATCACCAAATCCAAATTCGGGGACATTTTAGTAATGTCTCAGACGAAGAGGAAATTTGTAAAATGTATTATAATCATATTTTTAATATTAGATATAATATAAACACAATTTGTACAATCAACAAAAACTCATCAGTAAGTACAGCACGTTTCTTTGTGTTTGTGTAAGTAGGTGAAGATGTGTGTTTGTGAGGTTATAATTTCATTAATATTTGACGTTTGAGAGAAGGAAAACTTAAAAAACACATTAACACCAGTAAAAAGGCAATAATTGGAAGTTTCCTAAAAGTTAGTCTTACCTATTTAACGTTACTATACCTAATTAATAAGAAGTTTCACAGTGTTCGAGAGATATTCAAGAAATCTGCCTTTTAATTATTTATTAATTAAAACAAAATTAACAAACCCCCAAAAGTCGAACTGCTACCCCACCAAAACTATATCATATATATCAGTCTTGACAGCCCTAAAAACAAACAAAACGGAGAGAGAAAGAGAAAGAGAGATAGTACTAAAAGTAGTCCAGTCCGACCCTGGCAAGAGAAAAAATAACCAATTACACGTAATGCGGGATGAACACGAAATTTCAGGCGGACAGGAGTTTTGTTTTTTTTTTTTTTTGAGTCTATGGCACGCTTTATATCACTCAACACGCATGCGTAACAGCCAAGGCCAGCTCGCTAATGCACAGTGCGCTCTGACTGACATATCCATTTTTTTTTAACGCCCTGTATATATACACGGTGTCCCAGATATTTACAGACGTTAACGATGATTAATTACCAGGTTTTGGGTTGTTGGTACAGGGTGTCCCTGAAAATCTCACTCTGAAACTCAACAATGTGGCATTAATTGTTTATTGGTGTACAGAGTGTCCTACGTCCGCCATATTGGATTTTTACGTTATTAAATAGTGCGTAAAATGTATTTTTCAATCTCACTGAAGGAAGAAAAATTAAAATACAGTAAATACTTACTACTTACCCTGTATAAATCCAATATGGCAGAAACAGTTAGGTTAGGACAAATAGTCTTAAAAACCACAGAAAGGGAACAACATGGGACACACTGTATACTGGAACTGCTGAATTGAAATAACTAGAAGACCCGGAGGTGTATGTACACAGAAACAGAGTTGCCAGATTGACCTTTTTGAAGCTCACAATTAACCTTATTTTGTTTTTAATATAATTATTATGTAACCTTAAATTTCCACTAATTAATGACGTAGATAAAACGGGAAAAATGTGACACCGTCAAACAGCAGGAAAAATGAATCGGTAGAGGGCGCGCGCGCCGCTTGTTAAGGAGAGCAGTGTGAAAGAGCGAGACCGAAGCATCAGACCAGCTAGTTGCTTCTCTGTCGGACCTGTCAGCCCCCCACAGTGATGACGTAGTGTGGTGCGGGGGGGAGCGGTTGATTCCGTTGGGGTGACGATAGAGGGCCGCCGCTTGGGGACGACTTGATCGATGGGTCGTTCCCTAAAAAAAAAGGTTTGTTTTTCAATGTATACGGCAAAATCAGTGTTGCCAGATTTTACTAAAATTCCCTAGATTTTTTTTAAAAAGAACATTTACCTCTTTGTTTACTTTTATAGCTTTACAGAGTGGTATTTGACAGTTTGTAGCATTTTGACTCCAAACCAAACAGCTTTACGTCACGTCTATCAAAAATCCTGCTCATGGAGCTCTAAAAAACTTTTAAGATGCACTTTAACTGATTGTAGCAGTTTTGTCATTTTATAGCTTCATGGAGCAGATTTTGATAGTATCCATAAATTGACTTACGTTAACTGTCACTGAATTTGAGAAAATCCAAGATGGCGGCCAAATTTTAAAAAAAACCAGTTTATACTAATTTTCGACTAATTTGTGGTCAGGGAATTCATTGGAACTGTCGGTTTGACGTTAACTGTCACTGAATTTAAGAAAATCCAAGATGGCGGCCAAATTTAAAAAAAACCCAGTTTATACTAATTTTCGACTAATTTGTGGTCAGGGAATTCATTGGAACTGTCGGTTTGACGCTAACTGTCACTGAATTTGAGAAAATCAAAGATGGCGCTCAAATTTTTAAAAACTCAAGTTTATACTCATTTTCAACTAATTTGAGACCAGGGAAATCATTGGAATTGACAGTTTTATTGTTTGATAGCGTCATGGTTGTATTTGACAATTACCACAATTGTGACAGATCGAAATATATTCAAAATGACAGTTACACGTCACAACTGCCAAAAACATCTTATGAACTATAAATTGCATAATAATATGAATAAAACAACTATTTACACTGACTGTATAGCTTTTAAACTAGTTTTAGTATTTTATAGCTTGAGGGAGTGGTATATGACAGTTTCCAAGTTTATGACAGATTGAAATATGATTAAAATAACGTCACGACTGTCCAATTTATTTTTTCCATCCTGTATATAATGCTTTGTTGCCTTAATGAATAAGTGAAATGACTAAATTTGCCCACGTTTCAAAACAAATTAAGTTTCCGCCAAAAAAACGAAATGTGGCAACAAAAACGACTCAATCCAATATGGCCGCTAGAGGGCGACAAATTTGACCCAATTTTTTGCACTTGAAACTGATCTAACACGAAATTTGTTCTGTCAAAATTCAATATGGCGGCTAATACCTGCGCCGGGCTGGTAACATCGGTAGCGAGCGACCCCTAGGCGACCGAGAGCGCAGCTCACGAATGCGCGTTAGTTTGCTGCGTCGTCGTCTGTGGCGTTGTGGTCGTGTGATTCGATTGGGCGGCGCCCGGTTCTTCAGCTGCCGGCGATGGTGGGGCGTCTTTGCGGGGCGGCATCCTCTCGTTGATGGCGTCCAACCCTTTGGCCTCGGCGAAACTGGTAATCTTATGGTTCGGCGAGAAACCTTGTAACGCTAAAACACCCAAAAATGTTAGCAAAAACCAGTGGCAGGAAACAGTTTTTTTACCGTTCTTAAGACTGGTTTTTCCACCAGAAAGGGCTCCCAAGGGCAAAGCTCCAGTTGGCGTGAGGCCCTTAAGCTGAAGCACAGATTCGCTCTCCTCTCTGCAACGTGATTAGCAAACTGAATTATTAAGTTTGCAGGGGAAGGAGGCTTAAATCGGACACAATGTGGGACTAAGGGTGGTTGTGCTTACCTTAAAACAGAGAATACACGGGCCATTTTTCCAATCGCCCTGATTTTATTGCGGATAACCTCTTTTCGTAAATTAGCTGCTGCCCCTATAATATTTCCACTTTTAGTTCAAAAATCAGGTATACTACCAAAAAATCTACAGAGTAAGTCACAACCCTGACTCATCCTGTATATACAGTGTACTATACAGGGTGTCACCACCTCGTTTAAACTTAAAAAGCGTGTACGAGTGTTTTCAAAGCTTTGAAACACCCTGTAAGCCGACTATACAGACTTAACTAAACAAATTAACAGGAAAAACTTACCAAAATGTGTGAGTAGCGCCAACGAACGTCGTATTGAACGAAGACAGACATATCGGTCAGCCAAAGTGTGCGGTAGACGCGGAAGTATAGAAAAAAAATAAAAACAAACGGTGCATATAGAAAACTGTAGCGTTATCAGAGTAGGATGATGTTAAAAAAAAAACAAAATAAATCAAAAACTTTTTAGTTGATTAAAAACCAAAAGTTTTGAAAGCATATCACAAAAAATAACAAAAAGCACTGTTGTTATATGAAAAACTCAAAAAAAAAAAAAAATACATGATATAAAATGCTTTTACAGGGAGTCAGAACAATAATGCCAAATATATTAAATATATAGCTCAAACGTGTGATAATCCACTCTGTATAATAATTAAAAAATGCATCATGCGGCACGACTACTACCAATAACAGTAAAATCTAAAAAACAGTCCAAGAAATAAAGGAATCAAAAAAACTACGATGGAATGGTGGACATTCTTCAATTTCTTTTGGTATTTTACTCTTAATAGGGTGAAATTTTGGTGGTAACATTTTTGAAACGACCCGTACATTTTCCTTTTGTAGCCGGTTACACTAGCAGAAACGCCCTTACTAACAAAGAAATTTACAAAACAAACAGTATATTCAAACAAAATGCATGTGTAGACTGTACAGAGTGCAGGAATCTCAAAAACCGTTACAGGGTAAATGTAGGCAAAGTTCTGGTAAAAGTCTTCCTGAGTAAACCTAGTACCACAGTCAAACGAGCGTTTTGTATGAACTTATTGAATAATTTGACTGCGTTTACAACGTAGGAATACTCTTGAAAGATGTGTTGAACAAATCTCAATACAAAAGTCTTTACATTTGTGGAAAAAATTCTTCTGAATAAACCTAGTCACTGTCTTTTTGACCATTTTTTAATTATTATGAGACAAATTCGACTGAAGTCTAAAATTGATATTCATCACTTTAACAGACAGTATGTTGGCTATTTTGACAGTTACAGAGTGATTCAGTATTTCTGTAGCCGTAAAAATCAAGTTTTGACCACCCCATATAATGTCTGTAAGATTTGTCTGATTTTTTTTAGTAATAAAAACAAACTGAGACTAAAATGTCAAATTTCACTGTAACAGTCGTCTCAGTGATCCTTACAGGGTACCCTTCGAATTTTCTACTGATCTTAACGACACAAATCTTATGGTTTCCGAGATCTTTGCACTAAAGCCGAAAGGGCAATTCTGCTAGTAAAAATTTGGCAATTTTCTGAAAAGTTGGCTGAACAAAAATGAAAATCACTGTAATGCAGTTATAAATGTTATCGAAAACTCCTCTGTTCAAGCTCTGCATGTTCCGGTGAAAACTTACCAGGTTTTTTATTAACAATTTTAGCCTGTTTCGCTGTTCGGGTATTGCGATCCAAGCCGAATATAGACGAGAAGAGAATAGTGAAAAATAGAGTGTCAGAATAGGGGAAAAATATCAAGCAAAATACGAGGGGGTGCTTTTCAATCAGTGTAACAATCATAGATCGGGAGCTGATGTCTGATTAGTTACAATCAGCTCCCAGTCTATATTAAATGATTATTAAATTGTAGTATAAAAGTGCCGTAGAGATTATGCAGTGCTTTGAAAAATTTAAGATATGCTACTTGGTGGAATTAAAGACAAAAACACTATTAATTAAGGTAGAAATCGACTGTCAAAGGGATAAAGGGCAGGCCATAGCAGTACTAAGGTGAGTGTGTGTGTATTTTTATATTTGGCAGTATATGTCTTATTTTTTGGCCATTGAAAAATAAAAAAAAATGCCAAATATCGCAAAACTTCTTGGAGATTTAAAAAGTAACCAAAAAAATGATTTAAAACTTAAAAAGTAATGAAAAAAAAAACTATACAGGCACTCTAGACTACAAATTGGAAAAAAAGCTGTTAACGCAGTGACGTAGCTAGAATTTACAATGTTCTACTAAAAAAATCCTAGATACGCCACTGGTTACTCTCATAATAATAATATTTGACAAGGGTAGGGGAAAATATATAGGGAAACTGATCCTTACCATCTATATAGAATCCAAGTAGCATTGAGAGAAATAATAAAGAAAAAAATACGTTTCCAATCAGTCAATTTTTCATATTAAAATATAAATATTGGGAAAAAAAGCGTGAACTGTTTAAAGTGTATACAGGGTGGGTGATTTTTTGTGTATTTAAGCCTCATTTTCTAAAAATGAGGTACACAAATTGAGGTAGTTGCTTATGATTAAGTTAGTTAAGGTTATTTACAGAGCAAAAAATATTGTTGTTAGTTTTTTTTTTGTTCCACTCTAAAACGGTTTATACCTCCAAATTCAACCCAACCAATTGTAAAATTTGACAGCTGTCACTTGTGTGACCCACAACGGTTCGTGGTTTGTGATTGGCCAGGAAAAAACAGCAAGCTGAAAGCTGCTTTTTTGACCAATCACAAACTAACGTTGTAGTTAAGGTCTAATTTTGCTTGCCTTAAGATGCTTTATTTCATAGCATTAGTGATTTGTTTTAAGCTAATTTGAACCTTAATTGGAGGTATAAACTGGATATTACTTCGGTTAGTTCACAGACTCACCGAAGGATTGACACCTTGAAACTTGTGTCAACCTTAAAGGAAACTTACGTTCTTTTATGGCTGAAATGAAACAATAAATGCTCAACAATACGGCAACTACCTCATTGACTGTAAAAATAATCCAGTGACTGGATTAAGTAAACCAAAAAAAAAGGGATGGTAAACTTCAGGGCGCTCACCTTCTTCAAGGGCGTCGTCGCCCTCAGAAACCAGCTCGTCATCTGAACAGATGTTGAGCACGTTGACCAACATTTCGGTGACCTTTTCCCCAACGAAGGGCAGAGACCACGTGAACACGTCCATGAAGTTAGGCAACCAATAAGGATGCTGGGAATAGTTAAACTGACGAATATTCATCACGTTATTTTCGTACTTTAATACCGCCGCCTGAAATGAAGAATATACAAGGTGACCCAGTTTTGGTTTAGTGATTAAAACCTACCTTATTATTATACACGTCCAAATAATTGGGCGCCGAAAATATGGTTATAAGTGATGGAAATCCAGTCGTCTGACTCTTCCTGTACATTCTATACCTAAAAACCAAAAAGTAGTGCTAAAGTACGTCATAAGTAGTAAGGTCATATTAAAATGCCTACGTGTGCAAAACTTTTTATTAGGAGGTGGAATATTCATATTCAGTGGTTATTATCGAAAGCAACCATACTACTCGGGAATAATAGTAATTATGTAGAAAGTTGTTATCTGTAATAACTAATTTTATATTACGGCCAGATAGGGCAGGCTGTTAATGAGTTTCGTGTTTTCACGTGAAAATAACCCGCGCTTTATCTTGAGACATTATTTTCCTTTGCAAAATTTTCCCTAGTGATAATTACGGCAGAGTTATAAAACTGTACAATTAATTACAAACTGCCCCAATATGTTTTTACATATAAATTAACCAAACAAAAACTACTTGTAATGTATTTATTAAGAAATTACTATTATACTACACAAACTGTAAGGGCCCCAGCCTTATAATTCTGCATTAATGTAAACACAGCTTAACATTCCGTACTGTCAAAACACTGTCGAAGCCTACTCGATCAAAGTTTGACACATGTTTTTAGTAATGGCGGTGCAATTTGGGGTACGCGAGTATTTCACCCAATTTTTAGTGTTTTTTTGATGTTTTGCACGTGCCATGGGATATTTTGAACTCTCGCGTGTGCTAAACGGTGTTGGTTCTCAAAGTTAGTTTGGTTTCAATGCGCTGTTGCCCCACATTTTAAAAGGTAAAGGCTAATTTTGCTTGCTAACAATATTCTATCTTCGTCAGATGATAATTTGACCGTTATCACGTGAATTACCCTGATTGTACACAATGGAGTGTCATGTGACAATTGTTTTACCGTTTGACCATCAGAGGGCCTTAATGTTAAATATATTTTTTTGCACTTGTATGAGGTCAGTCATTCGAAACAATTTTTTTCGCTTATTTACTACACTTTGTACATATATTTATATATCCATGGATGGCCAATAAAATGGGCTTTCTAAGGAGTGTCAACATTGCAAAGCAGGTTGTACCGTTTGGCCGCTAGAGGGCATCAAAGTTGGACAATTTTTTTTTCTGTACTTTATTCAAACTTAAACATTTTGACGCATCAATTGCAACTTTTACGTTTTACGGACCTGGAAACTACCAATTATTTTCAGGACGAACAGAAAACAAGTTTATTGCTTGCCAAATTTGCAATTAGCTGCACTATGGCCGTATAGTCAAGGATACCAATAAATCTCTTGTACTCCGACCCTGTAGGGTTGCCAAAAAGTTTAATCTGGCGTCTTTTCGGCTGGTGTCTACGATTTTTGGCACCTAGACCACCCGAAAAAGGCGCAAATTAAACAATAACCACCCCCGAAGCATAGGAAGTAAACGTCACCCACATAATAAATCACCATTTGGTTTTAAAGTCATTAGAATGATTGAATTTTACCCTCAAGTATAGTAAAACCAAAACCAAAGTTGGGTGACGTCATATTTGTTTGACAGTAACGGATATTAATTTCGCCCCTTTAGGAATGTGTGTGTTCGTCAGCCCTAAAATCCCGAAAAGTTACTTGATAATGTACAAAAGAGCGCTTTCTCTGATGATGGCGCAAAGGGCTAAAATAAAGCGACAAAGATGATGAAAAAACCTTTCAGAAGGACTAACGACCCTTTACGGAAAGTTAGCGCACGGCGGGAGGATCTAAACATAAATTTGGAGATTGCAGGGAGAGCCTCGGAAAATAAAGAAAACATTTGTTATTTTCTGGATAGGGGCGCTTAAAACGTAGTTTAGACATTGTTTCGTTGTGTTCTGACGGTTTTTTAGCTGTCATAGTTTCAGGTACTCAACCATAGAAAAAAGTAGCAATTGTCACATGCTTTTTGATTAAAAATCATCAATTTTGCTACTAAAATATCTGATAAAAAAAAAAACAGAATAAACCAAAAACTAGGAAAATGTAAAGTAATTGTATCTTATACATTTGCTTTTGTTAAGACAATTCGATACATAACCTACTTTTGGGACTTCCAGAGCTCATTTACCTCCGTGAACGAGGGTACTAAAAGTGAATGTTTATATGCATTTTATAACAGTACAGGGAAGGGCCAAACTGCACTTCGTTAGCTTTGATCACTAAAACATTGTTGCCAGTTATACTACTTACCCAGCGTCTTGTGCTTCGTGCGCTCTAATTATTGAGAGGAGATTATTGTTTTGGAGGAAGTCGCAACAGGCAGCGTAGCTGAAATTTTTTAAACTAGATTACTTCAAAAACTTTTAATTTAATTTTTTCACCTGTAAAAATATGAGCAGCCTCTGACAGAATTATGTGAAAAATGTTCTGCGTTGTTTTCGTTACCAAAGTCTTCTAAAGGATCCGACCACAGAAGGTCGCACATTGGACCAAAGGCTGGTGGCTCTTTAAATCGATCTAACTGTAACAAAAAATATTTTTTTTAACCAAAACTAACCATAAGATTGTCTAAGGACAAAAGTTTATATACAATGTACACCCTGTAGGTATTTTGTTGCTAAGGAACTATCTTAGAAACAGCCAGGTTCTTTCAAATCCCAGTCCATAAAGTCGAAATTTGCTTAACACAAACTAATGAGGTAATGGGATTTAGCGTAAACAGTGAAACTATTCTCAAAGGAAAATGATCCTTACTGGATTTGTTTAACTGTTGTATCGACAAGGAATTGGTTGTTTAAAAAGTAAAAATCAGCTTATGTTAAACTTTTTAGGAAAAATTACTATGAATTTCAATTTACTGGTTAAAATTGATTATCTAACTATATTGGCTTTTTCCGTTTATAACCCTTACCCGGTGACCTTTATAAGAATGTATATTTAGGTTTTTCTGGTGAAATTGGGGAAATGAGCCAGGATTAACTCCCATTTAGAATTAATCGCCCTTAATACGACACAAGTTTTTACAGCCACAGATAGGGTTATATGGACCGTACAATAAGGGCTCCCGTTATTAAATTTCTTGTCGTTTCAGCTCGTGGAATGAGGTTTTGCCATAAAAGTCGCACAGTTTATAGAGTAATTAAAAGCGGACAATAGTCCGTTAAACGTCTTTTATGGCTACGAGGGATTTTGCTTGGATTTTTCTTTAAAACCTTTAAAATCCACTTTTTGTACATCAGGAAACAAAAAGGTACATGACCCAAATAGGGGGAGTTTCATTCTGGAAAAGTAACATTTTGGCAACGTTGCACTATATATTTGGTTTTTGGACGCTAGAAGGTGTTTGACCTTGTTTTCCAGAAAAAAAAAATCACTCTTTGGGCGTCAACAACAAAACCAACAACGTTACTTTATAAATTGCGAAGCAATATATCGACCCAATCTGTCCCGCAAAGCCTTGTTTCCCCATTTGGGAGGCACGAGAGTAGGTGTTGGCCCCTTGAAATGACTTTCCATTCAGCGTCAAATGTACAGAAATCCAGAAATTGTCTATTATATCACCATCATCGGGCAGCTTTTGAACAATTCTACCAATTTAAAGCCTAACAGGACCGTAATTTTCGTGTATGGGTTTCCAATAGAAGAGCAAAAAAGCCCGAAAATCTAACGTAAATCAAAAAATACAACTCCATTATTTTCTCAGGAAAACGTAAACATGAGAATAGCTACATTCATAATTCGTTTGGCAAACAACTAACAGGATTTTCGTCTGTTTTAAGTGGATTTTAAAAGTTGGAACAAATAACTAATGCTATTTGGATAATGGATATTTTTATGGAAATGACGCTTTTACTGCAACGTTGTTTGTATCCCCCCAGATCTAGGACGACACTCAAAATAAATTGGGATGACGTAACACTTTCAATTGACGTTTCAAAAGTCAAATCTGTCAAAGATATGACCCAGACAAAAGTGATATTTTATTGTGTATTATGGTCATAAATCAACTGCAGCTTGCGGTTTATAAATATGGAAAAAAACAATTTAAATGTATGCATTCCAGTTAAAAAGGTTTTGTTTCGTGGGAAAATGCAGATGCAACCCTTTATACCAGGAAAACTCGGTCATTTTCCCAGCTGCTCATATTAATGAAGATTAGTCTTGAAAACATTATGATCGAATTGATGGTTTACTTAGGGACCAAGCAATTTTAAACGTATTTCTTCATTCTCTAGAAGAGAGGAAGAGAGTAGTTTTGCCCTAAATGGTCGTCCAGGTGAAATATTAGAGCGATGAGGGGGACGAATTTTACAATAAAATTTTCTTGACATTTAAGTGTTTCTATCATCAAACCGACTTTTTTTAAGATTTAGTCTGTTGCCACGTCAGTTCTGCTATCTAGCTTTTCCTTAAATTTATCAAAATTTTCCTGGCTGGCAAACTGGACGTCCAGATCCAGTTTGTTTTAATTACGACTCCCATGCAGGCCATTTTTAATAAAGTCCCCAGTTTTAATCTGCGTAATAATAAAATACGAGGCAACTTTTCAAACCCGAGGACAGTTAAATTTGTGGCAACGTTGCACAGTCTCTTTAGTGGCCTTTGCGTATATGGAAAACCATTTTGTTCGGTCTCGCTATTATTTATCTTTAAATTCAGCCAGATAAACCAGATTAAATAGACCGTGAGATGTTCCTTCATCAATTTTCCTTCTTTCCATTTTTCATGCAACTGGATAAATTGATTTTCCTTTCTAATTTATAAGATTTAGTTGCCTTGGGCTAGTTTAGAATGGAAATAAATTGGTTTACTGCCTTAAAGAGTGCTTACATTATATTTTTCCATTTGAACCAATCAACAAAAAGCTCTGTTTGTACTGGAAAATTATAGAGCAAACCTGTCATCAAATTCGGGGTTGTTACCACATTTCTGAGATTACCAGACATTTTATGGTCAAATAAACAGTAATTTGAACGGGCCATAATTCTCCATAAAGGGACCGTGAAATAACTAATGGCCGTTTCACTTTGGAAAACCAAACTTTGGGGTTTACAATAAGTAAAGGCTGTGTTTACAACCCTCACAATAAGAAGTTGGTGATTAATTATTACTAAATTGGACAAATCAAATTTGGGCCACTTTTTGTAATTAACACTGTTTTGGCAACGCTGTAATGTTGACAGTGTCACGTGATGTGACCAACTTTGAATCAACTTTTATTAAGTTACTCTATTAACAAATATTTGTTCGTAAGTTTAACGGACAAGAAACACTTTATTAATTTAATTTTTTTTAAAAAAATCCAATATAGCTGCATGTTTTACTCGGGGCCGTTCGGCACGCGATCACAATTTACCGCAAGAGCAGTTTGGATCGATTAAAAAAAAATATGTCAACGCATTATATCGCCTTTTACAAAAGGGAACGTGGGAGCGAAATTACTGTTTCGTGAAATTCAAATAGATTTTGTGTGTATCTCCATATGTTTGAAGTTTGGAACTTCACAAAACAACCCCAAAAAAAAAGCCAGTAAGGAGGATTTTCGTTTGGCAATTATTTCAATGCTTACTAACCTAAACCCTATTAGTTCACTAGTTTGTATAAGCAAATTTCGATCTTACCGAACCCCAAACGAAAAATTAAGGAATTCACATTCCCCATCGCTCTACAGAATCAATCATATCTGCTAGAGTTTTTACAACAGATTAGAGTATTTAAACACAAAAAAAGCAATTTTTCAAGCCCTTAAGGGCAAAACACCTTAATACAATCCTGTAGAGGATGAAATTCCCTACAATTTTCTTTCTCTACACTGTTTTGTAGCTCTTTAAATAACAAAACGACGCTCAGTCAAATTGAAGCTACTTGTGCAACTGTCAGCTGTGATAGTTACCAACCTAACCTCGTTTCTTAAGCCAGCAGTGGGTAGTTTTGATTGGTCAAAAAAATGTGCTGTTTTTACATGATTATTCAGTCTCATTTACCCATCTCTGAGCTTGGATGTAAATAAAGCGAAACTTATGGAACACATCCAAAATGCAGCGTTTCGAACGGTATAAGGCATCAATAATTCAAAACCTCCGGAGCGTCCCCGGAGGACTTTTTGGCCCGAAAAGCACACGAAATATTTGTTTTATTCAAATGTTGCAAAGGGACCTTAAGGTGCATTCACAGAATTGCCAAGCAGGGACCTTCATTAAGGCTGAAACTGCTGCGCCAAATCAGAAACTGGGATTGTGAAGATTTTAGGCCATTAGTGCTTGAACAAAGCAGTGACGTGCTTTCACTGTAATGCCACGGCTTAAAAAACTGTTTTAAAGGTAGTAAACTTGATGGCGCATTTATGGTCAGTGCAGTGCACGTTTGAATAACCTTTCAAGGTTTTAATGCCTTTGCCGGGGCGTTTATTGCGCACCAATGCTAAAATTGCTGTGGCAATCGTAAAAAATGCAGTAAAAACGAATGAAATGCGTTTATTGGAGAAATTTTAAAATTAAAACCGCTTTATTGTCCCGTTAGCAATTTGACGACATTTACCGAAAACTTTTCCAACTTTCAGTGGGTTTTGCTGAAGACTGAAGATAAAAAGAAAATGATTAAGTGCATAACCATTTCACGCAAAAATTTGTGGGTGAGAAAATATTAAAAATGAGTTTGCACTCGTTATCGTTAAGCAAAAAAAAAATCAATTAATGCCGTTCTATACCGTCGCGAACGATGGCAGCACGGTCATTAATAATTTTCCAATCTTCCCTGGGAAAATAAGCCGAAAACGAGGAGCGCGAAACCAATTTCCCCATCCGAGAATTATTGCCAGTTGTTGATTTTTCTTACTAAGGTAATTAAAAAAGGCCATACCTTTCGTATATCATCTAGATTGTGTATCTCCGGTGACAGTCCGCCGTGTACACAGAGGAACTGTTGGTTCATGAGCGCCGCTAACGGCAGGCAGTCGAACGCCTCCATGCAGGCGTCATATACTCGTTCCGAATATTTAATTTTACCTTAAATAACAAAGAAAAAGTCCAATTAATCATCCGTACATACTCTAAAAGCTCCAACCACGATCAGTGCTTGATAATGTCCGCATTTCTGGCAGACCAAAATAAGGTAAAAAGTAAAAACGTGAAGAGCGTGACGTCACAGTGGATGCTCGTACTAACAGTGCTATTGCCAGACGTGAAGTACACACGAACTGAACGATTAAAATGTTTCAACACTATTTAAACAGTTCTTCCACACAATTTTATGTAACACTGTACTCTTTTGAATTTGATTGTCTCTTTTTCAAAAAAAAAGTGCATTTTGACAGTTTTTGCGATTTAACAAAATTTTAAAAACTTCTTGGAAGATATCGGGCACTTGTATAGCCATCTGGTCGTTTTTGAGAAGTTTTTAGTAGTATTTGCAGCTGCTCTGGCATTTCCAAAATTATTCTAGAGGCCTAGAGCAATTTTAAAACATTCTTGGAAAGTTTAGGACCCTTACAGAATGTTTGGCAATTTTTGGGAGGCTCCCAGTAGGAGTTAGAGCATTTCCAAAAAAATTCTAGAGCATTCTGGCAATTTTTGTACGGTTTTTAATAGTAACCAGATGGCTTTGACGTTTCCAAAATAATTCTAGAGGCAATTTGAAAAAAATAATTGGATGTTTAGGACACTTAGTATTTAGAGGCTCCCGTCATTTTCAAAAGGTTTTTAGAGCATCCTGGTAGTTTTTAATGATTTCCAAAATTATTTTAGAGGCCTCTGGAAATTTGAAACAAGTAAGGTTTAGTGCCTTTACAAAGAGATTAGACAATTTTCGGGAGGAACACACAATTTTTCTCGATACGGCCCTGTCTATATAGGATTATTTTCGTATATACCGGTGCGTTAAAAAAAAAACGCACACAAAGTCGAGGCGGAAAAATCCGGATGTATTATTCATTCGGGTAAAATAAAACGGGTGGGACGACAAAATCTGGAACGGAAGGCGAGAGAAATCCCGCCCGGATTGCGATAAATCAATGGGTGCACATTTAAATAAAAAACCGACAGGACCGTATTGATTTTTTTCTAACTTAAAACGAAAACTTGTGACTTATTATAGGTCAGTTCTACAGGGTGAGCCAAATCAACCACTGATCGTTACCATTCACACACTTACATTCTTGCTTAAATGTGAAATATTCTGTTAGATGGCGACACTCGTGGTTCCCTCGTAACAGGAACAGTGTTGCCGGGAAACACAACTTTAACGCCCACAGGTACAATACGCACTGAAATTACAAGATTTTTAAGGTGTTTTGGGGAAACTGTTGATGGTGTAAACTTACCTCTATACTAAAATATCCTCTATCCACGTAATCGCCCAGAAAAAGGTACTTTGTGCTGGCGGGCGGCCCGCCCACCTCGAATAATTTCATAAGATCATAAAACTGACCGTGTATATCGCCACATACTGAAACCACAACATTTAATTACCCAACCAGTATAATAAACGAGGAAAAGTGGCAACAACCCTTTCTCTTGCATATTCGTGCCCTAAAATCGCATTTCCAGCCTGCTAATTTCGCAATTTAACGCAGTTTAATCACGAACATTGCAGGAAGCTATTTAAGGCGACGTTGCCGCCTTTTTAATGACATCCTCAACCCCTTTTTTGAGTGTGACCAACTTCGTATTGCATACAATTATCCAGGCCAGTAATTGGATACGTAAGGTTTTTCTAGGGCTTGTCCCTTTAGGCAATTAACACCAACGTTTTGTAGGGTTTCGGTTAAAGGGGGCTAATTTAATAGAAAAAAGCTGTTTAATACATAACAACATCATCAATATCACATACATAACAATATTACTAAAGTAATAGAGCGATAAAGGACAAGAATTCCTTAATTATTTATGTTTCAAATTAAATTTTAAAAGCCTGATCTGGGGTAATTTGGACTGCTAGTATATCAGGTATAAATTGAGTAGTCAAATCCTGTAAATTACAAAATTTTTGCACTAAAAAAGCAACTAATTTTAGTGGGAAATTAATCATCTAACAGGGTGATGAGGGTGATGAGTTTTATAATTTATGTCTAATTTCCAAAATAATTTTAAATGCTTCTAGGATTTTTAAATGATTTTTAGACGCTTCTGACAATTTTAACACATTTTAAAAAAATACCTTCAACACATCCTTACTGCAACAACTCTAGTACACATCAATTAACAATAGGCTGACTATTGAGCGTTGCTAATTGTTTAAATTGGCAACACTGCATTTACAAAAAAAATCAGTGTAGCAAAGCACGAGGATATTAGCAATTGTCGCTAGGCAAAATCTAATTAGAGTATATAAATTGCAAGTAGCACCAGATGTAATTAGCAAGTGAATGAATCAACAAGGAATTGTTATTTCACTCCTTGGAGTGCAGTGTGAACAAACTGTTGCACTAGTCGATAATTTTTGTCACATCCCTAGTGGAACTCAGACCATCCGTGAGGGGGTGAGTAATAAAGGTTTTCAACATTACCTTGGGGAACGTAGGATTTTATGTAAATTTCGCACGTCTGGCGGGCTCAATTCACATTTAAAAGGTTCTTAAATTGTTTGCGCAAGTCGTATCGACCGCAAGGAAAGCTTTTACGACTGTCATTTAAATTAATCGACTGTTTGGTACATTCCTAACATCTGTCATCACGATTGCCACTTTTTATGGATGAAAACTTTGTAACTTCTAATTGACAAAACGTTTTACTATACTGTTTCAATTACGTTGTAGACGAAATGAACTAGCTATGACGTTTAATAGTCACCTGACAACTGTCAAAACTGATTAAACAGTACCATGAATCTGCAACATGTTAGTAGTGACGTTGATTATGTTGACATTAGACAGTTGTAACTTGTATTTACACCTCAATAATGCCCGAAATATGTCAAATTTGGCCCCATGGAGCTGTCAACACAACTCACAGTGTAATTGCTCTAATTGGCCACCGGTTTTTTAGAGAAAAGAGTTTATGGTCCCCAAAATGGATTTTCAGGAATATCTCCTGAACTAGTAGAAGTACGAAAAAAGTGCAAAAGATCAAAAATGCGTAAAAAAGGTCAAAGAAACTGAATCCAGACTTTGAACTGACACTTTCCCATTGGGAATGCATACAGGGTGACCAAACTCTAACCACTTTACTTTTTTGGCCCACCCTGTGTTACCGAGACTGATAAGGTAGTTTTGAAGGATACCACCGGAAAGAGGAGAAAAAGAGGGACTTTTTGAGTGGTTTGCTGTATCTTAAAAAACCACTGAAATATTGCAGGTTAAAGTTTTGAAGGTTTTTCAGAGGAAAATGGAAGTTTCTGGTCACCAAAATGTCACCATTTTCTGGAATATCTCCTGAACTAACATTTTCCCAAATTAATTTTGTACTGTACAATTGCAAAAAAATTAATGTTTTTTACATGCTAATTTGCTGCTTAATTTAGCAATTATTTGCCAATAAAGTTTTTTTTTTTAGAAACTACTTTTACAGGTTACTGGTTAACGGGTTTCAACAATTATGACAGCTGTCACGTGACCTAAGAAATGTCAAATTTGGCTCCATGCAGCTGTAGAATACTACTTTCAGAGTTGTGCCTTCATAACACATCTACATCATAGAATAGTTTTACACTAAAGTTGGGCAAATCAAATTCAGCCGAATCGAATTTTAGCTGCAAAACAATCCTCCTACTCGATCCAGGCTAAAGAAAAAAAATATCTCTCGCGTGCAATTCGTCGAAATGAACCCCCTGCGACCCTTCACAACTGCCTGAGGTTCTCTCTCTCTCGAGTTTTCCCTTTTTCGAGAAAAGCGAACCCTTGTCCTTTATTATTTTTAGACGTGTGCGTTATCTAAACAACCGTCCAAATCGTAGTCTTTTTTTTTTTTTTGTGCGTGCACTACTAAAGGTGGGTCAAAACCAGGCACAATGCCAAGCCCCAATCGATACAACACTGGCTTTGTGTGTAACAGGTTGAAGTTTAACTATCCGAAAAAAAAAACAACACTTTTTAGATGTTTGTGTCACTTCGTGACCTTTTGGGCTAGTAAATGCAGACGCGCTGTTGCCAAACGTGTTTCAAAGTGACAGTTTTCTCGTTTTTAAATGGGGCGGAGAGAAAGATGGAGGAAAATGGAGCAACGGCCGTGACCGAATGCCGACGCAGGGCCACCACCCCATACCGACCGCATCGATCCGTGTTCGTTGCGGATGATGCGGCCAAAGACATACAAACTACAAGTTTCTTTCAGTTTCCAACTAAATTCCTGTCTTTAAAACACGTTTCCCAATTATTTGTTTACGATAGAGAATGCCGCGTGATATCGTTAGTCACGATCCAATAAAAGCACCGTTTCTATTCGTGTAAATCATTGGCGTACCAATTTACCTGCAATCCTAAAAATATATGTCCAGTTGACTGACTCTCTGAAATATTACAATCGATTCAGTCACTCAATTAACAGAAATAACAAAACGTTGCACAAGGCGCGATCTTGAGACGGATTCAATCAATGACACCTGTCAAAAAACAGCCATACACTAATTTTACGGTTTCAAATAAGAAAATCTTGCAACACTGTCATTTAGCTTGATACTGTCATCTGACAGTTGAGCAAACCAAATTCGGTGTTGTTGTACTAGCAGAGCAAATGTCATCTGTCAATTAGACACGGGATCATTTTATCGGTCAACTTGATAGTTTTTTCATTTGAGCTTGCATTCAACTTGCATTTTTTTATATTTCATTTATTTTTTTTTTGGTGACAAAAATAACTTTCGTACATTCCCCAAACCTTTAGCTATTTTAATGAAAAAAAATCACGTGAATAAAATCCTTGAAACTAGGTAAGCAAAACTGGTAAATGGTTCTTATGTTATTACCAACAACATTCATTCAAAATTATTTTTGTTGCTCTCACAATGAAGGATGCTTTAAAATAAAACTCACATACCTGCGCATGTAACAAGTACCAAATAAGTTTACTGTACTAGAAAGAACTTGTACTTACCATTGAGTATAGTGTTGGAGTAAAATCAAAGTGTTCAACCACTGTTGAGTTAGATCCGGTTTTTTGTAAAGTAAAAAACTGACACGGTTGAGCTTTTTTCTGAATTGCTGTTACAATGTGGCTTGAAAAACTTATAAACGGCAGCAAAAACTCAATTTTCACAATACAAACTGTCAGCACTATTCCCGCCATATTGGAATTTTTGACAAGCAAGTAGGCGGTGCGTGAATGAAGTTTTTGTTGGCGTTGACAGTCGTACTGTCAAACTTCAAAAATTGGCTGAAAATGTGACTGCTGTAAGCAACGTTTAAGCGCTTTTGCTTGTACAACATCAAAGCGTATTTGTAGTGTGCGAAAAGTATCGTAATTTTGGCAAAGGAAGAAATTTCCCGTTGACTGTAATCGGCCTGCTGCCGGGGAAATTGTTGTGACAGGAACTTGGCAGCGAAATAAAACGAAAACTTTACGACGTGTCGAGCAATAATTCTATTATTGAGAGGTTTCATTACTCGTACCCGGGTATAATTAGATATTTTACCGCACTCAAGTGCAGTCGTTTAATTTACACGGAAAATGACAAAAAATGGATGTCTGGAAACAACGTCTACAGTCAAGACGTTTAAGCAAACTTAATACAACGAAACTTTCAATGGGATTTTAAGCCTTAAGCGTTTAGAGTGGTAAACGCAAGTTTACAGAGGACTTTACCAACTTTAACTAACTTGAGTCTCTCAATTAACGAATTTTTAAGGAGAGACCTTGAATTTGCCCAGTTGACGTTAACTCATAAAGTGATAACCCGAACACGACCTCGAAACCCTGTCAAATCGACGAACAGCACGAACATCGTGTAGTTTACAAAATGGGGCCGTGATAAACGGACCCTGCAGGTCATTAATTTCACCCCTTCGCCTGTCACGAATGTCTCGTTTTTTCTACCGCAATAAATGTCATTATTAAACGAGATATTACAAACGGAACGCACCACTTGATTGACGTTTGATGTTTGTAATTTTGACGTTTCACAAGTTAGGAGCGATATCGGAACGCAATTTTAAATTTTATTTTAGACGTTGTGTGAAAACCCTGTTTAAGAAGATTTGGAAGCTTTTAGGTTATTTCAAAAACCACTTCTAGATAGTTTTAGAAACTATTGGTCTAAGGAGATTTCTAGGCTGTTTTAAGAGCATTAGTAAGCTTCTAGGCTACTTCAAGAGACTGGAAGCTGCTAGATAGTTTTGAAAGCTTCTGGAAGCTTTTACACTGTTTTAGAAACTTTTAGGGGTTTTCAAGAGGATTTAGAAGCATCTAAATATTTCTTGAAGTTTTTCGGTGTTTCTAAAGCATCTTAAAGCTGCCGAACTATTCTGGAAACTTTTGAGAGACTAGCTGAAGAGGATTTAGACGGTTCCAGCTTGCTATAGGAGCTTCGAAGCTGTTCTAAAAGCTTCTAGGCTGTTTCAAGAGCATCTGTAAGCTTTTCTGCTGTTTTAGAAACATTTGGAAGCATCTAAACTGTTCTAGACGCTTTAAGAAACTTCTAGACTATTCTATTAGCATCTGAAAGCTTTTAGATAGTTTTGAAAGTGTCTGGAAGCTTCTAGACTGTTTCAGAAAGTTTTGGCAACTCCTAGGCTGTTTCAAGAGCATCTATAAGCTTCTGGGGTAGTTTAGAAACATTTAAATTGTTCTAGAAGCTTTAAGAAATTTCTAGGCTATTTTGAGAGCATTTGGAAGCTTCTAGACTGTTTCAAGAGCATCTGTAAGCTTCTGGGGTGGTTTAAAAACATTAAGAAGCATATAAACTGTTTTATAAGCTTTAAGAAACTTCTAGGCTATTTTAAGAGCATCTGGAAGCTTCTAGATTTGAAAGCTTCTAGACTGTTTTAGAAACGTTTGGCACTATCTAGGCGGTTTCAAGAAAATTTAGAAAACCCCCAAGGTGGGTATTCTTGAAACAAGGGAAGGGAGTTATCAAGAGAAAAACCTGTAGAACCCAGGATCCTAAGTGTTGATAGAATGTGACAGAAGAAGCTGACAATAATGGGTGCCTGTTACATTCTCCAGGTCTTTCTCTTGATAACTCCCTTCCCTCGTTTCAAGAATACGCACCCTGGAGGCTCTTAAAAATCTTGGTTTTCTCTCCTGATACAAACCCCGATTTTCCCCATCAACTGACTGGAATCGCTACTGTTGCTGAAGCTAAAATTATACTAATATTCTGATTATTCGAAAATTATGGTAAATAAACGGCAAAACTCTCACTCAACCATGATAAAATCACTTAGAGTGGCGGAATAGTTTAAGAGCCTGCAATTTGGAGTATTTATAGCAAATTTAATAGCTCCATTGGCTTTTCAGAGAGTTGTTGCAGTTTAAGTTTATAAATAGCGCCACCACCAACAAAAAATATCGACAGTGTGAAACACTAAATTATGACTTAAAATCTGCAAAACGTGGTAATTAAGGGCAAAATATTTGTATTTTCCCCCCTTTACGTTCAAAGCAAATTATATCTTCAGACTCAAAACTTAAACGGATTTTCCTCTAGTTTATTTAATTGGTTCACCCCCAGGCGTTTAGTAATTACATTTCATAAGCAAAATTAGTCGACAGTTACATCGATGCAATCCACCCAACTCTACTGTTTCCATTAAAGCAATTTGAAGTGGGGGGACAGGAAAAAGGTTTATTAACGATCCCTCTTGACCAAATATCTCTGAAAGGCCGAAATCTACATCCGTTTGGCCGCTAGAAGGCGCCAAAGTTTAAGTCTAACACCACTCACTTTGACATTGAATAACTCGGTTATATGACAAGTGACGTCAAAATGCCATCGAAGTGAAAAGATAGTCCGGAGTGTGGGCTTTCCAAAAATATCCCAACTTGGGTTAATTAGTTGCTCCGTTTTGCCGCTAGAAGGCGTCAAAGTCATGAGAGTTTTTATGTCAAATTATTTCAACGTCACCCAGTTAATCTTAAATAACTCTCTCTTTACGCAAGCCAAACAAGGCTAGTTTGTGATTGGTCAAGAAAAAGCTGCTATACAAGGTGTCCCAAGTTTGTACCTAACCACCACATGGAAGGATACAGGGTGACAAGCTTTAATTAAAACAACAAAGGACTTACCAAACAGAAATGAATCATAATGACGTAGAACAAGTTTTTGTATTACATTCTCAATACTTTTGCCAAAGTTAATAATGTAAAATCAAATATTTAAACTGAATTGGGTACAATAAAAGCATTTTACAATCTATTGTTCCCTTCGTCTTTATGAAAACACCTTGACTACGGTATTCTTCCGGTGTTTTTTTTTCCCTTCAAGGTGTATTGAAACTAGGCGAATTGCATGTACTAAACACCAGATCGGTATCGAAACAACAAGGCAAAATAAGTTTTTGTTTGCCTCCACGCAATCTTCCATTCTTATCATTCCGGATTTGCATTTTGCATTATTTTTTCTGTGTTATGGGCCACGCCTTGAGGCCAAAGCGCGATGAGAAGCCAATTTGGCCGTCAAAAACGCGAAATTTATTCGTTTTTATCCCGCAAACAGGAAAAGGCCGCTCCGGATCACACGAACTTCCATTTAAATCAAACTTTAATGGGTGGGGAGGGGGAATTAATTTATAACTCCCCCCCCCCACCGCACTGGCCGCCATTTTAATTAGGAGGTACTGCAAAACTCCCGAGGGAGTTTTATATTAAATTGTCGCGTTCCAGTCGAAGAAAAGAGGTTATAAATCAATAAGGACCTTCCCTAATTTATTCAGGAGAGGAAGTTACTTTTGCCAGCCCAAAGATAAAGTTTTACCCACTTTGGTTCTCTGCCAGGGAATTATACATTATACAGGGTGGTACATTCGTTAACCACACTCATTTCAAAAAGACGAAAATAACAGAAAAATTCAAAAATCCTTTTCAACTTATCTAAAAGTTCTTAAAAGATTTCAAGACAGTCTTCTAAAATCGTCCATAAGTTTTCAAATGCTTTAAAAGCAGTCCAAATAAACCTTCAATGCTTTTTAAACTCTCCAGAAACCTTCCAAATACTTCTGAAGTAATCTAAAAAGATTTCAAAATACTACAGAAACTACAAAATGCTTCTAAAGCAGTCCAAAGTCTTTTTGAACAATCTAGAAGCTCTCAAAACATTTCAAGACAGTCTAGAAGTTTTTAGATCAGTTTAAAAGCTTCCTAAAGTTTCTAGAAGGTTTCAAATGTCTTAAAAGCAATCAAGAACCTTCAGTGACTCTTTAAACTGTCCAAATGCTCCTAAAGTAGTCTAAAAAGGTTATGAAACAGTACAGAAACTCCAAAATGCTTCTAAAACAGTCCAAAGTCTTTTTAGACAGTCTAGAAGCTCTCAAAACATTTCAAGACAGTCTAGAAGTTTTTAGAGTAGTTTAAAAGTTTCTAGAAGGTTTTAAAATGTCTTAAAAGCAGTCAAGAACCTTCAATGACTCTTTAAACTGTCCAAATGCTCCTAAAGTAGTCTAAAAAGGTTATGAAACAGTACAGAAACTCCAAAATGCTTCTAAAGCAGTCCAAAGTCTCTTTGAACAGTCTAGAAGCTCTCAAAACATTTCAAGACAGTCTAGAAGTTTTTAGAGCAGTTTAAAAGTTTCTAGAAGGTTTTAAAATGTCTTAAAAGCAATCAAGAACCTTCAATGACACTTTAAACTGTCCAAATGCTCCTAAAGTAGTCTAAAAAGGTTATGAAACAGTACAGAAACTCCAAAATGCTTCTAAAGCAGTCCAAAGTCTTTTTGAACAATCTAGAAGCTCTCAAAACATTTCAAGACAGTCTAGAAGTTTTTAGATCAGTTTAAAAGCTTCCTAAAGTTTCTAGAAGGTTTCAAATGTCTTAAAAGCAATCAAGAACCTTCAGTGACTCTTTAAACTGTCCAAATGCTCCTAAAGTAGTCTAAAAAGGTTATGAAACAGTACAGAAACTCCAAAATGCTTCTAAAGCAGTCCAAAGTCTCTTTGAACAGTCTAGAAGCTCTCAAAACATTTCAAGACAGTCTAGAAGTTTTTAGAGCAGTTTAAAAGTTTCTAGAAGGTTTTAAAATGTCTTAAAAGCAGTCAAGAACCTTCAATGGCTCTTTAAACTGTCCAAATGCTCCTAAAGTAGTCTAAAAAGGTTATGAAACAGTACAGAAACTCCAAAATGCTTCTAAAGCAGTCAGTCAAAACAGTCTAGAAGCTCCCAAAAGATTATAGAACCGTCTAAGAGTTTCCAAATTGCTCTAAAGCATTCTAGAATCTTTAATATTCCCTTTAAACTGTCCAAAAACCTTCCAAATGCTCCTCTAGTAGTTCAAAATAATTTTTAAAGTTTTAAAAACAGTTAAAAGAAAAAGTAACATATTTGACATGTCTGAAAGAGTTTTGTGCTTTTTTTCACGATTATATGTCTATTAATTACACACTGGTCATTAATTTGTTATTAAAACAAACTTAGGTAATTGATGTCTTTAGTGTTTTTTAATGACAGTGACATTCCTTGTTCCACTAGGGCTGTGACCGATTATCGATCTGAACCTGTTGCAATACGACGCTTTTTCCACTAGTTTATGTTAATGGCGCCTAGACGTTTCGTGAATAGGTCTATTAAGCACGCTACACTTGTCCAATTAATGCACTAGTGTTCCTGCAACGATTAACCAGATTTATTGAGTGTCCCGAGGCTTTTAATGTAACAAAACAGCTGGATGCAATTTTTTTTTGGAAATTATTGAGTTTCTTCTGTAATATTAGTACTAATTAGGTATTTTTGGGTGAAACAAGAATCCCTGTTAATCCAGGTGTTATTAGACCTTCAGAACAACGTAATTAATTCGGTGTGCTTATTAATTAACTTCACATTTACATCCCTAATTTTCTAGTCCTGTAATTATTCCAGGGGGAGAAGAATGATCAACTGGTATCGATATTAAAAATCAAGCTGCTAATTATGCATTAAACAAAAACGACTAAACGTATAGTTAGTCGCTTAATGATCCTTTTAAAATGTCTTCCAAAGTAGAAATATGCATTTTCGCTGACATTCATGCTCAATTGCATACCCATTTAAATATCGTTGGCGTATAAAAATGCTAACGGTGTTTTATTTTAACGAACCACTCAAGAATACATTTTCCAAGGAAAAAAGCAAACAATTCATTTTTCCAGCATAAAACGAAACCCCACGCCGAATATAAAATGGCGTCTCCATTTGTCCAAAATACAATTTCTAGGGATGTGGCAGCTACGTGATCGGATTCCTATGATAGTGCCGTGGACATGTATTCAGTACTCTCAAAACTGTACGGAAAAAAAGACAAACTCTGGCGTTATTAAGACGCAAAGTCCGGCCCTTATTGACCCTTGAAGTCTGGACACACAAACCCTTGATTGCCATCCACGAAATTCGGGAAGGGTAAATTAACTGATAGAAAAGTTATGCTTACGGTCCACGGGAGGAATAAACATTCTTCTGTACGTGAGAGGACTTAATTGGATCTAAAAACCAGAAATAATCAATACTTTCCAATGCCTCATCTCTAGGGGACTTAATAGTGACTCATTCCTACTTAAACATGGCGCCATATATGCATTAAATGTATGTATAATAGTATATTATTAACCAAGATTTAGATAGAAGCTTTTATTGACCGTGTGTCAAGATAGAGTAAGTGTGTGTAACTGTATAAACCGTGGATAATATAACGTTTATTCCACTATTAACTATATTTTTGATGGTCCTTTTATTGAAAATTCAGGGTAACAACAAAATAATAACATGAAGAGACTTATTTATCTTTTGATATATCAAAAAACCGACTGCACATAAAATGACACGGAGACGTCAACTGTAACTTGACAAATAAAAAAGTTATATTATTTTTTGACAGTTCGAGGCAGCCATTTTGAATTTTCTGTCAAAATATTGACTTGCACCTCATTTTAAAAGAAATTTCACGTAGTTTCAAGAAATGACAGACAAAATGGCATTCCAGGCCGCCATTTTGAATTTTCTGTCAAAATATTGACTTGCATCTCATTTTAAAGGAAATTTCACGTAGTTTCAAGAAATGACAGACAAAATGGCATTCCAGGCCGCCATTTTGAATTTTCTGTCAAAATATTGACTTGCACCTAATTTTAAAGGAAATTTCACGTAGTTTCAAGAAATTACAGACAAAATGGCATTCCAGCCCGCCATTTTGAATTTTCTGTCAAAATATTGACTTGCACCTCATTTTAAAGAAAATTTTAGGTAGTTTCAAAAAATGACAGACAAAATGGCGTCCAGCCTGCCATTTTGAATTTGCTGTCAAAATATTGACTTGCACTTCATTTTAAAGGAAATTTCACGTAGTTTCAAGAAATGTCAGGCAAAATTTATCTAGACCTAATTTATCTGTCTCTGTTAAGTCAAGTATATTTCATATGTCTTAGTAGACATTAAGGTAGAGAAAACATGTTGGTAGTGGAAAAAAATAATATAACACATTACATGTATTATCAAAGTGACATAATGTCATACTTGTCATGCCACTCTTAGGAAATATTTACCCATCACTGAAAAATAGTAAATAGTTGCCAAACTGTACAAATGGTGACATTTCTAACTAATTTTGGGCAATTGTAGGTTTGAGCAGTTGTTGCCACGTTTCCTATTTTGGTTTGTAGAAAAAACTTACCTGTGACGGGTGCTTCGATATCGATCATTGTTTTTTCGCCGCGCAGGAGCTGCGCCCCCTCGTTGATGATGCGCAGTGCGGCCGTTTCATCGATCCGCCCCTCCAAAACGAAATGTTGCTTCAGGATATCCGGTCTGGGTTTGCCGGTTTTCGGATCGAACACTTCGGCCACGGTCATTTTGTGGCTGGGCGGAAACGGCACCGCTGCAAAACAAACTCAGTCAATTTTACGCGGCTTCAAAAGATTATCTTGTCCTTTACCGGAGTAATAACTCAACTCTCCCCTCGAAAAATGTAATTTTCACCCAAAACGGTAATAATTTACGGATGAGCAGGGGAAAGGGGGGGAAGAAAGTCGTCAGTCAGACTAAATCCTAAAGTGTAACGTAAAAGTTGCTAGGGAGATCTTTCTGGGGGATTACGTCGTCATTTACAGGACAGGACAGAAACAATTTTAAGCCCTGGGTACACAAGTAATCGACAGATTACACTGTTGCCAAATGGGTCAGATCAAAGAAAAAACTGCGGATTAACTAGACTAGAGGAGTAACAAGATAAAGCCCCCATTCAGAAAGTTTTGGAAAAAGAGTTGAACAAAGTTTCTATGCAAAGTTGCCTCGTTTCAGCTCTCGGGAAAAGTGGGGTTATTAATCGTTTAAAAAGTTTCCATCTTCAGGAAAGTTAGAGGAAATCGATATTGACTGCCAGCTGTAAATTTATGAGTGGATCGTGTTTTATGAGTCGTTAATTTAAAATGAAAGTTGAGAAGTTTCAGCAGCCCTCTAGCGGACAAACAGTACGACTTGGCCCAAAGAAATACATTACAGATGCTTTAATTGGCATCCTGGCCTATTTTAAAACAAAACAAACTTCTATTTATTTACAATATTTACGTAAAATTGACTGGAAATAAAGTGTGCGAGGTTATAGCGTAGCGCTCCCTTATCTAATAATTGCCCAACTATATAATCAAAAAAAACGTATATGTGCATTACACGGGTGACGTCTTTACTAAACACTCGTAATTATATAAATATTTGCATACACATTGTGACAATCTTTTATTTGTTTATTACGACACACTCGAATTGATCTTATATCGACTATTAATAGTCTTGGTGACTCTTTGAAGGCTTCCACAAGAGAGTATGTACTAGTACATAACAATTAAATTGTTTAACTATTTAACAAGCTTAAATGATTAGGGGTAATTACGAAATCACGAACGTAGTTAATCCCACTATTTGCTAATAATAAACCCCATTTGATATAATTTTCAGCACTGAATGGGAAAAGATGTTTTATTCAGTCTCTAAATCCAGAAAACTGGTTAAAAAATCATTGTTTGCAATTCATTCTGCGTACTTTAAGCTAAATTTTTGTCCGACAATACAAAATTGTTACTAGTCCGCTAACAAAAATTGATTAGCAACTCTATCCATTTTCGTAAAATAATCCTAAATCGATTGAAATTATACGGTTGACCCCGAAAACCTTAACGATACATTCGCTTATAGATTATGGTAATCCGAAAGCGAGCTTTACACTTTCACGACAACCAGAAAAAAAATGAATTTCGTAAGAATCGAAAGTATTTTTCCAATTTGTTTTTGATGGGTTCAAGGCCGACCGAATAAGGAATTTCGTGGTGGAAACCAGCGAAAATGCATTTTCGAAATGTAGGAAAATTCTAACGAAAAATCCAAAAAATGCGTGGGCCAAAAACAGTTTCGTTTGTAACCGATGCACGCGTAAAAATAGATTTTATTTCTATCGTTTGTTTTACCCGGGGCACTCTTCCTACTATGCCTATATCGTAGATATGTGCTGATGTAACACTTTCTTGAATCCAAAAACAGAACTATTGTCTTAATCGACAACTAAACTTTGATTGTAGTGTGTAGACTTTCAAGGTTTGAAAAGCCAAAATTAGGGTCTTTAGGTCAATTTCAAGTAGAAAATGCTGAAAGTCCTTTTAACTAACTTGGAATTCAAATTACAAACTTTTCAAATCCTTTTTCAAAGTTGGAAAAGCCAAAATTAGGTTCTGTAGGGCAATTTCAAGTAGAAAATGCTAAAATTGCGGTCAACGAACTTGAAAACTGACTTGGAATAGTTGGAATTCAAATTACAAGCCTTCCAAGTCCTTTTTCAATGTTTGAGAAGGCAAAATCATTTTCTGCAGGTCAATTTCAAGCAGAAAATGCTGAAATTCCACTCAATTGACTTGGAATTCAAATCAGAAGCTTTCCAAGTCATTTTTCATGGTTTGAAAAACCAAATTATGGTCTGTAGGTTAACTTCAAGCAGAAAATGCTGATTTCCCACTGAACTGCATTGGAATTCGAATTATAAGCGATGCTACTTGTCATTAAAACGTGAAAAGATTTATTCTAGACATATTAAAGGACCGTAAATAGCCAATAAATGGGCCTATCACGTGACGTTGAACGGGCTACTCTATGTCTTACCGTTTGACCGCCAGAGGGCGCCAAACTTGATCGTTTTTCTTGGGGCTTTTTTGTAAATACCTCCAAAACGACGTTAATGGTCAAAAGCAAGGTTTTTAAAAATGCACACATAAATAATAATTTTCTAGCTCTATGGGTAATGTTGACGACTACAAATTTGCTGTCATTGAACTGTCAAAATACGTCCCAGTAAACCATGAAGCTACAATACATAGTTAACTCACCAGAAAACAAATGTGTAGTAAATTTCGTTCAATTTACTTTAGAGCTTCATGAAAACAATTTTTTGATAGTTGTCACATGTAACTTGACATTATTATGCTAATGCTCCCTAACGTTAGGGACCGTAAAAAACATCTTCCACCACTGGGATAAGTGTTTGTTTTTGGGAAAGCACAATCTTCATTTACTTGAAGAAAACGTTTTTTTTTTCCTAGTCAAATACTGTTCTAAGTCTGAAAATCTGTATTAATAAGGTTTTGATATTTCTTAGACTTGTAGAAATACTGGAGATTCACAAACTTTGCAAAATGCATTTTTTGTAAGGTGAAAATTCCTAGGTAACACATATTTTCCAAGATGGCATCCATTTCATGTCTTCAAGGTAATTTTTGTTAGTTTCCGGTTGTATGCACCTGTGGGACACTATTTCGGACATTTTCTCTTCAGTGAAACTCAAGCAGTATAACAAACCCCTTCTTCTTCAATTTCTTCCTTAATCCCAGTTTAATTTATCTGATTCAAGTTAAGCCTGCAATTAAAACATGTGTACAAACTGAAATTCAATGGAAAAAAGGGCAGATGTGGGCGTCTTTCTCGTTAAAGGCGCCCATAAAGAATTGAAGACAACCTGTTACGTGTGTGTGCCGGTTTATAGGTCAAATATGGGCGCCGGGTTAACCGGCGTAGCCTACACACAGGTGAACTAGCAAAACGGCCAAAAGCGGCGATTTAATAGAGAAAAAAAAACGTTGAACGTCGTCCAAAATGTATTTTAGGTTTTTATGTCAATAATAAACATTGCGGGCGGCTAAAGCTGGCAACGTTGCGTGTGCATGTCGCAGGACGAGCACCGAAAAATTGACAGTTCTACCAGAGAGGACACGGTGGGACCTAAACAAATGAAGGTGGAGGGTGGGGAGGTCTCCCCAGATTTGTCTACTAAATAAAATGGAGGACCAGTCTAGTAAACCGTCCAAAAAAGGGGCACGAGGAAACGGGCGGCATGCGAATCGATAGCTCTTCGTCATGGCGCCTAGGAAAATCAATTGTGCGCGAAGACGTTTCCCCCCATTTAAAACGAATTGTTGCACTGACCTTGTATCATCCGTTGAGTGGTCGATTGTTTCGGCGTGTTGTTCGAAGACATTTTTGTGTCGCGTTCCATGCACTTTAAATGATAAACATCGGTTAAAAACGCACTTTTTAGCACTCCCGGACCGCACACAAGCTAGAAACTACTCAAGATGGAGCGACGAGCGCCTATGACCCAGCCAGAGCTCCGGCCAATGCGCAGCAGGAACGGCGTTGAATCGTTGCCTGCTAAGACAGCAGAAATGATAACTGGCGCCATCTAAACAACACTCACCGCACTAGCACAAGCAACCAACATTAGTACAGTATTTCTGTACAAAATTTAACGCGCCCCCTATACGCACAAACTGCAAACTACACTATTAGTAAATAACTTTGATTGTAGTGTGTGCAATGACTGATAGATGACTATTAGTACTAAACTCAAAATTACTTATTATATTTAAGTAATGGTAAATTACCGGTAAAGTAAATATTTTATTTTACAAATCAAATTGAATTTTACTTTACCTTACCGGTAAGTTTACGCCCATTACTAATTATATTATTAATTTTACTGATTCTGGATATACATATAAATATATTGCATGTAATGTCCCAGACAAAATATGACTTCATTGTTATGCTAAATAATTTCAAAGAAGATTATTACAATAAAAATAATATAAAAGAAAATCTTTACGAGGCAATCTGTTTCAATTTTTCCAGAATCTCTTCCTGGTCCTTCTTGACTTTTAACAGCAAATCCCTGTCTTTGTTTCGGTTGAGATAGAACTTTCTGGACAAAGTGGATACGAAGATGGGCATCTGCTTTATGCCGTCTTCAATAAAATAATTCCCCGAAACGCATTTAATTGTTCTGGTGACTATGCTGATCATGTCGTCTCTTCTTCCGTACGAGGTTATGTTTCTGCATAATTCCTGGATCAACCAAGTGCCCGCACTGGGGTCCCTAAAGGATAGGTTTCCCTCCAAAGTTGAATACAAAATGAGCATGTCTTTGTCTAATTGTTCGACCGTGAACGGTTCCAGATCGATTAAATGGGCCGAATCTCTGGTAGTGTGAATTTTGGAATAGTAGTCACCCTTACAAGCCTGCAATTAATGTTGTGGTAACCAAACTGTGGAAGAACTGGAAGCTACTTACTTGAAAGACAAACATTTTCGGTTTGTTCTCCAACGCTTTGCATTTGTTGAACTTTTTCCAGATGTCGCTGCACTTGATCACAGTGTCTTTGACGTGGAGCTCGTCATGTTCCTCACCGTGAGTTAGAAAGAAGACGATCAAGCTGTTGGTGTTGTCTAAGCTGTGTTGATCATCCAGAACTAAGGAATGTCAGTTAATAAAGCTAAAAGCTAGTTTAAATGAGTGACATACCATTGGTTAGCTTGTCCCTGATCTGTTTTTCAGTTAAATCAGTCAT
Organism: Ips typographus; assembly: GCF_016097725.1. Taxonomy (NCBI): domain Eukaryota; kingdom Metazoa; phylum Arthropoda; class Insecta; order Coleoptera; family Curculionidae; genus Ips; species Ips typographus. The sequence continues at coordinate 6,075,934 of NC_138431.1, forward strand.
CACGTCATCCTCGTGGATGTTAAAACCAGTCCGTTGCAAGGAAAGGATGATTTCATTCACATCTCGTCTGGTGCCTGGTCTAGGGGACACATCAGGATCATCGTAGGTTTCGTGATTAAAAATCAGTACTTTACCAGGATCAGTACCGAGTCTTGGGTACTCAAAGTAATCTAAATTGAAATGCGTTCGCTCTTTGAATAGTGCCACACCTAGAACAAACAAAGAAACTTATTTGACACGCATTATACATATTTGACTGGTACCTGAATTATTGGAAACCATTTTTGTCTTTTGATTGGTTGCACGTGGGTGTGGTACTGAAGGGAAAAACCCCTTAGCATCTCGCTGAATTCGGTTTTGTGCCATACTTTAATAAAAAAAACACTACTAAATATTGCACATTAATACAATATTTTAATAACAATATACCTTATCTGTGATAGATAATAATTGAGATATGAGACTTGCACAGTTGAGTCATTGACTTATAAATTCAATAATTATTGTAATTTAGTCAAATGTAGTCAAACTTTAGTGGTTTGTTTGTCTGTAGTTTTCAAAGTGTATTTTCTTTGTAATCAACTTTACCACCTTTTAGTGGCCAAACGGTAAGATCTCGTTCTGTCAATGTCACCTAAGAGTCCCTTATCCTGGACACACTGTATATCTAAACTACCCACAATCCTTTTTTAAAAAGTTCCCCGTAAAAACAACCACAAAGTGACTATAGCCAAAACCAAAGTGGAATAGCACAACGTTGTGTAATAGAAAGTTTTCTCCTTGGTTTGTCACGCAATTGCACTTTGGCTTACAGTGAAATTTCAAATCGATTTTTTATCGACCAATGCCACCATATGCATTTGTCTAATCTAATCTTATCAAACAATAAAAATTTCAATTTTTGTGTATATGAAAGTGTACAGCAAACAGAGAATTACCGTCATGGACGCTAAAAGTATTCAGAAGAAAAGCGTAACAATTGACTGGGAGGAAATCGCATTGAAACCCCCAATCGATATAATTCCTGATGAGTTTGAGCGGGATGGAAACGGGGGATTTTTAGTGGAAATTGTGAGCGAAAGTGAAGATATAGAAGCAAACGAATTTTCCAACTATTTAGAGGAATTAGGATTTGAGGTCAGTAAGACTGACATAAACGATAAGGACATGTACACTACTGCCAATTCAGAATGGTTGCAAAACGGTAAGCAATTTATGGATTTAATCCAGAAAATTCATCATTATTTTATCTGATTTTTTATTAATAGTTAAGGAAAAAATCGACATAGGCGATTACCAAGGAATTTTGGTGGTTTTTGCTAAAGTATGCTACAACGCTAAGGAAATAACGAATATTTGGAAAGAGTTCACCACAAAGAAGTGTCCAAAGTTGAAGAACAAACCAAAAATATTTATTTTTCAGGTAAGCAAAAACGTTTTATTGATTACTATAAATGCAATTTCCCCTTGCCATATCTAAAAGTTAACAGATAACATGCACATATGTTCCTGAAGAACCAATCCAATCGAAACTTAGGATACTATAATCAAACGCGCATTCTCACGTATCGCCTATACAAATGTCAAAAAGCTGTTTTTTTTTTTATTGTATGGAAAAATGTTATATTTAATAAAAAAAGCGTCTCTTTGAGGAGCAAACATGGTAAAAATTTCATACTGCTCACTCAAACCGTTTTCGAGAGATTTAGCAAAATGTCGGTAAAAAGGTAATCAAATTTGACGCCTTCTTGCGGCCAAACGGGACAACTTAGCAGTGCGCGCTCAACGTCACGTGATAGCTCCATTCATTAGCTACCTACGATCATATGATATGTCTAGGGAATGTTTCAAATAATCATCATCAATGATTAATTAATTTTTTTTGTTCTTTTTTGAAAGATTGTAACTTTTTTATTTTTTATCATTTATCCTCATTAAATTTCCTATCTAATGGCCTAAAAAAAGACTACAAAATTTGGTACAGTCAGGTAAAAAAGCGGTGTCAAAGTTTGAACTGCCAGAAACACAGTTGTCAAGGACAAAATCGCCAGTAAAACTCACTTGGAGTGAGAAAATGACTGTTTTAGCCACATTTTTGGAATCCTCATTAAATTTCCTATCTAATAACCTAAAAAAAGACTACAAAATTTGGTACAGTCAGGGAGAACTCTTAGAGATTTTTGTAAAACGCCATTAGAAAAAGGACAAAAAATACTACAAAATGATCCGAAACTGGCCTCTAACCTAACCTAACTTAACCTCACCTAACCTAACCTAACCTAACCTAATCTAACCTCACCTAACCTAACCTAACCTAACCTAATCTAACCTAACCTAACCTAACCTAACAATACCCCCACATTGTTTAAATTTTTTTGAAAATAGAAAAATTTTAAAGTGCTTTTTTTGTACTTATTTTACCTAATTTGAGGTTCTTTGGTATTAATATGCTGTTTGCTGTGCATTGGAACCCTCCTGGAGCAAAATAAAAAATTGCCAAAATTGCACTTTTTACAAAAATGGCATTTTTTCAATTTTTGAATTATTGTAACTTTTAAATTGCGCAACGTTGCCCCAATTTAAACTTTTTCGTATCTCTTATAGTTTCTGAGATCCCCGAATTTGAATTACCCCGTATACTGCGAAAAATTGTAGAATTAATGTTTTGATTTTGAGTTTCTTATGCCACGACATTTCCAAGTCTGTTTTAAGTGTCACTTAAGCTAGGTTGAGATTTGAATGTGACACATTAGGGGCAAAATAACAAAAAAACTAAACTTAAATAATCTCTTCTTAAACTAAACTTAAGGGTCATATTGATAATCATTCCTTGAAACTTAAGTAAGCATCGAGGAGTAATAATAACAAGTACCTTAAGTTTCAAGGAATTATTATTAATATGACCCTAAAAAAAAACAATTGTGAAGTGGCTAAATACAGAGTGTATTAGTACTTGACACGGCTGACGTGGTTTAGTCGATATAAAGTTTATGAAGTTTGCTCAAAAACAAATAAAAAATGAACTAAACCACGTCATCCTCCATCATTGAGTTGGTTAGTGATTTTACTTCTTTTTGTGGAAAAAGTCCCAAAAACATCAAACATTTTCTCATTTTTAGATAAGTTAGACTATTGTTTACCTTGATAACCGTTTTTTTTTTATCTTGTTTTGTGTTAATGACGTAGAAAAACAATTAAATGTACCTGGTCCAAAAATGTTTCCATTTAAAAGTCATTGATTGCATTGTTTGAACACTGGATGGCGTCATATTTATTGACTTATATTTCCAGATAGTATCCACAACAAAAGTGCAAAGAGACTCGATAATCCGTGTAAACTGGAAATCATCCTATGACACTCCTTCAGAGGCAGACGTGCTGATCATCCAGGACCAATATGACAAAAGTAATGCGTTTAACACAAGCAAATCCACAAAATGCATTTTTTTCTCTCTCTCTGTAAACAGAAAGAGATGACCTTCTATCACAACTACGTGATGCCATCGAGCAATACGGTGACAAAGAAGACATTTTTTCACTTACCACCGTCAACCAAGACGATTACAACTACCAGCCATTGCTGATCTCCACCATGACCAGAAAATTCTACTTTAAACCTCATGAACATCGCGGTCATCACCTGGACATACACATGAACCTGAAGATGATGATGACGAAAGTGGAAAAACTACAGAATGAGTCAGAACCGAAGAAAAAGTCAGACACTATCAAAAGTAGGCTTTATAAATTTAGGCAAAGTTTCAAATCGAAAAAACCACCAGAGAAGAAAAGCGAAGAAGCAGTTGCAGGTCCTTCGACTAGGAAACCCCTGACAGTGACAGATACGAACAGAACTAAGAAAAAAACCAGTACAGGAAGAATGTCCAATGCTTCAGACAAAGACCTACCTAAACCTGCATGGAAGCCTTAATAATGATTATTTTAAATTATAAATTAATTGGTGTTACACAGTTTATGACTCAGAAAAGTAAAGTAGTTTTATCTCATATATTGATAAAGCTACATAAAACATGGAAATGTGATTAGTAGCAATAAACATGACGAGAGCATGAGAGATTGATTAGTGTAAACCACAGTTATTATTTGATTTTAGCTAAATTTATTTTATTGTTATTTTTTTTTAAGTATTAATAATTCTGTTCAGTACAAAAATTATTAAAAAAGCAATTATTGTTGTTTATTAATAAATTTCATTTTTTGTAAATTGTTTCTCTGGCGTCACGTGATTGTTCGTAAAGTTTCTCTAATCAAGCATCACGTGATACTTAAGTCATTTTTCTCATGTATTACCATATAAACTAGACTATAATTATTGCAAAAATTAATATCTCCAGGTCCTATAGAGTTAAACAGTTTCTGGCCAATATCTTCTTTAGGCGAAACTGTAGGTGCAGTTGCACTTGAAAATGTTGGTGCAATTTTGGACCAATTAGGCGAACAGATACAATAAAATATCCTTAAAACAGTTTTTTAGAGAATTAAATTTCTTATAACCTCAATTTTGTATACAAATTTTACCTGTTTAAATAACGGAGATATGATCTGTTGAAACAATTGGTGCAGTATCGCTTGGGGACTTTGGTAAAGCAAATGACACTAGTGCACTTGTAGCCCTCTAGCGGCCAATTTGTTAACGTAAAAAGTTCATTGTCAAATTTGACAGATTTTCAAACATTAACTCTGCTGGCAATTTAATTATTTTGTCGAAATGACACTAAACAGGAAAAAAAAACAAATTACCTTCTGTATGCAAGTTAACCACTTAATTTCCCGAGAACACCACAAAATTGAGGTCATACTGCAAATTTGTGTGTTCTTATCACCATTCCTGTATTTCCCGTTCCCACTGTGTAAGTTTAGTAATTTTAGTATCGTTCTTGTAAACAAGTTAGTCAGTTTTATCAAGCTAGCAATAATAATGAGCTTTCCAGGATTTTTTACTCTACTTACTTTACTTTTTTACTCTACAGAAAATGCTGTCCTGAAAACAGCATAATGCAAAACACCAGTGACTGTCAAAAGGTCCTACACAAGCTCTTTCTAACAGTGGCCGAAAATCGAATGGTACTGCACGAAAACAATTTATTAACGATGTCAAATTTTGACCCAATAAGAGCGTTTGATAGTACCATGTACTGTTTGGGGACATCGATGGTAAACCCGATGTTTTGCTTTGTTACCCCGAAGAATGGCAGGACAGAGATGGACTAGATTTGGTTTTTGGTGAGTAAAATTTTGAGTGTAACCTAACCTAAGTAGGGTTGTACCTACCTGATAAAAAAAATCCACCCTGTAACTGTCACATAGCCAAAGTTATTGTCAAATTTACAGAGTGCAACTTGAACTATTGGTTTTATCTTGTGTTTTCAAGGGCACTGGAATTTTTTATTAAAAATTGTACAGGGTGGTCAAAACGTCGGTTTCTTTAAATACAATTCAGTAAAAAAATCCACCCTGTAACTGTCAAACAAAACAACGGCCTATTAAAGTCAATAAAAAAGTCTGCACTGTCACAGTGACATGTGTCAAATTTCTGGGCTGTCAAAGTGGGGGCTATCACGTGACTACGTGTCCTTCTGTACTTCTTAATATGATTTAATATCTCAAATGACAATAAAACTATTACAAATATATTAAAATACGAATTTTTCTAGACAAAACAAGACAATAGACGTCTAAAAACCTCTGTATATTGTTTTTATTAACAAACGATTTATCAAATATGGTTGGATGTTTATTTTACAAAATTTTCTAATTACAATCAATCGATACGTGTAACAAATCATCCAAACTATAATAAAAACACACTTTAAGTGAAAAGTTTCGTATTTTTTTAGTTGGCAATCGATCATAAATTTCAAACAAACGTTACGTCGTATTATTGTATTGTGGTTTTCACTATAGATTGGTATAAGTAGGCTTTTGACGGTTCCTCAACCATTTACTCGATTACATAGGAAACCATATCTTGGTTTTCACTATCAGTATACAGAAAACCACCATCAAGGACACTGCGTGATGTTTTAATTGTAGATTTATATGTTTAGTTACGTTTACATCGATGAAGTGGTCGATTCTCTAATAATAAATTAGTTTAAAATAGGATGCATTTAATTAGCGTATATTAACAGACGTTCCCACTCTGATACACGCGAATCACCCACAGTCTAATCCACTAAACCCACCAGAATGGTATCATTTACCATACTAATGGTTACTGCACTAGTGCTAGTGAATTTCAGCATTGTAGTGACAGAAAATGGCGTGTGTCAAACAAAAATGTGCATTAGAAAGTGTTGTGCTGAAGACAGTGTTTTTGTTGAAGATGAAAAGAACGATTCAACAGAATGTAAGCCGGTGTTACACCAACCAAATTCTCATCCATTTTTGGTAAATGGCGATTTTGGTATTATGTACAATCAAAGCTGTAACAACAGCCATTACAGTGTCAAAGTGTTGCTAAACGACCCAAACAATCCGGTAATTTTCAATAAGGACAACATAACCCTACAAGTTGATCAGTTAAAACCTGTAAAGTTGTGGTTTTCTTCTGAAGAATTTTGTTATGTCAATTATAATGACATTCCAGGAATTGCGGTTTGTTTGAGGAAGGATTTAGTAGCTGACCTTAATGCTGACCAATCCGACAGACTGAGTATTTGTGTTGGTAAGATTTTTTTAAATATGTTTGGAATAAATAATTAGTTATTTAAGTGGTCTCTCCTTCAGATTAATTAACAGTACTTAACTAAAATGACGACAATCCAGGCTAAATTTAGTCTCGTTTATTTTTGCTACATTCAAAAAATTACTCAAAGTTCATCAGCTTTACACCAAATGCTCTATATCAAAAATCAAAGTAATATAGCGTGACGTAACAGTGTAAGATAGGTGCTGGTGAAAAAAAGAGAAGAAAGAAAAGACTAAAATTTTCTTTTTTTAGAGAATTAAATTCCCTACAATCACATTTTTTTTTTTTTTAATTATCTCTATAAATAAAGGAGATACGAGATGTTGAAACAGTTGGTACAGTGACACTTATAGATTTGGATGTTCTAGCGCAGTTTTTAGTCAATAACTTCCTTAGGTGACTAGAAATGACAAAAAACTCATATTAGCTTTTTTTTACAAAATTAAATTCCCTACAACCCCATTTTTTTAGAAAAATTTTACCTCTTTAAATAAAGGAGATACGAGATGTTGAAACAGTTGGTGCAGTGACACTTGGAGACTTTGGTGCTTTAACGCAGTTTTTAGTCAATAACTCCCTTAGGCGATCAGAAACGACAAAAAAGTAAAATTAGCTTTTTTTTACAAAATTAAATTCCCTACAACCCCATTTTTTTAGAAAAATTTTAGCTCCTTAAATAAAGAAGATATGAGCAAACTGTCTTTATTTAATAAAATTTAGATTTTTTGAATTAAATTCTCTACAATCTACACGATGATGACGTTTCAAGTGTCAACCATTTATTTTTTCAACACTCTGTATATGTGAAATCAAGTAGTGTTATGAACATAAATGAACTGTTTTTAAACCTTAAAATAAATACCCTAAACTTTGAATCACCCTGTATATTTTTCTGTGCTTTGTAAAAATGAATGCTTTGGCCATCAACCCATTTCATTAAGCATAAATTCAGAGAAACATTTTTTAAGGTCAATCTTATAACGAATAATTATTTAAATCAATAATTGTTATTAGTAATCAATGTTACACGTGTTTGCATAATGAACAAGGCAACACAGCTGTAGGTATTATACAGGGTGTGTCTTATACAAGTCATTCAGGGACGTATTCTTTAGCTAAAATCACGGTATTTTGATATATTTTTTAAATTGTTCCCTGGAGATCTTCTGAAATGTCGTCTGGAAGACAACAAAAGTCAAAATAGTCATTGCACTCGTAAAGCAACAATGTGACATTTTGACAGTTATGACGTAAGTGACAGCTGTCTGAGTAAAAATTTATAATTAGGGCCTTGAAATTTGGCACATTTCCACGCCATATAGGGTTGTCAAAAAAAACGATTTTTAGGCTACAACTTGGGTTTATTGAATCACCGTGTACACTGAATTTGCATTGTTTAGACTAGGTTAGACCACATCTAACCTAAATATAGAAAAACATCATCATTTTTCCATTCCCTGAAAATGTAATTTTAATGAGAAAATTGTTTCTAACTATTCCACTTAAAAACACATTTAATTGTATGCAAAAATTAGACAAACCAATTATTGTTTGTTTTGACTGCATTTTCCAATTAACCACCCACATTTTCCGTTTAACATTAGGAATGTTTCAGTAATTACCATCTCTGTGGAACTTCCCTCGTGCAACCGTTATATTTCATGTTTCCGCCCCTAGAGACTAACAAATGTCAGCCATTTTGAATTCGCTTAGTACAGCGTGTCCCAAGTAAGCTGCTAATTTGAATTCCTCACAATTTAAACTGGAGATTTATGGAGGTTTTGTGGTAAAAATAGTACTTTTACGATTTTTTGAAATCATCAGTTTGATGTGATTTTAAGTGGTTTTTGCGTTAACAATTCTGGATATACCTAGATCGCTCTGTATGCTCGGATATGTGTGCATATATCAAATTTTATCATTATCAATCGAATTAATAGCTGAATATTCTTTAAAACAGCCAATAAAGGACATGCAAATTTTATTATCTGGTCACTATTAGTAGGAGTAGGTGGAATTCCATTGAAATCATCACATCCTCTTAGTTTTGTGAATAACAACATGCCAATAACACTAATTTGCTTGTTATTGGTGTTTTACGGCGCTAGTGCTGTAACAAACTCTTCATGTGACAAGTGTGTACGAAAGTGTTGTCCTCACAATCACTACTTCCTGAACAAACTTTGCGTGTTTAGCAATCAATCCACTTTCAACCCTTTAGTGTACAATGGAACTGAAATTACTAAAGAGTTTGATTTTCAAGTGATCAGTGCTAATAACTGTGAATCTGATGATCGGCGCTTGTTCACTATGACTAGTGAACGAATATTTTTGCAGGGAAATGGGGATTTGTTGCGGTTTTTTCCTATGACCAATAGAACCAAGTTGGTTCCTTGGAATCGGTACTGTTTGGAAGATAAAGTGGTTCGGAACCAAAGTCGTCTGGTGGGCTTATTGTGTGTTAGTCAGCACCATATTATTGAAAACCCCAAGTGGATATCGTTGGGTAAGTTTGAAACATTGCAATTTCTCAGTAAATATCCCAGAAACCTATTTGGATGATTTTGTAACCCTGAGTTTCGGTAATTTAATGACGTAATGCTTTACGGGGTATCCCATTCAAAAGCTGCTTTGAATGCAGTGATGGTGCATGGTACCGAAAAAGTGTATAGAAGGTTGCATCCCATGGTGCATTTGTGGTAAAAGTTTCAGACCTCTAACCTGAAATATTGAGCTAAAACTGCAAAAAACAAAAGTCAACTTTGACTCCCTCTGGCTTCTAAACGGGGAAACTTAGCCGAGTCTACTCAACGTCACGTGATAGCCCGATTAATTAGCTTTCTTTTGTTATACAGTGGTTTTATACAGGGTGTTTCAAATAAGCGAGTTATGGACGATTTTCTGGAAAAGTGCACCAAAATTTTACTCAAATTGGGAATTTCTGCTTTTACATCAAGTAGGCCTAGAATTTGACGTAGATTACGAAAATCGAATAAAAAATTGGTCATCTCATTTGAACAATTATAAGTTAGGTTTGTTGATCAAATTTGGGACACCCTGTATACTGATGTATTATCTAGGAATAAAGTAGACGCAAATATCTACAAGATTCATATTCGGTAATTTTTTGATAAAATAAAAATTAAACAAGTTACCAGAATGTTAAAAATTCAATGAATCACCCTGCAAACTACTCTATTGTATTGTAAATAACTCTGTTATTTTGACAGTTACAGGGTGGTTCAATATACCAATTTGTAGCCCTTGAAATTCTCTTTTGACCACCTTGTATAGCGTTTTTACCTAAAACGTCAAATAACCGAGTTATTTACTGTTAAAACTGACTGGTTTGCTGTAAAGTTTGAATTTGACAGTTTTCACTTTGACAGCCCATAACTCTGTTATTTTGACAGTTTAGCGGTTCAATATACCTCGTAATTGACATTTTTTTGAAAAAGTGAATAGTTAAGGATAAAAGCAAATGTAACCAATCACCCTGTATCTCAGAAACCAAACCCATTTTGCATTACATATTGTGGGTGGTTTTGTAAGCGCAATTAAATGCCGCGATAAAATACAGGGTGTCCCATTTAGAAACAAAACGTGTTTTTGTCAAACAATCAATAACATATGGAAGAGATCTGGATAATCCAAACTACAACATCCCGGACAAATTGCTGGGGGCCCCCCACTGTATATTTGTACAGCAACGATCTATCATAGAGTGGAAACATCGGCAAGCTGAGTAGAAATAACAAAAAGCCAAACAATTTACAATAACCGGCGGTTTTATAATTAGAAGAGCCTCCGCGTTCTCCAGACTGTCGGTCGATTGAGTTTCCGGACGCCAACATGTTGTTCTGGTTCGCGGCAATCCTGGTTTTTTTGGGCCGCCCTGTCAGTGCCAATTTTTCTTTGGGGAATTTCAATTTTGAGGTGGACGATTATTGGTGTGAGGACAAATTGTGTTTTCGACGGTGTTGCGAAGACAACCAGGGTTTGATTGAGGATTGCGTGCCTCACGGTTTAAGTGATTTGAGGTTGAGTGAGGAGTTGCAAAACTGGTTTGCTATAGAAGAGGGAGTGTTCCTAGTCCATTCCGATGAACGGTTTTGTCGTGAACCTAAACAACCTGTACCAGTGTTGATAGGTGAGAAGGAATTTACACTAGTTTTGAGAGGGAACCTGCTACATTTAACGGGGGTCGACGAGGAGGGAAAATTCCACGACTTTCCCGACTACTGTTTTGACTTTTTGTTGTCCGAAAACGTGAACGAGAGTGCTCTGTTTGCGCTCGTTTGTGTACTTCCTGATGTAAAGCAGGGCAGCAGAATTGACAGAGTTGGTAAGTTAACCTAAATAAAGTTAACACTAAAAAATTCCGGCCTGGCTGTTACTATAGAGTAGTCGGCAACTAATCACAATGTTATCCTGGCCTAATATAGGCGACAACCAGGCCGTTGTTGAAACTACATATGTTTCCAATTATTATTGAAAGCCTGGAAAAACACTATAGGATAATCCATATAGTGAAAATCAAAGTAGAGTGTAATGACGCGTATACATCAGGTCACGTGACACAAAGTAAAACATTTTAGAGCGTTTAACGCAAAAAAATTCTCATGCAAATAGTCAGGAATTGTATCTGTTTCCTGTTTCAAGCACATTCTTAACTACCTCTTATCGTTTCACGACCGTTTAGTGGAGGTTCAGAATGTGCTTGAACTAGTCACGAAAATTGAGAAAGATATACAGGGTGTCCCAATTAAAATGTACTGATAGCAGTGCTGTGAAGGAAATGGGCACTTTAACTTTAAATATTTCGGAAACTGTACAGTTTTTTTCCAACATATTTTTAGATCTTTAGGAAGGCTTTGAAAAGCTGCATCAACTGACCTAAAAATATACAGGGTGTCCCATTTGAAATAGTTGAGTTTTGTAGCTTGGAAAGCACTAACGTCAATTTGTAACCAACTCCTTAGGGAGGTTAAGACCAAAATTAACCTTAAATATCTCAGAAAGAGTACACTTTTTGTTTAACATATTTTAGGTCTTGACAAGCTAAATCGAATGGTCAGAAAGTATACAGGGTGACCCATTAAAAATTGTTATACAAGAGATTAAGTTTTTTTTTGACATTGACTATACTATACAAGTACGTAATTAGTTACATTTGAATAGAAAAAAACTTTAGACCGGATTCAAGTAAATTCTGGTGTAGGTACAACATTTATGGCTTTGACTGTATTCAAAACTTGCTTTTAGTTGATTTCGGAGCCCCCTAGCGGCCAAACCGTGAAACCTACAATCAATATTTTTGGAATGCCCATTTCTTTGGCTGTTCATAGACGTATAAATGTCTATACAAAATGTTGCAAACAAAGGAGTTATTTGGCATAGAATGAAAGAGGACCATACTCTGGTTTAACGTGCTCGTGACAATTTCAAAGTGCAGCCGGCAACACTGTAAAGTTAAGAGGATACATGCCAACAACAGTCATGTGACCCGGAAAATGTCATCTTTACTGTTGACATTTACACAGTTGAAATTGTAAAAGCACATCACGTGATGGAGACAAAACTTTTCGAGTTGTGTCAAATGACGTAATTTGGGTTCGATTATGGTTGTGTTAAATTACGTCATCGTGACGTCAAATTCGCTCTTGCTGTGTCAAAACAAATGCGACCAAAAACATGTTTTGTGACAAAACCACTGGATGATGGTTGTTTTGATTTTTTTGTCAGAGGATGCCACTGAGTAAGCAGAAAAAATTAATGGAAACCAAAATTTTGGGGCGTCCAATGCAACGATAAAACTCCACTTTAATCAGCAAAGAACCCTTCTATTTGTCCCGGTTGTTTCAATAATCGTTTCCACTTTATAATTGGATGGATTTCCATCATTAGCTTTTTATGGGCCCATAAAACGGTGCCATATGGTTGGGTAAACAATTGGAATGTTTACTTGTAGCCGGTTGAATTGTACCCTTCGAAAAACACTAGGAAAATTAGCAAAAAAACTAAGCCATGTGCTGTTTGTTTAAAAATGAGGAACCAAATCTTTTAATTATCGTTTTATTGTAAACAATGTTGTATGTGAACTGACAATTAAACATTGTACTAATCTTGAATTATATGGTAGCGACAACATTGTGCTGGAGGAGTGTTTAGTGTAGTGTTCAGGTGCGCGACTTTCCCGTAGTGTCCAGGCGTCATCAATCTTTATGGACTGGTTTTATTACCCCCTTAAATGTATCAATCAAACGTTATTGCCACCCCGCTAGATTAAAGTGGCAAGCCGAAGAAAAATTTCAGTTAATTGACGCTAATCATCGACTAAACATTATGAAGCTGCTCCTTCTAGTGTTGTTTATAGTGACCAGTCAGGGTGAAGTACTCTACGAAAAGTGTTGCATGGAAGGTTATGCTTATGTCATTGGAAAGTGTGTGGAGGTACCTGGAGAGGACACCCCCTGGAATTATACAGCCATTTTCACTGATAAACTAGCCTGTAACCCAAGAAAAACAACTCAAAACACCACGAAAATACCTCAAGACTTTCGATTACCGGACTTTTACTTCGTTGATGGTGGGGTTTTTGTGACTAATTACTCTCTAGGACTGGTGGATTACGAGGATTTTTGCTTGGAGTACTTTGCTACCGAGGATGGGTTCGTTTTGGGAATGGTGGGGTGTTTTGAGCCTGTCAAAGATGAAATTACTGTTGATTACGCTGGTAAGTAGGTTTCTAAGCAGCTGCATTAAAAACAAATTAAATACGGTTCTGTGTGTTGTTTCACTGTCAACTGTTTGACAGCTCCTAACTCGGTTACTAAGACAGCTTCAAAGGTTAAACAACTTTTCTGGAAAAATCAGAAATAGTAGAGACAATGCACGAAAACAAGTTTGTTAAAAGTGTAGATGATTTTTTAGGCCCTTAACTACAAAAAAACCCTTAAAATACAATTTAAGGTCTCAGAAATACCAGTTTTAGGCAAAATTTCGTGAAATTGTACTATATTATATTTTTGCTGGTTTCTATGACACAAAAATCACGCATATAATTGAGGTCAAAATTCTTGGGTCAAATTGTGACAGTCAGTCTCCTGACAAATGGTGAAGGCGCCACACTCAAGTTTCTACATATTCAGAAGTTTATTAAGTGATGGGTATAAAATTTGGGTACTGTAACAAATTTTGTAGTGTTTTTTTCGGTTACTGGATAGGGAATTTAATGTGGATTTCAAAAATGTACTTAAAACAATAATTTTCTTACTCCCAAGTGGGTTTTACAGGTGGTTTTGTCCGTGACAGTTCTTTCAAACTGTCTTTCTTACAATTAAAATTTTGACACCGCTTTTCTCCCTGACTGTACTCGATTTTGTAGTGTTGTTTTATGTCATTAGATAGGAAATTTAATGAGGATTTCAGAAATGTACTTAAAGACGTGATTCGGTCATTCCAAGTGGGTTTTACAAGCGATTTTGTCCCTGACTGTCCTTTAAACCGTATTCAAATTTCAGACCACAATTCCAACTGATTTGAAACCTTGGTGCTTCAAACCAATTTTTGCTCTTGATTTCAGTGAAAGTAATTCATATTAATATGACGGGAATAACCCTCGGTATGACGTAAAAAATTAATATTGTGGTAATACACGCCCTCGTCGTCGTTACACACGTCCCATCCCTAATAAATATAATTACTTTGTTACCCGCTAAAGCCTAATTTACATTTAGTTAATTACTTAAAAACATTCTCAGTGGGATGCGCTCTTTTTGTCGCAGTCTGGATAAGTACACGTCCAGATGCGGATTGTAGCTTTTCTAAAATTAGTTTTCGTACTTAATCCAAGTAAAATGCATCCGAGTTGGCTGCTGATAATCGGTTTGGTACTCGCGCCATTTTCCTGGAGCTTAACTTTACGGAAATGCTGCCCGAAAAATCACATCCATGAAGGTACCAAGTGTACCGCTAGCAACCTGACCGAAGAGTTCTTAAATGTTGAGTTGCGACGTCAGCAATTCGTTGATAATGGTACCGAAATTAGTTGGGAGTACTCGGATCATTACTGTTCAGACGGGTACCAACCTTTAATGCCTGGTGATGAGCCGCATCTAGAAGGAAATAACTTGAGTGATCACACTTACGGGCTTTTAACCACTAATTTCTACTGTTTTGAGCTTGTTAGTGAGGCGAACCACTCTAAAGACGTGGATTTGATTATTGTCGTGTGTGATGTGGTACCGGAACTACAAAATTGGCATTGGCGTATTGGTGAGTTTTTGCCAGATTCCCTTACACATACAGAGAAAATCAATGTAATTTACGGTGACGTCACAAACTGATTATTCCAGCATCAGTACAATAATTCAAAACAAAATTAGTATGACAGGTTCTTGACGTTTTCTTTGCTATCAGATGTCGTTGTTGATGATTCTGTCAAATTTTTAGATGAAAAATTGCACTTTCTAATCAACTTTCATATTTCTAGTTTTGAATTTGACTTGTATTTGAAGAATCAAGTCCATTTGCTACTAGAGTAGTATAAGGGCTTTGAAATATTTCTAGAAGTTTCCAAATGCTTCTAAAGCAGTCTAAGAGCGTCCAAGAAGCATTCTAAAAGCTTTCAAAACAGTTTAGAAAGTTCAAAATGCTTCTGAAATAGCCTAAAAGCTCCAAGAAGCTTTTAAAAATCCTCCAAAACAGTCTAGAAGCTTCCAAATTCTCCTAAATGAGCATGGATAACATTCCAAAAGCTTCTAGAACAAGGGTAGGTCTTCAGGGTCAATTTTTGCAGGTTTCCAGTAGTATTTAGAGATCTTTGATATTTTTAAAATGATTCTAGATACTTCTGTTCTGAAAAATTCTTTAAGGCGATAGGTCAGTTGTAGAGGCTTCTGGCAATGTTTGGGAGGTTTCCAGTAGGATTTAGAGGTCTCCAAAATGATTCCAGAGGTATCTGAAAATTTAAAAAAAAATTCTTGCAAGGTTCACACTTTTGGCAATTATTGGGAATTTTTCATCAACGTTCAAAAGCTTCTAAATGGCTTGTAAACTTCCTAATAATCGATTACTTGTAAAATGATGAAATTTGTGACGTCATCCTCATTTAGTTTGGTTAACTGGACTGTCAACCGTTAAATCAATCTTTTTGTTTCTTGGCGCGTTTATGTTGGCACGAACTGTACAAATTTGTGACGCCATTCCAAATTACTTTGATTTCCTGTATAGGTGCCTCAAGGGTTTGAAAATAGTACTAATTTGAACCATAATTACATCTAAAGTAATAAGGTCGTGTTTTTTTAAGTCCCCTTACTCTATGGAGTAGTTTCAAAGGACTTTGATCCTTAATAACACGAATATCAACTTCCTAAACGGTTTCAAACAGATTTTATTAATAACTGCCAGAAAAATATCAAATCAAAAGCAAACAGAACGTTTCTATATTTACCAATTAGTTACAGATACTCTACTAAAATCGTTTTTCAATGGATCTCGTAAAAGGTTTCGTCTGTTGCTATTTGCAATAAATAATTACGATATTATTGGATCTGTGCTTTTAAAAATAGCTAAAGTGTATGGGAAATTGTAGTAGACGTTACAGGGTGTCCCAATAACTGGTGCTCCTTTATTTATTTTAGCAAAAACCTTATCGCCACTAAACAAATGTAAATAAACAATAATTGAGATTATACGTGTAAATAGAGCAAATAACCAACTTATTACTTACACTGGGATCAGTAAACTTAAGTACAGTGGGAAAATGTGATTTGTGCATGAACCTGTATAAAATTAGCTCCGTTATTTGGGGTAAAAAAATAAGGGAAGTTGTAGGAAATTTTATCCTCTACAGGATTGTATTAAGGTGTTTTTGCCCTTAAGGGCCTGCTTAAGGAGCTACAAGGCGAAAAACGACAGGGTGCTCTAAACTGTTTTTTTAAACTAATTCCATTTTGACTCCGTTATTTGAGGAGCTACAAGTTGTAGAAGGTTAAACAAGAGTGGCATCCAGAATGTGATCCAACTAAATTATCAACCAAAATCCAGGTCAGTAATGACCAAAATCGCGTGAAACTAGAGGATGGAGTAGTAGTGTTTGCCCTTATAATTCAGATTAACTGTAAGCAAATTTAGTCTTTATAGCAAATTTTCCAAGAAAGAGACAATTAGTATTCCATAAAATGGGTTGCTAATATGAGTTAAAATTAAAAAAAAACTAGCAAACGTTCCAAATTTTTCCAAACAAATTTTAACTGGACAGTGGCGGTACTGGACAGAAATTCCTAGGATGAAATAGTAAAACAAACAAAGATTAACATAATACATCTGTTTTTCCTGAATGTTTATACCAGCTGAGTGAACGTGTTAAAAAATAACTAGTTGCACCCTGTACATTTTGTACAAACAAATAGAGCTATAGGCGTCGAAGCCAAGCAGATTCGAAAGCATTGTTTGCAATGGCCTTGTTGAGGCATCATCGGGTCAGCTTTTTTACCATCCTCATCCTCTTCGTCACTTTCTCCAGGTCTGAGGACGTGGAGGAGGTGATTGTGTTGAGAAAGTGTTGTCCTCTGGGGCAGGATTACGTGAACGCAACCTGTCGAAACGTCGACAGGAACTTTGAGGTGGATTTGAGGAACGCGTACCACCTCAAAAAGTTTCGTTTGGTGGTTGAGAGACATTGTCGGCGTGGTACCGCCCCGATTCAGTGTTTGGCCTCAGATCGAAGCATGAAGTGTCGGGTAGATGAGAAAAGTGGTGCTTTGGTACTAACATCCGGTTATTCGACGGATTCGGTTACGGTACTTCCTGAAGATTATTGTTTGGATTACATTAACAGGGACGAAACGGGAATTAGTAGTTTGGTGTGCCTGACACTGTCAGAACCTGAAAAATATAAGCAAAATATTAGTTATGGTGAGTTTTTCCCCATTTTGTACATAACGTAAACATTACATAAAAACCTAAACAATCCGGGCTTTGATGTTAATTCCACAGCGGAGAATTTGATGTCAAAATTATTTATAGTATTTTTTTTTTAAATAATCACTGGAGCAACCAGAAAAAAATCCATCATAACTTTACTATTTTAAATGAAACACCCTGTATGTTATTACTGGATTCAACAGACAATTTTAAACAACTTTCATGTCTAGTGTCCTGCACTTATCTCTAGCTGTTTTTGAGATATTTGTAGGGTTGCATCCCTTAAGATTTTTTGCTGCTTTACAGTTGGTAGACAGACGCCCTCTACCGTTCTAACGGTACAACAGAAAACCATCAAAAATGTATGTAAGGACGAAACTGACATGAAACTTACTAGCATTCGAATGGGATTTGCCGTTATAATGGAAATTCACGCTAAGCAATTTTGGACCTTATTTAATTTTTTCTAGTTAATATGAGAGCAGTCCAAAACATTTTTGGAAAGCCCAAAATTCGTCAGTCATTCACAGTTAATCACGTGACTAATGTCACAACTGTCAAAAGTCGCTTTAGCAGTGAAATGAAGCTATAAAATTTCAAATCAAGTTTAAATCTCTGTAAAAACACTTTACAGGCTCTATTTACAGCTTGACAGTTACAAATTTGACTGAGATGACGTCTGAGCAGTTTGAGACATTGTTTTTAATCACGTGACTGCTGTCACAACTGCCAAAAGTCCCTCAACGATGCAATGAACTTATAAAGTTGTAAACTGGCTTCAAATCTTTGCCAAATCACTTTACAAGCTGTATTTACAGCTTCATAGTATCAAATTTGATCAGGGTGACGTCCGGACAGTTTAAGAGATTGTTTATACTCACGTGACGACTGTCACAACTGTCAAAAGTCCATCAGCAGTACGATGAAGCTACAAAAGTCCAAAATGGAGTTAGTTTAAGTTAAATTCATGGATTACCACTAGTTGGCTATCTCAAAATGTTGCAAAATAACTGTCTGAAAATTTTCATTTTTAAACATTGATAAAGATCCCGTGACTTCGGGAAAAGTTTCAACGTTGCCACAATGTAACTTTTCCAGGAAACTAGAAAAAAATCATGATCGAATCATCATCAACTGATGAAAACACGAATGGAGAAATGGTACAACGTTGCCAAGCATTAAGTTTTTTCAGTCAATTTTTGAGACTTTTCCCGAAAAACACTAGTTTACCTTTTCTACCCTGTATATTTCGATAAAACTGCCGTAAAAATGCCGGTATTTTAATCGACTTGGCAAGGTCGACGCATAAATATTTACGATATCGCCTCAACCATTATTAGAAACCGATGCAAAAGGGAAAAAGGGAATAATGGCTTGCAATTAACACACACCCCAATTAAAATACAACCTCCCTTGGGCGGTTTACGTTGCAAGGGTGCGGAAAAAACTGTTTTTTAACAATTTTGTCGCTTTTGGGCAAAGGTAATTATAATCATTAATTACCCAAAAATAGGATGTGGAATACAGAATTTGTCCATTTTGATTTATTAGTCCCATAAATCCACTAAAATTTATGATTATCATAAATCATGTGATTCATTAACAGTATAAAAATGTAAAATTACCTTGACCTTGTCTCTAATGCAACCATAAGATTACAGATGATGAACGTATATGTTAATTAAGGTTTCATTTACACAAAAATTGACAAAATAACGTGGTTAAACATGTAAATGTAAATTTACATTGACCAGCATAATGCGAAACCATTAAGCTCCTTTATCACTTTTATCTTTACGACTTACAAACGTAAAGGATCAGTCAGTAAATGTAATTCACTCCTCCGTCACAGTATGTTCCTTAAAATTGTGTTTTTAACGATACTGATCATCCTCCATGACACCCTAGGGAACCCATCAAACTGTCACGTGACCATAGACATTTCCGATGGTACTGTCAACGGTACCGACATCATCAAAGATGGCTTAACCTTCACAGAGAACGACTACTACACAGACAACGACCAAGTCACCTGGGGCTGTATATGTCAAGTGAAAATCTGCATCAGAAGATGCTGTTCCAGTGATGAGGCTTTACAGCCTCAGATCAATGGTTCAGTGGATTGTAGTGCTTCAGAATCGGTGAACACTACGGAGGACGTGGAGAGTGTGGTGGGAGTGAGCATCGCCCAGTATCACATCATTTCAGTGCCTGCTAGGAATGTTTGCGTTGAGGGGGAGGTACAGTTGTACGTGGAGGAGGATTTTGAGGTGGATACCTCCGGTAATTTGACGTGGGAGAATGAAAAGTTTGGTTTTGAGAATTATTGCGCCTCTCGGTATAATGGTGTTTCGGTGGCTTTGGTGTGTGTGGTGGCCGATTCTTCCACAAACGCTCTAATTTACTGTTTTGGTAAGTGCTTGCTAAGGAAAGTTTTTTTTTTTACGCCCCCTGGTGACCAAATGGTACAATTTAGCCCGTTTAATGTCACGTGATAGTACCACTCATTACCCATCTACCGTCCTATGATATGTTTATGGTAATAACCGAGTAATTTAGGATTAAGTGGAGAGATAAAGTGACCTGAAAATCTTCTATTTTTTTTGGATTTTTAGGCCCTTCAGGGTCTTGTGGTAACTTATAAAGCATATTGACCACTTTATGGATCCAAATTGAAATTAACTGACTGTTTGTAGGTCACATGACAGCTGTCACACTGTTAAAAGTGACGTAGCAGTGCAATGAAGCTATAAAATTACACTCAGATCTTTGCAAAATTTGTATATATATTACTTTACAAGCTGTATTTACAGTTTGACAGTCTCCAATTTGACTAAGAGGACAGTTTAAGGCATTGCTTATAATCACGTGACAGCTGTCACAACTGTCAAAAATCCCTCAGCAATGCAATGAAGAGGTAAAATGTAAACTGAATTCTCGTCTTCGCCAAATCATTCGCTAAGTCAGGTTTACAGCTTTCCGGTGACAAGTTTGACAGTGATGATGTCAGGTGACAGTTGGAATTATTATCTATGATCACGTGACGGCTGTCACAATTGTAACAAGTCTTTTAGCAGTTCAATGAAGCTATAAAATGCAAATGCAAAATGCAACATTGTTGCCAATACTGCCTTGTGGCACATTAGGATTAGCTCTAATTACTGTTACGACGCGAAAGTGATAGACAAAAAGTCACAGTGGCAACCCCGCGATCCCGACTGAGAAGAGAGAGACGGGACGTGTGTGTGTGTGTGCCGCAAGAACAGAAGCGATACGACTTTCGACAAAGGCAACAATCACGCGTTTACTATTTTTCACGTTCTTATTTCGTTAAATAAACCAAAGTTTGTAGTTAACAAAGATCATTTTTTTTGTACACATCCACGCATCATAGTGGTCCTTCGTCAGCCAGATTCCAAATTGAAGTTTGGAGAATCAAGCAAATTGCATCGAAACAGAAACAGAACCAAGAAAAGCAGCCATTTTGTACGTCGATCGCCAAACCACAATCAACAAGAAACAAAAGGTGAGCGCCTGTATCCTTTTAATCATTCCTACCGTACTTATTTTGATAATCGTTAGAAAAACGTTTACATCGTTCGCCACAGTTTACGTTATTTTTTATGGATTTACACGTTTCGACCTGAAAATAATAGCAAAGTGTACAGTAATTATCGCGAATTTACACGTCCATTCTCGTATTTTAATTACGTCACGAATCTCGATTAAGTTTAGGATTTATTCACGTTGCAAGAAAAGGGAAATTTGCAAATTTCACACCCAGGCAGTACTCGTATATACATTTGTTTCGAATATTCTCGTTTTGTTTAAAATATCTCGTCTCGAATCATCACGTGTTTTATTTTTGTGCTAAATAAGAATGCCAAAAGCAAAAAAGCAAACAATGCAGAGTTCTAATTCAACAGAGTCGGTCGACACAGACATTTTGGAATTAAGGCATGCTCGTAAAGTAATATGTCAAAGATTAAATCGATTTAATGATTATTTATCGAATGCTATTGATCGGTTTCAAACGGAAACTCGGCTTAAGAGCGTGGAAGAAGATTTTTCAGAATTCGATAAAATTCAAACCCGTTTAGAATTTTTGTCGAATGAGGAACAAATTAATAGACTTGACACGGAAACTGCTTTTTATGCGGCTATTTCATATGCAAAAAAATATATTGCAGATGCAGACAAAGTTTGCAACCTCTCGGTAAACAACTCTTCTTCCTCTCCTACCACGTCATTATCGTCACAGTCGGCGCAGGCGCACATTTCGCTGCCACAGGCGGGCGCTGTTGCCAAACTCCCAGACTTAGGGTTACCATCTTTTTACGGAAACTATGAAACATGGTTTAGTTTCAAAGACATTTTTGACTCTTTAGTGGACAATAGAACCGACTTAAGTGAAGTAAATAAGTTTTTGTACCTAAAGGTATGCTGTAAGGGAGACGCGCTAAAGTTAGTAGAGTCTTTAGATGTAACCGCCTCAAATTATTCTATTGCCATTGCGTTATTAAAAAAACGATACGAAAATAAACGAGCTATTATTAATTTTCATGTTAATAACATTCTTTTTAATTTACCAATTGTCCATAGGGATTCGCCCTTGCAATTAAGAAAATTAATAGACATGGTAAATCAGCATATCTGTGCGCTACAAAAATTATCTTTACCAGTTGAACAATGGGACACGTTGTTAATTCCACTAATTTTGCATAAGTTAGACAGTAGCAGTATTCGAGAATGGGAAAGCAAACAAACTAATGATTCACTACCAACACTAAGTGAATTTATTGAATTTTTGACAAAAAAGTGTTGTACCCTTGAAGCAATAAATCATGAATTTTCAAAATTAAACGTAAATCAAAGCAAATCACGAGATCAAGTACATACAAAACTTCCATTTAAAGGTACCAGAAACTATTCGAATAACAATTCTCACGCCAATTTAAATCAGCAATGTGCATATGGACTTACTGACAGGAGTGATAAGTCACAGTCTGTAAAATGTAATTACTGTAACGAGAATCATTTTATTTATCACTGTCCCAAGTTTTATAATTTAAACCCTTCAGAAAGGTTTAATGAAGTGAAAAAGCTTAAACTTTGCAGTAATTGCTTAAGAACAGGACATTCAAAGTATGATTGTAGATCTGGTGGATGTAGAACCTGTAATCAAAAACATAATACATTACTACATATTGACAGAGGTTTTTCGCAAAATTCAAGCAGTCAGAATAATGTCAATAGGACACAGACAGATAATTCAGGGGAAATCACGGATGGAAACACACGACAACTTCGAGAATATGTAGCTTCTTCTGAAGCTGGGCAACATGCAATGCTTGCTACTAATCCTAACGATATAAACCAAGTTTATGACAGTTCGATTCTGACAAATACCAATCAAGTTTCAAATTGGAAAATAAACGAAATTTCAGGCGAGTTGTCGTATGTTGCGTCTCACACTAATCAAGTATTATTATCAACAGCTGTCATATTGATAGCGGATAATAAAGGACATTGGCACGAGTGTAAAGCATTACTGGACTCAGGTAGTCAATCTAATCTGATTACTAAATCACTTTGTAGCAAATTAAATTTGCAACTCGAAAACATTAACTTACCACTTTCAGGTATTAGTCAAAGTCTAACTCGAATAACGCACCGTGCAAAATCTTTCATAAAGTCTCGCTTTAATCAATTTCAAGCAAACTTGTCATTTCTTGTATTGCCAGTCATTACTGAAAAACTACCACTTACTAGATTTGATGCTTCAGCAATCATTTTTCCAAAAAATATTAGATTAGCAGATAGTACTTTCAATGAACCACAGGATGTTGATTTACTTTTAGGAGCAGGAATATTTTACGATTTGTTAATGACAGGAAGAATTAAACTCGGAGACAAAATGCTAGGATTACAAGAAACTCGTTTAGGTTGGATTTTGACCGGTACTTTAAACTTTTTGGATTTTCAAAAAACAGTCTGTAATTTTTCCGCACGAACAACCAATAAAACATTACAAGAAACTTTGAGTAAATTTTGGCAGCTAGAGGAGTTACCTAACGAAACGCATCTTTCAAAAGATCAACAATACTGCGAAGACTATTTTAAAGAAACGACAACACGGCATTCGAACGGTACTTTTATTGTAAAATATCCATTTAACCAAAATCAAAATTCTCAACTTGGCAATTCAAAAACGACGGCTCTAAAACGTTTCTATTATTTAGAGAGAAAGCTTGGTCAAAACGCGGAATTGAAGACGGCTTATTTAGATTTTATGCGAGAATATGAGTCATTAGGACATATGAAGTTAAAAGGCGAACTAGATTCGATAAACATTAATGATTGTAACTCATATTTTCTACCCCATTCAGCTGTTTTGAGGAACTCTTCTACTACAAAATGTCGTGTAGTATTTGACGCCAGTGCAAAAACTAGTTCAGGTATTTCCTTTAATGACTTGATATTAGTTGGCCCGACTGTACAACCAGACTTGTTCTCGATTTTATTAAGAATGCGCTTACGTAAATATGTATTAAGTGCTGACATCAAAATGATGTATCGTTGTATTCTAATCGATGAAACTGAACATCGTTTCCAACAAATATTGTGGAGATGGAATCCGGAAGAAAAAATTAAAGTTTATAATTTACAAACTGTCACATACGGTACTTCAAGCGCACCTTTTCAAGCCACACGCTGTTTACAAGAGCTAGCATTACAAAACAGAGCTAATTATCCAAGAACATCAAATTTAATTGATCAAGCATTTTACATGGATGACTTTTTAGCGAGTTTTGATAATGAAACTGAATGTACAGAAGTGTATCAAGAACTTTCAGAAATTTTGGCTCAAGCAAACTTTAAACTACGAAAATGGTCATCGAACAATCAGTCGTTCTTAAACAACATTTTGCAGTTAAACGGAAATAAAAATGAAGACCATTTAGTTTTGTTTCGTGATAAAAAACAACTAAAAACGTTGGGCATTTTGTGGGATCCTGTCGATGATACTTTGAATTATATAGTTGACGTAAAATTTAGCTTAAATAAATTTACCAAACGAACGATTCTCTCAGCTATCTCTCAAATTTTCGACCCGCTTGGTCTTATAGGCCCTGCCACGATTAAAGCAAAGCTATTAATACAAAGTCTTTGGAAGCTAGATCTGGATTGGGATGACAATATTCCACCAGACCTGGTTGACAATTGGCTTGAATTTTCATCTCAGATTCAACACTTGAATAATGTAAAGGTACCAAGACACGTGACGTTACCGAACTCGACTATAGAGCTATACGGGTTTAGTGATAGCTCTGAGAAAGCATATGGCGCATGTATCTATATTAGTTCGACCACTCAAACCGGTGAGAAAACCATTACCCTTTTAACGGCTAAATCCAAAGTAGCTCCTGTGAAAAAACAGACACTTCCACGATTAGAACTTTTAGCAGCTCACTTATTGTCTAAACTCATGAACCAAATCAAAAATATTATTGACTTACCGATTTGTCGAACAACTTATTTCACCGATTCGACCATAGTACTAGCATGGCTAAAAATAGAACCTCAAAATTTAAAAACTTTTGTAGCTAATCGGGTTGCAAAAATAACCGAACTTAGCGACGTCACAAATTGGAGACATGTAAAGAGTAAGGAAAACCCGGCAGATATCATATCACGAGGGCTAAATCCCAAAGAGTTAGTGGATAACCACATGTGGTTTTACGGACCTGACTTTTTACAGATCGACCGTCTTGACGTTGAGCTCGAAGATAACTTAACAACCATAACTGATAATCTTCCAGAGTTAAAGTCAAACGTACAATTTACGAACAATAGATGTGCAGCTGTAAATTTAAGTACTGAGTTACCAATCAATCCAAGTTTCAACGACTATCTGTTCAACAAATTTTCTAGTTTAACAAAACTAACTAGAGTAGTTGCTTACATTCTCAGGTTTAAAAATCGATCCTTGTTGAAGAAAACCTATGAATACAACACTCTTACTGTAGACGAACTTGACAAGTCTTTATTGGTTTTGATAAAATTAGTTCAACATAGCGTGTTTAAGCAAGAGTTAGTAGATCTCAAACGCAAAGGAATGACAAGCAATACCAGCAAAATATTAAATTTAAGTCCATTTCTTGATTCAGAATGTATAATTAGAGTAGGAGGTAGACTAACAAATTCAGAATTAAAATACGAACAAAAGCACCCTATTATACTGCCATATAAGCACAGATTAACCGATTTAATAATACGAGAAGCACATTTAAAAAATTTGCACGCTGGTATTCAAAATCTTTTATCTATCATACGTCTGAAGTTCTGGCCTATTAATGGAAAAAATGCCGTAAAACGTATAATCGGATCATGTCAAGTATGTTATCGAGTCAACCCTAAACCGACAAATTTCTTAATGGGTTCTCTTCCTCGCTCAAGAGTAGTACCGAGTAGACCATTTTCCAAATGTGGGGTGGATTATGCCGGACCTATTTATGTAAAGGACGGAACTCTAAGAACAACCAAGCTAATTAAAACGTATATCTGCATATTTGTTTGTTTTGCTACTCGAGCTATGCATCTCGAGCTGGTAAAAGATTTGTCAACTTCTAGTTTTCTGAATGCATTAAAGAGATTTTATTCACGACGAGGTAAACCTCACGACATCTACTCGGACAACGGCTCGAATTTTGTAGGCGCAAACAACTATTTTTTAGAGTTGTATGACCTAATCAACAAAAAAGATCACAATGAAAGCGTGACAAAATTCTTAGCTGACAGCCAAATTCGTTGGCACTTCATACCCGCGAAATCACCCCATCTAGGTGGGCTTTGGGAAGCTGCTGTGCGGTCTTGTAAATTTCACCTTCGGCGCGTATTAGGCAATTCATCTCTAAGCTATGAGGAGATGTACACTCTGCTTGTGCAGGTTGAAGCGTGTCTAAACTCGCGTCCCTTGGTACCAATTTCTAACGATGTCAATGACTTTTTACCTTTGTCCCCCGCCCATTTCCTAATAGGCGACTCACTGTTAAGTCCACCGGAAGAAGATTTAAAGGATATGCATATTTCACGGTTATCCAGATACCAAAAATTACAACAGTTGTTTCAACATTTCTGGAATCGTTGGTCCCGAGAGTACCTTGCATTTCTCCAGGTCAGAAACAAGTGGAACACCAAAAACGACCTCAGAAGTCAGCTGCCAGTTGGAAGTTTAGTAATTCTCGTTGAGGACAACCTTCCCCCTTTAAGATGGCCTCTAGCAAGAGTGACGGAGCTACATCCCGGTTACGATAATGTCATTCGAGTGGTCTCAGTAAGGCTGCCCAATGGAACCATTACCAGACGATCCTTAAAGAAGGTGTGCATTCTCCCTATGCAGGACGAGCTGGTTCAATGCGAAGAAAACGCTCAGTAAGGAACAATCGATTTCGACAGTTCAGTGCGTGTTTTTTTTTTGAAAAACTTTAATTTTTCAACGCGGGCGGCATGTTACGACGCGAAAGTGATAGACAAAAAGTCACAGTGGCAACCCCGCGATCCCGACTGAGAAGAGAGAGACGGGACGTGTGTGTGTGTGTGCCGCAAGAACAGAAGCGATACGACTTTCGACAAAGGCAACAATCACGCGTTTACTATTTTTCACGTTCTTATTTCGTTAAATAAACCAAAGTTTGTAGTTAACAAAGATCATTTTTTTTGTACACATCCACGCATCAATTACAGCGTTGCTAAAATGTGCAATATTACCAGGAAATCGTCTAAAAAGTCGTATTTTCCCGTCGAGCTGATAATTAATCAAGTTTCGTAGAATTAGTGAAATCATCGTGACAATATTTATCCACTTATTATGGGTGTAAAAGATCAAACATTTACAATCTTATCTTGTATGGGCAGATAGCAAAAATTGTCAGTTTTCGTAATTTACTTCAAAATGTTCGTTGTCCTGTGGTTTCTCGTGTTGTCCAGCTACCCAACCGATGCTGCTACATCAGACTGTGACCTAACCGTGAACATTAGCAATGGGGTGCAGCACGGTACCAACATCACCTTTAACAACTTGACCTTCACCGAATTGGACTATTTCACAAATGCCAGTGGTATTTTTGGGTGTGTTTGTCGTGTGGACAGTTGTCTGCAGGACTGCTGTCCATCGGGGTACTACATGGATGCCACCGCCTCCAAATTGTCCTGTATTCCCCAGCAATCACAGGCTTACACCAATCTGAATGGAGTGACAGTGAACAATATTGTTCACGTGAAGGACAACAATATTTGTAGGGAAGATGAGACGAAAATCAAGTTGAACACGTCGATTTATGAGGTGGAATTGGTTGATAAGGGTAGTTTGAGTTGGGCGGGGGAGACGTATGATTTCACTGATTTTTGCGTTTCCACGGTTGGTCAGACTGTTTTGGTGGTACTGTGCGTGGTTCCTGATAGTTCATTGGATAGAGTTACGAACCATATAGGTGCGTATAACGGTTTTTTTGAAACAGTCAAGTAGCTTTGTCAGTTAACGTCACAGAGGATAATTAATAAGCAATTTAGATTATCGGGAAATGTACTTGAAAATTGGAAATTTACGCTACATGACAATATGGTGAATGTAGTTTTTAGTATACAGAATGTTACAATTATATAGCCTTAACTTTTGACTTCACTTTCCCGGTTCATCTACAGTTTTTTTATTTTGCAATTAAGGATCG
Organism: Ips typographus; assembly: GCF_016097725.1. Taxonomy (NCBI): domain Eukaryota; kingdom Metazoa; phylum Arthropoda; class Insecta; order Coleoptera; family Curculionidae; genus Ips; species Ips typographus. The sequence goes on from NC_138431.1 coordinate 6,104,305, forward strand.
ACTAATGTAATCCGCAAGGAACTCCTTAAAGCTGGAAAAACAGGCTGAAAGCCTATTTCAAGAAGAAAGTATACTGAAATTCAAATGAAATTAGTATGACGTCACGAATTCAAGTAATTTGTGTGTCAACGTCAGTAAAATAATTAAAATTATTTGCATGAAAATCAATAAGTTGGTTTAGATGTTGTCAGGTTTATGTAGCTGAAATTTTTGAGTATTTTACGACAAGATTGCCATATTAGGGAATTTTTCCTAAAAAATTGGGTTTTTCTTCCTGATGAATTTTTTAGGGGGAAAAAATTTTTCCAGGGGACTAACTGCGGAAACCACTCCTTTTGACATAGTTTGAATTTATGAGGAACGCATTATACCTTTAAAATCTGTGGAAGAGAGTATATTGAAGTTAAGTATTATGAGTTCTAAGTTTTCTCAATTATTACTGTTTTTTTTTTTCATAAAAACTCTGTCTTGACAAAAGAAAGCAAAAATTTAAAAGTTTTGAGCTATATTTTGACGTTTGAACGAACCTCCTAACTGTCATAGAGACCGATATAGGAGCTGGCAAATTGTGACATCATTCACTTGCACTGCTCTATTTAACATTTGCTCTATTTTAAAAAATTGTATTCAGGAAAAAGAAAGCCAAAACTATGAGCTACATTTTGACGTTTGAACGAATTTTCTAGCTGTCATAGAAACCCAGTTGGGAGCTGTTAAGTTGTGACACCTTTAATATTTCTAGTACAGTTACACTGTTGTATTTCATGTCAAATATCCCGGTAATTTGTGATTTTTTAAAGAAAATTGTATTTAGGTAAAAGCAGGCCAAAATTATGAGCTATATCTTGACGTTTTAACGAACCTTCTAGCTGATATAATAACGAAGTTAGCACGTGTCAAATAAGGACACCTGTCATCTTAAAAGAAACTTAAATTTTTGAAAGATTTTTTGGTGCCTTCTGGCAATTTTTGCCTTGTAACTCCTTAATGAGGCCCTTAAGGGAAAAAACACTTAAATACAATCTTGTAGAAGATGAAATTTCCTACAACTATCCGTACTTGTATTTTAATTTTTTGAGTAGCTCCTTAAATAACGGAGCTACGCAAAAATGTATAGTTGTTGCTACGTTTTATACATTAGAGCAGATTTCAAATTTTGTACACCCAGTACATACACCCCAGCATAGTAACACGATAATTTCATTAGGGCTCCGCCCCCCATATACATGACGAAAATAAAACAATAAACAGGTTTCCCATTAGCTCAACCTTGTTCGGCTAAGCTGAAAAAGATCCATTCAATTAATAATCTCGATGATCGAGAGTGTCGTATTAGAACTAACGCGCTGTCCTGGAATGTTTTAAACCTAAACAAAGAAAAAACACACAATTCAGTGTAAATACGGTACTGGCAAGATGTTGAAACTAGGGCTGGTTTTCCTGTCTCTAGTTTATTTAACCCACAGCTTTAGTGTGGATTTGTGTGACTTAACAAGTGATCAGAACGTGTCTTCGTATCAAAGTTTAGTGACTCAGAAATGCGGTTGCGTTCAGTGTATCAGAAAGTGTTGTAAAGCGGGGTACTACTTGGGACATAACCGAACATGCCACAAACTGCAATCCCCACAAGATTTCCAGCTGGAGGTGTACAGGGAAAAGCAATTTGTGAAACACTTAAGTGATTTTCAAATTGGTGTTTTGCAGTGTGTTTATTTTTCCCTAAAGCGTGACGATCTTGATGATGAATTTCTAGTGCAAGAAAACGGTAATTTGTGGATACCAGCAGTGAATTCTAGTTTCAAAAATTCTGAGTACTGCGTGGATCAGAGAGACAATTTGACTGTGTTTGTCTGTTTCGATACTGAGTCGGTCATCGGCAGGGAATTAAATAAATACGGTAATGCTTAAACCAGCTACAACAATAAATAACTTAAATTTAGAACACTTATTCACACAATGATTGAACTTTTGTCTTCTACGAATTAATTAAAATAGCCTGAAAGGTTATCGATCATAATATTATAACTCACTAAAAAAATACATTAAAACAGCTTGAAACTCTATCAATCGCAATTAGATTGATTGATTTTTTATTGTAAGTGGTTGTCATATTACGTGCGTTTCAGTTTTTAAGCCTCTTCAAACGGCAGAAGCCATTTCTGACTTGACATTTCATATTTTCTCTTTGCTTATTCCAGTAAGAGTTTAATGAAAACCGAGATTTTTTCTAAAAATTTTCCAGTACGTCCCTGGTTTTTAGATCCAGGGCCGTAACTGCCCAAATATCCAAATTGTGTAATGTCAGTTAAGTGAGTTTTCTGTTTGGTTATTCCATTTTAAGAAATTTTAAGCGAACAATGTTTCTACATAAATTATAATAATTCTCTTGTTTTAGGTATGATAATATCGATGCCATTCTTGTTGGTGACGTTTTTGGTTTACTTGCTTCTACCCGACAGAAATTTGCACCAAAAAGCTTTGATGTTCTACGTTCTGGCGTTATTTTTCGCCTACATTTTGCTAGTAACGATCAATCTATCGCAAAACATTAATGATCCTTGGTGCTCCGTAGTTGGTACGTTTAATGGACCAATAATACTTCAAAACCAATCTAATAAATGTTTCTTATACAGGTTACGCCACTCTGTTCTCCTTCATGGTATCGTTCTTCTGGATGAATGTTATTTGTTTCGATATTTGGTACACGTTTAGGTATGATTTTGTTGTATGTATAGTATTTGGGAGTAATTTCAGTGGTTTTCCAGTGGTGGTAGAGGTTTTGCAGGTAGCAAAAAATCATCCGAGAGAAAACGTTTGATTGTATACGGTATGTACGCCTTTGGGATGCCACTACTTCTCCTTGTACTTATCTACGTTTTGGACATTTATCTTCCTGAAGACTCGGTCCACAGACCAGACGTTGGACGTACTAAATGTTTTCTCTCAGGTAAGTGTACGTCGTAGCACATCCCTAGTTTGTAGCACATCCCTAGTTTTAAGTGTGACAATGACAATTGACGTTTAGCAAAAACACAGAAAGTCGGCTGAATTTGAACCAATAGGATTTCAGTGTAGTTTGCGGTAACCAATTTGATTGGTTAAAGCTCAGCTGACACAACGGTCGGATTAATCCAATCAGTATTTCTTTAATGAATTTAATGGTTTTTTGTTTTCAATTTTAAGTTTGATTTGATTGTAATTGTGCTTGAGTTCCCTCTTCTTAAATACAAGGTAAATATAATAAACAAGTCCATATGGCAACACCAGACACACCACAATAATAATCATATGCAAATAACCAATTAATCATCATCAAGCTTGGATTACCTGTGCTACTGATAACCTTAATCGTGTATTACAGATGGTTGGGCGAATCTTTGGTATTTTTATGGGGAAGCAGGGATTCTGGTGCTGGCCAACATAATCTTCTTCGCATTGACCGCCCTGAAGATACGCAAAGTGAAGCAGGAAACGTCGATGCTGAAGCACAGCGACAACAAACGGCACTCCTACGAAAAAGACAAGCAAAAGTAAGTTTTAACGGTTTTTCTGCTGTTGGGCGCATTTTGTCGCATTAATCCACTGTATCTAACATTTTACAGCCAGGTACCGCTTTCTTTTTGGTAAGTTAAATTGTGGTGAAGGAGTTGTCTTTTGTTTTTCTGTGTTTAGAGTGATAATAAATTAATCAAAAAATTCATTACATGTAATAGTGAAAATCCTCTAACAACTTCTTAGAAGCCTCTAAATGATAAAAAAAAATAAAAAAATTCACATCACAATACAAAACTTTATTAATTTATAGGCAACCAAATATACGTTCTTAGTATCTTTTTTGTTTGTATTGAACAGACAGAAATAGACGCACGTCACAAACTTTCATGTCATGATCATATAGTAGAAAACATAGTCACGTGACCAACTCGAGCACCCAAAACCAGGTTTGTTGCAGGTTTAATTTGTACGTGAAGCTGTTGTTCGCGATGGGCGTGAATTGGAGCATGGAGGTGATCTCGTGGTTGGTGAACTGGCAAACCGACGCAGACGTCCAATATATCTTTTACATCACCGATTTCTTCAATGCCGTGTACGGCGTCTGGATCTTCCTGATCTTCGTGTTTAAGCGCAAGATTTGGATGTTGCTGAAGAAACGGTAAGTGCGCTTAGTTTGAAGCATTTTTTGTGTGCAGTCATTATTAACTGTCGTGGTGATAGGCGCAGAGTTGACCACTTATTGGAGTGTTTGTACTTTGTAGTTTTTTGGGTCAACTCTGGTCGATAAGCACCACGTAGCAGTTCCATGTTTGTGTTGTCCGAATTTTAGATTTAACTGGGCGCAGTCGCAAGAGACCGTACATACAGGTAGCTCGTCCGTTCCTAGTAGTGTGTCTAACATTAAAGCTGCCTCACCATAAATCCGGTACATTTTTTGGTACTATTTGCGCCATTTTGACCGTAAGTTTGTATATGGTGGACGAGTAGTTTTGTGGTACACATAGTAGATGACTCACAAACGGGGGAATTTTTCTTCTCTCTCTTGATTGTGCCACTCTGTTTGTGTCCTCACATGGGTTTCAAAAATGGGATGGTTTTCCTATCATTGACATATTAATAAGTGAATTTATCGAATTGACGCCATTGCAGTGCGACAAAGACAATCATAGAAAGATGGAGCTAGTACAGGCAAAATCACCGCCCTCTATACTAGAAAGCTATTTTTTCGCCATATTGGAAATTTTGACATGCATCTTTCAAGCTTTCTTAAGTATAGTAGGCGGTGATGGAGTGCAAGTGTCCTGTCACAGAACCAGGCCTTCTTCGATTTCAAAAACTTGACGCATTGTGGGACGTATTTACCACGTGATGTCTGTACACAAATCACCGTGACTATCACGTGCCAAGTTATTAAATCTCATATTGCTTTGCAAATCTGTGTATCTTCAACCTTCAATTCGAACGAACCCAGTTGATGAAAATTTCAATTTGCCTGTTTTAGCTCTTTCTCTCAGAACTCCCTTTAATTTAATTTCCTATTAACAAGATGGTCAAGATTTACAATGTTGCATGTACTAACTGAAAATCTGCAAAATCAGCCAGCATGTATTTTGTTGCTTGTTTTTTCAATCAAAACAGTCATCAGAGACTTAAGTACGGTTTTTTCAGGTACTACAACCTTATCGGAAAGCCGCATCTTGCGCATACGGTGGCCAGCACGAAGACTCGTACCAGTAACTACTCGTCGACGAATTATTCTACAGCGGATACGCACTTGGCCGATCGGGGCAGTACGACCAACGGAAACGGCAGACAAGTACCAGAAGAAGTAGCCTTGCGTCAGGTGACTTAAAAACAAAATTACAGTCGCCTCAGAATTTTTTTCAGTCAGTGTCAAGCTTCTTTCTAGTCAATTACTTAACATCCTTTATACACTTTTTTTACTTTAGGGCCGGTACTTGCACCTTCAATTAAATTTATTCTATACGGAGATATAGTAAAAAAAAATTATTATGAAGTACTGGCCCTTACTTAAATTGTAAGTTATTTTAAGGTAAAACTATATTCGCCTAGAAAGCTGATGATGCTTTTAAATCAACATAGTTGCCAAATCATGTACCAACCAATTTTGTTTGCTATAAAAAGTATTTTTATTTTTTTTAAATGTATTACTTAATGTATATAATTATTTTTATTCTAGAGTAGGTTTATAATTTTTGATATTTTACTTATATAATTGTCACATGAAATGATTTTGCTGCATTTAACAGGTTAAACCATGTGGAGAAATTTTCACCAGCTTATTTCAATGTAATTTTTTTTATTTGCAATATATTATTGCTTTTGTGTAATCGTGTTTTATTTCTTACCCGTAATTCAAGTACTCTCTGTCCCAGAAGAAGTGGCAGTGTTTTCTTGACAATTAGGGTAGCTCCACCTAACTATTTTTCTTAGTTCCTTAATGAGTTTCAGTAGTTTTTCCTAATCTTGACAAATGGTGAATGCACTAAAAAAAATTCTGTATTGCTAATAAAACTATTCCCGGATATTCAACAAAGGTGAAACTCAGTTTCGCAGTAGGTAATCCACCACTTTATGATCCTTGGCCACTTGGAAAAACTAGATTTTTATGATCAAAGAATCATAAATTGGTTTAATAGCTACTGTGGAATCTAGTTTTACTTTTGTAGGAAAATCAATTTAAAATTTTCGCCACCAAAATAAAAAAGCCATTTTTAGGGTTTTACACTTAGTTTAACATTTATTAAGCGTATTATTTAATTAAACCGTCCAGCTAAAATTATAATATGTACACAATGTAATGACAATAACCACATACTTTTACAATGACTAAAAAATCAGACAAAAAATTTACATTACACTAACAAACATTCACTTGCAGTCCTTCTGGCCTAAAATAACCCATCAACTGATTTACATGTGAGTTTTTAGATGAGAATTTAACATCATTTTATAGGCAAAACATTCTCCGCAATATTTACAACTGTGCGGCTTCCCGCCAGTGTGGCCTTTTAAATGAATGTTTAAGTTACTTTTCTGCGTAAAAGATTTGCCGCACACCTGACAGTTGAACGGTTTCTCGCCGGTGTGCGTCCTCACGTGACTTTTCAAATAGCCGCGCTGCCTGAATGTTTTGCCGCAATCGTTGCACGTGTAGAAAGTTTCTTCCGAATGTACTGGCAAATGGTTTTTCAAATTTTCCCGATTCGAAAAACACACGCCGCACTGTTCGCAAATGAACGGATTCTGTTTAACCGCATCTTTCAAGTGTTCCCTTAAGAGAAAACCCCTGGAAAAGGATTTCCCGCAGTGTTTACACTCGTAGGATTTTTCTCCTGTATTGTGGTGATGTACTGGTGGTTCTAGTGCGTTTTGGGAATCCACTAAAGTCTGCTCCTCCTTGAAATTCTCCAGGATACTCTGGAATGTCTCACAGTTATTTAAACTGAACAGCTCATTATTTAGAGTGTTCTCTTCCTCTAAATTGTATTCACTCAAACAACCAGCAGAAAACTGGTGACAGGCAACATGACACTCTAACTGTTGCATGTCATCAAACTCCACAAAACATTGCTCACACCGGTATTTTACGGGTATATGGTTTTGCGGTTCCTGCACGTTACTAGGGCTGCTTCCTATTGGTTCTTCCTCCAGAATGATGTAGACAACGTCATTAGGATCTCCTGAAGAACTCCACTCTGATGCTATTCTCATTAAATCCTCTGGGATATCCGTGGAAAGTTTCAGGTCCATAAGCAGTGTCAAATCGTTTGTTTCAATATTATTAAACCTGAAAAATTGTCTTAATTAGTCACAAAAGTTTAATGGTTAAAATGAAAGTATGTAAAGCCATAAAATCATCATTTTAGTAGGTTTAGTAAGCAAATATATAGGGTGAGTCAGTGTGTACTAGCAGGATGTAAGATGTCAAAGTTTTGATTTTTTTAAGTAGCTTCAACATAAATAGGAGCTAGTTGGGGTTAAATAATACATTAGTTAAGCAATAGTTATTATATTACATAGACATACTTATATGCTAATATTCTACACTACAGTGGCAAAAATTAAAGTGAAATTCATTTGATTTACAATATCCTTTAAAGCAATTGAGGTAATCAGTTGTTCTCTTCTTTATCTAGTGCAGACATACCTTAAACTCCCACACTAAAAACCACCAAATTTTGCTTGGTTTAAGATGGCTTAAAGCTACATAAAATAACACCAGATGCTTACCTGATATTCAACTGTATACAACCAGAAAATTTATGTAGGAACAACACAACACAACATATTTACCTAAATACACAAAAAAGGATACACATAAAGTAATGCAGGAAAATACACCAGCCAGCCTTTGATTACTCTTAAAAGAAAACCACCTGCCACTTACAAATAAGGGGTTTTACCCCAATTTGGAGGATAACACAAGTGATTTGTTTTGAATTGAAAAATAAACAAAAACTCTGACCTTTGACTTTTATTTTTGTGAGGTTAGAAGTGTAATAATTTCTTTCTGTCATTCGTCAAACGTCAAAAATGTGACACTTAAATTAAATCGAAGTGACGTATCCTAGATCACTTTTATGTTCTCCAAACCAAACTATCACACAATTACGATTGTAATAACGTAATTATCGATATAAGGAATTTCTTCTGAAAAAGCAACACTCTGTATAAACATTAAAAAACAAGTTTATGATTGGTAGAGCAAAAGCAGCGGGTTTTTGACCAATTACAAACCACCAACAGCGCTATAATTTCTGCTCACCTTGGCACTGGCAACACCGCAACCGTTGTTTTGTTAGGTTAGTTAAATATTGCCGGTGTTGGTAATTTTTTAATTAAGGTTTTTTCGTTTTTATTGCTAGTAGTTAATTGACTGATTTACCTAATTAGTAATTATTGAGACGAGTGAGTAATTAGACCACCAAAATCAAACTCTAAAGGCTGGATCATTGCATGTGATTTAATATCTGCAATATTGCTTTCAGTGCTTGAGGCTGGGGATTTCATACAACAATTCAGTCACAGACAATTGTATCCTTTTTTAATTTTGCTTGATTAGTTACGTATCAAGCTCACTGTAAGTATTTGGGGAATTACCACAAGTTTTTTTAACACTACATTGTTTTTATGTGGTCAGAAAATTGCAATTGCCCAACAATTGAGATCACAAGTTGTGAATCAGGTAGATGATAACATTCCTTCACCAAATGTCAAGAAAAAGCATTATATCTTAAATTTAACAAAAAGCACAACTACTACTGGCAGTTTGACCATATTTCTTTGGTTTAGGTAAATTATTATAAACCGTGAGTTTTTAGATGTTTTCCCAAAATACTACGTCGCGAAAAACACCGTTCACATACCGAACATCGGTACGGTTTTTCGCCCGCATGAATACTTTTCCTATGTTGTTCTAAAGTGAATTTTCGTGAAAAACCTTTTCCGCAATTTTCGCACCTAAACGGTTTTTCCCCGGTGTGGGTTTGCAGGTGTCTCTTTAAATCCGCAGAACTCACGAAACACCTCCCGCACTCTTTACATTGAAAAACGTTCTCTCCAGTATGAACGCTTAAATGATTAATCAAGTTATTTTCACCCAAAAACCGTTTACTGCAATACTGGCAGCTGAACAAAATTTTCATTTGGTTGTGTGTGGTTGAATACGGTACAAATTCGATGTTGTCGTGGTGATTACCGTCAGCGTCGGTCATTAAAATCAGTAATTTTTGTACTGATGGTGGTTCCACCACTGGTTGAGAATGACAAGCACGGTGCTGTTCCAATTGATTTTGTTCCGGAAATTCTACAAGACACTCCTGACAAGGGTAAACTAAAGGAGGTAAATTGTCTGCAACTGGTTTAGTGGGTTTTTGGCTTGAGTCCTCACAAAAGTACTGACAATCATCTGCTTGGAATATTTTGCTAGAAAAAGTACTATAATTAGAAAATTACAGTAGTTTTAGTCAAGAAGGGGCTGAATTATACAAAAAAAATTGTGCTTTAATTAATTATATTCAATTTATTTACTACTAACTTATTTAGATTTGCAGTTTTGGTAAAATTGAAAAAAGGATACATTAAACCATTTTTTAGCTCAAGCAGAAACTTCAGTCTTTTCAACAATGTGGTGTGGTTCCAGTATAGTTTTTAAATCAACAATAAAGAAACACAGAACCTTTTAAGGTTAGGTCGTAGGTCAAGAAACTGTCCTGAAAAGCGTGGAAAGACACACAACTGTCAGAAAAGGATAGTATCCAGACTGGCAGAGCTCCAAGTGGCATTTTCCGCAACTATTTCAAACCACATAATTTTCCTCAATAAAATTATCTATTTTCTAACATATTTCCAACTTCATCAAGTCTAATTGAGATGAGAAAGCAGAAATTCAAGGAGGCTGAGCTGTTTTGCATTGCAAGTTATAACAAAAACTATTAATTAAGCAACAAGCTTTCAAATGAAATCGTTGCTGAACCATCTTCATGTTGTAAATAATAAGTTAAACGACGTATAAATAACTAGTGCATGAAATTAGAAAGGTAAATGAACCCGTAGGCATATCAGCCGGTACGATCATCGTATAAATAGAATCAGATATAGAAGAACCAAGTCTTTATTTCTTTTTTCAATTGTTTCAGGGATGGTACAAACTGCTACAAACAACCATGTGTAATAGTCTCAGAAGTTATTTATTCTTATCTAATTATACTGATTATTTCTTAGGTCTTCAGAGATTATCCCTGTTGGGAAAGCTTTATGGTTTAATGGATGGACTTTTGATAGCTATTAGAGGTATTTTAGGCTTTCATGCATTTTGTTCTGACTGAATTAATAATGCTAATCCAAAACCCCACACATTTTAAGCAAGCAGCATGCGCTAGACTTAGCAAAACGGCGCCTGCGTTCCATCGACTGAACCAGGCAGACTAGAAATCACGAAAGTTGATGTTTATATCAGCTGTTTTGTGTTTGGTCGAAACATACGCAATAATCTACGGACATGCCGTTCATATCGAAGGACTGGCGGAGCCCTGGGGAGGCCTGGGTCAAGACCGAAGAGGGTTGGGAGAAGAAAAAAGTGCTGGAACACTGCAAACAAATCAAGTAAGTGTCAATTTGTGGTTTTTGCGCTCTCACTATATCGATCGTCAACTGTTTCTTTGTTCTTGTGGTGCACTTTCACAAATCTTTTATTTGTTTTTTGGGTTTTGAAAATACTACGCTAATTTAACAACAACGTAAATTGACTACATTAAGACAACAAATGCGCACATATTTCTAACTCTATTTTGGGAAATTTTCTGGCAAACGTCCCAGAATTCTGGTTTCCTACACATCTTGAAACAAAGAGCTCTCCCCTTCTTTAATTTGAAAGCAATTATTAGCAAAGTGCATAAATCTTTCAGTTTCTAATAAGGTCCTTGAAACTGCTGCTTTCACCATTGAAAGTCATCGAATATTTCATTTCCTCCAGGTCTCAAAAAGCTTTAATTACAGCAAAAACAATAAATATCATTATGGTTAAAATTGGCTTGAATTAAGTTACTGTCCTAATGGGGTTTTCCATAAGAAATGAAAATAGTTTCACTCAAGTATGGACCACAATAACATCTTTATTGTTACTAACCAAGTTGCATTTTTTGCGGTTGCAACAAATTTTAATCATCGATTCTACATAAAAAAATAATGCCAAATTGCTATATAAACTACAAACCAAAAATACACATTTTCATTTTTTCATCATTTGTTTACTAAGTTTTAACATTTGTAACTTAATTTTAGAAGATAATTTAGCTAGGCAGTCACGTGACCTACTTAGATTAAAAATTGACTGTTTTAAGCACATTTTTGGAATCCTCATTAAATTTCCCATTCAACAACGTGAAAAAACACTACAAAATGTAGTACAGTCAGGTAGAAAAGCGGTGTCAAAGTTTGTACTGCCAGAAACACAGTTTGAAAGTACAGTCAGGGACAAAATCCTCAGTAAAACCCACTTGGAGTGAGAAAATGATAGTTTTAAGCACATTTTTGGAATCCTCATTAAATTCCCTATTCAACAACGTGAAAAAACACTCCAAATTTAGTACAGTCAGGTAGAAAAGCGGTGTCAAAGTTTGTACTGCCAGAAACACAGTTTGAAAGTACAGTCAGGGACAAAATCCTCAGTAAAACCCACTTGGAGTGAGAAAATGATAGTTTTAAGCACATTTTTGAAATCCTCATTAAATTCCCTATTCAACAACGTGAAAAAACACTACAAAATTTAGTACAGTCGGGTAGAAAAGCGGTGTCAAAGTTTGTAGTGCCAGAAACACAGTTTGAAAGTACAGTCGGGGACAAAATCCTCAGTAAAACCCACTTGGAGTGAGAAAATGATAGTTTTAAGCACATTTTTGGAATCCTCATTAAATTTCCTATTCAACAACGTGAAAAAACACTACAAAATGTAGTACAGTCAGGTAGAAAAGCGGTGTCAAAGTTTGTACTGCCAGAAACACAGTTTGAAAGAACAGTCAGGCACAAAATCCTCAGTAAAACCCTACTTGGAGTGAGAAAATGATAGTTTTAAGCACATTTTTGGAATCCTCATTAAATTTCCTATTCAACAACGTGAAAAAACACTACAAAATGTAGTACAGTCAGGTAGAAAAGCGGTGTCAAAGTTTGTACTGCCAGAAACACAGTTTGAAAGAACAGTCAGGCACAAAATCCTCAGTAAAACCCTACTTGGAGTGAAAAAATGATAGTTTTAAGCACATTTTTGGAATCCTCATTAAATTTCCTATTCAACAACGTGAAAAAACACTACAAAATGTAGTACAGTCAGGTAGAAAAGCGGTGTCAAAGTTTGTACTGCCAGAAACACAGTTTCAAAGTACAGTCAGGGACAAAATCCTCAGTAAAACCCACTTGGAGTGAGAAAATGATAGTTTTAAGCACATTTTTGGAATCCTCATTAAATTTCCTATTCAACAACGTGAAAAAACACTACAAAATGTAGTACAGTCAGGTAGAAAAGCGGTGTCAAAGTTTGTAGTGCCAGAAACACAGTTTGAAAGTACAGTCGGGGACAAAATCCTCAGTAAAACCCTACTTGGAGTGAGAAAATGATAGTTTTAAGCACATTTTTGGAATCCTCATTAAATTTCCTATTCAACAACGTGAAAAAACACTACAAAATGTAGTACAGTCAGGTAGAAAAGCGGTGTCAAAGTTTGTACTGCCAGAAACACAGTTTGAAAGAACAGTCAAAGACAAAATCGCCTGTAAAACTGGTCTGTTTTAAGCAAATCAAAACATTAGTGTATTGTGGGCTGCATAAACATCAGATAATGCATAAGGTAAATTCAACCATCAATTGATAAAACCATTTAAATTTGAAAGCAGAAAATCTCCAGTATAAGCACTGCAAACGCAATAACTAATCCAATTAACCAAATTGCCATCATACACTTCACGTCTTCCCAATCGAATGGTTTGAAACCATCATTATCTCCATCACTGTCCTCTACAAGTCGTTTTATTCTAGCATCATAAACAAATCCATCAGCAAAGTCCTGGTGCCATTTAGAAGCCAGCCCTACTTCATTCACTTTAACTAGAAATCGATTAATTACTTTTAAGTAGGGTGACCCTAAAGGTACGATAAAAGATAAGAAATAAGAATTAGGGCATTCTGGGATTATGTGAAGTTGTGAATGTCCATCTTTGTCAGAAAATCTGGTTTGGATTAGAATTTTTCCGTCCAAATAACGTTCAATGCCTGCGATGCGAAAAATCGCAGCAATTTCCATGGAGGTGTAATTGTCGTCCACTTTATCAATTTTCCTTGAAATTTTCTTGGCTAAACGTTGATACAATGGGGTGTTGACGTTCTCAAACGGGTTAAAACTAGCTCGAGCTGGTAGTCCGCTCTTCTCTAACTCCTCCAAAGTCTCGATATCCGGCAAATATTTTTGGTAGGCATAAACTGAGAGCAGAGTTCCAGAAAATATGGTGGAAATCACGATAGAATATACGAAAAAACTTCCCAAGAAAATTCGTCTAGGTAGGGACTGGTCAGTGACACCATACATGATAGATTGTCCTAAAAAAGCGGCGTAAACGTCCCAACCACAAGATCCGAATATTTTCCCATTAATCACCCCGCAAATCACTAAAACCACCAAACTGAACAACGCAATATTGGCGGTCAGAATGTCTAAAGTTCCACGCCACTTGGACAACTTTCCAGCCTTAGGAACCACCACGCACACCTTATCAAAATCAAAATAATAGGTCAAATCGTACCCTTCAACCCCGTAGAGTTTCATAAACCTAGAATTCCCTTGCAAATCTATGGAACGTTCCAGGGTGGCTTTCAAACTACCTGTAGGTATCCCAGATTTGGTAACTTTACCATAATATCTAGATTCTGCGCTAGTTGACATGGAAATGCTGAAATTCATATATTCAGACAGTACTGACATGGCAATTCCGTCAGCACCGTAAAACTTTGAGGTCAAAGGAATTTTTTCATATAGCCTGGAACCGTGTAGAAAATTCGGGGGGGTTGAGGTTGCAGTGGGGTATCGCTCAAACAAAGACAACACCAAAGGACAGTCATTCAAGTTTTTCACGTCATTCACTAGCAGTTGAGGGTACTTTTGCACGTCAGTGTAGTGGTACTGCCTCGGTTGCCCGCAAAAGTCACCACTGCGATAAAACGGTTTGTAAGTGAACACATACTCTTGCAGTTTTAAGGAACAGGGAAAATGCACCAACACATTAACAATTGACAGCTTCCTCCATAGGAATGTTAGCAATTGTATGGTTGATTTGATGGTGGTGATGCTTGTAGTGGAAAAGAGTACAACAGTCAAACACCTGGCTCTGTAAGTGACTATTTTAGGGTCAACACTTTGAAAGTAACCTAGCAAAGCTTCAGGGCTTTGCCCTATGAAAACACGTGCTACATGCACATCCAGGTGGTGCAGTTTCTCTTCAAAGTCTCCTTTTACCTCCTCTTCACTTATTTTTAACGTTTGTATTGGTAGCGGAGTCTCTGGATTACTAGTGCCGTTTTCGGTTATAAACTGCTGATCCATCCAAATGGTTTTCCTCAAAAAATGTGAGTTTACTCTCAGTAAATCCTCAAGCAAGTCGTCAACGTTGTTTTCCTGCTGTTCATACACTCGAGTAATTCTGATGTGTTTAACTAATTTAAAGTGTTGCCTATACAGTTCTACATGGTGAGGAAGAAAGCATTTTGCTGTAACCAAGTTGGTTAAGACAGTTAACCACATGAAACCGGCTAACATGCTTGGCAACAATTGAGAAGGATTAAAAAGCACTCAAGCTGTAAAAGAATAATAGTTCTTTGAAGTGGAAAATCAAAGCTAATTGTGGATTTAATTGAGCAATTTTCTATAATTATAGGTTTCAAAGTGAAACGATAAAATTTGGTTTAATTTTCAGGTTTAACGAAAGCAGCGAAGAAGAAAAAGAAAACATCGATACTGCCCAACAATCGACTAGCCACCAGCCTCATTGTCACATCACTGTAAAGAGTACAAAAGAGGTATGATAATAATTCAATAAATTATTTCTCTAAACATAATATGTGCCAATAAAAGTAATATCATTTGCATAACAATGGTGCAAAACAGTTGGATTGGTTGTCAGGTTTACATATGTTTCTGTTAACAGTCTCTAAGACACTCTTTTTAACATATTTAGAAACTTTACCTGTCTGTGGCAATCATATTGTACCTCTTAGAAACTTTTGACAATTGTGATATCCGTCATGTGATTAAAGACAATGTCTTCAATTATCTTGACGTCCACTTCAGTCACATTTGGCACTATTGAGCTGTAAAGTGACTAACCTAATTTTGTATGATTATTGCTACATTAAGTTTGTTCTAAATCAGATTGCAGGATTTAACGAACTAGACGAAGCAGTAAAACGTCTGGACTTTCGTAACGCTGTCCGTGATGTACGACGTTTCAACTACATTTGCGCCCTCCTCGATCATCTGATTGGTCAGCAAATGATCAGCATGTCGGGTTGCACTCAGAAAGCGTTACTTGCGATGCTCGAGGAGGTGGCCCAACACGCCACCAGCAGCCAGCACAATCCACGAAGCTTCCGCAGACTGCTCAACAAACTGAAAGCTTTGAGCGCTGCTGAACGTGCAGCTTGCTGGGGAGGTTTGTGGTTTTTCCCGTCTCCCCCATTTAGTCTGTGAGTTTGGGTTATTGCAGGGCCCCTGGGATCCCAATTATTATGGGACAAGAACACGGCAAAAATCAATCGGATCCTCAACATGGGCTCCGAATTCCAGATACAAGAACCCCATCCAGATCTCCATCCGAAACTTTTAAACCTGCCAGAAGAATGTATCAGAGAGATTATTTTAAGACTGTCAGACCATCGAGATTTACTAGCGGGCGCTCAGTCCTGCGATCAGATTTGCTCTATCGTTAACGAGCAACGAATTTGGCGGGAATTAACCAAATTTCATTTTAGTCCCCAACAAATTGAGGTCGTTTCCCCCAAAAATAATGAGAAAATCGACTGGAAGTCTGTTTACCATTCATTGAAAAAGTAAGACCTTTAACCCATTAAAATCCAACTTAATTATTATTTAAAAACAGGAATCATGGTTTAAATGAAGAACGCCAGTATGCGGAAATGCTCTCGCTATGCAAGTACTGCCGATGCTTGTTCTGGAAGTCTTTAGGGCACCCGTGCATCGCCGAGCAGTGCCCTGACTTCAAGGCTCGACTTCAGGAGGCTGGAGGTATTAGTCCTCCAGCCCCAGTGCCCCCATCAGCTTTTCTCAAATTGTTCTCCCTCTAAGTTACTCATCATCACTGTTGTCTTGAAGTTTAACCTTGGAAAGCCCTATATATTTTGGCTAAATGAGATTTACTGCAGCAAAGTATTTTGATACAAATTTGTGGTAACCTGTAGTTGGAATTCCAAATTAACTCCCAAAAATATTAGAGAGTAGTGTGTTTGATATTAGTTGTGTGAATGTCTGCATTCATTTTCATGCTCCGTGGAGCAAATGTGACATAATTTAGCAAAACCATAATTTATCCAACTGTGAAATTACATCATACTGCTCCATGGAGATATAACTAATATGCCTCACCTTAGGTTAAGTTTACTGACATTGTCCTTCCCCTTGTTAAGGCAGAAATATAAATTGTCAGCATATATATTTTAAGAAATCATATTTATAATACTGAATTTTCACAAAACTCTATTATATTTTTGTTGTGCTTGTACTGCATTGTGATATTTTTAAGTTTAACACAAACATGGTTGATTTAGCCAGTATTACAATTGCGTTTGGTAGATTTGTTTCCTAATATCAGAATAAAGTATTTTTACTTACTTTTTGAAGTTACTTTTTTTTATTTTTAAAACAGCAAAAACTACTTTTCTAATGGAGCATAATTGAGGAGTTTCTCAATCAGATCAACATGTCCTAAAAGCATCCTTCTGCAACAGTACCGCTTGAGTCCTAAGGCGTCGAGCGCGTCACCTTCCGTGTACTCGGCCTGCAACAGCCCCAAGTAGGCCTCCCATTTGTTACCAATCACTTTGCCACAAGTGAAACAGCGAATTGGGATGATCATTTTAGTGAATCCTATAACTAACCTATCGTTTTTCCGCTTTAAGAACTTTCTTGCTAGCTTACCTGTGTGTAGAAAGTTTTGTCAAGGTGGTTTTTTAGCAATTATCAAAGTTTTTGGCTTTAGCTAGATGCACAAAACAAAGAAACATAACCTTCAAAACAAAACAGCAAATTTGAGGTTAGGTTTGTAGGAGCAGTTTGAATATGTATCTGTCTTTGTCTAACACATTGCCTACATAAAACAAAGATAAACTAGAGTAGAGTCCTCGAACAAACGAATTACATTCAACAGGGTTGAGGTTAGGTAGGAAAACAATAAACAAAATTTCTTGTAAAACTGTCTTAACAGAAACAACAATGGACAATTCAGAAGATTTCTGTGTTGAGTGTTCTGATGACGAGTTAAAAAATAGCACAGAGCCGTGGGAGCCTGACCCAGAAGAAGTGGACCGAATTTACAGTATGCTGGCTAAAGGAGAAATACCAGAATTGAAGTGGAAATGTCCAGGTTACAGATCACCCTCCCCAGAAACTACTGAGGAACAGAAAGAGGAAAACCCTGAAACCAAGTTTGTTAATGCACTACAGTCTGGATTAGTATGTTGATACATGGTTTGTAGAGATGAACAAGATGACTTTGACTTTATGGATGAAATGACTTCCCCTAAATTAAAAATCCGGCATAACAAGGGTGGAGACTCATTGAAAGGTAGTGCTAAAAAGAAGACTACGTCACTTGATGGAGTGATTAATAACATGAGGAGGCACCACTTGCTGCCCTCATCTAAATAGTAATAAACACAGATTTCAATTAAAATTATTTATTTTTCTACCTAAAACACAATTTGTCACTTAAAAGTTATCTCTGAGGTGCTGGTTTAGGTTTAGGCATTTTTCCTAAAAGGGCTTGAATTTCCTTCTTTTCATCATAGGTCTTCCACAGTTCAAAAAGATTCATAATAAATCTAGCAATTTCCTGTATTTTCTCCAAATCAACATTCAGTTCTGCAAACCATTGCTTTTGGTCTTTTTGTAAAATAACACAAGCTATCCCAAGACAACCTAAAATTTGCATTAAACCCCCTGCAAAAGCTCAAACTAACCAATCTACCTATGGCAATTTGGTATGGAGGATAAAGCAGGCAGACATCAGTTCTAAGAGAATCATTGACTATTCTCCAGGCTAATGTTAGCAACTGCTCTTCATGTCCTATATCCTGCACTAGCTGCAGTAAAGGCCTGTAAGGCTGGTACACTATCAAACAACAATCTAAATTTTCCAGTAAATAAAATTCACATTCAAGTATGTGATTTGTCCTATAAGGAAACTCTTGACTGTATGCATACCCAAATTTGTTTTTTACTAGAAATTTCTTTAAATAACTTACTGGAGATATTTACTAGTAAACACTTACTGACTGTTTGACAAGTTGTAATCAGCCTAGAATTGGAAATAACACCAAATTCTTCCACCTTAGATGCTAAAAATATACAAGTGGGCGCTAGTAACAAAGGATCAATGCATTTCAGGGAATTTCTGGCATAGAACCTTTTAAAATATACTGTTGCAGTGGCTATTACTTGTTGCCTAAGTTTCAGTTGTTCACCTAACGTTTGTATAACTACAAACACAGAAACACTAAGTTGAGGCACAAAATTAAGTCACACAATCCCAACCTACCACTGGCAAAGAAAATAAATATTTTCTGGTATTCTTCCTCAGTGAGTATGGCTAAGTCATGTTGTCTCTCTCTGGTTAGGTCTTGTTTGTCTAAAATCCACTGCTGACTGAAAGGTAAAAAAGCATTTGGTATCATTCAATAAAAGTTTAAACAATACTTACTGATGTGAACTTTGCCAGAAGTTTCCTGCCATATTTGTCCACTTTCACTTAAACAAATCACCTTAAGTGGTCTAAAAGGCTTCACCTTATTTAGTACATTGCGAGAAACTGTGATAATCACAGAAAAACTACTGGAAATAGTCTTAGAATTTTCCAGATAAAGCGGCAAAGACCTAAATCATTTATTATAACTATTACTATTAATGAAAACAAACTTAACCTCACTTTCTTGTTAACAGTTGGAATTTGACAATTGACATACAAAGACATATGGAGGACACATTAAGCTTTTTTTATCTATAAATCTCAGAAACTGCAGTTTCTGATTTTCTTTTCTGCGAAAAAAAGCTTAAAACCACAATAAAACTATTAATCAAATATCAAACACACGGCTACTGTTCGAAATCCAACTCTATCTTGAAATTTGAAATGCTACTTGACAATTGTAGAAACAAGGTTTGGCAACACTGCTTTACAGATAACACGAATGACACTAATGACAGTGACAGCTATTCTATTTTATATCATTTCGCCTTTCACATTGCAGCAGTGCAGTTGTGATTAGGTAAAGTTTGTTTACAACCACAAAGCAGTTATATTTAAAATTTAATAACAAGTTAATCCGAGTTTTTAAAGTCTGTTAAGCAGCGGGCAACTATGGGGCGCCGTTCTATCAACACCACTAAAAGTGGAAAGTACATGAATCCTACTGATCAAGCACGTAAGGAAGCCCGAAAGCAGGAACTGAAAAAGAACAAAAAGCAACGTCAAATGGTACGGGCGGCAGTGCTAAAAGGCAAAGATCCACAGCAGATTTTGGAGGAAATGGAGAAGATCGATCAGATGGAATTTAATGTGAACCAGCCTTCCCCCCTGAATGAGAAAGTGTTGAGGGAGAAAAGGAAGAAGCTTAGAGATACCCTGGATCGTGTGATGGGGATGTACCACAAGGATGACCCAGAAAAATGGTCGGAATTGAAGAAGAGACAAAGTGAATATGAAGTGAAAAGAGTGCAACTTGTGGCATTTTTTGAGTCAGTGAAAACAGCTCAAACTGTTACTGTAGATGATATTCCACTGCCTCAATTGCCCCAACAAAGCATGGCAAACAGTATTCCCTTGCCAGCACCAGAAAGAAAACCTGAGGTACCTATATACTCAATAGCAACTGCTCTTAAATTTCAAGCTCTTGGAGTGCCAGTTAGAGAGCCCCCTGGTTGTCCACCAGGGCCTCCACCAAATGTTAATGATGAAGGTGAAGTGGAAGATTTCACTTTCAAATCAGCTGTAGCAGAAGAAGAGAGAATGGTTGAAGATACTTCATTAGAAGACCCTGATTCAAGTGAGGCAAGCAAACCAACATCATTGCAACAAAAAATGGTGGCTCTCTCTGGTCAAAATGTGGATGAATTCATGAAAGAAATGGAAACAGTTCAGAAAAAACTGGAGCAAAGAGAATCAGAACCATTGCTACCACCAGGAACCACAGAACCAGTGCCATCATTACCATCAATGCCACCTTCAAATCCACCTCCTAACATGCCACCACCACTTATGTTTACACCAGGAACCGGTATTCGCTTGCCTCCAGGACCTCCACCTGGTAGACCTCTAATGCCACCAGGTCCACCCCCAGGTCTACCACCAATGCGCTTACCAGGAGCAAGGCTTATAAGAATTCCAGTTCCACCACTGGTGCCACCCTCACAAGTGCCCCAACCAAAACCAAATGTACTTTCTGCAGCCCCACAATTGATAAACAGAAGTGATTCCACCAAACAAGGAGCCACTATTTCAGCCAAACCTCAGATACGTAATTTGAGCGCTGACGTCACACGTTTTGTGCCGTCAGCATTGAGGGTAAAGAGGGAGGACAAGAAGGGCAAACCTGTCACCAGTTTAGCAAGAGAATTGAAACAGAAAGAGATGCACTTGAATAACCAATTAGTTGGGGGACAACGCACCAAAGATGACGCTTATAAACGGTTTATGATGGAAATGGAAGGATTAATGTAAAGGGGTAATGTTGATTTATGTAAAGTTAGTTATAGGTTAAATGTTTTTTTTTAAATAAAATCCTGTACTATTTAATTTTTTTTCCTATTCAAATTTTGATATAGTGTGGATTAAGTCTTTAAAGTCATCCCATTTTTCCTTTATCTTTGCCAAACCAATATGTAATTTTTTGTAGCTCCTTAAACTGTTGTAGCTACTCAACAATGTATAATAATCATGTGTAAAACATTAATAGCTTACATATGTATTCTACATGAGTGTATTATACTTCCCAGCCCTGAATTAAAACATTTTTTCTTAAGAAAACAGTGCTTTTATTATTGTCTGCAGTGGAATGAGATTCATTAACAATTAAGTAAGCAAAGCATAATCACAATAACTCTATAAATTCTAGGGAATTTTAAGAAGACAAAACAGAATCATAATCTGGGACAGTGTTTAGCAATTTGCATTGGGCAACTTTCCAGAAAGCTTCAGGTCCTAAATACAGGTCTGAAGCCACTGGATCCTGGCGCATATCTTTCCTCCACTGCCTTAAAACTGGCACATCAGAGTCATTAAAAGGCAATTTAGAGCCTAGTTTTAGGGCAATGCAGCCTGCTCTTTCAGCCCATGGCCACAACATATAATCCACCTGAAAAATTTTTTTTAATTTTATTTTAAATTATGGGGTTGTACAACTAGTTTTACCATATTAGGTTTGTCACCACCAAAAAATTTTGTGCCCCTATTTGCCAGCTCATCATTTAGGGGTTGCAAAGCTTCAATTATAGCCTTAGCCCACTCTTCCAAAGACTTGTCCTCCCCACCAAATAAACATTTTGCAAAAACCCCAGTTGCATTTCCAAGTTTTTCAATAACCTGTTTATCTTTGTCTTTCAAAGTAGGTTCAGCAGGATACAAAGGATTGCCTGGATACTTCTCATCTAGGTAATTGCATATGTCCAGGCTTTCCACCACAACTTCATCCCCATCCAGCAGGGCAGGGACTTTTCCTGTCAGGATTAATTAACATTACCAACCTGAACTCCTGGATAGTAGGAAATTGTACCTTCAGGGTGGATGTTTAAGTACCACTCAGGTTTCTCAGCTAAGTTAATGTTGACAATATCATGGGGCACTTCTTTAGCTTTGAGAACAAGACGGGCGCGGTGCGCGTAAGGGCAGAACTGCATGGAATACAGGCGCAATAATCCCTCTTGTCTTGGGGGCTCCACAGAACCTTGCAAACCAACTTAAGCAACAAATAAAGATTGGTTAGCCTTACTTACCTTTAGTTAAGTGTTTTTGGGACATGCTGAATGCCCACAAAATCCTTTTTAACAGTTTTGTGGCTATTTTTTACTTTAAATTTGGGTATTTATTGTAGGTAGAAATTCTGATTCTGAAACCACCGACAGCTGTCAAAAAAGCGCTTGAATTTCAACCAACCAAGGATTTAGATCCGCCCTAATAATCTGTCAAATGTCCTTTTACTAACAACTGACAGTTGACACTGACAGCTTTGTAATTTTAAAACTGGAAAACCACTGATTTTTCCACTTTTACACTTGTATTTTCTTCAAACTTGCAGGAAAAACGGTAAGTATCACTTAAATCGATTATAATATTACGTAGGCGTTAATCAGTTTTGTGGTAATTTCCAATAATTTTGTTTACGTAAATAAAAATTGTTGATTTTTCAACATGGCGCTTGCAAATGTAGACCCAACACTATACGTTTTTCTTTTTAGTTTTTTTGTTGTAGTGTTTAGTGTAGATAAATAATGGAAAAACTACTGTTAGCCGCAGTGTCTTTTTTTGCTGCTGCTGCCGTAGTGATAATTTTCGTAGCGCTAGGTAAATGTGGTTTTTCACTTTGTCTTTGTTCAAAGGTTAGGTGTGGGCAATAATAACACAACCTTATTAGGCTCTTATCACTTTATGTTACTGTGTTTTTCTAGTATAACTGATGCAATTTACTCCTTTAGGTTGGTACCTTCTGTGGGTCCTGATTTTAAGCAGATTCAAGTTCATCAAGGACTTGCTGAACAGTGCCAGGGGGTTGAACAATCCCCCTCAAGGTGACCAAGCAAAAACCAGCCGTACTAAACTTAAGAAGACTAGAAAAGACTGATTTTTCACTTACTTAAGTAACAAAAAGTTAATCATAAGTCAATTATCATCATGAATATCCGGTGTGCTAGACCTGAAGATCTCATGAACATGCAACACTGCAACCTACTATGTTTACCTGAGAATTACCAAATGAAATACTACTTTTATCATGGGTTGAGCTGGCCCCAACTCAGTTATGTGGCCGAGGATGAAAATGGTAAAATTGTGGGTTATGTACTGGCAAAAATGGAGGAAGACCAAGAGGACATGAAACACGGTCACATAACCTCACTAGCAGTGAAACGATCCCACAGACGACTGGGCCTTGCACAGAAACTGATGGATCAAGCTTCTGAAGCGATGGTGGAGTGTTTTGATGCAAAATATGTCTCATTGCATGTTAGGAAGAGCAACCGGGCGGCACTCAACTTGTACAAGAATTCACTGAAATTTGAAACTGTCGAAATTGAACCGAAATATTATGCTGACGGAGAGGACGCTTATTCGATGAGAAGGGATCTCTCTGAATTTTCCAAGAAAAGGGACGTGATTAGTAAGCCTTCAGAGCAAAAAAGTGAAGAATGACTTTTGTACTTTTCCTTTTATGTATAGATATAATTATTAAACTTTAAAACACCATACTTTTTGTATTTTTTTGTTTTAACCCTAAAAACCTTAAAAACGCCTAGTTTGAGGTACTTACATGCTATTTAAAGGAAGAACACCATTTACAAGACTAAAAAAGCAACAGACTTAAACGCGTCAATTACCTTTACGTTTGTAATGAACGTTTCCAAACCTCTTCCAAAAATTGAATTAGTTTTTTGCAAGTGGAAAAAGTGTGGTTAGGTTTCCATTTTGGACGGTCTCCTTGTGGCGTTGTTGTGTTTACCGATTCTAGTCGATCTAGTACGTGCTTATTGCACGTGCACGTTCGCTCTTCTATGTTTTCAGACAATTTCCATTAGAAAATACCTGGAAAACACTATTTTCTTTACTGTTTACCTAAACACCACAAACTCAAAATTTTAAAATTTCAAAAATGTCACGTGATATCTAATTGACCAATCCGACGTCATTGCGTAGTCGGCCATGCTGGATTAAGCTGAACCAAGCTGATCGGCTGACAGATTGAAATGCGTTTTTTAAAGCTATTTTCCACAAAATGATGCATTTCTGACATTTTTAAACAATTTAAAAGTTACGTAAACGTGTTCTGATGGTCCCCGTTTATTCTGACCCCTTATATGGAGTAATAACCATAATTTGATTAGCTGTCAAATATGTCTCTTCCTTCCACCAAGATATAGTAAAAATCAAAGCAAAATGGCATGACGTAGACGTCATATTCAAGACTTTTCAGAGCATGTGTTGTTTCTTAACTTATGATTTTCTCTAAACTGTAATTTAAGGAAGCACGTGCGTTGTTTATTTATTGGCAGGTAATTTTGGCATCTTTCACATGTAGGAAAAAGTATTCGAAAAAAAATCACCCTAAAGATGGGCGAGAGAAAAGAAACAGAGTTTTCAAAGAATTTTTCATGCTTTTCAACCAGACGTAGACTGATAATATTTTTGGGGAAAGTTTTTGCGTTAATATGTCGTACAACATGCGCCGTCTCGACCAGTTGATCCCCATTTTCCGATCTCGCTTTTCCAGTCAAAAGCGGCGTTATCCTTGACGAGGTCGGAGGCGCTCGTCTAACGGCAAAGAAACGCGCGTTTTCCCGGGTTTTCTTACTTTTTCTTCGGTAAGTAATAAATTACTATATGATCTTTTACTCGGATGTCTGCCATAAAATTGCTTTTTGTGTCGTAATGGTCCGAACATAAAGTTTTATGATGCTTTCTGATATGTTATTGCGCTCCGAGTTAATTCGAATAAGTGTTCTTTAGTTAGGAACAGATTAATTGAAAATACGGGGTGTCTCAAATTGTTATATAAACCATCTTTAGTCTGTGATTCAAAATTTCCACCCCTTCAACTCCAGAAGGAATTTCAATTTAATTTCAATAGCATCCCAATCCAGCTTTGTACATGTTTATACCAGATAAAGCTGATGCATACAAAGATTGCGTATTCCCTGCTTTATACATTCAATTCCTCTGGCAGCTGATTGAAGTAGGTACGTTCTTTTCCTTCAACGCAATTTCCTAAATGTAACCGGAACGAATCTAATCATTCTTTTTCTTCCCGATTGATTTTATCAATTATTATTGGTTTCGTAGACTTTTCCATAAAATAATGATGATTACAGGTGGGATTTCCCACGTTAAAACTCTTTTAGTTTGTAGTTTGAACTGTCACAAGAATGTGATCAAAAGAGCAAAACGTTTTCGCTGCTTAAAATAGAGAATCCTCTTAAAAAGAGCTAAATTACTTTAGAGGGTCTTTATGGAGGCTTTACGCAAAAACTAAATGAAATTACGACTTGTTGAGTGAAAATTTCAAATTAGAACAATATGCCTCCAATAATTGGCTGTGGTTTGCCAAGAACCACCCACTTCAACAAGTCAGATATTGTCAAACGTAGTAATATACAGAGTGTTCCATTTGAAATAATGCTGTAAGGTTCTAATTTGTTCCGACAAACACCATTAAAAATTAAGGCCTTTCTAAATAGCTTCTTTGTTCGAAAGCTTCTTAAATGAAATTACTACTCCATTTTGTGGTTTAGGTGGGACATTATCCCAGTTTACCGTCTCGATTAGCTTTTTTTTTTTGCTATAATAAATCAGGTTAGGGCTTTTAAGCTCCAACGTGGATAAGAGGCAGGACTGGACTAGATTTTTCCGTAAAAAAGCAGAAATTCTGAAAATATTTTTGCCAGTGCTGAGTAAGTGTATGTATTATCTCTATAGTGTTGTAGAGTTTTGAAAAGGTAATTTTTTACTTATTCTAAATGTGCAAAAATATACAGACGTGTGTCCTATTTAAAAAAAAGTACAGGTCAAACCACCCCAATTAACCTTGAAACTTTAGAGTAATAAACGATATTTCAAGGCAGCAAAATCGTGCACTGGCACAGGAAATTACAGTAAAACACACTTATTGGATTTCAGAGGGATTATTTACGTCCACACCCCTGTTCAATAAAGGGTAAATCGGATGCAAAAACACCTTCATAATTCAAAATTTCCCTCTCGATTTACTATTCTGGTCGAAAAGTTGCTATCAATCTTGTAGTGGCTGCGACGTAGGATAAATGCATAATGCAATGGAAAAACCGTTTCAACTTTATGTTTTCTTTAGGACCAAAGACAAATACTGATTTTTTTCAGTTAAATTGGTTTGCTTTCCATTAGTTGAAGGGAAAGTGGAGGAGCTGAAAGTGTGGGCTGGAGGGATAATTCTCAGTTACTGCAGAAAGTGTACTTTTTAGGTTAATTTAGATAAACTCTTGCCAAATGTCCTTCTGTGCTCATCTAAATCTACTGACTTTTTTGATGTTTGTGCACGTGCTGACAACAATGGCTGACAAATGAAAAACGGGAATTTTCCCTCGACAAAACTGAATTTTTCCTATTTACTCCCCGTGTAACCTTCAACTACAAAAGCTTTTTTCCTCTGTCAGTGTTCAATCCTAACTAATAGATCTGCGATTCGTGGCAATAAACGCTTTGTTTTCCTGTTTTTCCCGTTTGATTTCGAGGACATCCTATACAATAGGGAAATATTTTAATATTGGAAAGGCCTGGGAAAATTCTTTTGCAAGGTGCGCCACTTGGTAATAAATTAACTTCACTTTTGCTTTGATTTCAATCAAATCATTAATTAACATCCAGTTTAATGTAAATTATTTACTTCGGTTAACTAAATATTTTTTTAATTTGAGGGCGTGTTTTTTCAATCAAAAGTAATTTAAAAATAATAAAAGTGCCAGGTTTATTATACCAGATGACGAAAAACGAGTTATTTATATACTTTCTCTCAATCAAAGCACCTTTGCGTTGCTGTTACTTCATTTATTTTGTTTTTAAATTAGTAATAGTCATAACAATTTGGCAACGTTCAACAAACGTCAAATGCAGCTGACTTCTTCACTTACTTTTTCTAGGGAGGGTGAAGGGGTACAGAAAGCTGAATAAATCACTTTCATTAAAGCTTTTCACAACATCCCTAATTTAGCCTCCTTCCTACACCTTCATCCATCAAATGCAAGCATAAATTGACTAACTTTCCAAATTTCGTTACGAAAATCACGTTCATGAAAACTTCCGGTTCACTTATAGTCAAAAACTTAGTCCCAAGGGAGTTTTATTGTTATATTAGCTCCGCTAGGAGCACGTTTTACAATTCAGACAAAATTGCTGTGACGTTATGTAATTTTCAATCAATTGTGCATTTTAGAAACGACCTGAAGAATTCTAGTCACTTGTACAGGCCTCTGACAATTCTTAGAGGGTTTTAAATTACTTGTAGAGATCTCTCGGTTAAGGACACTTCTAGATGTCTCTGGCAATTCTAAATAATCCTTAGAAGGTTTAAACTACTTGTAGAGGCTTCTGGAACATTCTAAGCAATTCGTAGAAGGTTTAGAACACTTGTAGAATTCTCTGGCAATTCCAAGCAATTCTTAGAAGGTTTAGAACGCTTGTAGATGTCTCTGGCAATTTTAGAAGGTTTTCAGTGGTATTTAGGAGCCTCTGGCAATTCTAAATAATTCTTAGAAGGTTAAGGACACTTCTAGATGTCTCTGACAATTCTAAATAATTCTTAGAAGGTTTAAACTACTTGTAGAGGCTTCTGGAACATTCTAAGCAATTCGTAGAAGGTTTAGAACACTTGTAGAATTCTCTGGCAATTCCAAGCAATTCTTAGGTTTAGAACGCTTGTAGATGTCTCTGGCAATTTTAGAAGGTTTTCAGTGGTATTTAGGAGCCTCTGGCAATTCTAAATAATTCTTAGAAGATTTACATTACTTGTAGAGGCTTCTGGCAAATTTTGAGCAATTCTAAGAAGGTTAAGAACACTTTCAGTGGTCTCTGGAAATTTTTAGAAGGTTTTCAGTGGTATTTAGGAGCCTCTGGCAATTCTAAATAATTCTTAGAAGGTTTACATTACTTGTAGAGGCTTCTGGAACATTCCGAGCAATTCGTAGAAGGTTTAGAACACTTGTAGAATTCTCTGGCAATTCCCAGCAATTCTTAAAAGGTTTAGAACGCTTGTAGATGTCTCTGGCAATTTTAGAAGGTTTTCAGTGGTATTTAGGAGCCTCTGGCAATTCTAAATACTTCTGAGAAAGTTTATAATACTTGTAGAGGCTTCTGGCAAATTCTGAGCAATTCTAAGAAGGTTAAGAACACTTGTAGTGGTCTCTGGCAATTTTTAGAAGGTTTTCAGTGGTATTTAGGAGCCTCTGGCAATTCTTAATAATTCTTGGAAGGTTTAAATTACTCTTAGAGGCTTCTGGAACATTCTGAGCAATTCTCAGAAGGTTAAGAACACTTGTAGAAGTCTCTGGCAATCTTTAGTGTGTTTTCAGTCACTCCAAAAATGGTTCTAAATGGCTATTTCACAAACTGGTGGTATGTTTCAGAAAAAGTTTACCACTTTCTGCGAATTGGCAATGTTTCCATTTCTTTACCGCTGTGACGTCATAGCAATTTAGTTTGATTTTCCCTATACGTCTAAAGGGTTTCTGCAGTTTTTTTAATCACCACCAGCTAAATTTGGCCCCCTAAATTCGATTAAATGTATATTAATATGCTGGAACGTTGGGGTAAAATTGCATTCGGTGTGTAATTGGGGTCATGTGCCGGAAGATTAAAACTCACCAAAAACCAACGTTTTCATAGCTAGTTTCGGTTCAGTTATTTGAATAAGTAATCAATAAACCTGCACTAGAGGTGGTTTTGTTTTGCCCAGGGAGATTAATTAATACAAACCCTACTGAAACTATTTTTTACCGAAAAATTACTTTTTTTTTAATGCTTGAATAACGGTTTGGTGTATAGGAAAAACAACGGGAGAATTACCTGCTGGGTAAATTAAGTTCTACGGTTTGCAGAAATAAAGGGCTCTGCAAGAGAAACTGTAGAAGTAGACACAATAATACACAGGCAACCTCAAAAACACTCAAATTAAATCAAACAGGTTTATTAATTTCGTCATCACTCCGTATACAAAAGAGACTCCCAGATTGGTTCGAGGACACCCTGGAACTAGGCAAATCAAACAGCCTCAAGTGACTGTCAATGATACTACTACTAGGCCCACCAATGCCCATCTCGATTGAGACTGGACCATTGTAAGTGCACGAGTTGTCTCCCACCAGCATCCCGTTTAAGGATTCCTCACTAAACACGCTCATTTCTGAGAGCTGTAGCCCTTTTGAGGGTTCAGAAACCGCCAAAGTACGGCCCAAACACACAAACTTGCACGTACAGGAAGATTCCCGGCAGTAGCATTTTGGTGTTTGAGTTTCTGCAGTTTTTGATGTTTTCACTGTCGTGGTACTCTGTGCTGTGCTGTTTGGTTCGCTCCTGTATTGCTCTATTTGTAGAAAATTGTTTATGCCACCAGTTAATTTTTGATACAAAAAAATCACCGAAAATCATGTTTTCTGGTAGGAAAACATCTGAAGAAGTTGCTACATTCCTCAACCCCATATCAGACCTAGAATCTACACTCCAAAATTAAAGGAGGTTTTGGATTTAAAAGGTAAATTACCAGTGTAAGTGTACAACAACTTTTTTTCCCCCGGGATTTTAATGGACACGCGTGGCTTGTTTCCGGAGATGCTGTAGGGAGAAGACACTATGGAGGATCTCAGAATTGAGGTTCTTGGAGTTGCTGAAAATTTTCGTGCAACTAACCTTAACACTTTTGCCAACACTAACCTGATTTTTCAGTTGAAAACTCTTCTTCAAAACTGTCGTTGGATATGTTGGTGCCTTGAGTTAAGCTCTTGGTGTAGTGGGGATCGTACTGGGAGGCAAACTCCACAACGTCTTTGCTTGTTGTAATGGCAGCTGGACAGGGACAACACCCACTATGATCCAGTTCAGGACATTTGGGTGGCACTGATAGGATTTGTTCCACTGGAGTTGGTTGTGTCGTCACTTTTTCTGGTTTTTCTGGTAGTTCATCAATTTGAATAGTTAGTGACGATTTGGTGATTATGTCATCAATGACTTCCCTAGCTGCTGCTGGTATTGTTACTGTTCCCTGACGTATTGGAATGGAGAATTGTTCTAGAAAATCACCATTTTTTACAAAAACCTACCGGAAAAAAAGTCAAACTCAATCACCTTTAGGTACCATCTCAAATTGATCGATAAGATACACTGAAGTATCGATAACATCTTCAATAAACTCTTTTAGGGACATGTGGATTTGATTCAACTCCCCTCCACTACTACTACTAAGCTTTTCGTAAATTTCACTGTCCTTTATGGTTGGTTCACTAGAAGACAGAGGAGTAACAACATCGTCCTCATCATCAGGCTGCTCCAGGGGTTTTTGGTACAACAACTCCACCTGTGGGCTCAATCTTCGGAAGACAATTTGTCCGGGACGCACTACACATTCAATTTCTTCAGGTGGTTCAAGTTTACAGAATTTAGCGGTGTGAGGTAACGGTTTACCGTTTGAGGGGTTTTCATTGGACATGGGGCTGTTGGTGGTTACGCCACTGGAATTTGGTGTGTGTGGGGCTCCATAACCTACGATTTTTTTTTTTTGGTTGGTTCAGTGGTAAATTGGTTTGTTTGATGATGTGATTGACCGGGTTTATGTCTGTATACCCTTTGTTGCCGTTGGACAGCTGGCTTCGGTACTGACTGACTTATAACCTAACAATTGACATGTGTTGGGGTAACAGTAGTTGTCACTTTTATCCGAGTTTGTACGATTTTCCTGAGCAATTTGGGATTTATCTAAAATTTTTTAATATAACGTAGCCACTCGAACAGTTCATTAAAAGTTTATT
The DNA here is from genome assembly GCF_016097725.1 of Ips typographus. Classification (NCBI taxonomy): domain Eukaryota; kingdom Metazoa; phylum Arthropoda; class Insecta; order Coleoptera; family Curculionidae; genus Ips; species Ips typographus. Next base: position 6,135,348 of record NC_138431.1, read on the forward strand.
AGGATTTGTGAACATTCTATAATAATGTTGAAAATTGCCTGGAAACAAAAAGGGGCTTGAAAATATTCACAGTAGCCCAAAAATGTTCGAAACAGTCTAATAATGTTAGAACAATCTATAAATGCTCATAATTCGTATCAAAAATGTTTAAACCTGCCTACAAATGCTTGATATATTTAAAATTTTGTTCAAATCATTGTAAAAAGGTTTAAATCACTGTACAAAAGTCTAGAAGTGTTAAAGTTGTATCAGAAGTATTCTGTCCGGACTACAAATGTTTGACAAATGTTAAAACCCTTCTAAGAAGATTAAAACTTGTCTACAAATGTTCAAAAGGATCAAATAAAGTTCAAATCAACCTAGAAATATTAAAACTCGTATTCAAAATGTTGAAATTGTCTAGCAAATGTTTAAAACCCTCTAAACAGTTCAGAAGAATCAAATAAGGTTTAAATTAACCTAAAAATGTTCAAAAACATTCTAATAATATTGCATTTTTTTTAGAAGTATGATATTGAATTAGAAAATGTTTACAGTATCCGAAAAATGCTTTAAATACTCTAATAATGTTCAAAAAAAGTCTGACAAATGTTCAAACAAATGTTTAGAAAGGCTGAAAACTGTCTGACAAATGTGCAAACCCTTCTAAAAATGTTTAATAATATTCAGAACAACCTAGAAGTGTTCAAAATTGTTTAGTCCAATCTACAAATGCTTAAAATGTTTAGAAATGTTGAAAATTGTCTGAGAAATGTTCTAACCTGTTTAAAAATGTTTATTATCAAACAATCTAAATCCTAATCAACTTTTAACTGTTTGTGAGTTAAGTGTTTGTACCCTCAAAAGGTTCCTCATTGCCAGCCATACACCCTATTTCCTCTACCACAACTGGTTGAGGTTCCACATTCAATTGACCTGCAAATCCCTCAAAATTAACTTCTTTTCACTGAAAATGAACCATAAAACCTGAAGTTTTGCGACACAATTCTGGGATACAACATCCTTTAGGAGCGCACATACAATCGTTATTCTGCAAGGAGTCACTCCCGGTAGCTTTACTGGTACAATCTGGAGCTTTGGTTCCCGATGATGGCGACGTCCGAAACGTGGACTTTAACCACTTGCAGCAACTGCTTTTTGATCGTTTTGAGGTCTGGGCTGACCCGTGCACCTTCGGGGATGACTTTGCACCCGGAGACACTTTGGAGGTGGTCACTTTTGCTAGTTGTCCTTTATCTATCATTGTGGTGCATTGACCTGGTGCGCAAGGTTGGTGTGGTTTAGTTTGGCAAGACTTGCAGTAACACAATTTGCTAGTTTCTGGAGGAGTTAATCCTGGGAGGGATTTGCTGCCCTCGCTAGTGTCTTTTTCAGGGCTACCCTTACTGAAACTAGTGCTGTAAATGGTCTCAGCTTTATCACTACCATTCAAACTAAATCTTCTACTCTTAACATTGTTGTAACTGTTACTGGAAATAGCTTTTTTAGGGATTGCTTGCTTACTGTTACTACCGTTGAAACTAGTGTTTTCATTGTTGCAGGAAGTTTCCAATGCGGGTTCTTCATGAGTTTTCTCAATATTGTTTTCTTTGTGACTACTGCCACAACAACTTTTGGAAACAGCTTTTTGAGGGATTGCACTAAGGTTTCCTGGTAAGGATTTACTGTGACTACTATTGAAACTAGTGTTATCATTGTTGTAAAACGTTTTTAATGCCACTTCTTGATGATTTACTGCAGTTTTGTTATTGTGACTACTGCTACAACTTTTGCTGGATGTAGCAAGTTGATGAGCAGGACTTCTTATGGTTAAAGGCTTTTTATCTTCTAAAAGAACCAATTTTTCAATATCTTTCGGGCTTGTCTCTGATCTTTCCTTACCTGTTTTTTCAGTTAGGTTACCAGCATCTTTTACGCAGACGACACATTGCAACTGACAATTGTTTGGATGACAATGGTAGCATAGAATAGATTTCTCCTGCTTTGCTCCTGCAGTAACAGTAGCCTTATTAGCTTTGCTACAACCACAAGATTTGCTTTTCGTTCCACTTGGAAAAGTGTCTTTTTCAGGTTCATCAGTCAAATCGACGACAAAAGCTTCTTCCAGTAAACTTTGAATTGAAATTGCACGAGTAGTGCACTTTGGGTATTCGGTCAGAGTGTGACAATCACGTTTTTGGCCTAAAATCCGGACAAATTAATTAAACAAACAAATTAATGCGATTTGTAAAGCTTCAAGCGAAAGTTTCCCAACTATCCGTACAATATAAATTACAGAATTTCCAACAAAGTAAACCAAGTCCGGATTAGCAGCAAAAGTTGGTTTTCCATCACTTTCTCGCTATTTAAATTATGCAACAACTCGGAAAACTCTTGTAGCAAGCAAAAACATTTCTAACAGTTATTTTCAAACTGGAATCACAATTATGGAGTTTTCCCTTCATTTACAGACTTTTGGGGAAAGTTCACTCTGATAGAATTAAGTAAAGAATTACTTTAGAGCTATTCTGATACCGGAATTGTGTTTTTCCGGTCAATTTTGTTCCAACTAGTGCTAAGAACAATATTTTTGGTGTACCTACATTCAATCGTGAATTATATGAAGAGAAACCCACTTGGAGTAAGATAATGACTGTTTTAACTACATTTTTGGAATTTTCATTAAATTTTCTATTTAATAACCTGAAAAAACAGTACAAAATTTGGTACAGTCAGGTAGAAAAACGGTGTCAAAGTTTGAACTACCAAAAAACAGTTTGAAGGGACAGTCAGGGACAAAATCGCTTGTAAAACCCACTTGGAGTAAGAAAGTGACTGTTTTAACCACATTTTTGGAATCCTCATTAAATTTCCCATCCAATAACCTGGAAAAATACTGCAAAATTTGGTACAGTCAAGTAGAAAAGCGGTGTCAAAGTTTGAACTACCAAAAAAACAGTTTGAAAAGAGAGTCCGGAACAAAATCGCCTGTAAAACCCACTTGGAGTAAGAAAGTGACTATTTTAACCACATTTTTGGAATCCTCATTAAATTTCCCATCCAATAACCTGAAAAAACACTACAAAATTTGGTACAGTCAGGTAGAAAAGCGGTATCAAAGTTTGAACTACCAAAAAACAGTTTGAAAATACAGTCCGGAACAAGATCGCCTGTAAACCCCACTTGGAGTAAGAAAGTGACTGTTTTAACCACATTTTTGGAATTCTTATTAAATTTTTCATCCAATAACCTGAAAAATCACACATGTTATAGGGCTGAAGATAGGACAGCCAATGAATGGGGCTATCACTTGACGTTGACTAGACGTACTTGAAAAATGTCCACTTGCTATGGTTTTCTTCGTGTTCAGGTTGAAACCTTCCGATTTCGATTTGCTCACTGTGTTACGACAGCCTGCTTGCAGCACTATGGGATCATTGATCACTCCATGAACTTCAGTGAAAGCGTCCAGATCTTTTAAATCCACCCTGTACGTTTGGTTTATAGTTACAGGGTGAAACTGTAAGAGAAACTTACTCCCTCATGGGCAGAAGACTTTTGAAAATCTTGTTATAATCCAAACGGGAAAAATCCTCATCAAACGGAACTGCCACATAAATCAGGCCGTTTTGCAGTGAGGCCGGATCAAGCACGGCCTCACCGTCAACATTAGTCAAACTGCAAGCCTTTAACTTTACTGGTGATTTTATTCTATAAACTTACTAGCGAATTCCAGTGGGAATGTCCAGTTTTCTGGCAATGGCCTGTAAAATCAATCTCCAGGCCTGCATATCAAAGTCGGTGATGACAACTTTACAAGGAGTTTCCCGAGTTTTTCCGTTGGCCAACACAAAAATTACGACTCTGACTGTTCCAGGCCTTTGTGGCCTAACAGGAGTTGGCAAAATCGATCCTTGTTTTTCCTTAAGGGTCTTGTAGCTGGAGTTGTATTCTTTATGATATAACACAAGCCCAAAAACCTTAAACTAACCCGTCTTTGAATAATTTCAGTTTTTCAGTACCCAAAGCGACATATTTTCCATTAGGTACCAAAGCCTCGAACGAGCGTACGATGTCCTTACTATCCAGATGGATTAGGGTTCTGACGAACCCGAAACTGGGCCTTATAGTGTTGGTAATCAAGCTTAGAATGCCGTTCCAGGATCTGGAAATTGATGGTTTAACCATCCAGGAATCCTAATTGCCACTTATTACCTATATAATTTGGGATTTATGACCAGAACGTGGCCGTTTCCATTACAATCCCCATTTTCCCACACGTAAATCCGTTTTAGAGATCTGACACTATTCGTAAAACTGCGTGATGTGCTCCAGATGTCCATGTTTCAGGTGTTTCATGGTTTTTGGATTAGTTTTCACTGCCTCAGGATAATCTGATGGACTAATTTAGGGGGGCGGTTACATTTTTTGTGTGTAAACGTCAAGAAACGTGACATTGATCAGTTTTCAGTGTCAAAAAATGCCTTTAGGGTGTTGTTTCCAACAAAATTGTTATGTAGAATGTGATTTCAATTTTGCCTTTTGGCAATAACAAAATTCATTCTCTCCAGTTTCTAGGGAAGTTTCTTGTATCTTCTTATTAAAGTTTCCTCAAGTTTGAGCAAAGTTTCGGGTTGTTTCACTGGTAAATTACACGCAAAATGGTAATGTTTCGAATTTCAAACCGACCACAAATACACTACCGTAAAATCGCCTGTAAAACCCACTTGGAGTAAGAAAATTACTGTTTTAACTACATTTTTGGAATCCTTATTAAATTTTCTATTTAATAACCTGAAAAAAGTACAAAATTTGGTACAGTCAGGTAGAAAAACGGTGTCAAAGTTTGAACTACCAAAAACACAGTTTGAAGGGACAGTCAGGGACAAAATCGCTTATTAAACCTACTTGGAGTAAGAAAGTGACTATTTTAATCACATTTTTGGAATCCTCATTAAATTTCCCATCCAATAACCTGAAAAAACACTACAAAATTTAGTACAGTCAGGTAGAAAAGCGGTGTCAAAATTTGTACTGCCAAAAACACAGTTTAAAGGGACAGTCAGGGACAAAATCGCCTGTAAAACTTACTTGAAGTAAGAAAGTGACTGTTTTAACCACATTTTTGGAATCCTCATTAAATTTCCCATCCAATGACCTGAAAAAATAGTGCAAAATTTCGTACAGTCAGATAGAAAAGGGGTCAGTAACAAAATCACTTGTAAAACCCTGTCTTTTCTTTCTATTACATTGTTACGTCATTACATATTGTCTTGATTTTTCCTATATATCCACATTGAATAATTAGGTTAATTAAATTCAATTGCAACGAATCCCCCGAATCTTTACATCTATCAAAACACGGTTTTCCCATTGAGAATGAAAAGAAAAACGCTATTGGCATTACCACGGTGGAAATTCGCATTTTCCGGTCTAAATTTAAACCTTGTGAGGCTTTGTCGAGCAAAATAACTTTATTGGAACAGGTGGAAAAACGGTGGCCATTTTGTTTTTTTTTTTAATGAAACATTATATATTTTCCAGTTGAAAACAAGTTTAATCCTCGTTTAATTTATTGGCTTAATCTCAATTTTTTGTAATTATCGCTTTTGATTAATTATCTGACTATCAGTGGAACCAGTTCAGTTCGCGTGGAACCTACTTTCAAGTGCCATGATACTTACGAAAGACACCCGGTAGATTACTTTTCTACAGTAAGTTTAATTTAAATGAATCTTCCAAAACCCTCAGTTTTCTCGAGTTTTGACTCGGAAGGTAGTAGGCTCAGAAGTGTTTTCTAGTTTAAAAAAAAGCAGTTTTTGTACACCCTGTTACTTTTTGCCTTGTAACTCCTTAAGGGAACCCTTAAGGGCAAAAATACCTTAATACAATCTGGTACAGGATGAAATTTCCTACAACTTTCCTTATTTACACTTTTTTGTAGCTTATCAAATTATACTTCCCTGTTTAAAACTAATTGGTACTTTTGTATTTCAGATTGCCAAACAATGCATTGCACAGCAATATGAAAAACTTCACTTACTGCAATCTGAGTGACTTCGGGAAGCCTTACCGAGAGTATGTGCACGCTTATTTGAGCCTCTCGGTATGTCTCTTCGGTTCCATTGCCAACATTTTCAATATTTGCGTTTTGAGGACGAAAACCATGAGGTCCCCTACCAATTGCATCTTGACTGGTTTAGCTTTGGCCGATTTGCTGGTGATGCTTCAATACATCCCCTTTACGATTCACAGATACTTACCCAGTTCACCCCTTCACTACTCACACTACAGCTACGGGTGGGCTGTTTTTTATAAGTTTCACTCCTTATTCACTTTGGTGCTTCACTTTATCGCCTGCAGTTTAACGATCATTCTGGCTGTATGGAGGTTTGTGTTTATCACACAAATTCACATTAGTAGCAGGATTTGTTCGAATCAACGCACCACTAACATTGTTATTGTTCTGACTTATTTATTTTGTCCTTTGGTGTGTTTTCCTATGTTGTCCACTTTGGAGATTACACCGTACCAACAACTTTGCACTTTAGAAGGGTTTATAGTAAATAAAAATGAAAGATATTTGTATCATCCAAATGAGTTGATAAACCAGACTATTTACGTGTTATACCCTAATGATCCATACAATTTGAGCATTTGGATTTACACCGTTTTGCTCAAGTTTGTACCATGTTTGTTGCTTAGTTTACTCTCTTATAAGATCATATCAGCTTTGGTTGAAGCCAGACAGAGACGGGCTAAATTGTTGAGCAACAGTACCAAAAAGGCTAACGCCATTCAGGTTAGTTCATTTAACTGGGAAATAGAGCTGTAAATACTGTTTTTTTTAAGGTGTACAGGGAGAACCAAGCAGACAGAACCACAAACATGCTACTGGCCGTTTTGATCCTGTTTCTTATCACCGAGTTTCCTCAGGCACTTTTAGGGCTGATAAGCGCCATTCTAGGGCAAATTTTCCTTGAGGAATGTTACGCTCCTTTAGGTGAGTAAGATGGATTAGCATTAAAAATTTCAAACTTCTTTAGACCGCCCTGTATAGTGTTTTTTATGAAAATGTCAAGTAACTCAGTCATTTAGGAGTAAAAACAGAGTGGACTGAATTTGACATTTTCTACTTTAATACCCTGTAACTCGGTTATTTTAATAGTTACAGAGTGGTTCAGTATACCATTTTGTAGCCCTTGAAATATTCTCTAGACCATCCTATATAGTATCTATAATCCAAATGTCAAATAACTGAGTTATTTAAGAGTAAAAACAGAACAGGACAGAATTTGACATTTTCAACTTTAATACCCTGTAACTCGGTTATTTTAACAGTTACAGAGTGATTTAATATACCATTTTATAGCTCTTGAAATATGCTTTTGACCACTCTGTTTAGTGTTTATACGACCGTTACCATTACGATGTGCTAAGCTTTAGACGACTTAAAATGGTTTCTGACATTATGGTGAAAGCGCATTATACATGTAATTTTCTTCATTGTTTTTTGTCTGTACATTTTGGTAAATATCTCGAAAACGGTTCAAAATAGAAATTTGAAATTTTTGTTAAACACGCAGCTTGCTGAGGTGCCACTTTTGCTGAGTATACAATTTTTCTGTACGACGCACCGTTTGACAACCTTAAAAAATTCAAAACAAAAATGTTGACAATTTTGAAAACAAATAAAATTTGGAAAAAAAATTTCAAATTAGAAAATTGACTTTGATCGAGCAATTACATTTGAGTTAATGGTAAAAATATGACGTAATGTGCCAAAAAGAAAGCTATGCCTTAAAAATGGCAAAAATCGTATGTTTTCATTACGGTCATGTTGAATGATTTTTCGAGGCGTAGCTCTGTTATTTGTGGTCTTAGTCGGCAAGTTTAAATAGGAAAGTTGTAGGAAATTTTATCCTCTATAGGAGTGTTAAGAGGCACTTTTGGCCTAAGCAGTCGTCTAAGGGAGATATCTGCCAAAAACTGCCCTGAGGCACTCAAGGCAATTCAATTGACTGTGTCTTCGTTATTTGGAAAGATATGAAAAAACTGTAAAGACAAAAATTTGTAGGGAATTTCATGCACTACAAGATTGCTTAAATACACTTTTTCTTTAAAAGCTCTCCTAAAGAAGATATTTCCAAAAAACTGACTCAGAGCAGAAAAAAGTGATTTCAGCAAATTCACTCAAGCGTATCTCAGTTATTTTGAAAAATTGTAAAAGAGAAAAGTTGTAGAGAATTTTATGACCTAAAAAATTAATTCAAGCAGTTTTACCCTAAAAAGTTTCTTATAGAAGATAGTTCCAAAAAATACATTTTTATAAATACATTTTTTCAGGAGATGTAATGGACATAATGGCCTTGATAAACTCCTCCATTAACTTCATTTTGTACTGCGCAATGTCCCGTCAATTCAGACAAACTTTCCAGGACATGTTCCATCTGAAGAAAGTGTTTGGTTGGATCAGAAAACCGAGTCTGAAGAGCACTTTAGTGGAGGAAACTAGGGCTGACACAAAGATGTCTTTAGTATAGCTGAGTTGTTACTGGTTGCATACGAATAATGTTCTGTGATGTTTTGAATATCGAATAATTATAGTAATTTGATGTGATTTATAGTGTTTGCTTTGGAAAACTACTAGATTGCTCAAGTGCGCGACCTGATAAAAAAAATCTCTCCCATTTTTTTATTTGTTGCTAGTACAATGGATTGCAAAACTGTTTTTCTAGGGCACGAAATGCCATTAACTGATAAGTCGTTAAATTCCCCTTGGAAATCATATAAAACTGCTATTGATTCCATTATTGCACTTTATAGTAGTAATAATGTGCAAGTTTACAGTTTTGTTGCTTATTTCTGTGGTGATTTTCTACCATCAGGTATTTCCTTACAATTCCTTACCAAGCACTTTCAAGGAAGAGTATAATAATTTTAGGTAGAAGCTTCTGGCAAAGACCAAGCCAAAAAAGCCTTCCACCAACTAATGGCAGCCATTGACAAGGCTATAACCCAAGCCCAGGAAGCCTTGAACAAGGCTGTGGAAGAACTGCAGTCCAAATCTGCAGAACTTGAAGGCAAAGCCAAAACCGAACTGGACAAAATCTTAAAACCTTTAAGGATCAAGTTGGACGACCTAATTGCCCAAGCAAACGACAAAGGTAAGACAACTTTGCCACAAAAAAAAACAAGAAAAAAACTAAAAACAAAAAAGGTTTGGACGTGTCCGAGTGTCAGAAATACGTGGACGATTTCACCAACACCCCAGACAACCTGGTGCACAATCTCCTGGACTGTTTCAACCAACAACTAACCCAAGCCCAAGGTTATGTGAACAACGCTCTGGACAATGCAAAAAAACTGGAACAGGACCTGGCGACGATAGATGGAGAAATCGACAAGTGTGGAGAGAAGAAAAAATGGAAAGAAGCCGAATGTTATGCGAAACTGGTGAAGAAAATTGCTGAAGATACCAGCAAAGCGCCCCAACATATCGTGGAGGATGTTGGGAAGATGGTGGTTTTGATTGGTAACCTGGTGCCTAATTTGGAGGCTTGTTTTATGCTCCAGGTTACCAATGGTGGTAAAGATGCTGCCAAAGATGTGGTGGATTTTGCACTTTGTGCTGCCCTACCATTCCCATAAATAACCGTCAATTTGGAACCCTTAATATAGTTTGTTTTAGTTTTATATAAACAATTAAATAATGCTTAAACATTTTTCTTCCTTCCTTCATTTAATCAGTATTTTTTTTATAATTAAAAACACAAGTTGAGCATAGTCCAGACTGACTTTTTCAACCGTATTCAACACAGTCTGAACCACATTTAACACTAACACATATGTCACTGTCACCTGCTAAATTTTGCAGGTTTTTTCCACAAGTTTTTTTTAACTGGGGAAATACAATACATATTACAGGATGTGATAACTTACAGGGTTGTGTTGGTTTGTCGGCCCCTGACCACCTATAGGGACTATGAGCTATTTTTAAAGTAACATTATCAGATTCTACGGTTGATTCTGAACAATTTTGCTCTCCTATAAAATGTTCGTATCTTTAACCGTTTCGGAGATATTCGTCAAAACAAGTTACTGGGGATCTTTGACCCAAACTCCCTAAATTAACGCAAAATTTTTCAAAATTAAATATCTCCGCCATTTTTTCAGTTACAGGCTGCGTAAACCACTCAAAATAATGTTCGTTCAGTGTTCTTTCTTGTCATACCAGTCACTTGAGTAGTTCCTGTCAAATGTTTACAGGGTGTCCCAAAGTAGAGTGTTACGCTAATTTGACGCTCTTTAAAGAGCTTTTGCAGGCTTTAGCAGGTGTACAAGGTTATGGTACCTGATTGTACACTTAATTAAGAACAATTTTGCTCTCTTATAAAATTTTTAGGTATATGTATAGTGTTTTTTTATGAAAATGTCAAGTAACTCAGTCATTTAGGAGTAAAAACAGAGTGGACTGAATTTGACATTTTCTACTTAAATACCCTGTAACTCGATTACTTTAGCAGTTACAGAGTGATTCAATATACCATTTTGTAGCCTTTGAAATCTTCTCTGTACCACCCTGTATAGTATCTATAATTCAAATGTCAAATAACTGAGTTATTTAAGAGTAAAAACAGAACAGGACAGAATTTGACATTTTCAACTTTAATACCCTGTAACTCGGTTATTTTAACAGTTACAGAGTGATTCAATATACCATTTTATAGCTCTTGAAATATGCTTTTGACCACTCTGTTAAGTGTTTATACGACCCTTACCATTATGATGTGTTAAGCTTTGGACGACTTAAAATGGTTTATGACATTATGGTGAAAGCGCATTATACATGTAATTTTCTTCATTGTTTTTGTCTGTACATTTTGGTAAATATTTCGAAAACGGTTCCAAATAGAAATTTGACATTTTTGTTACACACGCAGCTTGCTGGGGTGCCACTTTTACTGAGTATACAATTTTTCTGTACGACGCACCGTTTGACCTTAAAAAATTCAAAACAAAAATGTTGACAATTTTGAAAACAAATGAAATTTGGAAAAAAAAATTCAAATTAGAAAATTGACTTTGACCGAGCAATTACCTTTGAGTTCAAGGTAAAAATATGACGTAATGGGCCAAAAAGGAAGCTACGCCTTAAAAATGACAAAAATCGTATGTTTTCATTACGGTCATGTTGAATGATTTTTCGAGCCGTAGCTCTGTTATTTGTGTTCTTAGCCGGCAAGTTTAAATAGGAAAATTGTAGGAAATTTCATCCTCTATAAGGGTGTTAAGAGGCACTTTTGGCCTAAGCACTCGTCTAAGGGAGATATCTGGCAAAAACGGCCCTGGGGCACGATAAGGTCTAGAGATAATTTAGTAGCAAATTCAACTGACTGTATCTTCGTTATTTGGAAAGATATGAAAAAACTGTAAAGATCAAAAGTTGTAGGGAATTCCATGGACTACCAGATTGCTTAAATGTACTTTTTGTTTAAAAGCTCTCCTAAAGAAGATATTTCCAAAAAACTGACTCAGCAGAAAAAAGTGATGCTTAATTGCTCAACAATTAAGAACAATTGCTCTCTTATGAAATTTTTATATCTTTAACCGTTTTCGAGATATTTGACAAAAACCAATTAGTTTTAAAAGAAAACAAATAGTTGGCTTTTGCTTTGGTTAGCCACGTAATTTTGAGACACTCTGTATAACTAAAATTTGTATAGAAATGTAGTAGACTTTTGTATCTACCATTTTAGTATTCAAAGTTTTCTTTTCAAACTATTAATTAAGCTTGTAATGAAGTGGCCTAAATTGAATCAATATCTACATTAAGTGAAGTTCAACTTTGGCAAGTGACTACGGTTACACCAGCTGAAAGTTATGCCAAATTTGATGTGTTATTTACTCAACACGTTCGATGTTAATAAATGGACCAAGGTGTCCGGAGTAAACATAGCAAAATTGTTATGACACAAGCCAAAACAGGTTAAAGAGATGTGTTAGGGTTGTTACAAAATTAAATCAACAGCATCAAATTGAACTAATTTATTCATAAATATCAGACATTATCTACAAAACGAATTGTTTATTCGTTGAACAAAAGTCCGTAAGTTCCAAAAGCCAAAGCGATATCAGCTTGAGCCCAGAATCTGTGGTAGGTGAAGGAAGGAGCAGCACCACCGTTGAGGTATTCCTCGACCTTGTACCATTCAGGGTCGTTCTTGTACCAGGAACGGATTTTAATGAAAGTGGCTGAAGAGTCAATGACGTCACCGTTGGGGTAGGTACCAGTCCATCCAGATGGAATGTAGACGGCATCGTTGAAACGGGAGTAGTCTTCACGAGTTTCAGGGGCGGCAATACCCTTTTCATCTCTGTAGAGGTCGTACATGCTGTCCAACAATTTCTTGGCTACTTCCTTGGCGGAGGAGTCACCAGATTTGGCGGCGTAGTAAGAGAGAGTACGGGAAAGAGCTCCGGCGGTACCTGTTTTCCCAAAATAATTACTAAAATCCTAGCAAAGGGTTAAAAGAGAAACCTACCGAAATCTTGTCCCCAGGTGCTGATGGTTACATCAACATTTGGTGGATCACCAGACCATCCAAGGTTGCCGGGAACTTGAAAGTCGTCTCCGTCGAATTTAACATTGGGGATCACCCACGCAACCCATTTGTCCAAAAGAGTCTTGGCTTTGCTGTCACCAGTGACGTAGTAGTATTGGGCCAAACGGTCAGCAGACCAAGGTTGCATACCGAACCATCTGTTGGATGGAGGGTCATGGTAGACGGGTTCCCAGTCGTAGAACATACCGTAGAAGGTGTCGTTCAGCAAGTCAGAGGAGGGTTGGGCGTAGTGACCATCCCAGGAGTTGGTCACACCACCAGAGAAAGCACCTTCGCTGGTTTGCAAGTATTCGTACAGTTCCAATTGCCTTTCCAGAGATTTGGTCCAGTCTTCCACAGCGGTAGAACCTGCAGGTTATCAGACTAAGCAAACGAAACCCAAAACCATAAAAAAAACATACCTTTAGGTTTCAAGGAATCGACATGAGACAAAGCGTAAGCAGTAAGAGGGTTTTGGTAACCAAAGTGAGAGGAACCGTCTCCAATACGCCAGGACCAGTCGTATTGAGCGTTGTAAGAACCACCCCAGGCGAAGTACCAATTGATGAGGTAGTGAGCGCTTTCCTTGCCAGTACCACCGGGGCACGAGTACGCATCGTAGCAGTTACCGATCTTCTTGAAGTATTTGTCGAAGAGTGAGTACCTGAGGTAGTCACCCATTTTGGCGGCCTTGGTAAGAGTGCTGGAGATGGAGCTTTCGACACCCTTTTCGGTGGCCCATTCGTGAGCCCAGAAGGCGGCTTGGATAGCCCTGGCGTCAGCATCAGGAGCGGCGGTGTATTTGTACTGGTGGGAGTAAGAGTTGTCCTTGGTGAAGAGGTCCAAAAATCCATTAGAACCTCCGTATCTATGTATAAATAATTATTAGTAAAGAGTGTCAATGTTAGGGAAAAGGAACATACTTGAATTGGTCGCAAGTGGGTTGAGGAACAGTCTTCCATACTGATTCCATGGCACCTCTTTGGTAGTTGTTGAAGAAGGAAGGTCCACTGGTACTAGGTCCAGATTCGCACTGTCCTTGGACATTACCAAAACCGTAGACGTTGTCCAGATCAAAGAGCCAGTGCATAGAGTAGAAGGAGTCACTACCATAAGCAGATTTCAGCTCAGCGGCAAGAGGGTCTTGACCTACTGGTACGCTGCTGTCAATTTGTACAGGGTAGTCACTGGGGTCATCTTCCTCAGCGGCGTAGGTAGCTGGTTTGGCAGAGTCGTAGCTACCGTTAGATTCTTGGAGGGTGGGAATGGTGTATTTTTCCAAAATCTCCCAAGCTTCGTTAAATCTGGAGAAGTCTCCTTCAATGGCTCCGTACATGGCTTCCAGCCAGACGTAGTAACTGACGGCTTCGGAGGTGGTTTCGTGACCATGGTCAGGGGCTTCAACAATCAAAGTTTCCACGCTGTGGTAAGGAACACCATCACTGGAGAAGTATCCATTGGAGGCACTCTTGATTTTGTTGTATTGTTCCAAGAAACGGTCGGTGTAGGTACCGGCATGAATGCCAGCCACCAAGGCTACCGCAACGATAGCAAGGACTTTCATGTCTAACCAAAAAAATGTTACTTAACAAAATAACTTAAAAAATCAAGTGGCTTACCTTCTGCAACACCCAACTCTGGAAGACTGATGCCTTGGTCTTCGTCCAGAACACTTTTTATACAAACGAAAACAATGTTATCACCAAAAAAAATTTAAGGGCCTTGTCAACAAAACCACTACTATTAATTGATTTGAATACGCATTTACATTTTCGTAAATACCGGTAGGACCAAGCAATTCAATTAACACTTACAATATCAATTAATCAAACTAATTTTTGATATATTATTTGGGCCACCGTGTTTGTTTGATAGAAAAATGTGAAGAGATCTGATACTCGTTGAAATTATTTGAATTAATCGAGAGTAACCGTGAAATAGTAAAATCATCGTTCCTACTTGGAATTTTTAAAGTAAGTGACTGTTTTATATGTTAAGGTTAGTGGATTTGGGCTTTTCTGATCTATTTTCTGTAGGAAAATTAAACATATAAATAGTATAACTGTATTTTTATCAATTAACTGATTTTAATTAAGCAAATAAAATGCAATATTTTTTGAGTACCAGTAACTTAAATAATAATGTAGAAAAACCCTAATTTGGTAACTTAGATTATATTTATATGCAGGACAATTTGCAGACAAAAAATGCACAAATTATAGGACTAAAGCTGTATAGTAATAATTTAAAACTGTGAATAATAACTTTTGTAAATCCGTTCCTGTAGTATCTAAAAATTAAGTTAACAAATAACAAATTTTAATTTTTATTCCTTATGTGCATTTAAATTTTGTTTCTTTTTTGTAATTTTACAGGTTTAAAAATAAATATTGTCTCTTAAGAGGGAGAAAATTAAGTTGTAACTATTATAAAAAATCCAATTGTCAACTTAGAATATTTGATGTTTGACAGAAATATCTAGTGAGTTCAGTGAAGCTTTTAGCCTGTTTTAAAATCTTTTGAAAGCTTCTAGAATAGTTGAAGAGCATTTGGAAAGCTTCTCTGCTGTTTCAAGAGCATTTGGAAACTCTAGACACGGTTTTGAAAGCTTTTAAACTGCTCTAGAATCATATAGAAGCTTCTAAGCTGTTTTGAAAGCTTCTAGACTAGTTGAAGAGCATTTGTAAACTTTCAGACTGTTCCAAATATTTTTGGAAGCTTCTATGCTGCTTCAGGAGCATTTGAAAGCGTTTGGAGTTTTTATAGTGTTTTGGTATCTTTTTAGATTACTTCAGAAGCATTTAGAGTGGTTTAGAATAGTTTAAAAAGCATATTGAAGGTTATATACTGCTTTAGAAGCATTTGGAAATCTTAGACTATTTATTGAAAAGTTTTAAACTGCTCTAGAATCATACAGACGCTTTTAGACTGTTTTGAAATTTTTTGAAAGCTTCTAGACTAGTTGAAAATCATTTGGAAGCTTATTAGGCTGTTCCAAAAGCTTTTGAAAGCTTTTATGCTGTTTCAGGAGCATTTGGAAACTTCTAGACACCTTTTGACATTTCTATAGTGTTTCGGGAGCTGCTGAAGTCCTCTTAGACTACTTTCAGAAGCGTTTGGTGTTCTTAGACCATTCTAGAAAAATGTTTCTCCTTAGAGTAACGAAGATACAGGTGGATACACGTTTTAGCTCATTTAACGAAGATTTGTGGAAGCTAAGCAGTTTTAGAAAGATTGTAATGCAACCAGTTGTCAACGTAAAGATTTTGACGTTTGACACAAGTGTCAAGTCTGTTTAGGTTAGGTTTGAAAATTTTCAAATTTTTTCTGCTGATAATAACGGAGATAACACAAGTGTGGTTCAGAATGTGATTTTCTTCATATTTAATGACACACAGTCTGAATCACACTATGATGCTGCAATACTACCTCAGTATGTTAAATCAGTTTTCAAAAAATCATAACTTACACAGTTCTGGAATGTGAGAAGTAAAAAAGCAAATGTCACATTCAAAACGATGTACCTGTCTGTTGCATCATCCTGTTTTTGTGTTATTTTACCCATACTTAGTAGCCTTCCACTTAGTATGACAAAAACAGAAAAGAGAGAAAAAGGGGAAAGAGCTACTCTAAAAAATGATATAAATCTAGTCCTTCTAGGTTAGTTATCTATAATTGTTAAAGGTTTAAACTCAATAAAACCACTGAGCTACATTATCATATTATTTCAAAATTTATTTACGTTAAACAAATGCTTATTCGTTGAACAACAGTCCGTAAGCACCAAAAGCAAGAGCAATATCAGCCTGAGCCCAGAATCTGTGGTAGGTGAAGGAAGGAGCAGCACCACCGTTGAGGTAAGCCTCGACCTTAGACCATTCAGGGTCGTTCTTGTACCAGGAACGGATTCCAATGAAAGTGGCTGAAGAGTCAATGACGTCACCGTTGGGGTAGGTACCAGTCCATCCAGATGGTACGTAGACCGCTTCGTTGAAACGAGAGTAGTCTTCGCGAGTTTCAGGGGCGGCAATACCCTTTTCGTCTCTGTACAAGTTGTACATGCTGTCCAACAATTTCTTGGCTAGTTCCTTGGCGGAGGAGTCACCAGATTTGGCGGCGTAGTAAGAGAGAGTACGGGAAAGAGCTCCGGCGGTACCTGTTTTCCCAAAATAATTACTAAAATCCTAGCAAAGGGTTAAAAGAGAAACCTACCGAAATCTTGTCCCCAGGTGCTGATGGTTACATCAACATTTGGTGGGTCACCAGACCATCCAAGGTTGGCGGGTACTTGAAAGTCGTCTCCGTCGAATTTAACATTGGGGATCACCCAAGCAACCCATTTGTCCAAAAGAGTCTTGGCTTTGCTGTCACCAGTGACGTAGTAGTATTGGGCCAAACGGTCAGCAGACCAAGGTTGCATACCGAACCATCTGTTGGATGGAGGGTCATGGTAGACGGGTTCCCAGTCGTAGAACATACCGTGGAAAGTGTCGTTCAACAGGTCAGAGTCGGGTTGGGCGTAACGTCCCTTCCAGGAGTTGGTAACACCACCAGAGAAAGCACCTTCGCTTGTTTGCAAGAATTCGTACAGTTCCAATTGTCTTTCCAGAGATTTGGTCCAGTCTTCCACAGCGGTAGAACCTACAACCACACCAAATAACTTTAACTCTACCATTTTGGTGAAAATGATAACCCACCTTTGGGTTTCAAAGATTCGTCGTTAGCCAAAGCGTAAGCGGTGAGAGGGTTTTGGTAACCAAAATGAGAAGCACCATCTCCAATACGCCAAGACCATTCGTATTGAGCGTTGTAGGAACCACCCCAGGCGAAGTACCAATTGATGAGGTAGTGAGCGCTTTCCTTGCCAGTACCACCGGGGCATGAGGACGCATCGTAGCAGTTACCGATCTTCTTAAAGTATTTGTCGAAGAGTGAGTATCTGAGGTAGTCACCCATTTTGGAGGCCTTGGACAAGGTGCTAGAGATGGAGCTTTGGACACCCTTTTCAGTAGCCCATTGGTTAGCCCAGAAGGCGGCTTGAACAGCCCTAGCGTCAGCGTCAGGAGCAGCGGTGTATTTGTATTGGTGAGAATAGGAAGAATCCTTGGTGAAGAGGTCCAAGAATCCATTGGTACCTCCATATCTATGTATAGTAACGAATTATTAGTAAAGCATCAATGTTAGGGAAAATTAACATACTTGAATTGATCGCAAGTGGGTTGTGGGATGGTCCTCCAAACTGATTCTTCAGGTCCTCTTTGGTAGTTGTTGTATAGGGAAGGTCCGCTAGTACCAGGTCCAGCTTCGCACTGTCCTTGGACATTACCAAAACCGTAGACGTTGTCCACGTCAAAAAGCCAGTGCATAGAGTAGAGGGAGTCGGTACCGTAAGCACTTTTCAGTTCATCGGCCAGAGGATCTTGACCCACGGGCACGCTGCTGTCAATTTCAGAAGGATATTCGCTGGGAGTGTCCTTTTCTGCGGCATAAGTAGCCGGGCTGGTAGGGTCGTAGTTGCCATTAGGCTGAAGGGTAGGAATGGTGTATTTTTCCAAAATCTCCCAGGCTTCGTTGAATTTGGAGAAGTCTCCTTCAATGGCTCCGTACATGGCTTCCAGCCAGACGTAGTAACTGACGGCTTCGGAGGTGGTTTCGTGTCCTTGGTCAGGGGCCTCAACGATCAGAGTCTCCACACTATGGTAAGGAACACCCTCACTGGAGAAGTATCCATTGGAACTACTCTTGATTTTGTTGTATTGTTCCAAGAAACGGTCGGTGTAGGTACCGGCATGGATGCCAGCCACCAAGGCTACCGCAACGATAGCCAAAACTTTCATATTTCTATAAAAAAAAACACTTTTAAAAAAATACACTTAAATTCAACCAAAAGGTTACCTGGACTCTAACAGCTGACGATAGAGTGATACCTGCTAGTGGTTTCCATTGGCTATTTATACAGTCAATTTTGAAGATTTTTATCTATTTAAAAACGTTTAAGGGTGTTTTTCTGTCAAGGGGGCTAAATTTAGAAATTGTTTGTTGCACATTCTAACCAGTACACTGAGAAATCTAACCAACCACCATTCACTCTGTTACACCACTCCTTCAATGGAAACTTACCAGAACTGACCAGCCTAACCTAAACCAACCCTACAACAATCAATCAACCCCCAAAACCTCACAACCCCCTGTAAATAACCGGTTTAACTGAAGAAAATATTTCTCTCAGTGTACCAGGAAAAAATTGCAATAAACACTCAAAAGTAAGTGTTTTGTTGTATATTTTTCAAATAACACTGTTGATAAGGGTTTCGAGTGGCTATCGGTCATTTTGCTAAGCTCTGACAGGTCAACTTTTAGTTTTTCAACGGTCATTGCTTTAAACAGTTCCACCTACAAAAGTACCACTTTTTTCTTGGTAAGAAAGTGTTGGTTTAAACTGCAAAATTAACATAATTGAACTGGTTTATTTTTTTTTCAGAAACTAGATGACCACCGCAAAGTGTTTCAAATATGTTAAATTAAGGTTTGATTTTTTACTACTATTAAACGAACTAATAATTTTTTCATAAAAACGTGCATAAAAGGTTTTTTTAATGATTTTTAGTTCAAAAAAGATGTACTTTTTGCACTTGTTGCATTAATAACTATGTGAGAATGACATTTTAAACATTCTGCAATTTTATAAGTCAAAAAATAGGCAAATCAGTAATTAATTAGCAAGTTACAGTTTAGCAAAAATTTTAAAATTAAATTACTACACACAGTAACTTAAAAAAAATCCTAAATTTGCATTGTTGTCAAATAGTTTAACGTTCATATTACATTATTTTTAATTGTTTTATTAAATTTTATTAACCAGTTTCCAGTTTACACTCAACGATATTCTAGCTACTAACAAAAAGTTTAAAATAAAGATCAAACTGTTAAAATAAACTAAAAAGTCACATAACTACACCCTGTGGAGTGCAAACTACACTAATTGGTATGTTTAGTGCAAAACCAGTGTATTGCCATACTGTTTCAATGACATTTCATAGAGCAGGATACGAATACACTAGTTTTGCATTAAACTTCCCAATCGAACATTATTAAAAGAGCAATGGGGCCTTTCCATGATTCCATTATAACATGGAATGAACACCTTAATACAATCCTGTAGTGGATAAAATTTTCTACAACTTTCCTTATTTACAAATTTTCATTTAATGTACTATTGCCCCATTTTCAATTTTCTTATTTTAATGAATCTTTAAGAATACAGGGTGTTTCATAAGAAATATTGTACTTAACTAACTAATTTACTTCAAACTAGTCACGTCTCTTATAAGATTTTCAAAAGTAACCAATCATTGTAGTTTCTTATCAAACACACCTACATTATAAAATATGTAAATATTTTTTGTTTATTGATTTAATAAAGGAAATTGAATAAATCAGTTGTTTTATTTGTTATCGATTAGCTGTTTTGAGTACTTAATGTAATTTACGTTAAATACTTGATTAGTAAGTAAATACAATGGTTAGAACCATGCAGAACCTTCTTTATTATAAAAACTGAAACCAAAAAATATGACATAATTTCTCTTAATTATTATCATTCAGATAGGCTGAGTAAATAAACAAAATACTTATTCATAAGATCGAGTACTTTAATGGTGTTACTTAGATCATTAAACGTTAAAATTATGTTATTAGCACAAATCAATCTGGATTAGAATTGGAATTTTCGAGAATAGAAAGGTTAAAAATAGTGTATTATTCAACAGTTTCTAATTCAACTCAGGGAATAACACTATACTTTATCCACGACTACTTTCCATAAGTAGTAGGGATTATTGTACTAATATTACTTCCGCGGTGACGTTATATGACCTAAAGTGCAATAACAATCTAAATTATAAACATTTTTTAAAAAATGATTAATTTACAAGTGGGTTAATCTTTTTAAGTGTTCATTGACGTCATATAATAAATCATCATTATTATTAATTTTAAACTAGTAATAATAACAAAAATAAACTTATAAGCTACTTCTAGCAATGCTGAGTAAAGTATAATTTTGGTAAATCACTGTTTAAGTGTAGTTACTGTTTTTGCAGCTCAAATTGTACATGTATGACTTTTGATGACAGTTTGGGACGTTGTTTATGTTACATCATACAGCTCACAAAACTGTCAAAATTTACTTATAGAGATATAAATTTATAAAATATCATAATTGTGTATCATTTTAATGAGTTTGGAGTGGTATTTGCAGCTTCATGGATCTTATTTAGAACTGTCAAAATTGGCACGACCATTAAACTAGAAAATACCAAAATAGTGTGTAATTTTGGTAAATTACATAACAAGTTGTATTTGCAGCTCCATGGAGGCAAATTTCACAGAGATGACCGTGTAAAAACCTAATTCTTCAATTGAACCAGTTCAACAATAGTTAAAAAAATGTTTTCTACCGAGAAATCTTTAAGGAGTTTGGCATGTTTTAATGTTTACTTATACATTTCTAGTGTTATAATTATGGTAAAAATCGAAGCAAACTAAAAACATGTTGTTATGTCATATTTACTGATATAAAGACAGGTAAGTGATTGTTTATCCACTTTTCTCAACGTTTCACTGACGTCAAACCATTTTTATTTGACTGTTTCCAGAATGACAAACACTCGAAAAAGCCCTCGTATCCTTTATCTATCTACTCATTGAAGGCACATAAGTGTTAGCAATTAAAATGTAATTTTTAAAATTCTAAAAATATATTTGAAGTAATTTTTTTAGTGCCAAGTCATTTCAATCAATTTGCCAGTAACTTATTACTGCGTTATTATTATAGTGGGAACAGCTGCACACAAAGCAAAATCGGTGACATCCTTGGTGGCCCCCTTTTCAGCATTTTTGACCTGCTGCAAGAAACAGGCTTCCAAATTAGGTACTAAATTCATAACCAAATTGGCTGTCTTCTGGGCATCTTCAATGATATGCTGGGGCGCTGATTTGGTATCTTCAACGATTTTTTCGGTCAATTTGGCGTAACATTCAGCCTGTTTCCACTTTTTCTTCTCTGCGCACTTGTCAATGTCTCCATCTAAGGAATTTAGGTCCCGTTCCATTTTTTTCGCATTGTCCAACGCATTATTCACATAGCTTTGAGCTTGGGTTAGCTGTTGATTGAAACAGTCCAGCAGATTGTGCACCAGCTGGTCTGGAGTGTAGGAGAAGTCGTCCAGGTATTTTTTACATTTGGCCACATCAAAACCTGTTGTTTTTTTGTTAGACTTTTATTTACTATTTTAGTGTAAACCATTACCTTTAGCTTTGGCTTTGGCCACCAAGTCGTCCAGTTTGGTCCTTAAGGGAGCCAAAGATTTATCCAGCTCAGCCTTAGCTTTGGCTTCAAGCTCAGCAGATTTGGCTTGGAATTGGGCAACAGCTTTGTTCAGTACCTTCTGAGCTTGGGTTAAAGCCTTGTCAATGGCAGCCATTAATTGGTGGAAAGCCTTTTTGGCAGCATCTTTCCCAGAAGCCTTTCCCTGCAGATTTAGTGGTATTTCTGTGGTTGTTTTGGATTTAATTGCAGTGTAACAAACCTGATGGAGAATTGCAGCTGAAAATAGCAGGAAAAGAGCACACTTCCACATTTTAACACTTTCTGATAGCAATTTTACAACACAGTATTTATAATAACAAATCAACGGGGATTTATATTTCTTATCGTTGTTGGTCATTATGTGGGTCAATTTAATTTTTATCTTCAGCTTTGACCATCAACATTTTACTCTAAAAATGTCCATTACAGATTCGATTCGTGCATTGAAAACATGCAGAATATGCATGTCATCTGCGAAAAATATTAAGAAAAACTTCTTTTTCTATTTTTGTTTAATAAAGTGATTATTCTGACTTAATTCTACTCTTAAAATCTTAAAATCTATTGAAATCAATATAAGCAGTACTAAACGTATTTCATAGCTTTATGAATGGAACTTTGACAGTTGTTACATTTGGCCGTCAGTTGCACGTTACAGCTCTGTATTTGGTTCTGTGCTAAACCTAAAAACTGTCAAATTCAATCCCATAGAGGTACAAAACAACGAAACATACTTGAAAAGAAACGAAATTAGTGTGACTTTAGTTGAATGCATTTTATACGTTTATAAGTGCATTTTTGGCATTTGTAACATTTGGTTGTCTGTTTCTGACTTAATTTTCGTCCATTTTTATATCTGACAACCGTCAAAATCCTCTGCATAAAGCTGTAAAACCACAAAACACTCTTAAAATCAATAAAAGCAGTACTAAATGTATTTTATAGCTTTATGAGTCGAATATTGACAGTTATGGGTTACTGCTCTGTTTTTTGTTCTGCTCTAAACTTGAAAACTTTCAAATTTAATCCCATAGAGGTACAAAACAACGAAACACATTGAAAAGTAAGGAAATCTGTTTGACTTTAGTTGAATGCATTTTATACCTTTATAAGAGCATTTTTGGCATTTGTAACATCTGGTTGTCTGTTTCTGACTTAATTTTAGTCTATTTTTATATCTGACAACACA
The DNA here is from genome assembly GCF_016097725.1 of Ips typographus. Taxonomy (NCBI): domain Eukaryota; kingdom Metazoa; phylum Arthropoda; class Insecta; order Coleoptera; family Curculionidae; genus Ips; species Ips typographus. The sequence goes on from NC_138431.1 coordinate 6,158,491, forward strand.
AAACATTCTGAAAATCTAGTAAAATCAGTACAAGTAGTTCCAAACGTATTTTATAGCTTTACGAGTGTAATTTTGACAGTTATGCCCTCAATTACAGCTTGAAAATTGTCAAATTCAATTCCATAGAGGTACAAAACAACAAAATTGGATGAGAAAGGACCAATATCCTCTTCTCTGTATTTTCATCATTGGGGATGAACTTTTTCTCATTGATTTTAACTGAAAAGTGCATGTGTGGGGGAAGATTCCCCGCCACCACTGTTGGGTACCTCTCACCTTCTTCGCGTACCACTCATCAGTTCTTGGACTGGTGTCGCCGAAGAACTGCGTCATTACGAGTGGTACCCGTGTAATTTTGCGCGTTCAAACCAGTGCCGTGCATTTTCTAAGGTGTTTGTAAGGTGGTTCCGTTGATTTTCTGGATTATTTTGGATGTTTGAACGTTTTGATTTGCTGGCAACATGATCTCGGTGAGTCTGTCTAGTAATGTCATCACTGGAATGTCATAATTGTTATATAAGTAGTAATTACCATAAAAAACCCTCTTCGCATACAAATGAGCCAAATATATTATGGGTTTCCTAAAGTATCGGTTGCCTAACTATTGGAACTTTCGCTTCCACTTTTGGGTGCGAAGCCCAACCCTGATGGTACCACAAGCAAAAAAAATATACTTTTATAGCTTTATTGTTGCAAAAAAGCGTCAATAACCTCACCCACCTAATAAAAGGTCTTTAAAACTGGGTTCGCCAACGCGTTTATTATGGTACCTTGGTATTTTACTGGTGTCTCAGTTGATTTAGTTGCAACCCGTTTTTTGGGTATGTGCATTTTTGCATACACTTTTTTTTGCGTACAAAAAAAAAATTGCTGCTTTTTCTGACCAATCACAAACTATATTCACTAGGCTGAGGTTTATGCAAATGCTGAACAAGTAGAATTATAGTAGTATCGACATATAAAAGTCAATATCATGTCAACTATAAGGCTGTCGATAAGTACGCTAAAACTATAATGTCAAAAATTAGGTAGGAAATCCATTTTTTTCACTAAATAATTAGGATTTAGTCAATTCAGAAAGGAAGAAACCCGAATTACATCGTTATGACAAAAACAATGGTGGCCACCGCACTTTGCTTTGAAATATGGGATTGTCGGAATGGCGGTCAAAAAGCATAACCGTCAAACACGTAACAGTGTTTTTGTTGTTGGTAAAGTAAACAAAAATTCGGTTTCGTACCAAAGCAAGTGGAAAATTCGTGTGGAAGTAGGTTCGCTCCATTAAATCACGTTTCGTAATGTGCATGTGCGTTTCATCGACGTATTAATAATAATTACTGCTTTAAGGTTCCATTAAAAGTAAAAAGGTGACCCTGGTAGTGTTGTATGAAGTCACACCTTGACATTTGTAACAAATTTTAATAAAGGTAACAGAGGGAACACCTATTTAAAATTTACAACAAGACTTTGCACACCTATTTTTTTTTTGATAATTCAATCTTTTGTATTCATACAAGGATGCACTTAAAGTGCATCGTAACTAATTCATTCTCAGTTTACTGTTAATTTATCAAGGTCTTCACCAACCTATACAGTGTGTCCCAAATTGGTTCTACATGTATGGGGATCTTGGTAACCGTAAGAGCTACAGAGTCGGTTAAATGGGGAAAGTTTTAGACAATTTTACGTAAAACTTATTTCCGGTTTCCAAATTAAATTATCTTTCTGAGTTTTCCGGAAAATTGGGAAAATGCCAGAAGCTGCAAAGTTAAAGAGAGTATTGAAACTAAGACATTATTGAAAAATCTATTGTCATTGGTTTCCGAGATATGGATGATAACTTTGTAAATTGTTATTGCCGCCATCTTGAATTGTTGAAATTTTTGGAAAATTTCGTTTTTCTGTCATTTTTCGGGTTTTAGCGACAGTAAAAAGCTCTTAAAATTCGTCTCAAACTGTTCTTTCACCTTGTTCTAACAGTAACAACGATTGAACATATACAGGGGGTCCAAAAAAGAAAAACAGTTAAATTTTTAAAATCAAAATTTTAAAATTTATTATCTCAGGTATTTTTCTGGCTTCAAATTTTTAGTGTTTTTTCAGGTTATTGAATAGAAAATTTAATGAGGATTCCAAAAATGTGCTTAAAACTGTCATTTTCTTACTCCAAGAGGGTTTTATAGTCGATTTTGTCCCTAACTGTCCTTTCAAACTGTGTTTCTGGTAATTCAAACTTTTCTACCTGACTGTACGAAATTTTTAGTATTTTTTCAGGTTATTGAATAGGAAATTTAATGAAGATTCCAAAAATGTGCTTCAAATAGTCATTTCCTTACTCCAAGTGGGTTTAACTGCCAACTTTGTCCCTGACTGTTTTTCCAAGCTGTGTTTCTTGCAGTTCAAATTTTGAGACCGCTTTTCTCCCTGACTGCACCAAATTTTGTAGTGGTTTTTTGGGTTATCGGATTGGAAATTTAATGAGGATTTCAAAAATGTACTTAAAACTGTCATTTTCTTACTCCAAGAGGGTTTTACAGTCGATTTTGTCCCTGTCTGTCCTTTCAAACTGTGTTTCTGTCAATTCAAACTTTGACACTGCTTTTCTACCTGACTGTACGAAATTTTTAGTGTTTTTTCAGGTTATGGAATAGGAAATTTAATGAGGATTCCAAAAATGTGCTTAAAACTGTCTTTTTCTCAACCAATAGGGTTTTACAGTCGATTTTGTACCTGTCTGTCCTTTCAAACTGTGTTTCTGACAATTCAAACTTTGACACTGCTTTTCTACCTGACTGTACGAAATTTTTAGTGTTTTTTCAGGTTATTGAATAGGAAATTTAATGAGAATTCCAAAAATGTGCTTAAAACTGTAATTTTCTTACTCCATGAGGGTTTTACAGTCGATTTTGTCCCTGTCTGTCCTTTCAAACTGTGTTTCTGTCAATTCAAACTTTGACACTGCTTTTCTACCTGACTGTACGAAATTTTTAGTGTTTTTTCAGGTTATGGAATAGGAAATTTAATGAGGATTCCAAAAATGTGCTTAAAACTGTCATCTTCTCACTCCAAGAGGGTTTTGCAGTCGATTTTGTCCCTGTCTGTCCTTTCAAATTGTGTTTCTGGTAGATCAAACTTTGACACTACTTTTTTACCTGACTGTACAAAATTTTGTAGTATTTTTCTAGATTATTGAATAGAAAATTTAATGAGGATCCTAAAAATGTGCTTAAAACTGTCTTTTTCTCAACCAATAGGGTTTTACAGTCGATTTTGTACCTGTCTGTCCTTTCAAACTGTGTTTCTGACAATTCAAACTTTGACACTGCTTTTCTACCTGACTGTACGAAATTTTTAGTGTTTTTTCAGGTTATTGAATAGGAAATTTAATGAGAATTCCAAAAATGTGCTTAAAACTGTAATTTTCTTACTCCATGAGGGTTTTACAGTCGATTTTGTCCCTGTCTGTCCTTTCAAACTGTGTTTCTGTCAATTTAAACTTTGACACTGCTTTTCTACCTGACTGTACGAAATTTTTAGTGTTTTTTCAGGTTATGGAATAGGAAATTTAATGAGGATTCCAAAAATGTGCTTAAAACTGTCATCTTCTCACTCCAAGAGGGTTTTGCAGTCGATTTTGTCCCTGTCTGTCCTTTCAAATTGTGTTTCTGGTAGATCAAACTTTGACACTACTTTTTTACCTGACTGTACAAAATTTTGTAGTATTTTTCTAGATTATTGAATAGAAAATTTAATGAGGATCCTAAAAATGTGCTTAAAACTGTCTTTTTCTCAACCAATAGGGTTTTACAGTCGATTTTGTACCTGTCTGTCCTTTCAAACTGTGTTTCTGACAATTCAAACTTTGACACTGCTTTTCTACCTGACTGTACGAAATTTTTAGTGTTTTTTCAGGTTATTGAATAGGAAATTTAATGAGAATTCCAAAAATGTGCTTAAAACTGTAATTTTCTTACTCCATGAGGGTTTTACAGTCGATTTTGTCCCTGTCTGTCCTTTCAAACTGTGTTTCTGTCAATTCAAACTTTGACACTGCTTTTCTACCTGACTGTACGAAATTTTTAGTGTTTTTTCAGGTTATGGAATAGGAAATTTAATGAGGATTCCAAAAATGTGCTTAAAACTGTCATCTTCTCACTCCAAGAGGGTTTTGCAGTCGATTTTGTCCCTGTCTGTCCTTTCAAATTGTGTTTCTGGTAGATCAAACTTTGACACTACTTTTTTACCTGACTGTACAAAATTTTGTAGTATTTTTCTAGATTATTGAATAGAAAATTTAATGAGGATCCTAAAAATGTGCTTAAAACTGTCTTTTTCTCAACCAATAGGGTTTTACAGTCGATTTTGTACCTGTCTGTCCTTTCAAACTGTGTTTCTGACAATTCAAACTTTGACACTGCTTTTCTACCTGACTGTACGAAATTTTTAGTGTTTTTTCAGGTTATTGAATAGGAAATTTAATGAGAATTCCAAAAATGTGCTTAAAACTGTAATTTTCTTACTCCATGAGGGTTTTACAGTCGATTTTGTCCCTGTCTGTCCTTTCAAACTGTGTTTCTGTCAATTTAAACTTTGACACTGCTTTTCTACCTGACTGTACGAAATTTTTAGTGTTTTTTCAGGTTATGGAATAGGAAATTTAATGAGGATTCCAAAAATGTGCTTAAAACTGTCATCTTCTCACTCCAAGAGGGTTTTGCAGTCGATTTTGTCCCTGTCTGTCCTTTCAAATTGTGTTTCTGGTAGATCAAACTTTGACACTACTTTTTTACCTGACTGTACAAAATTTTGTAGTATTTTTCTAGATTATTGAATAGAAAATTTAATGAGGATCCTAAAAATGTGCTTAAAACTGTCTTTTTCTCAACCAATAGGGTTTTACAGTCGATTTTGTACCTGTCTGTCCTTTCAAACTGTGTTTCTGACAATTCAAACTTTGACACTGCTTTTCTACCTGACTGTACGAAATTTTTAGTGTTTTTTCAGGTTATTGAATAGGAAATTTAATGAGAATTCCAAAAATGTGCTTAAAACTGTAATTTTCTTACTCCATGAGGGTTTTACAGTCGATTTTGTCCCTGTCTGTCCTTTCAAACTGTGTTTCTGACAATTCAAACTTTGACACTGCTTTTCTACCTGACTGTACGAAATTTTTAGTGTTTTTTCAGGTTATTGAATAAAAAATTTAATGAGGATTCCAAAAATGTGCTTAAAACTGTAATTTTCTTACTCCAAGAGGGTTTTAAAATTTAAAAAACGTTTCTCTGCCCTTTAGAAACTAAATAATATATTATCAGCAATAAGAATTTACAAAGTGATCATCCATATCTTGGAAACCAATGGCGATAGATTTTTTCTAGTTACGTCATTGTGTTTTACGTAGAAAAGGGCCTTAATAATGTCTTGGTTTCAAAACTCTCTTTGACTTTGTTAAGGAGCTGTAAGTTGAAAAATGCAGCTTCTGATGTTTTCCCAATTTTCCGGAAAACGGAGAAAGATTATTTAATTAAACTTTCCCCATTTAACCGACTGTGGAGCTCTTACGGTTACCGAGATCCCAAATTGGGACACACTATATTTTATAATATACTACTTTTTGGATATTTCACATTGTTTAGGAACTTCTGGTCATCTCGAGCCTATTTAAAAATAATCTCGCACCATTAGAAGTTTGTTCAGACAGGTACCTGCACCTGAACAGTGAAAGTCAGACGTTAATGTAGCACTTTCTCTCTTTAAAGTAACGATTGAGACAAAGATGATTAAGCTTGGTTGATTAGTGGTTTCAGATGAAAACCAACGCTAATTAGTTGATTGTCTAGAGTAATTTTCAAATTTATGGAATTTTGATTTTTTCACCACATCAACATTCTGAATGACTGGAAAAACGTTTTGCTCGAAACAAGGCAATAAAGCTCAACAAGGAATAGACAATTATAACACTTTTTTCGTGTGAACCGTTACGAAAAACAACGATTTCGATCGGCACCATAAAGTCGCTCGTGCGGCATGCCCCAAAAGCAAAAAAGGCAGCAGGAATTTGTGTAATTAATATTTTAAGCAGAGTGGTAGCGAAAGGAACGTTACCACATCGATTGTGGTGTTGAAATGTCTCGATTTCCCATCTAAATCTGACCATTAAGAGACCTTTACATCCCTGCTAGTAGAACACAATTAGGCGGATGACACAACCGTAATGGTGGCAGCACTGAACAAGGAACACACATGCATAAATAACATAGTTACATAAGATTGACCTGGTTAACATCAAAGATACTTTTATATGTCTGCTGACCGTAACGATTCTTTAAAACTACTACATTTTTTCAGATGGAATTCCAATAGTTGTGATGCAATACTGTAGGGTTAACAGTGAAAATGTTGTATTGTTATAGGTCTATTGTCCTATAAAACCATAAAATTATGACTAAACACAACACTAGACAAGGATGGCAGGGAAAATGAAAGTGGTTCTTGTGAGCTTGACAGGTTTACCTTCGCTCGAGGAATTTATTCAGTATACAATAAATTGGTTCGGTTAGTGTTAACAATTCCACGTAGTTGTCATATTTCACACGCCCCTGAACCTAAACTAAAATTTGAATAAGTTCCCATACCTTGTGCTTGATATTCGCCAATTACATTCTAAACACACACACATGACTTTCTTCTTATTTGTTGACAATTGATGATCTAGTGTTAATTATTGATCAATTGAAGAAATTGGCAAATAGGAAAAAAAAGAGAGAGTCAAGTGCGAACCGTTTTTCCTTTTGTTACATTGCTGTTAATTAGGAAGTGTAGGTGTGGTTTTATATATTCAATACGAATAATTGTTTATGTTTTAATTAATAAAGAGAAAGATGGAATCCACGGGCTAATTAAGGTCAACAGTTGTGTTTGCAACATCCTTGAATTATTGCCACTGAAATGTAATCTCGTTTGGCACGCAAGGAGTACAATATTGGACACTTTTTAACATTTGTTATAGCCAATCAATGCGTATGATGACGTAGTCGTCATTTGTCTTGGCCCGGACCATACATCCTCTTTTGGCAAGTAAATTTTGACCTTACTGACTTTTCGAAAGCCCGTTTTAGTCAACCACACTACAACTTATTTAGGATTTATCAAAATAGTGCACCAAAAATGTTTTTGATCAACATTGAAGCCCTCTAGTGGCCAAATCCTCACACATATAAGCCCAAGTGTGGTCATTTTTAGAAAGTTAATTTCAATGGCCGTTTAAAGACATATAAAGATTTTCAAGAAGTATGCCAAATACGCAAGATATTTAGGATTGAATGAGAAGGTGCACCAAAAATGTGCATAATAACTTTGGTCAAATTCAAAGCCCTCTAGCGGTGCAACCCTCAAACGAATTAACTCAAGGATAGTATTTTTGGAAAGCTCCTTTTAATAGCTACCCATAAACGTATAAATGTCTTAAAAAAGTATACCAAATAAGCGAGTTATTTAGGATTGAATGAGAAGGTGCACCAAAAATGTGCATAATAGGTTTGGTCAAGTTTGAAGCCCTCTAGCGGTCAAACCATAAAACCAATCAACTCAAGAATAGTATTTTTGGAAAGCCCATTAAAATAGCTGTCCATAAACGTATAAATGTCTTAAAAAGGTATACCAAATAAGCGAGTTATTTAGGATTGAATGAGAAGGTGCACCAAAAATGTGCATAATAGGTTTGGTCAAGTTTGAAGCCCTCTAGCGGTCAAACCCTCAAACGAATCAACTCAAGAATAGTATTTTTGGAAAGCCCATTAAAATATCTGTCCATAGACGTATAAATGTCTTAAAAAAGTATAAAAAGCCATACTTAACCACATCCGTTTTATCTCGCAATTGTTTTAGTTGACCTTGTCCAAAAATTTGTGTTTTTTTCCCAAATACTACCTATTGTATTATTAATTAAAATTAGCTTAAAACCAGCTGAGAAGCGAAATACGTTAGTGTTACGCAAATCGTAATGCGTAACCGGTTTTGAGTAAAAGAAAAACGGTATCGATATTAATGTATGGACAAAGTTGGGAAAGAAATTGTTGCCATCAGACCGTGACAGTTTGCACTTTTTGTCCAAGTCGGTTATTATTAATATTGTTACGTCCCAGACGAGGAAAAAGCATTTTGTAACGATTTTGAATGGAAAGTTGATAGTTTTGAGGGTCTTAAGTGAAATCCTCCCATTAATATTACATGCAGGTACTGAAGATGGCCGGAAATAATACGAAATAGTCAGGAAACCAAAAATATGGTGTTGTTTGTAAATGGTCACGTTTTCAGTACTACTCCTATAAAGCAGGGAAAAGTTCAATTTCAAACTTAAATGCCATTCCAATATATTGTTTATTATAGTTGCAATAATGCTTAAAAGTTCAATGAAAATAGTATTGGATTCAATGTTCAGCAAATTCGGGCCATGAAACCACAAATTTGGGATTTAACCATGACCAAATGCATAAAAAAGTGAAGAAAACTCTATTTCTGCTCATCAAACCAAAATTGCATTTCACACCAAATTACTGTTGCTAATCATTATAAACTGAACAGCCGTTACTGCATCTATGCCATTGTCTAAGTTTATTAACATGTAATAATAATTTAGCTTTTGGCCATTATTTACCTTGTACTGGCGTTGTTGCACCACTTCCTCGGTAAACGTCGACTAATTTTTTTGTTATTTCATGGTAATGACTGTAATTTGTTTAAACTGGATGGAGGAAAGGACTAGAACTGAAGTGGAACCAAAAAGTAAAGAAGACATTAATGGAGACATCAACAGTCAATTAGGCCAGAAACAGTTTGATATCTCCAAACTGCTTTCGTAATTTTAGCTGGTTTTATTTAATTAATCTTGTTTTTGTTTCTAGACACCATTAACTGTCTTAAATAACTCGTGGTAAAGTAACTGACTGAGATCACAGACCAGTAAACTTCACTTTGACTGTAGTAGTAAAACTGATTTTTTTTACACAATCACCATAACTGAAAATACAATTAAACATCCTTGGGCACACCTAACGAACATCAATAACATTTAAAAGATCATCAACATTCCTGTTTTAGTGTGATTCACCTCTCAGACCATCTCAGTCTGTTGACTGGTTACCAGAGCCACTCACTTTCAAGGACTTACATTTTAGTATGCCATTAGGAGATAGTAAAAATTGCCGCTTCCTGCTTGATTTCCTCTGTATTAAGACACTTTCTCCAGATCAGAAAGTATTATTTAGTAAAATTGTGGGTATCAGAAATATTTTTTGTAGACTCAGAGGGTTGGTGAGCTGAAAATCTTGAGAGTGAAAGTGAATTGTATAATATTTTGACCTGTAAGGTGCGGTTGAGATGGCCGGAAGACCTGTAATATGTTTGAATACCTCGATGGATTTTCGCAATTGACCGCCCATATGTATTGTTTTGAGAAAGTTTTCTTTATTGCAAAAAGCTGAAGGTCACTAGACCTAATAAGAATTGTGTGGCAAAAATAGTAATTTCATCATCGTCTTTTGTTTTCAGACGGTGATCTGTCGATGGTTATTCCTGCTTATATCATTATCAACATGGACCAAATTGATCGGTAAGTTTAACCATAGACCTATTAATGTAAAAATAATAATACAAACGAAAGGATTCAACCTTGATTTTCATTCATTCAATATTAAAGGCCAGGTACACTTTTAATAATAACATATTAATAAATATACGTTAGTTGCTAAGAATTTACGCAATACACAAGTGTCTTGAGGAATTTTTTCTTGACATATTTGATCACTTAGATCATTCGTAAGACCAACTAGTTTTGCTGTTAATAAAGAAACGTCCTGCATATAAGTGTCCTCCAGCCGCCATTTTAATTCAACAACGCGTCCATCCATAATTGCCTGGAGGACAAACAAACCAGTGCTACATCACAGTTACTTTTACATTCAGTCATTTATATTATTCGAATCTGTTGCAGACGCAAAAGAGATGAGAATTGTCTGTTACTACACAAACTGGTCAGTGTACAGGCCCGGACAGGCAAAATTCAGTCCGCAAAACATCAATCCCTACCTGTGCACCCATTTGGTGTACGCATTCGGGGGATTCACCAAAGAGAACACCCTGAAACCGTTCGACAAGTATCAGGACATTGAAAAAGGTATGTTTACGTAACACTTTTTACCATTACAGCTAAGCTGATTGAAACATTGTAATAATTTGGTAACTTTTATGTTGTTGATATTATGGAAAAAAAGTGGATCGAATCGATTGGTTACGGCCACGAAAATGAAAGCTACGAGAAGCCCGTGATTGATTAAGGCTTGGCCTATCACATACAGGACGGACGATATTTCGAAAACTGTAAAAATTAACTTAACTTACCTAAATTTGGTACCAATTCCATTATTTTAAATGGAACACCCTGTATATCATTATACATTTAGATTCTGCTAACGATTTCAAGTATGTTTCATGTGTGATAACGTATCTGCAACGGTTGTGGGGAGTGTCTTAGCTTCTAAGCCGAAGAAGGTAGAGCAAAATGGTATATGCCAAGGTCATACTGCAAAGTTTGACAGAAACGTCATTTTTCAAACGTCAATAGCTGGAAAACAGTTGCAGATAGAGATAGGTTATGAAATATATGATAGGATCTTTAGGAGAATCAAAAAATATAATACTATAATAATATACACTATAATTGCCAAATTCAAGGGTTGTGAAAAATTTTAGGCCAGTAAACCAATTAACAATAACTTGCTGACATTGAATTATAAACATTTACATGGTATTTAATTCAAACTGAAAAAGTAGAATTTTACAAGGTAAAAGACATCTGAGTAGAATGACGTATTCTAGGTGGTTACGCCAAGTTTACGGGCTTGAAAACCTACAACAAGAACCTGAAAACCTTAATAGCTATTGGTGGTTGGAACGAGGGTTCTTCCAGGTTCTCCCCAATGGTGGCCAGTGCTGAGCGACGAAAGGAACTGGTGAAAAACGCCATAAAATTCCTGCGACAGAACCACTTTGACGGTCTGGACTTGGACTGGGAATACCCAACATTCAGGGACGGAGGAAAGCCTCGAGATAGGGACAACTACGCTCAACTTGTTCAGGTAAAGGCCGTTTGTATCGGTTATAGTTAAACTGACCCTTAGTGTAGCAAATTGATGTCGAAAATTATATAGTTAACTCAACTGGAAGATTTCTAATTTTTTAGGCAATATCGATATAATAAATTACATTACACTGGTCGGGTTTAGTTGTTTTTTTCTAGGTCGAAAAACAAACAAGAATCCTTCTAATCGAGAGTGGACATTTTATTGCAAAAGTGCAGTTTTGCAACGGTAACAAATTAATTACGAATCCCAGTTTGGGTGCGTTTTTCCTTTGGCCAGCAAAACCACCATTGAAAATCTTTCTGATCCTGCTTGTAGTAATTAGAAAACCTTTATAATTTCTCCTTTAAGTTGAGTTGTGCAATGCCTAAAGTACATAATAGGCGTAAAAATCACATGACACCACGATTATAAAATCACACGGAGGTCACGTGACCTTTGAATCAAAACGTTGAAGCCTTGTAACTTGATTTATGAAAATAACAAACCCGGAACCAAAGAATTTGTAAATTTCTTTAACTGGATAATATAGCAATTTTTTCAATTTTTTTTACTGTGTTCTGATATGATTGAAAATTGCAGGAATTACGTGAAGAATTTGAAAGGGAATCTGAAAAAACCGGGAGACCTAGATTGCTGCTTACCATGGCGGTCCCAGCGGGCATTGAATACATTAACAAAGGCTACGATGTACCGAAACTCACCAAGTAAGTACTTTACGCAATTGTCTATTTAAAATTGCATGGTAATTTCAGATATCTAGATTGGATGAACATCCTGAGTTACGATTATCATTCAGCTTTCGAACCGGCAGTGAATCATCATGCACCGCTTTACTCCTTAGAAGAAGACAACGAGTACAATTACGATGCGGAACTGAACATCGTAAGTAATTCTAATTTGGTGGTACTTTTTGGGTACTGTTACCTTGCGCTAATTGGTCAGAAAAACCACCACCTTAACCCACATATTTCCCAACAGAACCGTGGCCAATTATATGACCTGTACATGTGGTAAATATAAAACCAATTAAGACGCAATATTCACAATTTCTGACCAAAAAAAAATATGAAAGTGCTATTAAAAGTTTATCTTAAAATGCAATTGGAATACGAGAAACTTTTACATAATGGTAAATTGATTGGAGGCTTAGAATGGTTGTATTGTTTTAATGGTAGGCATTCTTCAAATGCACTTCAAGGTGATTGGCTCTTTTGTTTCTTTTAAAGTAATAACGGTTACTTATCTTGTCTGTATTTCAATTAAGGACGAAGAGAAAGCCGATGACCTGCAAAATGTTACAAATTTTCCGGGTTTTCTATGTTTCAGCTTAATGTCTGAAAGTTAATATAACAGCATTTATCTAGTATCATAGTGGTTTAAGGTCTTTTTTGTATAAAGCTTATTTTCCTAAAAGTTATACCACCTTTTAGGAAAATTATCATTTTCGTGGCTTCAGGGTTTAAGAGATTTTCTCCAAAAAAAATAGAGAATTTTATATTTAATTTATAGGCATTTATAGTTCTAGAGCCACCAACAAAAATTGGCCACCCTGTACAATTACAGTGAAACTAGAAATTAGTAAAGACAACAAATTAAATCTGTATAAAGTATATTGCTGTTGTTATAGTCCAAAATCGCTTGTAACAAGTTATAACTGTAATAGAATTTCCCATAAAAGTAAATATTCTTATCAAGCCAAACCGAACCTTATGGAAGGAGTGAGTGTTTCCGCTAGTAGATGGTTTTTTTTTTATTCAGGATTATACCATAAAACACTACCTGAAAATGGGGGCAGACCCTGCCAAACTAGTCTTGGGAATACCAACTTATGGGCGTTCTTACACGCTGTTTAATCCAGACGCTTTTGAGATAGGTTCCCCAGCTGATGGACCTGGAGATATGGGCGAAGCAACCAGGGAGAATGGTTATTTAGCTTATTACGAGGTTTGCCTATTATTAACACCACAGGGATGTCAAAGTAATTTCCAATGTTTATAGATATGCGATTACGTAAAAAACCAGGATTGGGAAGTGGATGAACCGAATCAAAAGGCAATGGGCCCAATAGCGTTTAAAGACAACCAATGGGTGGGTTATGATGATGAGAATATTGTCCGGAAAAAGGCGGAGTACGTTGTGGAGAATGGACTTGGTGGAATCATGTTCTGGGCTATAGACAATGACGATTTTAGAGGAAACTGCCACGGGAAACCTTATCCTTTGATCGAGGCTGGTAAAGAAGCCATGCTCAATGCTTACGGGTTGGAAAATTTCATTAAACTCACATTCATTTAGTTATAACACCTACTTTTGCAGAACGAATGAAGATAACTTGATATTACCTCCAAGTAAACCCACCAAAACCTCCAAACTGAAAAATAGAAGAAAAACCACCACCACAACTGAAAAACCTGAAGAAGTTAGTGTATCAACCACACCAAGAAGAAGGCGGTAATTACTTTTTAACTCTAAATTACAAACATTTACTATGAAGTGTGTTTTACAGCATTAAAACCAAGTCACAAGATAAAAAGTCTGAAGAAACCTCCACTTACAGCAGTCTGAAGATTGTTACCCCAGCCTATACTACTCCAGAACCTCCTGCCACACCAGACATGGGTGGAGGTAATCCAATTTTAGGTCATTTTATGCCAAAAAGTTAAATTATAATTTTTGACAGCTTTCAAGTGTGAAGACGAAGGTTTCTTCCCCCATCCCAAAGATTGCAAAAAGTACTACTGGTGTTTAAGTGGTGCTGGTGATTCTGGAATAGTAGCCCACCAGTTTACCTGTCCAGCTGGACTGTACTTCAACAAAGCTGCAGATTCTTGTGACTACAGCCAGAACGTGTTTTGCAACAAAAAAGCTCAGAAGGCTACCACAGAGAAATCCCCAGCAACCACCACTACCAGACCACCACCTAAAATCACTGCGGCTACCAGCAAAACCACCCTAAACTTCCGTACTACCACCACCACGACCACTGAAGCCCCAGAGGAGGAAGAGTACGAGTACGAGGACGAGGAGCCCAGCAAAAAAATCAGCGCTGAAGAAGACCCCAAAGTGATCAAGGAGCTAATCGATTTGATCAGGAAAGCTGGAGGTATTGAGGAGTTGGAAAAACAGCTGAACCTGGGGAAAGACACCACAACAAGCAACCAAGGCAGCACCACTCCCTCATCCATTAGCAAGTCGCTGTTTGAACGGGTTTTGAGTAAAACGAACAAGAACAGTTTGAGCGCTTTGAGAAGTGCAGGCAACCGGAACAGTGGCGGTCCTCAAGGAGGTTTTGGTGAGGAGATCAAAGAAAAGAAAGTGGAACGAGGACGTCCTCAGTATCGTACCTTAACAAGACAAAGGTGAGTTTTTCTCGTTTTGTGCAAATTTTCAACAAAATTTCTTTATTCACCACAACTCTTTTCTCCTTTATCCAAATTTGTATCCCCTCCTGGACACACTGTATACATTTTTACAATATTTCCAGGTCTACTACTGAAACACCAGCACCTACTGAACCCCGGGAAAAAGAAACCAAGTCTAGAACATCCCTGGAATACGTAAACATCCGCAGACCTAAAACTAGCAGCACAACTGAAGCAAACGAAGACGACAAGTAAGTTTTTTCTTTATTTAATGACAAATTACTCGTCAAAAAGTAAATCATAAGTGGCCAAGCTAATGGCAACATCTGCCTGCTCCCAAAAACGGTGCACAGCAAACTGGGGCACCTGTCCTCCGTTTAGGTAATCCTCAATCATGGACCAATCAGGATCTTGCTTAAACCAGGACCGGACGCTCAGGAATGTAGAGTTTTCGTTGATTAGATCACCGTTTGGGTATTTGCCCGACCAACCCTCCAAAGGAATGTACAACTACAATTTGCTATAATACAGAGTGTATCCAAGAAAGTGCAACGTGTGTACCTTATGGTTAAAATTAGTGTAACCACTAAACGATTCAACCAATGAAATTCCTCGATCTGTAAGGTGGTGGTCCCATAAAGCGTCCAGCAACTTCTGAGCCACTTCCTTGGCTTCAGCGTTCCCAGAAGCTGCAGCGTAGTAGCTTAACGTTCTCGCTGTTGCTGAGGCTGCACCAATGCTTTGTCCATAACCCTACAAACACCTCCTTCCTCAGTTTGTTTAGTGGTGAAACCCTTTTAAACTTACAGTGACAGTAACTTGAGTATTTGGAGGTAGCTCTTCCCATTTGATGTTTGAAGGGATAGTAAAGTCCCCATCTGAGTCAAAGGTAATCTCACTCATCACCCATTTAGCCCACTTGGTGATTATTGCCTCAGCTCGTGTGTTTCCTAATAAAGTATCAAATAAGGTTTGTTTGGATGAGTGATAGTTAAAGTACCGGTTAAGTAGTAGTACTGAGCTACACGGTCTGCTGTCCAAGCTTGGAAACCAAACCAAGGGTTTGAGTCTGCGTAGCCTGGTTGGTAGTCAAACCACATCCCTTTGAACGAGGCATCCTGTTAACCAAACCACTCAGTAAACCACTAAATGTGCAATGGTGGCTAACCTTGTATTCCTGAGGAGGATCCCCGTAAACTTTGTTCCAACTGTTGGTAACTCCGGCAGCAAAAGCTCCCTGACTAGTTTGCAGGTATTCGTACAAATCTAGCTGCTGGTCTAGACTGGTCTGCCAATCCGAAATTGCTGTAGCACCTTTAGGTCTACAAACACCCTCTCAATTCTCATGAAAAGTCACAAGTACACAACAACAACCTTATATTAGGGTCATTGACCAAACCATGAGCGGTGACAAGGTTCTGGTATCCGTAGTAAGCCACAGAATTGCCACTTCTCCAGGAATACCCATTGGTACCCAAGGACCCACCCCAGGAAATACCCCAGGAGATCAGGAAGTGGGAACTGTTCTTGTCTTGCGCTGGTTGACAGGTTTCTTTACCGATACAGTTACCAATCTGCAATTTGTTGGTTCACCTTGTAGCTGATAATGATAATTTTGATACTAACTTGTTTGAAGTGTCGATCAAAGAAGGAGTATCGCAGAAAGTCGCCCATTTTAGCCGCTTTTCTTAAACTATCCTGTACTACAGACAAGTTTCCATGTTTCTGTGCCCACCTACACTAAATTGCATTAACATTTTTTGAGACTTAAGGGGGTAGAACTTTACTGTGAGGCCCAGAAAGCTGCCTGTACAGCTCTGGCGTCTGCATCCGGTCCAGCACCGTACTGATAACTGGGAGTGGCTTGTCCAGTCTCTGAAAACTACCAAAACATTTCCTTCTGACTTAAACAGTCACTGAAACTTACATGAAATCCGTCTGCAGCTCCGTAGGCAAAGTTATCGCATGTTGGAGTATTGAAACCTTCCCACAAGGAGCCTTGACCCAAATTAACCAAAGAAGGCCCGTCTGCTTCAGGTCCTAGTTCGCACGCTCCCTGAATATTGCCTGAAAGTCCGTTCTGAGCAAAACAATCGACTGAAAACCACTTGAAACCTACCAAAACCGTAGATATTGTCCACGTCAGACAACCAGTGCATAATGTAAATGTCACTAGTGTTGTAAGCCTCCTTTATTTCGTTAAAAATTGGGTCTTCACCCACGGTGATCCCAGCTGAAGTCCCAGGATTGCTGGGATTATACCTGTCAGTGTTTTCCTGCAGTTTAGGGATCATAAACTGCTCAATCATATTCCAGGCATTGTTGAAAGGCTCAAAGTCTCCACTGACAGCCCCATAGATGGCTTTTAAGTAAACATTATAGCTGAAATTTGAAATTTTTACTCTATTAACCTTCTTGAAAGGTTTAACAGGATTACCTGAAAGCTTCTGAGTCGGTTTCATGCCCATAATCCGTAGATTCCACCAGTAAAGTCTCGGAAGAATGATAGGGAACTCCATCTTTGGAGAAGTACTGATTGTTTGGGTCTATGATCTTGTTGTACTGGGTTAGGAACCGATCCTTGTAGGTGCCAGCTTTTACGGAACCATACACCAGTAGAGCAACTAGAAATAGTTTGGTTGCCATGTTTGGTTTCGTTTAACTGGTTTTAAAGATTGTTTCTCAAGGGTTTTGTTGTGGAGAAGTGGTTTAGATAACACCTAAAAGTTACTGATTTGGTAGTGGAAACACTTAAAGTAGATAAACGGTTGAAATTCTTTTTCAGTGGTCTGAGCCGGAACAAAATACTTGGAGAACTTGAAGCGGAAGAAAATAGGGATGTGGAGGAATCGGAACCGGTTACCAAGAGACCTAACCAGCCTCAGTATGTTAACATTCGTAGACAACGACCTACGACCACTGAAGCTACGAGCACGTCTTCCAGGTATACATCTCTACGAAGATCTACAGCTTCACCAGTAGACCTGGAGGATGAAACTGAACTGAACGAACCCAGGTACGTATTATTGTTAGCTTTGCAGTGGAAGTTGTTATGGTGTGTTAATTTGTAGCAGCAATACTGAAGCACCGTCATCTACCAGTCCTTCTCTAAGGTAATGTTTTCCTAACCTTAGTTAAATTTAAAGTTAAAATTGTTCCTTACACAGATATCAAACTATTAGAAGAGGTAGCACCACTACAACTACCACAGCATCACCTGAAACCACCAGAAGAAGGTTGACTACAACACCACCAGAGGATATTACCACGTTAAGGTAATTAGTAGACTTCCACTAAAACTAGGTGAAATACCTTAAGGTTTTACAGGGTGACCACCTCTGAAGCAACTACAGACTTGGTGACCACTGTCGATCCTGAAGAAGTAGTTAAAACTGATATAACAAGCACACAAAATACAGTGACAGAAAGTAATAGTAGTACAGTAGCGCCAGAAGCCAAAAAGAAGCGCCCTCTATACCAACCCAGGCCATTTTCGGCTGTAGCAACTACAACAGCTGCTACAAGCACCACAACCAAGGTGAGTCCATCTTTTAGAACCCGCGCACGCTCTTCTACGGAACCCACGACTACTACTACAATTAAGGCTAGGACTAGGAGTAGATTTAGTACGGTAAATAGGAACTTAAGTGGAGATGTTGAGCAAGAGGAGAAGTACTCGCGGACTTTGGAGAGCACCAAACCGGCACGTACTCGAAAAAGGTTGCTCACAACCACTGAAAAACCTTTGAGTGACAGCAATGACGACTACAACAGAGCTTATAGGCCTACAGGAGAGTTAAGCGACTTGTCTTCCTTAACTGCTGTGGATTTGAACCTTAGAGGTGGTGAATTTGTGTCTCAGCAACGTAGGAGACGTCCTGGAGTTGTTACTACAACTACTACAACCACCCCCAAGACGGGAAATTTAGTGAGACGAGTAGTAATACGTGGAGGACCGACTACAGAGAATACCACTCAAACTTCCACTAGACCAAGAAAGATTATAAGGAAATTTAGACCTACTGGACTGTCCACAACCACTACAACTGAAGAAACCCCCAGGTCTACTAGAAGAGTGGCGCTGTTTAGGCAAAGAACCACTCCACCTCCCTCTGAGAGTGATAGTTCATTGCTACAGCTT
The DNA here is from genome assembly GCF_016097725.1 of Ips typographus. Taxonomy (NCBI): domain Eukaryota; kingdom Metazoa; phylum Arthropoda; class Insecta; order Coleoptera; family Curculionidae; genus Ips; species Ips typographus. The sequence continues at coordinate 6,177,135 of NC_138431.1, forward strand.
CTGAAACCTCGTAACACTACTGCAACGGAAGAAAGTAACATTGAACCACCTCAGGAAGAGGAAGAGGAGAACATCAAACTGTCTGAGTCAAACATCAGGGAGAGTAGCAAGATTAATGCGTTTGGTCTGGAGGAAAAAGCTTTGAAAAAAGTGTTTTCAGGGAAAAGTTTGTTGAAAGAACCTCTGGAAACTACTACTACCACTACCACTACCACAACTCCGGCTAGAAGAGTTAGAACGAGAAAGATTATCAGAAAACTTACCACAACTAGTACAGAACCAGTGACGGAGACTACCACAACCACACCAACTAGACGAAGGAAAGTGTTTGTGAGAAGGCGCCCTGCAAATAACCTTCAAAGTACCACAACTACTACAACAACCACAACGGAACCTCCAGAAAGCACAACCAGTAAATCTGAAACAACCACAAGGCCATACAGACTCAGCCTGTACACCAGACCGTCGTACGTCATTTCTTCCCCTGAACCGGTTGTGGAAGAACCAGAGGATGAAGAAGTGGACGAGGAAGAGGAGGACGAGGAGGAGGAAGAGGACGATCCTTTCATGGATGACCCCTACATGGACAGCTACTTTAAAAACCTACAAGAGGACGAACCTCCCGAAGAAGACAATTTGAGAAGCACTCCAAGCTATACTGTATACTCGTTTAAACGCACTCACCAATTTGAGTCCAGCATGAACTTTAATGATGATGAAGACCCTGACAAGGAAAACAAAACTGTTAGTAAGGTTATACTGACCACTTCCATGAATAAAAAGCCTGAAACTTCAACTGTAACCAGCTTGAATGAGGAAGGAACCACTTTAGATGATGTTACATTAACTTCTAACGAAATTGGAGAGGAAGAGAGCACCACTTTAGCCTCCTCCACCACTGAGTACCAGAGGAGAAGCACCTTAAGGTCGGTGAAAGACCGTCCTAGGTTCGGTTTGAATAGAAGGGTTAGTGTACCTCCACCTAGCACTACCACAACATCAGAAAAATCATTTAAAAACCGGAAGTTTCCTAGTGAAACTTCCTCTACTACCACTGCCATAACACCTTTAGGAAATTTAATTCAACAGTACAGCATTACTGAAACCACCTCAGAATCTACTACACCAAGAACAAAACCAGTCTTCCTGCAAAAAACCACCACCACTACCACCTCAGTAGATAACCTGGGGGTGGACACTGAAGCAGTTAAAACACGTAACAGAAACCTCTTCTTCAAGAGGAAACCCCCTGTAACCACCACAGCAGCACCTGTACTGGAGGAGAGCACCACCGATAGCTTGACAACCCTGCATCACATTTTTGCAGAAATTTCCTCAGAAGATGAAAAATTGGACACCACAACGGAAGCGATGGTTAGCTCCCCACTGCCAGCAAATACTGGCAAACTGGAACGATTGATCGAAGTCAACAGGATAGTAGAAATAAAAACCAAACAAGCTAAAAAGAAAACCAAGTCTGGGACTGAGGAAGTGGACACCAAAGTAGAAATCGTTCCCACAGTGAATAAAATAGGAGAAATATCCAGGATAACCTTCATCAAAATTGTGGACGGGGATAATGAAACTGTTATAGTTAAAGACCCTGAGTCTAACGAAATTTCGACAACCAATGATTTGCTGGTCACCCAGGAAGCTAGAGTGGTGGAGGTTCCTTCAAAAACCCAAACAGTCAACTTGAAAAACTTTGACTTTGACTTGAAACTACCAAATCGAGAGGAGAGAAAATTCGAACTGAGTGGCCACCCCAAAAACAACTTTTTTGAAATAATTGATGGAACCTCTGATCTAAATTTGATTACTCCCAAACCTCGACACACTGAAACCTCCACAATACCTCTCCAAGGACTGTTTAACTCGGAGAAACAGCACCTCAACCCCAGTTTCACCACAAATGATGAAGTTTTAGAGACGGGCAGGTCAGAGTTTGTTAATGTAAGACTCTTGGACCAGGATAAGGGGGAAGGGAACCTGCAGGGCTCCACCAGGTTTATCCCTGTGAGGGTGCTGAACCAAGATGAGGAGGTAAAAGCCCACGTAATGGAGATCACTCCTCCTGACTCCAGGACAATTAAAATAGCTCCAATTCAAGTGGAGATGGCTCGGAGTGTTGCCAGTTTCCGGATACCTCCAAAATCTTGACTCAACAACTAGAGTAGTAGTAGTTATTTATTCCAATGCGATTGGTCGACCTGGGACCAATCAGGACACTGTTTGAATGTAAATATTTAACTGTTTTTTGTTTTTTTTTAACCGCACCTGTACAAAAACCAAACTAAAACAGCACTGTTCTCTGTTACTTTCTGTCCTTCTCATTTTGTGTGTGCCATAGCTTTTTTGAGGTACGTTCACGGATTTTCTGGACGTGGATATGTGTGACTACGTGTATGTCGGCCAGTGGGAGTGTTCTTTTCATTATCATTGTAATCCTGTTTAAAAATATACTGAAAATGTGATATTTACTTGAAAAGGGTTTTACTTTATAACCTCACTAATATTTGTATAAATAGAGTGGATTTAAGGTTTTTAACAGAAACTACTAAACAATTTACAATTTTTTTTCACTGAAAATTTTATTAAAAAGTGACCAAATTACTTATAAATATAAGGAAATTTCAGGTAAGTCCTATATACTTACAATTTAGTTTTTGGAAGACCTTGTATATATTTGGTGGTTGGTTTTCATGTACTTACTAGGTTTGGATAGAGGGTTTTAGGAAGAACATTTTAGTTTTTTTCCAGTCGCTGAGATCCTAAAAATAACTTAATAATGGCGCTGCAAATTTGGAGCATTGGTCAACAAAGTCAAAGGAACTAAACAATTCATTTTTTGGAAGGCCCTGTATATATTTGATGGCCGATTTTTCAGTGCTTATAAGGGATTGATAGAGGACTTCAAAAGGAACATTCTAGTGTTTTTCCGGTTGTTCAACTCTTAATAATAACCGAGTTATGGCTTTGCAAACTTTGAGCAAACGTCAAGTAAGTCAAAGAGACTTAAACAACTAATTTTTTGGGAGACCCTGTATTCATTTGGTACCCTATTGTTGAGTGCGTGTTAGGGAATTATAGAGGTCTTCAAATAGAATATTCTGGTATTTTTTCGGTTCTTCAACTCCTAAAAATAACTGAGTTAGGGCTTTACAGACTTTAAGCAATCGTCAAGTTAAACAACTCATTTTTAGGGCTACCCTGTATATATCTGTGTTTTCAGTGTTTATAAGGGATTGATAAAGGACTTCAGAATGAATATTCTGGCATTTTTAGCCGCATTTTTTTAGGGATAGACAAAAACATAAAAGTTAGAAAGGAAATATTGAAAATACATTCAAAAACTTCAACACCCTGTATTTTCTTAATAAGAACATTTTTCGATTATACATATAGCAAGTTATAGGTTTACAGGACGCTCTGTATATGTCGTCTGTCCTAGCCAGAGCAGAATAATTCGGAATCTACTAAATACAGGGTGTTTCAACAAACACATGCTCGCTTTTGGCAATATTAATGAAAAGTATATGACCAAAAAAACCCATTTAAATTGGTGTAATAACAACCATTTACTCTGGGGATAATTGGATAATAACATGCACTGAAAACCATTAACCAACTTGTGCGCTATGATCAGAAAAAATGGAGGTATTAAAGTCATTTTTAATGTTTTTTTTGATTGATTTCACATTTGGTAACCGGTTTCTGAACAATGAACAAGAATTGGCAAAAACTATGCTTAATTTCAAGGCAATCAGCCAATCCCAGCATGTCGTGATTTCTCTTTAGATATTGAATTAATTTTAAAGATTTTTTCTTATTGATTTATGAAAGTGTTCTTGGGCAATGACTGAATACCTCAATGGTTTTTATACGGTTAAGTGCTAATTTATGGTAATATTCATTGTTGTCTGAATAATGTGATCTTAATTAAGTATTGTTACTTAACACTTCCTAGACTGCTATCAATAATTATGTAATGAATCCATTTAGGCTATGAAATAAAACTCAAAAAAATCAATCCAGTATATTTCACTAGGGTGTTACAATAAGTAAAGTTTTCACTAACACACTACAGTCACCACTACTTGCAGACGACTTCTTCGAGGGCGGCTTTCCGGGTGGGTAACAGAAGGAGACCGACGACGTTCACCAGGTTCGAAACTACCACGACACCATCACCGAGAGTGACTAAACCTGGTCGAAGAACCACGGTACCCACCAGCAGAAGGCGGTCCACCTACAGGCCGGTAGAAAGTCAAGGTAAGCCGTACCAAAATGTTGTCTGATTGGTCACCCAACTGTTGACGATTCTTTACCTATAAAAGCAATTTGTGGTCTCTCTAATAATTACCAATTATAATATTAAATGTCTTCATTTAATATTATATATTCAGTTTATAAGGAAGATTATTAGGGTTAAACAGCTGAAGAAAACAGTGTTGCAACACCATCCAAGGAAGAAGATTTGTTGACCTTTTAAGTTCATCACGTAAACAATCACTTTCGATTTTTCTACCGGTTGTCTCGATGGAATTTTAATGGCTGCCAGTTAACTCCTTGTTAATTTTGTCTCTTGATGTGTCAAAAACATTTAAGGCAATGGGGATCTTCCATTCCATTTTCTAATAGAGAAGTTTTTACATTTTTGACACTAAAAAGATTTTGCGTGAACGTAGCTCGGTTATTTAAGGAGTTACAAAAAAATGTAAAGAAGGAAAGTTGTACAAAATTTCATCCTCTACAAGATTGTTTTGAGGTGTTTTTGCCCTTTAGAGGCTCCTTAAGCAGTTCCAAGGCAAAAAGTGGCAGGGTTAAGTCTTTGTTTTTAGGAGCTAATTTGCATGTAGTTTAGTTAAATGTAACTTTCCATTAATTTAAGGTAACACAACTACGCCCCTGACTAAATCAACCAGCAGATTCAGGTTTGTGTCTCGTAAACCTTATGGAAGAACCACAACCTATCTGCCCCCTTTAAACACCACCGATCAGTTCATAGACTCGACCAATCACCAAACCACCGAAAATCAATCGTATGTTACGCCACTGTAGTTAATATACACAGAGTGATAAAAAAACTGACTTTGCAGGAATAAGACTCCTTCTGAACTAGCTGACATTGCTGTTGCCTTGCAGAAGGTTCAAAGGGCACCGGTACCATCAAGGCGAAAACCCCAAGTGGTTTCCTACTCGTTGGTGACGCCTTCTCCAAAGAAGAAAACTGTAGCCATTACTGTGCCCTTTCTTCAGCTTTACAGTACTCCTGGACCGTTCCTGAATGACGTGTACAATATACAGGGCATTACTGCCGAGGATTTTGTTAGTAAATGTAGGTTATTTAGGGTTTTTACGCAGAAAGGGTTTCATTGGGGTTAAAAGATGCTGCAGGTGCCGCTTCCACAAGGGCTGGAAGTCGTTACACCACCTCCACCGACACTCCAGCGATTGTGATCACTTCGGGGGCGGTTTCAAAGAGGCGGCAACCCAACCAAGCCCTTCATTACAGGCCAGTATCAGACTATGACTATTACGACAATATTGAAAGTAGTGTAGTAGGTAAGTTTAGTATAACCAAAAAGGAGGGGTTGAAATAGTAATAAGGGGATTACACAGGTAAAATTCCTGCGCACAGCAAAGTACTCATACACGATAACGGAGTGATTGAGTGCCTGGACCAAGGCAATTTCCCTCATCCTTTGTCCTGCAAAAAGTTCATTTACTGCGCTAAAATGGACACGGACAGAATCATCGGTTGGGAGTACACTTGTCCGAAAAATTTGAGTTTTGACCCAATTGGGAGCATGTGCAACTGGTCTGCTGGTCTTGGATGTAACGAAACCTAAATTTTGCTCACAAAATGTCCAGTCAATCACCAAAGACACTGTCACAATGAGAATTATTGTTAGTGTAGTGCCAACGTATTGTTTAAGTCTCAAATGATAATTATTTGGTAATAAGCAGTAATAAATAACTTTATGCATGTAATTATAGTGTTTTGTAGGTAATTTATTTATGAAATTAAAATACAACAGAAAGGAATTATTGTATTTTTTTTAATACTCTCTCTTAGTGGTTCATTCACCTTATGTCAAGAAAACTAAACTGACCTCCCTGCTACTACTGAGTAGAAAATGTTTAGACACTTTATAGTGTGTTTTGTAAATTGTTAGTCTAGTTTTAATTTAGACTCTCTTGCCAAAAATCAATTTTTATAAATTAAACAAAAACAGGTAAAATCAAGTAAAACAGCAAAACTTACTGAAGTAACTGATTTATTACCTTTATTTAACCATTTATTAGAACGGTTTAATTAATATATAATAGGTAATTTTATTATGAAATTAAAATACAACAGGAAGGAATTATTGTTTTTTTTTTAATACTCCCTCTTAGTAGTTCATTCACCATATGTCAAGAAAACTAAACTGACCTCCCTGCTACTACTGAGTAGAAAATGTTTAGACACTTTATAGTGTGTGTTGTAAATTACTAGTCTAGTTTTAATTTAGACTCTCTTGCAAAAAAGCAATTTTTATAAATTAAACCAAAAACAGGTAAAATCAAGTAAAACAGCAAAACTTACTGAAGTAACTAATTTATTATCTTTTTTTAACCATTTATTAGAACGGTTTAATTAATATATAATAGGTAATTTTATTATGAAATTAAAATACAACAGGAAGGAATTATTGTTTTTTTTTTAATACTCCCTCTTAGTGGTTCATTCACCATATGTCAAGAAAACTAAACTGACCTCCCTGCTACTACTGAGTAGAAAATGTTTAAACACTTTATAGTGTGTGTTGTAAATTGCTAGTCTAGTTTTAATTTAGACTCTCTTGCAAAAAAGCAATTTTTATAAATTAAACCAAAAACAGGTAAAATCAAGTAAAACAGCAAAACTTACTGAAGTAACTGATTTGTTACTTTTCGTAACCATTTATTAGAACGGTTTAAGTATATTATTTAAATATTCATACATACAACATTATTATACACACTGTGCACTTACACCGTAACAAATATTACAAATCATTTACCTTTATTTAAGAAACTTAAAAGTAAACGACTGATATGTGACAATCTAAGACAAATTGCTTGCTTGTTGTATACAAGAACTGGTATATTCCCTATTATAACAATGCAAAATTACTTAGAAAACCGTCCTGCATTTATCACACCTCTACCTACACTTAGACAATAAATAGATAAAAAATATAAAAATTTTACAATAGGCCCGTAATTAAGCAATTTTTACATTTAAAAAACACTAACGTTGACCACCTTAAAAACTTATTTATGTACATAACTATTTTGGTAATAAAAAAACAGTCAAAAACTGGAAATGGCAAAAAAGTCCTAAACATTTAACAATTGGATGGATGGAACAAAAGAGTGACTTAAAACTGCTTGTAGACGGTTTAATGGATTGAGTTTAGTAGTTGATGGTATTGTTCTTCGGTCATTAGATCTTCAGGGTCACTGAAAAATTCAAAAAAATCAATTAAAGCAAAAATAATTAGTGTGATATACAGCGATGACGGCAAGGAATTTTGTGGTTAGAAAAGAATTAGAAAATTGTACAGTTTTCGAGATATTTACAAAAAAGTATGAAATTAAATGACCAACTTTGACGCTCTCTAGCGGGCAAACGGGACAACTTAGCCGAGCCCGCTCAATGTCACGTGATAGCCCCATTCATTCTCTATCTACGGTCCTCTAATGTGTCTATATTGAGGGTTTCAAATAAGCGATTTTACTGTAAAGTGCATCAAAATTTCTGTTTTTTTGCAGCTTTAGTTACAAGGTACTTTGTAAAGCACCATATCGGTAGCAGCTCAATGAAATTCCTGTTATACACTAATTTGGGCCTTAGAAACTCAAATTTGGTATCAGAATGACGCTAACTGGTACCATTTTTGAGATGACCTTGATTTTTAGAGAGTTGTATACAGCGATAAAGGCTATGAATTTACGAATTTATGGTCAATTTACATACGAAACAGAAAGTTCAAGGCTTTTTTAGGGGTAACCTTTAAATCTTTCACGCTCCATATTCCCAGACAAGTCGATACACAATTTCCGTTCTTTAAGTCTCCGATCGAGTCGCAACTTTCCAACTAATTCCGCATCGTCAGTTTTCTTGAATGGGACTGCTGCAGGTGCCTAATACTTTGCTGATTTATCGTCGATGACGCTTTTATTCCAGTATATTTAATTCCAATAGACCGGGAAAATTTTTAATTTATCAATAAGCTTTGATAATGAAAGAACGTTTCAATCGCACATGCCAAAAACAGCATTTTTTTGGTCTTCTTCTAATAATTAAAACTTTTACCAATTTTCATAATATTTCTGTAATTCAGACTATTTCTTTACAGTCACGTGTTTTTGACTACTGTCACTAGGCCAGAACAGTGTTGCCAGATTAAAAGTTGTATTTTTAGTCAGGTCATATTTTCAGGTCAAAACTTCCCAAAGATTCTGAATAATAAAGCAGACTGGGAGAAACTTGCGAAAAATTAATAATGGATACTTTATGTCGTGAACTTTCGTTTAATGAATTCGATGGAGAAATGGAAAAAGTCGATCTTGTGAGGGGTGAGAGAGTTACAAATTAGCAGGTGCTCATAATGGACTCCATCAATGGCGAAATGGGTGGGAAAAAGTTCGAACACGAAGGGAGAAAGTTAATTAACGGCATTAGATGTTAGTTGGGGAAAGGGGGAGGAAAGTTTCGACTTTCGGCCCGTATGTTGCCAATAAAATCGATTCCAAGAATATTTTATTAGTTTGCCAATTTTGGGGTTTACTGAATGTTAAGTTTAGTGGATTTAAAAAAAGTAGATCAAGTGACTGCCTAGCTAAATTATTTTTTAAAACCAAATTTGTCTAGAATTTGCAAAAATAAAAGTTTAATACCCGTTTTCGAGACAAGACGAGATTTGTGACAGTTTAATTTTAACAATTATCAGGTGATCGTTTAGTTAAATAGTGTTCTAGAATCACGTGACAACTGTCAGTAACGTCAAAAATGTGCTCAAAATTTGCAAATAATCACGGTTTAAAAAAGTTTTCTTGCAGTATTTGATATAAAGTGGTTTTTCTTTATGACAGTTGTCACGTGACTGCCTCTTTTTGGGAAATTCCAGCATAGTTTTTGGCTTGTGATTGGTCAGGATAAAGCAGCAAGCTGAATTTCCTAACCAATCACCAACAATACGAACGTGATTTAAGCAATCACTGCACATTCATGTTACACACTTCTTGCAGGAAAATAACCCACTTTCTTGATACTTTTACATAATCAGATTAGTTGAGCAATCAAATTGCAAATTTCCGCTTTCCATGCGAACTTCTTCGTGTTTTTATTGTTTTTACTGCACTCTTAATGGGCATAACGTAAGGCAATTCTAGAAACTTTTTAAGAATCATTTTCAGCATTCGTTTTCCAAGCCCCATGAAGCGAGCAGAGTAAACGTAACGTCACGATGACGTAATTTGGCAAAACCGTAATTTGATAGTTGGTCATTGTGACGTCACATTCGCTCTACTTGCTCCATGGAAACTCACCTATTGTCTTCGTCTATCGTCCGTCTGCGTCTCAACACGAAAATTTCACTGGTAGCTTCGATGCAAAGCAGAATCAGCTTCTTGTCGCAGGGCAAAGGGTTTTGGTCCAGCAACATTTGGCCCTTTAAATTGCCGGCCAATCCCAGTTTGCCATAATGCGAGGTGTGCCACGCTTCACACGAAGTGTCCAACGCCCTTGTCCCGTCCAAAAGGGCGCCGTGCCACGCCGATTTGATTGGCCAGTGCGGATCAGTCATCACGTTTTTACCTGAGCAAGTACCAGATTTATTGATCTGTCAAAAGTTGGGTTACGAACCACAGTTACCATTGAAGGAGAATATACGAGGTTGGTGGGCGAACGGTGCTCCTCTACCATCGAAGATATCCGCCCAGGAATCGAATAAGACTTCCCCCCGTAGATTGCTCACCGGAAGTATCCGGTCTACTTGTCTTACTATAGAGTTTACGTCTTGTGCCCGAGATGACAGGAACGCCCTGTAATTAGCCCATTATGTCACAAGGGCAATAAAAACGCCTTTCATCCTCTACAAGATTGTATTAAGGAGTTTTGCCCTTATAGAGGCCATCTTGAAGAGTTACAAGACAATAACTAACAAGGTGCACCAAAAATTAGCCTAATTTTTAAAGTTCATTTTCGCTTAACGTAAAAGACATTTACAATTAAAAATCCTGTTAAAACACTCGTTTTGTTTCAAGCAGAAATCGACCTTATTGCCACCACAACCATTTAGTCCAGAAAAAAAAAATAGTTTTTAAGAAAAAATCAGTGTTTTTGTCTCCATTTACTGCAGCTATAGAGACAGACCAAGCTTTTAAACAATATTCAGAACAATTAACAGCCTAATTGTAGAAGTAAATAAGGTTCATTTTCGTTTGGCGTAAAAGCCATTTACAACGGAAAATCCTGTTAAAACACTCGTTTGTTTCAAGCAAAAATCGACCTTATTTTCAGCCTGAAAAATCGCTCTGTTTACTGCAGTATGGAAATTTCAAAATTAACATTAAGCATTTATTGTACTCCCGACAAAGATGGAAATTCATGACTGAGTGTTTAGTATGACAGTTCAGGTCACATGATCAACTCTCAAATCACGTCACATCTTTGTCGGTTGGTTCTCTCTCTCTTCTTATCAGTGGTTTTCCCTTAAAACAAACTTTCCAGAGAATTTAAAGCCAAGAAAGGGTAAACATAAATGAAACGTTGTTTGCGTATACAAAACCAACATAATAAAAAGGTATAAATAATTCTGGAGCTTTGAGAAGTTGCCCAAATAATCAGAACCGTACCGAATCTTTCTAATTAATGCCAATTTCAATCCTTTACGATCTCAGTTAAGTAAATAAACCGGAGGGTTAATTTATTGTGCGTGTTGTTTATCCAGTTTACCTCCCAAATGGACGGTTTTACAACTGAACCGAACAAAAAGGTTTTTTTTCGAGGGAATAACAATAACAAATCATCCCTAGGTAATAAGGGATGTTTCTGAAACAAGTTTGGTGAAATTAACCCTAGAGACGATTAAACTTCCATCAAGTACTCAAAAAACTTACCTGAAAGTGCCTTTTAGACCCGCCCGATGGGCTTCTCGGTAACAATCATAATCCGCACCCCTCACCCCTCCGGAATTGCCTGAATAGGGTTCGTTGAGTGCCGCAATTCGTAACTGGGGGATGAAAAAAAAATGGTAAGTCGATCGATTTAATGCCTTAACCTACTTGTTGAGTCGCTCCGGTTAAAGGGGTGGTTTTGTCGAGGGTTAATCCGGGTTGTTTGCCTTTCAGTGAGGCTATTTTAGGTTAGGGTGATTCAGTTTACGGGTAGGTTTAATCAACTTTTGCCTGGCTTAATAAGTACACATTTTGCTTGTCAGTATTTTGTGCTTTTATGGGAAATCGCATTGGTGTAGTAATTTGTTTCAAGGGAATTTGAACCATAAAATAATATTTTACACCCTTCAGTTTAACCGTTAATAACTTGGTTATTTAAAGGTTATTGAAGGTAAAAAATAGTCCAGATTATGGGCTATTTAAAAGTGTGACACTGTTTGGCCGCTAGAGGGCGTGAAAATCACGTCTGTCAGACCAAAACAGTAATTTTAACACTTTTTGTTTAACCTTCAATAACTTCGTTATTTAAAGAGTTACAGCAAAATGGTACTGAAGGTAAAAAAAAATCCAGATTATGGGCTTTCTAAAAATGTGACAGAACAAGGTTATAGCCGTCACTGTTTGGCCGCTAGAGGGCGTCACAGTCACGTCTGTGAGATTTGTAAACCAGAAAAATGTACTAACTTTGTTCTAATCCAAACCAACCTACTTTATTTATTTTTAATGTTTCTGGTCGAGATTTTAGTGCTAAAATACACATTCGAAATTCACTATAACCTCACTTTAGTCCTTCACTGGTTTAAACAAGCCTTTGAAACTATTTTCAGTATGAATCATGTGTGTACAAAAACTTGGTTAGATTTGCCATCAGTAGAGTTATTGAGGTCATTTTTAGTGTGATTTATAAAGAATTTAATGCAGAATAACACATCAAAAATTAATCTTTAGTAGATTTCACAGGATTAAATTCATAATTTTGAGTAGAAAAGTCACACTTTTACTTTGATTTAGGATATTTCAACAATCAGTAGAGCTATCAAGACCATTTGTAATGTTAACCATAAAGAACTAAATGCAGAATAACAAATTCAAAATGAACTCAATTAAACCTTTCAGTAGATTAACCAAGACTATTATTAGAAAACTCCCAGCCCACATCAATCTGAAAGATATCTTAATAATATAATTTTTTTGTATACAAATCTTGTTGCTTACAGAAATTAGAACTTTACTAATGTAATCATAACATTTACATGTTATTGTAATTCTTTTAGTTTAATACTTCTAAAGTTTTAGCATATTTCAGTAACCAATTATGCGAGAAGGAATTCCCATATGTTTTTCTTGTCTGGAAAAATGTCGGACATTAAAATTCATAAAAAAAAAGAACTTTCCGACGCCCCGAAACTTTTTATCTTGGTCCAATTTGGAAAGTTTCCCCGAAAAACGGGGCGATATTTCAAAGGCAACATTCCCCCGGATTAATACTTTCCGTAACAGTTTTTAAATGCAATAATGAAATTCTTTGAAATTTAATAAATTCGGGAAGTTGCAAGACAAATTTATCTTCACGCGGCTTAATTACTCACGTTTAGACAAATCGTAAATGGTAAATAGATAAGAAAAAAAGTAATTTTGGTTGAGTAGACTGACTTCCCTCCTTAATTGTTTGCAATGATAAAATCGCTTTTCAAGGATATTTTAGTATTCTGAGCTAGGAAAAATACAAAATTGTACAAGCTGGAGTGCGGTTTTTAGAGTAATTTGAATTGCAAATGGGTTTTGTCATTCAATTTAACGTTCCCCCTTACCCCTCCAGTCTAGAGCGAAAATCACTGCACTCACAAGGTTTTAAACGAGTGTAATAAAACAACCAAACAAGAAAAATAAAATAAATCCGGCTAAAATCTTCTACACTGCAAATTCCGTCTCGAATATTTTAAAATACGTTTCATCATAAAATAAGATGTTGCGCTTACATCTCGCAGATTTATGTAAGCTTTAATGCAAAAGAAGCATTCGTCTGCGTCAAGGAACGTCGTGTATTTTTCCCTCTTTTGAGTTACCCACCTTAAACGCTAACTAGTCTATTGTTCTGTAAACTTTTGTAAAGGTAATAAATTTAGGGGGGAAAATCCCGGTCAAGCACCTAGAAAACTGTTCACGTGGCGAAAATGCAAACTTCAGGAAGTTATCAGCGCAACCGGTCGCCAGGGACGAATAACTGGAATTTCACAGAAAAGGTTGCCGAATCAGTCGTTTTAATAAGAGGAACCATAAAAATGTAAATAAGTGGGAGGTGTCTTGTTTTTGAGGTCACTAGACTGTAATTTATAGTCACACTAATGACTTTGGCAATTTTGTCCTAAGAGTATCATTGATAAAGCTCCAACCTAACCTAATTTTTCGTTTTAAGTCTAAAACTGGACTTGAAGTGAACACCCTGTATACTGGAAGCCACAACGGTCCTGCAGGTTTACGGTGCGGGATTAAGGAGTCCATTAGAAACATTTTTGGCTTCAAACAATTTTTTCGTAACTCTCACCGTTTTCAAGTTATTTGGCAAAAACTAAATTGGTGCAACAAATTTTCAAATCAGTTAAAAATGTAGTTTGAAATTTGAACACCCTGTAACTCAGTTATTTTTGGGAGTTCAGGGTGGTTCAACCACTTAAATAAACCGCCTTAAACTCCTCTTTCCAATGGTGTCAACCAAAAAATTGTATCTTAAAAAGTTACAAAAAGTACAGGGTGACCAAAAACAGTGACCCACCATACTTTTCTTTAACACCCTGTATACTGGAAGCAAAAACGGTCCTGCAGGTTTACGGTGCGGGGTTAAGGAGTCCATTAAAAACATTTTTGGTCTCTGGCATTTTTTTTGTAACGCTAACTGTTTCCGAGTTATTTGACAAAAACTGGTCACCCTAACGTCCGAAATTTGTACACCCTGTATCTCGGTTATCTTTGTGAGTTCAAGACGATTCAACCACTTAAACGAACCGTCTTAAACCGCTCTTTTCAGTGATGCTGTGCAGAAAATTCTATCTTGACAATTGTATACAGGGTGACCGAAAAACCTCTAACTTGTTTTTTTTTTTACCTAGAATCAGCACTTTTCCTGAATTTGCTTGAAGAGTGCAGTTGGAACCAAAACAAAGTTTTTTCCATTAAAAAACATGTAAATAGTGATAAAGAGCTGGTTTCGTGGTACCAAAAACCTTGTAAAATAAGAAAAGCCTTAATAAAGCACTATTTCAAATAGAACACTCTGTATATTATAACGCCATTCAATTCAGCTTGTCTTGGCCTACTATGTGCTGTACAAAAAGTGTACTATTCCAGAAATATACAGGGTGACAGCGTTTCAAAAGCCTTAAAAACGCACTGTTTCAAATAGGACACTCAGTTTCAGTTTCATATACAGGGTGAAAGTTTCAACAGGAAATTTCACTAAACTGGTAGTCAATTTGTTCAAAGTGCACTATTTCAATTGAGACACCCAGTGTATATTATTACGTCACATCGAATTAAAACGTTTTTTAAAAATAAATAATCAGGCCCCAAAAAACTCGCAGCTTAACTTGAAATCCACAGATTTCTTTCACTGTTAGCCGAGTAACGGTAATGAAATTTTTTCGAATGGAGTTTCTGTCTGAATTTAAAAAAAACGACCGTATCCAGGGGAGTAATCCCGAAATTTTATTAATTAAATTGGATTCGGTTCGTTTTAGTTCACGTGTAATCGTGAAATATTCCCTCGTTTTCTTTATCTAGCAACAGATATCAATTTATTTAACTTTCAGGTGTTTCTCCAGTCAAATTATGCCAACTCTTGCGGAAAACTTAATCGGCAAATAAAAATTTGTTCGATTCGACCGATCCAAACAAGATTATGTTGGAAACGTATATCCGCAGGAATCATCCAAAGATCCGAATTACTTCCGCAAAACGTTTAGATTGATTATATGCCAGATAAAATGATCGGGTTGAAAGCTGCAATTCTGCATTCGGGAAAACGTTACCGTTTTAAAATTTCCCTTTGAATGATCTAATTTTTAGTATCGGGATTAATTTTCAATTATCCGTATTTCTGCCTTCACTTAAAAAAGAAATTTCTAGCTTAACAGCCACGAAAAAGAAAGGCAAATAATGGTTTTTTATCGTGTTGAGGTTCTTTTGAATTGCCCCATTGGAATGGAAACTTTTGTTGGTAAATTAATAGGAAAACCCTTTTTGAGATATTCAGGAATAATAGTGATTGATTAATGAAAGTGGAGTGTATCTCACTTATAAGTCGATTTTTTTACCATTTTGCCAGTTTACTTTAAAGTTGGAATTTTAGACCTCTAAGTTGAACCGTTTTCGAGATATTTACAAAACTTTGACGCCCTCTAGTGACCAAACGGTGAGACTTAAAGTCGTCCATTCAACGTCACGTGATAGCCCTGTTTATTAGCTATCTACTGTACTATAATATGTTAGTAAATGTTATTTTAGTAACCAAGTTATTTACGATTAACTGGAAAAGTGCACCAAATTTTGGCCTTTCATTAGAGTATTCTGTAAATTGCTGCCATAACGGTACTATCTCAGAAAAACTGTCTTTGGGTACTAATTCAAACCTTAGGAACACAATTCTGATGTTAAAATAGCTCTAAGTACTACCAAAGACACTAATTTTAGGAAGTAACAGACACTGAACGGTCTTAAAATGACAAATTAATTTGTTTTCGCCACTCGTGCAAGACCTGCAATTTTTATTAAAGTCCCTAGAGATTGCTAGGGCAATCTAACTTTAAAACTGACTGAAATAAATCTGCATAAAATCGGAATTGCATTTTCAAATAACAATAAAGGAGGCATCCGGTTCGAATGAGAAATTGGCTGAACAATGTCGTTTACAAGTGGAAAATCGAACAAATTAGACGAAACGTTTACTTACCGAGGCAAATTGAGTGGTTTTCGCTTCCTCGGGTGAAAAATGCGGTTTTACGTTCAAATCCATCGGTTTAGAGCTGGGACGCACTTTCTGGGCTTTCTCGTGCTCACCCAGGCGAGGCATTACGTTGTCGTGCACCAGGTTACTTGACTCGAGCGGGGGATGAATTTGTCTTGGTGCCATGGTCGTTAGAACCCCCGGAGGTGACGGTGCCGAGTGTAGTAGAGCTCCAAGCTGAAAATTTCAACTGAAACTAATCTGCATAGTGCAGAAAGTTTACTTACAGCAACGTATTGCCATCCAGCGTTAACCCGCACCAATAAAGACTCCTCCTCAATAATGTAGACCATTGTTCCTATCGGACTATTCTTGGTATGTTCCAGCATCAAATTTCTGGATTTAAATGCCATGGCCCCTGAATTGGATGTGGGCGTTTCTTTCTGGGTGACTGCGTGGGCGATGGGTGGACTATCCGTTGATCGACCTAAAACAATTGAAAAGTCACCTTTTCAGTACATTTTTTCAGTACAATATACCATCAGCATAACTTGACTAGTTACGACACACATTTTTATTTTCAACCAGTGAATGTTATTTTTGATTTTTTTTTTAGAGAAGTTTGGCAACGTTGCTATGTTTTTCTGGCTCTAATATTTAGTTTTAACACTGAATCATTTTAAGGACTTTGATTTTCTGTCAGCATGAAAAAAACCAGATGACCAGGTTAATTCAGTTGGGAGAAATGTGAAGGAAATAGGAGTAAAACAATCAATGGCTAATTTATAGCTTCATGGCACTTCTAAGCTAATTTTGACAGCTGTCAGGCGACTAAAGACAAGGTTACCAAATGTGCAACTGTCAAACTTAGATTCAATGAAACTGTAAATACAACTTTTACTGCAATTTAGCAAAATGATTGTTTTGGTATTTTATAGTTTTATGGCAGTGCCAGGTCAATTTTGACAGCTGTCACGTGACTAAAAAACAATGTCGTATACTGTGATCCATCCAACTTAGATCTAGGGAGCTGCAAATATCACTTAAATTGTGACTCATCAAAATTATACACTAATATGATATTTTATAGCGCCGCGGAATTTCTAAGCGAATTTTGACAGTTGTGACAGCTGTCACGTGACTAAAAACAACGTCCTACACTGTTAAAATTAGCTTAGAAGTGCCATGAAGCTATAAATCATCATCCATGGAACTGTAACTCACCAAAATGTCCAATCCACCGTTATGATAGTTTTGTAGAACTTCTAGTTTAATTTTGACAGTTCTGACAACTGTGATGTGACACAACCAGTGTCGTACACGTGACAATATACAATTTAAGTTTGTACACTCTTCAATCATATACAAGTCAATAATACAGTGCGTTTTTTTTAACGCGCAACATAGGATTTTACGTGTTAAATTTTTAAGCCCATGTTAGACCATTTTATTTTGGAACTGCAAGTCTATAACTTGACTGGTGTGTCTTTAGTACCCTGAAGCTTAAGTAAGTCTACCAATTTGGTCTAAAAAGTGATTAAAAACTGGAAAAAAATCATTTTTTTTCGAAAAGATTTTATCGTTCCATACTCCCTGTACGCATTGTTGTTCCTTGTTGTTTTTATACTGACAGGGCAGGTAGCAGGTAAAGTGACATATTTTGACTGCATCACGACCCGACATCTTTTGAACGTCAAAAGGGCATTTTATGATGGTTTGGAATACTGTTTGGCTTCAAACGGAGGTCACTTTGAACAATTCACTTATAAAAATACTTCTTTTGTTCTTAACTTTCTTGATATAAAGTTAATGATCACCCTGTTTTACTTTCTACGCCAAATTTTACCTGCTACCTGCCGTGCCAGTATCAAAAACAACAAAGAACAACAATGCATACAGGGAGTATGAAACGATAAAACCTTTTCGAAAAAAGATGATTTTTTGCAAGCTTTTTAACACTTTTTAGGCCGAATTGGTAAACTTACTTAAGCTTCAGGGTACGAAACAGCCACCCGTCAAGTTTTATACTTGTAGTTCCAAAATAACATGGTCTAACATGGGCTTAAAAATTTAACACGTGAAATCCTATGTTGCGCGTTAAAAAAAACGCACTGTATACACTTTGTTATGTTTCCATTATCGGATGGGAATTACCATGCATATGTGTACAGCCTATTTGACAAATGACACTCACGACATATTAATAACTGTCAAATGGGCCTGTACAAAAAAGTAAATAAATAATCATAAGCTAAACTGAAATTATTAATTACTTAGTTTTCTTATTTTTATTTTGATGTTTTATATTTTTTTTTACAGATGACACCAATCTTTAATGACATTTGACATCTGACAGGGCTCAACTCTGTCAAAATTGTGTTTAATGGAGTATGAGAGGAACTGGAGATTTCTTGTTAAATAATATTGAAAAGCACTTTTTCAATCGAACGAGTAAAACTATTGTGGTTTTGAAGCAATCTAATTCCCTATAAAGCATCTCAATTATAAGTCAGTACAATACTAAGGAAAATCAATTTTCCAATTTACTATCGGACTTTAGAATAAAGTAGTTTTTTACCATTTCCTTAGAAGAAAGGAAACCAAAGTAGTAAAGCATTTTTCGATTAACCGCGTGACATGAAACGAGAATATCGAACAATAAATGCAAAATTGCACCCGAGCGAAAATATTATATTTACGTTCACCTGTATCCGGCATATAATTTATGTTTCTAGTCTTTAAGGGCACAAAATACCATAAATTCTGTCACAGTCCTGGATTTTTTCATTATAATTGTGGAATAGCTGTCTGGAACACAGTTCAGGATCGAATACACTTTTGATATCCAATTTGGCGCGCAAATAAGCTGCTTTACAAGTATTTCTCTACGAATCCCCGAAGGGGAAACAACACGAGTTTTTTGGTTGTGAAAAAATCGAATGCAAACCGATAAAGCTGGAAAATGATGTGTCAGCGACACGGAAGCATATTTCCCGGTTTAAAATTTATGCGAAGAAAAAGCAAAGAAACGGGGGAGCTTTCTATTAAGATCGTGAAAAATGGCAAAGATCCATACACACGGGTCCTATTCTCATTTTGGAGCCTATTCAAACGACGCCACGGATGTCACAGTTTCCCCCCTAAATAACCCTGATAGAGTGCTTATTGAAAATAGTTTCTAGTTTTCGGTTGGGAGATAACATTCGGGCTTTGTTTGTTCGTTTTCTATGTTATGTTTTTTTAAAGGGACAAATCCTGTCTTGTCCACCTGAAAGGGATAATACGACAGCTATTTTGCTTGGAAAGATCGACAAAGGACGACTTGAACAAATTTCGTTTTTCCCTTTTTTTCAATAAAAAATAGATCGAATTCACTCAAATATCCGTCCCAGATAGATTTTCCTGATGTAAATTGAATTTATTGATTTAGTTTTTGTTTTGGGTAATTTTCATATTACGAATACAATGATTTTAGTTTTGTGTCATTTTGACAGCTGAATTAAAAAGGTCAAAATTCACCGCACTAAATTTTATATTAAATAGCACCCAAATATCCAGTAATCAACGCAAACCGTCGCAGAAAATCTCATTTTTAGGTAAATTTTTGTGCAATTCTCCAAAAACTTGTTTATTCGGAACATTCTGTAAAAACACAACAGATGACGAAAAAAAGCTAATGAATAGGGCTATCACGTGACGTGGACCGAACCAGGCTAAGTTCTACCGCTTAGCCGCTAGAGGTCGCCAAATTTTATTTTATTTTTTCGATTTTTTTCATGAATATCTCAAAAACGGTTTGTATAAGGGGTGCGAAATTTTACCACGTATACACCCTGGTAGGAAGCAACTTTTACTAAATATATGATAAAAAATTGAATTTATGACTTTTTTCACATGTAATCTTTTAAGGGTGCCACGCCCTAAAAACTGTCATAATTTCAAGGCCATCTCCAAAACCGTGTCAGTTAGAGCAAAATGGACGTCAGATTCGTGTTCCCCAGTTTTAAATTAGTAATAAAAGGTCACTTGGATTGAGCAAAAGACAATATGGCAGCTGTTAGTATAGTAGGCTCAAAAATCGCACATTTTTGAGTCAGTTTCGTGCCCTGTTCTAAAAAATCGTCAAAAACTCGCTTATTTGAAACATTCTGTAAAAATACACCAGATGACAAAAGAAAGATAATGAATGGGGCTATCACGTGACGTTGACTGGACCGGGCTAAGTTGTACCATTTAGCCGCTAGAGGGCGTCAAAGTTGACTCTAGTTTTTCCTAATTATCTCAGGAACGCCTCAAGTGAGAGGTCTAAAATCTTTACCATAAAATATAAAAAAATTCTTAAAAACTAATCTAAAAGTGGAAAAATGTGTGTCATAACTAGTTCAATTATGTAAAACGACCTACAATGGAGCAAGTGGTTTTTTACACAAACAGTACATAAAGCACAACTTACTAAAGCCTTAAAACTACCCTGAAGGGTGCACGGACGCTACTGGTAAGTGCTAAAACAACGAACAATCTACTACCTGCTGTCCTGGATTCCTTCAAGTCAGTT
The DNA here is from genome assembly GCF_016097725.1 of Ips typographus. Classification (NCBI taxonomy): domain Eukaryota; kingdom Metazoa; phylum Arthropoda; class Insecta; order Coleoptera; family Curculionidae; genus Ips; species Ips typographus. The sequence continues at coordinate 6,197,840 of NC_138431.1, forward strand.
AATTCCTGTACGGCCCTCAGTTCCTCCATAGTACCTTGGTGTCCTTTAAAACGTAATTTAAAACAACATTTTTCGCGTGTTTTTCAGGAATTGGTTTAATGATTTTATCAAACATTTACAGGCCACGATGGATTAGAAAGGTCTTTCGGACGTTTCTGGGAATTAAAAATAGATCAGGCAATTCCTTACGAAACCTCGTCGAGTCTCTTTCGATGCATTTTTAAGCGACACGAAGGTATCGTACAGTCCGACTTCGTTAAATTATAAAAGCTTTCAGAACAATGGAAGTGAAGAAATATGATATTTAGTGCTCCAGATAACTTCGAATATATTTTAGACCAACAAAAGACTAAAATATACAAAATAATATGACGGTAGTTTAATGGGTAATTCCGCAGAAAGAGACAATAATTATGTGTTTCTGCTTCATCAGGCAAATAAATATTTTTTTTAGCGGAATTACCCATTAAACCACCTTCATATTCATTACATCCGCATTAAACACTCCTTACACAAAACAATGTAGATGTGTGATTGTTAAACGTGAATCTCAGAAACTGGACACATTTACTGCATACAGGGTGGTTCAAATTGATTGTAGAATAACTTAAAAGTGGAAAATACATACAAATATTAACTCCAAAGTGTCATATAAACTGTGTCAGTCAGTAAGTAAGTCATAAATCTTTACACTTGTCACTCGCCCCCTGTATAGTAGGGCCTGTGAAACTTCCAGGGATGAGTTTAGCAGTTCTTTACGACCATTTTTGCTCTCGTTCAAATTTTTACCGTTTCTGAGTTATTTTCAAATCAGTTGAAATTTGAGCACCCTGTAACTCGGTTATTTTTGAGAGTTCAGAGTGGTTGAACCACTCAAATTAACCGTCTTGAGCTTCTTTTTCCAGTGGGCTTGACCAACAAATTTTATCTGAAAAATTGCGCACAGGGTGGCCAAAAACAGTGAACCACCATAATTTTCTTGCACACCCTGTATACTGGAAGCTAAAACGGTCCTGCAAAGTTACCGTGTTGAGTTAACGGGTTAATTAAGAAGATTTTTGGTCTCTTTCAAATTTTTCGTAACTTTTACCTTTTCTGAGTTTTTTAGTAAAAACTGGTTTGATGCAACAAATTTTCCAATCAGTTGAAATTGTGGTTTAATATTTGAGCACCCTGTAATTCAGATATTTTTAGGAGTTCAGGGTGGTTCAAGCACTTAAAAGAACCGTTTTGAGCTCCTCTTTCCAGTAGTGTAGAGTAAAAAATTGTATCTTAAAAATTGCGTACAGGGTGACCAAAAACAGTGAACCACCATAATTTTCCTGCACACCCTGTATACTGGAAGCTAAAACGGCGCTGCAAACTTACGGTGTTGAATTAAGTAGTTGATTAGGAACATTTTTGTAATCTTTCAAATTTTTCGTAGCTTTCCCCATTTCTGAGTTATTTAGTAAAAACTGGTTTGGTGCAACAAATATTTAAATAATAGTTGAAATTGTGGTCTGCGGACAGCCATGGACAAAATCGCCTGTCAAACCCACTTGGAATAAGAAAATGATTGTTTTAAGCACATATTTGGAATCCTCATTAAATTTCCTATCCGATAACCTGAAAAATATTACAAAATTTGGTCCAGTCAGGGAGAAAAGTGATATCATAATTTAAACTGCCAGAATTACAATTTGAAAAAACAGGCAGGGACAAAATCGCCTATAAAACCCACTTAGAGTAAGAAAATGAGTATTTTAAGCATATTTTGGGAATCCCCATTAAATTTCCTATCCGATAACCTGAAAAACATTACAAAATTTGGTACAGTCAGGGAGAAAAGTGAGGTCATAATTTGAACTGCCAGAATTACAATTTGAAAAAACAGTCAGGGACAAAATCGACTGTAAAACCTACTTCGAGTACGAAAATGACTATTTTAAGCATATTTTGGGAATCCTCATTAAATTTCCTATCCGATAGTCTGAAAAAACATTACAAAATTTGGACATTCGGAGGGAAAAGTGGTGTTAAAGTTTGAACTACCAGAAACAAGGTTTGAAAGGACAGTCATGGACAAAATCGCTTATAAAACCCACTTGGAGTAAGAAAATGAGTATTTTAAGCACATATTTGGAATCCTCATTAAATTTCCTATCTGACAGTCTGAAAAAACATTACAAAAATTTGGTACAGTCAGGGAGAAAAGCGGTGTCAAAGTTGAACTGCCAGAAACACAGTTTTTGCAATTTACCAGTAATTTACTAGTAATCTACAGGTCAAATTTTCCTGGTACAGTAAAATATTTACTTAACCGGTAATTTAACCATCACTAGAAATATTTTCCAAAAACTGCCCTTCATGCACAAGACTGTATTGAAATAATTAGTTTACCATTCAACCAATCGGATCTCAATTATTTGGAGAGAGGTCTCCTTACTTTTGAGATAGGTCAGTTCTTCACCATTTTAAACACCTTTTGACTTTTGACAACAGAAAAACTGTTCTTAAGGCACACAACTCCCTAGAGATCACCGGTTTTCAAATTAACTGGATTATTGGAAGATATATTAGAAAAGTTATAGGGAATTTTTGCCTATCTAGTAAATATCCTACAATCAATTTGTACCACCCTGTTAGGGTATGTTGATAATCTGGCAACGTTGCAGATAATAATAGCGTTACATTATCCCCGATCTGCAATAATTCAACTTAAGCCGTTTCTTTGCGATGATTGACAAATTTTGCAAGGTATTAACAGTTTCACTGACCGAATTCGAGATGATAAATTTAATCCGGAATTACTTTAAAAGGGGAGGCAAACAAGAATTCCGTCTTTCAGTCGCAATAAAATCCAATTTGGAGGCTTTGCAACGATGGCGATTAATGTCCCAACGGTTTAATACAGAAATTTAGCTCGGCTAGTTCAATATTTTAACGTTCTAAAAGTTATGACCCTAAATAAAGTTGTAAACTTTCTACGGTATTAGATTGGAAACTCACCGGGTCTTAGGTTGAAAAGCGGTTCGCTGAAAATCGACTCCCCCGGCTCGCCCTTGGGTCCGGTGATTGAAATCCCCGGAAGACCTGGGAGTCCTTGAGGACCTGGTGGTCCTGGGGGACCTGGTGGTCCCGGTACTGGTATGAAACGGCTCTCCGAGTCTTTACCAGGCAGTCCGTCTTTACCTGGAATACCGTCATCTCCACGATCACCTTTGTCTCCTTTGATACCCTAAAAATTATTCATTTATTACTGATATAACAACACTGAAAATTTTACTTACCGGTCCCCCTCCCCAAGGGTCTCCTTTATCCCCTTTCGGTCCTGGAGGTCCTAAAAGTCCGGAAAAACCCTAAAAAGCAACCAAATTGTTCATAATTCACTTGTGGAACAATACTACCAATAATCAGGTAATTAATATGCTGACAAAATGACTTTAATTATGCCATATTAATGTGTGATAATGAAAACCAATAAAAGCATAGGTAACGAGCTTTATATAGTAATAATAATAATAATAATAAATTATTGATTGGGAACTGATCAAATTTTGTTACAACTAACTAGGACAATTTGTGGCTTTCATTTAATAATCAGATAAACATATGAAACAATATTTAAAAGTATGTCTGCATTTTTTAGACAGATTGTAAGTTAATCCTCGAGAGTAATAGACAAACGTTAAAAATGCATCAAGTTACGGTAAATTATTCAGTCCTGTCCTGAATAAATACGGTAAATAAGCCTGAATTAGTTTTATCCCCATTTCTGCCCACGAATGGTAAAAGCGAGCACACAAGATGTAATTTATTTATTGTTATTTTCAGGCTGTAAATATTTAACCACATTTTATGGCAAGTCCCACAATTAGTTTTTATTATAAAATAGGAAATCCAAACCAAAAATCCAACATGTGGACAGTATGACGTAGCTAACTGTGAGCGTTACTATTGGATGAAATAATCGCCATCTTTTATTTTGACAGTTGACCGATTTAGGTTAGGTTGACTTTTGTATTTGTAGGGTTAGGTTCAAAACTACTGTTTTCAATGACGTTTGACAAACAATAATGATTATTTCTTATAAAATGCCGATTTAAAATTTTGTTTAAGAGATAATTGAGTTATTACGTTCAGAGAACCAAAACCAACTCAAACCCAAATAAAAAATTGACTTTGTAACCAATTTTCATGGTTTTCAGACAAATTGAATGACTTTAGTCTTGAAATTGACTTAAAAACCAGTTAATTAACTTTGAAATAGTGGAAATTGACTTGAGAGACTTAAAAAGTGTTTCTGCAGCCAGTTTTCATCTTTAGTCTTGAAAATTGACTTAAAAACCAGTTAATTGACTTTGAAATAGTAAAAATTGACTTGAGAGACTTAAAAATGGTTTCTGCAGCCAGTTTTCATAGTTTTCAGACAAATTGAAAGACTTATTACTGATTGTAATATATAGTTAGGTATAAGTTATTACTAGTTTATAGTATAAGAGTGTAGTGCTAGTGCCACACAACAAGGACATTGTCACAACTGTCAAGTGACAACCTAACCTTTTGTCTGGTTAATGGCACGGCGTGAGCAACTGCTGGGTGTATCTTGCATCTTGGTGTTTACACTATTATTAATAAACCTAGTTAAGTTAACACACTTGTAGAGTTATTTATGTCCTGGATACCCTGAATAATACATGGTGTCAGGTACACAGCTGCTGGTTAGCGCTAGAACATTTGATTTGCTGGAATTGTCTACTTGTTTGTTGTTGTGCCAAAGATGGAAAACTTATTCCGCCCCCCAGAACCCTTAGTGCTGGATGGTAATATTGCCGAAAACTGGAGGAGATTTGAACAAAAATTTGACGTATTTTTGACCGCCACTGATTTGCAATCCAAACCAGAACAGAAGAAAATAGCTGTTTTTCTGAATTTGATTGGGGATGATGGGTTGGAACTTTATAACAGCTTCACATTTACCGAGGAAGAAGGGCAGTCGCTAGAGGCAGTAAAAAAGAAATTTGAAGGTTATTGTGCTCCAACAGCAAATGTGATTTTTGAACGTTTTAAATTTAATAGCTTAGTTCAAAGAGAAGGGCAACCTTTTGATAGCTTTCTAACGGACATAAGAAAAGCTGTGAAGACCACAGGCTACAAAGACCCTGATGAAATGTTGAGAGATAGGATAGTGATGGGCATTTTTGATAAAACCACCCAAGAAAGGCTGCTCAGAGAGACAAAATTAACACTCAATAAAGCTGTCGAATTTTGTAGGGCAACAGAAGTGAGCAAGACCCAGTCCAAGGCATTACAGACACAGAGTGAAGCAGCTGTCAGTGCTATTCAGGGTAGTTCAATGAGAAGTGAAAGTTATGTTAAAAATAAATTCCAAAATAAGAACCTACGCAGAAATCAACCAATGTGTTCCTACTGTGGATATGAGCACAACAAAACTGCAAAATGTCCAGCATTTGGGAAAACTTGTGCCCATTGCCAGGGCCGAAACCATTTTGCTGCAGTTTGCAAGAGTAAAGCTGCAAGCAATATCAAGTACAAGTACTCTGAGGAGAACTCAAGACCAAACAAAGCATACAGTGGGGGAAAACAAGTCCACCAGGTTGAGATGAAAGAAAATGGTAATGGGAGCAGCGATGAAGAATTTTTTGTAGACTCAGTGCACCTGCTGGGCGCTGTACACAACAAGGAAGGAGGACAGAAGCAAACAGAACGTGTGTGGATGCAAAAAGTTCTGGTTAGTGGAGCTCAGGAGATTGACTTTAAGTTGGACACTGGTGCTGAAGTAAGTGTTTTACCCTTTCATATTTTTAAATCTTGTTGTACCTCTAATTGTTTAAAAAGATCTACAACTACATTATTATCTTATGGTAGTGATCAGTTTAAAATTAAGCCTATTGGAGAGGTAGATTTGCTGTGTAAAGTGAACCAACATGAATCACGAATTACATTTGTTGTAATTGATGTAGATAATCAGCTACCTCTCCTTGGGTTACAGAGTTGTCTAGCATTAGGATTAATAGAGCGTCTGGCTAGTGTTGACAAGAGTAGGGATGTAAAATTTACTGATTTGAGTGATGTGACTTTTTTGTATAAGACAGTTTTTGATGGATTAGGTGAATTTCCAACCATACATAAAATCACATTGAAACCTAATGCGATTCCACACATTCAGCCACCCAGAAGGGTCCCAAAAATGATACATGATAAGCTAAAACTAAAATTAGAGCAACTTGAAGCTCTTGGTGTTATAGAAAAAGTAGACAAACCAACTGAGTGGCTGAATCCTCTGGTAATTGTCGAGAAAAAAAATGGTGACTTACGTATATGTCTAGATCCAAAGTACTTGAACCAAGCTATTCAAAGGGAGCATTTTTTAATCCCAACGGCTGAGGAAATTACAACCAAACTTTGTGATAAAGAATTCTTCACTGTCTTAGATATGAAAGATGGCTATTTCCAAGTTAAAATTGATGATGTGAGTGCAGATTACACAGCATTTGGCACTCCTTTTGGTAGATACAGATTCTTAAGGCTTCCGTTTGGAATTTCGTCTGCTCCTGAGGTTTTCCAAAAAAAGAACTATGAAATATTTGGTGATTTGGAAGGTGTTGGTGTATATTTCGATGATCTTATTGTAACTGGAAAAAATGAGTTGGAACATGACCAAAACTTGCAAACTGTCTTAGAAAGGGCTTTAAAATATAATATAAAATTTAACAGCTCAAAAATTCAATTTAAATCTAGATTTGTTAAATTCATGGGTCAGATTTATTCTAAAAATGGTGTTGAGCCAAATCAAACTTATGTCAAAGCTATAATTGAACTACCAAATCCTGAGAATAAAAATGATTTATTAAGAATTCTTGGAATGGCTAAATATTTAGGCAAATTTGTTCCAAACATGTCTAAGGTGACCGCACCCCTTCGGAATCTGACCCGATTAGATAGTCTCTGGGAATGGAACAATGACCATGAGAGGTCTTTGTCTCAATTGAAACATTTATTGACAACCGCTCCAGTACTCAAGTTTTTTAATTCAAAGTATGATATAACAATTGAGACAGATGCCTCCAAAGATGGCTTAGGGGCATGTTTATTGCAAAACAATCATCCTATTGCCTTTGCTTCTCGGAGTTTAACTCCTACCGAGCAGAAATATGCACAGATAGAAAAAGAAATGCTGGCAATTGTTTTTGCTTTTCAAAAATTTCACTTTTTTGTTTATGGTTTAAAAGTCACTGTATTTTCTGACCATAAACCGCTAGAAGCAATTTTCAAAAAGGATTTGGCGTCTATATCATGTCGCTTACAGCGCATGCGTTTACGATTATTAAACTATGACAGTCATATTATTTACAAGCCAGGAAAATATTTATACATCGCAGACACCCTGTCTAGGGCATTTTTATCAGATACGGGGCTAAAAAGTGATCAAGAGTTCAACTTTGCAGTGCATTCGCTGATTAAAAATATGCCTATTTCAGTTGAGCGTAGAAATCAGTTTCGAACAGAGCTGGAAAAAGACCAAGAACTAAGAATTGTATTGGCGTATTGCAATAAGGGCTGGCCTGGAAACAAAAACAATGTTCCTGAAGGCTCTCGTCATTATTTCAAACTTAAAGATAATCTAATTTATTCTGATGGTCTATTATTTTTTTCAAATAAGCTTGTTGTTCCAACTGCACTAAGACTTGAAATGCTTAAATTACTCCATGAAGGACATCTGGGGATTGAAAAAATGAAGTCGCGTGCTCGTCAAATATTTTATTGGCCTGGTCTTAGTACTAATGTTGAATCATTTGTAAAAGCTTGTCAAGTTTGTGAATCTTATGCGCGTAAACAGCAAAAAGAGTCTATTATTTTATATCCCATACCTGAACGTCCCTGGGAACGTGTAGGTGTTGATATTTTCACATTTGGAAGCAAAAGTTTCCTAGTTGTTTTTGACTCATTTTCAAATTGGTTAGAGGTATGCCACATTAGAGATAAATCAGCGACATCTGTGATAGGGACCTTGAAAAGCATTTTTTCGACCTTTGGTTGTCCTGATACTGTATGCTGTGATAACATTCCTTTCAGTAGTGCAGTGTTCAAAGAATTTGCCACTGTATGGAACTTTAAAATTGTAACGAGGAGTCCTAATTATCCCCGCTCAAACGGACTTGCAGAAAAGGGGGTAGGCATAGCAAAAAATATGATTAAAAAATCAATAAGAAGTAATGAGGATCTGGACATTGCGTTGTTGCAATATAGAAATTCCCCACTTAAGCATATGGGTTATTCACCGGCACAATTATTGATGAGTCGCACTTGCAGAACTAGAGTGCCAATTGGTTCTGAGCTCTTGCAACCAAAGTTGTGTGAGAATGTTAAAGAAAATCTGATTAAGAAACAAAACATATACAGGCAGTCTTATAATCAGCACGCTAAGGATTTGAAACCCTTAATTCCCGGTAATAGTGTGACGGTTTACAATGATGTAAAAAAACAGTGGGAACCAGGTGAGGTTGTTCAGACTCACGGTTCCCCTCGTTCTTATTTAGTGAAAAATCACTATAATAATGTTGTTAGACGTAATCGAGTAGATTTAAGAGAATCAAGCAATCAGTTTGTACCAACATCTGAAGATGGTGAAACCAACATACCAGACACTTCATGTGCACATCAAGACCAGCCCCAGTCACGGGTCACTGTACCAAGTGCACGCGTTTCACTTAATAATAGTTATGAAAACCCCCCAAAAGCTAAGAGTCCTATTAACGATGCTCAGAATTCCACAGGAACTCGGACTAGGTCTGGTCGTGTTGTTAAAGTTCCCCAACGACTTAACCTTTAGGGGAAAGATGTAATATATAGTTAGGTATAAGTTATTACTAGTTTATAGTATAAGAGTGTAGTGCTAGTGCCACACAACAAGGACATTGTCACAACTGTCAAGTGACAACCTAACCTTTTGTCTGGTTAATGGCACGGCGTGAGCAACTGCTGGGTGTATCTTGCATCTTGGTGTTTACACTATTATTAATAAACCTAGTTAAGTTAACACACTTGTAGAGTTATTTATGTCCTGGATACCCTGAATAATACACTGATTACGTATTTTTTGATGGGTTATTTAGGTAGATTGCTTAGTTTTTAATGGGGAATTATTGACACTCAAAACTGGACTACCCTGTATAATATATGTAATATGTGACAAAAAGTGAGTATTTTCGAAAACAAGAAATTTCTTAAATATCAAAATAGGAACCACCGTGGGAAATCCCAAATTGAATCGATTATTCCATTTTTAGCACAATATTGGTGGGTGGAAACTAAATAATGCATTTGTTCCTGTATTAAATGTTGCAATAATCAAAACTGCGCAACAAACATTCAACAGCTGGTTTAATTTTCCTGAACGCTAAAGATTACGTATAATTGTACGGAAATAGGAAGGAAAGGCTAGAATTGTTAAAAAACCATTTTTCCAGCTCATATTCCTTTCTGTTTCCAGACCGGTAATTTCACAAACAACTTTTCCGGAACAATATTGTCTCAACTAATATTCGTTTCGCGTGCACTTTTCCGCGACAACTATTAGGGTCGTAAAACTTACCTTTCCGTTCTTTTTCGTAGCGAAAATAAGGAAAATTTAAAAAAAATTTTAGGTTATGTGTGCTATAAACACTTACGGTCCATCCAGGTAGGCCATTTTCCCCAATTTTTCCGGGGGGTCCTGGTGGACCCTGAGCGCCAACTTTTCCACGTCGACCACGCCTTCCCATGTCGCCCTTTTCGCCCTGGAACCAGAAAAAAAATGGCTAAATTAGTTCGGGGGGTGATTCCTTTTAATTCAAATTGATGATCGAGCAGTTCAAGGTTAATTGGATTATGGCCCCCACAGCCGATTAATCTGGACTAATGAGTATCACGTGGTTTTTTTTTGGGTCACAAAGTGAATGAAGGTTTTTGTGTAAAAATGCAATTTTTTATATTCTGACAAAATGATTTGTTTTACCAGAAAATTGTGTTAGGAAAACAATATTGCTCCGTCTCGTAACCACTTATTGGAAACGGAGTGAAAGATTTACGAGTTTTCTTTCTCGTCTGTAAAACCCACTTGGAGTGAGAAAATGACTGTTTTAAGCACATTTTTGAAATCCTCATTAAATTTTCTATCCAATAACCTGAAAAAACACCACAAAATTTGGTACTGCCAGGGAGGAAAGCAGTATCAAAGTTTAAACTGACAGAAACACAGTTTGAATAGACAGTCAGTGACAAAATCGCCTATAAAACACACTAGGAGTGAGAAAATGACTGTTTTAAGCACATTTTTGGAATCCTCATTAAATTTTCTATCCAATAACCTGAAAAAACACTACAAAATTTGGTACTGTCAGGGAGAAAAGCAGTATCAAAGTTTAAACTGACAGAAACACAGTTTGAAAGGACAGTCAGTGACAAAATCGCCTATAAAACACACTTGGAGTGAGAAAATGACTGTTTTAAGCACATTTTTGAAATCCTCATTAAATTTCCTATCCAATAATCTGAAAAAACACTACAAAATTTGGTACTGTCAGGGAGAAAAGCAGTATCAAAGTTTAAACTGACAGAAACACAGTTTGAAAGGACAGTCAGTGACAAAATCGCCTATAAAACACACTTGGAGTGAGAAAATGACTGTTTTAAGCACATTTTTGAAATCCTCATTAAATTTCCTATCCAATAATCTGAAAAAACACTACAAAATTTGGTACTGTCAGGGAGAAAAGCAGTATCAAAGTTTAAATTGACAGAAACACAGTTTGAAAGGACAGTCAGTGACAAAATCGCCTATAAAACACACTAGGAGTGAGAAAATGACTGTTTTAAGCACATTTTTGAAATCCTCATTAAATTTCCTATCCAATAATCTGAAAAAACACTACAAAATTTGGTACTGTCAGGGAGAAAAGCAGTATCAAAGTTTAAACTGACAGAAACACAGTTTGAAAGGACAGTCAGTGACAAAATCGCCTATAAAACACACTAGGAGTGAGAAAATGACTGTTTTAAGCACATTTTTGAAATCCTCATTAAATTTTCTATCCAATAACCTGAAAAAACACTACAAAATTTGGTACTGTCAGGGAGAAAAGCAGTATCAAAGTTTAAACTGACAGAAACACAGTTTGAAAGGACAGTCAGTGACAAAATCGCCTATAAAACACACTAGGAGTGAGAAAATGACTGTTTTAAGCACATTTTTGAAATCCTCATTAAATTTTCTATCCAATAACCTGAAAAAAACACTACAAAATTTGGTATTGTCAGGGAGAAAAGCAGTATCAAAGTTTAAACTGACAGAAACACAGTTTGAAAGGACAGTCAGTGACTAAATCGCCTATAAAACACACTAGGAGTGAGAAAATGACTGTTTTAAGCACATTTTTGAAATCCCCATTAAATTTTCTATCCAATAACCTGAAAAAACACTACAAAATTTGGTATTGTCAGGGAGAAAAGCAGTATCAAAGTTTAAACTGACAGAAACACAGTTTGAAAGGACAGTCAGTGACTAAATCGCCTATAAAACACACTAGGAGTGAGAAAATGACTGTTTTAAGCACATTTTTGAAATCCTCATTAAATTTTCTATCCAATAACCTGAAAAAACACTACAAAATTTGGTATTGTCAGGGAGAAAAGCAGTATCAAAGTTTAAACTGACAGAAACACAGTTTGAAAGGACAGTCAGTGACTAAATCGCCTATAAAACACACTAGGAGTGAGAAAATGACTGTTTTAAGCACATTTTTGAAATCCTCATTAAATTTTCTATCCAATAACCTGAAAAAACACCACAAAATTTGGTATTGTCAGGGAGAAAAGCAGTATCAAAGTTTAAACTGACAGAAACACAGTTTGAAAGGACAGTCAGTGACAAAATCGCCTATAAAACACACTTGGAGTGAGAAAATGACTGTTTTAAGCACATTTTTGAAATCCTCATTAAATTTTCTATCCAATAACCTGAAAAAACACTACAAAATTTGGTATTGTCAGGGAGAAAAGCAGTATCAAAGTTTAAACTGACAGAAACACAGTTTGAAAGGACAGTCAGTGACAAAATCGCCTATAAAACACACTAGGAGTGAGAAAATGACTGTTTTAAGCACATTTTTGAAATCCTCATTAAATTTTCTATCCAATAACCTGAAAAAACACTACAAAATTTGGTATTGTCAGGGAGAAAAGCAGTATCAAAGTTTAAACTGACAGAAACACAGTTTGAAAGGACAGTCAGTGACTAAATCGCCTATAAAACACACTAGGAGTGAGAAAATGACTGTTTTAAGCACATTTTTGAAATCCTCATTAAATTTTCTATCCAATAACCTGAAAAAACACTACAAAATTTGGTATTGTCAGGGAGAAAAGCAGTATCAAAGTTTAAACTGACAGAAACACAGTTTGAAAGGACAGTCAGTGACTAAATCGCCTATAAAACACACTAGGAGTGAGAAAATGACTGTTTTAAGCACATTTTTGAAATCCTCATTAAATTTTCTATCCAATAACCTGAAAAAACACTACAAAATTTGGTATTGTCAGGGAGAAAAGCAGTATCAAAGTTTAAACTGACAGAAACACAGTTTGAAAGGACAGTCAGTGACTAAATCGCCTATAAAACACACTAGGAGTGAGAAAATGACTGTTTTAAGCACATTTTTGAAATCCTCATTAAATTTTCTATCCAATAACCTGAAAAAACACTACAAAATTTGGTATTGTCAGGGAGAAAAGCAGTATCAAAGTTTAAACTGACAGAAACACAGTTTGAAAGGACAGTCAGTGACTAAATCGCCTATAAAACACACTAGGAGTGAGAAAATGACTGTTTTAAGCACATTTTTGAAATCCTCATTAAATTTTCTATCCAATAACCTGAAAAAACACTACAAAATTTGGTATTGTCAGGGAGAAAAGCAGTATCAAAGTTTAAACTGACAGAAACACAGTTTGAAAGGACAGTCAGTGACAAAATCGCCTATAAAACACACTTGGAGTGAGAAAATGACTGTTTTAAGCACATTTTTGAAATCCTCATTAAATTTCCTATCCAATAATCTGAAAAAACACTACAAAATTTGGTACTGTCAGGGAGAAAAGCAGTATCAAAGTTTAAACTGACAGAAACACAGTTTGAAAGGACAGTCAGTGACAAAATCGCCTATAAAACACACTTGGAGTGAGAAAATGACTGTTTTAAGCACATTTTTGAAATCCTCATTAAATTTCCTATCCAATAATCTGAAAAAACACTACAAAATTTGGTACTGTCAGGGAGAAAAGCAGTATCAAAGTTTAAACTGACAGAAACACAGTTTGAAAGGACAGTCAGTGACAAAATCGCCTATAAAACACACTTGGAGTGAGAAAATGACTGTTTTAAGCACATTTTTGAAATCCTCATTAAATTTCCTATCCAATAATCTGAAAAAACACTACAAAATTTGGTACTGTCAGGGAGAAAAGCAGTATCAAAGTTTAAATTGACAGAAACACAGTTTGAAAGGACAGTCAGTGACAAAATCGCCTATAAAACACACTAGGAGTGAGAAAATGACTGTTTTAAGCACATTTTTGAAATCCTCATTAAATTTCCTATCCAATAATCTGAAAAAACACTACAAAATTTGGTACTGTCAGGGAGAAAAGCAGTATCAAAGTTTAAACTGACAGAAACACAGTTTGAAAGGACAGTCAGTGACAAAATCGCCTATAAAACACACTAGGAGTGAGAAAATGACTGTTTTAAGCACATTTTTGAAATCCTCATTAAATTTTCTATCCAATAACCTGAAAAAACACTACAAAATTTGGTACTGTCAGGGAGAAAAGCAGTATCAAAGTTTAAACTGACAGAAACACAGTTTGAAAGGACAGTCAGTGACAAAATCGCCTATAAAACACACTAGGAGTGAGAAAATGACTGTTTTAAGCACATTTTTGAAATCCCCATTAAATTTTCTATCCAATGACCTGAAAAAACACTACAAAATTTGGTACTGCCAGGGAGAAAAGCAGTATCAAAGTTTAAACTGACAGAAACACAGTTTGAAAGGACAGTCAGTGACAAAATCGCCTATAAAACACACTAGGAGTGAGAAAATGACTGTTTTAAGCACATTTTTGAAATCCTCATTAAATTTTCTATCCAATAACCTGAAAAAACACTACAAAATTTGGTATTGTCAGGGAGAAAAGCAGTATCAAAGTTTAAACTGACAGAAACACAGTTTGAAAGGACAGTCAGTGACTAAATCGCCTATAAAACACACTAGGAGTGAGAAAATGACTGTTTTAAGCACATTTTTGAAATCCTCATTAAATTTTCTATCCAATAACCTGAAAAAACACTACAAAATTTGGTATTGTCAGGGAGAAAAGCAGTATCAAAGTTTAAACTGACAGAAACACAGTTTGAAAGGACAGTCAGTGACTAAATCGCCTATAAAACACACTAGGAGTGAGAAAATGACTGTTTTAAGCACATTTTTGAAATCCTCATTAAATTTTCTATCCAATAACCTGAAAAAACACTACAAAATTTGGTATTGTCAGGGAGAAAAGCAGTATCAAAGTTTAAACTGACAGAAACACAGTTTGAAAGGACAGTCAGTGACTAAATCGCCTATAAAACACACTAGGAGTGAGAAAATGACTGTTTTAAGCACATTTTTGAAATCCTCATTAAATTTTCTATCCAATAACCTGAAAAAACACCACAAAATTTGGTACTGCCAGGGAGAAAAGCAGTATCAAAGTTTAAACTGACAGAAACACAGTTTGAATAGACAGTCAGTGACAAAATCGCCTATAAAACACACTAGGAGTGAGAAAATGACTGTTTTAAGCACATTTTTGAAATCCTCATTAAATTTCCTACCCAATAACCTGAAAAAACACTATCAAACTTGGTACAGTTAGGGAGAAAAGCGTGCGTAATAAACTAAGGTTAGGAAAACAATATTGCTCCGTCTCGTAACAACTTATTGGAAACGGAGTGAAAGATTTACGAGTTTTCTTTAATAAGAAAACGAGTTAAGGACACCGCAAAGCTATCCGATTTAACGAGGCCGCAATCGAAAATGCCACAAAGTGCCGGCAATTCCAGCTGGGAAATTCGTGCCAGATTCTGGAAACCACCACGGAATCTTCGAATCCAGTTTTGAATTCCGCCGAAAGTTGCATAATCTAAATTGCATTTACCATTTTACAAGAAGTTGTTGAAACAGGAATGTTTGCAAAGGTTCTAAAATATACAGGGTGTCAAAAATTTCAACGCATTGACATTTCCCTGTAAACGCAACTCAGACTGTAAATATCTCAGAAACCGCACGATTTCGTATAGTACAACACATGGTAAGTCGTCATGTAAGCCTGGAAAAGCTGTATAGATTAACCCTTAAATATATAGGGTGTCCCATTTAAAATAATAGAGACCTATCACCTTAAACGCTCTTTTTTCTTGTTGTGATCCTACGAAATGGACACTCGACTGGAAAAATGTATCAAATAGCAATCCTTCGAAATTCTAGGCATATTTGGACAGTTTTGACAGATATCACGTGGTTTTCAGAGGATAATTAAGCTAGGTAGCCACGTGACCAGTGTCAAAATAAATGTGATAAATCTCAGAAACACGTATTGTATCGAATACTGTATGGAAACTTTTCTAATCCCTGAATTTTGCAACTTTTAAGCACACTTTGACAGTCAGGAACAAAATTGCTTGTCAAACCCACTTGGAGTCTGAAAATTACTGTTTTAATCACATTTTTGGAATCCACATTAAATTTCCTATTTATTAACCTGAAAAAAACACTACAAAATTTAGTACAGTCAGGGAGAAAAGTGGTGTCAAAGTTTGAACTGACAGAAACACAGTTTGAAAGGACAGGCAGGGACAAAATTGCCTATAAAACACACTTGGAATGACAAAATGACAGTTTTAACCACATTTTTGGAATCTGCATTAAATTTCCTATCCAATAATCTGAGAAAACATATACAAAATTTGGTATAGTCAGAGAGAAAAGTAGTGTCAAAATTAAAATTGACAGAAACACAGTTCGAAAGGACAGTCAGAGATAAAATCGCCTGTAAAAACCATTTGGAGTGACAAAATTACAGTTTTAACCACATTTTTAAAATCCTCATTAAATTTCCTATAAAATAACTCGAGAAAACACTACAAAATTTGGTACAGTCAGGGAGAAAATCAGTGTCAAATTATGAACTGACAGAAACACAGTTTGAAAAGACAGTTAGGAACAAAATCACCTGTAAAACACACTTGTAAAAGGAAAATTACTGTTTTAACCACATTTTTGGATTTCTCAATAAATTTCCTATCAAATAACCTGAGAAAACACTACAAAATTTGGTACAGTCAGGGAGAAAAACGGTGTAAAAATTTGAACTGCCAAATACACAGTTTGAAAGGACAGAGACAAAATCGCCTGCAAAACCCACTTAGAGTAAGAAAATTAGTGTTTTAAGCTCATTTTTAGAATCCTAATTAAATTTCCTATTCACTAACCTAAAAAACACATCAAAATTTGGTACAGTCAGGTAGAAAAGCAGTATCAAAATTTGAACTGACAAAAACACAGTTTGAAAATACAGTTAGGAACAAAATCGCCTGTAAAAGCCACTTGGAGTGACAAAATGACAGTTTTAACCACATTTTTGGAAACCTCATTAAATTTCCTATCCAATAACCTAAAAAAACTGTACAAAATTCAGTACAGTCAAGGAGAAAAAAGGTGTTAAAATTTGAATTGCCAAAAACACAGTTTGAAAGAACGGTCAGGGACCTGAAAAAAACACTAAAATGTCTATTTTTTTCCTGTTGTGGTCCTATAAAATGTCCACTGGACACTACAACACATTACCATTTACATATTACGACAACCTTTACTAATGTCCAGATTAGTAAAGGTTGTCCTAGTAACTGTCATAACTTTGAAATTAAAACAAGAATATTTCCGAGGGTTCTGCTAAAAGTGCAAAAAAAAAAACAAAATCCTATTATAGTTCAGAATAACTTGGTAGTATATTTCAGTTTGTTTCGTCAAATTGTTCCTCATCCAGTTCTTCGTGTATTCCCCTGGATTTCTTACATAAATAATCGACGCATGCCTTAAAATGGGCGTCGCGACGCAACAAACCAACCAATAACGCCACGGGCGCTAATACCGCAATTAAAATGATAGAACAATAGAAGTACTTTAATAATAACAACATTTTCAATGTAACTTTGTTAACTGGCAAAAAATCGATTATTTCTATACTTAAAGTAATAAAACACCAAAACACTATGTAGCAAAGTGAAAATGAAAGTCTGTAAGAGTTGTTCAAAGCTTCCTGACCGGAAGACTTAAACTTGTACAAACAGGCTAAAGTTACAACACTTAACATTGAAACTAATACAAGAAAAATATCAAGAAACAATAAAAGAATGGCAAATCTTTTAGGTAAAATCAAAAGTAAAACGTTTACAGAACAAATCAAATACACAACACCAACGACCCATCGATGGTAATTGGGATGTTTCAAGCTAAATTGGGGACAATTGACCGATAAAAACCAGTCGACACCCCAAAGTGCCATGAAAAGAATGGAGGAAACAAAAAAAAACAAAACAGCAGAAATAAAAAACGTTGACAATTCATTTAAAGTGTGATTCACAAATCTGTCTGCTGTCATAATTTCGAAACAACTGAAATACAAACCCAACAAACCGCAGAAAGTATAAACGCAAACGCTTACAAAGAAATTGAGAAGAATAAAATTCGGTTTTGTGCGTAGTTTTTTAAAGCGATAATAAGCGTAGACAAATATGACAGTGACAGCTAAAATTGCAGTAAATTCCACCGTAAACAATACGGTTATTAAGTATTCGATCAAAAACGAATCCACTTTAATGTTTGGATTTTCTATCTCCGCGTACATCATATCGTAGTCCAAATCGGCGGATTTGTTCTCAGCCATGTTTTACCACTAAAAATATGTTTTATAAACCAAAAAATTTATGTATAAATAAAGCAGTACCTGATTACACAACTAGCATTCACGGACCACTGTCTGTTATTGATAAAGTGTTTGGAGATGTCGCGGTTATGCACCGATATTGCAACAATATTAATGTTGTTGTTTATTGTAAATTGTACTGCTAAAGTACAAAATTGTAGCTTAGAGTGTTACTTTGACGTTTTTCACTACAAATTTTTCCGGGCAAGTTGTATATGATGGTCAAATAAAGCGTTATTTTAGCTACATTTTGGTAAAAAATCCACCCTGTAGCTCACACACAACCAAAGTTATAACCTGTCAAACTAGACAGTGCTTTGTTGGTTTTAGATTAGTGTGTCACTGTGATGTTTTTCCATCTGGTGCTGCCACTACAAATTTTTCCAGGCATGTTGTACAGGGTGGTCAAATAAAGCGTTGTTTTAGCTAAATTTTGGTAAAAAAATCCACCCTGTAGCTCACACACAACTAAAGTTACATCCTGTCAAAGTGAAGAGTGCTTTGTTGGTTTTAGCTTAGAGTGTCACTTTGACGTTTTTCCGTCTGGCGCTGCCACTACAAATTTTTCCAGGCAAGTTGTACAGGGTGGTCAAATAAAGCGTTGTTTTAGCTAAATTTTGGTAAAAAAATCCACCTTGTAGCTCACACACAACCAAACTAACAGCCTGTCAAATTGGAGAGTGCTTTGTTGGTTTTAGCTTAGAGTGTCACTGTGATGTTTTTCCGTCTGGCGCTGTCACTATAAATTTTTCCGGGCAAGTTGTACACGGTGGTCAAATAAAGCATTGTTTTAGCTAAAGTTTGGTAAAAAAATCCACCCTGTAGCTCATACACACCCAAACTAACAGCCTGTCAAAGTGAAGAGTGCTTTGTTGGTTTTAGCTTAGAGTGTCACCGTGACGTTTTTCCATCTGGCGCTGTCACTACAAATTTTTCCGGGCAAGTTGTACACAGTGATCAAATAAAGCATTGTTTTAGCTAAATTTTGGTAAAAAAAACCGCTCTGTAGCTCACACCCAACCAAAGTTACAGCCTGTCAAAGTGAAGAGTGCTTTGTTGGTTTTAGCTTAGAGTGTCACTTTGATGTTTTTTCGTCTGGCGCTGTCACTACAAATTTTTCCGGGCAAGTTGTACAGGGTGGTCAAATAAAGCGTTGTTTAAGCTAAATTTTGGTAAAAAAAATCCACCCTGTAGCTCACACACAACCAAAGTTACAGCCTGTCAAAGTGAAGAGTGCTTTGTTGGTTTTAGCTTAGAGTGTTACTTTGACGTTTTTCAGTCTGGCGCTGTCACTACAAATTTTCCGAACAAGTTGTACAGGGTGGTCAAATAAACCATTGTTTTAGCTAAATTTTGGTAAAAAAATCCACCCTGTAGCTCACACACAACTAAAGTTACAGCCTGTCAAAGTGAAGAGTGCTTTGTTGGTTTTAGCTTAGAGTGTCATTGTGACGTTTTTCCATCTGGCGCTGTCACTACAAATTTTTCCGGGCAAGTTGTACACGGTGATCAAATAAAGCGTTGTTTTAGCTAAATTTTGGTAAAAAAATCCACCCTGTAGCTCACACACAACCAAAGTTACAGCCTGTCAAATTGAAGAGTGCTTTGTTGGTTTTAGCTTAGAGTGTCACTTTGACGTTTTTCAGTCTGGCGCTGTCACTATAAATTTTTTCGGGCAAGTTGTACAGGGTGGTCAAATAAAGCGTTGTTTTAGCTAAATTTTGGTAAAAAAATCCACCCTGTAGCTCACACACAATCAAAGTTACAGCCTGTCAAACTAGGCACTGCTTCGTTGGTTTTAGCTTAGAGTGTCACTTTGACGTTTTTCCATCTGGCGCTGTCACTACAAATTTTTCCGGGCAAGTTGTACACAGTGATCAAATAAAGCATTGTTTTAGCTAAATTTTGGTAAAAAAAACCGCTCTGTAGCTCACACCCAACCAAAGTTACAGCCTGTCAAAGTGAAGAGTGCTTTGTTGGTTTTAGCTTAGAGTGTCACTTTGATGTTTTTTCGTCTGGCGCTGTCACTACAAATTTTTCCGGGCAAGTTGTACAGGGTGGTCAAATAAAGCGTTGTTTAAGCTAAATTTTGGTAAAAAAATCCACCCTGTAGCTCACACACAACCAAAGTTACAGCCTGTCAAACTAGGCACTGCTTCGTTGGTTTTAGCTTAGAGTGTCACTTTGACGTTTTTCCGTCTGGCGCTGTCACTACAAATTTTTCCGGGCAAGTTGTACACAGTGATCAAATAAAGCATTGTTTTAGCTAAATTTTGGTTAAAAAAACCGCTCTGTAGCTCACACCCAACCAAAGTTACAGCCTGTCAAAGTGAAGAGTGCTTTGTTGGTTTTAGCTTAGAGTGTCATTGTGACGTTTTTCCATCTGGCGCTGTCACTACAAATTTTTCCGGGCAAGTTGTACAGGGTGGTCAAATAAAGCGTTGTTTTAGCTAAATTTTGGTAAAAAAATCCACCCTGTAGCTCACACACAACCAAAGTTACAGCCTGTCAAAGTGAAGAGTGCTTTGTTGGTTTTAGCTTAGAGTGTCACTTTGACGTTTTTTCGTCTGGCGCTGTCACTACAAATTTTTCCGGGCAAGTTGTACACGGTGATCAAATAAAGCGTTGTTTTAGCTAAATTTTGGTAAAAAAATCCACCCTGTAGATCACACACAACCAAAGTTACAGCCTGTCAAATTGAAGAGTGCTTTGTTGGTTTTAGCTTAGAGTGTCACTTTGACGTTTTTCAGTCTGGCGCTGTCACTATAAATTTTTTCGGGCAAGTTGTACAGGGTGGTCAAGTAAAGCGTTGTTTTAGCTAAATTTTGGTAAAAAAATCCACCCTGTAGCTCACACACAATCAAAGTTACAGCCTGTCAAACTAGGCACTGCTTCGTTGGTTTTAGCTTAGAGTGTCACTTTGACGTTTTTCCGTCTGGCGCTGTCACTACAAATTTTTCCGGGCAAGTTGTACACAGTGATCAAATAAAGCATTGTTTTAGCTAAATTTTGGTAAAAAAATCCACCCTGTAGCTCACACACAACCAAAGTTACAGCCTGTCAAAGTGAAGAGTGCTTTGTTGGTTTTAGCTTAGAGTGTCATTGTGACGTTTTTCCATCTGGCGCTGTCACTACAAATTTTTCCGGGCAAGTTGTACAGGGTGGTCAAATAAATCATTGTTTTAGCTAAATTTTGGTAAAAAAATCCACCCTGTAGCTCACACACAACTAAAGTTACAGCCTGTCAAAGTGAAGAGTGCTTTGTTGGTTTTAGCTTAGAGTGTCACTGTGACGTTTTTTCATCTGGCGCTGTCACTACAAATTTTTCCGAGCAAGTTGTACAGGGTGGTCAAATAAAGCGTTGTTTTAGCTAAATTTTGGTAAAAAAATCCACCCTGTAGCTCACACACAACCAAAGTTACAGCCTGTCAAAGTGAAGAGTGCTTTGTTGGTTTTAGCTTAGAGTGTCACTTTGACGTTTTTTCGTCTGGCGCTGTCACTACACATTTTTTCGGGCAAGTTGTACAGGGTGGTCAAATAAAGCGTTATTTTAGCTAAATTTTGGTAAAAAAATCCACCCTGTAGCTCATACACACCCAAACTAACAGCCTGTCAAAGTGAAGAGTGCTTTGTTGGTTTTAGCTTAGAGTGTCACTGTGACGTTTTTCCGTCTGGCGCTGTCACTACAAATTTTTCCGAGCAAGTTGTACAGGGTGGTCAAATAAAGCGTTATTTTAGCTAAATTTTGGTAAAAAAATCCACCCTGTAGCTCACACACAACCAAAGTTACAGCCTGTCAAAGTGAAGAGTGCTTTGTTGGTTTTAGCTTAGAGTGTCACCGTGACGTTTTTCCATCTGGCGCTGTCACTACAAATTTTTCCGGGCAAGTTGTACAGGGTGGTCAAATAAAGCGTTGCTTTAGCTAAATTTTGATAAAAAAATCCACCCTGTAGCTCATCTACAACCAAAGTTACAGCCTGTCAAAGTGAAGAGTGCTTTGTTGGTTTAGCTTAGAGTGTCACTTGGACGTTTTTCCGTCTGGCGCTGTCACTATAAATTTTTCCGGGCAAGTTGTACAGGGTGGTCAAATAAAGCGTTGTTTTAGCTAAATTTTGGTAAGAAAATCCACCCTGTAGCTCACACACACCCAAACTAACAGCCTGTCAAAGTAAAGAGTGCTTTGTTGGTTTTAGCTTAGAGTGTCACTGTGACGTTTTTCCGTCTGGCGCTGTCACTACAAATTTTTCCAGGCAAGTTGTACAGCTTGGTCAAATAAACCATTGTTTTAGCTAAATTTTGATAAAAAAATCCACCCTATAGCTCACACACAACCAAAGTTATGATCTGTCAAACTAGACAGTGCTTTGTTGGTTTTAGCTTAGAGTGTCACTTTGACGTTTTTCAGTCTGGCGCTGTCACTACACATTTTTCCGGGCAAGTTGTACAGGGTGGTCAAATAAAGCGTTGCTTTAGCTAAATTTTGGTAAAAAAATCCACCCTGTAGCTCACACACAACCAAAGTTACAGCCTGTCAAAGTGAAGAGTGCTTTGTTGGTTTTAGCTTAGAGTGTCACCGTGACGTTTTTCCATCTGGCGCTGTCACTACAAATTTTTCCGGGCAAGTTGTACAGGGTGGTCAAATAAAGCGTTGCTTTAGCTAAATTTTGATAAAAAAATCCACCCTGTAGCTCATCTACAACCAAAGTTACAGCCTGTCAAAGTGAAGAGTGCTTTGTTGGTTTAGCTTAGAGTGTCACTTGGACGTTTTTCCGTCTGGCGCTGTCACTATAAATTTTTCCGGGCAAGTTGTACAGGGTGGTCAAATAAAGCGTTGTTTTAGCTAAATTTTGGTAAGAAAATCCACCCTGTAGCTCACACACACCCAAACTAACAGCCTGTCAAAGTAAAGAGTGCTTTGTTGGTTTTAGCTTAGAGTGTCACTGTGACGTTTTTCCGTCTGGCGCTGTCACTACAAATTTTTCCAGGCAAGTTGTACAGCTTGGTCAAATAAACCATTGTTTTAGCTAAATTTTGATAAAAAAATCCACCCTGTAGCTCACACACAACCAAAGTTATGATCTGTCAAACTAGACAGTGCTTTGTTGGTTTTAGCTTAGAGTGTCACTTTGACGTTTTTCAGTCTGGCGCTGTCACTACACATTTTTCCGGGCAAGTTGTACAGGGTGGTCAAATAAAGCGTTGCTTTAGCTAAATTTTGGTAAAAAAATCCACCCTGTAGCTCACACACAACCAAAGTTACGGCCTGTCAAACTAGGCAGTGCTTCGTACAAAGTACCAAACTTGATTTGACTGGTTTAACGAATCTTATAGTTTCATGATTGCAATTTTGACAGTTGTGACGTTCGGCTGTCAGTTTCAGATATCCTTTGCTCTGCTAGAAACCTCAAAACTGTCAAATTCGATACCGTAGAGGTATAAACCAAGAAAACATACTTCAAAAACAGTAAGATCAGTTTGACATAAGATAGGTTCAACAGGGCGTAGTTCCGTTATTTGAGGAGTTACAGCAAAACTGTAAATTAGAAAGTTGTAGGGAATTTCACGCTCTACCAGATTTTTTCAAAGCATTTTTGCTCTAAAGGGCCGTTTGAGGGAGTTACAGACCAAAAACACTTGAACAGCTAAAAAGAACTAAAAATTAGGTTAAATAAAAAAAACAACTTTGGTTTTAGCGCACATTTTAATTCACTGAACTGGATCTTTCTACATCGTCCAGGTTTTCATTCCTCATATACTGTCTGACAGATTTTTTCAATGTATGCTCGAAACAAGCTTTTAAATGATCGTCACGTTTAATTAGCCAAAAAAACATTAAAACCGAATATAAACTACCTAAAAGACTTACAAATCTTTCTGCCATAAAACTTTCTGCCCTAGTACTAGAAAATACCAGAAAAGTGGTAAGTAAGTGAAAACACCAGATTAGGAGGAACGTTAAACTTACTGATAGTCTATAGGAGGTTTTACGGATTTCCTGACTGTAATCCTTACATTTATAAATAAAATATGATATTACAGCCACAATTGAGGAAATAACCAGCACAAAAGGCGTGGATAAGTAAACATGGAATGAAAACACTAAAACGTGACGGTCAAACAGAAAATCTAGTGTAATATTCGCAATGGTATTCACATAAATAATACCCAAGATCCATGGATAGTTTTTCTGGTATTTATCCTTGAATCGGCAAGAACTGACTGTAATGAACCAATCAAGGATCAGAAAACACATCAGAAGTATTGAAACTTGGAAAAACGCCAAATGAACAGCAAACAGAATTGAAGTAAAAAGTTTTGTCTCCTCCTCCTTGCTATTCAACTGAAAAAGGGTATAAACAACACCCACTAAATTCCAGAAACTGACACTAAATAAGGATACAAACACTTGCGAAAGTACCAGATTAGGTCTGGTACGGAGTTTTTTGAATTTAACCACCATAAAAAGGTACAAAAATGCAGTGACGAACAGTGGTACAGTTTCCAGGATACTCAGTATCAATGTGTAGTAGTGAAAAAAATTTAGATGCATAATTATATCAATACTATCATCCTGTATTGGGTAATCTATGTCATAGGTCAAATCTGGCTCGAATTCCACGTCAGCCATGGCTTTTTCCACCTTGAATTTTTGCAAATTTTGATTTATAAGTAGAAAAAATATAAACAAACCTACCTTAAAGCACCAAAACGTTCAAACACGATACTCTTGTAAGCGGTAGTTATACAATGATAACCTCTCAATCTGGCAGTATAATAGTACTATATTACAGTACAATTGAGCACGGTTAAATTCCTTATAAACCTTTTGGCTTAAAACTCCAACCAGAAAACACACTTTATACAGGCTTCCAGTACTAAACTACATTAATTTTTACTTTAATTGTACTAACTTGCACGTACAGTACAATATTCTGTCAGAATTACAAAAGATCAAACATATTTTGTTTGGAAGGTTATCTCTTTGTGATAATTTGTTCGTAAATGTTTATTGCAAAATTTGTACTACGGTTGATCAATAAGTAGTACTATTTACTTTTCTAAAAGTTTCACAGCACTCTGCAAAACTGTCTTAAGATTTCCCAGAACTCCTTTAAACAGGCCTCTAGGGCTATTCGAAAGCTCCACAGACCTCCAAATCTTATTGGGAATTTTTCTGTAAAATTCCCAAAGGCACAAGGGTCTTAAACTTTTCTAGAGTAGTTTTAATTTGCCAGAAGCCTCTAGGACCATTTTGAAAGTTCCATAAAGCTCTAAATGCTACTGAGAACTTTATGAAAAGTTCCAGAGGCACCTACAAGTGTATTAAACTTTTCTAGAGTAGTTTTAAAGGGCCGGAGGCCTCTAGAACCATTTTGAAAGTTCCATAGAGCTCTAAATGCTACTGAGAATTTTATGAAAAGTTTTAGAAGCACCTGCAAGTGTATTAAACTTTTCTAGAGTAGTTTTAATTTTCCGGAAGCCTCTAAGACCATTTTGAAAGTTCCATAAAGCTCTAAATGCAACTGAGAACTTTATGAAAAGTTTCAGAGGCACTTACAAGTGTTTTAAACTTTTCTAGAGTAGTTTTAATTTGCCAGAAGCCTCTAGGACCATTTTGAAAGTTTCATAGAGCTCTAAATGTAACTGAGAACTTTATGAAAAGTTCCAGAGGCACCTACAAGTGTATTAAACTTTTCTAGAGTAGTTTTAATTTGCCAGAAGCCTTTAGGACCATTTGGAAAGTTCCATAAAGCTCTAAATGCAACTGAGAACTTTATGAAAAGTTCCAGAGGCACCTACAAGTGTTTTAAACTTTTCTAGAGTAGTTTTAATTTGCCAGAAGCCTTTAGGACCATTTTGAAAGTTCCATAGAGCTCTAAATGCTACTGAGAACTTTATGAAAAGTGTCAGAGACCTCTACAAGTGTCTTAAACTTTCCTAGAGTAGTTTTAAAGTGCCGGAGGCCTCTAGGACCAATCTAGTGTCCGTTTTGCGGTAATTTTGTCACTGACTCAATACCACACAAAACACGGTTTTTAATACTAAACTTACCTTGACTGTGATGATTTTCTCCTGATCCCCTTCCCTGTGCAGATAAACATCACCAGGTGGGCCACGTTCCCCCTTCTCCCCTTTGGAACCGGGTGGTCCTACCGGACCTAGTGCACCGTTGTTTCCTTTGTCCCCTTTTTCCCCCGTTACCCCTTGAGGTCCGGTCGGACCTCTGGCACCCTTTTCCCCAGGATCACCTGCAACAAAAAGCATTATTTAATATAAATTACACCGTAATAATGAAAAGGGTGATAAAACATGCTTTTAATAAAAGTCCCAATAAATAATCGTGCAACATCCCCAAACTGCGTTGTACCGATATAATTGTCATTGTGCCAATTAAATAATTCCGAGTTTTACAATCTGAGTGGTAGGAATTAACGTTTTCCGTTTTATTTATGGATTTATTGGGAATTTTCCGAACCGCCGGGAAATGTTTGTTGTTGTAGCGGAAAAATGGAGTCCAGAGAAAACAGTTTGTAAGGCGCACTTACGGTGCTTTGAATGGGAATCCCAACGGCACAAAGCGACCCTTTTGGAAATGGCCCTTCGACGATCTAAAAATGTACGTTTTTCCGCACGATTTTCTGTCTTGAATGTGTTTTTTTATGGACTGATTGTATAGAATACAGGAGTGTGTAAAAGAGAATCACACACACACCTCGTACAAAAAAAAAAACAAATTTCCAGGTGAAGTAAAACCGTCAAACTTTGACGGCTCACTGTCAAGTTACTATGACAGTTAAAAAACTGATTTTTGCACCAAATTACTGAACCGATTAAGGGCTTTCTTTTTTGTAACTACAACTTTTTACGACAAGTTATAAATAACAGAGTTATTAAACTACTGTCAAGTTGTGACAATTTTTGCACTTACATACATTCTTCAGATTGTATGTTGATGTTATAACATTTATACCGATTTAATAAAGTCGTTTCACCCTCACATTACATAGAGTGAGAGATATTTAAAATTTACAAGTTTAGGGGTGAGTTGGCTCGCGTAAATGGGGCGACAATAAACCGGATTGCGCCCTCACAAACTGGCCCAATTTAAACTTTAGGAAACTTTTCCGTTTTCACTAAAACGTTGTCGACACAAACCTGTAAATCAGACGAAAATACATACATTTCCAATATTCGGAAACTTTTGTTACTTATTCCGGCCTGTTAACTTTCCTATACCAATTTTTTTTCCTTCGATAACTCTCCGCAAATCCGAGGTGCGAAACTACGGAAGCGATGAATAAGAAATTCCCAATACGAGGATAATCAGTGGAGAAAATCAGGGATGAAATTGGATTTTCTCTAAATCGTATTTTACTTGACACGTGTGTGCGGAAAAGTTCAAGTGGAAGCATTTTCCGCTTACCTTTCAGTCCTGGGACTCCGTCCAGACCTGGTGGACCTGGGGGGCACTCTATAACTGCTGTAGTACCGTTCGTTAACACCCCCGGGATACCTGGTGGACCTTGAATTCCTGGTTCACCTTTTTGCCCAGCACTACCTGGTGTACCAGGAAATCCATCTGTGCCTGATTCACCTAGGAAAAAAAAGATATAACGGTGTGTGAAACTTCCAGGGATTAGTTAAGCAGTTCTTTCCGAACATTTTTTCTCTTTCAAATTTTTCGTAACTTTTACTAGAGAGAGAAAATTATGAAAATTTTATGATTTTGAGGTCAATTTTTAGTTTCCAACTCAATTTTTAAGATTTTGAAGTCAATTTGCAGTTTTTAAGTAAATTTTCATAATTTTGATGTCAATTTCCAGTTTCCAACTCAATTTTCAAGATTTTGAAGTCAATTTGCAGTTTTTAAGTGAATTTCCATGATTTTGATGTCAATTTTTAGTTTTTAACCTAATTTTCAAGATTTTGAAGTCAATTTGCAATTTTTAAGTAAATTTTCATAAATTTGATGTCAATTTTTAGTTTCAACACAATTTTTAAGATTTTTTGAGATCAATTTGCAGTTTTTAAGTAAATTTTCATGATTTTGAAGTCAACTTGCAGTTTTTAAGTAAGTTTTTCATGATTTTGATGTCAATTTTTAGTTTCCAACTCAATTTTGAAGATTTTGAAGTCAATTTGCAGGTTTTAAGTGAATTTTTATGATTTTGATGTAAATTTTTAGTTTTTAACTCAATTTTCAAGATTTTGAAGTCAATTTGCAATTTTTAAGTAAATTTTCATGATTTTGAAGTCAATTTTTAGTTTTTAAGTAAATTTTATGATTTTGAGGTCAATTTTTAGTTTCCATCTCAATTTTTAAGATTTTGAAGTCAATTTGCAGTTTTTAAGTAAATTTTATGATTTTGAGGTCAATTTTTAGTTTCCAACTCAATTTTTAAGATTTTGAAGTCAATTTGCAGTTTTTAAGTAAATTTTCATAATTTTGATGTCAATTTCCAGTTTTTAACTTAATTTTCAAGTTAATTAGAAAAAACTAGTTTAATGCAACCAATTTTCAAATCAGCAGAAGTTGTGGTTTGAAATTTAAACACCATGTAACTCGGTTATTTTTGGAAATTCAGGAATGTTGAACCACTCAATTTAACCGTCTTGAGCTCCTCTTTCCAGTGGAGTTGAGCAAAAAAATCTATCTAAAAAATTACGTGTAGGGTGACCAAAAACAGTTAATCACCATAATTTTTATACACACCCTGTATACTGGAAGCAAAAACCGTTTTTCAAATTTACGGTGTTGGGTTAAGGAGTTGATTGGGAACATTTTTGGTCTCTTTCAAATTTTTTGTAACTTTCACTGTTTTTGAGTTAATTCAGAAAAACTGTTTGGTACAACAAATTTAAAAATCAGTGAAATTGTGGTAAGTGGGTGAGGACAGTCAGGGACAAATTTGCCTGTATAATCCAATTAGAGTGAGAAAATTAGTCTTTTAAGCACATTTTTGGAATCCTCATTAAATTTCCTACCCAACAACATAAAAAAACACTACAAAATTTGGTACAGTCAGGCAGAAAAGTGGTGTCAAAATTTGAACTGCAAGGAACACAGTTTGAAATAATAGTCAAGGACAAAATTGCCTGTAAAACCCACTTAGAGTGAGAAAATTACTGTTTTAAGCACATTTTTGGAATCCTCATTAAATTTCCTACCCAACAACATAAAAAAACACTACAAAATTTGGTACAGTCAGGCAGAAAAGTGGTGTCAAAATTTGAACTGCAAGGAACACAGTTTGAAATAATAGTCAAGGACAAAATTGCCTGTAAAACCCACTTAGAGTGAGAAAATTACTGTTTTAAGCACATTTTTGAAATCCTCATTAAATTTCCTACCCAACAACATAAAAAAACACTACAAAATTTGGTACAGTCAGGCAGAAAAGTGGTGTCAAAATTTGAACTGCAAGGAACACAGTTTGAAATAATAGTCAAGGACAAAACTGCCTGTAAAACCCACTTAGAGTGAGAAAATTACTGTTTTAAGCACATTTTTGGAATCCTCATTAAATTTCCTACCCAATAACGTGAAAAAACACTACAAAATTTGGTACAGTCAGGCAGAAAAGCCGTTCCAAATTTGAACTTCCACAAACACATTATTTGTAATTTACCAGTAATTTATGTGTAATTTACCGGTCAAACTAAAAGGATATTATATTTCCTAATAAACATAAAACCACATAACATATTAATCATTCTCATGTGGGGCGTGGGGGTGTATCAATTCAAACTTATGTGACCCACTTTTCTAAAAATGTACTTAAATTGGGAAAAATTGACCCAGGGTGTTCAAATTCACCCGCCTGTGCAGAAATTGCCCTTAAAAAATGTACCTTTAGGCCCTGAAGTACCCTTTTCACCGGGTAGTCCACGGTCTCCCCGCTCCCCCTTGGAACCGCCGGCACCTTTTGATCCTCCAGGTCCTTTGTCGCCTTTGCTGCCCTTGTCGCCCTTATGGCCTGGTTCACCTTTGCTACCCGGAATACCGGGACGTATGATCGGGACGCCAGAAGAGCCCTGCATGGAGAAAACCACCCTTAAAAATTGGCTTATAAGGCCTAAGGGCTTTAGAATGATATGTCTTAATAATAATGTAATGTAAAGTCTGGACATGAAGCTGTAAAAATCACAGAAAAGAACAGTAATCTTACAATATTCAAATGATGAAGTATTTTAATGTCCTTGACGAAAATTTTCACAGATATCACGTGACTGTCTACGGAAATGGTGTTCCGCTATCACGTGTTGGAAGTTTGTTGGACGAAAACATAAAACTGTCAAAATCAGAATTCAATACAGTTTTCTTGTACTATTCCTACGGATTATGCATGAGGAAAAGTGGAAAACAATTTTCTGACTTCTTGATTGCTATTTACGTCCGAAATTGACTGTCATATCCACGGCTCTAAACTCGTTTTAGTAAAGTGGAACTTTCGAGCGGTTTGCGTATGTAGCTGAATGAGGCCCCGTATAATTGTAGAGTCGAACAATTTCCACTTGAAAGTGACGTAGACAAATACACGGACAATAGAAGCAAGAGCGCCTCTAAATATTTAACCGGCTCTAGAACTCGTTATTTTCAAAGCTGCGCTTTTGCGAAGAAAAGTCCGATTTCCCACTAAAAACCAAACAATTTACAACACAAATCATTGTTTGCGTTTGCAAAACTATTCAATTTTTGCCTTCCGCAAAAATATGCGAGTTTCGATCTTCCTTTATTGCCGATTCGAAATTTCGTATTAAGTAATGCGGGTTTGAAATTTAAAGTTATTGTTTTTCGAACAATAGAATTGCCCCGATCGAACGAGGATTGTATACAGTGTGTCCATAAAGTATGGAATGAATTCGATTAAAATATCTTTCAGAAAAATTATTTTTAAACACGCATTTTTTGAGAAAAAAATTAATATACGTCGCCCGGCTCGGCCGCTAGAGGGCGTCAAAGTTAACGGATGTTTTTTTGTAGTTTTTGCTAAATATCTCACGAACGCTTCAAGTTAGAGGTCTTCTTGTACTATTCGGCAGAAGACGCGTTTTACAGTTTCATGAACCATAGTTTGACAGATGTCACGTGACTGTCCAAGTAAATAGTGTTTTAGTTTCACGTGACAGTTGTCACAAACGTCAAATTTTACCCAGTCTGGGCATGAAGCTGTAAAAGTACTGAGTAATCTTACAGTATTCAAAAGAAGACGTATTTTAATGTCCATGACGATGATTTTGACAGATGTCACGTGACTGGGTACGTTAATGGTGTTCCAGTGTCACGTGACTGCTTTCGCAGACATCAAATCTTGTCAAACCAAAGCATGAAGCTGTAAAACTCAAAAATCAGTCGCACACATCACTATTTGACAAACGATATGTTATACAGCTTCATGAACCATATAGTTGACGTAAAATGAAACTGACGTAAAGTGTCATTTGTAAAAATGTCATTTGTCAAACTGGATGTCAGGGTGTTTCAGATTAGCCGGCCGAGTACAGGGTGTCCCAAAAAAAGTGAAAAACAATTATTAGTTTCCGGAATATCTCAAAAA
Source organism: Ips typographus (assembly GCF_016097725.1). Lineage (NCBI taxonomy): Eukaryota > Metazoa > Arthropoda > Insecta > Coleoptera > Curculionidae > Ips > Ips typographus. The sequence goes on from NC_138431.1 coordinate 6,229,468, forward strand.
CTTTGGAAAAAGCTAAAATTGTTAAAAAGCTTGACTTTGACGACCTCTAGCGGTCAAACTATCACACCAATGACCTTTTTTGAATACACCGTTTAATAGCCTTTGGTCTGGACTGTACTTATTTTACCTTCAGTGACCTTTTGTCGTAACTGGTCAAATAACTGAGTTATTTTAGGTTAAAGTGGTGTTCAGAATTTTTCTGAAAAATAATTCTCTGAATTTTAATTTATTCCATACTTTATGGACACACTGTATATTTCTTTATCTTTGGATTTACGATTTTATCCCGAAACTCTAAAGTGTAATTTAAATCACATATTTGAAAACTGTTATTGATCTTAACAGCCCATTTGTGCATTTTACCTCAAAAAAGACCACAAAAGTGAAAACTTCATATTTCCCGAACTGAATTAAACTTTCCAGGAAGCAATTTTCAGTAAATCGAAGTAATTGACCTTACATCAGACAGTCCCTATTATTTTTACATTAACCCGACAGAAAATTTCATTTCCTTTATGGCTCCCATAATTTGAAAGGACTTACCTTTTTCAGGCCACCAACCTGAAACAAATCAATTGATTTAATCGTTTGCTGTTGTAGTGGAGTTGTAGGTAAACTTACGTTGACTCCGTCAATTTCTGTAGGACCTGGAGGACCGCTAGGGCCTGGAGGTCCTGGAGGACCTGGTGAACCGTCTTTGCCCTGATCACCACTAGGTCCGGGTGGTCCTGGCGGACCTGGAGGACCCTTCTCACCTACCATACCATTAACAAAGTCAGTAGAAATGATTTGGTTGCTGCTTACCTCTTTCCCCCTTCTCCCCTCTAGGGCCCATCATTCCTTTCTCTCCAGGTCTGCCCGGTGTGCCAGGTATCCCTTCTTTGGCTGGTAGGGCTGGTGAGTAGGGCAAACCCACCCCCAGGTGGCTCAATATCGAAGTGACGTTGCACGTGCAAGTTGCCTGGAAACAATCTTGACCTGATTAAAAAGGTAACGAGTTCGCGTTTGATAGCTCGAAGTAATCAACTTTTCTTTTCACAGCTTCGTTTGCTCTAACTTTTCCATTCAAAATTATAATGTTATGTGTCACATATGGATGTGGTGCTTCAGGCTGTTTCCTGCTCTTTTATTTGCAACCGTGTAAGTTCGAAATTACGATGCGGAAACTCGTTTTGTGTTTGCCGCATTCCGGATTATTAATTAAAGAATCCCGGAATTTTTGAGACAAAGTAACAGGGGAAAAGTTAGATTAAGTTTGAATAAAGCATAATATTAAGCTGATGAACGTACTTTCAAAGCGACTAAGAAAAGGAGTTTTCAAACAACCAATAACATATCAGATTATGAAGGCTTTCACGCCCGGTCAAAACTGAAATATGAGGTTAAGTTATCCGGGCTTATAACTCCAATGGAATTTCTTTCTAAGGAAGAAAAAATTGGAAAGGAAGAAATGGAAAGGAAGTCCGAACAACTTTCGTGTTTCAACCAATAACATACCTCAGGAGCTGTAATACCAGGTAGTCCTGGAGGACCTGGAGGTCCTGGCGGTCCCCTAATCGATTCACCAGGGGGTCCCTGAAAGCAACCACAGTTGAAATGATAAGAAAAAAACAGTGGAAAGGAACATATCATTAAGGCTTCTCTTACACACACATTCCATTCAAATCTTAATCCTTTCCGCATGCCGACGAATTCATTATGAAGGCACTGCGCCTCCGAAAGCATTAAAATGAAATATGGCGGCGAAAAGCCCCGTTTCGCATAAACAAAAACCACGACGGCCCTTTGTCTTCTCATCAAAATAAACAGGAACGTATCGTAAATAATAAATTTTCAACCCCACCAAAAACCTTCAACTCCCGAACTGGAATTGTTAATATTCTAGTTTGAGGGAACGTCTTCAAAGGAAACGACAAAGTTCAGGTTTCATCACGCATTTCAGTTATTTCTAAGTAAACCTCGGTTTATTGATCGGCTAGTCAGGATTATTACTAACTATCGAAATTCTCGCGTAAAATTAACCAAAATCACGCACCAAAATCGCTATTATTCACGTTCAAAAGCCCACTTTAATTGCTGCGGTTATTTCCATAATTTTGCGACCTTTACCGAAATCATTTCTTTATGCCACGAAAGTGGATTGTATCGTGGAGATTAGAAGAAGTCAATAATCGGCGTACTTATTGCAAAAATGGCGTTTTTTCTGTGCATTGGAACCATCCTGGAGCAAAATAAAAAATTGCCAAAATTGCATTTTTTTCAATTTTTGAATGATTGTAACACCATTAGAAAAAGGATAAAAAATAGTACAAAATCAGCCAAATTAAAGTTCAAAAAGTAGTAAAAAAAGACCCCAAATACTATTTTAATTTTTTTGAAAAATAAAAAATTTTAAAGTACGTTTTGGGCTAATTGAATTCTAAAATAAACATTAAAAAATAAAAAACTAAATTTCTCTTACTTTCTAAGTATTTTTTACATGGAGGAGTTTTTGGAAATTTTTTTGAATTTTTAGAATTGTCTTTCACTGCCTGTGTAGCTTTAGGTTAATGGTAGAAATGTGACGTAAAGTGTCATTTGTCAAAATGAAATTTTTCAAGGATGCCACGCCCTACAAACTGTAAAAATTGACATAACTTCAAGATCATCTCCGAAACCGTGCCAATGAGAGCAAAATGGACGTCAGATTCGAGTTCCTCAGTGTAAAATTAGTAAAAAAAGTTACTAGGATTAAGCAAATTGCAATATGGCCTCTTTTACTGTAGTGGACCCAAAAATTCCAAATTTGTGTCAAAGTTTTAAGCACTTTTCTAAGAAAATGTTTATAACCCGTTTATTTGAAACACTCTGTAAAGACAAAAGAAAGTTTTTCCGTCATTTTTTTGCCAAAAATTTGAAGAAACTTATCACTAAAATCGATTCTCTCGATCGATCGATTTTCTGCACATAAATCCGACTGGGATTTGTTAAATGTCCGGTGTCCCCGGATTAGATTATCCCCGTCGTCCGATGCATTAAGGACCTTTAATCTCGTCCTTTTTGTCCCTTTGCATTTCAATTTACGTCCCGGTTCGATTATGCTGGATGTTTATTGAGTGGTAATCAGCAAGCAGTTAACGTTTTCACCTCAAATCAATTCTAGTAATAGACCATCAATGGTGTTAGAGCGAAAGAGTGGATAATTGATTTTGAGCAGTGTATTTGCACAGATGACAGTTGATTATCCAAAACAGTAAACTAGAGTATTGCAGTGTATTGAAAATTCTGAATTAAACCGAATATTTAAATTAACCATCAACAAGATGACGAAATCAGAATTAAGTAATCTTGAGAAAAGTAAATAGTTTATTGCTCGTAGTAAATTCAAACTGACTTTCTCAAAATAACTACATATTTTTCAATTTTGGTGCGCCACTGCTCCGCTTCCCCTTAAACTGATCGCTGTCAAAAAAATGTCAATTTTTGTTCACTACATACAGCTTTACTTGCTCTCCCGGTACTAAAGCAGCATATACAGGGTGAGTTTTGCAAACACCTACACAACACTCTTTAATTCAGGGTTGCCACCACTCCATTTCTCCAGTCGAAATAAGAAATTCCCAAACTCTCACTTTTTCTGTTTCGTTTAAAGTGTCCTTATTTGACAGGTATTAACTTGATTACTATGACAGCTAGAAGGTTCATTTAAACGTTAAAATGTAGCTCATAATTTTAGTAATCTTTTACCTGAATACAACTTTCTGTCAAAAACGTCTACAAACCAAGATAGTTGACATGAAATACAACAGTGTAACTGTAGTAGACTTATTGGAAGTGTCACAATTTGACAGCTCCTCACTTGGTTATTATGACAGCTAGAATGTTCGTTCAAACGTCAAAATGTAGCTCGTAATTTTAGTAATCTTTTACCTGAATACAACTTTCTGTCAAAAATATCCGCAAACCGAGATATTTGATATGAAATACAACAGTGTAACTGTACTAGAAATATTGGAAGTGTCACAATTTGACAGCTCCTCACTTGGTTATTATGACAGCTAGAAGGTTTGTTCCACCGTTAAAATGTAGCTCGTAAATTTGACTTTTTTTTAACGTTAATTTGAATTGCTTCTAACCAACTTAATTTGAATATTTAGCCGGAACTTTGATTTTTAAGACTGTCAATTACATCAAAACTGTGACAGAGACATGGCGCTTTACAAATCAGAACTTTTCCAATCTTCATGCAGTGTTGGAGAGAAAATGTGGTTTTTATATCTTGTCAATCACGTGACTATCTAAATAAGTCGCGATCTAGTATCAGGTGACAACCGATGTAAACGTCAAAACTGTCAAAGTTTGCTTTGCTTGCTTTAAAAATATTAGTTCACACTGAAAAACGATCTAGTGACCATTCAAATAATATTTTGACATTTAAAACAGTCACGTGATCTTCAGGATGTTCAAAAAAAAGTCACGTGACACTTTAAAAATAAGGTTTCGTCCTTTAAAATAGTCACGTGACTTGAAAAAACATTAATATAAATTTAGAAACGGTCACGTGACCATTCAAATAATGTTTTGACATTTAAAACTATGACGTGATCTTCCGGATCCGTCTTTACGTTCAAAAATTAGTAAAGCGATCTTCAAAAATAAATTTGATAATTTAAAATACGTCACGTGACCATTTTCACTGTAAAGAGTCACGTGACTTTGACAGAGACACTTCATTTTGGCTGAGTGTAGCTCCGTTATTTAATGAGCTACAAAAAAGTGTAAATAAGAAAAGTTGTAGAAAATTTCATTGTCTACAAGATTGTATTAAGGTATTTTTGCCCTTGGGGGCCTCTTTAAGGAGTTATAAGTTAAAATACCTCCTTCAGTAATTTACCTACTTTAGTACCACCCTAAATCGGTTACTGGTGCTTTTGTGCTGTACAATTCTATTTTACATACAATCATTAATTTTTTGGAAATTTTTTTTTTTTTAGACAGTCAGGGAAATATTTGTCTTTTTTTCTAAATCACCTAACCATAATCGTCTTACCCTAGGTCCGCGTTCTCCCTTCTCTGCCCTATATCTTCCGGCAGCTTGTAAATCATTAAAAGCGAAATTACAACAGTTGCCGGTGCCGCCACAGCAGGCCTTACCGTCCGGGGGCGGCGGCGGGGGCGGAAAAGTCCCCAAACCGTCCACGTCCTCACGCCGATACGGCGGATAATCCGTTCTCTCCACCTGCAAAAGTGGATAAATAATAAATTAGATTCTTGTTACAAAAACAGAAAAAAGGTTACTTTTAAATTCAGTTAAATCCAAACAAATCAAAAATAATTGGTTAGCTTAATCTACAGGATGGTTCAGTTTTAAATGTCAATAATACACCATTTGAAAGCCCATCTAAAAGTTGACATTCATTTTATGTCATTTTGTAAACTATACAAATAGAGGAAGAAAAAAATATTCATAATTCACTGCGGCTAGAACAAAAGCCCTTAAGGAGACTCATTAGCTCCCATATAAACCATTGTCCTGCTTTTCCGTATTAAAACTTCCGAACAAAGCCGATTATTCTCTTGGTTGCCAACTTTTATTTCCTCCTCCCCCTCCCTGAGGCATTTATTATTCAAAATTCGTCGTTTGCCCCATTCTTGAAGCACACACACACGACAAACAGTTAAATTAACTCCCGAATCGATAGACCCTTCAAGTTGCGGCCTTATAGATCAAGAAGACGCGCCCCTTTTCGAAATAGAGCCGTTGCTCTATGGTTTTAGAGGCGATGGAATTAAATCTTTACGATCTTGCTAGCGGTACTTTCAATAAATCCGCTCGAACTAAATTGCGATTTTTAAGCGTCTTCCGGAAGATTCTGATCGAATTCGCGTTCTCCCGAAGGTTAATCGTGAATTTAAAAGCTAAAGTTACGGCTGTTGGAGCTGTTAGGCTAGGAGAATATGAATTTAAAATTTTAAAGTAAAATTTGCCCTCCGGAATGAACCCCAAAATTGCAGGGTTTTCCCACCCCCGTTTTGATTCGAAAAGGGTTAAATCACAATGTTAGTTACACACTCCTTTTACTTACGTAACCGTTAATGTCATTACTAAGATCGTTTTCTTCGTCCAACACCTTAAAAAGAAAACAAAACAAAAATAAAACAAAGTGCAAAAGGGGTTAAATTAAAAGGATGGCCCCTCAGACAATAAATTAATAGCAATTCTGACCTCCTTTGGCTTTTGATTGCCGCTCTAAACGCCACGTGACTTTTCGGATCATAAAACATCACGTGGTCTCCGTGTAGTTTTTCAATCGTGGTGTCATGTGATTTTTAGACCTGAACAAAATGAATATTACAGAGGCTTACCGCCAGTTTTTCCTTGGTGTTTTTCTGTTTCTCACTGGAATCACCAATCCCTGGGATATACTACACCAGTGCAGTAATTTTCAGGTTATTAAATAGGAAATGGAATGAGAATTTCAAAAATGTGCTTAAATCAGTCATTTTCTTACTCCAAGTGGCTCCTTGACTGTCCTTTAAAACTGTGTTTCTGGCAGTTCAAATTTTGACATCACTCTTCCCTATGACTGTACCCAATTTTGCAGTGTTTCTCCATGTTATCGGATAGGAAATTTAATGAGGATTCCAAAAATGTGCTTGAAACATTCATTTTCTCAGTCCAAGTGGGTTTTACAGTCGATTTTGTCCCTGACTGTTCTTTCAAACTGTGTTTTCGGCAATTCAAATTTTAACACGGCTTTTCTCCCTGACTGTACTGAATTTTGTACAGTTTTTTTTAGGTTATTGGATAGGAAATTTAATGAGGATTCCAAAAATGTGATTAAAACTGTCATTTTCTCACTCCAAGTAGGTTTTACAGGCGATTTTGTCTCTGACTGTCCTTTCCAACTGCGTTTCTGGCAGTTCAAACTTTAATACTGTTTTTCTCCCTGGCTGTATCAAATTTTGCAGTGTTTTTCTAGGTTATTGGATAGGAAATTTAATGAGGATTCCAAAAATGAGCTTAAAACATTCATTTTCTCACTTCAAGTAGGTTGCACAGGCAATTTTGTCTCTGACTGTCCTTTCAAACTGTGTTTCTGGCAGTTTAATCTTTGACAACGCTTTTCTCCCTGACTGTACTAAATCTTGTAGTGTTTGGGTTATTGCATAGAAAATTTAATGAGGATTCCAAAAATGTGCTTCTTTTACTCCAACTGGATTTTACAGGCAATTTTGTCCCTTACTGTCCTTTAAAACTGTGTTTCTGGCAGTTCAAACTTTCACACTGCTTTTTTACCTGACTGTACCAAATTTTGTAGTGTTTTTCCAGGTTATTGAATAGGAAATTTAATGAGGATTCCAAAAATGTGCTTTAAATATTCATTTTCTAACTCCAAGTAGGTTTCACAGGCGATTTTGTCTCTGACTGTCCTTTCAAACTGCGTTTCTGGCAGTTCAAACTTTAATACTGTTTTTCTCCCTGACTGTACCAACTTTTGCAGTGTTTATCCACGTCACCGGATAGGAAATTTAATGAGGATTCCAAAAATGTGCTTAAAACTGTCATTTTCCCACTCTAAGTGGATTTTACAGGCGATTTTGTCTCTGACTGTCCTTACAAACTGTCTTTCTGGCAGTTCAAACTTTGACACCACTTTCCTCCCTGACTGTACCCAATTTTAAAGTGTTTTTTTTAGGTTAGTAGATAGGAAATTTAATGAGGATTCCAAAAATGTGCTTAAAACTGTCATTTTCTCATTCCAAGTGGGTTTTACAGGCGATTTTGTCCTTGACTGTCCTTTCAAACTGTGTTTCTAGCAGTTCAAACTTTGACACTGTTTTTCTCTCTGACTGTACTCAATTTTAAAGTGTTTTTTATGCCATTAGATAGGAAATTTAATGAGGATTCCAAAAATGTGCTTAAAACTGTCATTTTCTCATTCCAAGTGGGTTTTACAGGCGATTCTGTCTCTGACTATCCTTTCAAACTGTGTTTCTGGCAGTTCAAACTTTGACACCACCTTTCTCTCTGACTGTACCAAATTTTGCAGTGTTTTTCCAGGTTATTGGATAGGAAATTTAATAAGGATTCCAAAAATGTGCTTAAAACATTCATTTTTTCCCTCCAAGTGGGTTTTACAGGCGATTTTATCTCTGACAGTTCTTTCAAACTGTGTTTCTGTCAGGTCAAACTTTGACAGCACTTTTCTCGCTGACGTTACCAAATTTTGCAATGTTTTTCCAGGTTACTGGATAGAAAATTTAATGAGAATTCTAAAAATGTGCTTAAATCAGTCATTTTCTTACTCCAAGTGGGTTTTACAGGCGGTTTTGTCTCTGACTGTCCTTTCCAATTGTGTTTCTACTGAGGAAACACACTGTAAATAACAAAAGTTCAATCTTCTGATTTGGGCCATCCTTTAAGTACTCACAGTCCCACTGTGTTGTTAGTAACATTCACACAACCTACTTACGTTACTATTTAAACTATTCTCAGTGTCTTCCTCTGGAAAATCTGGAAAATCCTGCACAACAAAAAAAAAACATCAAGAACAAAAATAACTGGAAAAAAATGCAGTTTTGTTTATTGCAACTCATATAAATCAAAAATGATAATAATAACAGACAGATAAACTGGGTGACAAAAAAAAACAAACCTTAAAGTCCGTTTTGCATTGTTGAGAGGCCATATCAGGGTCTCTGTATATTTTCACGTGGGACAGCGCCCCCTATAAAGACAATTTTAAAGTAGTTTTAAACACACACACTACATTTGTGCAGTCAAATCTGTACGAAGTGCTTGAATCAATGTTATTTTAACCAGTTAAAAAACTGGAACTTTTTAGTTAGAAAAACTATAGTAATTTGCCAGTAACAGCCCGGTTTGAGTTATCTCAAAAATTCATTTTACCACGGTAATTTATCGCAGTTCTCAGTCATGTTTTATGCAATATGGCCGGTGAAAAATCGCGACTATTAACTCGAAGATATAGGAAAATGGAGTGCCGTTTTGTTCGCTAACTCGCAAATGGAGCTAACCCAACTTTCCCCGAGCATTATTTAAAAACCTCTAAGTTTGTTACGACCATGTATAGTTGCACTGATTGTCGTACTTTTCGTATTTTTAGTTGATTAGTAAAATGTACAGTGCGATCAACGATTCTTTGCATACACGTCACACTGATGAGTGATGACGTAGGAGCAAAAGTCACTGATTTATCTATACTTCAATATAGTCGTATCATTGATCACTGAAACAGACTAGTTTGGCAACGTCACATTTTGTTCATTCTCAATGTATAATCCTTATTTGTTTATACTATGCAAAGCTGGAGAGAAGCAACATTTTGGCAACACCGCACTAATTTTCGTTCACGTGAAATATCCACGCATTCACTCTACAAGTTTGGTCTCAAAGCTGGAATAGCAGTTTTTAACATTTTTCTTGACACCCTCTGCTTTGACGCTTGACAGCTCGATCACGTGACTACCAACGTTAAAACGGCCAATGCCAGGAGATAGACAAGACTGTGAGGTTTTCAAAAATGTGGTTACATGAGGTCGTAGCTTGCACCGTTTAGCCGTTAGAGGGCGTCAAAGTCGAATACAGTATACTTGCAATAAGTCCAAATAAAAACAACAAATTTGGGACCAAAAATGTCAGTTTGGCAACACTGCACTAAGTATTAAGGCTTTTATTTAGGCTTGTTCAAACCATCAATACCAGACCAGAAAGAAAAATGGTACAAAAGCACTAACAAAATTTAACTATAGTAAAATTTGACAATTATGACGTCCTTTCATTTAACCCTGAATAGTTCAGTTATTTGAAAAGTTACGTCAAAAGAGCATTGAGGTTGATAGAAAGTCCAGATTCTGGGCTTTTCAAAAATATTCCCTTTTAAGGTAATTGGTTGGACCGTTTGGACGCTAGAGGGCGTCAAAGTCAAAAGTTTTTTCTGATTGAACTGTAATTTCAACAATTATGACGTTTTTTGTTTTCACCTTGAATAGTTCAGTTATTTGAAAAGTTACGTCAAACGAGCATTGAGGTTGATAGATAGTCCAGATTCTGGGCTTTTCAAAAATATTCCCTTTTAAGGTTATTGGTTGGACCTTTTAGACGCTAGAGGGCGTCAAAATCACAAGTTTTTTTTGATTGCACGATTATGGTTTTTCAAGTTAATTTTGAAGCAATTTGTCTATTTACGAATTTACGGAGAAAAAATGGACAACATTTTCTGTTTAACTTAACGAAACTTGTAACTTTTACAGTTTTGAAGATAATAGGAGAATTAAACCTGATTATCAGAGTGATTAAGGTTAGGAGTTTTGAAATTTTCAATTAAATAAAAATTAATTTAAATTAAAGCTCATTTTCGCTTGCCACTAAATCTCGTTTTAACAGTAAATCCCATTTAAACTATAACTATAGTTTGAAGCCAATTGCAACCTAATAAACATAAACTTATACAGCAGTCAATTTCCTTTACCTTGCTACATCAACTTATTAAAATGATGAAAGCAACAGGAGGAAATCGATTGGGGAGTAATATATGGACTGTATGCAGTAGACAGTTACCACAACATTTACACAAGATAAATGTGTTTTGGTAACATCTCAAAATACGCCTTATCGAAAACAAACACGCCCGTTTTGGCCTCAACAAGTGGCATTAATTCCGGCCATGTTTACAGAGATAACGGTTTGCTTGCCACAGTTTAATTTCCCGAAAAATGCCCAGGAAAGTTTGTGGAATTAATTCTAAACCGTAACAATGCTACAATTCCTCACACAGTATTCATTACCATGTAAATCCCGAAAGTTGTGATAGTCTCAATGCGTTTCAAAGTTGTTTTAAAGTACAGTATAAGATCTGTTGGTTTTAGGAGTTTCTGCGTTATTTATCAAGGCTTTTCAAAGTGTATATACAAAATTGTTGTTACAATTTTGTCTGTAATAAAGCAAAATTGAGCCCTTTTAGAGACTCATTGATATTCCAATCAAATTCCGTTATTAATGACTTTGGTTAAGGATATAATTGATGTGATATATACGAGTATGTCCCATTTATCACAACCTCATTATTTCGAAACGATAATAATTCAAGTTTCGCATTTGTGTTCGTCAATTAAGACCTCTAAAAATTCAATATTTGAGCAATATGAAAAACGACCTTAAAACACGCCAACTTATTGGGTTTAGGCCAAAAAGGAAGGAAGTTTCATTTGTTGCGAAACTTTCAATCAATCCCACATTAATCTAAATGGAAATCTGATTGGCGATGCTCTGTCGTTTGCCTGGAAAATGTCACTTTTCTTTAGCATGCCACCGATTTTGGGTTATAAAACGATCAGGCTTGTTTAAACGGTTTTTCATGCATAATGCATGAGTCCTGCTGCTATTTTTACCTTACGTGTAAGGTCAGCGTAAGTTTGCCTAGCAATATCGGCTAAATCCCCCTCCTCCTTGTGAAAATGCATTGTCAATTTTCTTTTCAATAATGCCCGGGATGGAGAGAAAATGTTAAAGAATATTCATGCCAGACGAGTTTGTTTGACGTGCTTTGCAGTCGGGAAATGCGAGAGAGATTTCTAATAAAACGTTGTTCGGGGCAATCTTACTTGAAACTTATTGTTACTACACAAAATTGGATTTGATTTAGAAAACACATGTTGTGAGGCACATTATTGCAACAAAAAATGGGGTTAAGTGCACGTAAATCACAGCATGCTTGGCCAAAAAAGTTTGAGTTCCGAGTCACGTGACTGTTGTTGACAGGTGTCTATCTAATTTTACAGTGTTGCCAACGTGACTGTTGTTGACAAAATTTAAATCCACTTTACAGTGTTGCCAGCTGCAAATTTAAGTTGTGACAATTACCTGAGGTGTTTTTAGTATTTTAGCTTTTCCAACTGTTTAAATGTAATTTACAAACTTCTCAAGGTTAAATATGACATTTTCCGGGTCACGTGACTGTTGTTGACAAGTTTCAACTTAACTGTACAGTGTTGTCAGACTTTGAGTTTAAATTGTCACGATCACGTGACATGCATTTACAATGTCAGCTTTTACAACTGTTTAAATGTAATTTACAAACTTTTCAAAGTTAAAGCTGACATTTTTTGAGTCACGTGACTGTTGTTGACCACTTTTAAATTAACTTTACAGTGTTGCCAGCTGAAAATTTAAACTGTGAGATGTTTTTACAAATTCAGCTTTTCCAACTGTTTTAATGTAATTTACAAACTTTTCAAGGTTACAGATGACATTTTCCGGGTCACGTGACTGTTGTTGACAGGTGTCTATCTAATTTTACAGTGTTGCCAACGTGACTGTTGTTGACAAAATTTAAATCCACTTTACAGTGTTGCCAGCTGCAAATTTAAGTTGTGACAATTACCTGAGGTGTTTTTAGTATTTTAGCTTTTCCAACTGTTTAAATGTAATTTACAAACTTCTCAAGGTTAAATATGACATTTTCCGGGTCACGTGACTGTTGTTGACAAGTTTCAACTTAACTGTACAGTGTTGTCAGACTTTGAGTTTAAATTGTCACGATCACGTGACATGCATTTACAATGTCAGCTTTTACAACTGTTTAAATGTAATTTACAAACTTTTCAAAGTTAAAGCTGACATTTTTTGAGTCACGTGACTGTTGTTGACCACTTTTAAATTAACTTTACAGTGTTGCCAGCTGAAAATTTAAACTGTGAGATGTTTTTACAAATTCAGCTTTTCCAACTGTTTTAATGTAATTTACAAACTTTTCAAGGTTACAGATGACATTTTCCGGGTCACGTGACTGTTGTTGACAGGTGTCTATCTAATTTTACAGTGTTGCCAACGTGACTGTTGTTGACAAAATTTAAATCCACTTTACAGTGTTGCCAGCTGCAAATTTAAGTTGTGACAATTACCTGAGGTGTTTTTAGTATTTTAGCTTTTCCAACTGTTTAAATGTAATTTACAAACTTCTCAAGGTTAAATATGACATTTTCCGGGTCACGTGACTGTTGTTGACAAGTTTCAACTTAACTGTACAGTGTTGTCAGACTTTGAGTTTAAATTGTCACGATCACGTGACATGCATTTACAATGTCAGCTTTTACAACTGTTTAAATGTAATTTACAAACTTTTCAAAGTTAAAGCTGACATTTTTTGAGTCACGTGACTGTTGTTGACCACTTTTAAATTAACTTTACAGTGTTGCCAGCTGAAAATTTCAACTGTGAGATGTTTTTACTTACAAATTCAGCTTTTCCAACTGTTTTAATGTAATTTACAAACTTTTCAAGGTTAAAGATGACATTTTCCGGGTCACGTGACTGTTGTTGACAGGTGTCTATCTAATTTTACAGTGTTGCCAACGTGACTGTTGTTGACAAATTTTAAATTCACTTTACAGTGTTGCCAGCTGCAAATTTAAGTTGTGACAATTACCTGAGGAATTTTTAGTATTTCAGCTTTTCCAACTGTTTAAATGTAATTTACAAACTTCTCAAGGTTAAATATGACATTTTCCGGGTCACGTGACTGTTGTTGACCACTTTTAAATTAACTTTACAGTGTTGCCAGCTGAAAATTTCAACTGTGAGATGTTTTTACTTACAAATTCAGCTTTTCCAACTGTTTTAATGTAATTTACAAACTTTTCAAGGTTACAGATGACATTTTCCGGGTCACGTGACTGTTGTTGACAGGTGTCTATCTAATTTTACAGTGTTGCCAACGTGACTGTTGTTGACAAAATTTAAATCCACTTTACAGTGTTGCCAGCTGCAAATTTAAGTTGTGACAATTACCTGAGGTGTTTTTAGTATTTTAGCTTTTCCAACTGTTTAAATGTAATTTACAAACTTCTCAAGGTTAAATATGACATTTTCCGGGTCACGTGACTGTTGTTGACAAGTTTCAACTTAACTGTACAGTGTTGTCAGACTTTGAGTTTAAATTGTCACGATCACGTGACATGCATTTACAATGTCAGCTTTTACAACTGTTTAAATGTAATTTACAAACTTTTCAAAGTTAAAGCTGACATTTTTTGAGTCACGTGACTGTTGTTGACCACTTTTAAATTAACTTTACAGTGTTGCCAGCTGAAAATTTCAACTGTGAGATGTTTTTACTTACAAATTCAGCTTTTCCAACTGTTTTAATGTAATTTACAAACTTTTCAAGGTTAAAGATGACATTTTCCGGGTCACGTGACTGTTGTTGACAGGTGTCTATCTAATTTTACAGTGTTGCCAACGTGACTGTTGTTGACAAATTTTAAATTCACTTTACAGTGTTGCCAGCTGCAAATTTAAGTTGTGACAATTACCTGAGGAATTTTTAGTATTTCAGCTTTTCCAACTGTTTAAATGTAATTTACAAACTTCTCAAGGTTAAATATGACATTTTCCGGGTCACGTGACTGTTGTTGACCACTTTTAAATTAACTTTACAGTGTTGCCAGCTGAAAATTTCAACTGTGAGATGTTTTTACTTACAAATTCAGCTTTTCCAACTGTTTTAATGTAATTTACAAACTTTTCAAGGTTACAGATGACATTTTCCGGGTCACGTGACTGTTGTTGACAGGTGTCTATCTAATTTTACAGTGTTGCCAACGTGACTGTTGTTGACAAAATTTAAATTCACTTTACAGTGTTGCCAGCTGCAAATTTAAGTTGTGACAATTACCTGAGGTATTTTTAGTATTTCAGCTTTTCCAACTGTTTAAATGTAATTTACAAACTTCTCAAGGTTAAATATGACATTTTCCGGGTCACGTGACTGTTGTTGACCATTTTTAAATTCACTTTACAGTGTTGCCAGCTGAAAATTTAAACTGTGAGATGTTTTTACAAATTCAGCTTTTCCAACTGTTTTAATGTATTTTACAAACTTTTCAAGGTTACAGATGACATTTTCCGGGTCACGTGACTGTTGTTGACAGGTGTCTATCTAATTTTACAGTGTTGCCAACGTGACTGTTGTTGACAAATTTTAAATTCACTTTACAGTGTTGCCAGCTGCAAATTTAAGTTGTGACAATTACCTGAGGTGTTTTTAGTATTTCAGCTTTTCCAACTGTTTAAATGTAATTTACAAACTTCTCAAGGTTAAATATGACATTTTCCGGGTCACGTGACTGTTGTTGACAAGTTTAAACTTAACTTTACAGTGTTGCCAGCTACAAATTTTAGTTGTCACGATTACGTAACGTGCTTTTAGTATTTTAGCTTTTACAACTGTTTAAATGTAATTTACAAACCTCTCAAGATTAAAGATGACATTTTCTGGGTCACGTGACTGTTGTTGACAAATTTCAACTTAACTTTACAGTGTTGCCAACTTCTGGTTTAAATTGTCACGGTCACGTGACATGCATTTACAATGTCAGCTTTTACAACTCTTTTAATGTAATTTACAAACTTTTTAAGGTTGAAGATGACATTTTCCGAGTCACGTGACTGTTGTTGACCAGTTTCCAGCTTGCTACTCTTTTTCATCTTGTTTTGCTGTAAACTGTCCCTTATCTTTTCTTAGCTTTATTAAAAATCGGCTGGTTTTGAAGCTTTTCAATGAAATTCCAATTCTAGTCACGATTTCAGACTAATATCGAATCGTTTGTCTGATTTGGGGGGGTAAATCTCGCATGTCAGCGTTATAATCAAAAACACCCCGCAATTCGGTACCATTTCTTCACCTCCCTCGTATTATTATGATTTGGAGAACAATCGCCACACTTTCCATTGTTTAAAGTCATAATCGATAATAATTCCGGTTTAGAGCGGTGAAACTGAAATTATCTAGAAATAGATAGGAAACCTGAAACAATGCATTATTTAAGCGTATCATTATATTGATCGGTGACAGTGGATAATGTCCCGAAAGACGGACAAGTTTTCTTCAAGATTAGTTAGGGGTAATGACAGTTCTAAGAGGAAACCGTCCGACCGTCACTAAACAGAATTACCTCGGGAGAATCCGTCTTGAATTTGAATTTGAACTCGTCTCGGGGCTGCTTAATCAACCAAACTGCTTAACTGCATTTCCCTAATTTGCAAGGGTGTCTCATCCAGTCAAAACTCAATTTATGATCGGTAAAAGGTGTCTGCACCTAATACGAACCATTTCATTAAACCCGAACCACCGTAAACTGATATCCAATTAGTGGCATAAGGCATTATTTGGGTCTGGCATGTGCAGGATTTCATATCTTAATTGGTGCTGTTTGGTCAGCTGACTATGGCTTACGTTGCTGGAAATAAATTGGTAAACTGAACTCGGACAGTAATTAAACAATAATTGTTAGTTTGCCTCTAACAAGGTTCTCGTTTTCTGCGCATCATAGTTGCTGTTAATATTCTAGCTTATATTCAATCTACATTAATTAATTTACACACCTGTTTGGAAGCTTTAAGGACGTTCTACAACTTTTTTGAAAGGTTTTTATAACATTCTAGAACCTTTTCACAGCTTCTATAACATTCTAGAGCCTTCAAGATTATTTTGTTACTTTTTAAAACATTCTAGAACGTTTTCAAAGCATTTTTTGGGACACACCTTGCTTTGACCCTAAATTACTCCCTTATTTGACAAGTTACGTCAAAATTTCATAGAAAGAAAAAGATAGAGCAGATTTCAAGCTTTCTAAAAATGTCCCCCCATGAGCTGATTGATAATACCGTTTCGACGCTAGAAGGCGTCAAAATTATTTCACCCTAAAATCACATATTTTGGGACACACCTCGCTTTGACCCTAAATTACTCCCTTATTTGACAAGTTACGTCAAAATGTCATAGAAAAAAAAAAGATAGAGCAGATATCAAGCTTTCTAAAAATGTCCCCCCATGAGCTGATTGATAACACCGTTTGGACGCTAGAAGGCGTCAAAATTATTTCACCTTAAAATCACATATTTTGGGACACACCTCGCTTTGACCCTAAATTACTCCCTTATTTGACAAGTTACGTCAAAATATCATAGAAAGAAAAAGATAGAGCAGATTTAAAGCTTTCTAAAAATGTCCCCCCATGAGCTGATTGATGACACCGTTTGGACGCTAGAAGGCGTCAAAATTATTTCACCCTAAAATCACATATTTTGGGACACACCTCGCTTTGACCCTAAATTACTCCCTTATTTGACAAGTTACGTCAAAATATCATAGAAAGAAAAAGATAGAGCAGATTTCAAGCTTTCTAAAAATGTCCCCCCATGAGCTGATTGATGACACCGTTTGGACGCTAGAAGGCGTCAAAATTATTTCACCCTAAAATCACATATTTTGGGACACACCTCGCTTTGACCCTAAATTACTCCCTTATTTGACAAGTTACGTCAAAATGTCATAGAAAGAAAAAGATAGAGCAGATTTCAAGCTTTCTAAAAATGTCCCCCCATGAGCTGATTGATGACACCGTTTGGACGCTAGAAGGCGTCAAAATTATTTCACCCTAAAATCACATATTTTGGGACACACCTCGCTTTGACCCTAAATTACTCCCTTATTTGACATGTTACGTCAAAATGTCATAGAAAGGAAAAGATAGAGCAGATTTCAAGCTTTCTAAAAATGTCCCCCCATGAGCTGATTGATAAGACCGTTTGGACGCTAGAAGGCGTCAAAATTAGTTCACCCTAAAATCACATATTTTGGGACACACCTCGCTTTGACCCTAAATTACTCCCTTATTTGACAAGTTACGTCAAAATGTCATAGAAAGAAAAAGATAGAGCAGATTTCAAGCTTTCTAAAAATGTCCCCCATGAGCTGATTGATAAGACCGTTTGGACGCTAGAAGGCGTCAAAATTAGTTCACCCTAAAATCACATATTTTGGGACACACCTCGCTTTAACCCTAAATTACTCCCTTATTTGACAAGTTACGTCAAAATGCTATAGAAAACAAAAGATAGAACAGATTTCAAGCTTTCTAAAAATGTCCCCCCATGAGCTGATTGATGACACCGTTTGGACGCTAGAAGGCGTCAAAATTATTTCACCCTAAAATCACATATTTTGGGACACACCTCGCTTTGACCCTAAATTACTCCCTTATTTGACAAGTTACGTCAAAATGTCATAGAAAGAAAAAGATAGAGCAGATTTCAAGCTTTCTAAAAATGTCCCCTCATGAGCTGATTGATGACACCGTTTGGACGCTAGAAGGCGTCAAAATTATTTCACCCTAAAATCACATATTTTGGGACACACCTCGCTTTGACCCTAAATTACTCCCTTATTTGACAAGTTACGTCAAAATATCATAGAAAGAAAAAGATAGAGCAGATTTCAAGCTTTCTAAAAATGTCCCCCCATGAGCTGATTGATGACACCGTTTGGACGCTAGAAGGCGTCAAAATTATTTCACCCTAAAATCACATATTTTGGGACACACCTCGCTTGGACCCTAAATTACTCCCTTATTTGACAAGTTACGTCAAAATGTCATAGAAAGAAAAGATAGAGCAGATTTCAAGCTTTCTAAAAATGTCCCCCCATGAGCTGATTGATGACACCGTTTGGACGCTAGAAGGCGTCAAAATTATTTCACCCTAAAATCACATATTTTGGGACACACCTCGCTTTGACCCTAAATTACTCCCTTATTTGACATGTTACGTCAAAATGTCATAGAAAACAAAAGATAGAACAGATTTCAAGCTTTCTAAAAATGTCCCCCCATGAGCTGATTGATAAGACCGTTTGGACGCTAGAAGGCGTCAAAATTAGTTCACCCTAAAATCACATATTTTGGGACACACCTCGCTTTGACCCTAAATTACTCCCTTATTTGACAAGTTACGTCAAAATGTCATAGAAAGAAAAAGATAGAGCAGATTTCAAGCTTTCTAAAAATATCCCCCCATGAGCTGATTGATATGACCGTTTGGACGCTAGAAGGCGTCAAAATTAGTTCACCCTAAAATCACATATTTTGGGACACACCTCGCTTTGACCCTAAATTACTCCCTTATTTGACAAGTTACGTCAAAATGTCATAGAAAGAAAAAGATAGAGCAGATTTCAAGCTTTCTAAAAATATCCCCCCATGAGCTGATTGATAAGACCGTTTGGACGCTAGAAGGCGTCAAAATTAGTTCACCCTAAAATCACATATTTTGGGACACACCTCGCTTTGACCCTAAATTACTCCCTTATTTGACAAGTATTTAATGGCGTTCCAGCCCGCCATTCAAAATATTGACATGCACCTCATTTTAAAGCAAATTTCACGTAGTTTCAAGAAATGTCAGACAAAATGGCGTTCCAGGCCGCCATTTTGAATTTTCTGTCAAAATATTGACTTGCACCTAATTTTAAAGGAAATTTCACGTAGTTTCCAGAAATAACAGACAAAATGGCGTCCTAGGTCGCCATTTTGAATTTTCTGTCAAAATATTGACAACAGAGAAATTATTTTGGAAGATATTCTGGGTGGCTACTTTTCATTGAAAAACCCTGTATACTTGCTACAGTTAGTAAACGCCCCGCATCTTTTGTTAACTTTTAAGGCAATTTCGTTTCTTGTCCATTAAAGAGTTAATTACAGTTCACATATTTTAAAAAGAGGGACGTTATCAGTCTCCCTTGCCCCGTTTTTGTATATAAACACCGCTTTTACGGGCATTTTATGGAAATGGACGTTCAACGGTGACAAACGGCCGTAAACAAATTTCAACTAGAACTCGTTACACAATTCCGAGTAATTTCCCAATTGCTGAGCATTGTTTTGGAAGTTGCTGTAATTAAATTCGTGTATCAAACGACATCTCACCAACCCTTAAAATGTACAAATTTTAAGGGATCAGTCCCTTAAAATTCACTTAAATTTTGTCAGCTTTACTACAAATGCAGAAAAGAAATGTGTGTCATACTCTCACAAGTTATGAATGTCAGATAATGTTTATTTAAAGTTTTGAGGCAATTAAAATATAATATTTAAGGTTCAAGTCTTGATTTGTGGTAGTTGTCTGAACATTCTGGATATTTACAGTCAACTTTTAAGGAAGAAACTTTAACCGACAATCAGATTTCGATTTAGATTGATTAAAACTTTCCGAGGGATTTAACCGATAATTTCTGTTTAATAAATCAGCTCTAGTGTCACTAAAGTAAAAACTAATGCAACCTAACAAATACAGTGTGTCAGGCTATCACCGGCAAATTCAGGCATGCATAGTAATGGACAATTAATTTTGCAGAAAGGTAATGGAAGTGCCACATCCATGCAATGTAGGACTGAACTTTTAGCTTTCCCTGGACGATTTGTTTAAATGTAAATTCCCTGCTTTAATGAACAGCTGGTCGAATTTTTTTCCTAGCAACAACACGTGCCGTGTGAAATTATTAAAACACAATTTGCCCCAACAAGAGAGTTTCTCCAAGGAAAATAGGTCATTACCGCTACGGATTTGGGATTATAAGGTTGTTAACACACTACAGTTGAATCTGCATTAGTTTCTCGTTCACTTTAGTGCCTCGACGGATGCGATTCGGTAGTTAAACAGTTAACTGCACGTGTGCTGCATTTACTCTTGTTGTTTACTGGTAGAAACTTGAACGGTTTAACCTGCAAGAGCTTAACCGGTATCAATTAGTTTTGCAGTTAAAATTAGAACAGAAAAACTGAAATTCAATTCTCAACTAATTTAGAAAGAACTCACGTGTCGTAAATAGTCGCCAGATCCTCCAGAGTTAATTTACGTAAGAGGGTGGAAAGCCACAAATTACATTGATTTAGTAAGAGACAACTTTCGGCTCGACGCAAATTGCGAAACAGCCATTTTTACTAGCTGTGTAAGAATGTAGGGAACAGAGTTAATCATTTCGGTGAAAGTCGTAAACGTACAACTAGTTGTTACACTGTTTCAACTAGGAAGTTTCAATTTACATAATAGAAGTTTTATAGGTTGTGATTTATTAGCATCCATTTGACTGCGCCATTTTAAGCTTCTGTCAGTTACACCTTAAACTTACCAGAGGCTTCTAAATACCAATATCCAATTTCCCAATCAAAAAAAAAAAAACAAAAACGGTGTTCTAATTATTCTAGAAGTTCTTTTAAAATTGCCTTTCTTGTCTCTCAGCTCTTGTGACTTTAAGTTTTAAATTTGACTTTAAAACCCTCTGTTTTCCATTAAAAGTGTGGAAACTATCTTGACATTGGACTATCAGGTCAGTCAGTCTTAAAATTTACCTAAAAACATACTGATTTACTTCCAAGCTTTGAAAACAATCTAGAAAGTCCATAAACTTGACTAAAAACCCAATTTCAATGTTATCCACACGATTCTAAACCCTACAAGACTAAAAATTCACTTAGAAACTTTTAAAACTGTCTTGACAGTTCGTAAATTAGACTATTAAGTCAATTTCACTGTTATTTACAGGTTTTCAAAGCATAAAAGACTAATAATCGACTTGGAACTCACTAATTTACTTGGAAACTTTGAAACTGTCTTGAAAGTCTATAAATTTGAATATTAAGAGAATTAAGCCAGCTTCAATGCAATTTACACTGGTCCTAAACCCTAAAAAACTAAAAATTGACTTGAAACCTCACTGATTTCATTCGAAACAAGTCCATAAACTTGACTAAAAAGCCAATTTCAATGTTATCCACACGATTCTAAATCCTACAAGACTAAAAATACACTTAGAACCTTGAAAACTGTCCATAAATTTGAAAATTAAGCCAATTTCAATGTTATTTACACGTTCTAAACCCTACAAGACTAGAAATTGACTTAAACACTCACTTATTTACTTCAAAACCTTAAAAGTATCTAGAATGTACCTAAACTTGACTAAAAAGCCAATTTCAATGTCATCCACGCACGTCTAAATCTTGCAAGACTAAAAATTCATTTAGAAAACTTCAAAACCGTCTTGAAATTTCATAAATTTGACTATGAAGTCAATTTCAATGCTATTCACACATTTATAAACCCTAAAATACTAAAAATTGACTTGGAAACTCTGAAAATTGCCTTGAAAGTCCATAAATTTAACTATTAAACCATTTCAGTGCTGTTTACCCTACTAGCCTTAAAAACTGAATTAAAAACGTCTACTTTTCTTTCAAAAGTGTAAAAAACCCAAAAATTTGATTATCAAGTCAATTTTCTAAAATCATAGAAATGTGACAATAATATATTAAGAATAATAAGTCAATTTTAAAGTACCCTGGTGTTTCAAACTAGTCTAAAAATCGACTTCTAGAGTCACAATTTCACTATAAAACATTCAAAGTTTTCTTAAAATAATGTGACTATAATGAAGCAATCTTCTGATATAATTTCAAACACTTTAGGACTTAAATTGACTTGAAAACTGACAGTTTTGACTGAAGAAATCTGACTATTTCAGACAATTATAAACAAAATAACTGATAATTACATGGATGATGTTCTAAAAGAAATGTTTGAACATTTTTGATAGTTCCGACAGTTGTTACGTGAGTCAAAACTATCAAAAACGTCCAAAAATGACACACTATTTTGATATTTTAGTATTTTGAAGTTTAGGTGGCAGATCAGTTTGGACAGTTTTGACAGCTGTTACGTGACTGAAAACACTGTCGTAAACTGTCACCAAACGTTACATCTGTCAAACTTAGACCTATAGAGCTCCAAATACAACGTGAACTGTAACTCATCAAAATGTTACACCACATTATGTTAATTGTATAATTTTAATATCTCTATGAGACTTCAAAGTTGATTTTGACAGCTGTCACGTAACTGAAAGCAACGTCCTAAGCTGTCATTGAAAGTCAAATTTGCTTTCACGGAGTCGTAAATTGTACTATGATTTATTTCGAATGGTACACTATTTTAGTATTTTAAGGCTTTAAGTGCAGGTCAATTTGGACAGTTGTGACAGCAGTCACGTGACTGATAATACCCTCGTAACCTGCCAACAAACGTTGCTTCTGTCAACTTATATTCATAGAGCTGTAAATACAAATTGAACTGCAATTTATCAATATGTTACACCGTACTATGATAATTGTAGAATTTTATAAATTATGAGACTTCAAAGTTGATTTTGATAGTTTTGACAGCTGTCACGTGACTGAAAGCAACGTCCGAAGCTGTCACCGAATGTCAAATTTGCATGTGAAATTTGCCTCCATAGAGTTGTAAACTGTACTGTGATTTATCTCAAATGGGTACACTATTTGGTATTTTAGTATTTCAGAGATTTCTAGAAGTAAGTTTGACAGTAACAATTGGTATTTGTGACGTTCATAGCAATTTTGTTTGAGTGTCGGTATATCTCTTGGATGTTAAATGGAAACTGGTGTGTCGGACATGTACTATTGATGCGGAAAGAAACTTTCTGAGTGGTCTAGTGAGAACTTTCGGCCCTCAAACTTTCTATCGAAACAAACCCGCCCTGTCTGTATCACAATAAATCCCTTTGAAAGCCGCAACCCAATAATCACTTCGTCCTGGGGCATTTTGAGGCACCGCAAGCGTGTTAAAATAGCAGGTTGATATTATTTACGTAACATAGTACATAAATTCAGAAGCTTTGTGTCGCGATTAATTCAGACGCTGACTTGCTAATATTCGGGATAGAACTGTCCAATTCCTGAAAGGGATTTTAGTTGGGACCAATCAGGATTCCTGTCAGTGAAACCAAACTTTAAAAACACAAAAGTCATACTCTGTAATTAAGAAAATTTCAATACTCTAGTCAATGAGATTCAAGGATTTTCCACAGACCAGCTTCATTGTAATATTATGTTTTTTTTTTTAAGTACACAGGGTTGTCAATTAAGTTCAGGTGTCTAATTGCACTCCCATTTACTTAATATAGCATCAAACAGTGACGTAAGGGCAATTAACGTAATGTAACCACCCCTCTTCACCCCCGCACAATTTATGATCATTATGATTGATCCATTTTCATAATTTGCTCATTTTTTAGTTTTAACCAATTTTCGTGATTTTGATAAATTTTCTACATTTTGCAAATTTTTTGGTTTTAAACCTAATTTCGGTGATTTTGATCAATTTCATGATTTGCCCATTTTTTAGTTTTGGAACCATTTTCATTTTTTGATCATTTATCATATTTGCTCATTTTTTAGTTTTTAACCCCAATTTTCATGTTGTAATCAATTTTCATGATTTGCTCATTTTATAGTTTTTGAACCAATTTTCATGATTTTGATCCATTTTCATAATTTTGCTCATTTTTTAGTTTTTAACCTAATTTTCCATGTTTGATCAATTTTCATGATTTTGCTCATTTTTTAGTTTTTGAACACACAGGGTTGTTCAATCAAGTTCAGGTGTCTAATTGCACTCCCATTTACCTTAATATAGCATCAAACAGTGACGTAAGTGCAATTAACGTAATGTAACCACCCCTCTTCACCCCCGCACAATTTAGTTAGAACTTTAGGAATGTGCTTCCAACTGTCGATAGAAAAAACCCTGAAAACTTTCAATCCACTCGGGCGTTGTTTTCAATTTCACAAACCAAACAATCCCAGTTTTTCCACTGCACGTAATTGTTGTTGTTTTGCGCAAATTTGATATTAAAATTGCCCGCACTACTGTTTGCTGAAAAACTTTTTAATTAATAAATTCCTTTTCTTTATACAATAAATTCCCGCCCAATGTGATGCATATTGTCAGCCTGTGCAGCTTGTTTGCTATTTAGATTCGCCCCCTCTTCTTGGAATTTATCGTTGTTCTATGTCGAGAGTTTACCGGAAATATGGCGTCTTTGCTCTAAGATTAAAACCACAATTTCAGTATTCGAGTGCGTTTGTTCTGAAACGGGGAAAATCAAGAAGATGTCTCTAACCAGATTTAAGTTTCCATAAAATTATCCAAGAAATTTTTAAGGTTGAACTTTGTAAATGTTCGAGTGTACTTTAGGAGATTATTAACGCTACAAAAGGTTATCTGCAAAGTATCTTTTTCAGGGAGTTAATAAATAATATGCAATATATCGAATGCAACTTTCCTAACTGCATAAATCTGGGATAATGGCTTTCCTTCCCCCTCTTGTTGTACTAAATGGACTCGGATTAGGACTATGAAATTGTTAATGAACCGTGCGGTAATTTGATATATTATCCCGAAACTCCGGAAGATCGGCGGGGGAGAGTTAATAAGAAATGAAACTCTCTTATTCGATTTAACATTATTGGGTTAAATGGGTTTTTTCCAGTTTTCACAAATTAAAATAAACTAATAAAAACTGAAATTCATATATAAATCAAAAAATGTAACAATAAGTTCTTAGAAGAATATACAGGGTGGAGAAATTAGTGGTTCATTTGCCTTACAAATGAGAATTTCATCTTGCATACCTGATGCAGAGGAGCAAGTTGCAAAAGCCAAAAAATCAACCAAAGTTTATATACCGTTGGAAAGTCCATTATATTGGCTATCCACCGATGTATAACAATCTATACAACGTTCATCAATTAAGAAAGTTATTCAGGATTAAATGAATACTCAAACTTTGTTAAATTATTAGTCAAGTTTGACACTCTCTAGCGCCAAATGGTGCAACTTAGCGGTGCCCGCTCACGTCACGTGATAGCCCCACGCTACTCATGTTTTGACAGAATGTTTTAAATAAGCGAGTTATTCAAGATTTTTTGGAAAAGTGCACTGAAATTTGGTTCAAATGGTTTTTCTTGGCCTACTACTACTGACCGCCACCATATTAAATTTAAACCTGTCAAAGTGGTTGTTTTAACTAATTTTGGCATGTAGAACACTAATCTGGTGTGCGTTCTTCTCTAACTGCCGCCATTTTGTCACTAACCTTGAAATTAGAGCGTTTTTGACAGTTTTCAAGACGTGGCACCCATAAAAAATGACATTTTCACAAATGACACTTTAGGTCACATTTCTAGTATTAATTTAAACTAATTAAGACAGTTAAAGACAATCTTCAAAATTCAAAAATTTTCCGAAAAAATTCATGGGGGGTACCCTTTTTAAAACTGTCAAAAATTTTGTTTTTCATTTTTCAAAGTCAACCGGTGCGTTGTACCAGAAAATGTTAAATGTAATAAAAGTTGCGTCTCATTGACAGGCATAGGTGATAAAATTTCGCACTTTCTAACTCTAACCGTTTTCGAGATATTTAGAAAAATGTCCGAAAAAAGGTAATCAAGTTTGATGCTCTCTAGCGGCCAAATGGTGCAACTCAGCGCTGCCAGATCAACGTCACGTGATAGCCCCACTCATTAGCTATCTACGATCATCTGACATTTTTGACAGAATGTTTTAAATAATAGCGAGTTATTCAAGATTTTTTGGAAAAGTGGCACTGAAATTTGGTTCAAAATGAAGGTTTTTCTTGGCGTACTATACTGACTGGTTAACCACTAATCTGGTGTCCGTTATTCCGTAACTGCCGCCATTTTGTCACTGACTGAAATTAGAGCATTTTTGAGAGTTTTGACACCCAAAAAAATGACATTTTGACAAATGACATTTCTAGTATTAATTTAAACTAATTAAGACAGTTAAGACAAAACTAGAATAGTGTCTAAATTAAATGTCATAATTGTCAAAAGATAGTTCAAAGTCGTCTTTTCTGTCTTATCAGGTTGAAAGCGTCTTGTTTGTATTATTTACTTATAAAACCTGTATTACCTGAAATATTGAATAAAAATAGTGCTTTACCAGTAATACTAGAATTGAAAATGGATAAAAAAAAAAATCACTTTGCGGCCCTTGAAAGTTTTAATTAATCCCAATTGGCTCTAAAACAGTTACGGTTTCCTTCCCAAACTTTAATTGGGATGAAAAAGTTGTGTAAGTGATTAAAATCGGAACAATTAGAATGGACAAGATGACATATTGCGGATCGAAAACATATCCAAGATTGCCAACTTCACCGGAACACTGACGAAATTATTAGACAAGACGAGGAGATTTGCCCAGGTCTGCTAGATAATTTGTCTTTACTTTGTTTGTTACGTGCTATGGGCAAGATGAATGCGAACCAACTTCCTATATCACGTAAAGGAAACTCGATTATTCACGTGCCTTAAGGCTAATTGGTCAAATCGGATATATGGAGAGCCTTTAATAACACCCAAAACCTAGTCATTAACCCCGAAATAACGGTTTCCAGACTAATTTTCACAAACAGGGAACACTTTTCATTCATTACGTTTTAAATAAAAGCGCTGTTCGTTAATGCCCCGGCCATTTTGCCAAATAACAACACGTAAAAAATACCATTGATTTGGAGGCTTTCACATTTTTCGGTTCGAATTCAGTCCCTTTTTAACGTCCATACGTTACGGACCCGCTTTTGGTTGCACATTTTCGACAGTTTTGTGTTATCAAGTGTCTTCAATTAACGCGATTGCTTCCTCTGCTTGTAATACATATCAAATTTACAGGTGTCCCGTTTGAAAAATTTTGATTTAAGTGACTTTGAACGCACTAATGTCACTTTTAAGCAATCTTTTGAACCTAAATATCTCAGAAAGTATTCATTATTTGTATGACATATTTTAGCTCATTTTGCAGGTCGTAACAATCTGAATTGAATGACTTATTAATATACAGTATTAACGAACTAATTATTAAAATAATAAAATTCCTAAGCTATATAATACTATTAGTGAATTCGTTACCCTCATCGCTCTAATACAGCGATTAAATGTTATTATTAGCTTGAGAAACTTGTTTGTATGTAATAACGACAGTAATGGACCGAAAAAAACATAAAATATTGCTTTATTACATAAAATTGGCACGTATAGCACTCAATTTGCTCTCTGTCTCCATTTATAGAATAAGCGTAATAACTATCTAAAACGTGGCTGAATAACGTTGTCAAGTAGTTAATGAGTGAGGTGGGGCATATTATCAGCCTGGTTAAAATGTTAAAAAACATTTTTGAAATTAATTATTTAATCATGATAATTTTTAGTCTTACTTAAACAATGGGAGTTTTAGGTCAATTTACATAGCTGTAGAAAGTTTAGTTTAAAGAAAAAATCAAATCATTTGGTTGATTTTTGTCCAAATTTGCATGGTATATTGAAGGCTGTAGAAACTTTAGTTTAGAAGGAGTGTTTTTCTGCTATTCTCAGCTGAGTTCCTTACATCCTATTAGTAGCTCAGAAGCACTACAACATTATTGCCACAACCTCCAAGTACCTCAAAAAAGTTAAATTAGATTTGGTTCATTTTTGGCCAAATTAACAGGGTATATTAAAAGCTGTAAAATTTTGGTTTTAAAGAAATGTTTTCTGTTATTCTCAGCTGAGCCTCGTACATCTTGTAAGTACCCTCAGAACCACATTGTCATGATCTGCAAGTATCCCAAAAAAAATTATTTGCAATCAAATTTGTATAGTATATAAATACTATTTTTAGAGCATACTTAGTTCCTGATCAACATTTCTGAGCTTCTGAGAGAAGCCTGAAAAGACAACGATGCTTACAATTAACCTGATGCTAATTAATTAAAGCGCAAACAAGCTGCACATTTCTCTTTGCCCGATCTACATATTACCAAAGCAAAAAAAGAGCACCGTGTACATATCTCCTGAGAATGGAAATGTCTCCAGCAAACAAAGTAAGCGCAAACGCCAGTCACGGACTCCATAATAATTTATTTTCCAGAGAGCTGCAGGATGCAGTGCCAGCATGTTAATAGAGGGACACAAAAGAATTCTTAATTTCCCTTTTTGCGCCCTGCAGCTGGAAAAAAGTAAAAGAGCGTGTATCATGCCGTCCAAGGTTGTGCGAAAACAATGCGAAATTAAACTGTCCAAAAAGCCTCGAAGCTAGAAGGGACTTTTTTTGGAAAAGTTTCGCACTAGCAAACAGAATCGCATTTAATTAAAAAAGGACGACCCAAACTGGATAAGAATTTCCCGGATACCCAAGGCGATGCAAGTTTGTCGTGAATTATTTTAAGGAAACTTTACCATTTAATTTTGATAACGTGAAATAGTGGCGGTTGGTAAATTAAGTAATACGACTGCCAACGAGTTTTAATTCCAACCAGTAGAAAACTAAATATTCAGGAAGTTGTCGGGGAAACTTGAGATTTCCAGGTCTACAAACCGCACATCCGGAACGGATAAAACCCTAAAACGAGTTTCATAACAACGTAACCCCAAAACAATTAGAATCTGCACTAGCGCCAACACAAAATAAAGGAATGTGTGTCACACCGTGCAGAATGATGAAACTTTTTATCATATTAAAAGTATTGCTAAATTGCTAGAAGACACTGAAAATTATTGTTGAACTGCCCTAAAAATATTTAAAATATTTCTGATAAAAACTAAAAAGTAGGGGAAGTAGAATAATTATTGGATAGGAAATTTAATGAGGATTCCAAAAATGTTCTTAAAAACAGTCAGTCAGGTTTTACAGGCAATTTTGTCTCTGACTGTCCTTTCAAACTGTTTCTGGCAGTTTAAACTTGACACAGCTTTTCTCCCTGACTGTACCAATTTTGTAGTGTGTTTTATGTTATTGGATAGGAAATTTAATGAGGATTCCAAAAAATGTGCTCAAAACAGTCATTTTCCTCCTCCAAGTGGGTTTTACAGGCGTTTTTCCTTCCCTGACTGGCCTTCGAATTGTGTTTGTGACAGTTTAAAACTTTAACCCCACTGTTATCCCTGACTGTACAAAATTTTGAAATGTTTTTTTATGCTATTGGATAGGAAATTTAATGAGGATTCCAAAAATGTGCTCAAAACAGTCAGTCAGGTTTACAGGCAATTTTGTCTCTGACTGTCCTTTCAAACTGTTTCTGGCAGTTCAAAACTTTGACACAGCTTTTCTCCCTGACTGTACCAAATTTTGTAGTGTGTTTTTATGTTATGGGATAGGAAATTTTATGAGGATTCCAAAAATGTGCTCAAAACAGTCATTTTCTCACTCCAAGTGGGTTTTACAGGCGTTTTTCCTCCTTGACTATCTTTCAGAATTGTGTTTGTGTCAGTTTAAACTTTAACCCCACTTTTATCCCTGACTGTACTAAATTTTGTAGTGTGTTTTTATGTTATTGGATAGGAAATTTAATGAGGATTCCAAAAATGTGCTCAAAACAGTAATTTTTTCACTCCAAGTGGGTTTTACAGGCGTTTTCCTTCTCCTTGACTGTCCTTCAGAATTGTGTTTGTGACAGTTTAAAAACTTTAACCCCACTTTTATCCCTGACTGTACTAAATTTTGAAGTGTTTTTTTATGCTATTGGATAGGAAATTTAATGAGGATTCCAAAAATGTTCTTAAAACAGTCAGTCAGGTTTTTACAGGCAATTTTGTCTCTGACTGTCCTTTCAAACTGTTTCTGGCAGTTTAAATTTGACACAGCTTTTCTCCCTGACTGTACCAATTTTTGTAGTGTGTTTTTATGTTATTGGATAGGAAATTTAATGAGGATTCCAAAAATGTGCTCAAAGCAGTCATTTTCCTCACTCTAAGTGGGTTTTACAGGCGTTTTTCTCCTTGACTGTCCTTTAGAATTGTGTTTGTGACAGTTTAAAACTTTAGCCCCACTTTTATCCCTGACTGTACTAAATTTGAAGTGTTTTTTTTATGCTATTGGATAGGAAATTTAATGAGGATTCCAAAAATGTGCTCAAAACAGTCATTTTCTCACTCCAAGTGGGTTTTATAGGTGTTTTTCCTCCTTGACTGTCCTTCAGAATTGTGTTTGTGACAGTTTAAACTTTAACCCCACTTTTATCCCTGACTGTACTAAATTTTGAAGTGTTTTTTTATCCTATTGGATAGGAAATTTAATGAGGATTCCAAAAATGTTCTTAAAACAGTCAGTCAGGTTTTACAGACAATTTTGTCTCTGACTGTCCTTTCAAACTGTTTCTGGCAGTTCAAACTTTGACACAGCTTTTTCTCCCTGACTGTACCAATTTTGTAGTGTATTTTTATCCTATTGGATAGGAAATTTAATGAGGATTCCCAAAATGTGCTCAAAATAGTCATTTTCTCACTCCAAGTGGGTTTTACAGGCGTTTTTCCTCCTTGACTGTCCTTCAGAATTGTGTTTGTGACAGTTTAAACTTTAGCCCCATTTTTATCCCTGACTGTACTAAATTTTGAAATGTTTTTTTTATGCTATTGGATAGGAAATTTAATGAGGATTCCAAAAATGTGCTCAAAACAGTCATTTTCCTCACTCCAAGTGGGTTTTATAGGTGTTTTTCCTCCTTGACTGTCCTTCAGAATTGTGTTTGTGACAGTTTAAACTTTAACCCCACTTTTATCCCTGACTGTACAAAATTTTGAAGTGTTTTTTTTATGCTATTGGATAGGAAATTTAATGAAGATTCCAAAAATGTGCTCAAAACAGTCATTTTCTCACTGTAAGTGGGTTTTACAGGCGTTTTTTCTCCTTGCCTGTCCTTCAGAATTGTGTTTGTGACAGTTTAAACTTTAACCCCACTTTTATCACTGACTGTACTAAATTTTGAAGTGTTTTTTTTATGCTATTGGATAGGAAATTTAATGAGGATTCCAAAAATGTGCTCAAAATAGTCATTTTCTCACTCCAAGTGGGTTTTACAGGCGTTTTTCTCCTTGCCTGTCCTTCAGAATTGTGTTTGTGACAGTTTAAACTTTAACCCCACTTTTATCACTGACTGTACTAAATTTTGAAGTGTTTTTTTTATGCTATTGGATAGGAAATTTAATGAGGATTCCAAAAATGTGCTCAAAACAGTCATTTTCCTCACTCCAAGTGGGTTTTACAGGCGTTTTCTCCTTGACTGTCCTTCATAATTGTGTTTGTGGCAGTTTAAAACGTTAACCCCACTTTTATCCCTGACTGTACTAAATTTTGAAGTGTTTTTAATGCTATTGCATAGGAAATTTAATGAGGATTCCAAAAATGTGCTCAAAACAGTCATTTTCCTCACTCCAAGTGGGTTTTACAGGCGTTTTTTCCTCCTTGACTGTCCTTTAGAATTGTGTTTGTGACAGTTTAAACTTTAGCCCCCACTTTTATCCCTGACTGTACTAAATTTTGAAGTGTTTTTTTATGCTATTGGATAGGAAATTTAATGAGGATTCCAAAAATGTGCTTAAAACAGTCATTTTCTCACTCCAAGTGGGTTTTACAGTCAATTTTGTTTCTGACTGTCCTTTCTGGCAGTTCAAACTTAACACCCTTTTTCCTTGTCTGTATCAAATTTTAAGGTGTTTTTTCAAGAAA
Source organism: Ips typographus (assembly GCF_016097725.1). Lineage (NCBI taxonomy): Eukaryota > Metazoa > Arthropoda > Insecta > Coleoptera > Curculionidae > Ips > Ips typographus. Next base: position 6,261,665 of record NC_138431.1, read on the forward strand.
TTTAAAGAGAATTCCAAAAAATGCAACAATATAATGACTTACCTGTACCTAGCCGGCATTGGTTCGGTAAAAACAGGACTGAACCATCCGGCCAAAGAACCAACGGTCAAGGCACCGGCCAGTACCAAAACGGTGAAACACAGCGCGACTAAAAGTCGACTTTGGCTCGACAGTACCATCGCCATTTTGAATTTATCACTCAATCACATATTGTTACACTGTTTACGTCATGTTTTGGTAGTAATTTCATTCAGTTTTCGATTAAATGCTGGAAATAATCAGAAAGTGGGCATTTCGGTTTCGGTGAAAAACGACATCAGGAAAACATCAGCGTTTATTTGTTGGCGCTGATTTCCCGCGCGATTAAGGCGAAAGTTTGCCTGGGAAAACCTTGGAAAAGTTCCGTTGGAGGTATAATGACCGGCGAAGTCACGAACCAAGAAATTGGAGAATATCTGCCGAGTCCGGAAAAGTATTAAAACTTGGAGGAGAACTGGAAAGTTTTAAGCCCGCGTTTCATATGATTATTGCGAAATATTTCCTCAATTACTGGGGATCTTATTAAATCCGGAACGGTTTATTTATTTGGTCGCTTTTAAAGCTTCAATTAACCGAAAGTTTTGAAATTACTAGCCATTCAAGGTAATTGGCTATTAGTGGAAACGTGGAAGGTAAGACAAACTTGAAAAATTTAATTTCTTTATTTAGTACAGTCAGACCACCCTGTATAGTTGATACAACCTAACCCAAATTCACCAAAACCTTCAAGTTAGCTGTGCAAAATTATACAGGGTGAGTCAAAAAACTTTGAGCTTAAATTTCTTTTAGTCAAATTGACCAGAAATTGTTTGCATTTAAGTGCAAAATTTTTAATTACTTTCTGACTGAAGTTTGGGTTTTTCTAGGAAAAATATGGAGTACAACCCTGGATTTTAACTTGGATTTACTACTTTTACAGCAAATTTCAGGACCGTAATCCCTGAATTTTGCAATTTCTAGCTGAAATTGTCTTTCCCCACATTGAAGTTTATTTTTTACAGTTTGCAGTGACATTAATACATTCTAACAAAAGTACAGTTTGTTTAGGGAAAATATTCAGTACGGTACTGGATTTTAGGTGCAACTGACTGTCTTCACACCAAGTTTCAGGACCGTAATCCCTGGATTTCGGAATTTCTAGCTGAAATTGAGTATCCCCACAATGAAATCTATTTTCTTCAGTTTACAGTTAGGTTATTACAGTCTAACTAAAGTACGGTTTGTTTATGGAAAATATGCAGTACAGCTCTGGATTTAAGTCAATTTTTAAAAAAATGTTTGGGTTTCAAATCTGGCAGCTACTGAACGTCAAACAAGTCAGACAAATGTCAAGAAACAACAAATTGCAAAATTAACTGTCTCAAGTAAACATCGAGCTATTTACAGGGTTGGAAAAGGTTTTTCACGCACTTTCCAACACGGATAAACCCAATTTTCATGTTCTTTGAGTATTTACAGAATGTGCCGTGCGATAAATAAGCTTTTCCGAAGTGTTTCCCGACGTTTTACGGGCGCACTCCCGAATCAATACCTGTAAATATTTAGAGGCCTAAATATAGCTTTGTTGTAAATATTTGTTTAAAACGGTCCGGGGTTTTTAAACCCAGAAACGTTGACTTTTAAAGAAAACTGTAAGTTGCTTATTAAAAAAAAATAATTGAAGAGAAAATTTGATTTAAAATTTAAGCTGTCCATACACCGTAAAGAGATGCAATAAAAGCGGTTCGTATACGGAGCAAATCACTGTCAGACCTTCTGAGAGGTTGAAATCAAATTTTATTTTCACTTGTTAATCTAATTTTACTACGTTTTCCACCCTAAAACGTTCAATAAAAGCAAAAAAAGAGATGAAACGAAATAATCACTCAAAACATTAAAATTATTTAGGTATAAATGAAACGGGAAACAAAAACACATTTTTGAATCGGTAAATAATTAATAAATACGAATAAAATGTCTGTGCAAGACAAAAATATGTAAATTGTTTCCGTTTTGTGCATTAATTGATTAATAAATCTCCCTTTTGTATTGTTACGTCATCCCAAACTACATTGATTTCTACTGTATGTAGTAATACTGTTTACGTAGTGTCCCTTTTAATTGAGGGTAGTAAGTTTAATCTGAACGTAACACAGTCCGGGATAAATAATTCCTCAAATTTAGAGTTGCACCTCTGTGCATGGTCAATAATAAATTACATGAGCAATTAAAATGGTTCAGGCTGTATATTATATAGTATGGGGGACAAGTAAGTTTTGAATTTTTTATTATGTTTGGCAACAACGCATAATTTATTTAGAAGATTGACTGCAAGAGCATTCTGCCTGGAAGTTGTCAAACCAGCTTAGAAACTGTTTTTTCCGTCTTAGAATAGTCAAAATTGAGTGCAACAGCATTGTGCCTGTCTTGGAGTTATCTAATGAGGTTTGAAAATGTTTTTTGTCTTAGAATTGTCAAAATTGACTGTAAAAGCATTCTGCCTGTCTTGAAGTTGTTAAATGAGGTCTGAATCTGTTTTTTCGGTCTTAGATTAGTCTAAATTGACTGCAATATCATTCTGCCTTGCTCCAGAAGTTATTTTTACTAGTTTTAAACATCACGAGCCACTACGGCCCTGTTTCACAACCAGTCAAGCTAATTTCAATATTTTACATCCCTAGAAACCGGTCCTAAACAAATCACATCTCTGAACAGTTTAGAATGTGAGTTATTTGATTTTTTTATATATTCGCGAAACAAACAGTTATTTAACCTAATCAAGATCATTTTTATGAAAGTACATTCTTAGCTACTACTCTTCCAAAAACTATCACCTAAGTTTAGAATGTGAATGTGTAGAAAGTACCAAGAAGTCATTCAAATTTAACCAAGCAATGCGATGTTGCCTTTTGTACCGTCTAACCTTTCGTAAGCACAGTTGCCATATTTAAAAAAAATTCTGACCGTTGGGAAATTGTTTAGTTAACCGTCACAACCGCCAAAATAGGCAAGGTTGCCAAACTGCACATAAATATAATTGAAAGTGTTTTAAACCTTACAAAATGGTTTTAAAAATTCCAGAAGCCTCTAAAATTATAAAATCATCCTAAATTGACAAAAAATGTTTGAAAATTACCTGAAAAAAACATCAGTATACAGTGTGAATCTATTTTACACTTTTGAAACCCTTTAAGAGTTCAAAAATTATAAATTTGGCATCATTGTAAAAAGCATCACATTTCATTTATTCAATCCTGAAAAATTGGGGTATAAATATTTGGATAAGCAGGATTGATTGGACACTGGCGTGTTGTTATAGCAACAGTAAAATTGTTACAAAAATTCCTCTATAATTTTCATCTAATCTGATTAATTTGAGATTTTGTTGGTTGGATATTATCCTCGCTAAAAGCGGTTTACCTTCACATAAAAACGCCCACGATATAATCTTTTAATCTTCATTATTTTTAATCCCTTTCAGAAGGATTTTTATTTAACTAAACACTGAAAACACTGAATAAAATTACCCCCAAACACTAAAAAACCACCAACTTTTTTCCTTTAGGTAATCATGACTTTTAAAACTTTTTTACTCCATTCCAAGTCTAGGATTGATTATTTCACGGAAAAAACTCTCGGACCCGGTGGAAAAATGTTCGGAAAACTCGTCGGAGACGACGGCGTCGACGAGCGTCGATTTTAGGCAACGAGACGTCGGCGTCGGCCACGCTACTATTTCAGAAGAAGCGCCGTCGACCTAGTGGGGCCTTCGTCAACGGCAAATCGGCTGCGCATTGTGTTTATCTTAAGTGGGGGCCAATAATAATTTTTTTATCAACTAACTAACACAGCGATGCCGGAAGTGAGTTTTACAACAATTTTAATTATCATGAAAACAGTAATTTAAACCTTAAATCAATTATTGCTTGACTGTTAAATTTATTTATGTACTTAATTTAAATAATTTGTTTTTGGGAAATGTAGAAATATGCAATTTCATCTATAAAGCAACATTTAGTAAAATTAACAGCAAAGCGATGAGGCATAAGAGTTTTCTAACAAATTGAACATTTTATCGTAAGAAAGAGTTGTTTTTACTTATTTCTCCTAATTTAAGGTCAAACAGGTTTGAAGCCCTCTAGCTGCCAAATTATGTAACCATTCATTTAATGTTGCATATCACAGAAGAGCCCATTTCATTGGCTATCCATTGACATATAAAAGTCAGTCAAATAAGGCTGTATAAACCGAGTGAGAGAAAAAAACTGAAATTCTCAGAAGTAATAAAGAAAGGATGTTTTATAAACCAACCGAGCTGGGTTAGGTTAGGTGTGAAAAAATCAGAATTAATAGGTAACATTAGCAGACTGAAAGTGAAAAATTACATCCAGGAATAGGAAAACTGGAAATTGACCTTTCAGGCCTGAAATTGCTATTTTACTGTATTATTTAAGTATTTTTTTCTATACACAAATGCAATACTTTGTATAAGTCTGTTTTAAGCTGAAACTCTAACGAGTGACAGTTTACCGGTCTTTTTCTGGTTGAACCAACAAATTATTAGATAATTCCTGACCCTCATCGCTTTGATATTCCCCAACACACGCTGTATTACTAATGAAGGCTTGAGGGGTCCCTTAAACGGTCCAGTAATCCGGACGTTATACAAGACTGCGTTTTGGCGGTGCTTCGCCCATAAATCTCCCAGTTTGGGGCCTCCCCGACAGGGGCAATAAAATTAATAATGCCAAATCTCCCATACAATTGTCCGCGAAATTTAAGGATTTTCAATGGGGCAAAAGTCGCAGAAAGGCCAGAAATAAACGCTCATTTTTCGTCCATTATTTCCGAAAAGCTCTAACAACGGAAGGCTTTGTATCAATCTTAACAGTGAGACTCTCGGAGTTTACGATTGGAAACTTAAGTCGCTATTTATTTCTGTTCCCGAAAACAACAAGTTTCCTCGGAACTGGGAAGAATAGCTCTTTAATTGTATCAGGTTTTAAGTTATTGTTTCCGTCCGACCCTTTTTCAGGGAGTGCTGTGAAAACTTTTTTTTTTTGACAAAAATGTGCAAAAATTATTTCACGTTTTCTACTGAGCGTAGCTCCGTTACTTGAAAAGCTGTAAAAAATTGTATTTAATGAAACTTGTAGGAAATTTTATAGTCTACAAGAATGTATTAAGGTGTTTTTGCCCTTAGGGGACTCCTTAAGTAGTTAGCAAGGCAAGAAGTGACCAAAGAGTGATGACCAACTCACATTTTAAAAGTTTAAAAGCCCTAGTAATTACCTATTCATAGACATGTACAGGTTGTATCAAATACGCGAAATAAGTTATTTAACTAGGACACTCAGTATTTTGCTTCTGTTATTAAATTTAAAAAGAATTGGAAAAATAACTTTTATTTGGCTGTAATTCAGTTTGATTTCTGAAAACTGTGGAAAGCTTTCGAAACTGAAATGATATTAAGAACAGTGGAAATAGCGACAAATCGAACACATCCTCCGTAAATGTGATTTTTGTGCTTGAATTTTCCGAAGTGGAAATGCATTATACGGAAAAATAAAACTAAGAACGTGACGGTTTTGGTGACGTAACGTAGAACCGTCCAACCAGCTTTTCCGGCGCAAAATTTAAATTCCGCAGATAGTGTTCGTGATTACCACTTTTCCGACGAATAAATAGTGCACTTAACAAAGCAAATCGGTCCTCGAAAACCGGGAAATAAGTAAATTTAAGTGGAAAATACGATTGCGGATGCGTTATTTGTTGTTTTTTTTCTGCGTCCTGCACACGAATACGTTTGCTGTCTTTATTTTTTTTTGCCTTTTACTACTTTCAAAGCAAACTTTGAATAAAAGGTGGTTGAAGATGTAAAGCCAAAGAAACGAGTGAAACAAAGCTTAAAACTCCAGTTCCAGAAGAAATAGAAAAGAAGAAAAAACATGTGAAACTGCCTGAAAAAGAAGAGTCACAAGAGCAACAAAGAAAACACATTTCAGTGTTTTTTAAACATTTTTAAGACGAGTTTGGTCATTTCCAGAAATTTTTAAAAAGTCTTAGTAAGGTTTGAACATTAAGAAGTATTTATTCTTGACAAATTGGTATATTTCATTTTGGGCGATTAGCCAGCACAATAATTTCTACATATTCTTTAGCTCTTCTTTTGATAGTTTTAGGCACTTTTTTTGATAATTTTGAGTAATTAGCCAGCAGAGATTTAGAAAACTGTTATTTGGTTAAATGGGACGAAATTTGCGTAATTATGGCCTTAAAAATTTGACATTTAGAAAACATCATTTCCTTTTTTGGTTTTTGAGATATTTTGAAAAAACTGAATTTTCTGATTTACAATTTAATTTTTTCTGACATTAATACAAGAATCACAACTAAAGACACTTCTCTACAACTATTTTTAAAGCTTTTTAAACTGGCTAATCAATTTTTAATTCCAACGTTTCGTTTTTTGCAAAACCACCATCAATTTTTTTTTAAATCCGGTCCTGATGATTTTATTTTAGATTCTGAAAGCCTTTTTTATTCCAAATTCAATGATGTATGACACTTGATTTTTTTTAATTTTGGTATTGGAGAAAAACAGATTTTTTCCGAGTCGATTTTTGCACATTCTTCCTACATCGTTTCAGTAAATCGTGAATGACTCGCTTATTTGAAACATTCTGTATAAACATGTCAGATGATTGTAGACAGCTAAGGAATGGGGCTATCACGTGACGTGAAGCTGGAATGGCTAGGCTGTGTGGTTTGGCCGCTAGAAGGCGTTAAAGTTGGTTATTTAATTTTATACTTTATGGTAAATATCTCGAAAACTGTCCATATGACCAACTTGAAATTTTTCCCATAAAATGTGTCTCAATAGGACGCAACTTTTATCATATATACTGTTTTTTTATAAAATGTCCGGTTTGGTTGAAAAAAATTAAAAACTGATTTTTGCTAATTTTTTCAGGGGGGTATCCTAGCGAATTTTCGAAAAAAAATCTAAATGCCCTGAAAAATACTTAAAAATGACAAAAATCAAGGTTTGAGTTTTTAGGGTCAAAACTAGTCTATGAAACAGGAATTTTATTGAGATAGTACCAATAGGGTGCTTCACAAGGTACCATAAACTAAAGCTGTAAAAAACATTAAATTTAACACAATTTTGGTGCACCATACCATAAAATCTCTAATAACTCGGTTATTTGAAACATTCAGTATAAACACATTAGAGAATTGTTGATAGATAATGAATGGGGCTATCACGTGACGTTGAGTGGGCGCGGCTAAGTTGCCCCGTTTCACCGCCAGAGCGCGTCAAAGTTGATCGTTTCATTACGTACTGTTTTGTAAATATCTCCAAAAAATTAATTTTTATCATATCCCTACCAAAAATCTAATACTCAGAAATAAATCAACACACAAACCGATTTTATTTGATCGACGATAAATCAAATTGTGGGAGGGAAGGGAGGGACGAGTATTAATTTTGACCAAACCCAATCAATCATTCTCTAATTCAATTGCCAAATTTTTTCAGTGATTAATTGTATAGAATTGTTATTTCCCTCACTTATTAGGTTTCATTGTTCTTTTCCACGACTTACACTTTGATTTATATTGAATTCATTTCTGTTTCAATAAAAGAACAATATGATGGACGTTTTATTGTGTATGATATCGAGAATATGTCAGAGCTGCAAAGCTTAATATGTATCATTTTTGAACACTGCGAGAGTAAAACTGTCTGAGAATTTGTTTTGTAATGAATTTTTTTTTTTTCAGTTATACAAAACGTATTTTTGTTTCTTCCAGTTTGAACATATTAAACTGGTAGCAAACTTCATTATTCTGTGGTAGTAAAAATTCCCTCAAAGGGGTATAATACATCCTCCAAATTTGATTTGAGTCTATTAACTTGGGAGAAGTCTCAAACTTCTCAATACCTGTAACTTTAGCAAAGTTGGGCATCCAAATTGGCCCACCCTAACATTATTACCGAAACCGACCAAAACTGGCATATTCGTTTAATTAATTTACCCATTCACAACAATATCTCTCTCGCAAAATATACACATTTCGCAAAATAATTAGTTTCCGCAATATTGTAGAGATTTAAATTTTAATTAATAGATGTTTGATTTACGCGATATGATAACTTTATATTGAAACTGTTTTACATTAAAATTTAATTTGTTTTCGATGTTTTATGGCTGCCCTTGAGGTGATGTCGTAAAGTTTCACTCCCAACTCAAGTGAAGTTTGGGAATTGACGAGAAAAGCAATTTCTCTCTTCGGTTTTCCTAAATGAAAGATTAGCAAAGCGATTCCATTTGGGAGTTGATCTTATTTTGATCCATTCTGTCTGATATTTCAGAAACTAACTCGTCGTTTTTAATTGAAACTTTTGACAGCTGTCTACCTAACCTAGATCGTGCTAATTTTGACAGCTGTCACTTGGCTGCAACTTTTACAGACGTTTTCACAGAAATATCATCAATTATTTACAATACAGAAAGGTAACAGTGAACCTAACCTAGATTATAATGACTGTACCTAATTTGACAGCTGCCACTTTGTTGCAACCGTACTATGCCAACAATTTTAAGCTTTCAAGACTTTTGACGTCTGTCAAAACAGTCACGTGACCATAAAACATAGTTTGACTTTTGAACAGTTGCTCAAAGTAATTTAGACAGTTGTAAGAGCTGAAATTGTAAAATATCCTTTACGTGACGTTAATAATGAATTTCTTAGCTGGAAACACTGTCAAGGCCAGCTGCTTTGAAGATAGTCTTGAAACTCGATTTTCAGACTAAAAACAGTCTAGATTTTTAAGAAATTCTCGAATTTTTTGGTGTCCAGAAGTCAATTTAATAGTGCCAAACCATTTTTAAGTCGACGGAGAATGTAAAATGTGTTTTTTAAGTCTGCTATGTCTTGAAACTTGATTTTCCACACTGAAAGCAGTTTAGAAGCCCTAAAAATAGTCTAGAGTTTTAAGAAAGCGAAAAGCAAAGTAAAAAAACTTGTTTTCAACACTAAAATATTGAAATTTGTCTTAAAATCGTAAAAACTGAATTGAAATGCAAATTTCAAGCTTCTGATTTTACCTGTCAATGGTTTAGAGTCACTTTTTGGAATCCCAAATCAATTTTCAAGGTTTCACCTTTCAAGACTAAAGTAAATTTGTAAATTTCCAGTGTTATGCACCAATAATTTTTGTAAATTCTCCTAAATCTCATAAGCATCAAGAAGTTGGACGAAACTGAAAAAAAGCTAGAAAAACCATTGCATAAGGCCCCCAAAAAGGAAACCGGACCGCTTATCTAAGAATGAAATCTGATAACGGCCGGATAAAAGGACGTTTCGAGAAAAGTTCAACTGAATTCGTTTCGTAACAATAAGAGAAACGGGACTTTGACAAAAAAAAATTCGATGAGATGCTCTTGACAAAGGCGATTTAACGATATTAGGACTGAGAAATTTGAAGACCTAAACTCCTATTTAGATAAGCGGAAAACAAAGTTTTAACCAGTTTTCCAAAAACGGGCATAAATTCCTCACTCAAAAACGTATCTGTTTTTATTATTTCCCTTGGGACGTAATAAAAAAAACTGAGTGAATTATGATTACGGGTTTTTCGTTTCGTTTGATTCTTATGCATAACAGTGCTATTTGTCTTTCACTGTGTGAACCAGGAAAAAAAATTGAATTGTTTGTCACGTGGCAAGACTAACGATCCTGAAAATTGCCCATTACGAGAGTGAGGAGTTTTTATATAGTAAAATTCAAAAATTCCTTACCCTCATCAGTGTGACATATTTATCTGTAAATTGTATAATTTAATTGGTAATTTTGTATTTTTTCTGGTAACTGGCAATAATCCATCCTATTCCTGCTGATGGAAATATTACTGACAAAATGATTATTTTCACTGCAAAAACTCCGCTTATTACGTTTTTTCCCGGATCAGGTAGCGAAAAAGGAAAAATCGACGTCACGGTGATCACGTGAAACATATCGAGAGCACTGAAGCAATTTCCAGTATAATTGAGCTTTCCGCTTTCGTTACGGAAAATAAAAACATGCAAATTTCCATTCCAGGTCAGCTGGACAAATGTAAAAACTACAAATTGACGAAACGTGGCAACGCTGCTACTATTAGTTTTTGACAGAAGACTGAAGACAAATTGCCTGTAAAACCCACTTGGATTTAGAAAATGACTGTTTCGAGCACATTTTTGGAATCCTCATTAAATTTCCTATCAAACAGCCAGAAAAAACACTACAAAATTTGGTACAGTCAGCGAGAAAAGCGATGTCAAAGTTAGAACTGCCAAAAATACAGTTTGTAGAGACAGTCAGGAACAAAATTCACTGTAAAACCCACTTGGATTTAGAAAATGACAGTTTTAAGCACATTTTGGGAATCCTCATTAAATTTCCTATTCAATAACCTCAAAAAACACAACAAGATTTGATACAGTCAGAGAGAAAAGCGGTGTCAAAATTTGAACTGCCAAAAACACAGTTTGTAGAAACAGTCAGGGACAAAATTGCCTGTAAAACCCACTTGGATTTAGAAAATGACAGTTTTAAGCACATTTTGGGAATCCTCATTAAATTTCCTATCAAACAGCCTGAAAAACACTACAAAATTTGGTACAGTCAGCGAGAAAAGCGATGTCAAAGTTAGAACTGCCAAAAATACAGTTTGTAGAGACAGTCAGGGACAAAATCGCCTGTAAATCAACTTGGATTTAGAAAATGACAGTTTTAACCACATTTTGGGAATCCTCATTAAATTTCCTATCAAACAGCCTGAAAAACACTACAAAATTTGGTACAGTCAGCGAGAAAAGCAATGTCAAAATTTGAACTGTCAAAAATACAGTTTGTAGAGACAGTCAGGGACAAAATTGCCTGTAAAACCCACTTGGATTTAGAAAATGACTGTTTCAAGCACATTTTTGGAATCCTCATTAAATTTCCTATTCAATAACCTCAAAAAACACAACAAGATTTTATACAGTCAGAGAGAAAAGCGGTGTCAAAATTTGAACTGCCAAAAACACAGTTTGTAGAGACAGTCAGGGACAAAATCGCCTGTAAACCAACTTGGATTTAGAAAATGACTGTTTCAAGCACATTTTTGAAATCCTCATAAAATTTCCTATCAAACAGCCTGAAAAACACTACAAAATTTGGTACAGTCTGCGAGAAAAGCGGTGTCAAAGTTAGAACTGTCAGAAACGCAGTTTGAAAGAATAGTCAAGGACAAAACAGAAAATACTTTTTAGTCAACACTTGTCACGTGACTCAGTGAAGTTAATTGAGTCACGTGACTTAGTTAAACAACTTTTTCTCTTAAAAGAAACCGCACGATTTGTTGTAACAAATCACGTGACAGGACTAGGCAGAATTTAGGTTAGGACCACTCTGAAAAAAAGTCACGTGACTCAATTAAGATTAATTAAATGAGTGTCACATGACACAGTTAGGTTAAGTTGGTTAAAATAAACCACGTGACTTGGATAATTCGGTTTCTAACAAATTTCCGAAAAGTATCACGTCTCTTAGGTTAGGTTAATTATCTGAAAATGTTATTAATTAACAAATCGCGTGACAGGATCAGGCAAAGCTAGGTTAGGACCACTTTGGAAAAAAAACTTATACTAGGTTGATTTAGATAGTAAATTTTCTTATAAATTTCTGAATAATATCACGTGACTGAGTTGGGTTAGGTTAATAAACAAATCACGTGACACACCTAATAAAGACACGGCAACATTGTTAAGCTTTTTCTCGCTCTTTAGGGAGGTTTTTCACTTCGTACAGATTTGACTTAATAAAAAAAAAACAAAATTTTAGATGTAAAAACTTACCTCAAAAGCTCCACCAATCACGGGGCCTGCTTGAGCCAGGTACAGAGTACACGCAGACTCAAAGCTCAATTTTCTCAATTTTTTGCTGATTTGCACCGTTTCCGTTTCGGTGCAATTGAAAAATAGCGTGACGTCATCCAGCGTCACCCTGAACGCAAATTGGGTCCATTTGTAGGCGAATTTTGGCACGGTAAAGTTGGCTATGACTTGTGACGTCACGTCGGTGGTGACGTCACTGTAGTATAGGGACAACACTGTGGTGGAGTCGGTTTCTGGGGCTATTTTCACACCTAAAATCCACATCTGTGCATAATGCTGACGTATTAAAATAGTGGAGTAAAAGTTAGTAGAGACGTCAGCACCTAAATATATTATAATCCCAATATAGAAGGAAATCTAGGCAAACGTAAATCATCCCCGTCTGATTTATGCCCTAATATATATCGCCCTGGGCTTAAACCAGTTCGAGACAGGGTTGCCAGATCCCCCAGTCACAAAAAAAGTCTTCTTAGTTGACACGTGATAACTTGGTTATTATGACAGCTAGAATATTCGTTTAAACGTCAAAATGTAGCTCGTAGTTTTGTTATTATTTTACCTAAACACAGTTTTTTTTCCAAAAATTACAAATAACCGAGAAATTTGATGTAAAATACCACAGTGTAATTGGTACTAGAGAGATATTGAAAGTGTCACAATTTGACAGATAATAACTTAATCTCTGTGACAGCTACAGTATGCGTTCGAACGTCAAAATGTAGCTTGTAATTTCAGCTTTCTTTTATCTCTTCTCTAATTCCTACGTTCTTTTTCGTTTCGTTTTTAAGAAAGAGTTTTTATTATAGAAGCATTAGTAACTGAGAAAACCTAAAACACTGTTGTATACTCTCTTCCACAACTTTTGAAGGTATAGTGCGTTCCTGATAAATTCCAACTACAACATTAATCTTCAGGAGAAAAAATATCTCTATTCCTATTTTTTGAGAAAAATCTCTTAATCTGGCAACCCTGTTTGAGGACGATTTCATTTAAATCCTTGAAGGTGGCGCTTTTTAACTCACCGAGCTGCACGATCGTTTCCAACGAATTGATGACGGCAAAAACGAATCCGCCATTTTTCGTGGTCGGTTTGGCGTTAATCAAAATGGCGAATCTGTCCGTTAAAATGTCGGGCAATATTTGTCGTCCGGCCATTCGGACGTCCGCCCCCATTCGGAACCCAAAAGCGGGAAAACCGTCCTCACTTTCACCCACATATTGGGTTTTGGGGTCTTGCAATGGAATGGTAACCGCGTCCAGTAGATTGTACTCGAAAACTGCAACAAAAATGGTCTAAATTTGACTTCAAAATGACAGATTTGCGTAACCTGCTTGTGATTGGTCAAAAAGAAAACAGCAAACTGAAATCTGCTTTTTTTTGACCAATCACACAATCATCTAATGATGATACAGTGTGTCCTAGAATTAGTGTTCCAAACTTTAAAGAGAGATAGTGACAGTGACGTAATTGGTCCTTTTCTATTACATGAGAACTGAGCGAGATGGAAATTTCACGTTATTGAGGCTGTTGTTCACAAATAAGCCAACGTCCGTAATTTGACAAAGTGTCATCTAACCAACATATTTTAAAAACGTGTCACGTGACAAACTGTCAAATGACCTGCAAACGTCAGATTCGTGTTCCCCAGTCTAAAATTAGCAAAAAAGGCCAAATTCATCAAGCAAAATCCAATATGGCCGCTGTTAGTATAGTAGGCCCGAAAATACCAAATTTTTGACTCACATTCGTGCACTTTTCCCAAAAATCCTTCATAACTTGCTTATTTGAAACATTCTGTACAAATACATCAAATAACAAAAGAAACTTAATGAATGGGGCTATCACGTGATCTAGACTGGACCAGGCTAGGTTGTACCATTTAGCCCCCAGAGGGCGTCAAAGTTGACTCTAGTTTTTCTTGAATATCATCCCCAGGATTTACGCCCATTCGAGCAATTTGATAAAATGTTCCAATTCGAATGCAAAATAGCCTGAAAGATTTCCAATTTAGGGAAAACGAGGAAATGGTGCAGGTTAAAAGGACAAATTGCATTAGGTACATATCAGGATTAATCTCGTTTGAACATTAACGCCGGAACAATCCTGACAAGGACAGGGATCAATTCAATTTAACCCTGGCGCTTTATCAATCTAATTTTTCCTTTCCATGCAATCCGGTCCGGGGGCTTTGTTTTATTAATTACTGTCAAGAAACTCGGTTAATAGATTTGAATGCAAAACCCTAAACAATCCGAGTAAATTACAAATCGAGAATGTCCCAACAGTGCGATTTTCTACGCTGAAAATCTAATTCGTGAATTTTAATGTTAGTAATTTACTAAAATTTTCTTCAGAAGGCGTTTTTAGCCAGAAGTCTGGTATAATGATATTGTGTGTGGTTTACACATAAACTATAACACATTAAAATGCATTTAATGAATATTTACGTAAATAAATAGGTTTGTTCATTAATTTTGTTACACGATTCTGATTAATTTTAAACCCAAACCACAAAGTGTTAAATAACAGTAATAAAGCGTAAAACCAAACTGCATTAGGCCCTTTATATATTTAATATGTTTTAGAGCAAAACGATATCATTTTTAACGTGCCAATCCTATTCAGATGCATTTTTGAACTGAAAAACACACAAAATTTTGTTTTGAGTTTGTTTTTAATTTAATATAAGGATTTAGCCGGAGATTGAAATTCTTTCCCCAACTAAAGCCAATATTAACTTTCCGGCTCCCTTTCGGGTAGCGTTTTTATTAGGAAATTGTTATTGGGGTTAAATATTGACACGTGCAACTGAAAATCGGGAAATTTTGGTTATTTTCCCTGATAATAATGCATAAGAACAACGTTGCACAATAACCGTTTTCTTTTCGTTTATGCCTTGCAGCCCTAACAGCAGGAAATATTAAAAAACTTTTTTAAAACGTCTTCTAATAACAGCTGACATGCCTTTCGGGCAACTTTGCTTATTAAAAAGGGAAATTGGCGACATTGTCTGTCAATTTAGTCTTTTAATATTAAGAGAAAAACTAGAATTTTTGACCTAGTAAAGTTTCAAATAACTAAAACATTTAAGGACATCCTGAAGAGAGAAGTTTGAAAACTCCTCTCCTACATCAGTTTGATATTTAGGTTCCATTGTCATGATTTTAAGTCAGTAAATGACATTAACGTGAGTAGT
Source organism: Ips typographus (assembly GCF_016097725.1). Lineage (NCBI taxonomy): Eukaryota > Metazoa > Arthropoda > Insecta > Coleoptera > Curculionidae > Ips > Ips typographus. The sequence continues at coordinate 6,276,810 of NC_138431.1, forward strand.
TTGTGATTGGTTATGATCGTATAGCTCCATAGAACGATTTGTGCCAGTTGGCACGTTAATGACAGTCAATCCTCATTCATGAAGGTGTAAAATAGAGTTAAATGCCAAGTAGATGTGTGTCTTGAAGGAACTGCAGAGAGTAACTAGTCTTTACCGCTCTATAGAGCCAAATTTTACAAATGATACGTTAAATAACACTTTTATACTTTTTCTAGGTCACGTGACAGCTGTCATGACCGTCAAAACTCATCTTACAGTGACCTGAAAGTATGAAATGCCAAATAGATGTGTTTCTTTGAGGAATGGCACTGTAAGTTGTGTTTACAGCTCCATGGAGACAAATTTGTCAATTCTGATGTTAAGGAAGATCTTTATATTTCTCTTACGTCACGTGACAGCTGTCATAACTGTCAAAAGTCACTCACCAGTGATCTGAAAGTATAAAATGCCAAACAATGTGTTTCTTTGAAGAATTGCACTGTAAGTTGTGTTTACAGCTCCATGGAGTCAAATTTGACAGTTGAGAAGTAAAATAACACTTTTATACTTTTCCTACGTCACGTGACAGCTGTCATAACCGTCAAAACTCATCTTACAGTGACCTGAAAGTATAAAATCCCAAATAGATGTGTTTCTTTAAAGAATTGCACTGTAAGTTGTGTTTTTGTATTTACAGCTTCATGGAGCAAAATTTGACAATTCTTACGTCAAAAAACACTTTAATACTTACCGCAGCATTACAACTATCAAATTTGAGGTTGTGTTATGAAAAGTGTCATAGTGTCTTAACTGTCAAATTCAACATCTAAACTGTCATTTAACCTAAACAAAAATGACATTTTTCTTTACAATAATAACGACCTGATTAAAAATTTAATTATCCATCGTAGAGAAGTTATTAATCTTGATAATTGATAACAAAAGAAGTCTAAACGAGATTTTAATAACCCGAGTTAGTGATTATAGAGCTGAAGGGTCTTAAACGGTTTTTAACGCCTCAGTGTTCTTTTATAGCTCCATTTGCCAACAATATAGCCTCTTCTGCTTTCTTAAGTATTTATTTTACTATCCGACTTTATGGACACTTGTCTTACAACCAAATCTCTTAGTTATGAGATTGGAACGCGTCTGGAACGTTTCCAAGTCGTGATTATGAAAAATATGGTTTAATATTAATAAAACATGCCAAACACGCGGTATTTACCTATAAATAACCAGGCTCAGAACATTCTTGTCACGAAGAATTTACGTACTTAAAATGGCTAATTTACGGCACAATCTTCAGGTGAATAATGCGGTTTTATTGTCCTGAAAAAGTTCAAGGTTTCGTAAATTACCTCAAGTGTAAGTGCACTGGGAAATCCGCAAAAACTTTTACTCAAAACTTCACTCAAAGGTTAATTAACCTTAAAGGGAAAACTCTTTTTTTCCTTTCACACAGGTCAGGAATACAATATTTACATTTTTAGCCAGGAGCGTCGGACCTTTGGAATTATTCACGAAATTTGCCTATCCTCGTGAGTTTTTCCTTTGTTTGGGAAAAATACGGTTTTTCATGTTTAATGTATTTTCCGGAAGGTTAAAGACCGATATTATTGACGAGAAGGAAAGTTTACGCACCGTTGGATCTCGAGGGTTGTTTCTGGAAATTAGTTTAAGGGAGTTTGAATTTGTGTTTTAGGTTGTTTGTGCTCCTGAAATAAAATGCTTTCTTAAACATTTTCAAGTTATATCAGAGTGATCTAGGATGGGAGTTTTTTAACTAGACTAATAAAACCGACAAAATTACAGTTCTTATTCGTGTGAAATTTCCTGTTTCTTAGTGTGGAAATGAAGGAAAAAATCAACGTTAGAACATTGTTTAAATCTGCCCTTAGGGAAATATGTTATCACGAAATAAATCCGAATTTTTCCGAACGGTTTTCCTCAAAGGACACACTCGAGAACTTTTCGACGACACTCAAGACTTTTAGCTTTAAGCCCTTTTGCACTTGTGTTGGTTAAAATTGTCAAATATTTGTGACTTTTTGTTACCTGTCAGCTGTCACAGAACTTAATACCGCCATAAACCTCTTCGTTCCGTTTAGAAAAGACTCAACTGTGGTCAACACTACTAAAAAGTCTTTCTACAGCTACTCTCTATCTTTTGCTTTCTATGACATTTTGACGTAACTTGTCAAATAAGGGAGTAATTTAGGGTCAAAGCAAGGTGTGTCCCAAAATATGTGATTTTAGGGTGAAATAATTTTAATGCCTTCTAGCGTCCAAACGGTGTTATCAATCAGCTCATGGGGGGACATTTTCAGAAAGCTTGAAATCTGCTCTATCGTTTGTTTCCTATGATATTTTGACGTAACTTGTCAAATAAGGGAGTTATTTAGGGTCAAAGCAAGGTGTGTCCCAAAATATGTGATTTTAGGGTGAAAGAATTTTGACGACCTCTAGCGTCCAAACGGTGTTATCAATCAGCTCATGGGGGGACATTTTTAGAAAGCTTGAAATCTGCTCTATCTTTTGATTTCTATGACATTTTGACGTAGCTTGTCAAATGAAGGAGTTATTTAGGGTCAAAGCGAGGTGTGTCCCAAAATATGTGATTTTAGGGTGAAATAATTTCAACGCCCTCTAGCGTCGAAACGGAGTTATCAATCAACTCATGGGGGGTTATTTTTAGAAAGCTTGAAATCTGCTCTATCTTTTGTTTTCTATAACATTTTGACGTATCTTGTCAAGGAAGGGAGTAATTTAGGGTCAAAGCAACGTGTGTAAAAAAATATGCTGTTTTTACAAAAAATGCAATTTTGGCAATTTTTAATATTGCTCCAGGAGGGTTCCAATGCACAGCAAAGGGCATATTTATACCAAAGCACCTTAAATTACACCCTGTATATTGTTAGAAAATCAATTTTATCGAACAAAATTGTCATTTAATCCTCTACCAGTAGAGTTGTGGTGACGTAACACAATGTCGAAGCTAATTAGAGAGTTTATATCTCGGATATAGTGCAGCAAAATAATTCAGGCAGTGTGTTTAGACAAGAATTTGGGGATTCGTTGGAATAAAGGCATTTTAGGGCCCTCACGGAACTTCAATGGAGCTCATAAAGCTAGCCGGAATGCGAGCAAATAGTTTGAATGGTAAACGTTTGAAAGCTGGGCATTACATTACTGTAGGGAGAGGGATTCAAAGGGACTTTCATTACAAGAAACACTGAGAAAAGGGAAAAATTGTCTTCTGGGGGAAATGTGAACTGTCAAGCCATTTTTTCTGCTTAATAGGGAGGGGACCAGAAAGTTTATCTTAATTTTTCCCCTTTTCGGCACGATCGCGCCATAATTCTTTATGAAGTGCGTACAAGTTTTATTTCTTTATTTCTGGATATCGTAAATTCCCTAAAGTGCCAGTTTTTTCCTACCCGGGCTTCGTTTACACCGCATAAAATTAGCCTGGGTCATTTCACGCTTATGAAAAGCGACACTCGTTTGGTCTTTAAATAACAACCAGGAAGCTCAGAATTCCTGGTTTTCTGGATAGTGTCGATTAATTTTCTTGACTGCCAAGTTATGCACACGTTTCTAGTTAAACCGTTAAACATTCCAATGTAAATCAAGTCAATTGTTAATTCCACTACATCCTTAAGTGGGTGTGTCATATCATTATCAACGCCTAAACCCAGCTCTAAGTAATATTTAATAGTATATTATTCAACGAGCATGTAATGATAGCTATTACCCACAAAAATAAAGTTTTATCTCACAAATCATCGATGTAGAATACTATACTTTTTCTACGACTGTGGTTTGTTACTTTTTAAGTTTCGGTGTTTTATACCTTTATGGGCTTGAATTTGACAGTTTCCATGTTTGGGACAGAACTATAACTGTCGGGCAAATGTCACAATAAAATACGTCTGGTGTGGATTATACTGATTTTCAAAACTAGTAGCATATTATTAAACAGTTATAAAAAAAAGGACTATTAATGCGAGAAAGTGAGCGATTAGGCTAATAAATGCACCGTGTAATCCACTCATTAAGACGAATTAATTTTATCAATTTAATCGATTGTTTTTTAATGTTAATGCCATGTCAGCCTTATCCATGTGTAAGGCGTGTTTATGCTAAACTCTCACAGATAATCTCGGTTTAATGCGATCGTTTAATCGATTTTGAATCAAAAATTTCTACCATTAAAAGACAAACTAAATTACGGACAAAAAGTGGATACGTGGTAATGCATAGCATGTTAATTGAATGCACAGAAACGTGTTAATTAAATAGAGATTTGTGTTACGACGCGAAAGTGATAGACAAAAAGTCACAGTGGCAACCCCGCGATCCCGAGAGAGACGGTGAGAAGAGAGAGACGGGACGTGTGTGTGTGTGTGTGCCGCAAGAACAGAAGCGATACGACTTTCGACAAAAGCAACAATCACGCGTTTACTATTTTTCACGTTCTTATTTCGTTAAATAAACCAAAGTTTGTAGTTAACAAAGATCATTTTTTTTGTACACATCCACGCATCATAGTGGTCCTTCGTCAGCCAGATTCCAAATTGAAGTTTGGAGAATCAAGCAAATTGCATCGAAACAGAAACAGAACCAAGAAAAGCAGCCATTTTGTACGTCGATCGCCAAACCACAATCAACAAGAAACAAAAGGTGAGCGCCTGTATCCTTTTAATCATTCCTACCGTACTTATTTTGATAATCGTTAGAAAAACGTTTACATCGTTCGCCACAGTTTACGTTATTTTTTATGGATTTACACGTTTCGACCTGAAAATAATAGCAAAGTGTACAGTAATTATCGCGAATTTACACGTCCATTCTCGTATTTTAATTACGTCACGAATCTCGATTAAGTTTAGGATTTATTCACGTTGCAAGAAAAGGGAAATTTGCAAATTTCACACCCAGGCAGTACTCGTATATACATTTGTTTCGAATATTCTCGTTTTGTTTAAAATATCTCGTCTCGAATCATCACGTGTTTTATTTTTGTGCTAAATAAGAATGCCAAAAGCAAAAAAGCAAACAATGCAGAGTTCTAATTCAACAGAGTCGGTCGACACAGACATTTTGGAATTAAGGCATGCTCGTAAAGTAATATGTCAAAGATTAAATCGATTTAATGATTATTTATCGAATGCTATTGATCGGTTTCAAACGGAAACTCGGCTTAAGAGCGTGGAAGAAGATTTTTCAGAATTCGATAAAATTCAAACCCGTTTAGAATTTTTGTCGAATGAGGAACAAATTAATAGACTTGACACGGAAACTGCTTTTTATGCGGCTATTTCATATGCAAAAAAATATATTGCAGATGCAGACAAAGTTTGCAACCTCTCGGTAAACAACTCTTCTTCCTCTCCTACCACGTCATTATCGTCACAGTCGGCGCAGGCGCACATTTCGCTGCCACAGGCGGGCGCTGTTGCCAAACTCCCAGACTTAGGGTTACCATCTTTTTACGGAAACTATGAAACATGGTTTAGTTTCAAAGACATTTTTGACTCTTTAGTGGACAATAGAACCGACTTAAGTGAAGTAAATAAGTTTTTGTACCTAAAGGTATGCTGTAAGGGAGACGCGCTAAAGTTAGTAGAGTCTTTAGATGTAACCGCCTCAAATTATTCTATTGCCATTGCGTTATTAAAAAAACGATACGAAAATAAACGAGCTATTATTAATTTTCATGTTAATAACATTCTTTTTAATTTACCAATTGTCCATAGGGATTCGCCCTTGCAATTAAGAAAATTAATAGACATGGTAAATCAGCATATCTGTGCGCTACAAAAATTATCTTTACCAGTTGAACAATGGGACACGTTGTTAATTCCACTAATTTTGCATAAGTTAGACAGTAGCAGTATTCGAGAATGGGAAAGCAAACAAACTAATGATTCACTACCAACACTAAGTGAATTTATTGAATTTTTGACAAAGAAGTGTTGTACCCTTGAAGCAATAAATCATGAATTTTCAAAATTAAACGTAAATCAAAGCAAATCACGAGATCAAGTACATACAAAACTTCCATTTAAAGGTACCAGAAACTATTCGAATAACAATTCTCACGCCAATTTAAATCAGCAATGTGCATATGGACTTACTGACAGGAGTGATAAGTCACAGTCTGTAAAATGTAATTACTGTAACGAGAATCATTTTATTTATCACTGTCCCAAGTTTTATAATTTAAACCCTTCAGAAAGGTTTAATGAAGTGAAAAAGCTTAAACTTTGCAGTAATTGCTTAAGAACAGGACATTCAAAGTATGATTGTAGATCTGGTGGATGTAGAACCTGTAATCAAAAACATAATACATTACTACATATTGACAGAGGTTTTTCGCAAAATTCAAGCAGTCAGAATAATGTCAATAGGACACAGACAGATAATTCAGGGGAAATCACGGATGGAAACACACGACAACTTCGAGAATATGTAGCTTCTTCTGAAGCTGGGCAACATGCAATGCTTGCTACTAATCCTAACGATATAAACCAAGTTTATGACAGTTCGATTCTGACAAATACCAATCAAGTTTCAAATTGGAAAATAAACGAAATTTCAGGCGAGTTGTCGTATGTTGCGTCTCACACTAATCAAGTATTATTATCAACAGCTGTCATATTGATAGCGGATAATAAAGGACATTGGCACGAGTGTAAAGCATTACTGGACTCAGGTAGTCAATCAAATCTGATTACTAAATCACTTTGTAGCAAATTAAATTTGCAACTCGAAAACATTAACTTACCACTTTCAGGTATTAGTCAAAGTCTAACTCGAATAACGCACCGTGCAAAATCTTTCATAAAGTCTCGCTTTAATCAATTTCAAGCAAACTTGTCATTTCTTGTATTGCCAGTCATTACTGAAAAACTACCACTTACTAGATTTGATGCTTCAGCAATCATTTTTCCAAAAAATATTAGATTAGCAGATAGTACTTTCAATGAACCACAGGATGTTGATTTACTTTTAGGAGCAGGAATATTTTACGATTTGTTAATGACAGGAAGAATTAAACTCGGAGACAAAATACTAGGATTACAAGAAACTCGTTTAGGTTGGATTTTGACCGGTACTTTAAACTTTTTGGATTTTCAAAAAACAGTCTGTAATTTTTCCGCACGAACAACCAATAAAACATTACAAGAAACTTTGAGTAAATTTTGGCAGCTAGAGGAGTTACCTAACGAAACGCATCTTTCAAAAGATCAACAATACTGCGAAGACTATTTTAAAGAAACGACAACACGGCATTCGAACGGTACTTTTATTGTAAAATATCCATTTAACCAAAAATCAAAATTCTCAACTTGGCAATTCAAAAACGACGGCTCTAAAACGTTTCTATTATTTAGAGAGAAAGCTTGGTCAAAACGCGGAATTGAAGACGGCTTATTTAGATTTTATGCGAGAATATGAGTCATTAGGACATATGAAGTTAAAAGGCGAACTAGATTCGATAAACATTAATGATTGTAACTCATATTTTCTACCCCATTCAGCTGTTTTGAGGAACTCTTCTACTACAAAATGTCGTGTAGTATTTGACGCCAGTGCAAAAACTAGTTCAGGTATTTCCTTTAATGACTTGATATTAGTTGGCCCGACTGTACAACCAGACTTGTTCTCGATTTTATTAAGAATGCGCTTACGTAAATATGTATTAAGTGCTGACATCAAAATGATGTATCGTTGTATTCTAATCGATGAAACTGAACATCGTTTCCAACAAATATTGTGGAGATGGAATCCGGAAGAAAAAATTAAAGTTTATAATTTACAAACTGTCACATACGGTACTTCAAGCGCACCTTTTCAAGCCACACGCTGTTTACAAGAGCTAGCATTACAAAACAGAGCTAATTATCCAAGAACATCAAATTTAATTGATCAAGCATTTTACATGGATGACTTTTTAGCGAGTTTTGATAATGAAACTGAATGTACAGAAGTGTATCAAGAACTTTCAGAAATTTTGGCTCAAGCAAACTTTAAACTACGAAAATGGTCATCGAACAATCAGTCGTTCTTAAACAACATTTTGCAGTTAAACGGAAATAAAAATGAAGACCATTTAGTTTTGTTTCGTGATAAAAAACAACTAAAAACGTTGGGCATTTTGTGGGATCCTGTCGATGATACTTTGAATTATATAGTTGACGTAAAATTTAGCTTAAATAAATTTACCAAACGAACGATTCTCTCAGCTATCTCTAAAATTTTCGACCCGCTTGGTCTTATAGGCCCTGCCACGATTAAAGCAAAGCTATTAATACAAAGTCTTTGGAAGCTAGATCTGGATTGGGATGACAATATTCCACCAGACCTGGTTGACAATTGGCTTGAATTTTCATCTCAGATTCAACACTTGAATAATGTAAAGGTACCAAGACACGTGACGTTACCGAACTCGACTATAGAGCTATACGGGTTTAGTGATAGCTCTGAGAAAGCATATGGCGCATGTATCTATATTAGTTCGACCACTCAAACCGGTGAGAAAACCATTACCCTTTTAACGGCTAAATCCAAAGTAGCTCCTGTGAAAAAACAGACACTTCCACGATTAGAACTTTTAGCAGCTCACTTATTGTCTAAACTCATGAACCAAATCAAAAATATTATTGACTTACCGATTTGTCGAACAACTTATTTCACCGATTCGACCATAGTACTAGCATGGCTAAAAATAGAACCTCAAAATTTAAAAACTTTTGTAGCTAATCGGGTTGCAAAAATAACCGAACTTAGCGACGTCACAAATTGGAGACATGTAAAGAGTAAGGAAAACCCGGCAGATATCATATCACGAGGGCTAAATCCCAAAGAGTTAGTGGATAACCACATGTGGTTTTACGGACCTGACTTTTTACAGATCGACCGTCTTGACGTTGAGCTCGAAGATAACTTAACAACCATAACTGATAATCTTCCAGAGTTAAAGTCAAACGTACAATTTACGAACAATAGATGTGCAGCTGTAAATTTAAGTACTGAGTTACCAATCAATCCAAGTTTCAACGACTATCTGTTCAACAAATTTTCTAGTTTAACAAAACTAACTAGAGTAGTTGCTTACATTCTCAGGTTTAAAAATCGATCCTTGTTGAAGAAAACCTATGAATACAACACTCTTACTGTAGACGAACTTGACAAGTCTTTATTGGTTTTGATAAAATTAGTTCAACATAGCGTGTTTAAGCAAGAGTTAGTAGATCTCAAACGCAAAGGAATGACAAGCAATACCAGCAAAATATTAAATTTAAGTCCATTTCTTGATTCAGAATGTATAATTAGAGTAGGAGGTAGACTAACAAATTCAGAATTAAAATACGAACAAAAGCACCCTATTATACTGCCATATAAGCACAGATTAACCGATTTAATAATACGAGAAGCACATTTAAAAAATTTGCACGCTGGTATTCAAAATCTTTTATCTATCATACGTCTGTTCTGGCCTATTAATGGAAAAAATGCCGTAAAACGTATAATCGGATCATGTCAAGTATGTTATCGAGTCAACCCTAAACCGACAAATTTCTTAATGGGTTCTCTTCCTCGCTCAAGAGTAGTACCGAGTAGACCATTTTCCAAATGTGGGGTGGATTATGCCGGACCTATTTATGTAAAGGACGGAACTCTAAGAACAACCAAGCTAATTAAAACGTATATCTGCATATTTGTTTGTTTTGCTACTCGAGCTATGCATCTCGAGCTGGTAAAAGATTTGTCAACTTCTAGTTTTCTGAATGCATTAAAGAGATTTTATTCACGACGAGGTAAACCTCACGACATCTACTCGGACAACGGCTCGAATTTTGTAGGCGCAAACAACTATTTTTTAGAGTTGTATGACCTAATCAACAAAAAAGATCACAATGAAAGCGTGACAAAATTCTTAGCTGACAGCCAAATTCGTTGGCACTTCATACCCGCGAAATCACCCCATCTAGGTGGGCTTTGGGAAGCTGCTGTGCGGTCTTGTAAATTTCACCTTCGGCGCGTATTAGGCAATTCATCTCTAAGCTATGAGGAGATGTACACTCTGCTTGTGCAGGTTGAAGCGTGTCTAAACTCGCGTCCCTTGGTACCAATTTCTAACGATGTCAATGACTTTTTACCTTTGTCCCCCGCCCATTTCCTAATAGGCGACTCACTGTTAAGTCCACCGGAAGAAGATTTAAAGGATATGCATATTTCACGGTTATCCAGATACCAAAAATTACAACAGTTGTTTCAACATTTCTGGAACCGTTGGTCCCGAGAGTACCTTGCATTTCTCCAGGTCAGGAACAAGTGGAACACCAAAAACGACCTCAGAAGTCAGCTGCCAGTTGGAAGTTTAGTAATTCTCGTTGAGGACAACCTTCCCCCTTTAAGATGGCCTCTAGCAAGAGTGACGGAGCTACATCCCGGTTACGATAATGTCATTCGAGTGGTCTCAGTAAGGCTGCCCAATGGAACCATTACCAGACGATCCTTAAAGAAGGTGTGCATTCTCCCTATGCAGGACGAGCTGGTTCAATGCGAAGAAAACGCTCAGTAAGGAACAATCGATTTCGACAGTTCAGTGCGTGTTTTTTTTTTGAAAAACTTTAATTTTTCAACGCGGGCGGCATGTTACGACGCGAAAGTGATAGACAAAAAGTCACAGTGGCAACCCCGCGATCCCGAGAGAGACGGTGAGAAGAGAGAGACGGGACGTGTGTGTGTGTGTGTGCCGCAAGAACAGAAGCGATACGACTTTCGACAAAAGCAACAATCACGCGTTTACTATTTTTCACGTTCTTATTTCGTTAAATAAACCAAAGTTTGTAGTTAACAAAGATCATTTTTTTTGTACACATCCACGCATCAATTTGTAAGTAAAATAAAAAATTGATATAATTGCATTTCTGACAAAAATTGCATTTTTCCAATTTTTGAGAAGTGGTAGGTTTTTTAATTCAACTCCTATCAATTTTTCTAAGCCATTAGAAAAGGGATAAAAAATACTACAAAATGAGCCAAAACTGGCCTCTCTAGCTTTTCATGTTACCGAGATATTGAATTTCAAAAATTCAAAAATTAAATGTTTCAAAACGCTATTTTTCAGATAACAGGAAAATCAAAGTTGAATCTAAATGATCTCTGGGAAGTGAAAACTTTTCCATAATTATAAAATTCAGATTTTACTACTTTCTACAGGGTATTTCCAATTTCCCGTTGTGTTGGGTGAATTTACATCGTTTTTAAAGTTTACCCAACGATTCAGTATGGTCTTTTGCAGCAGTAAATTGAATTCCCCATCGAAAATTTGCGGGATTTTCCTCCCAAATAACCCGTAAAAAAATCGTTAGGGGGCGATTACACAACAAACATTCGTTAAGCGCATAACAGTAGTGATATTAAACCGTAAATTGGTTCGGTGTACGCGTTTCCATGTTCCATCATCGTTCGTTCAAAGCATAGTAAACATCACTAATTGGACGTCGATTGTTTGTTAATTTGGCCCCCAGAAACCATCTATTTAGAGAGGTATCACCCCGTATAAACCCTAAATTTGTACAGGTGAAATTTTATTATTTTGACTGAGTATATTCACCAATTGATCAAAAAATAAGTTGACATTAACATAATTTTGTTATCACTCAGTTAACGTGAAACCCCCTGTATACACAACCTTTCAGAATGAAAAGACATATGAGACACCCACAAAAGTGGTCAATATCGTAAAAAGAACTACAGTTTCCTGTTTTATGGCTGTAAATAAAACAGGAAAATTCACAAACATCTGGAATAGTACTGAATCAAATTTTTGTTTAAGGAAGTACTCTTTGGTGAGTCATGCACTTATTAAGGGGGCACTTAATTGCTCCGAGTTAATGAAACGAGGCAGATAAAACAGAATTTGGCTTCTGTCCAGACGTCTGGACTTAAATCCGGCGTAGTTTACTAGTAAACTTACGATCTGGACTGTCTCCTTGGTTGAATGCTGCTGGAAGCACCAGATCGTCCTCTTCTCCTGCAGAAAAGGCCAGTAAAGTCCATATTAACACTGCAGTCCTGAAATTAAACATACATTTTGATTGGTCCTACTTACAGGGTTGATTATATGAGTATTTAACACTTATTTATACGGGCAAACCCGCTTTACAACCTTCCTGTCGCTTGTTTCCCTTTACACCGTGTATAAAATTCCAGTTTTTATGGGTTTCGATTACTCGTAAGGTTACCCGACGGGATTTTCGACGAAATTGCCCGAAAAGTTCAAAGAACCTAATGTTGCACATGTGTGTATCCCAAGAGTGTTTGTTTTTAAATATTATGTAAGCAAATTACTGTGTCTGTGTGGTTAGAGAAGTAAATTGGAAGCTATAAAAATTAGTGTTTATTTGTCTTGTTTTTACTGGGTGATTATTGTTTTCAGAAGCAGAAAATTTGTCTTTGACAATTTCAGTTTTTATTTTTTTACAGCCAAACTTTTTTCTAAATTACACGGTTTTTGAGATATTTTCAAAAAAGTTTGAAATGAAACGACTAACTTTGACGCCCTCTAGCGGCCAAACGGGGGAACTTAGCCAGGTCCACTTAACGTCACGTGATAGCCCCATTAATTAGCTATCTACAGTCCTCTAATGTGTTTCTACTGAATGTTTCAAATAAACGAGTTATTAGCGATTTTATGGTAAAGTGCACCAAAATTGTATCAAATTTACTGTTTTTTGCAGTTTTAGCTACAGGGTACCTTATAAAGCACCATATCGGTACCAGCTCAATGAAATTACTGTTATAGGCTAATTTGGGCCTCAGGAACTCAAATTTGGTGCCAGAATGACGCTAACTGGTACCATTTTTGAGATAATCTTGATTTTTGTAATTTTTAGGTACTTTTCAGGCCGTGGCTCCTTTATAAGGGCCGTAATAGCCCTTTGGCACCTTACGCCACTTTTAGATCATCAACCCAAAAGTATCTGCCTGATAAAAATTGATTTTAAAATTTTGATTTTTTTTCGAAAATTTGCTTGGGTACCCCCCTTAAAAAAATGGAAAAATCAGTTTATATTTTTTTACAGCCAAACAGTATATTTTATGAGAAAATTGTATCTATGATAAAAGAGGCGTCTTGTCGAGACACTTGACACAGAAAATTGAAGTTTGTCAGTTGGACAGTTTATGAGATATTTACAAAAAAGCATAAAATCAAATGACCAACTTTGACGCGCTCTAGCGGCCAAACTGGACAACCTAGCTGTGCCCGCTTCAAGTCACGTGATAGCCTCATTCAATAGCTGGTTACGGTCATCTGACATGTTTATACAGAATGTTTCAATTAAGCGAGTTACTCACGATTTTTTGAAAATGTGAACCCAAACTTGGTCTAAATGAAGATTTATTTCGGCCTACTATACTGACCGCCGCCATTTTAGATTACAGCTTGTCAAAGTGACTTTTTTACTGAGTTTGACTTAGGAAACACGAATTTAGAGTTTTGGCAATGACTTTGAATTTGTTTCTGACAGTTTTCAAAGGGGTGGCCCCTAAAAAATGATATTTTGACAAATGACACTTTACGTCACGTTTGTACCCTTATTTTAAAGATATTCGGGTAGTCAAAGTAAATTTACAAAATTCAAAATTTTGTCAGAGAAAAAATTAAAACTTTTTGGACTTTTCAAGGCCAACCGGTACATACCTGTAACATACGCAGTTTTCGAGATATTTACAAAAATGTTGCATTCTTTTGCATTGATTAACTTTGACGCCATCTAGCGGTCAAACGGTAAGGCTTAGCATCGTCCGATCAACGTCACGTGATAGCCCCATTCATTGGCTATCTACAATCATCTGACATGTTTCTACAGAATGTTTCAAATAAGCGAGTTATGCACGATTAACTGAAACGATGTCCAAAAATTGATCTGTCCAGTCTGAACAAAAAAATCTGTTTTTCTGTCATACATTATCGAATTCTGCATAAATAGGGCTTTTAGAATCTAACCTAAAATCATCAAGACCGTATTTTCAAGACAGAATTGTCCTTGTTTTTCTATGTCTTCTTCTACTTCCATTTTCTGAAGCTTGCTGCTCTTGTGGCTTTTCTTCTTCAGGTTAATGCATCAGTTAAACATTCTTCTAAAGCATCATATTGCTACTATTTAAATGAAATTCCCGTTTCATAGACTAATTTTGACCTAAGAAACTGAAATTCAGTGTCAGAATTACGTTACCTGGTACCATTTTGTGAGATACACACTGTATAGTTAAGTTCGGTTAGGATTCATTAAAAAAGTAGTATTAAAGCACAAAATAGTCTAAAATAACCACGGAAACTTCGTTACAATTGAACATTTGCCAGGTTGCAAGATTTTAATCTGAAAATGCTCTACTTAGAGATGTAGAAAGGGAGAAATCCTCTGATATCCAGGCTTAAAAGCAATAATTATCCCATTAAAAGTGTCTGAAATACTTTTGATTAAATCCTTTGCAATATTCACTGATTAATTATCATCATTACGAAGTGAATCGATTCCTGAATTATTGTATATTTTTTTTTTCAAAAAGTCCAACAGAATTAAATCTCCTATCTATTTACAGCAGACCAACAATAGACAAAAGCCGCTTTACCTGTACAATTCCAGGACTTTTATTATAAGCCACTCTGGTGGAATAATGGGGTTTTATGAACATTTTCAAAATCAACAACGATTAGAATTTGCGGTGTTTTATTAGCAAACAATAAGCCATTTTCGGTTAATAAATTCCACTTCATAAATGCGAGCGTTCTATCAATAAATAGGTGTGTTTATATGATGACAGGATGACTATCTCGTTAAATATTCGAAGGCGTGTTGAAGCAGAACAAAACGTCTTTATGTCGCTCAAATAGTTGAATGTGATTGATTTGTGATTATAATTCAATGTACTGCAATCTAAAAAGGGGAATCATCAGGAAAATCATCTAAGCAATATAGTTTTTCCATCCCTAGGTTTCAGTTGAAAATTCGCTAAAACTGGTGTTTTTTGCCTGTGACCCCTACACTAATGCATATTGAAACTGACGTGGTGAAATGTACTAGTGAGTGGACACAAAACTGAATTTCACTCATATTAGTCCCTTGGGTGTTGTGTGTGTGACAAAGACAAACGACACCGATTATCAACAAAACGCAGCTCTGACATCTTAACTTCCACCAGGATTTACAATCTCGAGACTATAACTCTTTTTAATCTCCTTTTCCTAAACCCTCCTTATATTTAACTCGATGTTTGGTTTAAATTACCGCCTTCCAGACGGTCTCTTTGAAACCTTTATCTGTATGATTTATGCTCGATGAAATATTATTTTCACGGCGACCTTCTTCCTGATTTTTTTCCAGCCTGATGATGATGTTGGGTTTTTTCGCCTTTGCACAAAATTTCCTCTGTGCTCCAGGAATGTTAACCGTAGAGATTCAATCTAAATAATCTAAAACGTAAATCGTTTGAAGAAACCCGGTAGTTTCAAGCCTTCAAGTGACTTCGTTTAACGAGAAGATTAAGATTTAAGACCTTTTCGTGGTAGGATAATAACCAGACATATTTCAGACTGTCTGCAGGTGGCTTCGGGATTAACTTAGCTTCTTATTTCTTTATTTAATGATCAACTGAACGGCAATCTGTGATAACAATTAGGTCATTGATATCCAAATTTTACGTATTACATCATCAGTGTGATTAACACGAATTAACATTCACATCAAACCACATTTTTATTGTTGTTATGTTTATGTTAACAGTGATATCATCGCAAATTTTTGGTATTGCCGGTGTCAGTTGTAATAATATTTCTGGGATACTGGGTGGTATGACAAAAGGGTAAATGAAAATTTTGATCGAAGTTTGCGCCCCCCAGTGGCCAAACGGTGAAACTTTAATCGTCAATCGACAGGCCCATTTTTCAGCTACATTGTATTATGTGGTAAATTACCCCTAAATATATTAATTTATCAGGAAAATTTCACTGGTAAATTACCAGTAAATTACAAATACTGGGTTTCTGAAAGTTCAAACTTTGACACAGCTTCTCCCCCTGACTGTACCAAATTTTGAAGCGTTTTTCAGGTCATTGGATAGGAAATTTAATGAGGATTCCAAAAATGTGCTTAAAACAGCCATTTTCTCACTCCAAGTGAGTTTTACAATCGATTTTGTCCCTGACTGTACTTTCAAACTGTGTTTCTGACAGTTCAAAATTTGACACAGCTTCTCCCCCTGACTGTACCAAATTTTGAAGCGTTTTTCAGGTCATTGGATAGGAAATTTAATGAGGATTCCAAAAATGTGCTTAAAACAGTCATTTTCTCACTCCAAGGGAGTTTTACAATCGATTTTGCTTCTGACTGTTCTTTCAAACTGTGTTTCTGAAAGTTCAAACTTTGACATCGCTTCTCCTCCTGACTGTACCACATTTTTTAGTGTTTTTTCAGGTTATTGGATAGGAAATTTAATGAGGATTCCAAAAATGTGCTTAAAATAACCATTTTCTTACTCTAAACCGGTTTTACAGTCAATTTTGGTCAACAGTGTTCAAATTTCAAACCACAATTTCAACTAATTTGAAGAATTTGTTGTTATTAACTAACTTTAAAGCAGTAAAAGTTACAAAAAAATTGCAAGAAACCAAAAATGTTCCTAATTAACTCCTTAACCCAACACCGTAAATTTGCAGGACCGTTTTTTGCTTCCGGTATACAGGGTGTCCAAGAAAATTATGGTAGTACACTATTTTTGTCACCTTATACGCAATTTTTAAGATATAATCTTTTACTTTACACCACTAGATAGAGGAACTCAAAACGAATAATTTGAATGGTTCAACCTCTCTGAACTCCCAAAAATAACCGAGTTATAGGGTGCTCAAATTTTAATATATATATTATTATTATTAATTATATACTTATTTCCCAACAAATCTTTTTTTAATAGGCATCAGTAATACAAGTATGATAAGTTAGGTTACAGAAATTTTTGACTGAAATTAGACAGTTGACAGTAGGTTTTAAAACAATGATCGCTATCCAGTCTACTAGACGTGCCATCAGTTTCATTGCCTATAATTTGGCAACACTGTATAAGAAAAAAGCAGCAGAACCTATAAATAAACATATTGAATTCCTTTATAAGAACGAGTGGCATCTTCAAAATTTATGAAGCAATAGATACTGCGAGAAAGTGGCCAGTGACCTAACCTCTTCGTTTTGTATATGCACCGTTTTGATTGATGAGGTACCATCACTAATTTTGTGGTACTTCCTGCACCACTATGTGTGTAATTATGGTTAAACAGTTGGGTTAGTCATGAGACTAGGTGTGCCACACAAATGTATGATAATTGAAGCGACTGCAATAAACAATGAAACAAAGTAAACAATTTGAGTGATGAAATCCTGTGAGCCTGTCGGACGACCGGACTTGCTTGCTTGGGAGTTTTTTTTAGCTTCAGGCTGCTAGAGATGTGGTTTTGTAGGGCATCTGATAAGTGCAATTAGTGCACTTGTGACCTCGCCATTTGAGAACAGAAAAAATGGCTGCCACTAAATAAATATAGCCAGTTATCTCATAAGTAACAATTCCACTGCAACTGGAACGTTATAAATAATTTCCAAGCAGGAATTATCGTAAATATGTCAATTCGTTCAGTAAACAGGTATCATATTTTATTCTAACGTGGATTAGTGTTTTTTTTGCATATTCTACGAGGGTCACTTAATAACAAACAGAAATTGTTGAAGCGACGACCTAAAGCAACACACTTCAGGGCACGCAGTGGACCGAATAATCGTTGTTTAACCACGTTCAATATTTGTCTTTGCCCGCGGTTGAATAAGTTGAAACAACTGTTTATTTTGTAATATCGGCTTCCTTATTTATCACCTAAAATAGTGTTCGAAACGCCTTTGAATTACAACAGAAAACCGCTTTACAAAAGTAAATAACTGTACAATTTTAAGCACATTTACACTCATTAAGGTTGTCTTCAAAATCTACAATGACCCTAGTGCCTATATTTATAATTTTTAACCTAAAAACAGTGCCGGATTTAGGGAGGGTGCTGGTAATATTAAAACATGCAGTTTAAAAAAAGCAGTTTACATTGAAAATGGTCACATGACGATTTATAATCATTAAATTTATTTTCAAAGTAACTCTTTTTAAACATCCAAATAGAATTCTGAAAATCACGTGACTGTTTTAAATGTCAAAATTTTGAACGTCATAACTGAATCGTAAAGGTCACGTGACTGTGTTAAATGGCAAAATTGTATTTGAAAGGTCACATGACCGTTTTCAGGTTTAAACTGACGTTTTTAAAGAATCTTTTTACAGTAAAAATGGTCACGAGATGATTTTCGGTCATTAAATTTATTTTTAAAAGTCATGTGACTGTTTCTTGCGTTAAAACAGAATCCTGCAGGTCACGTGACTGTTTTTTAGTTTTATATACATTAAATCACATGACTATTTTTAAGGTTAAAATGTTATCCTTAAGTCAAGTCACTCTTTTACAGTGCAAATGGTTACGTGACCTTTTTCAATCATCAAATTGACTTTTTAACGGTCACGTGGCTCTTTCTTAACGTCAAAACGGATCGTGAAAGTCACGTGACATTTTTAAGATTGACGTATGTCACATAACTGTTTTAAATAGCAAAATATTATTTCAAGGATCACGTTTGAAAATCACGTGATTCCTTTTAATATGCAAACGGTCACGTGACTGTTTTCAATCATCAAACTTAATTTTAAAAATCACATGACACATCTTTTTTAACGTCAAGCCCGATATTGAAGATCACGTGACCGTTTTTCAGTTTAAACTGATATTTTGAAAGTTACCTAAGAGTCGATTGCGCAGACATATTTAAGAGGTTAGATTTTAATTTAACTGTGACATTTTGCACATGATCTGTCACAGTCAAATCAGAACTTAGTCTAGGTAAACTTCAGGGTGTTCTTAATTATGTCGGTGTAATCTGGTATATGAGTTAAATTTGGTTTATTTAGTTATTTACTTAGAAAATTTCTTATGTAATACAGTGTGGATGAAATCTGGTAAGATTAAAGTAAATTCAGAAACTCATATTCCAGATTGTTTTTACTGATATATAACCGCTAACTTTGGTCTCCATTAAATATTAAAACGCAATTTTCCTGAAACGTCCTGCAATTTCCATAACCTGAAAATTATAGTTTTTCAAGTTCAAGGCACCAAATTGAGACAGCCTACGAGATAACCATGACTGAAATTACCAGTTTGGTGGTGCTGAGATCGCCCTGATTACCCGGTATTCAATATCTTGTGTAAACCTTCAATTTGGAACGACTTTTCATGTTACCAAGCCACAAATTGACTGGTTAATGCCATGGTTCTGTCTTATACTGGGTGTTTTAAATGTATTCAGTTTGTTTATGAGTTATATTTGTTTATGGTCTCTAATTTTGTCTGCTGCAAAAAATATTATTCGTTTACTACTACAAAACCTGATTAATTGAAGAGTTGTGCAGGAAACAGACTGGAGTGGTTTAATTATAGGAAGTCAATCAAGCCGGGACAAAAAAAGTGGAAAACCAGCTTTACGTCCCTTTTTGCCGTATTAAGTGGGCGAGAACACCCGTATCGAATTTACGCACTTTTATCTTGTTAAGATGTTTATCTAATAGGCATTCATGATGTTTAACGTTGCCTTTGATTAGAGAGAAACGTGCTTGGAAGACGAGATGTTTATCCGTTAATTCCCACATGAAAACCCTTTAGCCCTAGCACACCTGCTCTATTAAGCTCTAATAAACCAAACAAAAACGCCAAAAAAACCCAATCTATTGGTTCTGACAAGCTTATTATCATCAAATCCAGGCGGTACTAAAACGGGCATCTGAAATTTGTCTTTTAAATTGTTTAGCGTTTTTATTGGGGGCTTTTTGTGCCCCCGAAGATAAACGAGCCAGATAAAGAATCTGATTGCATTCATTTCGTGGGGGCAACAAGAATAAAGGCATTTACTGTCTATTATACGACGTGCATTCGACTTTAGGGCGTATGTTCTAGTAGATTTATGGCTGGTGAGGCCGGAACTGGACACTGCTTTGTCGAAAAGCCTTTTTGGATTGTTTAACCAGTGAAAATACTGGTAAAGTATCAGTAATTAATCTACAATAACAATAGAGTTGCTTATTTAATTTTATCATTAGTAACAAAAGAAAAAAGAAAACACACACTACATAAGTGTGCTGTTTGACTTGATAAACAACATTGTTTGTCCTCCAGGAGCTTACTTGGCTCGCTAAAATGGCGACTGGAGGACATCTTTAAGTGACGTTTCTGTTGACTTTTAACCGTTCGAACTCTCTCATTTAATAGCAAGTTAAATGTACAGCATTTAGGCACAGTAAGTAGTTTGTGATTGGTCAAAAAAGCAGCTCTTTTTTTGACCAACCAATGGAACTGTATATGTACAACTCCTACACCTTATATTTTTTTGGCTCACGCTGTACGCCAGAGGCCGCGATGATGATAATTGATGTGATGCATATCACGACAAAGAGAAGAAAAAACTGCATTTTTTGAGTAGTTTAACGTCACTGTAAGCCTAAAACTAGCTGAGATATTGACAGTCAAAGTTTTGAAGCACTTTTACAAGGAAATATTGAGTTTCTGGTCCCTAAAATTAGTTTTGTGCCATATCTCCCAAACTAGTAAAGATACGGAAAAAAATCAAAAGATACAATTTGAGTAAAAAAAGTCAAAAATACTGAATCCGGACTTTAAACGGCAAATTTCCCACTCAAACTGTATACAAAGTGTCCCAACTTAACCACCTTCCAATTTTTGGTTCACCCTGTATGCTAGAAGCCACGATGATGATTTTTGAGCACTCCACGAGAAAGAGGAGAAAAAATCAATGTTTTTAATGGGTTTAACGTCACTGTATGTTAAAAACTAGCTAAGAAATTGACAGTCAAATTTCTGAAGCACTTTTTCGAGGAAATCTTGAGTTTCTGGTCCCTAAAACGACTTTTGTATAATATCGCAAAAACTAATCAAGATACGGAAAAAGTTCAAAGAATAAAACTTGCGTAAAAAAGATAAAAGAAACTGAATCTGGAGTTTGAACGACAAATTTCCCACTCAAACTGTATACAGAGTGGTCCAACTCTACCATTGATGTTTTTTCAACAGATTGTCGTTTTTAATAAGCTAAAAAAATTGCTTTTGTTTGAATTGTCTAGCTGTCTAGACAGTTTACTTGGTTCTAAAACAACAATCTCAACTTGGCAACATGCAACTGTATTTAGTAGAGTATAACAACAGAATTTCACTTTGTAACTCCTGTAATAACCGGGTAAAAGAAGGACTTTGTGACAAAATAAGGCAAGAGAAAATACTTCCCATTATACCTAACGAAGATAATTACAGGTTGCTACGCGAAATTATCCATTGGGCCGCATAATATCTTCGTCGTAGGTGAACTTAATGGATTTTATTACCATCGACTCCGTATACAAAGACGATTGAATATAAAATGCGCAATTATTTAGTTTTGAAATCAGTTTTTTGCTTGCCCCGGTATATGAATATTTTTAAATCATATATTCAAAACGCCTCATTCCTTGTAGAATTTGAAACACTAAAATTCAATACCCGAACTCGGCGGAATCACGTTTGTATCCAAATAGGAACAGCCTTATCCAAAACGCAACTGAGTGGTTTTTGGATAATCTCGTTTACTCCGGTTCATTTCCATTTAAAATTCAAACGACCACCGCTATTTGTGGACCGGATTATCTTCTAGGAAATTCGATTTTCCTCTGACTGGATTATTATGATTGTATTGTCCTACTTCTCAAACTTGTCCACGCCCAAATCAAAGGATATTACTATTGATTATTGTCAAACTTACCAGAATTTTCTATTGTTTTTTCTCTTTTTAGTCAAATGACTGGAACAACTGTCGTTACAGTTCAATTACAAATCCTATTGTCTGGGAGATTTGTTTTGAGCTAACTTTATAACCAGTTTAAAAGCTGTCAAAATTGACATGATTAAGTTCAGTGTTCTCCACGCAATAGTGCCCTAATTGTTAACATTTACTACAACACTCTAATAGGGAAATTAAAAAGAATTTTAAGAGCTACACAATGGTTCAAACTAGACAAAATTGTCATTATTAAATTACTAATATCATTCTAGGGTTTTTTATAAAGTTACTTAAAAAATTGACAACACAGCATTGAACGTGATTCTCAAAACCACACGTTGCCAGATTTTTGACTAACCAAAGGTTCCCACGTTTTTACCATTATTTGTTTATTTTATCGGATCATCTTCAACATTTAGGACTGCCAATCCATCCTAAATTCCCCGACTAGCTTTAACAAGACCGGAAAATAACAAACGGGCCTATAATTAACATATAAATGATGCCGGTCCTAAAGTGGTTATCGTTAACCGAAATCACAGTTTCGGGTGGTTTTGTAAACGAGCTGCCCGTCAAACGATTAAGACAATTTACATGTTTGAAAATGCAAAGAACTGGCAACATTTTAGACCTCTAACTTGAGGCGTTCCTGAGATATTCAAGAAAAATTAGTCAACTTTGACGCCCTCTAGCTGCTGAACGGTACAACTTAGCCTGGTCCGGTTAACGTCACGTGATAGCCCCATTCATTAGCTTTCTTTTGTTATAGGATGTGTTTATACAGAATGTTTTAAATAAGCGACTTATGGACAATTGCACAAAAATTTACGTGAAATCTGAGACGGTCTGCTTGGATTACTGGATAATCGGCATCCTTTTTGGTACTATACAATTAAAAGTTAGTACGGTAAATTTTTGACCTTGGAAACAGGATTCTGCTGTCAAAATGACACAAAACAAAAAACAATGTATTTGTAATATCAAAATTAACACAATTCAATTGGCGTTTCAAGATAAGAGGTACTCCCTCTGGTGATCAGTTTTGAAAACAGTTTCGGGCATTCCAGCTGTCATTTCTTCGTTTCTTTACATTGATTTTGGTTAGGAATTTACTACTGGTTTCATAAATATGAAGTGACACTGTCATATTATGTATAATGTTAGGTTAGGAATCTGTTGCCCGATTTTAGTTCAAATGGCGCTGCAATCTTAACTTGAAACGCCAATGGTGACAGTGACAGTTTGTCACGTGACACCGGTGTGTTTTTTGAATATGTCGATCAGATGACACATTGTCAAATTACGGACGTGCAGTTATTTCTGTATTACGACAGAGCTGAACATTAACGAATTAAAAAATTCGCAAATAACATACGTCAATGACGTCAAATTTCCATCTCGCTTGGTTCACAGGTAATAGAAAAGGAACGACAATTGTTACGTCACGGCCACTAGTCTTGGAATGAACTGTAATTTATGCTGATGAAATCTTTTTAATACAATACAACCGTAAAACATACAAAATTAATATTCTTGCACAAACAAGTCTTGATAAGCGAGAGAGGTGCAATTATCCGAGCAACTCTTAATGAAGTAATAACATGTTTTTTTGTATGTTTGTAATTTATCCGAAGCACTTAAAGACTAAATGGCATTTACACATTGTTGTCACATATATTACGAGCGGGACAATATCTAGCTTAGATAACGAGGTTGAGCTATTGGATGCGGTTTAAAGCCGGTTCAATTTTGCAAACGCACGCAAATCAGCGGGGAATCCGACAACAACAATCGCAAACAATAAAATACAGGCCTATTATTTCCCTCCTGGTAGTGGTAACTTGTTTTTCAGACCGATGCAAGATTGTGGTTACTTTATTACTACCATCTAATTGCCTACATGTTGTTGGATTACAATCCAAAAATGACTTTGACAGTTTACAGTTTGATGCCTAAATGGTCAAAACAAGCAAAAATAAGGATCAATCACTCAATTCTATTAAGGAAGGATCCCAATACATCAAAGCAGACTCCCTTTCCTACAAGCTTTCTGAGCTTGTCATCAGTTTGGTGCACTTTTTGCATACCTCCTTAAGGATGCACTTAAAAGCAAAAACCCCTTAATACAATCTTGTAAAAGATGAAATTTCCTAAAACTTTCATTACTTAAATTTTTTTTGTAACTCCTCAAATACATAAGCGTATTATAGGTATAAGTACGCACTATTTAGTGACAACACTACAGTTTTGATACACATTTTCAACACACATTAATGACTGTTATGATAACAATTTGAATTGTTCTATTCTTCTCTATCAATTCTTAAGCAATTTATTGTTGCTGTTGCATTAAACATCGTTGCAAACACACGGAGCATGAAAACCCCACCAGAGAAATTCAGCAAAAATACACGTGGGGCATTGATATTCTCGTCAGATATCGATATACTTTCAGCAAAACGTACTGGGCTTATTAATAATTCAACAAAATCGAGTTTGAAATATGGACCGAGAACAGTGTCCCCGCTTTTTTTTCCACTGAAACTGATTTAATTTCGAGAAAGTGATGGGAGGGAATTACCGCAACCTGTGGTTTTTAAATTGTCAGCCTCCCAAGTCGAGTAATTGATGTTTCAAAGAAGAGATAGATAATCAAACTGCCGTATTAATATTGATGGTTCAACGCAAACAGGATTAGGGAGTCAGTTCTCTAAAATGCAAACTGCGTTTTGCACTTTGGTATTTACGGGACAGTAAAAGCGACAATATCGAGAAACTGATTTAATATGTCGTCCTTTTTGACATCGAAACTCACTGTACGACTATTTATGGGTCGTTTTTCCTGATTTTCGACGTTATTTACTGTTTTGTACCTAATTTAGCCGGTAGGAATGGGCTCGACCTACCCAGTTTAATCGATTTAAGTTTCTGATTAAAAAGTTCCACTATTTTGGCTCACCCTGTACGCTATAAGCCACGAATGTGTTCTTTGAGCACTCCACAAGAAAGAGGAGGAAAAACTGGATTTTTTGAGTGGTTTAATGCCAGCGTAGCTCAAAAACTAACTGAGATATTGACAGTCAAAGTTTTGAATGACATTTTCGTGGAAATATTCTTTCTGGTTCATAAAATGAGTTTTGTGGAATATCCCAAAAACTAGTAAAAATACGGAAAAAGTTCAAGGAATAAAACTTGCGTTAAAAAGATTAAGGAAACTAAATCTGGACTTTGAACGGCAAATTTCCCACTGGAACTATGTATAGAGTGGCCCAAATCTACCATCTTCCAGTTGTTTGACTCACCCTGTACGCCAGAGGCCACGAAGGTAATTTTTGAGCCCACCACGAGAAAGAGGAGGAAAAACTGGATTTTTTGAGTGGTTTAATGCCAGCGTAGCTCAAAAACTAACTGAGATATTGACAGTGAAAGTTTTAAACCACTCTTTCAAGACAATGTTAAGTTTCTGGTTCATAAAATGGGTTTTGTGGAATTTCCCAAAAACTATTAAAAATACGGAAAAGGTTCAAGTAATAAAACTTGCGTTAAAAAGGTTAAGGAAACTGAATCCGGGCTCTATACGGCAAACTTCCCACTAGAACTGTATACAGAGTGACCCAAATCTACCTCCTTCCAGTTTTTTGCTCACCCTGTCCTCCAGAGGCCACAAAGGTGATTTTTGAGCCCACCACGAGAAAGAGGAGGAAAAACTGGATTTTTTGAGTGGTTTAACGCCAGCGTAGCTCAAAAACTAACTGAGATATTGACAGTCAAAGTTTTAAACGACTTTTTTAAGGAAATGTTGAGTTTCTGGTTCATAAAATGAGTTTTCTGGAATATCTCCCAAACCAGTAGAGATACGGAAAAAGTACAAAACTTAAAAATTGAGTACAAAACCCTAAAGAAACGGAATCTAAAGTTCGATTGGCACAATTTCCACTGGAACTGTATACAAGGTGGCCCAACACCATTCCCAAGTTCAATTCGTTGATTGCTGTTGTAAGAATAAAACCTAAGGCACTCAAGAAACCTTGAAGGTGGTGTTTTATTGAAAAACAATTTATCTCGCAGACCCCAGAGGGCGTTGAAGATTGCTTTATACCTCTTTGATATGTCAGGACAAAAATAAAGTGATTTTTGATTAGTGAGTGGGCGAAGTTTATGCAGATGGCGCAGCTATTAAGTCTCGAGAAGACTATTTAATCATCGTATTAAAGCGCAGGTAAGAAGAGGATTAATTGCGAAGATTTCCTCTTATCTGGGTGGTGATTAAGGTGTGAGGACCGTTTTTTGAGGAGTCGATTCACGGCAAAGGCCGCTATCTAAACGCTTATTATTTATGCAAATTGAATCTACTCGATTCCGAGCACCGTCACTTTAATTTAACTAAACTGTTCGATACTTGTACGTTTTGAATGTCCCCGGCTTTAGTATGGCAACAATGTGGATTTTTACGTCTTGGGATTAAGCTCGGTTTATTTTATGGAGGAATTTATACGGCAGCTACTCACATGTATAATCCAAACGAGATGCCATTATATTTTACTCGGACTTTTACGGTCACTGTATAATTCTGTATGAATAATAACACTGCCACACAAGGACAGTCAGGGACAAAATCGCCTGTAAAACACACTTGGAGTGAGAATATGACTGTTTTAAGCATATTTTTGGAATCCTCATGAAATTTCCTATCTAATAACATAAAAAAACACTACAAAATTTAGTACAGTCAGGGATTAAAGTGGAGTCAAAGTTTGAACTGCCAGAAACACATTTTGAAAGGACAGTCAGAGACAAAATTGTTCGTAAAACCTGCTTGGAGTAAGAAAATGACTGTTTTAAGCACATTTTTGGAATCCTTACTAAATTCCTTATCTAAGGACATAAAAAAACACTTCAAAATTTAGTACAGTCAGGGATAAAAGTGGGGTTAAAGTTTAAACTGTCACAAACACAATTCTGAAGGACAGTCATGGAGAAAAACGCCTGTAAAACCCACTTGGAGTGAGAAAATGATTGTTTTAAGCACATTTTGGGAATCCTCATTAAATTTCCTATCCAATAACATAAAAAAACACTACAAAATTTAGTACAGTCAGGGAGAAAAGCTGTGTCAACGTTTGAACTGTCAGAAACACAATTTGAAAGGACAGTCAGAGACAAAATTGTCTGTTAAACCCACTTGGAGTGAGATAATGACTGTTTTAAGCACATTTTTGGAATCCTCATTAAATTTCCTATCTAATAACATAAAGAAATGCTACAAAATTTAGTACAGTCAGGGATTAAAGTGGGGTCAAAGTTTGAACTGCCAAAAACACATTTTGAAAGGACAGTCAGAGACAAAATTGCCTGTAAACCCTGCTTGGAGTGAGAAATTTACTGTTTTAAGCACATTTTGGGAATCCTCATTAAATTTCCTATCCAATAACATAAAAAAACACTACAAAATTTAGTACAGTCAGGGAGAAAAGCTGTGTCAAAGTTTGAACTGTCAGAAACACATTTTGAAAGGACAGTCAGAGACAAAATTGTCTGTAAAACCTGCTTGGAGTGAGAAAATGACTGTTTTAAGCACATTTTTGAAATCCTCATTAAATTTCCTATCCAATAACATAAAAAAAAAATTCAAAATTTAGTACAGTCAGGGATAAAGGTGGGGTTAAAGTTTAAATTGTCACAAACACAATTCTGAAGGATAGTCAAGGAGAAAAACGCCTGTAAAACCCACTTAGAGTGAGAAAATGTCTGTTTTAAGCACATTTTTGGAATTCTCATTAAATTTCCTATCCAGTACCATAAAAAAAAACTACAAAATTTGGTACAGTCAGGGATAAAAGCGGTGTCAAAGTTTGAACTGTCAGAAACACAATTTGAAAGGACAGTCAGAGACAAAATTGTCTGTTAAACCCACTTGGAGTGAGATAATGACTGTTTTAAGCACATTTTTGGAATCCTCATTAAATTTCCTATCTAATAACATAAAGAAATGCTACAAAATTTAGTACAGTCAGGGATTAAAGTGGGGTCAAAGTTTGAACTGCCAAAAACACATTTTGAAAGGACAGTCAGAGACAAAATTGCCTGTAAACCCTGCTTGGAGTGAGAAATTTACTGTTTTAAGCACATTTTGGGAATCCTCATTAAATTTCCTATCCAATAACATAAAAAAACACTACAAAATTTAGTACAGTCAGGGAGAAAAGCTGTGTCAAAGTTTGAACTGTCAGAAACACATTTTGAAAGGACAGTCAGAGACAAAATTGTCTGTAAAACCTGCTTGGAGTGAGAAAATGACTGTTTTAAGCACATTTTTGAAATCCTCATTAAATTTCCTATCCAATAACATAAAAAAAAAATTCAAAATTTAGTACAGTCAGGGATAAAGGTGGGGTTAAAGTTTAAATTGTCACAAACACAATTCTGAAGGATAGTCAAGGAGAAAAACGCCTGTAAAACCCACTTAGAGTGAGAAAATGTCTGTTTTAAGCACATTTTTGGAATTCTCATTAAATTTCCTATCCAGTACCATAAAAAAAAACTACAAAATTTGGTACAGTCAGGGATAAAAGCGGTGTCAAAGTTTGAACTGTCAGAAACACAATTTGAAAGGACAGTCAGGGACAAAATCGCCTGTAAAACCCACTTGGAGTGAGAAAATGTCTGTTTTAAGCACATTTTTGGAATTCTCATTAAATTTCCTATCCAATAACATAAAAAAAAAATTCAAAATTTAGTACAGTCAGGGATAAAGGTGGGGTTAAAGTTTAAATTGTCACAAACACAATTCTGAAGGATAGTCAAGGAGAAAAACGCCTGTAAAACCCACTTAGAGTGAGAAAATGTCTGTTTTAAGCACATTTTTGGAATTCTCATTAAATTTCCTATCCAGTACCATAAAAAAAAACTACAAAATTTGGTACAGTCAGGGATAAAAGCGGTGTCAAAGTTTGAACTGTCAGAAACACAATTTGAAAGGACAGTCAGGGACAAAATCGCCTGTAAAACCCACTTGGAGTGAGAAAATGTCTGTTTTAAGCACATTTTTGGAATCCTCATTAAATTTCCTATCCAATAACATAAAAAAAAAATTCAAAATTTAGTACAGTCAGGGATAAAGGTGGGGTTAAAGTTTAAATTGTCACAAACACAATTCTGAAGGATATTCAAGGAGAAAAACGCCTGTAAAAGCCACTTGGAGTGAGAAAATGTCTGTTTTAAGCACATTTTTGGAATCCTCATTAAATTTCCTATCCAATGACATAAAAAACATTACAAAATTTAGTACAGTCAGGAAGAAAAGCTGTGTCAAATTTTGAACTGTCAGAAACACAGTTTGAAAGTACAGTCAGGGACAAAATCGATTGTAAAATTCACTTGGAGTGATAAAATGACTATTTTAAGCACATTTTGGGAATCCTCATTAAATTTCCTATCCAATAACATAAAAAAACACCTCAAAATTAAGTACAGTCAGGGATAAAAGCGTTGTCAAATTTTGAACTGCGAAAACACAGTTTGAAAGTACAGTCAAGCACAAAATTCCCTGTAAAACCCACTTGGAGTCAGAAAATGACTGTTTTAAGCACATTTTTAGAATCCTCATTAAATTTCCTATCTAATAACATAAAAAACACTACAAAATTTGGTACAGTCAGGGATAACAGTGGGGTCAAAGTTTGAACTGTCAGAAACACAGTTTGAAAGGACAATCAAGGAGAAAATCGCCTGTAAAACCCACTTAAAATGACAAAATGACTGTTTTAAGCACATTTTTGGAATCCTCATTAAATGTCCTATCTAATAACATAAAAAACACTACAAAATTTGGTACAGTCAGGGATAACAGTGGGGTCAAAGTTTGAACTATCAGAAACACAATTTAAATTTTCAACAAATGGACATTGAAGGGATTATTTCAGTAGACAATGAATTAGCTTACCTCGTAGCTGGAATCGACATGGAATTAGCACCGACTGATAAACGACTCCGGGACAGTCCAAAGCTACATCATTCACGAATCGTTCACCCGTACATATGCGAAGCCATTCAGCCCGAATGGACGTATCACTTTTGTAATAAAATTGGATAGTATCCTGCCTAATCTGATTAGCGGTAATTTACATGCGCTATCCGATTTCATCGGAAAAGGATATTTTAACGCGACAATATCGCCGGTAATATCTAATATAAAGTTTCGATTATTTATCACCGAAACGTGACTCTTTTAAAAAAAAACCACCCAAAAAAGAGTAAACTTTGATTTACTAACAAAACGAAAAAATAACCAGGCAAAAGGAGAGGAAACCAGGTCAATGGTATTCTCGTTTGTAAACGAGTGAAAAAATGCCCAAAACGGGGACATAAATATGCTTTTTTTCAATATAATCAAAGACAGGCTGTTTCGTTGAACAATACCGCTGATTTGATATGTGTCCGATTTTATCGTTGCAGCAGTAATGGGCGAATCAATTATTTTAATGGAATCGTTAGCATTTAGAGTTTACTCGCGCAATTGTCCGGCTTTAAAAAATGTCAAAACGTTTTACAATCTGTGAGAAAAATTGACCTATTGCAGCGATTTATAAACTAGCAATTTTCGTGTGTAGTAGCTTGCAGTGCAGTATTTGTGTAAATTTATGGATATAATTGCAATTGACTTGAAAGATATCATTTTCTTGTCATTAGTAGTAGTAAATCTGAATCACCACACTGTACATGCACCCCCTGTATAGTAGCGACATTGACGGACTGTAAAACTTTCAGGGATTAGTTATCTGAACATTTTTGTTTTCTATCAAATTTTTTGTAATTTTTTAATGCATTACAAAAGAGTTTTAAGACTGGTATACAGGTAAGAGGACAAACAAAGCTTAACAGCCCGCAGACTTGGCAAACTGCACAACATTACCGAAACTACACATTATAAATTTACCAATAAATTTCCTAGGAGGTCGTAAAACTTCCTATGATAGCGGGATTTTAGCCCGTTCTTGACCATAATTCACACTCTCTCCTGTAATTTTTCAGGTGCAAGAAGTTAACGCCAAGTTTAATTTACGACCAGTGTACTTAAAGCAGTTTGAACGTTTGTTTAACGCATTCGGTGTTAAAGATGTGTTAACTAAAAATTTGTACAGTGCTGCCGATGACAAACTTTTGTAGGAGAATACAATAATATGTTTTCCCTGAGGCGTGCTTTTGCTCCAGGAATTCCATGGAGATTTCGTGTACGTATAAATAGAAAATGTACGGTTCGATTTCCCCGATCGGGCATTCGAACCAGACGGTAGGTTAATGGCACTAAACGTCAACAATGTTGTATTTTTAAGTTCAAGTGCTCGTGTCCGGCTGATTCATGTTGCATTCAGTTGATTCAAGGCTTTTCTATCAAAATTTCCAGTTTTATCATTTTCTAGAAAATGGTGCAATTAAATGTACATTAAAAAAACATTCATATAATCAGTAGAAATATCCAAATATGCAATAGCATTTCATCAACTTTGTTCAGACTATGATTTGTTTCAACTGTATTGTCACAGTCTAAAACACACTTAATTTAAACCCGGTTAGTATGACGGTGCAAATGGGTGCTAGTACACACAGTGTTCATTGATTTCGGAACGTACTTTTTATTGTATTCAAGAAGAATGACATTGCGATGTAAACCTAACCTAATTTTTGTACTTTTACATCATATGCAATTTTGACATTTTGTCCCTTATGACTGGTTGACAACTAGTAACATGAACTCTACTTTGCACTTGTAGGAAATATTTGAATTCAAATCATATTCCAAGTTCTTTACGAGTTTTCCCAGAGCTGGAATGACAAAAAGGGCAAAAATATAATAAAATATTTCAGGTACCAAATGGGTCACAGAGTTGGTTTTTTTGTCAGTTTTATACGTCAATGGATAGCCAATCAAAGGAGCTTTTTACAGTGTTGCAAGCTCAAAAAATGAATTATCAACTTCACCTGACGTGTATTTTGCAACTTTTAAACTTAATTTAGCAATTTTCCACAGTTGAAACCGCGTTTTTAAGATCACATGACCTCATGATGAACCTCAACCTCAAAAATGGGATATCAAAGTCACGTGACTGTTTTTGACAATGTCAACTGGCCCTTACAGTGTTGCAAGCTCAAAAATTGAATTATCAAAGTCACGTGACGTGTATTTTGCAATTTAAGTTTGTACAACTGTCTAAATTTAATTTATCAATTTTCCAAAATTTAAACCGCGTTTCGAAGGTCACGTGACTGTTTTTGACAAATGTCAACTGACCTTTACAGTGTTGCAAGCTTAAAAATTGAATTATCAAAGTTACGTGACGTGTATTTTGCAATTTAAGTTTGTACAACTGTCTAAATTTAATTCATCAATTTTCCAAAATTTAAACCGCGTTTCGAAGGTCACGTGACTGTTTTTGACAAATGTCAACTGGCCTTTACAGTGTTGCAAGCTTAAAAATTGAATTATCAAAGTCACGTGACGTGTATTTTGCAATTTGAGTTTGTACAACTGTCTAAATTTAATTTATCAATTTTCCAAAATTTAAACCGTGTTTTGAAGGTCACGTGACTGTTTTTGACAAATGTCAACTGGCCTTTACAGTGTTGCAAGCTTAAAAATTGAATTATCAAAGTCACGTGACATCTATTTTGAAATGTAAGTTTTTACAACTGTCTAAATGTAATTTAGCAATTTTTCAAAGTTTAAATGGCGTTTTTAAGGTCACGTGACTGTTTTTGATAATGTCAACTGGCCCTTACAATGTTGCAAGCTTAAAAATTGAATTATCAACGTCACGTGACGTATATTTTGCAATTTAAGTTTGTACAACTGTCTAAATTTAATTTATT
This sequence comes from Ips typographus, assembly GCF_016097725.1. Lineage (NCBI taxonomy): Eukaryota > Metazoa > Arthropoda > Insecta > Coleoptera > Curculionidae > Ips > Ips typographus. The sequence goes on from NC_138431.1 coordinate 6,309,641, forward strand.
AATTCTCCAAAGGTTAAACTGCGTGTTTAAGGTCACGTGACTGTTTTTGACACTGTCAAATGGCCTTACAGACTTACAGCTTTTTAAAAGTATCTTAGCTGGGGTTGATAGGTTGTACGGTTTGACCGCTAGAGGGCGTCAAATTTAACCAATTTTTTCAATACTTTTTTGGTGCATCCTTTTGTTCCATCCCGAATAACTCGGTTATTTGTACCGTTTTTAGTAGAGTTTTATACGTCAATGGATAGCCAATGAAATGAGCTTTCTAAAAATATCCCAACTTAGGTTAATAGGTTGGCGGGCTTGACCGCTAGAGGGCGTCAAATTTAACCAATTTTCTCCTTTTTGGTGCATCCTTTTGTTCTATCCCGAATAACTTGGTTATTTGCATCATTTTTAGTAGAGTTTTATACGTCAATGGATAGCCAATAAAATTTCCTTTCTAAGTAATTCTTAGTAATGTTGCTAATTACCACGTAATGCCATATCTTCTGTTGGTTAACTCTATACTTTAGAGTGGTCAAAAAAAAAAAACATAAATCACTTTCAAATGTTTTTTTTTAATAAAAACTTCATTAAAAGATTCCAAATCTGTGATCGTTATCGCAAGAACATATTTTAAAATAATTAAATTCTTCAATTTCTGACACCCTTAGAGATGTAATCACTATGATTATCGTCCCTCATTATTATGACAGTCACAAAAAGGAATTTGTTCATTAAAAAAAAAAACTTAAAGTGTACGCACTGAAGTCAATATAATGACCGTAAACTCAGCTACAAATTCAGCTTTTATCAAAGCGAAATCGGCCTGAAAAGCTAACAAAGCAACTGGCATACTAAACCGAAACGGTAACTGCATTTTCATCAATCACCAGGCTTTGTGCGAACTGGGTTCCTGTCTAAACATCGAAAATGTTGGTTTTTGGGGGGAACGTGTGCCGAATTTCAGGTCAAGAATCTTGCCTTTATTACATTTTAAAAGTTACGCAAACAACGCTTTACTTTTGAATAAATTAGACCAGTTTATCGATTGTTTTGCTGGACATTTCGAACTGAAAACAATCCGTAATCGCTGGCAGATTTCCGGATCACATATTTTACTACTTTGTTTCGATTCCAGTTTATTTTTGGACATTTTTCCCCTTTAATCGTTTGCTCTCAGACAATGTAAACATTCCTCCAGCCAGCACTTATTTTACAATTATTTTTTTTTATTCCTTTTAAGTGCTAGTTCGAACAAAAAATTAATTAACTGGGCACTTTGCCTATCTCACTTTTTATTTTAATTGACATTTACAGGCCTGGAAACTGTCACTGTACAGCCTGCTTTACATTAGAACATTTATATGTAAAGCAAAAGTAAATAGCAGACAATTTTCACAATTTATACACTTTCCTTCAAACGCCCATCTCTAACAAACTCCTCTTTAGCACCACATCCCTAGTGGTTGCCGTTAATTTTGACAGTAATGACAAGCACGCGACATAAACAAATTACGCGTGCTTGTCATTACTGTCAAGATGAACGACAACCACTAGGGATGTGGTGCCAAAGAGGAGTTTGTTAGAGATGGGCGTTTAACGGAAAGTGAATGAAAAAAAAAACTAATTGTGACAGTTATCTGGTCCGTTTATTTTAGCATTTTTTGTCTATTTTTTAATGTTTTCTAACAGTGAAAAACTCATTTGATGCAGAGGACTGGTCTGGTGGGTTTTTCCATGGAATTAGTTTTCAAAGTTACTTTCTGTGATGCCGTAAGTAATTTTAATCACAATTTTTATGTTAAAAATTAAAGAGAGAAATAAGAAAATAGGTTATAATCACTGGAATAACGCACTTTAGACAGTTTTAGAAATTTTGCGATATTTTAAGGAATATATTGCAATAGACAATAACGTTTAAACTCGATTTTTAAGGTCACGTGACTGTTTTTGACAAGTAGTGTCAACAGGACTTTACAGTGTTGCAAACTCAAAAATTGAACTATTAAAGTTACGTGACGTGTATTTTGTAATTTAAGTTTCTAGAACAGTTTAAATTTCATTTAACAATTTTTCAAAATTTAAACTGAGTTTTGAACGTCAAGTGACTGTTTTTGACAATGCCAACTGGCCTTTACAGTGTTGCAAGCTCAAAAATTGAACTATCAAAGTCACGTGACGTGTATTTGGCAATTTAAATTTTTACAACTGTCTAAATTTGATTTATCAATTTTCCAAAGTTTTGAAAATCACGTGACTGTTTTTGATAAAATCTGTTTAGTACACAAATTACTATAGGTCTGTTTGCACAGAGAATTTCCAATTAGTAATCAGAGAAATCGATACATTCTATTGGTCACAAGTTTGAAAACCAATCAAATTCTGAATTGGAAACCAGTCAGGAATTGCCTCTGCAAACAGAACTTACAATAGTTGACGTGTTTGACAGATGATGATTGATGTCAAGCGTCATCTGTCACACTGCTGTATTGAGTATTTAATTTGTTAAACTGTCACATTTCTAGAAATTGCCCAATCACAAACTACGCACCGGTGCTGCGATTAGGTTACGAAATGAAACTTTGGACGTCACTGCAATCTTACCGTTGACAGACTGTATATATTTCGAAATCTGCATGGGAACCATACTAATAATGTCCAATAAATGCTAATCTAATTGCTTCTTTGATGGAATGTCTTCTACATTTATAAGCTTGAACCCAAACATACTGATTTAGATAAAGAGCAGGTTCAACAATAAAGAACCTCGTTCCTTGTAGCCATCATGAATAATTACATTTTTATCAGCCAAAGACGATAATAGATGATATTTTAATAAAGCTTATTAATTAGATAAACATGGGGGCATTGAAATTGATTTCAATTTTGGGGAATGCATTCCTAGGATTCGCGCTACTCTAAAAGCGGCACAGTGGGTCATAATAAAGCACTTACGGCCCTATTTGGAAATTTACGTCCCGCTGTGATACAAGACTCTCGGTTGGTTGGGAGCGGCTCAATTCGATGAAGTAATAAATGATTCCACTTGATAAACGATTGTCTTGGCTCGATTTAAGCCGTGTTAAGTCTGTAGCTTTTGTCCGGATTGATTTTCGACCTGTGAAACTTTTCAAAGCCTAATTTGATTACTCTTGAAGTTGTACTGTCAAAGAAAAGTGCAATTCTTTTAGAACTTTGTTGATTAGGTCTATTTTTGCTTAGAACGAATCCCAAATGCAATGGTAATGCTCCTTTAATTGTCGTCTTGTTGCAAGCCAATCTCAACCTTACTCTCGATTATTAACAACTGCTTTTCATTGTCATGTCAAACTTTGACTACACTTTTATCCCTGACTGTACTAAATTTTGTAGTGTTTTTTTATGTCATTAGATAGGAAATTTAATGAGGATTCCGAAAAATGTGCTTAAAACAGTCATTTTGTCACTCCAAGTGGGTTTTATAGACGATTTTGTCTCTGACTGTTCTTTCAAATTGTATTTCTGACAGTTCAAACTTTGACCCCACTTTTATCCCTGACTGTACTAAATTTTGTAGTGTTTTTTTATGTCATTAGATAGGAAATTTAATGAGGATTCCAAAAATGTGCTTAAAACAGTCATTTTGTCACTCCAAGTGGGTTTTACAGGCGATTTTGTCTCTGACTGTCCTTTAAAATTGTGTTTCTGACGGTTCAAACTTTGACCCCACTTTTATCCCTGACTGTACTAAATTTTGTAGTGTTTTTTATTGTCATTAGATAGGAAATTTAATGAAGATTCCAAAAATGTTCTTAAAACAGTCATTTTGTCACTCCAAGTGGGTTTTACAGACAATTTTCTCCTTGACTGTCCTTTCAAATTGTGTTTCTGACGGTTCGAACTTTGACACCATTTTTCTCCCTGACTGTACTAAATTTTGTAGTGTTTTTTTATGTCATTAGATAGGAAATTTAATGAGGATTCCAAAAATGTGCTTAAAACAGTCATTTTGTCACTCCAAGTGGGTTTTACAGGCGATTTTGTCTCTGACTGTCCTTTCAAATTGTATTTCTGACAGTTCAAACTTTAACCCCACTTTTATCCCTGACTGTACTAAATTTTGTAGTGTTTTTTTATGCCATTAGATAGGAAATTTAATGAGGATTCCAAAAATGTGCTTAAAACAGTCATTTTCTCACTCCAAGTAGGTTTTACAGACGATTTTGTAGCTGACTGTCTTTTCAAATTGTATTTCTGACAGTTCAAACTTTGACCCAGCTTTTCTTCCTGACTGTACTAAATTTTGTAGTGTTTTTTATGTCATTAGATAGGAAATTTAATGAAGATTCCAAAAATGTACTTAAAACAGTCATTTTGTCATTCCAAGTGGGTTTTACAGGCGATTTTGTCTCTGACTGTCCTTTCAAATTGTATTTCTGACAGTTCAAACTTTGACCCCACTTTTATCCCTGACTGTACTAAATTTTGTAGTGTTTTTTTATGTCATTAGATAGGAAATTTAATGAGGATTCCAAAAATGTGCTTAAAACAGTCATTTTCTCACTCCAAGTAGGTTTTACAGACGATTTTGTAGCTGACTGTCTTTTCAAATTGTATTTCTGACAGTTCAAACTTTGACCCAGCTTTTCTTCCTGACTGTACTAAATTTTGTAGTGTTTTTTATGTCATTAGATAGGAAATTTAATGAAGATTCCAAAAATGTACTTAAAACAGTCATTTTGTCATTCCAAGTGGGTTTTACAGGCGATTTTGTCTCTGACTGTCCTTTCAAATTGTATTTCTGACAGTTCAAACTTTAACCCCACTTTTATCCCTGACTGTACTAAATTTTGTAGTGTTTTTTTATGTCATTAGATAGGAAATTTAATGAAGATTCCAAAAATGTACTTAAAACAGTCATTTTGTCACTCCAAGTAGGTTTTACAGACGATTTTGTAGCTGACTGTCCTTTCAAATTGTGTTTCTGACGGTTCAAACTTTGACACCACTTTTCTCCTTGACTGTACTAAATTTTGTAGTGTTTTTTATGTCATTAGATAGGAAATTTAATGAAGATTCCAAAAATGTGCTTAAAACAGTCATTTTCTCACTCCAAGTGGGTTTTATAGACGATTTTGTCTCTGACTTTTCTTCTTTCAAATTGTGTTTTTGGCAGTTTGGGCGATCACTCACCTGTCAAGAGTCATGCTGCCGCCCTTTGCCACCCCTCGGGAGTTACGTATCCTTGTCATGCGCACTCACTCGCACTCATTCCGATCCCGATAAGCACGTGACGTTGCTTTTACACGACCACCGATCATAGGTTCCCGGACTGAGCGCGAGACAGAACTGATTTCATTGCGGGGCTCACAGACTGCACTCGGAAGTCTTCGGTAACAAAAGAGCCTCTCCTTCGGGAGGGGATTTTTCATTTAAACCACTTTTTGACGATTTTTTCCTCCATTGTCACGCTGACGAAGAATAACTCTCCAACCGCCCCCTCGTGGAGTTCAAACGGTGGCTAGACAGGGATTATCGATCCACTCTATTCCTGACAAAGACATTCTAATGTCCCCTAACTACAACAGACAAGTCATTTATCAAATAATCACGTTAATGTTAAACTCAATTTTGTTTCAATATTATTCGGAGTTTAGAATGTAACACACTAATCAAATTTGACGGAATATGTAGTAATGTAGAACTGATATTCCCTTTTTTTTACATATTTTCTACATTAAATATATTCTAAGGCAAAAAACATTTAAAGCAACCTGGACTAACTAAAAAACCCTCAAAGAACTTTGTAAAAGCCTCTAAAACTTGGCAAAACATTCTAAAACGTTCTAGAACATTTGAGAGTCTTCAGGAGGCTTGTAGTACCTTCCGGAGCACTCTAAAACAACCCAGAACATTTTAGAGCATTGAATTTGAAAAAGACTAAAAATTTTGCTGTCCCATTATTTTTGACGAGCAGTTTACTTCCCAAATGTGAATAAACAATTTACAGTAAACTTTGTTGAGTACGTAGTCGTGATGGTCGGTTTAATCAAGCTTCGGGTAAGCTTAACAGATGCTGTTAAGCGTGGACGTCAGTCAACTGGCGCAGATTATATAGGGATGGCGGAATTAATTGGCCTTTATCAATTTTCCACAGTGGAGATTGCTATAGACAATTTATGGGGCTGATTAGTCTGTGGTCGTGTCCTGTCATAGTTGGGACTAAAGTTTAACTAGTTTTTCTTACCGGGAAAATTGGCAAAATCATACAACCTAGAAAAAATAAATTGCACAATATTTATTTATGATATTACAATCCTTGGACGCTGAAACTATAATTTTCCAGGTTTGACATTTACAGCGTTTGGTTAAGCAGACTGATAAAGCTGAAAACACTTTTAATCACCTGTAACAAAGTAATATTAATAATAACAACCAATTGAAGTTCTAGTAAGTAATTACAGCAAAAAAGAACTCATAATTGAGTGCTCCTATTGGAACAGCATCAAAAGTGACTTGTTTCTGAGATCTTAACAATACAAAAGGTATGGTTTTCTCGATTGGCCTACTATATCGTTGCCAGTCACTAAAGTAGAAGGAATTTCCTATTATAGCAGCCTGAAAGTGAATTGTTCATTACTCTTGCCAGAAACCTAAAAAGAGCTTAACCTGTTCTTCCAGTTGTTGTCCGGTGTGGCACAAGAACCACAGATTACCCAAATAGATGAAAATGTAGGCAATACATTTTACGTCACCCTAACAATTGAACTGAATCAAAAAAATAGTCAAACAAAAGGTAGAAAAGTAAAAAACGCCCCAGCCCTATTTATATGCAATTGATATGGCCCAGCTCTATTTACGCACGTAGAAAAACAAGACAGGCAACCCCACATACACCAAAGTGTAAGTAGGGTTGCGGGTACCGTAGGATTCACATGTTTAGGCAAATACAGATAATCAAAGTTTAGTTAGATTTAGAGCATTGATCAAAAAAGGCTGATTGAACATTTTTCTAGAATGTCCTAAAATCTACCAGATATTTGTAGAAGTTTTTAGAACTTGGCAGAACGTTCTGAAACCCTCTAAAACGTTCTAGAACTCGCGTAATCCATCCTAGAACGGCTTAGAACGTTCTGAAACATTTGAAAGTTTTCTTAAACGTCCTAAAGACTTCTCGCATCTTTTGTAGCATTACAAAACCTTTCGGTTCTTTGTAGAACTTTCCAGAACCCTCTGAAACGTTAAAAAAAACATTTAAGAGTCTTCAGGAGGATTGTAGCACTTTCCAGAGCACTCTAAAACAACCCAGAATATTCTACAGCTTTCTGCAAACCTTCCAAAACCACGTGGATTTTTGTAAAAGCCTCTAGAACTTAGCAGAACATTCTAAACTCCTCTGAAACGTTCTACAACAGTTGAGAGTCTTCAGGAGGTCAAAAAAGCAATTTTTGACCAATCACTGAGCTGCGATTAACTGAAATACTGACAAAAGCAACTTACAGCAATAAAATGGTAAGACCAAAAAGCAATCACTACAGCAATGGTAAGGGTAACATGTCCAAAAGTACCACGACACACCAGATTAAACGTGTAACTCACATCCAGAATATGATTGTGGTAAGTAATGATTGCATTGAAATCCTTTGTCTGTTCTGCAGAGTTTTGGGGTACAGCCTCGATTAACTGGGAAATGTGTCTCACTTTAGCTACTATATACTGCAGTACCTGGTACTGCAGGCCTGCTATAAAAATGTACGGTATGGTGGCCAAAGATATCACCAGCTGGACACCAAGAAAGAAACGTTTTGCTAACAGGGTGGCCTCGAAATTTGGTGGCCACCAAACTGGCAGTAGCAAACCGCAGATGTAATCCTTGTTTTCACCCTGTAAGTTTGCTCTAAGTTTCTTGATCAACCCTGTTAAATTTACCAACTTTTAAACAGTTCTTCTCTAACAACAAAGCCATCACCACAAGGAAAGTCATGAAAGCAGTCAGAAAGTAGACGCAAAGCTTGGCAACTTTGTCACTTTTCTGTTTCAGCACCAGGTGTTCTCCGGGTGGTCCACAAATGGAAAAATCCGTTACACTAAGAAACAGTTTAGACCAAGTGTGTTGTTTTAGGGCAAATAGTAAGTTAATCAAATTTGCTACTGTAAGGCCTATGGCAAATGGTATAGCAGCACTGGCAGCAAAGTAGTCACCATCTGAAACCAACCCATGTAATTCCCATCAGGAAATTTGGTAAAACTACCATGCAAGCGGGTTATAATCAAAACTAGCAAATTCAATAATCCTAACAGCCATATTGTGGTCCATGCAACCAGTCCCTTAGGGAATTTTTTACTTTCAGGTTGGTAGTACCCGAAATACTGTAATATTGCTAAAGTCGTGTAGAATGGTAGGGTTTTCTCCACTGAATATAACTCCATTTCAAGTTAACTAACTCAAACAGCAGAATTGTTAAGGCTTTATATGCTCTTAATACATGATTAATTATTTACGTCAAGTGTCAAACATACTGCCAGTAATTCATGTTATTTTCAGGTTTTATACAGTTATTACCTACATAATTGTTCTTTGTTGTTCTTTCCAACTCAACAACAACTACAAACTCGATGAATATTTTAAATGATTTTTCTTTTAAATTGATTTTGCCTAAATTAGACCACTTGTGGAATAAGTGTACATACTGGGTGGTGTTTCAATTAAATTTCATTAATTTATGACAGTCTGAACTGCACTGTTCCTAGTTTGTGATTGTCCAAAAAAAAATTTCAGGGTGCTGTCTTTTCTCCCTGACTGTACCAAATTTTGTACAGTTTTATCAGGTTATTGAATAGGAAATTTAATGAGGATTCCAAAAATGTGCTTAAAACTGTCATTTTCCTACTCCAAGAGGGTTTTACAGGTGATTTTGTCCCTGTCTGTTCTTTCAAACTGTGTTTCTGGCAGTTCAAACTTTCACACTGCTTTTTTACCTGACTGTACCAAATTTTGTAGTGTTTTTTCCGGTTATTGAATAGGAAATTTAATGAGGATTCCAAAAATGTGCTTAAAACTGTCATTTTCCTACTCCAAGAGGGTTTAAAGTTGATTTTGTCCCTGTCTGTCCTTTCAAACTGTGTTTCTGGCAGTTCAAACTTTGACACTGCTTTTTTACCTGACTGTACCAAATTTTGTAATGTTTTTTCCGGTTATTGAATAGGTAATTTAATGAGGATTCCAAAAATGTGCTTAAAACTGTCATTTTCCTACTCCAAGAGTTTACAGTTGATTTTATCAGAAGGCCAGAATGTAATAAAAATGTAAAATTGCTCTCTTATATCCACTGAATCAAACAAAAATTCTCGTTGAAATCGCTTTATTAAAACCTATAAATAACGATTATAAGTACAATAAAATTGCAGGTAAGTAAAAGGTTTATTACGCTACTACAGTGTGTTATTAAAGTTAGAATTCATTTTAGCCCAAACCGAAATATCACAGCTAACAATTACTATATGCATCGTAAAGGGGTTGCGTTTACAACCCTTTCGTTATATTTACAATTTATAAAAAAAAATAAAAATAATTTAGGAACGCAACCCCATTCCGTTGATCATAATATTAGCCAGGGCGTTCCTACGTTTACGCCACGCCCCCATCCCTTGGGCGTGGTACTGCAACTTACGGTACCACATGTGGGTTTGGTCCTCGTCTTCAGCCTGAAAATTTAACATTAGAACACCCTGTAGAGTTTTACACTCCAGTTAAACACCCTGTATACCTTAAAAATAAAAGTGTCCTTATTCAACAACTCCTGGACCTCAAAGTAGCTTTGCCAAGCTGGATCAGCTGCAATGACGCAACGATCCAGGTAGAGTGGTTCCCTCAAAAGGGAATACCTCCCGTTTTTGTCTCTCACCAGCAACAAGGCTGCTTCACGTACCCTGGAATTTTTTGGAGAGAAAACCAAACCGTTTTCTTCGGTTTTATCTCCTGGTGGCTTATTGGGAGTTACCTGAAAGAAACAGTTCTTCTGAATGATTCTACAAAGACACCAAACGTATACCTTTCCATTGACCACCAGTAAAGCATTAACGGGAGTCAGTTTGATGGTTCTCCCCTTCCTCCAATTGTTATCAGTGGGTTGGGTGAAGAGCAGTTTGCCCTCCAGAATGAACCTCGCCTCGTCGTGGTTCCACTCCAACACGTCCACAGCAATTTTCCTTAATTTGATGTTCACCAGGTCCATTTCAGCGCTGGAGCGTCGTCCATTGTTGCTTCCTACCACAAAACCAGCGTTACCACCTAAGAACCACAGGAAACATTCATACCAATTCTCCTCCACAGTTTGCTAGGTACATCCTTAGTTTCTGAGTTCATGTGATTCAAATGTAGTTCGATTTTGTGTTGGGCGTCCTTCAGTTGTTCTCGTGTCTCGTGATGGATGGGGGTGACTTTGTACAACCTGGCTAAAAGCAACGGGTACTTGGTCACCCTTTGGACTGGTACCATCAGGAATGAGTTCAAGTTCATCCTCCTTAAAAGGGTGTTCTCCATTTGTGATACTCTTAAGAATATCCTTAGCAGCTCCTTCTCTTTCTCCAAACTAGCCAGGAGTAAACTGGCGTTACCTGAGAGAGAGACACCTTATTTTAGAACTGTTAGGAGAGATTTAAGCTTACCAACCTTGTCGAACACAATAAGTTTCAAAAGCGTGAAGCATGGGAGCAGCCTCTAGGAACAGTTTACCAATATTTACAGTCAAAAGATCATCATCGCCCTGCTCTAGGGCTATTTCCACAGCATCTCGAAGACGTTCAGCCAATGCCTGGCTGTTTTCCACCAGCTCTTCGGTGTTTAAGAAAATGGCGGACAACTGCTCAGGGGTGAGCAATCCGGCCACCAGCATTGGTTGGTAGAACTCCTCGAGGATGATCTGCAGATCTCTGCTGTACTTTTCTTCCGTCTCCACGATTTCCGTGATGATTTCCTTGCGTTCGGACCGTTTTTTCACGCATTTCCTACAGAGCAGGGGCTCGTTTTCGGTTTTTCCGTCCAAAGGTGACTCGCAGTCCTCGCAGGAAACGAGAATTTCTGGTTTGGTTCGGTATTTGCTCAGACTGGATTTGCTCGTCTCTGATCCCACTCCTGAGTCGTTTCGTTCGATCTCGGCAGGTTTTTGAAAAGTTGCTTTCTCGTCTATTAATGCTCCTGAAATAGGTTCAGTTTGTTAAATTTAAAATTAAAAAAATAATGATATTGGCGCCATTTTTCTTAGCCAATGAACTAAGCTTTCCATTGACATACAAAAGTTGATTGGTTAGTGGCACGATTTGCCACTAACCAATCACATTGACCGTCAAAATTGCAATCAAACACTAACCTGATATAATCAAAGAGTTGTCTTCGCTAGAGTCGCTTACAGTGCTCATTTGAGACACTCTATTGTACGGTTCTTTGGTTTCATCGTCTTGATTTTGATTGGTTGGATAGTGGTAGGTATACCCCTCTTCCTGCACTATTCCTCGTTCTTTTGCATCCACCAGGTAGCTCAGAATATCATACTTGGACGCTCCCTCAAAGATTGACCTGAAGCATTGACTGAATTAAAGTTGCAGAAAAAGTAGGGTGAAACTCACCTAGTGGTGTATTCTTTGTCCAAATGTAAGTCGTCCAAAATGGATGCTGGAGGTGGATTGGAAGGTAAAGGAGGTGGTATTTCAATTTCTTCATAAATAGGATCGTTGTTGTTCACTTTGATACTTTCATAGTGATGATCTTCTCCTTCGGATACCTCAATGTTACCACTTTCAGCCAGTAGTTCGTAAAACTTGGTTCTGTTAGCCAATTCTTCTTCAGTCACCGAACTTCGGTTACTGTGATCGGTGTAACACTCGGAACCTTGATCCATCAACTCATACTGATCTTCGAATTTTGCATCCTCAAACTCTGCTTCAAAGTGTTTGAGCCTCAAAAATGAGTCTTCAACCGAGCTTGGAATGTTGGCTTCCTCCAAAGGTGACTCCAAAAGGGACTCAGTCTTTGCTAAGGGCGTGGTGTGTTTAGGGAACTTCAAGTCGCGTTGTCGCCTAGCCACATCTGATTTGCCACAGACGTGGGGGACTAGATTGTGACGCACTGCTTCCACTGGGTCTCGAAGAAGTTCTGTCAGGTCTGGTGAAGTCGCTGGAGGAGTCACTTCAACTGGACTTAAAGAGTCACTAGGTAAAGTGATGTAGACTCTGCTGCTGTTATTGCTGGTGCATATCTGTACTTGTGAACTTTCATCATTAACCACCACCGATGATTGGTATAAAGGGATGTTGTCGTTGATTACAGTGGAGTAGCAATCATCTCCGTTGATTAGGATTGAAGTTTTCCTCTGGGGATTGTCATATTCAATGGTTTTCTGAGTGTTTATTAGGTCCATGTATTCGGGGAATTCATTTTTTATTTTGATTTTGTGGATTGTGGGTGGTGGTTTGATTTCCACGATGGTTTTGTTATTATTATTCATTTGAGGTGATTCGGTTACGGTGACTATGTTTACTATGGGTTGTTTGTTTCCGCTGCGTTTTCTAGGTGGGGCTTCTGGTGGTGTGGGTTCTACTTCTTTAACCTCTTCAGAGGTGGGTGGTGGTGGTGGTGGTGAGGTAGGTTTAACAGGACTAACCTTTCTCGTTCTAGTTGCCACCCCATCCAACTTAGCTAAATCTTTATCCAACACTAGAATCCGTGAGTCACTACGTTTTCTAGTCCTCAAAGCCATGGTGTCGTAAAAGCTCACACTAGGATGAGCCCCATTGACACAGTCACTGTTACTACGAGTTATTTTCACTATTTTTTTCGGTTCCTCAACCACTTCTTGAACTGGAGCTGGTTCTTCTAAAGCATCTTCTTGGACTTCCACTGGTTGTTCCAAATAGTCGTCATCACCAGCGTCCACAAATTGCACTTTCTTCCTTGGAGTCAAGGGGATGGTGACCGGGACGTAGAATTTGGTGGCGGTTTTCCTGGTACTAGTTGGTGACGCTGCATCCTCAATGTCTGAATATGGTGAGGAGTCGCTGCGTTTTTTCAAAATTGATTTGAAACGACTGGATGTTAGTGTGTTGTACTGGTCGGGAGTGGAAACCTAACAAACAATTAATTATCTAAGTCACGGAGTTGATTACAGATGTCACCAGATGTTGCACAACAACTATCATGTCTGATATACTGGAATGGAGGTTTTGTTCTTTGGTTATCAAGCAATGTTGCCAGGTCTATAGTTGTCCTTTCAAACTGTGTTTCTGACAATTCAAACTTTGACACTACTTTTCTCCCTGACTGTATCAAAATTTTGTAGTGTTTTTTCACGTTGTTGGATAGGAAATTTAATGAGGAATCCAAAAATGTGCTTAAAACAGTAATTTTCTTACTCCAAGTGGGTTTTACAGGCGATTTTGTCCCTGACTGTCCTTTCAAACTGTGTTTTGGCAGTTCAACTTTTAACACAACTTTTTTCCGTGACTGTACTAAATTTTGTGATGTTTTTTCACGTTGTTGGATAGGAAATTTCATGAGGAATCCAAAAATGTGCTTAAAACAATAATTTTTTTACTCCAAGTGGGTTTTACAGGCGATTTTGTCCCTGACTGTATTTCAAACTGTGTTTTGGCAGTTCAATTTTTAACACCACTCCTCTCCCTGACTGTACTAAATTTGGTACGGTTTTTTCATGTTATTGGATAGGAAATTTAATGAGGAATCCAAAAATGTGCTTAAAACGGTCATTCTCTTACCCCAAGTGTGTTTTACAGACGATTTTGTCCCTGACTGTCCTTTCAAACTGTGTTTTGGCAGTTCAATTTTTAACACAACTTTTTTCCGTGACTGTACTAAATTTTGTCCGGTTTTTTCATGTTACTGGATAGGAAATTTAATGAGGAATCCAAAAATGTGCTTAAAACAGTAATTTTTTTACTCCAAGTGGGTTTTACAGGCGATTTTGTCCCTGACTGTATTTCAAACTGTGTTTCTGGCAGTTCAATCTTCTCTCCCTGACTGTATTAAATTTTGTACGGTTTTTTCATGTTACTGGATAGGAAATTTAATGAGGATTCCGAAAATGTGCTTAAAACAGTAATTTTCTTACTCCAAGTGTGTTTTACAGGTGATTTTGTCACTGACTGTAGTTTAAAAGACATTTTCTTACTCCAAGTGGGTCACGTGACTGTCTGGCTAAATTATTCTCTATTCATTAATGCCAAAATTTGTTATAGGTATATTTAAGATGCTTTAATTAATTTTAATTTAAAAAAATTAAATATTGTGACTTGGCAACACTGATAGGGATTGATAAACAAGAAACAACAAAACCTCACTATTTTTTGAGGTTAGGTTAGTGGTTTTTTGGTACTTACCAAAACTGGAGACTGCTTCTTAGGTTTGGTTTTTGAAATTTTCACATCTTCGTAGTCTTGTTTCTTTTTGCGTTTCTCCTCCAACTTTTCCCCAGACATCAACTCGTAGGGATTGATGCTACATTCTAGAATTGACCTTCTCCCTTGATAGGTCTGGTTGTTTGGGTGTTTTTTAGATAATTTAGCTTTGTCCCTGAAAGGGGATTGGTTAGAAGTCACTTCCGGCACTGACAGTCTCGATCTGCGCATCAGATCGTACGGATCGGAGGTGGGAAGGATTGAAGGTCTCGAAGACGACGTCACCCGTACAGTACCAGCCCTTAAAGGGGTGCTGGTGATTTGCTGGCTGGTCGGGTAACATCGTACAGTGCCAAATTTCGACTCCCCCGAGGATAACGACAACCTGGTGCCCTTGCATTTTTTACACAACGTGGGGGACTTCTTTGAAGTGTTTCGTTTGCTGCCGGTCAGGTACTCGGGGCACTGGCAGAGCACTAGAGCGGGGGCTAGGAGAAGCCCTCCGGAGGCGCGGACAGTGCCGTAGAGCCAGGGCTCCGCGTATCGCATGGAACGAGATAGGGCTCCGGTACTTCCACTGACGTCACCAGCGTGCCTAGAGCTGCTTTCACTCTGATATTAAGGTTATGTTTTAGTGCCACATTTATGCTGATTGTAGGTTTGTTTACCCTTAAACCGCAAGAAGATGGGACATCGGGAGGTGACGTAGGAAATCGATGCATGGCATGGCTAACCAAAGCTGCCATGGAGGTGCAACATTGGTTCTAACATCTCACTGAAACTTTAAAAAAAAAACATTGTTAATATTTCCTAGTCGGGTGTTTCTAGAAATCCGGATTCTAGTCATAAGTCATTAATTTGCAGTAGTTCCGCAATGTGAAACAAAACAAACATTTCACTTTCTTTACGCTTCATTATACGGTCCAAATGATGTGAAGATAAGATGAACTCTTCACTTTCGGTGCGAAAACAATTAAAAACCCTCCATACATTCCATTGTTTTGTGGCTATTGTCTATCGACCGGATCTCGAAACAATCAAACTTTGATGGTACTGTCGGTTCTTTACTTTTCAAAAAATTCTTAATCGGTACGATCTTCTTGTGACATTGGCTTTCACGACGCTGTCGTCGGCCTATCGCTGATAATCGTGAAAGCTGCTTTGTCAGTGAAGAACCTTATCAGGGGAATCGGGGTACCATTTGCTTTCTTTAGTGCGGAAGAGACTGTTAAGTCCACTTTTCCAAACGGTCATCATGCCCTTAAGGACCTACTTAAGGAGTTACAAGGCAACATAGCTCCATTATTTAAGGAGCTACAACAAAGTGTAAATAAGGAAGATTTGATGTTTTTGCACTTAAGGGGCTTCTGTTGTAACCTTTTTATTTGAAAAGTCATAAAATCCCAGCCATAGAACTATAAAACTACGTAACACTCTTAAAATTTACTTAAATTCGTAAATACCGTATCAAATGTATTTTATAGCTTCATGAGTGCAATTTTAATGTAATGTTTGGCTGATGATACTGATACTGTTTTTCTTTTATTCTTTTTTTTAAACAATTTCTATTCCCGAAGCCTGCTTTTTGCTAGAATTAAAGGCCAATGAAGAATTCTAAAGAATTGTGGTGATTATTTTACACTAAACCAAATTGAAAGCTTGTAGTAGAAAAAGTTCTGTAATCATCCACCCTTTTATTTGATCCTTATCAATTATACAAACTTTGTACTGTGTAATTTGTACTTTACAGCTTTTTTTTCTTTGTACTGTAGTCAAAAATGTACACTCTTTCTAAAAACCAACCCTTCTACTACGCCCTTGTCTTACTTAGGGCCTTTTTTTGGTACCCATCCGCACCCAAATATTCTGTAACTTTTATTTTATGTTCACTGGTACTGCGTTTACTTTCCACTTTGGCTGCTTTAGGCACTTTAGCCCATTTCGTGTTAAATCTCACCGGTTTGTTGTTCATGTTTCCCACATTGCCAAGTTTGCTGAATGGTCTGATTGTAGGGGAAACCAGGGCAGAAATTAGTGAGGACATTGGAGATCTTACAGGTTTTGTGGGGTGTATGTCGGCCTGCCTCAATTTCCTCTGGCATCACTCCAGATGGTCAAGCTTTTTTAACCGACTTTTGGATTTCAAACAATTCGGCAAACCACCTGGTTATGTCAAAGTGGTGCGACGTGGCAACTTGACCACCTTGGCCTGCATTCTGTACACCATACCAGGAATGTTGTGGTACAGCCACCTCACCCACCTGGACATACCAAGATGTGAAGTTTTGAACAGGGAATTTGGTATGAAGGAGGCTTGTGGTATGGTAAATCCCACCTGGATACCACCAGGGTATGACCGGAAAAACGGTTGGAGGTTTTGGGTTTTGTACGTCTTGCAGTGTACAGGAGTTTTCGTGTATTTACCTTCGACTTTTGTAATTTCCAATATTCCTTTGGAGGCTGTAGGGGTTATAGTTACTAGGATTGATCATTTGAAATACCATTTGAAAAGGTGTGGTAGTGATTTGGGCAGGTTGTACCATTGCGTCAAGTACCATCAGGATATTATAGAGTATAACAAACAAACTTTAACCAGTTAAATATGAAATTAACAATCAACGCAGGGTTAGTAAGGAGTTGAGCGATTTGGTTCAAGCCACCTTGGGCACCTTACTACTAACTGGAGCTGTGGTGATTGGTTCTCTGGGTAGTCAGGTGATCAAAGCATCCACCCCTAAAGCTGTCACTTTTATACTGGGTTATGTTACCACAATATTTATGGTTTGTCACGCTGGCCAGAAACTCATAAACCAGGTATACACCACTCAAATTAGAAAATTTGATCATCAGTTTGTACGTATAGAGTCTCACGTTGGCTGATCAAGTCTACTGGATGGAGTGGTATGAGCAAAAGCCAAAAATCAGAAAAGATTTGCGATTCGTCCTGGCTAGATGCCAGAAACCGTTGGGTTTGGTCGGTCCCCCATCTATGGGTTTTGCTGGTTATAGCTTGTTCTTGATTGTAAGTTTTTGTGGTCCACATTGGGTCAAAAAAATCAACAAACATGACAGTGAACTTACCATTATTGAATATGTAGTTTTGTGGTTAATTTGTGAAATTTCAGATGTTGAAAACCTCCTACTCCTATCTGACTCTACTGAACGAGGTCATGTCGTAAAATCGGTAATAACAAAACGCGGCCTTTATTCGTCAATTAGCAAATTGCAATCGATATCACGTTTTTGTATTCAGCATTGATTTGACCAGTTTAATCACTACACGCTAACGACCTGGCAGATTTTGATCCCCTCCCACGGAGTTTAAATAAAAGCTTTCATATCACATTTGGTAATTTTTGTATCATCCTAACTGACCAAGAGTAGGTCACGTGCAGTGCTGAAAAACGCAGCAGATGAGCGAAATTAACAATTAACTAGTAGCCTGTGAAAAGTGAGTAAAAACGCCCCAGCCCTATTTAAAACAATTAATAGGGCCCAGCTCTTTTTACGTACGTAGGAAGGGGAAACAGGCAACCCCACATACACCAAAGTGTAAGTAGGGTTGCGTATAGCGTAGAATTAAAATAATTTTGAATGAATGTTCTTGGTAATAACATAAGAACCATTTACCAGTTTTGCTTACCTAGTTTCAAGGATTTACAGATTTTCTTACCTTGAACAGTGTGTTAAACTAGTTCGCTGTGTGTTGTACTTTCCAGGACAAAACTAATTTGTTTAGGCTGGACTTAAATGTGTATAAAAAAGCTTTATCTATACATATCTGGATCAGGAGTGAACCTTTTTTTGATTTTTCACTCACAACTTGCATCAACTACACAAAACAATTAAAAAAAAAAAACATATTTCTTACTGCATCTGCATACCGCCATTAAAAGTGACATTTTAGGCTTTCTAGTATAGAGGGCGGTGTCTAAACCTGTGGTTTAATCAAAATATCATCCTAACTGATCAAGAGTGGGTCACGTGCAGGAGAGATCAACTGTAGGGCTGTGAAACGAACGCGAATAGATGAGCGAAAGCGAAAGCGTCAAATTTTATTAACAATTAACTCGTTGCCTCTGGGAAAACGTCCTCAATGGGCTCAAACGAAAGTGATTAGGCAGATTTCGCGTGTGTTTCACTTTTAATTTGAACCGTAAAAGGTCAATGACAATGTCAACAATGAACGCCATTGTTTTTCATCAAAACGTTACCTCAGATTATTAACAATGTGCCCGATTGCGCAATCGTGATTTCACGAATTGTTATTCGGTGTAAGTCCATTGCTTGCACACTTGTCACGTGATTTTCTGTCTGTCAACAGTGTCAAAACAGTGCTCTGGACAACTAATGACGTGAAACTATCTATATTCGAGTTATTACATATTTAAGGGCACGTTAGGCTGGGTTTTAATTTGACTGTGACATTTTGCACATAATCTATCACAATAAAATCACACTGAGGCCATTATTACTGTTATTCTGACAATTAGTCTACGTAAATAAAGTTTTAATATCACGTGACAACTGCCATATAGATCAAAATTGTCTGAGTTTACCATGGATAGCTCAAGGAATTAAAGTATGGTGAGTTTACTTATTACGTATTATTTTGACACTTACGACGTGTTTTACTAAGTAACAATCTTATTGGTTTGTCAAATATGTCAAATTCATGGGTCACTTCAGTTAGTTTTACCATTAAAAAATGACATTTTGACAAGTGACAGTCTACGTCACATTTTTATCATTAACCTAAAGTTATCTAGGCAGTCCCAAAAAAAAATTCAATTTTGACGTCCTCTAGCGGCCAAATGGAACAACTTAGCCTAGTCCAGTCAACGTCACGTGATTCGTTAGCTTTCTTTTATTAAAGGGTGCCTTCTATACAGAGGGTTTTAAATAAGCGAGTGAGAATTTTTTGGAAAATTGCACACAAATTTATTTGATAGTATAGTCTTGGTAGTATTCAATTAAAACTGACGTACAATAAATTTTGAGCTTGCTCACATGATTCTGCTGTCAAAATGACAGAAAACGAAAATATACGTATTTGTAATATCAAAATTAAAAATCCAATGTAATAGAAATAGGAACTTTAATAACTAGTTGCTAGTACAACAAAAAACAGAGATTCTGTTGGGTTCAATCACATCGTCATTGTGTTTTGAACACTTGAGGCAATTTAATCGTCACTTTCACGCTTGATACTGTTTTGTTGTTATTTTACGAGCCTGAAAAGAAGCAAAAAAGACAGCTCCATATAAAGCTCAGGTAACGAAAGTGAACGATTTGCCCCTAAAGCAGATCGTATGTAAATCAGTTTGTTAGTCTCAAACGAAAGCGAATGCTGACGTTAATAATTTATTTAATAACATTATTGCAACCAGTCCAATAAGGAAAAGTTTACTAAAGCAATAAACCGATTTTGTGGCATTAGAAATGCGTCTTGTAATCGTTTAGGATTTGCCTTGCAGCAGTACCAGAGTAGTTTTTCTTTGTTGCTGCAGAACAATCTAATTTCTATGCTAATTTAATTGAGCCCTAGTTCGCCGTTTTCCAAACTAAATATAATAATTTAAATTGAGCGTTGTTTACCTGGAAAACCTGACAAAATCCGTCGAGTAAAATTCCTTCAAAATTTAATTGAAAAAAACAGTACCCAAATAGGCAAATGGGCTACTCGACCAGTTTGAAGATTTCAAAATCAATTTTTCTGCATATTTACAGAATAATTAATACGAAACTGTTTTAAACTGGTATAATAAGGTTAGAAGTGCCTTTAGTTACGCAAGCTGGTAATGGTAGAGTTTAATAATATCGCAAATCAGCAATTCTCCAGTTTCATAAATTGTCCAATCAAATGTTGATAAATCTCAGTACTTTCACGTTATTTACTGCTTCAATTGGATAAGTGCAAAAATTCAAGATTGACAAGTACTTTCCAGTTTGTCTAAAGCTGCACTAGAATACAACAAACTTGTTTTCCACCATTCCCAATCGACTTCATGAAGCTATACCGCTGTAAAACCCAATTCAAAGATTAACTTAACTGTATTTTAGACCTCCATGGGTGGAGCTTTGAGTGTGTTTTTATAGTCTATTTGTCCTGTATTTTGTGTTATAATTAAATTGTCAACTGTCACACTCCCTCCATCAAGCTATACAGCTGCATAACCCATTTGAAATTCCACAAACTCAGTTTAAAGTCATTTTTACTGTGTTTTGTATCTCCAACTGCAACAGGAAACAATCACTATTTCTAGAAGCATAGCAGCTTCAAATTCCCATTTCAGGGGAACCAAAATAGAGTATATTGGTTTCTTTTTCCAATACATGTACACCGAACTTTCTGTCTGTTTGTACCGTGAAGATCTCTTGCATAAAAGACTGATCGTATGGGTCATTCTCTTTCTAGTTGTAGGAAGTTGTTTTGCTTCAAGTGGGCCGAAAACACGAAGGTGTTAATTGGTTTCCCGGATGGTTTTAACCACTTAAGTTATTTTTACAGACTGTCAGCATCGTGGAAAAAGTGCCTTAATCGCTATATTACAGTAAAAATGCATAAAACGGTCATAATTGCCAGCAATTTTGCTTGCTATTACTGATATTTAACGATCCCAACAGGACTACAATGATTGCTGTCCATATGCTGGTTTAATACACCACAATTATTTTAATAATACTAAAACTGAGTTGAAAAAATAAATAGAAATTCTCTTATTATTATTAGCATCGATATTAATAATATTGCATACAAGAAGACGCTTTTTTCGTAACGAAAACACTTTCTCTAGGTCAAGTTTACCTTCACGTTGGTTTTGCCTGGGGTGCGGCTGGTTTTCGAGGCATTTCACTTGGCCCCAAGCCATTCAAAGTTGTCGCAATCGATTATATCGTTCGATCATTATCGAATACGTTTTGTGGTTTTTTTTTTAAATTCAGTAAAAAAAACACAATTTACTCTAATGCTGCACATAAATAAGCTTGTGCTGTTTAGGTTCGACCAACAGGAAACGTCCATCTAAGGTTCGAAAGTGATAGAAACAAGTTTGAACCAATCAGAGACCTTTTGTGCAGCAGGAATGCAACCACGACGAGGAAGTCGTTTTCGCGGGTGCGGTCGAGCCTAACGAGGACTTAATTCGTCTTCGTGGTACTAAGAAAAAATCCCTCGACTTCTTCTAATGCAGCTGGCTGATACGAATGACCTTAGACCAATCCAAGGCTGGTTGGGTTACAGTTACGTTCACTCAACATGCAATTTTGGAACACTTCCTAGTCTTTGTTTGGGCTGTGCTAATGCACAAAACTTGCAACCCACATTCAGTTCATAAAATATCGCTATGATCACATTCTAAACCGGGCAGTTTGCATAACAAAATGCTCTTTTTATTTAATTGTTGTCTACGCAAATTCCACTCTGAAAATGTCAGTCGAACGTTCACTTGTTTACTGGTAAAAGGCGGATGTTGTGATTTTGCTTTATATTTGTAGTTTACTGAAAATCTCTAGTTTTGGAGGTTTTGACAGTTCAAACTTTGACACCGCTTTTCTCCCTGATTTTACTAAATTTTGTAGGGTTTTTTCAGGTTATTGGACAGGAAATTTAATGAGGATTTCAAAAATGTGCTTAAAATAGTCATTATCTTACTACAAGTGGGTTTTACAGGCGATTTTGTCCCTGACTGTCCTTTCAAACTGTGGTTTTGGCAGTTCAAATTTTGACACCGCTTTTCTCCCTAACTGTACTTAATTTTGTAAGGATTTTTCAGGTTATGGAAAGGAAATTTAATGAGGATTTCAAAAATGTGCTTAAAACAGTCATTTTCTCACTCCAAGTGGGTTTTACAGGCGATTTTGTCCCTGACTGTCCTTTCAAATTGTGGTTTTGCCAGTACAAATTTTGACACCGCTTTTCTCCCTGATTTTACTAAATTTTGTAGGGTTTTTTCAGGTTATTGGATAGAAAATTTAATGAGGATTTCAAAAATGTGCTTAAAACAGTCAATTTCTCACTACAAGTAGGTTTAACAGGCGATTTTGTCCCTGACAGTTCTTTCAAACTGTGTTTCTGGCAGTTCAAACTTTGACACCACTTTTCCCGCTGACTTTACCTAATTTTGCAGTGATTTTATGTTATTGGATAGGAAATATAATGAGGATTCCAAAAATGTGCTTAAAACAGTCATTTTTTTACTCCAAGTGGGTTTTACAGGCGATTTTGTCCCTGACTGTCCTTTCAAACTGTGGTTTTGGTAGTTCAAACTTTGACACTGCTTTTCTCCTTGACAGCCATTTTCTTACTCCATGTGGGTCACGTGACTGTCTAGATAAATTATTCTCTAAAACCACGTGATATCTGTCACTAATGTCAAACTGACAAAACTTGCCTAGAATCTGCAAGAATTAAGGTTAAACACAGTTTTCGAAACAACACGTGTTTCTGAGACTTATGACAGTTGTTTTGACAATTGTCACGTGACCTTCTTAGCTAAATAGTGTTCTAAAACCACGTGACAGGGGTCACTAACCTCAAACTTGTCAAACTGTAATCAAAAGTTGCAAAAATCCGGGTTTAGAAAAATTCTATTTTGCAGTATGTGATATAAAACGTGTTTCTGAGATTTATGACAGTTATTTTGACAGTGGTCACGTGACTTCCTACCTAAATAATCTTCTAAAACCACGTGCTATCTGTCACTAATGTCAAAAGTCTCAAAATTTTGACTAAAATATGCAAGAATTATAGTTTAGCACAGTTTTCGAAACAACACGTGTTTCTGATATTTAAGACAGTTATTTTGACAATTGTCACGTGACCGTCTTATCTAAATAGTGTTCTAGACCCACGTGACAACTGTCTAACGTCTGATTTGTCAAGCTGTGTTCAAAAGTTGCAAAAATCCAGGTTTAGAAAGGTTGTCTTGCAGTATTTGATATAAAACGTGTTTCTGAGATTTATGACAGTGATCACGTGACTTCCTAGCAAAATTATCTTCTAAAACCACGTGATATTTATCACTAATGTCAAAATTTAGAAAAAACGAATCAATGAAAAAATGAAAATCTGTATTTTTGAAGTATGGTTTATAGTAAACTGCCATTGTTTTACGATGTAGAATCGATAATTATATTTTGTACTTACACCTTGGTGTATGTGGGGTTGCCTATCTTGCCTATCTACGTGCATAAATAGTGCTGGGTCGTTATTACTCACAGTTTTGATTGTTTTTGGTACTTTTTGGCGCTTAAACAATAATTGAGAAATTTTGGCAATCAAGACAAATCTAAGGGTTACAAAAGCCCCCAAACTTTCCCTTTCTAAGTCTTAGGCCCATTTCCTATGAGTTTCTTATACTATTATGGTTCACCAGAGGTGAAACTTGCCAAACTGTGATCAATTAACCGTTGGTTAACAAAGAGACCGATCCATTACAGTTCAGAAACATTGAAATTCAATCAAGCTTTTTCAGGGTTAAAAACTACTCTTTGTTTAAATTTAGATTGAAGTTTATTTAAAATTCAAACATGAAAAATACTAAAATGGCGCATTTAAAGCGTCACGAATTTAATTTCGTATTGTTCGGAGCCGTTTCGCCTTTTCTCTAACCGCAATCGAAATGGAGATACGATTGTTGTTTAATAATATTTCGGATTTGCTGACTGATTCCGAAATTTATGGATCATTAATCTGAAAAGAGTCGTTTTCGATTCGCTACCGCGGTTTTGCTCTAATTCACGTCGGACCAATTATATTGCCATTTTTAGTCGTCGGCTTAGATGAATTGCATTTGGTACATTTCCATTAAACGCTAATTTCTGCTTAACGTTTATTGAAATCCACACCAGAAACCTGAATTCTGCATTACATTAAACAATTTTAGTTTGCATTAAAGACAATTTTCCTTTCTAAGTGAAAAAATTTCAACAAAAACTTGTAATTTACACTATTTAAAGCACATCAACTGGTAATCGAATCTGGTGGCGTTACAACCCACTGATTTTGTGCAGGAAACTTAATAACGGTGAGAGAATACTCACTAATTTGCTAGGGAAAAAAAATTATTTTTACAACCAAACCGTATATTTTATAAGAAAATTGTATCAACGATTTTTTGAAATATTTACAAAAAAAAAATAGGACCAACTTTGACGCGCTCTAGCGGCCAAATGAGGTAATTTATTCGGGAGCACTCAACGTCACGTGAGTGCCCTATTAATTACCTTCCTTTTGTCATATGGTGTGTTTTTATAGAATATTTCAAATAAACGAGTTATTAGAGATTTTATGGTAAAGTACACCAAAATTGTGTCAAGTTTACTGTTTTTTTTTTGTTGTAGTAAGTATCTTATGTTGGTACTATTTCAATGAAATTCCTGTTATAGACTAATTTGGACCTGAAAAACTCAAATCCAGTGTCAGAATGGTTGTATTTTCATCAATTTTATGAAAACTTACCTCAGTTTGTGTTGCAGAGTAAACTCCAAAAAAATCTGAAAAAAAAATCAAAAATTTAGAATGTCATTTCCATAACAAATTAACCTGAATTGATCGCATTTGATTGCGTTTAATCGTTCATAAATTAAGTCATAATTTCACAATTCAACTGGTTTATTAGCCATTCAAATATTCGTTTGCTCTACAAGCTACATGTCTGTGTACAAACTACGCTAACTGCATATCAAATTCTTGGTTATTTTCAGGTTAAAGACCTACTTTGAATGATATCAAAAATTGTTCTATTAGAGATGTGGTGTGTGGTTTTTAGTACATCAAACACGTAGCCAATAACACACATACCCAGACATAACATCGCATATTAACCTAAATGAAAGGAAACCGCTATCCTCTTTGAACCGTCTAGATTACCTACATCGTACCTTATCTATTCAATTAATTACGTCTTGGTAATTATACTGTTTTGTGTTCGTGACAAGGAACTGACATGCTTGGATATTCCACTTAAATTGGTAACAAACAATGATTTTAATGTTAATTTCAAAAGATTCAAGCTGAATTATGCAACCCTACTTACACTTTGGTGTATATGGGGTTGCTTGTATAAATAGAGCTGGGCCGTTCACTTGTCAATTGGATAAATAGGGCTGGGCAGTTTTGACTCACTTTATAGTTTTGATTGTTTTAGCTAAAATAATAATAATTTTTCTGGTTTAAAACAGTTAACAATTCCATCTGTTCTTGCTGACGTTAAACCAAACTAAACTTAATCCTAGTTAACCTTAACACCTTAGATTATCTGCGACGGTTCAAGTTTGCAGGAAGGCATCTAGCCGGTAGTTTTTCCGGCAAAAAATCGCGTTCGACTGCATTCCAGACGATGGGCATTGCATTCCCTTCACTTTTTCGGTCATAAACCGGCTTAATTTAGATGACGTGATAAACTAGACTGTAATAGCTTTCCGCGAAAGGTAACGAACCCTAGACAAGGCAATTAATTTTTATTACACCCCTCTTGGTATGGTAAAAGATACCATTTTCTGTGTGCTTACTGATAGTACCAGAAGGGTAAATATTAGTTATTACCGGTCTGAAGATTATAACCGCGGAAATTACATAACCGCCCACGATGAAATTGAAACCATAAAGCTTGGAAACAATAAAAGCGTGAAGTTCCATTAATTACTCGCATTAGCAACAGTGCATCGGTCGAATTAAAATACTTTCCTAACTGGAAGCCTTTGTGCTAAATCGATTCTGCTGAATCGATTTAACGACTTTACAGAATCGACCGTTGCGAGAAAAACCTCACTAAAAACGGCAACTGGGTGGGGTCACTCCCACGTCTCTTCACAACACATTATGGTCAGGTAAAATATGCGGAAACGTCTGAAAATCGAAGATAATGGCCGCTGTTTGCGATTGAAGCAGTACTAGCCAGTACCGCACTATATCACTGCCAGAAGGTCACGATCTAGAGTTCGTTCTGTTTTTTTTTTTGCACTAAAAACATATACATGTGGCAACGTCTTAATAACATCCTGACTATAGTCTTTCAGAGAGAAAAACCAGCAGTTTGAGAATAACAAAGACGTTGTCAGTGAAATAAATTTAAAACTTAAAATTGTTAAACAAATCCCCTCTAACCACTTCAATACATCAATTTCTATTAATCTAATTTGTTAGAGAATATTGGCCAGGAGAACGTATTAATGCTAATTTATTATAGACATTTCCAAAATGTATATTAAAGTGTAAATGTATTCATTAAAACTGTAATAATATGCATGAAATTGCCTTGCAAATTGCTATTTAAAATACTATCTACAGTCAATAACCTTAAAACATTTCCTAATAGATTTTTTTTTTCAAAAATCAGGTAATAACGGCTCAGCTCTATTTATGCACATGGGAAGAAGAGACAAGCAACCCCACATACACCAAAGTGTAAGAAGGGTTGCGTGTAACTTAGGATTGACATTTTTATCTGTTTTTTTTACGATTGATTAGTTTCCTATTAGAGTTTCGAAAATTTTCCAAGTCTTTTAGGGTTTGGATAGCATTGAAATTGGGTTAATAGTCAAATTCCCTCAATTTTAAGTCTCACAGGATAAAAAACATTAAACTTGACTTAATAGGCAAATTTCTAGGCTATTAAGGCAGTTTCTGGTCTAATTGACTGTAAGATATTAATATTTTAGGGCTACTAAGGTACTTTTGTATATATTTTTTTCCATGTGGTGGTTAAATATTAGCCTGCAAGGTACAATCAGGCCTAAATAGAGCGGTAAATAAATTTGAAGAAAAAGTAAGATTTACCACAAGTTTTGGCTGTAACCAACAAACACACTTTTTTATTTTATAATAACAGCATAACTGTCAAAAATCCCTTACATGAAGCTATAAAGTCAATTTCAGTCTTTATAACGCTATTTGATTAATTTAGTCACTTTCACTCTTTCACTGAAGCAAATTTTGACAGTTGTGACGTACCTGATATATGTCACGTGACTCTAAGATAGTTTTTAACTTGATAATTACGTCACAATTGTTAAAAATTACTTGCATGAAGCTATAAATTGCATTTTACTTTCAACAGTTAAAAAATATATATTTTTACTTTTATAGATCTACGTCCTGAATGAGGCTCTGTTTGACAGTTGTGACGTAACTGACAGTTGTCACGTTACCTCCTCTCTAGGACGCTCTACGTCCTCTACTAAAATCTCTTTAGTAAAGTTAAAAAGCTAGTTTTGTCGAGTTTTACATAGAAAGGATCCAAAATAAGTTGCACAGTAAATTAGTACCCATTAAAACGGTCTGAATATTGGGTAACAATGGTCGATCCTTGACGAAAATAGCCACCGTTCAGAAAACAGCTTTTGTGAGTAGTGTAACGAAAACCTTGCCATTTTCCTGCAGTTTACATTCACTTTGTCGAAAACGAGGTCTAGACAAAGATCGTACCGTACAATCGGCTATTTTTTTGCAACCGATAGAAGCGTTTGTTCGACGATAACATCTATCCGGTTGCTCAATTCGGTAATTTAACGCCTCGATCGTTTTGATTATCTCATATTTGGTTTATTCATAAACTACCAAAATTAATCAATAGAGAGTGGCAATTTAGATGATGACACAATTTTCAGTTCATCTCATTGAGTAACTGAACAACTAGAGTTCTGCGAATCTTTCATTAGTATTAATCAGAAATTTAATCAAACAAAACAAATAATTAAAATCCTGAAAAACATTTTTTTTTGCATCACGATGAAATTCCACACCACGACCACGCCCTTTCTCCTGGTACTGGCCGCACCCTGGTGGTAACCTCTCGATAACGCTACAGTTTTTTTCCCTCCACCAACGGATCCGTGAAGAATTGTGTCAGACAATCGTTGCCCTTGACTTTAAACACCCACCGACGACGTTTTCTTCGCGCAAAAGGTCAATCAGTACCACTTAGGTTGGTATTTATTTGCATTCTTTGGGTGCATCGCGCCTTGGATTCCAACTAGAGGAGTTCATTATACTCTACTAGATTATGGTAAAAGTGGGTCTTTTATGTTGAAGTAAACCTCAATTTGTGGTTCTTCCATAAGAATCAAACAATTTCATGTTCCGATATTTTTTAGTAATAAAATCAAAGTGTTGGCGTAAGCCGGAACCGCTATATTTTATCGCAGAGGTTTGTATTTATAGGTTCAATTATTTCTTCCTACTAGACTGGTCTATAATGACCCTGAGCAAACAGTGATACATGATCGTGCCTTCTGCGGTTGCTGCCTAACAAAATATGCATTGAATTTCTAAAAGTTTGCGCAAAAAAGCCATTTTTTTTGCAAATTTAGCATCAGTACTCTCGTCCGTGTTGCAGTTTTAATCGGAACGTTAATCGCCAACATAAAATTCAACATGTCCGACCGAAAACTACTTTGAAACGTCGTCGGTTTATCTTCAAAAGTGCTTTATGTGAGAAATTTTTTCATTTTCAACTGGCACGTACTGATGCTCTTCGCGATGGTACCGATGCAGTACTGAATTTTAACGTTACCCAGTACAACTTTAAAATACATATTTTGGTTTCTTTATAAGTAAAACTCAATAATACTAGCTTTACATCACAATTAGCCTTCATCAGAATGTTCTTGTATATTGTTATATCATTTATCCACAGGACAGTCAGGGACAAAATCGCCTGTAAAACCCACTTGGAGTGAGAAAATGACTGTTTTAAGCACATTTTTGGAATCCTCATTAAATTTCCTATCCAACAACCTGAAAAAACATTACAAGATTTGGTACAGTCAGGTAGAAAAGCGGTATCAAAATTTGAACTGCCAGTATCACAATTTGAAAGGACAGTCAGGGACAAAATCGCCTGTAAAACCCACTTGGAGTGAGAAAATGACTGTTTTAATAACATTTTTGGAATCCTCATTAAATTTCTTATCCAACAACCTGAAAAAACATTACAAGATTTGGTACAGTCAGGTAGAAAAGCGATGTCAAAATTTGAATTGCTAGAAACCCAGTTTCAAAAAACAGTCAGGGACAATATGGCCTGTAAAACCCACTTGGAGTGAGAAAATGACTGTTTTAAGCACATTTTTGGAATCCTCATTAAATTTCCTATCCAAAAACCTGAAAAAACATTACAAGATTTGGTACAGTCAGGTAGAAAAGCGGTGTCAAAGTTTAAACTGTCAAAAACACAGTTTGAAAGGACAGTCAGGGACAAAACCGTCTGTAAAACTTTCTTGGGGCGAGAAAATGACTGTTTTAACCACATTTTTAGAATCCCCATTAAATTTCCCATCCAACTACCTGGAAAAAACATTATAAGATTTTTACAGTCAGGTAGAAAAGCGGTGTCAAAGTTTAAACTGTCAAAAACACAGTTTGAAAGGACAGTCAGGGACAAAACCGTCTGTAAAACTTTCTTGGGGCGAGAAAATGACTGTTTTAACCACATTTTTAGAATCCCCATTAAATTTCCCATCCAACTACCTGGAAAAAACATTATAAGATTTTTACAGTCAGGTAGAAAAGCGGTGTCAAAGTTTAAACTGCCAAAAACACAGTTTGAAAGGACAGTCAGTGACAAAACCATCTTTAAAACTTACTTGGAGTGAGAAACTGACTGTTTTAAGCACATTTTTGGAATCCTCATTAAATTTCCTATCCAACAACCTGAAAAAACATTACAAGATTTGGTACAGTCAGGTAGAAAAGCGGTATCAAAATGTGAACTGCCAGTATCACAATTTGAAAGGACAATCAGGGACAAAATCGCCTGTAAAACCCACTTGGAGTGAGAAAATGACTGTTTTAATAACATTTTTGGAATCCTCATTAAATTTCCTATCCAACAACCTGAAAAAACATTACAAGATTTGGTACAGTCAGGTAGAAAAGCGGTGTCAGAGTTTAAACTGCCAGAAACACAGTTTGAAAGGACAGTCAGGGACAAAACCGTCTGTAAAACCCACTTGGAGTGAGAAAATGACGGTTTTAAGCACATTTTTGGAATCCTCATTAATTTCCTATCCAACAACCTGAAAAAACATTACAATATTTGGTACAGTCGGGTAGAAAAGCGGTGTCAGAGTTTAAACTGCCAGAAACACAGTTTGAAAGGACAGTCAGGGACAAAATCGCCTGTAAAACCCACTTGGAGTGAGAAAATGACTGTTTTAACCACATTTTTAGAATCCTCATTAAATTTCCTACCCAACAACCTAAAAAACACTACAATATTTGGTACAATCAAGTAGAGAAGCGATGTCAAAATTTTAACTACCAGAAACACAATTTGAAAGGACAGTCAGGGACAAAATCGCCTGTAAAACCCACTTGGAGTAAGAAAATGACTGTTTTAACCACATTTTTAGAATCCTCATTAAATTTCCTACCCAACAACCTAAAAAACACTACCAGATTTGGTACAGTCAGGTAGAAAAGCGGAGTCAAAATTTGAATTGCTAGAAACCCAGTTTGAAAAGACAGTCAGGGAGAAAATCGCCTGTAAAACCCACTTGGAGTAAGAAAATGACTGTTTTAACCACATTTTTAGAATCCTCATTAAATTTCCTACCCAACAACCTAAAAAACACTACCAGATTTGGTACAGTCAGGTAGAAAAGCGGAGTCAAAATTTGAATTGCTAGAAACCCAGTTTGAAAAGACAGTCAGGGAGAAAATCGCCTGTAAAACCCACTTGGAGTAAGAAAATGACTGTTTTAACCACATTTTTAGAATCCTCATTAAATTTCCTACCCAACAACCTAAAAAACACTACCAGATTTGGTACAGTCAGGTAGAAAAGCGGAGTCAAAATTTGAATTGCTAGAAACCCAGTTTGAAAAGACAGTCAGGGAGAAAATCGCCTGTAAAACCCACTTGGAGTAAGAAAATGACTGTTTTAACCACATTTTTAGAATCCTCATTAAATTTCCTACCCAACAACCTAAAAAACACTACAAGATTTGGTACAATCAAGTAGAGAAGCGATGTCAAAATTTTAACTACCAGAAACACAATTTGAAAGGACAGTCAGGGACAAAATCGCCTGTAAAACCCACTTGGAGTGAGAAAATGACTGTTTTAACCACATTTTTAGAATCCTCATTAAATTTCCTACCCAACAACCTGAAAAAACATTACAAGATTTGGTACAGTCAGGTAGAAAAGCGGTGTCAAAATTTGAATTGATATTTACAGTCAAAGTAGTCGTTATCTTCCACAGGAAAATGCACTGTAAATGTAGTCACTACGTACAAAGTCACAAATCACCATTATTTTAAATGGAACACCCTGTATATTTGAGTGTCAGTCGACTCTGCTTATCAATCCCCACAATAGGGAAGTACTAAAAATATTACTTAGTTAAGGAAAAAACTTTAAAGTTTCTGGTCTAATTGACTGTTGAACTCTCTTACAGCCCAATGCTATTAAATCGCAATTTTTTCAATTCCTCAATTTAATCCCACATACTTTTGGTATTTGTGGTGTTTCCGTTATTTTGCCCCAACAAATAATAGAAAGCATTTTACGGGTACTCGACGTTTTAAAGAAAAACGTGGGTGGCAAAACGATAGAAAGGTATAACGAAGCTGATAACGCCCGCAGTAAATCATAGATAAAACGTTCACTGTATTCAAACTAGGTTAGGACATTATAATGCCTAATTGGCCGTCTTTTCAATCGTCGTACAGCAAAATCAGTCCGATTGCACACGACTGTAGGTCAAACAAACAACTTTTTCTCAATCCGTCCGACTTTCCATATCATAAAGTCTCGTCGATCGTTTTTCTTCGAATTAGTCTTAGTTTGTTGTGTTTTTTTATTGTTTGCCCGTTTAATCGGCTATAAATTCTTAGAACTGACAGTTGCAATAGTCGATTAACCCCAATAACTGACTGCTTATTAAAAACCGTTGTGTTGTTTCTCCACTAAAGTTCTGTACCAATGATTGTTAGGTAATTTGTCCCTTACCTGGACTAAACCCCAATTATCAACCTGCTTTGAAGTCTAATTACCTTCATACCTCGATGGTGGTGGCTGCTAGATTTTTCATTTTTAGCTTAACGGGACCCAACGACAATGGCCATAGAAAGAAGAACCGTTCCAACGTTCTTCTTCAGTATAATCAATGTTAATGCCTACTGTAAAGGTGAATAACTTGAAATGTGGGAATTTTGATGAATTTTCTAGTGATTAAACAGTGGTTTGATCCGCTTTAAAAAGGTTATTGATATGCTGGCAATCAAACGCTAATATCCGATTTCCTATCATTTAATATTCCTGTACTGTTTGGCTTTAGTGAATTTATGATTCGATGCTGAATTACATAACGAATTACCCCAAGAAGCTCTGGTTGGTTCAGTTGTAGACAAAAACTTTGATTATCATACTTTTTGTCCAATCAAGTGTTTTTTTTTCAGACACTGACCAGCACAAATTTAACTTATACACTAACACTAAAATTATATGCTTGAGAAAGCACATAGCTTTATGATATGACCACCTTGAGTTAAGTACCATCTGTTTTACTAATGGTAGTGTTGTTTTATCCTTTGAATCATTAAGTAAGATATAAAAAATGATGATAATATCAATTCCACTCTAAAGCAATTCTTAATCACGAATTCAAGCACCGACGTGTTTAGAATGTAACCTGAAAACCATAAATCCTGTTTCAAACTGTTTTTTTCACTGTCACCTGAATTTTTGGGGTGCGGTGTAAACATATTGCTCAACATCGCGTTTAATGTAACAAGGTTAGAATGACGCAATTCTTACGTGGTTATTTTTAGGCAACCGTGAGTAATGGTACGTTTTACGCAATCCGCTCTAATTAATCTACTGTCGTATTTCTACACGATGTACTATCGCACTTCTTGCGATATTCTTCACTTTCAAACCGAACGTGGTACTAGAGCGTAAAACTCGTCCATTTGCATCTGATTTTTGAATTTATTTCGTCTATTGTTGGGTAAATAGCCAGTTTACCAAGATTCGGTTTACTGCACTAGTGCAAATTATTATTTTACTATTAACAAGTACGCGCAACTTTAAACCCAAACATCTTGGAAACTGTACAACGTTTTTGGAATGACACTAAATATACACGGTGTCCTATTTAAAATAATGGAGTTATGTGACTTTGAACCATCACAGAGCATTTTCCTGCAGAAAATCAGAACAATTAAAACTGTCAATATCTCAAAAACCGTGTGTACACTTTCAGTACAGCCCAAAATATACAGGGTGTTTAAGTAGCTAAAAACACAACTTTAGATTAGGATAATTAATAATAATATTGCACGTGCAATTTCCGTGCGAATTGAATAAAACAGCATCGATAGGGGCTAGAGTAGTACCCACAGGTACGTATAATAAATATGACGTATGGTCATCGTAAATTCCAAGCAGAAATAAAAGAAAATGACCGGTTACGCACGACAGGGTACTTCGTAAAGCACTCGATGCTCCACCAGGTACTATCTCGATATTATTTTATATGCCTGTGGTGGTACCAGCCTTTTTAATCAATCGGTCACTTTTTGTTGTTGAAAATACCAGAAATTAAAAATTCTAAGAGCACTCACTTTTTGTTTTTTACAAATAATACAAAAAAAAACGTATTATTTTACCCTCTTACCTAAAAAACTAGGATTATGACTTTATTTCAGAACAAACACAATGTAAATGTATGATGATAAAGTGTCCTACGTAAACAAACTAACCTCAAAATAGGCACTCCAATTAAATGTCTAAAACAGCTGAATTAAACTTTTGGAAGGGCAAACACGGCCATTAAAACGCTTTCTTATGACTACTGATAGAGTTTTTTGCTTAAATTTAGCGATTTTCTAAAGACCTTCAGTCAGATATTTCGTAAAATTCATAGGAAAGTGTGTTTTAATGGCCCTGTTTGCCCTTCCAATCAGCTGTTTTTGACATTTCATTGGAAGTCGGAAAATATCCGTTTTTTAAATTTACTGGAAATTTACCTCATGTTCTGGAAAAATCAATCAATCTCAATTTTCTGGAAAAATTATCATTTCAGGCCCGTTCAAACTGCAACGTCGCAATTGAAGTTGAAAGTTGCCAAAAATGTCAATTACTTTGACATTTGACATTTAACATTGGCTTTGTAGGTTTTGTTTTGTGTTGTGTCGGGTTGTGTTTTATTCTTCAAATATTCAAAATAAAGGAAAACTTTGTCCTTCCCCTGTATTCTGCAACTAGTCCGTGTAGCCGGGACATAAAATTAACGCAAGAAATAAGAACCAGGATCGAAGGATTACTAAATAAGAAACCAGTACGGTGAGTGTCTTTTAACTGGCTTTCAGTAGACCATTTTTTTTAGTTCAGACTATTGAATTTTGTTCCAACTAGTTCTATTTTAAAGATAAACCGTTCAGAATTTGTCCTGTGATGCGACAATGCTTATTGAGACGATAAAACTGATGATCCAATCCTGAATGCTCTAGTAGTGAATTGTTACTGTTTTGACTGTGAGTTTCTTAAAGAACATGTTACAGCCAAAATATCAATACAGTCAACTTTAAATAAACTATAAAAAGCTTACAAACTATTTACAAATATGCAATAGGTGGGTTATGGTCCGAAAACCCCAGCATAATTCACATCAAAAATAGTTTTGCCTGTGCGACACTAGATGGCACTGAGATAGTTTTTGTGTTTCAGTTAAGGCGCATTTTTTCTTGTGTTTTGTAATTCCAACCTCAAAATAAATCTGCCTGTTTAGTCCTACTAAACGTTAAAAAAACAATAACACAGAGCAGTAACAGTGATAATCATAATAATAAGCAAGTATTATACCTCTGTGTTGTAATATTTTAGCAAAACAACAAAGAATGACCCTTTTTACGCCATAATAGTGCCAAACCTAACATGTAGAGAGCTCACATCACATCCACATTGGAACTGAATGGAAAGGCCAAAAGTTATATCCTTTTAAAGGCAAACAACACCAAATAAGTGAGATTTAACAAACCAATAAAGGACTGCATTGATGATAGTGAATAAGGTTGGTACTTAGCAAAAACAGTACAGGATTGCTCGATCGGCCGATTTTGTTTCCCGGCGGCGAATGAATTCTGACGTCACAGTGGGCCTTCGGGTGCACAATACGCTAAATATTCGCCCGAGATGCTATGTACGAGATCATGTTCGTGAATGATCGACTGCAATCGCGCATCGCGCAAAACAATCGCGCAAACGCGAGAGACCCATGGTGACGTAAAAATCGTCACCGGCCCGAGCCGATACCGGCAAGATTGCGCTTATGGGATTAAGCACTCCTGTACTGTTTACCGTCCTTGGGTACTTAGTTGAATGTATGACTTAAAACCAGATATGATAAACCAATGCGTTTGTTTGCCTATGTTTTGCCAAAATTTAACAACATTGGAGGATATTTTTGTATTAAAAGGCCTGTCACTGTAATTGTTTTTGTTTACTTTGAAATGTGAGGTTAGATTGTAACCGCAGATCCTTAAACAAATAGACAGATTATCCAAATGAATGGAAATAAATTAGGAATAATCCAACAACAAAATGAATTTGATGGAGGGTATTGGATACTTGGCGTTTGGCAACAGCGCGCTGAAAACATGGCCTACTTGATATTTTTTTCATTTTCTGTCTTTGTCCCGTGCATGCAATTATCTACGTTTCTCTGTCCGTGACATTACTGCATCTCCTTTAATGCACTCTAATAATAATTGAAGCATAAAGTGATTAATCAGCATAAATTAATTGGATAAAGTCAAGATAGTTCCTCTAATGGCGGTTTTATTAATGTCCCAACCGAATAGGCGAATAATACGCTTCGTTTCGTCCCGATATTTATTAAAATAAAGTACGGACAGTGTATGTGCATGTCACATCTGCAAATATGCCTCGTTCGCTATCTCTGACTATCTAACCGTGGAAAAGGCGTTACAATCATCTCATTAACAGTTTTAGGTCTGAAGACACCACCAGATGTACTTTTATATCTCGATGGTACGCTGCAACCAAACTGTCAGTTTTCCCAATGTCCATAGACGTATAAAGGGAAGAAGCCCAATTGTGCAACAAACTGGAACAGATGGTCAAAACAGAGAAGTTACCATTTAGTGGGCGAATCAAGGGTAAGTACATTCTAAACTAATAATGTGACGTAATAATTGTCGTTCCTTTTCTATTACATGTAAACTGACTGAGATTGATTTACAAATTTTTAAATAATTCGTTCGGTCCTGTCATAATGCCACGTTCAAAATAACTCAGCGTCCGTAATTTCTGTGATACGTCATCTGATCAACACATGTAAAAAACAAACTAGTGTCACGTGACAAAAGTGCACTTTTCTGAATTTTTTTGACGTTTCCTTTTCCTGCTGTAATTTGAATTTCTTGATTTAGTTTTTCTTTTGTGTTGTCGTATTTGTAATTTCGATATTGAATATAGAATTACTTACGTTTTGTGTAATTTTGACAGCAGAATCTTGTTCTCAAGGCCTACATTTACCGTACTAAGTTTTAATTGAATAGTACCAAAATGGCGGCGGTTAAGAAAGCTAATGAATGGTACTATCACGTGACGTTGACCGGACCGGGTTAAGTTGTACTGTTTGGCCGCTAGTGGGTGTCAAAGTTGATTATTTATTTTCAAATAAAATACATAAGTGAATTTTACAGTTAATGTCGTCACACTCGTCACTGCCACTTCTTTTGAAACAGAGAGTATTTTTTTATAGTATCTCGATGGTACTCTGCAACCAAACTGTCAGTTTTTTCAATGTCTTTTCAATCCATAGACATATAAACGTTTAAAAGGAACTGGAACTGGACAGATGGTCAAAACTGAGAAGTGCCTTGACCAGTTATTCGAATCAAGTGTATAATCCCCGTAATCTAACCCGATAAGTACAATCTAAACTAATTATGCTATAGTACCCTGTCGGGCATATTGTCCTTGAGTTTTAATGCACTAATTAAAAAAACTTGAAATTAATGGTTGTTTTGTCGTTAATTACTTTACCATCCTGGGAGTTGGAAAGAGATGGATTTAGGTAAGAAAGAAAGTTCCTGACGTTTAGGCAGAAAAAAGCAAGAGCGCTTTCACTTGAGAATGATTATGAGATTTTTTTTTGGTAAAAGTGAAGGTGAAGGTAATAATTACAATTTTTTTGTTCACCAGTTGAGCTATCAAAAACGAGTGGATTACGCAATTATTTTACACTGTACACTTTTATAGCTCGACGGACTTTAGAGCAGGAAAATGGCGTAGTAATTATTTCAATCTGATTAATCAACTAATTTGATTAGTTGCTAAGTTAGTGGAATTAAACTTTTTTTTTTGACGGCCTCGTATATACTACGCTAATTACTCTAGGCGTTCATTTGCCAGCAGGAAACGAGTGCGATGATATTGTGTTACCGTGTGTCCGGATCGGTTATTAGAGGCGACTTTTTGCTTTTAAGATTCACTGCAAATAAATTAAGGTTTGTAGATAACCAGCAGGAAATATGGTGTTATAATTGCAGAAATAAGTTAAATGCCTCGTCTAACTTAACTGAATATGTATAGTTTATTATATTATTAAAGAAAAATACATTAGATTTTCTTAACAAATGATATTTCTTGCTATATGCAACCCTACTTACATTTTGTGTATGTGGGGTTGCCTCCTACGTGCATAAATACTAGAGCTGGGCTATATCAATTGCTTAAATAGGGCTGTGCCGTTCTTACTCAATTTCCAGTTTTGATTGTTTTTGCTAAAAAAAAAATGTTCAATTTAGTTTATTATTAGTGCTTGCAATTCAGCTGTTAACTTAGACAATAAATATTTCAATAAACATTTACCAGGTATTTTTATATTTTCGTTGAAAACTTGACCATCAAATCAATTATATTGGCATCAGTTTACAATTGCATCATAACTGGTTTTGGCTTAAATGCCACAGGTTGACTAATAATAATAATGATTGACTGATGGTTTGGTCAAGACTTACTTCAGAAACTTTTACATAACTGGTAGTGGTTAAATTAATCCACAAAACTAGGTTTTTTTATTGTGTACGTATAAACAATCTAACATGGTAATTAATTGGCACTACCAGTAAATGTACAGTTTTCAGGTACCATTGTTTGCTTTACTGGAACCGTAATAAAATGGTACACGCAAACAGCTTTCGGCAGGAATTTAACGGTTATCGATAACAATGAAACATTCGATGCAAACTGGGCCTAAGTGCTTCAGGCAAATTTAACTACCAGAGGCGGTCCATATGATTCACGGTTAGAAATTCACTAAAAACAAAAATGATCCGCCACTGTTGATGGTTACAGAGAGTAACTCACCTGAATGTTGTTTATCACGTTAATTTTCGAGTGGTTGTGAAATCGCAAACCGTGTAAAGTTTGGTTTGTTTT
The DNA here is from genome assembly GCF_016097725.1 of Ips typographus. Classification (NCBI taxonomy): domain Eukaryota; kingdom Metazoa; phylum Arthropoda; class Insecta; order Coleoptera; family Curculionidae; genus Ips; species Ips typographus. The sequence goes on from NC_138431.1 coordinate 6,348,435, forward strand.
CCATTGAAAAACCATTTTTTTTTTCAATTCAATAAACTGGAACGCCGTAAAATGTTAACAGTAAACTATCTTAAATCCATCCCGTTCTCACGAACTCGCTTTGCTGTTAAATGCCACGACTTTGTTAATTATCGCTTCCTACATCTGAGCCGCCATGTTTGCAGAAAAAATCCGGCTTAAACCTTTTTTCTCAACAATAATCTAATGTCAATGGCTTATGTGGTAATCCGGTCCGGTTTTTGCCTGTCAAATAACACCAATCCGTCAAAACTAGGTCTAAATAGAAAAAAGTTTATAAATAGGTTTCTGACCTAATTGATCATCGAACTCTCCAAAGTATACCAGAATGTTTAATGTGAATTTAACTACGTTTCAGCTTTAAAGAGGTTAACAGGTTATCGTAATCATCTTTTTGCCAAATTCCACCATTTGTACACAGCATTATTTAATTTTCTCTGACCTTTAAGGCTCAGTTTCACTAAACCAAGTTATCAAGAAAGGTAAATGATGGTGGCAACGCCTAGATTATAATATACAGGTTGAGCAAACAAATTATACAACTTTGACCCCCTCTAGCGGCTAAACGCCTTAAGTTGGAGGTGGCTCTTCAACGTCACGTGATCTCCGGATGTCTGTACTAAAAGTTTCAAACAATCAACTTATTCAGGATTTAGTGGTATGATGCACCAAATAATGTTAGTTAATTGACTGGTTGGCATTTTAGTGTAAACGTCCGCCATATTGGTACCACCTTAAGAAAATTATTCCTACATACTAATTTTGACCTCAGAAATACGATTCCGGTGTCAGAATAGCTTTAGATATTACTGTTTTTCTAGTAACTTTCAAAATTTTCAAATTTTTAGGCACTTTTCAAGGTGTGGGTCAATACTGCCTTTTGACAGTTGCCGTGTGACTATCCAAAAAGAATAGTATACCAGTATCACGTGATGGCTGTGACAGACGTCAAAATTTACTCAACCAAAACCTAGAGCTGTGTAAATAAGTATACCGTATAAGAATACATATGGTTCGACACAAGACAGATTTTACAGCTTCATGATACATAACTTGACAGTTAATGGTAAGTAAATGTGACTTTTGTCATAAACGTCAAAACTGTCATGCGTTGTCCAATTAGGGCATGAAGCTTTAAAAATTACAGTATGGAACAGTTTTCGTTTGACAGGAAATGCGTTTCAAAGCTTTATGATATCTAATTTGACAGTTGACACGTATATATGTCAAAAGTTTAACAAGACGTGGCAATAAATGTCAAAACTGTCAAGCTTTGTCCAGTCTGGGCATGCAGTTCTAAAAAACACAATTGATTGTCTAATTAAATGATGTTCTAGTATCTGATGACAGTTGCTACAAACGTCAAAACTGTCAAATTTTGCTGAAGCTGAGTCTTTAAGAGTCACATTTTAAAACAGTTTTTTTTACAGTATTTGAGTCAAAACGTCAAATTATCGCAGTGGTCACGTCACTGTCTAAGCAAATGAGGTTCTGGTGTCACGTGATAGCTGTCACAAAAGTCAAGCTTTGCCTAAACCAGACATAAAGGTGTAAAAAAGGTAAGTTTGAGTCAAATTAAACAAAAAAGTTGTCATTTTCGAGATAAAAAATTCAAAAAGTTTTGTTTAAATGATGATGACGTGCAACCCTACTTTTACCAAACAGCCCTTACATCCGGCAGGTTTCAAAGTTGTCAAACACTCTAATTAAACAGAAGATAAAGATCTGGTTACGTGCAAATAACGAAAATTCGTTGGTGAAAAAATTGCGCAACCTTTAAATTGCATTACTACCAATTAAGCAATTTAATTGGACTGAATTGTATTCATTTTACCGATTTTTCAGCCAAAACCAAGTGGTTGGTATTGATTTGGTTGTCTATTATATTTAGTTGGGCCGGTCCCCTGTAGATTTCGCCTTCGAAAAACCACAACCATTCCGGGTCTGGTTCACTTCTTGCATGACCATGCATGCCTATTTTCGTTCATATTGTGGGTGTGTGTCTTTATATTGGGTTGATGTAATATTTTGCGTGCTTTGACAAAAAAACCAACTGGTTTCCATATAGTGTTTGTACAAGTTTGTAAAGTAGCAATTATTAGCCGGGCAGAAAGTGGAACAAACGTTAAATGAATTGCCCAGTTTTTTTGCTGGCAAACACAATATGAAATATTAAATACACGGCAGCTGGACCATTACGTTTATATGGCTTTTAAATAATACGTTATTAACTTTTTTTATTCAAGCGATAACCTGAATTTTATTATAAATTATTAGAGTTCCTAGTTTGCTGTTTAAGACAAACTGTATTTAGCGTTGGGGTACTATTTTACGACACGTAATACAGGATTTATACTTAATAAACCCCAAAATGTGTGTCAATCAGTTCAATTGACCTCTTTTCTGTTTAATTAAATTGTATATGTGCAAGTAATTGCACATGTTCGACAATTGGTCATTCTGCAATTTACATACTTACAGTGTGTGTGTGTTTCGTAAAGTTGTCTGCACTAAAAGTGCTGAAATGTGGGTTACCCAGTCTCTTCGAATGCTAATTAACTATGATAAATACACCTGACCAGATTAATGAATAAAATGTTGGTTGTTTCCTCTAAGACCTATTTTTTGTTCTTTTTGTGGCTGTTTTTCCTAACTAAAACAGGATTTTTCGAACGTAACACTTGCTGCATTAGATTGGCAATCTTGCAGTAAATCACTGTTACCGATATGCTTATTGATCTAGAAAAATAACAATAATTATTGAGGAAATTGTATCATACTGGTACTGCGGTACCAGCTGTTGTTTTTTAACGGTTTAGGTGGCACCTGCTTCAGGTCAGGCCATTTGCACAAAAATCCAGAAATGGAATGTATAATAAGCTAAAGTAATTGTAGAATATTTAAACTGAACTGTTTGAAATGGAACACCCTGTGTAATTCTTCAATTTCAGTCAACCCGTTAAACACCAATCTCTTAACCTAACTTTTACGAATATATTAAACTGATTACTTATGTAACAATAAAGTAGGTTAATAATAAGATCAAGCACTTTCCAAAATTACAACTAAATCATAATGATTTGCGGAGAATAATTGCATTTGGTCTCATAACAATCTGAAAGCAATAATTTAAAATACTTATTTAACTTCAGAGTAATTCAGCTCTAAACTGTATTAGTAAATAATTTCTTTAGAATCCTTTCGTTAATTTTATTTTAAGACAAAATCTGTAGTTTAATGCATGTCCAAGCTTGTTAAAAAAATTACAAAGCAACTGCTTTTAAAAATAATACCCCACGTTATATGCAACCCTACTTACACTTAGTGGTATGTAGGGTTGCCGGTCTCAGCCTCCTACGTACGTAGAGCTGGGCCATTTATTTTTCTAAATAATTTATACTCCAATATTGTATTACTTTAAAGTGTTTTGGTATTCGTGTCAACTCTTCTTGTTATAAGCGAAAAAATAAACCAACACTGCGGTTTGTAAATATAAGAACAAATATCAATTGTCTTGCCTTATTTAATTTATTATTTCGCAATAATTCATAACTGTTTCGAGAGTAATATTATATTGGTTGAATGTAGGTCGATTTGGTCTTTCTACAGACAATTTCCTTCCTGAATTATGCTGGTATTTAAATTGAACGACACAATTCACTTTGATATTTTTCAAAACTTCCTAGGCTGGCACTTCCTGTCATCAATAGGTGAATACCCTATAATATTGTAATTTGCATAAACAGCTATTGTCGTAGATATGGTTATCTAATATAAAAGCATTTTTTGTTGCTGTTACACCAGAATGTTTTTGCCTTTACATTCCTGGAGACTGGAATGGTGCAATGGTACCACTTTAACAAAAAAACACACTATTATAACCTGAAGGTAACGAAAAATGCTAATTAACTTCTTAATAGGCGCAGGTTCAGCGACCTTCACCCAAAACAATGGAAAAACTTGCTCGTTACTCAATTCTGTATTATAATAATTACACTGGGACATTTTGGGTAAACTGATCTTTAATGGTATAAAAGTCAGAGAAGTGAAAACTCAATTTTAAATCGATTTGGACATCAAAAAGCTAAATTAAGGACAAGAGGAAACTCGTTGCTCAACACGCAAATTTTTTAATGTGTGAGAAACGAAATTGTTTGATTTTTTTTTTCCATCAGCTTTCCCCTGATGGAAACGTAAAAGAAAATGATTGTTTATAGGTACTGAACTTGTTTAAAAACTTGAAATAGTCACGAATTTCGAAATAATCAAAAAGCTGTTTTGTCTATCAATAATTATTATCAAACCTATTTCCGAGAACATTCGGCAACATGGCATCAGTGTGTTTTTAAGTTTAGCAAAAGACAGAAACATATTGATTGACGTTGACATTTTGGTTGGTTTTTCGGATTTAAACGCGTCTCGTGACTGTTTTTGCAGTTTTAAGGCATTATCACATAATAAAAGCATTGTGAGGTGTTTTGTATGCAAAAAGGCATTTTTTGGTGTAAAAAAATTATCGGCGGAAATTCAGATGGACAAATTGATAATCCATGAACCTTACATACAAGTGAATAAGGGTTAAAATGGCAAAACACCATATGCGCACATTTTAGTATTCACTTAAGAGTTTCTAACCACCAACAACACTGTTTCTGTTTGGTTGGAGACAAAGCACAAACTTGTAGAACAAAATAAGGCGATTCTCCGTTAAAAGCGATAATTAGCGACTTTTTCAGCACAAACTTGCATTCCTCAGTACTTTTCTATTCCACGAAATGTCAAGGCATTTCAACTGAATAAGGAGGTGCTGGTTTCAGACCGATATAGAGTTTTGTAACAGTACTTTTTCTCAATCAGCCAAATTTCACTCGCACAAAGATCACGAGAATAGATAATTTTGTGTTTGCTTAACTTTTAGTCAAAAGTAACGGTGAAAATCGTTAACTGTAATTTTTCGCTGGTTAATTTTCTTCGGAAGAAAGTCACTGAATCGTACACTTTAAAGTGCCAGAGTTTGTTTTTTGCAACTAGACAGGCCAGGGCTAACTGGCTTTTAAGGCGCCATGTTGCCAAAACCTTGACTTTTATACCGGTTTGGGATTTATTATTGTTCTCTTAATTAAACCTTAATCCGGTCTTATTTTAAATACTACAGTACGAAGAATTTTGATTGGTGCAAAAACGGCTTTAGTAAAATGAGTTGACAAAAAAACGGTTCTATTTAGATTATAAAAGTGAAAGTTATAAGGCAAAAATCAAGGACCGCAATTTTTTTTATTAATATTCGCCTCGCATTGTTGCCGTTAAAATGTATCAAAAATACTTTCAGTTTTGTTTATCGTACCGCTTTTACGGTGTTGCTAATTTTATGTCAGTTCATGCGTTAAGCGATTATAACACCGGCCATTTTAGGTAATGGCGACCGACGCCTTAATATCAATCACTATAATATGCTATTCCTTTCTATTCCTTAAGAGACAAGTTTTAACCAACATTTGCTATAGTAGTAACAATCAAAATTGACTATTAACTTGTCATGTTTCACCAACTTTTGTACGTATTAATTTACTTAAACTGAACAGTTTTTCCAATTGTGATCCCATGAGAAATCAAACTGATAATTAATAACTGTCAGTTATCTAATTGGGTGTATTTTTAGCTGAGGCAATAATAAGCTCTCATGCAAATTATCAACCGTTATAAAAGCGTCAATAACTAGAAATCGAACTTTTCTGTCGCAATTTGCTTCTCTAATTAGAAAAAATATCGAATTCCAACCAAGGCAACCTATTTACATTGGAATTTTCAGCAATATATCTCGTAGTTAGCGATTGTGCGCTAAAACTCGACTGTCCCGGTTATACGAGCAAATATTTGCAAAACAACTTTTTGCGCCACACTGAATTTAAAACTCACGCAAAAATCAGCATTAAAAGTCTCTTGGACAATCGTAAATTTTCAATTTACGACAAACAGTTAAACGTTATACAAAAGAACAAACAATTAGAGATAAGGCAGGAACACCGTGTATATTCACCTACTTTCAGGTTAGATTACACGCTATATGCAACCCTACTTACAATTTGTGGTATGTAGGGTTGCCTGTCTCGTCTTTCTACGTGCTGAGCCATATTTAAATAGGGCTGGGACGTTCTTACTCAGTTGAGTCTGGTAATTAAAGCTTTGACGCCGCTTTTATCCCTGACTGTTCCAAATCATGTAGTGTTTTTTCAGGTTATTGGATAGAAAATTTAATGAGGATTCCAAAAATGTGCTTAAAACAGTCAATTTCTTACTCCAAGTGGGTTTTACAGGCAATTTTGTCCCTGACTGTCGTTTCAAACTGTGTTTTGGCAGTTCAATTTTTGACACAACTTTTCTCCGTGATTGTACTAAATTTTGTACAGTTTTTTCAAGTTATTGGATAGGAAATTTAATGAGGATTCCAGAAATGTGCTTAAAACAGTCATTTTCTCAATCCAAACGAGTTTTACAAGCGATTTTGTCCCTAACTGTCCTTTCAAACTGTGTTACTGGCAGTTCAAACTTTGACACCGCTTTTCTACCTGACTGTATCAAATCTTGTAGTGTTTTTTCATGTTATTGGATAGGAAATTTAATAAGGATTCTAAAAATGTGCTTAAAACAGCAATTTTCTTAGTCCAAATGGGTTTTACAGGCAATTTTGTCCCTGACTGTCCTTTTAAGCTGTGTTTTTGGCAAATCAAACTTTGACACCGACTGTACCAAATATAATAGTATTTTTTTTATGTAATTTCACAGAAAATTTAATGGGAATTCTAAAAATGTGCTTAAAACACGTTACAAGCCTAGCTAAAATATGCTCTAAAACCAAATTTGCCTTAAATAGTCAAATTTGAAAAACGAGACGTATTTCTGAGATGTATGATAATTATTTTGACAATTATCACGTGACCGTCTAGTTAAATAGTGTTCTAGAACCATGTGACAACTGTCACTAAAATCAAAACTGTCAAGCTGTGCTTAAAAGTTGTAAAAATCAGCATTTAGCTTTCTTGCATTACTCATCCTTGGTATGATTCATACAAGTAATTTTCATATAACAGTGATTTTAGTGTTTTATCCCTGAATTATTATTACATACTACAAAAAGCTGTTTTTAAATAGATTGACAGTCAAACAAAACATACTTGTCATTTGTCAGTTGACTAGTGAGCCTATGAACTCACACTCGACTAAACTGGATTGGACTGATGGCTTATATGATCAAACGTCATAGAGGTGCGTGTGTAATATTAATCAATTGCATAATAATGCATGTTTATGCGTTTCTTTAGGTGCAAAATGCCACAAAAAGGTCAATCGTTATGGAGTAATAGATAATTGTAACTAATACCGTTATAAACGCTGGTGTATGGAAATTCCTATGATTTAATAATCTTTACGAAAATAGTTTTTATGCCCCCCGGGTAACATTTAATGTTGTTTGCGTTGAAAGTGACAAATAGAAATTTACTAGTAAGGCGACAATGCGAAAAAATAGCAATTCAAATAGAAAACTTCAGCGGTTAAAGTGAAAATGATTGATTGGAATTCTATTAGTGAACGGGCGCCGTAATGGAACTCTCTTATCTCGGTTTTTATTTCCACTTTCATATACACGTTTGCAACACCCTGTATATGATTATAATTACAGTGTAGTACAGCCAGAACAGTCATCTATTGTTCAGTGGCGTGACGTAACTGAAACCCATCAATATAAGCAATAAACGGGGCATTTTTGGAAACGTTAAAGGTTATTAGGTCGCTTGGTATATTTGCATGTGGGTGAGAGGTTTCATTTAATGCGATCTCTTTTCCTAATATGGAATGTTACCCAATTTAAATCTTCAAAATGGTTGAGGATAAAATCATTTGGAAGGTTCAAAAAGAAGATTTTTGACCTCCATCAGCCATCTTACACTCTAGTACTGACCTTTTAAAGACAGAAAAACCTAATCCAATAATATCCAGGTCCGTACCACCTTAAAAAATTCACCACAACGAAAACAGCCCGCAATTATTATAGGTCAAAATCCTCTAGAAATGAGCGCACACTGGAGAGTATAACAAACGCGTTCTACACGGAGTAACAGTACCACCGTTTTACGATATGCACACGGGTCGCGGTACCGCCACTATCGTACCTTCACCGCGGAATGAAGAAAGAAGAAAGCCCGCGGTACGACTCGGCGATCACGTGACGTTTTAGCGATCTTCAGAAGACTCTGCAAGAGAGAGAGTCCGACGACCGGACATCCTTTTCGGTACTACCGCCGTGATGTTCCATTGTTTCAGAACCATCTCCCGTGACTGTATACATTTTATTAACTTGATGAAATTCATTGTTGTGTAATAATTCTACTCACGAAACGGTTTTGGCGTTTGGGTTTTCATTTTTACTTGTAATCTATGTTAAATTCTTGACATTTGGTGTAGTAAGTTTTTATACAGAAGTGGCAATATTACCTCTAGGAAAATAGGCACTGACTCAGTTTACCATCTGTTTTGTATTTTCTTTCCCAAACTTACTAATTTAAATAAATCTTAGTTCTAACTTGGTTTAAACGTAATAGCGCATTCACCATCTATCAGGAATTTATATGTATAAACCGAAAACCTCACTTAATTACTATTTTAACAAAAGAAAAACCAATTTTCTAGAGAAAGGAAGCTTCAAGACTAGAGAGTTTGCTAAAGGACAGTTTTATGGACAAGAAACTTGTTAAAACATTTAAATTAATTGTATTATTTAAGTTGGGACTTTATCTTACCCATCCCTATTCAAATTACTGACCGCATTCGTTTTCAAGCTCCGAAGAGCGTTTTTGACGTCACAATGACGTAATTTGACAGTTGGTTAAATCATGCTTTTGCTAAATTACGTCATCGTGACGTCAAAAACGCGCTGCTACTCCACGGAGCTTGAAAACGAATGTGGCCACTGTCGAACGTCAACACTGTCGGAACTGACGTCTGCGCAAAGGACGGCAGCCATTTGCAATTTCTTGTGGAAGACGTGTTGTGTTTAGAACAGGCATTTCGCTGCTTTTTTAATCCAATTTCGGGCATTTTCGGCCCCGCTTTTAACAAATTTAAGGTTTTACTACGTTTTTTGAATGATAGAGGTCGAGCAGTGCTGAAAATGACCCAGTTCCTGCCCCCCAATCTCTTGGCGTTGTTCGCCCCAAGGGATCCCATACCCTACTTGCCCCCGGTGGCTAAATTGCCCCACGAGAAGAAAAGCCGGGGTTATTTGGGTGTGGGGGCGTTTTTGGACGGTTTTGAGGTTAGTAATCCTTTTAGTGTATGGCCACAGGAAGCTGTATTGTTGTATTGTAGTGTAATCGGTTTTTTAGTTTGATTAGGGCTTCTTTACTTACGTTTTGTTGATATGTAGCTATATAGAGGATTTTAGTTTATTAGTTAAGCTAAAGTATCTATTTTTGAAAGTTCACAGTACGTTTGCAAAGATTATATTGCTTTGGCCCCCATTTGTTTTGAAGCTCCATACAGCATGGACCCAAAGGTTGCAGAAGGTTTTTGACGTCACAATGACGTAATTTTGGAAAACCATAATTTGACCAACTGTTAAATTACCTCATTGTGACGTCAAAAACGCTCTGCTCCCTCTAGTGATAGGCATAAATTTTCCTGAGGGATATTTACCAGTAAACAGTCAGGGAGAAAAGCTGTGTCAAAGTTTGAACTGCCAAAAACACAGTTTGAAAGGACAGTCAGAGACAAAACCATCTGTAAAACTTACTTGGAGTGAGAAAATGGCTGTTTTAAGCACATTTTTGGAATCCTCATTAAATTTCCTATCCAAAAACTTGAAAAAATCGTACAAAATTTAGTACAGTCAGGGAGAGAAGCGGTGTCAAAATTGAAACTTCCTGAAACACAGTATAATTTTCCTGGTAAAGTAAAATATTTACTGGTAAATTACCCATCACTAGCTCCATGGAGGGTGAAAACAAATGGGGCCATATTGTGTAGTGTCTCAGAATCAAATAATCCTTTGCAGGATCCCAAAGATACACCACCACCTACTCGAGTAGAAACCAGAGAAGAACGTCTAGAAAGACGACGACGAGAAAAAGCAGAACAAGTTGCCTACAAACTAGAACAACAAATTGCCTTGTGGGATCCAGCTTCAGCTCCTAACAGCACTAGCGATCCCTTTAAAACCCTTTTTGTTGCTAGAATTGTAAGTTTTCTACCCTTAAAGGCACTTTAGGCTTTAGTTGTGTGGTTTTTCCAGAATTATGACACTTCTGAATCAAAATTGCGAAGGGAATTTGAGGTGTACGGTCCTATTCGGAAGGTATTCAATCACTGTTTTGTGTGTTAATTTTGTTTTACACAATTTGTTGCAGATTATCCTGATTCACAATAGTGTAAACGGTAAACCCAGGGGGTATGCTTTTATTGAGTACGAACATGAACGCGATATGCATTGTAAGTATGAACGTTTCAGCTCTTAGCGACTGGTTTTGCGCTCAAAAGTCTCAGCTAATTCCCAGATTTTTCAGCTTTGTTTTATTAATATTTCAGGGAAATAGTTGAGGCTTTTAGTGTTGTTTAGGTAGGCGGAGAATTGCTATCCCAGGGGGGGATATTCCTTGATTTTTATGTAGCCAGCAATCCTAGCTTAAGACTTGAAATTTTACTTGTTTCCACGAAGTATAAATAAGTTTTTTTCTGTTTTTATACAGTTCAAGCTTCAAGCACCTAGTACCAATTCCCGATCTGCTTTTTGCTGGCTATATAGGTTTGTATGTGTGGTAAGAACCCTGCATACAACTCTTTAAAAGAAAAGTAAAAGTTTTGTGCTTTAAAAATCAAAAAAATCGGAAATTACAAAACTTGCTCCATAATTTTGTGTAAAACAATGTTTCAAACCACTTGGAATGTCAAATGGAGCAGGTTTTAATTGGGTGTTAAGCGCTCAGTAAGTACATGCGCACCAGGTAAATCACTATCGGGAGCATCCTGTTCAGCACACCGAATTCCTTTAAAACGATGTTGTCCTTTTTATTAAGACGTTTTCGACGTAAGTAGTTTCGGTAGGTATACTTCACTTATACCTAATTAAAAAAAAATCAAATTATATTGGTAGTGTTACTATGAAATTCTGATCCATGCAGTTTGTTTACTTTAATGGCTCTGACAGTGACTTAAAGGTACCTGTGCGCATTTTTTATTTTTTGGGTAGGTAAATTGAACTGTCTTTTACATAAACATAGCAACATTACCATCAGTCGCTGTGGATCTTTCCAGATAAGCCGTCCGTTTTATCTTTTGAAATGTTCAATTTTTGTTGCCCTTCCGAAAAATCAGTTTTAGTTTGTTGCTTGTAGTCCTGGTAAATTAATAGCAAATTGTTATTACAATATGACGCAGTGGGCCATTGAGCAATTCTAAGTGGTAACAATTTGACTTTTCATTGAGATAATGAAGGTTTGTGAGAGACACAAACATACCAACTTTATAGAAATTAGTTAAAAAGCCTTTAGAACTGTCAAAAGGCTTCCAAATGATTTTCAACTAGTCTAGAAGTTCTCAAAATATTCCAGAAGTATTTGAAACAGTCTTGAAGCTTTCTTATGTTTCTCGAGCAGTTTAGAAGCTTCTAAAAATGTCTAGAATTGTTCAAAAGTTTTCAAATGCCTCTAAAGCAGTCCAGAACCTTCAATATGCTCATTAAACTATTCGAAAAGCTTCCAAATGCTTTCGAAACAGCATAGGAACTTCAAAAATCTTTTAGAACTGTCTAAATGTTTCTAAATGCTCTTCAACTAGTCTAGAAGTTCTAAAAAGATACCAGAAGCTTTCAAAACGTTATAGAAACTTCAAATACTTCTAAAACAATGTCTAAAGGCTTCCAAATGCTCTTCAATTAGCCAAAAAGTCTCAAAAGATTTTAAGAAAGTCTAGAGTTGTTTAAAATCTTTCAAATACTTTTAGAATCGTTAAAGTAGTCGAGAACTATCAATATCTTCGTTAAACTGTTCTAAAACCTTCAAAATGCTTCTGAAATAGTCTAAAAATATTCCGGACCCTTGCAAAAGCTTTTAGAACAGTCTAAAGGCTTTCAAATACTCTTTAACGAGTCCAGAAGATTTTAAAACAGTCTAAAAGCTTCCAAAAGTTTCTAAACCCGTTGAAAAGTTTGCAAATGCTTCTGAAGCCATCCAGAATGTTCAATATGCTCATAAAACTGCTCCTGAAATACTTCAAAAAGATTTCAAGTGTCTAGAAACTTTCAAATGCTTTTGGAACAGTCTAAAAGCTTCCAAATACTTATCAACTAGTCTAAAAGCTCTCCAAAGATTTCAAAAATAGTGTAAAAGTTTTCGTATCCTTCTGAAATAGTTTATAAACTTCAATATGCTCATTAAACTGTCCAAAAATCTTCCAAATAGTCTAAAAGCTTCTAAAACACTATAGAATCTCCGAAATGCTTCTAAACCAGTCTGAAGCTTTCAAATACTCGTCAACTAGTCTAGAAGCTCCCAAAAAGAACTGCTTTGTTGTAAAAAAATATGTTCTCTGCAATATCTGGGGTATTTATAGATCTCAATGAAACTTCCTGTACACTTTTAATAATTTATAATTAATAAAGTCATTAATTATCATTACTAACCAATTTGAAAGCCAGAAAGGAAATTATAACATCAGGAATAATTTTGACGTTACAATCCTCCTTTTCAAGCTGCTGAATTATGTTATTTCTTAATTAATGTAGACTAAACCTTATTTTTCGGATTGGTATTTTTACCGCATCATTCATTCCGTTTGGTACATGTCAATTTGGTTTTCAGCGGCTTACAAACACGCAGACGGTAAGAAAATTGATGGGAAAAGAGTGCTGGTTGACGTGGAACGTGCTAGAACCGTTAAAGGATGGTTACCACGGAGACTTGGTACAAAATATCTGATTTTTGTGTTTAAATGGAAATTATTACACAATTTATTTAGGTGGTGGTTTGGGTGGTACTCGTAGAGGCGGCGCTGACGTTAACATTAAACACTCGGGTCGTGAGGACAATGAGAGAGAAAGAGAAAGGTTTGTTTTGTCCCTCTTGCCTTTTCATTTCATTACCATTAACTGGAAACAGGTACCGATTGGAAAGAGAGAGAGAAGAACGTGGAGTGACAACCAGAGACCGTGAGCGAGATAGAGGTTTTGAGAGACGGCGCTCTCGTTCTAGAGAACGCAGGCGGCGTAGCCGTTCACGTTCCCCTCGTAGAGAGAAACGGCGCAGAAGCAAAGACAAAGTTAGAGAGGACGTGGACGATTTTGAGCCACGATCAAGAGATAAAGACAGAGACAGGTAGAACTAAATTCCAGTACATTGAACAAACTTTTTTTTATAAAATATATTTAGGGAGCGTGACAGAGATAGGAAAAGAAGGCGGTCGCGGTCGCGCGACAAGGATAGAGAACAGCGCAAAAAAGAGAGAAGAGAAAGGCGTGAACGTGAAAAGGGCGATAAAGTGGATTATATCAAAACTGACGACGGTGGAGAAATTCGTATTAAGGAAGAACCCGTTGATGGTGATTATTGTAATTTGTCTGCAATCAGCAGGTTTTAAATATTTTGTTGCAGATTACGATTACGGGTATTCAACGGCATCGCAGGCTTATGACCAAGCAAATGTCAAGTACGAAGAGGAAGACGAGCAAAAGTATCAGCCGGAAAAAGATCATTCGTCCAACGGTGCTAGGAATTATGACGATTATGAGGATGGGGAGGCCTATTAGGTAGTAGGCCAAATTTTTTTCAGATTTGTCTTGTATGTAAAACACGTGTATTGTGTAATTTTTAGGAGCAGTTTGTTAAAAAATTGCATTATAGAACGATTTGCTTATCTTTATCATAACTTCTAGTTGATACAAAATATAACAATCAAGTTATTGTAGTAGGAATTAAAATTGATTTAAAACTACTCACAACTGTATTTTTTTTCCCTACTAACATGATAAACATAACTCAATATGGTTTATAGTGGATTATTTCCTTCCTATCAATTTTGACCAATCGCTATCAAGGATTAGTATAACAAATGTAAATTTTAAGTGGAAAAATCACTTAACAACTGTCAACTTAGCTGTCAGCAGTTTTTCCCGAAAAAAATTCGAAAAAATTGCACACTCCTCACAGCAACATAGAATAGTGTTAGGTTAGTTAAGGTTTCTGTCTAAACCTTGGTTAATAATAAAATATCAAATATACCAAAGCAAATATTTATTTCATTACATTAATTATAATATTTACAGGAACAAATGAAAAAAAACAAACTTTACAAAACTAAGTAATAAATCTCAAATTGTCAAACCTAAATAAATCACTCTTGGGTCTCACTCTCCTGCGGATGCGGCACTGACGTTTTGACAAAGCAGGACCTGGCTACAGACTCAAATAACCTGGACAGAGCAATAATAAAAGTTAGAAAAACATAATCTGGTAGAAATTACTTACTTTTCAATCTCGGGCGCACAGTGGACGAACTGATGTTGCCAAAACTTGTACGTAGGGTTCTTAATAAGTTCGATGAACGTGATGAGCAGTCCCCAAGGATGCGGTCGATTTACGATCAGTCGTTCCAGCAAAACTCGCGTGATCTGCTCCTGGATCACTTCGGTGTTGGCCTCGGCGAACAAGTACAAGAACGTGCACGAAAAGTAGTGGGTGTGACTGTTGGGGTAGCGTAGCTGATTGGCCATCGCGTTGAAAAACAAGTAACGCCCTTCCGTGTCCAGATCGACGGTTAAATTTTGGAAAATGTCCATGTGGGCGCTGTGCGCTATCGTTGACATACTCGGTGAATGACCCTAAATTTCTGGTAGTAAGTATCGGCATTATCACAACAAAAGAGGGCGAATTTACCTTGTTTCGAATATGAGCAATAGCTTGAGTTCCAACATACAACACTAGGGCGTTCATCAGCGGTATATTATACCGGATACCAGGTTCATTAGACACCTGCAAGTTACTCCTTAACTCAGACAGGAACGTAACAGGAGCCCGAGCTTTCAGATAGGAGTCCAAATCCTTTTTGAACTGCGGTGGAGTGATCATTTGCGAGATATTCGTCAATATCCTGGGGGCATACGAGATTTCTGGTAACATGTCGACCTTCAAATTTGGGATAAACGGATCGGGTAGACGCATGGTGCGCGGGAACGCCGACAGTATCAAATTGCGCATTTGAATACAGTTGGGCGGGATTACGTCGCAGAAACCGTAGTAGTAGTCGCAGAGAAACTCGGGAAAGTCGTGCAGAAGGACGAGCAGAACGCGCAAAGTGCCTTTGTAGAGCATCGTCACCGGTTTGGCCAGTTCTGCGTTACGCAAAAACGGCGCCAGGTACTTGAAGAGATCGATTAGGAGTTGCGCGTACATTTGCCATCCCTTTTGTTGAGGCGTAGTACCTGTTAAAGTAACATAAAGTTGTATTTGTACAGGGTGTCTCAATTATTAATCTGAAAGGACAAGGGATTTTACAAAGCCCCCAAAATTTCTGACAGTTGTCACAATTAAGTTAAAAAAGTTAATGTCACGTAGCGGCTGTCGAAATTACTGTCAAACGATGTGAACGGATGTGGAGTTACAAAGTGACAGTTTTAATTTCTGTTGGACGAATGAACTGTTCACGTTGTCACGTTCTCAATTAAGTTAAGAAATGTCTTAATGTCACGTGACATCTGTCAACCACGTCACAGAAAATTAGCCTAACACAGGACGTGGAACTATAAAAATAGAAATTTAAATATCTGTTGGGACGGAATGGACGTTATAACTTCACCGAATAGTGTTTGACAGTGGTGACGTCACAGTTGATTCAAAAAGTGTCCAAACTGGTGTTTTTACGTCACGTAGCAGCTTTTGAGTCGAGATTGTTTTGATCTATTTATCTGCATATTATTACATTTTTATAAAAACTTAAAACTTAAAAGCCGGTTTACCTTTGAGGCCCAATTTATATGAACAACAAACAAGAGATTGTTACGTAGTTTTAGAATTGATACTAACATAGAACCTTACCTAACATGCGTCCTATAAAGACACGATGCGAAATCAGTTCCAGCCAGGCGTAGCAGAACCCGGCAGCTTTCGACGGCCTCAAAATGTGAAAAGTATGACAATAAGCGGTCAACATTTGGAAATTGATAGCTTCAAGAACCGGTTCGGGTGCGTTCAACTCCAAAAAGAGCATGGTAAATATCCTCTGGTAGGGCATCTGGTGGAATTCGACGTTCCTGTTGTCGTGGTCCTGCAGCAAACATCCGGCCACGATACCGAGAACTTTGTTGAGCAACTGAACTTTGGTCGATGTGTTGGTCGTGTCCCCTGAATGTTTCACCAATAGCGCGACTAGACGTACGAAAGCGTCCAAAGTGTGGTAGCACTTGGGACGGGACACGTTCGGACTGGACTTGTCCACTAAACCTCGGTAGACAGTTTCCACGCATAGTTGAGTCGATAAACGGAAAAAGCGGGTGATCAGGTCGTCCGTTTTAAGGATTCCGTGCAAGTTCATTTGATGCACGAATACGCTGAAAGCCTTAGTAGAATCGCGACCTTGGTGTTGCGAATTATAAATACTAATCCACTCTCTAAGGAGGTAATCAGTTTTTTCCACTAGGCCTGGAGGATCTTCGTAATTCGGGGCTCGCACCTGAAATACACAAAAAATGGGGTTGTAAACCAAAAAAATGTTTTTGCTGTATTTTACATCATATTACTATTATATTATTATTTTTCACGCAAATTTTAAATAAGAGGATTATCATAGATTATTTAATATTATGCGATATTATTCCAAATAATACTGATGTGTATTATTGCTTGATTATAGTATTATTAGGAATTATTTAGAATTATTGCATCTTATTAATATTAATATGCGAGTGACCCAGATATTATTCAAGTGTCACACCCCTCGTCTAGAGGCTTCTGGCAAATTTAAAACAATTTTGGTGGGAAAGTTGTCTCTGGCACTTTCAAAATGGTCCTAGAGGCCTATGGCAGTTTTTAAAAGCTGGTCAGTAGCATTTAAAGGACTATGAAAGTTTCAAAATGGCTCTAGAAGCCTCCGACAATTTAAAACAATTCTGGAAAGATTTAAAACACTTGTAAAGGCATCTGGCACTTTTTAGAAGAATGTCAGTGGTATTGAGGCACTTTCAAAATGGCTTTAGAGGCTTCTGGCAATTTAAAACAATATTTGGAAAGTTTAAGCCACTTGTGGAAGCCTCGAACACTTTTCAGAAGGTTCTCAGTGACATTTAGAGGTATTTTGCAGATTCAAACTGACTCTAGAGGCCTCTAGCAATTTTAAACAATTCTGGGAAGGTTTAGACACACAAAAAATTATTACATATAAAATAACCTCACCTGAAGAATACCAGTATGTATGTGAACAGTAGGTCCATTGGGGGCTCGATCACCAAAGAACGCGGTGTCGTGAGACTGTCTCAAAATCTCCATCATGCTGCCCAAACCTTCAGGGGGCTGTCGCGTATGAGACTGAATTTTAGCCAAAACTTCAACGGTGTTCGTCAAGTCGCTTTCGGCCACAAATTGACCCGATCGGTCGTTGATCAGGTAATGTTCGACCAATTGCATGGCGAACCCTACGCCCATGTAGTTTATTCCGTTCTCCAAGCATTGAGCCAAACTTAGATCGTATTGAGGCACGTTTACTAGTCCAGATTTGATTAAAGTGTCCACCGCGTCGATGTTGTAGCGCTGTTGTTCGTCCCGGCATTCGGTTAGATATCGGGTTACTAGTTTGATCACCCATTGTTGGCTGAATATACCTAATGAAGTACAGAAATAAGTTGTCAAAACCCAATAGTCGTAAAAACTTAAATAATTTTGTTGTTTAATAATAATGTAACAAAACAATACACTCTTACGTAAAGAACAAAAAATTTTATAAAAAGAATTATTGGACCAAATTGGAGAACATTTAATAACTTGAAGGGCCATTTCTGCCTTACAAATATGATGCAAACTGTTGCGTTTAAATGGAAATATACCATTAACTATAAATAGCCACAGAAAACTTGTGATCTAATTACAGACATACGTTTTTTTTTCATCTGCTTGACGTCATTCTCAAAGGGTAAAATTTTGACTATATGACCCTGATTTAGCTTGTCAACATGCTGAATATTAGTGCATTATTGGTCGGTGGTGGACAAAGAACATTACTGGATACATTCCACTAAGTATGTCAGAAAATAAAACAACAGAAACACACTCAGTTGGCCAAAGAGCTTGTTTTTACAATCGGTCAGTGTAAACTCTTTGAACGTTTTCTAAATAACATCACATACTCTTCACATAACAATCTCTAACCAGATAAGTAAGCAACAGTAACTTAACATGACAAATCGGTAATAACCAAATTACTTACCTAGCAAAGTCTTCAAAATCTTGAGATTCAAATCTTTGAAACGCAAAACAACGGGATCAGTCTCGCTCAAAGTAGGCACTAAACAATCTTGCAGCGACTCTACACATTTCTGCACTAAAGCTTGAGGTGGAGGCATGGTAACGTCTCTAGTGCGTAGAAAATGCAAAAGGCAATCGCGCACCCGCAACATGTTGGTGTTCATCAGTGAATACTGGGCTTGCGCGCTGGTCAGTTGCACGAACTGTTCGATTTCAGCGATGTACTTCTCAAACACCAACGTTACTTCGTCGTTTGCTAACACAGCCTGATTGATTGGGAACGGAGTGGAGGGATGCGGCTGCGGCTCTAGCTGGTTCATCAAAGGGTTTTGCATTAAAATGGTCGCGTCCCGTTCGTTCGGTAAGAAACCGGGGATGTTACGGCCGAATTCCTCGTACACGGCCATTTGAGAAGGCGTTAACCCTCCTACTTTCAAACGGATCGGCTCGGGCATTCGTTCCGCTTGGTATGTTAACGCCAGAGCATCGCAGTAGCACCTTCCATCTTTCCGGGCGATTCGGCGTAGTTCATACTCACTGCACAATTTTTTGTCGATTTCGGGAATAGCTTTTTCTACGGCTGTTTTCTGCACGATAGCGCAAGCCAACTCCATGTTATCGCTGGCAATAATGTTAGCGGCCTGCTCTACCATTTCCTTTTGCTGTATACTAGGCGTAACTAGGTTTGTGTTTAAAATTTGCTTCAAGTGGCTGTTAATTGACGTCATCAGTTGATCGCGACACGTGATCATTGCCATTCCGGCAGTCAAGTTCCTAACCTGTAAACATTGAGGTTGGTTTTGTGATGTCACTATGACAGTTACCTTACCATATAGTGGGCGGCCAATCGCATTCGTTCCTCGTCTGGTTCCAAGGCAAAGTCTTTGCGTATGATTTGCTCGCAAGTCTGAATAGCCATTTTGACCGAACGGTCTAGAACGGGAGCTAACCATTCTTGAATGGCTCGTTCAATGGCCGTTTTGGCCAAAGGTTTAAGTTGCGGCTGCGTTTGGAACAAGAGTGCATTTGGTGAGATAATTGTATGGGTTTGCAAGGCTTGCATCCCGTTCAATTGGATGTCAGCATAACTGAAACGTGGCTCCGGTTGTACCGGCAATGACGAAGTTGGAGTAGTACTTATGTTTTGAATCACCTAGTAAAATGTAATTTTCCCTAAATGAGATAAAAATCAATTTGAAACTTACTGGTGAACTGCTTGTCTGTCCTGGCAATATATTGGCCAGTTCAGTATCGGCCATTAACGTATTTTGACTGCTCTGAACTAAAGTTGACTGTTCCTTCTTGATGGGTTGTGATAATTGGAATTCGATTTTTCTGATCCGTTCCGGATCTTTTAGATAGATCGACGGTTTTAATTGAGCTACGTCAATTTCCAAATTTTTGCATAAAACCTGCCAAAACGTATATAGTTAACTCCAATTCTTTGTTTGTTAATTTTAGTGGATACCTTAATATAAGAGTACTAGCTACTAACTTAGCTACAATTTGGATAGTTTCTAGTTGTATTCTAGTTACTTTTTCAAATAAGTAGCTGTAGCTTTCTTGACAATGGTATTAATAAAGCTACATTTGAAGTAACTTAAGTTACTGAAACAGCTTGAAGACAGAAAAGTAGCATTAGCTACATAGATTATTTTAAGAATTGAATATCAAATAATAGCTGGCAATGGTGTAAAGGCAAAGTGGCACTAGTCAAAAACAGTCACGTGACCATAAAAAAAAGTTAGCTTAAGTTGTAAAAATTTGTTAAATGTACTATTGACGGTGGTAAAAGTTTAATTTGTAAAATACATGTCACGTGATTTTGGAAATGCAATTTTTGACCTGGCAGCACTGTAGGGCCCAGTGACACTAGTCAACAACAGTCACGTGACCATAAAAATATGTTCTGAATTACAAGTATTTTCAAAATTTGTTTTAAACAGTTATGACACCAAAAAATGGTAATTTTTGAGCTGGCAACACACAAAAACAGTCACGTGACCATAAAAACGTAGTTTCAACTGTAAAAACCTAATTTAGACAATTGGTAAAACAGGAAATGTCATGTTTACAACTGTAAAACGGGCTTTTTAACGATTTTTTTCCTGATATCTCTTTCCTATATTTGCACTAATTAGAAGTACTCAGAAAAATATTTGACACCTATTTTTTATTTTTGAACAACGCAACATTTTACTGCAAAAAAAACGTCAGTGAAAACCTTACTTATTTGGTACACCATATATCTGTGACGTAGAAAGGTCCATATGCCCTATATCTATTTATAGTTGAGTTAATTAATAATCAGAAAATATACAGTATTTCATTAAATATGTATCAACTTTGTCACCACAACCTGTCTAAATATACCAACCAATCTTACACTGCAATTACCTTCCTTACTAAATAAATAATAGAGGAAACATAACACTGTCGCGTACTAAAGAAATTTGATGTAAAAGATCGTTTTCATCAAATACGCAAATACGCTTTTAATCTTCCAAAGTAACAATTTCACAAAACCTACAGATATTCAGGTGATGTGTACTCAATTCTTTGGATTGCCCTAAATTAAACCAACTACTGTAGACAACTTACCTCAATTTCAAATTTAAGTGTAAGCTTCAGGTCAGGCTCGGAATGTAACTCTGCCAAAACGTTCATCAACGCCATAGTCCAGGGGTTTGGAGGTTTAAAAACCTTGCTTTTGGCGCAAGCCTCCAACACCTAAACATCGTAAAAATCCCTAAATACACTAATCACTTTAAGGTTTTTGAAGGTTTTAGATAAGTTTCCAATCAGCACTGCAGGGTTCTCATCTTCTCAATCAGAGTGTGTGATATTGTCATCATAAGTAAAAGTTTGGTACACAGTTGAAACTAAAGAACAAACTCACCTTGGCAACAAATGGTACAACATACAGCAACTCTTGTTGACCTTTATGGTAAGCTTCAACCAGGAGAGATTTAAGGTCGAGCTCCATTTGTAAGATGGGTTTGCTCCGGCTCAAAGTTAACATCCCTAACCAATGGCCCAGGTTTTTCAGTAGGGACCTGTCTGAAAAATTGGCTATTGCTTTGTCTGACCTCAACAACACTCGAATGTTTCTGAAATCATATAAAATTATCTACAATGTCCCTGGATAGGACTTGAGGAACCAACCTAAAAGTTTCTTTGACGACTAATTTGTACAGTTCGGTGATATTAAGAGTATCCAAGGAGTTGGAGTATAGATTATGAAAATTTACTTCTATGGAAGCGCGTTTCATTACCAAATACTGCGCCAACCACGGATAGTAATCGTCCGTCATCAGTTCACGTAATTCGTCGCACTTGGTCTTCAAATTCAATTGACTTAAATTGTTGAAAATAAAGGCCACTTTGTCTTGTAGTGCCTCATTTGGGGCGGCCGCTTTCTCGTCTTGTTCCGTAGCCACCAACAACGTATCAATGTTAGTTGCATTAGCAATTGACGGCCTACTTCCCAAAGTACTAGCCGGAGTAGTGCTGGCTTTGCTTGATATCGCGCTTCCAATAGCGCTAGTTTTGTACACGTGGGACACTTGAGTGGTCGGCGGAGCCAACATGGCCGCCAAACTAGCGGGCAGTACTGGACCTTCAGGTTTTGAGGGTGGTTCCATTGATTGCAACCCGTACTCCACGTACTCTTGTAGATGCGGAGGAAAATCGGTGAAATGCGAAATGGCTCGAACATGCTCGCAATACTTGTGATATTCCTTCAATCGGCTTTTAAAACGATCTAATGCTGCGATACCAAAATAATACATTTTCGACCCTTCGGGTTTTTTTAAAGCTTCCAAAACAAATCGTAGTGCTAGTCCTAAAGTTACATACGATGCTACAATCCCTCTTTCGATTATCCCTCCAAATAGTTGTGCAGTAATGTGTAATTCTTTGTCCGGATATTGCGGGAAAAATTTATATTCCTCAAACAGGCTGCGTAGCATACAGTTGAAAACCTGATGAAAGGAAAAACTAGTGTCAAATCAAGACTATAATCTATGTCACGAAAGTAGACGATTCAATGCCATTCGAACAATCAACGACATCATTTCTTTCAATACGGTAATGTTCTAGACATTTAGAAAATTCATGTCTTCCAATTTTGCAATTAGCTAAAAAGAGGAGAAGGTGAAAGTGAGATGCTTAAAATGCTGTATATGCACTATTCATACACATATTTACAGGATTTTTTTAATAATTAATTTCTATGATTACGAAGTCAAGCAAAGAGCACGTGACGCCTGACTGTAGCGTGTTTGTATCCGAGATCTGATTGAAACGAAGGCAGCTCGCATTGACCATCATTTTGAATGTTTTCATTAATCAAAAAAGGATTATTTTAAATTGCTTTATTCTGCACATCTTTTAAACAATGGCAATTGCCTTTTTAACGGCATTTCTTGAATATCACTATAGAAAGTTTTGCAAACCAGTTAGTATGAGGGGCCAGCCACTGAACTCCCACTCCCAAACTTTAGTATTTTATTTACTGAAATATTTTCAAGAACAAAAAGACAATGGAGGAAAAATGGACCAAATATGTATAAGAAGTGTAATATAAATGAACGTTTTGCTTTTTTGTTACAGAGAGTGGCTGCAGCATTAAATATAGTGTAACTACCATCACCAGAGTGGAAAAACTCTTTGACACTAACAAAAACGTTCTGAAATCTCCGGGGGAAAAACTCTGATTTGCCTGAAAGTCGTAAATGTGATATTAGTGACACTATCAGATGTATTTTGAAATTAATAAATCTCTCTATATTCAGAAGAGATTTCTTCCTTATTCTTTTTCTTCAGGATTCCTTAATAATTTTCTTTATTTTCAGACCTCTCCGGTAGACCGTAGTGTGTATAGGGTATAAAATAACATTTCACTAACTTAATTTCCAATTTCAATACATCATATCGAATCTATCTAAGAGGTACGTTCACATTTCTTTATTCGCCGTACCATAGAAAAATTGGATGATATTGAATCGTCATGTTTCGTGAGAAAGATAATACTAAATATTACAAAAATGTAATTGTGCTAATAAATGATTGTAATACAAGAACACTTACTTCTTTTTCCCGCTTATTCGGAGAATCCTGAAATCTCTTTAACATATTCAATACCTCGTCGATTGATAAAGTTGGATGTGGTGGATGATTGTATATACGCTGAAAGTAGTTGTTGGCCTCGTCTTCTATTTCTTTAGAAATGTGATGAGAACCGTCAGTAAACGGAGTGTATTCTGGCACTCTCGCTTTGTCTAGATTTCCATTCGGACCTTTGTATGGTAAAATGTTACATATGTCACTTAATAATGTTCAAACGTTTCTACCTATGCGACTGAGACTTCCAATCTGATTGACACCAAGAACTAGAGAAGCACCAGTACCGACGGGGCCTTGATGTTGCATGGGGATCAAAGGGAACGGACTGTTGGACGGTCCACCACTAATAATTCTCGAAGGCGATCCTGGGGACTGTACCAACGGCCCCAGACCCCCTTGAAGGTTAAAAGCGTTGCTGCTCGGCCCTGTACGCGCATACCCTTTCCATTGGCTGTACGTTTCAGTTAGCTTAGTATACTGACCGGCTAACGTTAAATTCGACAGGTTGGTTCCTAGTCCTTGCAGTTGTTGATCGACTCCCGTGTGGCCGTACATTGGCCCCGGGAACAGAGACGGATTCAGGCTGGTGTCTAAGGCGCGACCGCGCAGTAGGTTATTCTGTTGACGCGACTTCAACACCATGGTGCACGTGTTCACCACGTTTACAATGGCCTCCTGGCAGTCGGGGCTCACGTTCATGTTAGTGACGCAACGTTGAAGGCAGAGAACCAAAGTGGTCAAAGTTTCTGTCGGCAACGGGATGGCTTTAAGTAAAGGATCCTCCTGTAAACGTTTATACAATTCCAAACATGTTTTTTTTTTGTCTAAAATTTATAATAACCAGTTTTCATCCATTTGTTTTGTTCATGTTAAAACATGTAAGTTGTAGAGGAGTGTTAAATAAAATGAGACAGCTAAAGTTGTTAGTTTTAAAATTCTAGGTCAGTAATGAATGTAACCTGGATTAGGATATACAGGTGTGGTAAATCCAAAACCGACCATAGGAAAACCGCGTAACGGACAGAGAAACGTACATTATTGCATGCGCGGGACTAAGACAGAAAACGAAAAAAATATCAAGTAGGCCATATTTTCAGCGCGCTGTTGCCAAACGCCAAGTTATTTTGTCGACGGTATTTGAGTGATACTTGGCGTTTGGCAACAGCCCGCTGAAAATATGGCCTACTTCATTTTTTTTTCGTTTTCTGTCTTAGTCCCGCGCATGCAATAATGTACGTTTCTCTGTCCGTTACGCGGTTTTCCTATGGTCGGTTTTGGATTTACCACACCTGTATACACTATTAACAATAACAACACCATTAATCGAGTTGTTTATAAAGATATTACCTAAAGTACTAATCATTCACTGTTTTAATCAAAGCAATGATAAACATGTGATTCAGCCTATTGGTTTTCCAGAAAATAACATTCAAATTAGGTTTGATACTCTCCTGACTGAAGTTGGAAAAAAAGTTTCTAAAAATGTATCTAAGAAAGCTTCCAACTAAATTAAATCGTTTTACCACTGCTACAAAGCGCCGTAGCATCAATGGCAGTCACGTGACCATATTTAAAGTCAAAATGTTGTTTCTGAAGGTAACGTAATAATTTTTATGACAAAAGAGAATTTGTGTAGGTCACGTGACTGTTTTCAATTATCAAATTCAGTGAAGAAGATCGCCTAATTATTTTCAAACGTCCTATGGAATCTTGAAGGACACTTCACTGTTCTTATGGTTAAAATAGCATCTTTGCAGCATATTTAAGGTTCAAATATTATTGTGCAGGTCATATGACCATTTTTACCATTAAAATAAATTTCTGAAGATCACGTGATTGTTTTTAACTATTAAATTTGCCTACAAAGGTTACGTGACTATTTTCAAGCGTCAAACGGAATCTTGAAGCTCACGCGACTTCACTTAAGGTTAAAAATAAAATCCTTGCAGTCACGTGACCATATTTAAGGTCAACATGTTGTTCTGAGGGTCAAGTGACCAGTTTTATGACTGATGACTGGGTAGGTGTTTCTGAAAGTTACGTGACCAAATAGCATCCTTAAGGTCACGTTACCAATTTTTACGATAAAAAACCAATATTTACAGTAAATAATCACTTGTCCAAAATTTCAAAAATTCAAAATTTACCAATTACAAGAAAACAAAGGACGAATAGGAAATTCTGACTGCGCAATCAAACTCACCATGAAAAATACCTTGTAAGCAATGCCTTTTGGTTTTGGAAGTTTCCATATAAAAATAAGCAAATTAGGCCACCCTGCACAAACATTAATAAACCCAAGCTTTGTTGTTTTACTCGATAAAAACAATGTACGCCCTTAAAGTTTGGGTGAAGCCAAATCAAACTTAAAACTACAAAAATCTAACCTTTCCAATTTGAGGACATCTGCGAAGTAAAAACTTAACGCAGGCTGATATAAACGCCTCTCCATGCTCGCTGATCTTATCAGACAGCCATTTTTCCAACTTGAGATATTCGCGCCGCGACGCCAAACAAGCCAAGTCAATAATGAACGGGTAAGACTGAGCGGATTGTGCGTTTAACAGCATCGACAGCGCCTTTAAATCTTGGGCTACATCCAGGATTCTTGATAATCTACAATTTACAATCTCAGCGTTGTTGTACGCGACTAAACCCTGGCTCTCATAAACGAATATTCGTGAAATGTCACGTTTGCCAGAAATCGTTGGATTGATTTCAATTTTTTTACGAATTTTGGGATTTTTACACATCAACATCATAAACCAAAGTTATAATTATTACTACTTGTAATATACATCAAGGTATTTTTAATTGTTATGGCACCTTTTAGAACTCAAACTATATTACTATGTGAATGTGATACAACATCCATTAAAAAAAAATAGGGAAATTAGTACGGAAGATTTTTCAACTTAGACCAGAACAAGGAGCTTACCAGAGAGGAGAAAAACACTTAAATTATTATTTTAGACTACCTAAACAGTTATTTGACAATTTATTTGTCAGAAATTAGACCTCACATTACAAAATGTATCTGCAGGAGAAAGAGTAGCTTGCACATAAAGTGTCTAACCCCCATTTGCACCGTCGTGCTTTAAGTCAAGTTAAGTGTGGTTCAGACTGTGTAGAATACAGTTGAAAAGTCACAGTCTGGACTACGCTTAACTTAAGCTAGGTTTGAAGTTTGACAGTGCAAATGGCAAAGAACAGTAAAATTCACTAATATTCAGTCAGACCTTCAGACGTTCAAATGATGCCAATTTATTTCTTTTTTTGTGGTTAGAATTGTTAGAAAATTTGTCGGCTTTTTATCCGAATATTCGTTAATGAGAACCAATCTTAAAATTCAGGAAAACTTACCGTGTCTGATCACAATCACCTCGGGTATACCATTCTGACATGGCGTGCATGATAATGGGTTTGATGTTCAGATTCTGAGTGTGCCACGCATGATGTAACAAAATCCCGGAGTTGGGGTGATTTCCCAAGAAAATCGGTATTAAATTGGTGAGTAACTCTTGACGCAACACAGTCACCGGACCGGATATCTGCAGTAGAGCTAACAGCAGCACGTCTGGGCAACTGTAAACCAACCCTCAGGCTAGAATTTAATCCCACTTGTAAAAAAACATCAAACCTGTGTAATGGCGTTTTGAACAACTCCTGAACAGGATTGTACAGTCCGTATTCGGACATGTTGAGTAGTAGCTCGATCAAATTCAATGATCTCCAATTTGATAAGTCTTTGCCGTCAGGTTCGGGAGGGGTTTTCAACGTTTCAACGGTTACCAAAGCGCACGGATAGTCGCCGAAACAAAACACGTCCGGATTTTTCAAAATCTGCTGAATCAAACTGAACTGACCATCCACGTTGCCCCATCGCTTGTAAAACTGATCCACCGGAAACGTGTCCGGATGAAATCCCAAAGCTTGAAAACCTTGCCTGAGGGCGCTAATCAGTATAAACAATCCTTGTCGGTCTTTAATGACAAATTCGGGATGATCGAGTTCGGCGACTACGTTGTTCCACTGCAACGAGGGCGAGACCTCCTTCAACGACTGTACGAAGATTTCAATGTTCCATGACGATCGTAACTCCTGGTTCTTAAAATTCCCCAAAGAGTCTTCTAAGCCAGTATGAGTGCGACACATCACGGCTAAAACCCGCGCTACAGTGGACGGAGCAATGTCCCGCCCTCCTAATTTTATTATCGCCCCACGGCATTCTTCCAGAGAAGATGTGAAACCATATCCTAATTCTTTCACTAGGTCCGCTAAAGGTGTATCTAGAGTTCCACCAGATAATCTGATGACAAAAGTAGAAAGTTTTAAGAATAAACTACACATTAATAATTAAATAATTACCCTGGTCCGTCTGAAGACATCTCTGAAAACAATTCCGCCTGCTCAGGGTAAACTAAAGGAGCTAAAACCACAGGTACTTGGTCTTTAGGAAAATCCTTTTGTAGGGTGTTCAAAAAGGTGGTGTGGATGTCGTTGGTTAAACCAACCTCCTTGGGGGTTTCAAGTATCGACGATAAGATAAAATGTAAAAGTTCAGGACTGGTTTCTTGAAGTCCTCCTTCGTATTGATGACTACTTCCTCCAGAGTCTATCACCAAAATTATTATCTTAAAATTTCCTGTCTACAGGTAAATTTCATAAAATTTAAACGAAAAGAACTAACATTAAGAAAACTACACCATTTCCAAAAGTAGTTTAGAAAAGGCCAAGTAAAATTCAGAACATTCAAAGGCAATTCCATAAAATTCATTATCTGTGAATAAAATTACCAAAGCTGAGACTCCAAGGCACTTTAATAAATTAATATACTTTATAAAACAATGAATGTTATGAAAAAAGTAACACAATTTAGAGTAAAAAGATACTGAATTACACTTGATATACTTTCTAAATTACACTCTTTCTGAATTATAGTTAGAAATGGTGTAGAGCATTGCTATACCGTTTTAATGATGTTTGATAGAGAAGGATACATATACACTAGTTGGAAAACGTGTGGCTGTGCTCATTAGATGACAACATTGCCAAAAACATAAAAAAATAGTTAATAGTCAATTAAAATAAAATTGAAAGCCTAAAAGCACACTGAGACAAAAATCGAGTAGATAATAATGATTGCAAATTTTGCAGTGTTACCAAATTTAAAATAACCATTAAACTATATGGTTGCCTGAAATTACAGGTTATATTTTGATATTTGAACGAATCTTCTAACTGTCATAGTAACCAAGTTAGCATGTGTCAAATAAAGACACCTATCATATAAGAGAAACAGTTGAAAAATTGGTATTTCAAATTTAGACACTGGTAAAATTGTAAGAACTACGTTTTTTGGCAGTAAATGGAAACCCAAAAAATAATCACAGCCCACAGGTGTAAACCTAATCAAAATATGTTAAAGATTGGGGCAAAATCAATTACGTTTGTTGGGTATGTTTTCGTTGGGTTTTAATAGCAAAAACTGTTAGTTTATGTGGGAATTTGTTGGTTTTACTGCTGTCACAGAATTAAAGAATTTTTCCTTTTTAAAGGTACTGTATAGGTTAACGTCAGTAACGTGAAAAATAGCGTTTTTTTTCCAGATGGGAAACAAGCATTTTTATTGTGACATGTTAAGAAAAGTATCTGAAATAAAGGTAAATAACGTCTTTCTGAAGACCTTTAGGGCAAAATAGCATTTTAGTGATTTGGCCTACAATATTTGACATTTGATATTTTCATAAATTTTTACAATTAACTGAGTTACTGAAAGGTAAAGTTATCTAAATTAACATCAAGACACTTGCTTCCACTAAACCGTCCTAAGCAAATATCATTTTTCTGAGGCCTTTTATTGCAAAATACCATTTTAGTAATTTGGTAGAAATTGATTTTCTACAATTTTTGTTTCTTGAAATTTACATGAATTTGGTTAATTAACTAAGAGAGAAAGAGACGACACCATTTAATTAATCTAAAGTTAGAATTGCTTGGCAAGAGGGGAGCTGCAGTCAAGAGAGGTACAATTTTAGGATTTGGATAGTGACCAGACTGATTATTTATATCCCTAGACTTAGGGATTATTGGTCAATAACTTATTAGGTATATCATACTGGCAGCCTTTTTGAACAATGTAGTTTTTCAGACTTAAAGTGTGCATTTTCAAAAATAAAAAAATTATAGGGAGTCCCGCTTTCTCCAAAACAATAATTGGAAGTATTTAAGAACAGTTTTATAAAATATATTCACTAATTTCATTAAAAGGTAACAAAAATCCTTACCAATATAAGCTCTTACTAATTGGGGTACTGCAGTCCTCAAATGGCTGTGTGCAACACTAGCAATGTCAGGGACCGAAGAATGTCTGAGTACTAAGCCAAACAGCACTTCACGTACAGCACTGAGTTTTAAACACTTGCTGAACTGGGTGAAAAACTGGGGTCCAAATTTGAGGTTCTACAAATTAAACCTGATTAGTCTTGCACTAAATTATGCAAAATTGCAGCTCACTTTATTGTTAACCTTGCCGGTAATGTGGGAGATTATTGTTAATAGCGCGGGTGTATTGAGGAGACGGCTGGTTTGATCTAAGAACAGTTGAGCCCTAGTGTCTGTTTCACTAAAATCAACTGCAGCATACAGACACTGAAAGAGGTGACGATCTGCCTCAAGACCATGCAAATTGACTATCTGAAAGCATAAAATTGTGGTAACAAACTGGAATATTTGCTGTGCATATAATACCCCCTAAAGCATTTGTTATGGGTTATGACCCCAGGTACCTACTTACTTCTGGTTTTGGTACTTACCTAAATGGCCCATTTACTCTCATTATAATAAATAGGTTAAACAATACAAATAAACCAAGAGAAATTGAAAGAATATTCTTAACACATGTTTTTTTGTTAAAGTACAAAGCAAACAAAAAAACCTAATGGGTACTCAAAATGGCGACCAAACAAATGTTGACAAAACGTGCCTGTAGGGGGCATGGACAATGATGGCTGGCCCAAAAAAAGCGTAAACCAACCTTAATCAGTTCGTCGACCACTTGCTGGTAGTTCTTTTTCGTTAAAGTAACAACTAAATAACCGATTTGTGACAAAGTAAGCGATAACGGATCAAGGTTCATAGTTCCATGAACGCCACTTCGAAAGCTTCAAATTGCTTTGAAGCTTTCTGCAGACACTGGCACCAAAACGATTCAGTTTTTTGCGTTGAACAAATTGACGTTATATGGTCCAAGACCATCATCGAATCTTTTCGATCGCACCGTTTCAACCCGAAATTTGCATCGCCTTTTTGCAAAAGTAATACGAAAAGAATTCACGAATAATGACAAAGCACAACACAAACCAGGAACGCAACTCACAACTGAGAAATCACTTTTTAGCTGAGCTTAGCTTGAGATTATGAGACATGAGATTGGACTTCCGCTAGACAATTTGACGTGAATGACAGTATTGATAGAAGTATAAATGTCGGATGCCAGGCTTTATGATGTTCACGTGTAGAGCGCCATCTAAAGCAATAGTTTTGACTGAATAACGCAATTCCTCAATTAAATAAAGGGATTGAATAACCACAATAATTAATTATTTAAAACTTTATGACATCTCAAACACAGCTTACACTTACTTAAAACATTTATACGAAATGCTTAGATGACTAGAAATTAATACAAATGTACTTGGTAAAAGAAAAGAAATTCTTTTTTATATACACTAAGGTTTAAAATTTAAAATATATTGTACTAATAATAAAAAAATGTGCTTTTTTACTAAATTTTTGATAACTGGAATTGTTATTTATAATAAGACACTTTGCACACTTTGATTTCTTACTGGCTAAAAGTTTTGGTTCGTTTTTGTGCCGTTTTGATGGTTGTTTAGGCGGCAGCTTTCAGTGTCTGCAAGTAGAAAAATACAGTGAGAAATAAAATGTAACAGTTGAGAGTGTAAAAATAGCAGGGAATGGTACAGAAAAAAGTGGATTGAAGCAAACAAAACGTTTAAATTCGATATTTAGTACCTATTTGAATGAAACGGTGTGTTTGTGCTGATGAAAGCTCAAAAATCGCCGATGCTTCTATGTGGTTTCTGTATTATCTGAAAATGACGTCTGATGATGAAAATGCGAAATAAAAGAAGCACACAATGACCGGGGATGAGTAGCAAACAATTAAAGTTAACAAACCTTGGCAATATCCACTCCAGTCATACTTTTGACCAGTTCCGGGACTTTATTGACTATATCCAACACTTCTCCAGTTAGCTTGGCAGCACCCACTTCTCCATTGCCGGTAGACACCATGGTAACCTTCTTAGCTTGCGAAAGTGGCGCCGCCACTTCAGCAGCCACCCTCGGTAACACATCCAAGAACATGTCAATCATGGCAGCGTCCTTGTATTCTTTCCAAGCTTCCGCCTTTTTAGCCATTTGCTCGGCCTCAGCCTTGGCTTTAGCCTCGATGGCGAAAGCCTCGGCCTCGCCTTTAAGCCTCACGGCCTCCGCTTCTGCTTCCGCTTCTAGAAGAACCTTTTTCCGAGATGCTTCGGCTATTTTCTCGAGACGGTATTTTTCAGCTTCGGCCGGACGTCGTACAGTGGCTTCCAGTTCTCTTTCTCTTCTCGCTATTTCCTGTTCCTGTACGGCTATTTGTTGAGTACGTTCCACAACCTGGTTTAGTGATGATTCACTTATTTATATATACAGAGTGTCAAAATAAATACAGTATGAAAACTTACCATAATCTGCATTTCTTCTTCCTTGATCTTTTGTTTGGTTTTGGCCGCCTGCAGTTCGTAGGCCATTTCGGCTTCAGCGTTTTTGGTTTGCACCTCCACATCGTATGCGGCCTTTTTCAGCTCGAAATCGCGTCGTGCTTTGGCGATTTCCGTGTCGTTCAAAAACACTGACGCCATACGTTGTTCCTCTGCTATGGCCTCTTTAATAGCAGCGTCGGCGCGAGCCTCAGCCTCACCAATCCTCGCGTCCCGTTTTACTTCGGCCGTTCTGGCCATTCCCAGACTTTTCAGGTAACCCTGGTATATATAAAGTTACTAGAGAAAATACCAGCTAGAGAGCTTTGAGAATGGTTTAGTACCAAAAACTCCCAAAAGATTCTTCTGTTAACATTTAAAAAGCAGGGCAAACAAAAAACACTATTTAATCTATAAAACAAAAAATCCACATACCTTAGCGCCCTTTTGCACATGCAGAAATTTCCATTATACCCAACAAAAAATGTATACAATCATATGATTTAATAACATAACTAATAGTGACTCACCTCTTCGTCCCGAATATCTTTGATGGTGTAGGACACCACTGTGATTCCCATATTAACCAAATCGGAAGAGGCCACCTCAAAAACTTGCGTGCTAAACTTTTTTCGGTCCTTGTAAATCTCCTCCACTGTCATGGACCCCATAATGGCCCTTTGATGACCTTCCAGGGTTACCAGAGCGATGTGCTCGATTTCCGGTTCGCTTTTACCCAAAAATTGTTCGCAAGCCGCCAAGAGCATTTCCGCATTTTGACCCTGGATTTTTACCTAACCCAACCCCATGTTAACTTCAAGAAAAAGCAAAGAAAAAATGCTGCAACTCACTTGAGCTATTCCTGTCACAGAAATTGGAACACCCTGACTTGTATACACTTTGGGACTGTCAACGATAAGCGTCATGATATTCAATGATAGTCTGCAATTTAGTGAGAAATTAATGTTTTTTCAAACACCTCAAAATCATTTAAAAATACCTTTGAATTTGTTGCAAACAGGGCCAAATAAAGGCACGTCCCCCTGGAACTAAGTTTGGTTTGCCGTAACAGCATCCTACAGCAGAAATTGTGTTTTATGTTTTTTTTTTAAATTTAGAGTTATTCTAGTTGTGAAGTTGAAATTTGAATGTGACAGGTCATGTGCAAAATATCACACTCAAAACAAAATGTTGAAAAAAGCCCCCTAAACATTTTTAATTAGGCAACTTAATGATAAATATGAGGCATAACAACAAATTGAAACAGTTTTACACCTGGAGGCAATGTAAATAAGTCTTCCTGTAGATTTCTCCAGAAGTATTTTGCTCCTTACCTCTAATTTATGCTGATACAGTCACCTAAATTAATTCATTAAACTACTAGATTACCCTAATAATCCCTTTACTGATAGTGTATATCAAATTTTCACTTAATTTAATCCAGTTTTGAGGAAGTGTATCTCAACTCATTATTTCACAACAACAATAAGGCTCTAATAAATAATTTTAAGCTATTTTTTTGCATTTGCATAAAAATACTATATAAATGGGACACAAACCTGAAATTACAAGAGCTTCATTTGGTCCGCAAGTCACAAATCCCCAGGTCATGTCGCGTTATTTACCAACCTTCTACTGGAAATTCTGAGTAGCAAGTTGTTAATTAAAAATAACAACCTTTAATAGGCTTTAATAGATGTTTTGGATTTTTTTTAAAAATTAAAAGCCCCAACATCAACAACAAACTGTCAGATTAATCAATAACCTAAAATCCTACTGACAACTGACATGTGTCTAAGTGACAGACAAGACTAAACGTTTACTTTTGCTATCCTTGTCTACTAAGTGCGATGAACAAGGATAAAAATATGTCTATGTAGAGGGCGCAATAGTAGGCGTAGCCCTCTCCACCTCCAATCCCCACTACCCTAGAGTAGAGTATTTTGACTGAATGTCTGTTTCTCAAATTTCTATTTATGCTGGTTTTTTCTTTTTCGTATTTTTCTGCAGTTTTGCCCTAACCAGACGAAAACCTGCATATTGGTGTATTAGAAAAGTTTGAGTAAACCCCGATGGTAGCTCAAACTGATTAAATTAGAACCTTGACACTCCCCCTACAACTAGAATCATTTTCTTGAAATTCGGCTTTCTTCTTCTGTTATGACCCCAAAGGTCATCAGATATTTAACTTTTTAACGAATTTCTTGCCCTAAATGGCCAGAAAACGTATCAAAGATGGTGAGAGTATAATTGGAGAGCTGCAAAAAGGTGAAATCCTACAGGACAAAACTGGTAATAAGTGGAAGTTGGGGAAAGCTATAGGAATTGGGGGTTTTGGAGAGATCTATGATATATCAAGTTGTAAATCTACTGTAAATGTGGACCAGAAAAGTAAATATGTTGCCAAGATCGAGAAACACAGTAGTGGACCACTTTTTGTTGAAATCAACTGTTATTTAAGACTGGGCAAACTTGAGACAAGTGAGTAGCAATATAACTGGGTAAGTGAGTATATAAAACATGATTTTTATTGATTGCAGTTGAGAAATGGAAGGTCCAGAACAACCTGACATTTTTGGGGATGCCCCACTTTGTAGCCTCAGGTTCACACTCCTCAAATAACAAGTACCGTTTCCTAGTACTTCCCAAGTATAAAAAAGATTTGGAAGCTATCTTGAGAACCAAAAGGATTTTCAACCTAAAAACTGTCCTAGTTATAGCTTCAAGGATAATTGACACCCTGGAATACATTCACAGTCATGGGTATGTTCACTCAGACATCAAAGCCCCCAATATTATGCTCAGTCAGGGTAACTCAAGAATACAACCAAAACGGCAGTGTCGCTATGCAAAGAAAATTGATAATAGGACTCCTCTGAAAATTCACAAAAAATTTAGACACCACAGATTTAATTTGCGCCCCATCACAAAAACCAACTACTATGATGACAGTCCCTATTTAGATGAAATGTTGACTGTTTATGAGAAGTATCAAACAGAAGCAAACAGTGCCACAAATACATTTGAAGGGGACCAAATATATCTCTTGGACTATGGACTGGCCACTAAATATATTCTAACCAATGGGGAGCACCGGAAATTTGCCGTCGATCATCGCAGAGCTCATGCTGGAACCATACAGTTTTGTTCAAGGGATGCCCATAAAGGTGTTGCTTCAAGAAGATCAGACTTGGAGTCTCTGGCTTATAATATGATTTACTGGTTGACTGGTAAATATGCTTTGTATAGAGTTTTACTACAGGAAATTAAATGGTTTAATTTAAGGTACTTTGCCTTGGCTTGGAGATGTGAATGATCCAGAGTTGGTGGAAAAGAAAAAGAATAAAGTCTTCACCGATGTGAAATTGTTTCTGCAAATCTGTTTTGAGGATGTTCCCCAGTTTTTAGTTGAAATGTTCAAATATCTGAGCAAGTTAAGTTTTGAGGTAAGTTTTGATATACAAAATGTTTTGTTATATCATTCATTTTAGTTAATTTACAAAATTGCAGTAGCTATGCAAAGGCAAAACATATTTAATCAATTTTATAAGATTCTCTAAAATGTTGCAAAAGTCTGAAAGGTTTTGGAACGTTGCCAAAGGCTTTATAACATTCTGACAGGTTCTAGAAGCTTCTGCAAGGTTTGGGAACGTTGCCAAAGGCTCTAGAACGTTCTGACAAGTTCTAAATGCTTCATCAAAGTCCTGGAAGATTTTGAAATAGTGCAGAAGGCTTTAGAACGTTCTGGCAAGTTTCACAAAGATCTGGAACACTTTTAGACATTGCAAAAAGCTCTAGAAGATACTGGGTAGTTCTAGAAGATTTATCAAAGATGTGGACTACTAATAATGAAAGAAAATACGAGACGGATTTAAGATTATCTAAAAAACTTGCAAAATCGCCTAGGATTGTTGCAACAGCTCTAGAAATGTTCCAAAACATCTAAAAATGTTGCCAAGAGTTTAGAAATATTTGAAAAGGTCTAAAAAGGTTATAAAAGCTCTAGAAATGTTATAAAAACGTTTATGATTGTTGTAGAAGCCCTAGAAATGTTTCAAAAGTTCTAAAAACTTGCAATATGGCCTACAGTGTTGCAAATGCTCTAGAAATGTTACAAAAGTCTTTGCGTCAAAAAAAGTAATTTTTTCACAGGTTTCATTGCTTATTAGTGGTGTTTTTAAGGTTAATAAATTCTTTTAGGAAGCCCCCAACTACAATTTTTTCCGAGAATTATTCACAAAAACCATTAAAAACTACGGATATAAGGAAGACTGGAAACTGGACTTTGATAATTTGGAAAGTTGGAGCAGGAAGGAGAAAACAGTAAAAAATAATAGGAAAGAAAATAAGTGTGTTTTTAAAAGACCCAGCATGCTGTTGTACAGCCCCCTTAAACCATTAAGCTCGAATATCATATTAAAACGGTTTGTTTTTAGATTTTTTCGCATTGGTTTTGGTTAATTGAATGCGCGTTGTAGGCCGAAATTGAGGAAGAAAATCAACGACAAACTAGCCCAAGACAGTATGATGAACTGGTCGAAAATCCTGGTTGACCCGGAGACCATTATTAAACAAGCGACCAACAGGCAAAAGTCACCGGACGATGATCGTCCCTTAAGTATGTCCAAACAAGAGTTGGAAAGTATGAATCCCACTGCGGCGATGCGAGAAGTGTTCGGGAAATTGTCAGAAAAACTGGAGAGGTCACCTTATTATGGATGCAGAAGGGACGAGTGAGTATTATTTAAACATTTTGTGGCTTAAAATCTTTTATAGGGTGTCTCAAATTCGATGGTTCGCATTTTTGACTCCAGAAGGATTAATTGTCATTACAAGTCAAAAGAAAAAAAAACAGTTTTCAGGGTGTTCTAGGAGCTTCTTGAAGGTTTCATGTGACTACAACGTTGCCAAAGGCTGTAGAACGTTCTGACTAACTCTGAGAAGCTTCATCAAAGATATTAAAGGTTTTGGAACGTTGTCAAAGATTGTAAAACGTTCTGACACGCTTTAGGAGCCTATTAAAAGATCTGGAAGATTGCAAAAGGCTCTATAACATTCTGACTAGTTTTAGAAGCTTCTGCAAAAGTCTGAAAGGTTTGTGGTCGTTGCCAAAGGCTTTAAAACGTTCTGGGTAGTTCTGAAAGCTTTATCAAAGATCTGAAATGCTTTGGATCGTTACCGAAGGGTTCTAGAACGTTCTGTAAACCATCGAATTTGAGACATCCTGTACATTTTGAACTTTACTGAGATATTTTTCTAGATTTCCATGGATAGAAGGTTACACTGCGGAAATGATGCGGGTGCACAGACAAGCGGTGGAACGTCAAGAACTAGATATGCACCTGGCTGTGCGACAAACCATGAAAAAATACAAAAGAAAACGACTGAACGCGTCTGTTTCTCCTTCGCGATCCTTACTGAAAAAGTTACGGTCGGTTGGTAAGTCACTTTTATTTGTCATTGAAATGATTTAATAGAAAATGTTAAAACGCAGCGAAATCCGAACATTGTTTGAGGAGGACAAGAACGTGCAGACGGGCTTGACGACTGTTCTCAGCTATTTATTGATAAGACTGGCTTTTTATTGTATTTCCTAGATTATTTGGCGCAATATAAAAATTTCGCGGATTTAAAGGAAAAATAAGTGTAATTCTGTGATTGGTTGCAGCTGTACTTATGGTTTTTTCTTAACAATTTCTAAGAGCTTTTAAAACTTTCTAGAACAACTTGATCTGAACTTTTTATTTAATTGGATATAAAATTAGTATCAAAAAACATGCTACGTTTCCTAATGTTTATGTCTCCTATTTGTTTATAGGTTGTAACTATATATTTTTATATTAATAGTTAAATCTTGTGTATAGATGTAATATTCAATTCGAATACCATTTTATAGTTTCGAGTCGAGCAGTATTTCAATATATAGGGAAAAGTATTTTTTTGTTAGTTTATTTAGTAAATGATTCTGTGATGATTTGTTTCGTAAAATTCTTGACTTCTAAATATATACGTTTTAACTTTACGTTTCTTCATTTGATTGTAAAAACTACCATTCTTTCCACCCTGAATTCTTTTTCAAAAGTTTATAAACTTTATGCTTACCTTCGGTTGTTTGGTTGAAATTATTTCTGTACAGGATTGTGGCTGGTTGGGATAAAGGATTTTTGAGTCAAAAGAAGGTTAGGCTTCAATGTTACCTATGAAGAAAAAAAAAACAATTTTAGTCGACTTTATTTGCTTATAGCAAAACTTTATAAACCCTTAACTTATCAAACTAGACACCAATTAATCATAAAAACCAGTGTGTGGAAGTCGAAATATTATTATCCAATTTACAAAGAATCGTTTTGTATAACATTACAAAAATTACGTAAAGCAACCGATTTTAGTATGTTTTATAAATTAAATAACAACTATAACGGTTTTATACTTTTTATAAAGCGTAAAAAAAAAGATCTGGTTATCAATGTACTATTTACAAAAAACATAACAAAAACGTCATTGGAATAAATTAGGTAAGAAAATAAAATGTGTATAAATTATATAATAAACGTAGAAAAAGCGAAAAAAAAAAACAGCCACAGTAAAGAGGTTATAAAGCTTTTTTGAGAAAATTTGCATTTAAGTTTGCATTTGTGAATTAACAACAACAAAAAATAAAGGCCATTTGTGTGTTTAACTGCGTTAAAGTGGGTGCAACCCCTGTAAACGTGTTAACTTTAAAAAACAGAGATTCAAGTGCGTGTTGGTTAATTTAAACAAATCACTACCCGTTTTCTTTGTTAAAATTTAAAGCAGCGAAATGTTCTTGTCCGTGTATGGATTCTGGATGTAGTCCCTAAAAAAAAGGGAATAAAAACCAATCTATAGTAAAAATCAAACCATTTCGCTTTGATTTTTGTGACTGTCCCAGGAGAAGTGACAGTGACGTCCTACTGAAATTCACTTACGTCTTAGATTAGTTCTTAAGATTTTCTTTTTGTGGTTGTCCAACAATACTAAAACATACAGGGTGTACCTTTTGAAATTTGTACTTTGATTCTGTGAAACACAACTGTCTCTGTCAAATCAGTCAACACCAATTTTAACCCTTCAGAAACTTTAACAAATTTGTAGGGACAATATTGGGCCACTGTGTAGCTCTGAGTGTGCACAATCCAACGATACTAAAACATACAGGGGGTCCCTTTTGAAATTTGTAACTTTTACTCCTTAAAACGCAACTTACTGCCACTAGCCCTGGGACGGACTTTACAGGCATTTAATTTTACTTGATTTTAACAACAAAAGCAAACATGCGGTTTTTTTGAAAATAACACTGTCAAACGCAAAACCACTACACAATTCTTACCCACTTATTCGCTTAAAACGGGAAGCATAGATCTAAAGAAATGATAGATTGTTTACGTGCCAAGTCAAACTAATAAGAAATTAAAAGGGTGGTAAAAACTTACAATTCAATATTATGGATGGTGGACGTTGGACAGTTGTCGTTGACCCGGACATGGCACTGCTTATGGCATTTTAGGTAACAATCGCGACACTCGTATCCTTGTTTGCCGAATCGCCTCGCTATACTTTTGGCGCACACTTGACATATTGTACCACTAGAAAAATTTATCAAAAAGAGTAATTTTATTTATTTTTGCGTGGACTACAACCAAGACCAACCTGGTATAAAGTCTGATAACTCACCCAGGTAAATGCTTAGCAACGAAGGTGTGATCGTTGAAAATGTGCAGTTTGGCGCCCTTTTTCTTCCATCGGGATTTTTGCGCCAACGATAACGGCACCAGGTAGTGCTTTTTGATGCCGTTCTCGATGGTTTCGAGCACCAGGGTGCTGGCCTCGTTGACGTAGGTGCGCGTCGAGGCGCTGCTCAAGCCTGACGCCTCCGACAGACTCGATCTTCGTGACGTTTCTTGCCCCGGTAGGTTTAACCGGTAATCTGAAACCAAAAATTATTCAAATTTTAATTTTAACAAGTTTTACACAAGCGGCAGTGGTTTTTTTTCTACAAGGTGGCTTAAAACATTAATTAAATGTCCTGATTTGGTCTTCTCTTCTTAATAGTAGTAGTAACACACACACCAAAGGGTCTCCCAGGGCTAGTGGCAGTGACGTAATAATTGTCGTTCCTTTTCTATTACATGCGAATGAATGGGGGCTACCACGTGACGTTGACCGGACCAGCCTGTTGTGCCGCTTGGCCGCTAGAGGGCGTCAAGTTAGAGGTCTGAAATTTGTACCACAAACGCACCTCGTTGGAACTAACTTCAGACAGAAGTGAATTTCAATATGACGTCACAGTTAATGTCGTCACTGCCACGTCTCCTGGGACAGAGAGTAAAATCAAAGAAAAAACTTTCAGACACCTTGTAGAATTTCTTCAAATACATGCTTGTTGCGTTTGTTGTCAGAACAACAAACAAACTGAATTTAGTGTAGTAGTTTTGACAACACTCCCTAAAGTGCCAGTGCAATAATTACTAATTAGAGTGATTGTTGAAAAAGGTATCTTGAGAAGCAAAGCTGTGTTGCCAAATTATTGTTTAAAAATACTAACAAATTTTTAAATCCTAATTAATCTGACCCAACAATATAGGCCAGTAAAAGAAGTGAATAAAATACATTTCGATGTTTATTTCGTGCCCATAAATGCATGCAAATAGATGTTAGTACAGCTGATTACGGAATAAAGCAAAAAAGTGTAAATTACCGTTATTGCAATACTCAA
The DNA here is from genome assembly GCF_016097725.1 of Ips typographus. Classification (NCBI taxonomy): domain Eukaryota; kingdom Metazoa; phylum Arthropoda; class Insecta; order Coleoptera; family Curculionidae; genus Ips; species Ips typographus. The sequence continues at coordinate 6,389,579 of NC_138431.1, forward strand.
GGTGCAGCCTAGAAATGGTTCCAAATTTATCTAAAAAAATACACAGCGTGGAAATTTCAGCCCTGACCAATTTGGATTTGTATAGAAGCTCAAACATTTAACAGACGAAACAATGGAGCTTTATTCGGATAAAGCAAAGATCCATTGGTTCGACTACACAGAATAACTTACGATCGTCGAGATTCCTCCCCCGATCCGCCGACACTGACCGATTCAAACTGTCATCGCGGCCAATGTCATTCTCAGGTCCGGCTGATTTTGATCGGTTCCGGGACTTGCCTAAACGCCGTTTTATGGTTCCGAAAAAGTCCCGCCGTTTTCTAGGTCGTCCGCGAAACTCAAAGTCGGACTGTTGTTGCGATTGCAGACTGGTCGACATATCTCCAGGCTGAAATTAACCCCATTTAATTGCAAACTCTAGCTCTAAGGAGAACAAGCCAGTTCAAAGCTTCGAACACGTCAAACCTTGCTGGAGTCCGTGTCTGTGACACCGTTCTTTTTGACTAACTCCTCGAGTTCTGCGTCCGTGTGGACAATACCGTTCGAAGGGACATCTACGTTTTGCTGTTCTGCACTAATCAGATCTTGGCTAGGATTCGGTTCTAGCCGTTCCAATTCTTTCCATTGTCCGTTGTCCATAGCGAGCTTGATTAGTTACGAAATTGGAAAAAAAAACGACAAATGCTTGGTTGTTATTATAGCCACACCAAATTATCGGTGTGCCTCAATAAACAATGGTATTAAATCAGCGTTTATTGAGATACCCGAAACAAGAAATATTGCGCTGAAACTTACCTTTACTAACCGAGGCGAGGGTTGCTAAAAAAAAAACGGTAAGCAAATCCAGTATAAATCACACTCAAACACACTTTGCGTCAAGCTTACCCTTTGTACACTGTGAATGACTAGAGTGCTCTTGTTAGGACTGAGGAATTGTCTTTGGCTGCGTTCCAAATCGTCCAAAGCGGAATGCACCAGGTGATTACCATTCGTTAAACCATCTATAAGAATGTACATAAGGAATAGGAAATTTCATCCTCTACAAGATTGTATTAAGGTGTTTTTGCCCTTTAGGACCTCTTTAAGGAGTTACAAGGCAAAAAGTGAGAGGATTCACCAAATTGTTTTTTTTTAAACAATTCTGGACAAGTTTAAGATACTTGTAGAGGCCTCTGGCACTTTTTAGAAGGTTCTCAATAGCATTTAGAGGTCTATGGAACTTTCAAAATGGCCCTAGAAGATTCTGGCAATTTAAAACAACTCTGGGAAAGATTAAAACACTTGTAGAGGGCACTAGAACTTTTTAGGGTCTCCTTAAGAAGAATTGACAGGGCTCACCAAACCACTTTTTTTTTAAACTAACTCACATTTCCACTGAACTTAACTCGATTATTTAAAAAGCTAAAAAAATATAAATAAGGATAGTTGTAGGAAATTTCATCCTCTACAAGATTGTATTAAGGTGTTTTTGACCTTTAGAGCCTTTTTAAGAACTTAACGGTTTTTTTTAAGGTCGACGGAAATAACTAACTCTCAATAATGAAACTCACCATTAATGAATGTGGTGGTTGCTGTGGTTAATCTAGCCCGATTAGGTGATGGTGTCCTCATGATGCCCCGACCAGGAGATGGGTTTCTAATTGTTTCCTTAATTTTATAAGGAGAACCGCTACCAACATTGGGAATGTCCGCCCCTTCTATAAACAGGAACTGAAACTTCCCATTAAATTTGTTACACAGGGATGTAAAGAGGAACATTTACCTCGACGGTTAGTGTTCCGGTAATAGGGTCGGTTTCATAAGGCCTGCTTTGTAGTGTAATGATTTGGCGTTGCGAGGGATTTATTAGGAGTTCTTCCACACCAACAATGCCCAAACCCAGGAACTTGTGAGGTTTTGTGGAGTGATCGTAGATCTCAAATAGTAGTTCCGCAGTATGCGGGGACAAATCGCTGAAAAATTAAACTCAAGCCCGATGAGAAGACTAAAATCAGCTGAAACTTACAAAAGAAAGTGTTCGTCCCAGTAAGGGGAGTCGGTGCCCCTTTTCACTGAAGTCTGGTTTTTCTGCGGGGGTTCATCCATTTCAACGACGCAAAATGGTTCCACACAACCTGTAGCGCCACCTAGTTGATTGGCGCGGATCACTTTAACTAAAAGTCGTTTCTCTCCTTGCAATTGTAGCGAGCTTCTCGTCAAGTGGTTCGGGGTGGACGCAAACAAGTTGGCTTGCTAACAATCCCATTAAACTACCCCAAAATCAATCAATCACAAACAACTCACCATACTGTCGTAGTGAAGGGGTAAGGTGCGTCCAGGAGTAGCCACGTGACGTATTAATCTAGGACAAGTAGGATATTGGGACAGATTGATGTGGATTTCCGCGTTCCTCATGGCGTTGCTCACGATTTCCCCAATCACTTCCTGTAGCTGAGTCTCGTCCAGGTTGTTTTTAATGTTACCGACTGGGGCTAATGCCACTTTAATCTCAGGCCAACCGTCGCATTTTATATCTGCCTGCAGCTTCTCTGAGATGCAAAAAATGTGAAGCCGCGCCCTGAATCTGTTTACATTCACTCGGTAATGGGACGTGTCCACTTTGTCCCCTTTTTGACGGAATGATTTTAGTTGGAAAGCGGGGGTTGCTTCCAAATCACAAGTTATTGTCTGTAAATTTGTGTTTTCAGTGAATGCTAATTCCCAAATAAACATATCAGGAGATTGAAATATCCGACTATAATAACACGTCAGTTAATTGGTTTGGGAATAATTTATGTTGATTCCTGATAATTTGGAATTTTATAGTTCTGAATTAACTAAAACCTATTATGTCAAACACACAAGGCAACTAATTCTCCATGATGGAAACTATAAACACAAATACATTAAATTATAGTAGTATTTACTTGGATTGGTCACGCCAAGGTGAAGGGTGATTCTGAAAAAAAACTGTTTTTTTGTAAATAAACCAGAAATTACATATTTTTTTTACCAGTGACCCTTAATAATAAACTTCAATTAATAAATGAACTTATTGACTGTGAATGTATTGACATTGCGACCTGGTAGGTCATACAAATTCAGATTAGGATTCAGTCATACCTATATCAGGGAAGTTATGCAATAACATTGATAAACCCTAAGGGGAATTAAAGTCCGTGTTTTGGGTAAAATGTAAAAACTGAAAAAAAGTGGATTAAACGTAAAATTTGACTACTAGACTATAGCGTTGGATGTTAAATTTAGACCGTTTGGTGTTGATGATATAACGCTGGTGACGAGACCGGTTATATTTAAATCAAACAGGTAATCTATGACGATTCCATGCTTTTTTGTATTTTTATTACGTCATGCCAAATTATTAATTCCAAAACAATTTCGGTAGGTAATGGGTTATTTTTAACGTTGTATTGGTAATGACCAGTGGCACCCACAATGTGTGTTGTCAAACACCGAGAAAGGAAAATTACTAAGCGTTTTAGCAGCTTTGGCAACTTACCACATCGTCTTTGGAATCGGCCTCAGCGAAAACATTAGTAACTGTTGGCGGGTGCGTTTCTGGTAAGATGCGAATCAGTTCCACCCCAATGCCTTGCTGAAAATGTAAATTCAAAGCTGTTATATTAAGATATCATCCTGTATACTACTATTTCAATATAAAGAACGTTGACGAAGCAACTGAAAAAGGTATCACAGACAACAGGGGCAAGGCTATGAAAGTTCAACTATCTCATTAAATTACGTCATTATGTAAAATTAACTCACCATTATCAATTCATATAGGATATTCAAGGATTTTTTTTACTTGCTTGTTTGCACAGCTTTTGGGACAAAAAAAAAACGCATGATAACATTGCATACACAAGTCAATAATACTGGGCGAAAGCTGAAAGTGGAAATAGTAACTGAGTGAAGAAAATTCAAAATGGTAAACCAGTAAACCGGTCAAAAGGTGAATTGGAGCCCAGATTTGGATTCAGCAGATCCGAATTAGTCTATGAGTGAGATTCATATCAATGTCATATGGTACCTTAATAATTGGATTTTCCAAAAAATGCTTTGGTGCATCCATTCATTCAATCGTGAATAACTCAGTTATTTAAAGCATTTGACAAGATGTTTTCATAAATATCTCATGGAAATGAACTACAAAGTTGTTTCATTAATTTTTCAGATTGTATACACTCACCAACACACAATAATAGATGGATTAGGTGAAAACAGATGAAAAAACTCATAACATTAGTGTTAGTTTAAACTAGATATTGCTTTGCCGTTTAAAAGAGTATTTTTTCTTAATCGATTAGGGATCATTAAGGTGTTCAGTTTGTTTTCTCAAGAACTCTATAAAATCTTTCAGCAGATCCTTTCAATATTTACATTGAGAGTTTTAATAGGCGTAACCAGCCCCGTTATAGCAATTTAACGAGTCGTAACTTGAAGAGGCAGTTCTGCAGTTAAAGTTAATTTTAATTTCTTACAGTTGTAGAAAAGGGTTTTCTCTCCAAAACTTACCTCACTAACTGATCTCTTGGAGTACTCATTAAGTGCTTGTATCCAGAACTGCACCAACTCGTTAACGATCACAAAGTCATTGTACAACCACTGGAAAACGTCATTAACCCACAACACCACCACGTTGTCGGGGCCCGTGGCCTGGGGCGCCGGTATGTATCTCGTTTTCTTCGTCTCGGGAGCGGGACTTTGCCGAGTGATGCGCCGACGTACTGGCGGAGTTGGCGGCACAAACGCCCCCGTTCCCTTTGGGACGATGACGGGTTGTTTTTTCACGTTGTCCAGCCCGTCCGGCACCGATTCGGACTTGGACAAAACAGCCGGTGACGTCCTCTTCGATGTTATGAACCGTTCGTAGACGATCTTCCCCAGCCACAGTACGAAGAGCGCGGCCAGGATCCAGCCGAACAGAAACATGGCCAGAGTGTCCATTGTGGTATCTACAGATCCGTCCAGTACGCAGATTAAGTCATCGACGGCTTCGGCTAGATCCATGGTCCAGCCATAATTGTCCTGGTAATCTGTGATAAATTAAAATTGATTTAAGGCTAAAACATCATGCAAAGCTTGATATACAAAGTATTGACCTAAAATCGATTAACTCATCACTCAGCCACCTTAGGGAACGGTTACAACTGCGCGGGTATACTAAAAATACACTAGAGGCCCGCTTTGCCCACTGTCCAGACTCTGGGGCGTTTATAAATAAATGCGAGAATCGTGAGCGTTTCTCGTTTTCTAATGGAGATCCGCGGATTCCGGACAGCACTTCAACATTTTTATGTTCTAAATTTAAGTCTATTGTTGAGTAAATGTAGTGGCTAGTCCATGGAGGAGGAGAAGTGTTTGTTTATTTTTGTCCAAAAATAAAGCCCACAATTATTATGTTCTCAAAAGCAGTGTTGCTCTGATAACCTTTAAAACCCCATTAAATTAGCAACAAACTGTTGGAATGTAATACATATTTACAAGAGTGACCTCAGCCTGTTTATTACTGAAGACAGACCAGTTCTGTAATAATTATTACTAGCAACACATGGTTTACATATTTGCCATCTAGTTAGATTGAAAATTTGATTAATAATTTAAAAACTGGCATAGTAAAGGTCAAGAGTATTTTAGTCTTTACACCACAAATTGCTTACAAGTGTTTACAAGCTATCAACTAATTACTGTAACAGTAAATTGGGCTATAATTACCTGTGACGTAATTGACTAACTTGATTTAAGCTTTTACTAGAGAAACAAATGCAGAAATAAATAAATGTGATATAATTAGATAACCATAATAACTATTCAAATTAAAATCATACAATAATTAGCTTTCAGTAGTAAAATGAGGTCATAATATAGTCAAAATAAGTACTCAGGCTGATGGTGGGGTTTACCAAAAAAATATATATAATGGCAATAGTAAACATGTCACCCTGACTAACGACTTCCCTTATGAAACCAGAAAGGTGACAAACACACATAAACCATAAACATGCAATATTTATTGATTTTTCCAGGCACTTCCTCATGTCACCTCATGTAATTATACTGACTTCCTTTTATATGGTTGAAATCAAAAGTTGTAATTAAACTATTGCCCTACTTACCACAGTCAGTGGTTTTAATTGTAATAGTACCAAGGATAATCACTTTCACCTATGTTTACCAACAAAGCTTCCCCCAAAATATTGACATTTAAAAAGGCTTGGGGAAGGTGACAGCCCCTGATTTCATCACTGATTCAAACAATGAACATGGAAATTTAATTCTAACAGTTTTAGGACTACATCCAAAGTAAATCAAGTGGGAAAATCCAGATCGCAAACGGAAGTCGTAACCGCACCAATATGTATCAAACTTACCTAGCTGTTGACAGGGAATTCTAGTTGATAATCATTTGAAACTTTTAAAGGTTTTCACTCAACGGCGATTAAATGCGAAGCTTGAGCTCACTTTTCTACTGTTGGCTTAACTGTTTGTGTTTACTGACTGCTTCATTTCATGTTTCCTGCTGGGTACCATGGACCATGGCTTTAAGCTCCGCCCATAGCTGTCAAACACAACGCATATGCGCTCCTCAGATTCTAATTACAAACAAGCTAAATTAATGTGATATTTTCTACAGTGTTTCAGCAATATATTGATAATTATTTAATTCACTGTTAATTATGTAAACAAATAATTATTAAACCACACCTTTGTCAACAAATGGACATTAACCTCACTGTTTTGACATTTGAAGTTAAATATCAATTGACGCCTGACAGTGTTATGGTGGTTGCGATTTGCGCTTACTTTTAGGTTAGGTTAGAATTTTCACTAGTAGTGAAGAAAATCATGGATTTCTGGAAAGACACCTTAGGTGAACCGAAAAAAATTGTGGCCCCAATGGTAGATGCCAGCGAATTGGCTTGGCGCTTGTTGAGCAGAAAATATGGTGCTGAACTGTGTTACACTCCAATGTTACACAGTGCCCTATTTGCCCGCGACCCCAAGTATAGGGCTGAAGCTCTAGTCACGTGCGTTGAAGACAAACCGGTTATAATACAGGTACCGCCAAACTCTCAATTAAAAAACACGTTTAAAAACAACATTTGTAGTTTTGTGGAAATGACCCTCAAACCATATTAGATGCAGCTTTGTTAGCCCAAGATCATTGTGTGGCTATTGATATAAATTTGGGGTGTCCTCAGGCTATAGCCAAAAGGGGTCATTATGGGTCTTTTCTTCAAGATGAGTGGCCTCTTTTGCATAACATTGTTAGTTTGTTAAGCAAAAAATTAAAAGTTCCAGTCACTTGCAAAGTGAGAAGATTTGAAACCAAGGAAAAAACAGTTCAATATGCTAAAATGCTTGAATCAGCTGGATGCAAAATGTTGACCGTACATGGCCGTACTAGAGAACAAAAGGGACCTTTAACTGGTTTGGCTGATTGGAGTTTTGTTAAAGCTGTTAGGTGAGTTAATTATTGTGGCTTTACTTAACAAACAGTGTTAACTAATGTAACAGAGAGGCAGTTAGCATACCCGTAATTTCAAATGGTAATATACAAAACATGCAAGACTTGGAAAGGTGTCTTAAGGAAACTGGTGCAGTTGGTGTAATGACTGCAGAAGGGAATTTGTACAATCCTGCACTTTTTATGCAACAAAACCCGCCCTGTTGGGAACCAGCTATAAAGTATTTAGAGTTAGTTGAAACATACCCTTGTCCTAACAGTTATATTCGTGGACACTTATTCAAATTATTCCACCATGTGTAAGCTATCTGTATTTAATTAAAATTACCATCACTTTGAACTGTTAAAAATTCAAGACTATCCCTGCCAGACAACAACCCACTGAGGATTGAATTGGGGGCAGCCAACACTCTAGATCAGTTCAAACAAATCACTAAAAAAATTCAGTCAATGTATGAAAAATACCATACTGGACTGGAGGTTTGGAGTGAAACTACAGAATGTGGAACACAAAACTTGGTACTGCCTCCATGGCTGTGCCAACCTTATGTCAGGGACACACCTGAAAATCATGTAAAAAAAGTTGAACTGAAACAAGCTGAAGCAATTTTGGTACTATACAACAGACTCAGTAAATTTGGTTGTGTAGAAATGTGATTCAACAGGCTGAAGGTGCAAAGAGATGTTATGAAGATGCAGAAGGCAATACAATCAGCAGGAAAAGAATGAAGAAACTCAGAAGGATAATGCGAAGGCCAGAAAAACCAGGTGACAGTTGCCAAGAGAGACCCAAAGAGAAGTGTAGCTTGTGTGAAAACCCTTTGGTAGGTTAACTCTAGTGTATTACAGAAGTTTAACTAAACTTATTTTTGTAGGGCTCCAAATGTGGTTATAAGTTATGCAAGAAGTGTTGTAGGGATAAATGTTTTCAGGAAAATTTAGATTGTGAGGGTCACAGGATTTTGGTCAGGACTAGAAGGGAAACGGCAATAGCTTACGCCAAAAAGGATAGTTTGGATTTAGATCCTGATTTTATTATTAAAATTTGACTGAATTTTGCTGTTTTATTTTTAATGTAGAGGTCACGTGATCGTTTCTTCTGCGTAAACAGCTGGTCATGTGATTAACTGTCAGTTGAAGAAATGTTTGGTTTAACCAATGACACTAATGACAGTCCCTTCTGTAAACAGCTGTTGTGGCTGACGTTTAGGTTTTATCATTATTGAAAATTATTAATAATACTTGAAAACCATACATTTTCCTAACTGAACGTATTTAAAACGTCTTCTGGACGGTATGGCTTAGTGCGTTTCTTTACTGCCATCTAGTAAAAGTTTGGTAAGTCTCCTATCTTATAATTAATTAAAAATCCTCAATAACAATAATTTTTATTTGTTTAAGCCAACTGTAAATACCCACATAATCCTTTTAGTGTATTATTGATTTACCATCAGTAGCTGCTGCCGTTATCACTCTAATTCAGTTATTTTACAGTGTAGTGTTATAGAAGGTTCTAAAATGAAGACTTGCATCCTACTTTCACTCACTCTGCTACTGCAAACATGCTATGCACCTCCTGTAACCCAAACAAAACAGGAAAACGAGCCGGACTCTGGTTATGGTGGTTTGGAAGACTACATGGAATACCACAGATACCTTAAGGAAGTGGTCAATGCACTGGAATCGGACCCTGACTTTAGGGTGAAACTGGAGAAAGCTGACGAAAATGAGATTAAATCGGGTAAAATAGCTGATGAGTTACAGTTTGTGTCTCATCATGTTAGGACACGGTAAGTTTGGAAGGTGGTTTAGTCATTATTTAAATAATTAATGCTGGATGACGGCCGCATTTGTTTTCAGCTTCCATGGAGCGAATGTGACATCACGATGACGTAAACTAAAACAGAAATTAACCAACTGTCAAATTATATCATTGTGACGTTACATTCGCTCCATGGAGTGTGAAAATGAATGATAGAAGACTCTCACACCAAATTTTGGCAAAAATATTAATTTAAGACTAATTTCTTTTTCATGTTAAGTGAAATTTAAATTCATACAAGTTTTGCATTTTTACTAAATCCAGTTTAGATGAAATCAAACGAGTAGAACTGCAACGACTTAGAGAACTCACAGAGAAAAAAATCAAACTAGAAAAAGGTCAAGGAAATGCAATAGACGAAGATCCCACCCATCACCATTTGGACCAGGACAACCCTCATACCTTTGAAATTGAGGATTTAAAGAAACTGATTAAAAAGACCACCGAAGATCTGGCCGAGGCGGATAAACTAAGAAAGGACGAGTTCAAGCAGTATGAAATGGAGAAAGAGTATCAAAAGCTGGAAAAGTTGAACCACACGAACGGTAACGAGAGGGAGAAGCTGGAGAAGGAGTTTCAAGAATTAGAGCAAAAACACAAGAAACACGAGAAACTACACCAGCCCGGGCATAAGGCGCAACTGGAGGAGGTGTGGGAGGAACAGGATCAAATGCAGCAGGATTTTGATCCGAAAACCTTCTTCATGCTGCACGACATTGACGGTAATGGACTGTGGGACCAAGAAGAGGTTAAAGCTTTATTTATTAAGGAATTGGACAAAATGTATCAGCAAGGCGCTCCTGAGGATGATATGAGAGAAAGAGTGGAGGAGATGGAACGGATGCGTGAGAGCGTTTTTAATGAAATGGATGTCAACCGCGATCAGTTTATTGATTATAATGAATTCTTGAGACAGACAAAGAGCAACGACTTCAAACAGGACAACGGTTGGCAGGGATTGGACGAACAAACGCGACCGTACACTGATGAAGAGTTAGCCGAATATATTCGGCAGTATCATGCAGCTAATCAAATTCCTCAATATGGACCTGGTGGTCCTCAGTATCCAGCATATCAACAGCAAGTCCCACCCAACCAACAACAGTTCCACCCTGGACAAGTGCCACAAATGGCTCCGCAACCCTTAGTAAGGCTCACTATTTAAGTAAGCTGAATTTGCGGTTAAAATGATAAATTTTCAGGACTTGAACATCAATGAAATCCATCCTGGACAACCGCAACCGCCTCAGCAACAGTACGTGCCAAACAACCTAAACCAACAAGGCCAACCGCCTCAATACCAACAAAACTTCAATAACGTTCCTCCTTCGCAGCATCAGCCTCAACAAGCTAAAGTTGTACCTCAGCAACAAGGCCAGCAACCTCCTCAACAATATCAGGCACCGCCTCAACAACAGAACGTGGCCAATCAGCAACTTCCAGTAGTTCAAAATGTTTAGCTTTTGCTTTAAATAAGTAACAATATTTTGCATTTAGTCCATGGTCTATCCTGTGATTTTTATGGAATAGTTTGTCCTAAAGGGGAGTTTTATTTATTTGTTCTTAGTTTCATATTATTAAGGATCTGATTAATTTTGATTAATATGTTAGTTTTTGATACATTTGTATACCTTACAAAATCTGTGTTTTAGTAATTTTTTTGTTGTGACAATTTAAAGTGCAATAAATACTGCAATTCAAGTTCATTATTTAACATTTCCATATAAAAATGTTAAAGGTACTTAATCAAGGTTTGAATATTTCTGCTAGGATGTTCTTCGTCCATCAATCTGTACTCCATGGCGCATTTGTTCCTTTCATTTCGCATATTTACAGTATTATAAAGTTGTGACTGGACAACAACAAAAAGTAATATAAAATAGCAATAAAATACCATTTAACAAAAACATACCTGAAGGTAAAGAACGTCCTTGACTCGGGAAAATGCCTCCAGTTTTTGAAAGCCATTTTTGACTTTTTCTAGCGATTTGGCGGCGTTGATTAACACTTTCGTGCGACCGGTCTCGCCCAATTTACTGGAATCCGCTATTAAACATTTGACGTACAAAAGGGTGGCTCTGGATTTGTCGTAAATCCCCCCGTTGGCAAGTAGTTCGATCATACAACGCGGATTGTCTAGTAGTTTTAAAGCTTGAGTCGTAAGACCTAATAAAAAGTTGTCTTGACTTTGACTTTTATAGTTACCATAGTCTGTTCAGTGACTTCTGACTGTTACGTCACAACATGCTTTGATTGTGACAGGTCCTGTGCAAAATGTCACAGTCAAATGAAAACTTAGTCTAGGGTGGCTTTAAATATGTCGGTGCAAATGGCCCTTAGAACACTTGATAGGCCTCTGGGAGTCTGGGAAAGTTTAAGACAACTTGTAGAGGTCTCTGGCACTTTTTACAAGGTTCTCAATAGCATTTAGAGGTTTATAGAACTTTCAAAACGGTCCTAGAGGCCTCTGGCAATTTAAAACAAGTCTGGAAAGGTTCAAGACACTTGTAGAGGTCTCTGGCACTTTTTACAAGGTTCTCAGTAACATTTAGAGGCCTTTGGCACATTCAAACTGCCATAGAGCCCTCTGACAATTTAAAACAAGTCTGGGAAGTTTCAAGACACTTGTGGAGGCATCTGACACTTCTTAGAAGATTCTCAAAAGCATTTAAAGGTTTACAGAGCTGCTCTATATGACGCAACAGTCGTAAGTTACTGAACAGAGACTAGAAAACTTTTACCTAATGACAGCAACACATTAGCCATAAGTAATTGGACTAAAGCAATTTCGTAAGCCAACTCGGACTTTTCCGCCTCTATAAGACAATTATTCAGACTGAAAACAGTACCAGATACGTTAGAATAACCGCTAGCAAATTGAATTTCAGCTTGCATAATTTTAGCTCTTAACAAACAAAACTTTCCATCATTTAAATGCTCATCGTAGTTGTAATTCTAAAATTTCAATTGTGCTAATGTAGCACCTGTTTTTGAGCAAAAAGCACAATCGTTCACCTGCATAATGAAACCAACACACTTGTCCGCCTGTTGATATTCCTGCTGATAGAAATATAATTGGGCCAGTTTTAGATAACCCTCCCATTTATCTAAGACGAGAATTTTCTGGGCGGCCGATTCTGCTTCTTGAAACTTTTCCTGGTAAAACGCCCTGGTGTAAGTGGCCCAGTTTTCCACCAGCATCCAATTATGAGCCACAGGCTCATGCGGGTATTTATGTTTTGCGTACTGTAGCACAACATTAACCAAGTTGTACTCCCCCTGTTAAAATCACCATAAAACCTCTAATTGAAGGAAAACTACCACAAATAACCTGCATCAATAAGTTAAAGGCTAAACTGCACACTGCTTGTAAGTAACCTTCCCCATAGTAAGCCGCAGTTTGGGTAACAGTGTCGATATTAAGGTACAACAGTACTTGAGCCCATAAAGAACACATGTGAGTTTTACCGTACAGTCTCCATAAAGACGACTTCATTATGTCGTTGTTGAAGATCAGATCTTTGTAGTTGTGTTGGCAGTTTAACATATCACTTTTGGTCAGTGTCTGTAATAAGTATAAAAGAAGAATTTACGCAAATACTGCACAAATAAACTTTGCATAAAACCCGAAACAAACCTCAAATATCACGCTCGGTTTGACTGAAGTTTTTGCACTACCGTAATGTGCAAAATTCTGTAATGCCAAAGAAGTGGTGTAGTTCATATTAAGTTCAAAAGTTTTTATAATACACTGGACTATCAAGTTGTCCTTGTTCACATTTGACAAACGGTAAAGCCAAGAAAGAGCGTGCTGCAAGCATAAATTGTCGTTGGCTTCATGCGCGGTTTTTATAGCTTCCTTCAATGATGCTAAAGCCTCTTTCCTAACAAATAATCCCAAATCATTTACTAGCAACACTAAATAACTTTCTACTAGACTAACATATGTCCAAAGTGGTGATACAGTATGGCCAAGTTTAATGCTGCATATCTGTGCTCTTTACTGAATTTTTCATCTGAATAATACTTAACATCTGGATTGGAACGACGGTCGAAACAGTGAAACAAGCACTGCATTGAACTGCAAAACTCCTCAACCCGCAAGTAGTTTAAATATGACAGAAAATGCTAAAAATTCACTTTTATGTAAACACTAAAAACAAAGTGGTGACACTCACAGCTTCTGCCAAATCAGGGTTTGATTTTAAAATACTAGAAATACGGTTCTGTAACGCTTGAGGAGGTAAAGCTTTCTCTTGATCATTATGTAGTAAGGCTGCCTGAGTGGCCAAAAATAGTTCAGCCTGTCTTCTAGACCATTGTTTTTCCCCTAAATACCTTAGAAAATTCCCTGTTTCAATATTATTGTTTCAATCAGTTAATTTAAGAATCTCACCAATGATCAATATCAAGTTCAACAGACATCATAGATGACTGAACTGATTTTAACCAGCTATTGTAATACCTTCCAAAATTTTGATATAACATAGATACTTCGGAAAAACTAAGTTTTTGGAAAAATATTATAAACCTTCTCAAAAAATGTCCTGCAATTAACACCACTTACATACCACCTTTAAAAATAAAAATTATTAACACTGACCAATTACACTATTTTTTGCAATGACATTTTTTACAGGTTGGTTTGAATTCTGGTTGGATTCTCCATCCAAAACCAGCTTCAGTTCATCAATAACATTCAGCAAACTCCCAATACCAGATTTGTTCAACTCACTCAAATTTTCATCAAATATAGCATTGAAACTGGTAGTTAGTGCAGGAAATGTGTTTTGGACATGTTTCAGTTCAATGAGACCCAGATCAGGACCTTGTAGGATTTTTAAAGCAAAAATACAAAATGCCTTGCGAATATTAACTTGTTCAATCCCTGGCAGACACTCCATATCATCTAAAATATTGTTTATTTACTGGAATAGTTTTAAATTGTTGTCTTTACTTGTGACATAAAAATTTAAGTTAAAATGGTAGTAGGTGAGAAGCAGTAAAATTTCTTACCAGACACTCTAAACTGGCAGTAACATTTAATCAGAACGGCAACAGTTAATTTGTAGGGTGTAATCATTTCTTGGGGCACTTTTCTAGGTACAACATTGTGGACTTCCTTGTTCGAGACGGTTGGTGTAGCCATTGCTCTAAATTTATACACAACTAGTAAATGTAGTAAGTTAACAAATACTTGCGTACTTAAAAGCTAACTTAAATAATATTAAAAGGGTTTTCTAGTTTGATTTGAATCAATGTTTAGTAAACAAATATTCGAGGTTATGTTCATAGTTTTTAATTCTTCTTTTGGACGTTTGTCAATTTTGACAGGGTGTCCTTGTATTTGTCTGTCAAAAAAGCAGCGCAAGCGTTTTTCAAGGATGTCGTTTCCGTCGTGTTCGTGCTGTCGTTCGCTGTCCGGAATAAACTGAATGGTGTTTTCTTCCCTTCTCAGCCATGTTGGCCTCTACGAAACCACTTGTCCGGTTACTTTCGATAAACCTCTGAGGCCGCTTTTCCAAATCGATCACCATGTCTAAGTGCGATGCTAAGACCAGATACATTCCGGCCACATTTGCATGGACGTTGCTGATCGCGGCCACAACTTTGTTTTTCTACTACCCGTAAGTTATTTTTGTGTGAACCCGTTGTTTACGTTTATCAGCCCAAACACGGCGATCAGTTCCTGTTTTCTTACCCTGCAACTATCGTTCCGATTTGTCTTTGTCTGTGTATAAATAAACTGCCAAATTGAATCACAAAAAAATTCTTGACCTAGTATGTCATTTGCAAGGTGTTTCCTTTGATTTTTCAATCAATGTGTTGGTAAATTCTTGTATTTGTTGTTGATTTATATGCAAGTCATCTATACAGTATGGTTAATTGACTCTTTGTTTATATGACAACAACCAAGAAATTTAAAAAAAGTATCCAAAGAGGAATCAGCTGACTATAAATTTTTAACTCTTAAAACTGGCCCCCCCATCTAAATTTGTATAAATGAACCATCATATAATCACAATCATTAAATATCAATGTAAAACCAATTTCCTCCTTTTATTTTTTATTATTTGACTTGTATAAAGACAGGAAACTGCTTAGCTACTGTTAGGTTATGTCATTTTTGCCTATTGCAAGTTGCAAAGTAAGCTGTGACTATATTCGTTTTGACACTCCATGGAGCTGAGCGAACTTGACGTCACAGTGATGTAATTTAACTAAATAGTGGTTTGGCCAATTGTCAAATTACGTCATAGTGACGTCAAGGGGACCCCCTATAAGTAACATAACCTTAACTTGTTTAGAAAGCCTTCTAATGACATTTTCAATACAATAATTAAAAAAAAGTTTCAAAATTAACTGAAATAAATAAATAATATTAATTCTTGCAGAGCACAATACTATCTTCCCGCCTATCCATGGATTCCAGCATGTCAAGCAGTATTAACGTTTTTCGTACTAGCCAATTTCACCCTAGCTACATTTATGGATCCGGGAATCATTCCTCCAGGTAAATTAATCCTTGATATGAACAAACAGGGTGTTTAAAAGTTAATTGTGCGCAGCGCCGCCTGACGAAGATCGGGACGACGATTTCAGGGCTCCTTTGTACAAAAACGCGGACATAAACGGGATCACCGTGCGAATGAAATGGTGCGTCACCTGTAAGTTTTACCGGCCACCTAGGTGTTCCCATTGCAGCGTTTGTAATCATTGTATAGAGGTAAGTTGGGCTAAACTTGAACAAAAATAGAACTTATCTTCATTAGTGTGCCTGGCACTTCCTGAGACACTTAGGAAGAGTCTATAAATAATGTCTTAAAAATAAGTGTAAACGTAAACAGTTTCTTTGTGCAGTAGGTCATTGAAAACTTAATTATAGTTTTGGCTGTATGGAAGGGTTTTTTTTCAGACTTTTGACCATCACTGTCCCTGGGTCAACAACTGTATAGGTAGACGGAATTACAGGTTTTTCTTCTTCTTCCTGATCACACTCAGCGTGCATATGATTAGCATATTCGGGTTGAGTTTGGTTTACGTTTTGCATCATCGCGATGATTTGACGACCACACAGTCTATAGTAGCGTATCCTTTGTCAACTCTTTTGTCTAACTTTACTATAGTTGGAATGAATTCCTTAACTATTTTATATAGTATGGTATTAATAGTTGTGGTGGCCCTTTTGGCCATTCCTATATTCGGGCTGACTGGTTTTCATATGGTTTTGGTTGCACGAGGCAGAACGACCAATGAACAAGTCACGGGCAAGTTTAAAGGTGGTTATAACCCATTTTCAAGAGGTTGCGCGCGCAATTGTTGCTATAGCCATTTTGGACCTCAATTTCCTAGGTAAGGTTGATTGAACTAGTTGCCTGGAGGTTCAATGATCTCTTACAGCTTAATTAAACCATACAAATACAACGTGAAACGAAAACATTGCCCTCACGGGCCTATAGCAACGATCACAAACGACAGTCAAGTGAAAACTTACATGGATAACAGCAATGGTGTCCGCAATATTAACTCGCACGCTTACAATAAGGTAATTCGTGTCAATTTTCGCTAATGCAATCAACGAAGAGTGTAAACTGTGTAGATGTCCCCGGGACGGGACGCAATGGACTTAGATATGGAACCGTCCGCGTCACAATCGCAAGATTGCGAACCGACGCCTCCTCTTCAGCGGCACGGCTCCAAGAGCAACTTTTTCCTTCCGCCCAATTCGATGAATCAGTCGTTGGGGCCCCAGTATGGGCAGATGATGCCGCCCAATGGGGATGAGTCGCCTGGACGGCCGCCCATTGTCCGCACCCATTATCCGAGAGGAAGTCCGCATCCTCGACCCAGGGTGATGGATAGCGGCCGGGGGACTACTCCTGATAATATCGGTGGGTTTTTCGATCTAAACTTAAGGGCACTCTAGGCAAAATGTCATAGTCAAATGTTTTTCAACAAGAATGGGACAGCAAAATTGTTGGTCTTTTTTGAGTGGCTATTTCTTCAAATTGATCACTCAATTTTACCAATTTTTTTGAGGATTAAAAGGTATTTTCTTTTTCTTTCTGATAACCTAAATGATCGTTTTGAAATATCATTTAGGTCATCAGAAAGAGAAAGAAAATACCTTTTAATCCTCAAAAAAATTAGTAAAATCAAGTGAATCAATTTGAACGTAGTCATTTGTCGTAGGTCCTCAAAGAGCATCGCCAACCATGCAACAGAGAATAAAAGCTTTGGGAGTGCCGACGCCCTTGGCTATGTCTAGTCCTGTCAGAAGGTAAGAGAACTGACATTTGCGTGATACTTTAATTTATTTATTTTTTGCTTTGTTTATACCATTTTATTGTTCCGCTAACGCGAGAGCATTTGGCTGTATACTTAAATATACATAGGTAGGTAAGTTGAGGTTATAACGACATTGATTTTGATCTGATTGTTGTTATATTAAGCCTACAAGGCGTTTGGGCAGCTAAACCTTAGACTGGGGTTTAGTGATGGCAATAATAAACACTAAATAGATTTTAAGTTTGTCCAGAATCTATACATAGAGCAGAACAAAGAGTTTTGTATAGTTTAGTAAATACGGCAATAAAAAGCACTAATTTTAACAGTTTTCTTTTTATTTTCCTTGTTTTTTTAATATTTTGCATGTTTGTTTTTTTACTTTGCATGTTCTCTTTATAGCTTTTTTTTGGTATTAACATCTCTAGAACTTTTTAGTAATTGAACTTTGTTTTTAGTGTAAAGTATTTTGTGCAATATTTGCTGCAATTCAGGTAAGTATTGACCCTTTTGTTGTCACGTTCGGTGAAGGGTTACTTAAAGGTTCTAAAGAGCTTTTCTATTTGCATTCTTTTCTAGCAGTGTCAATGACGTTTCAACTACTTGACTGATGAATGACAGTTGAAACGTCATTAAGGCAGAACAAAGAGACGTCATCCTTCCCAAAACATCATTCTATAATAGTTCATCAAGTCACCTTACCCCTCACTTTTGTTCTGTCAGTGTGTCCTGTTACAGGTGGACCTGACCGACTGCCTGACCGCTTATTCCCGAACCACCTCTCCCACCTCCTCCCCCGCCAGCTAGTTTAAAACCAAAGCGTTCGAAAAGGGTCACTTTTAATCAGTCGTCCGTTTATCCATGTCGAATGTCGGTGGCTTCGAACAAAAACGTTAGAATTTTCGAACGCCTTCCTGTAGTCGCTTGTGCATTTCGCAGATCCAATCCGAGCACGCCCACGCAACCGCGCCGGCCCGACTTTATAGGCGTGGTGTACGCGCCTAACCAACCCGGGGGTGCCTACTACGAGTTCCAGCCGGCAGAGGTAGGGCAGAGCATGCGCCCTGTTCAACCCCCGAGTCACACGGGTCAATACGGGGGCAGTCCGCAGCGCCGCTTTATGTCCGAAGGGGAACTGGTACGACAAGAGCAGCAGCTAAGTTATCCACGGTCGAACAATACCGTGGATAATATCAGGGAATTGGCTAATTCGCCTCAGAGAGGCGTGTACATGTGGAAGGATACGTCACCGTCAGGTGGGTGAGGAAGGAGGAAAAAAAGGCTTGTTATAATGACTTTGTGGTGCAGGTTATCCGCCTCAGGGTCAGCAGCCGGACTTTTATCGATCGAATCCGACCAGTCCCACTCAGCAACAGTTGTACGCCCCGCCTCCTAGCACGCGGACCTATCATCCGGCTATGAGGGGTGGAGTTCCGGTGTATCCCCCGCCCAGTCCGCAAATTCACAGAAAAATTGCAGCTAACACATCCTCCGTCGGGGATAATAGGCGGAGACCCATGTCATTTGTGAGGTAATAGTCTCAAGTGAGTCTTTTATTTTTTTGGACGCTTACGGTTATTTTTAGAGCCTTGGAGATGTCCGACAATGTGGAAATGTCTTCGCAAACGTCCCAATGCTCTTCGCATCCTCTGACACAGCGTCCGGCTACGCCAGACCGCACCAGCGTTTACGACATGAACTACGAGATTTCCGTATAGGGCTGGAGAGGGCACTCTTGTCGCAGGTGAGTTTTAACCTTATCTTGTGACGTACGAATTCAGCCTAAGCAGGGTGTGTCCCAGAATATCTGGGACACCCTGATTATTGTTTTTTTTTGCTATTTTTTTTCTACGTTATTGCAGGGATAACTGAGTGCCCTAGTGCGATCCGTTTCTCTGTATCAGAGATCTCTCCCAATTAGGTTTATTAATGATTTTATTCTTACTTTGGTTTACAATTATTTTACGAATTTCAGTTAAGGCAGGTAAAAGGACAACTCTGTTGTTTTTTAAACAAAACTCAGCTACCAGGGGTGGTTTATCTTATTTTCCATTGTTTTTGTATTCCATTATCTTTTGATAACGTTGTTTCAATCAAAAAATTTGGTTAGATATTTAAAATAGGAGAAATATTGCCAGTTTGACTTGCGTTCAACTGCAACGCAAACCACGTGACCTAAATACTGTAAGCGAGTTTAGGGTCACGTGATGCGCTGAATGTAATGTTTACCCCATGACATTAATGTTATGCAGTAATCATTTTAGGTCTAAATAGCAAAGGCAAACGTTTAATATTTATAAACAAAGTTGGGAATTAAAATATTCCTACTTTTTGTCGGAAAATCAAGCGCCTTAAATACGTAAAGTTTGGTTTCGTTTAAAAAACATTTACAAAATTACATACCGTAAATTAATGATGCTTTCTACAAAAGAGTTGCAATTTCTATAGCCAAATCAGCCGATTATCACCACAGTTTCCATTTTAGACCGAAAAATCATTTATTTTAAAGCACAAACTTTCACCTGAATGAAAACATTAATTATAAATAAACAACTGTCATGGCCACGTCCCGTCGGGATGTCAAACGTCAAATGTCTGCGTTGTTGCCGGCTTGTGCCAAATTGGTTTTTTAGACTTAAGGTGAAACACCCCGTACTTAATTCCAGAATTATTTTCAATTTTCATTAAACTAACAGAGTTGTTTTTGTCAGGGTGCTATTAATTTCGAGTTCCTATTTTAAAATCACTTCACAGTCGCATAAGCAAAAAAATGGCAATTTTTTTACAATGAGTTTTAATTATGTTATTTATTTTAATAGCTCTGGGTACACTCAACAATGGACTAATACTGAGTCATTTAGTTTGTATTGTACATACTAGTTTACTGTAATATCGAACCAAAGAGAGCAGCTCTCTCTAGTTCTAAATGTGTTTTTAGTATGTGGTTGTAAAACCCGATTAATAAGCTCAAACCGACCTTGGATTGATTTCCAGCCAAGTAATTATGATGTAAAGGTGTTTAGGTAACTTTAAGCTAACAAGGAAGCGGCAAAAAAGGCGTGGTTTTTCAAGGTTCTTCCCAATTCGTTTTAACAAACAAGTGCCAAAAACCGTCTAGTCTGTATTTGTGTCGTTGTCCTAGAACTTCCACTGTAAATAATTGATTAAAATACTCTCCCCCGGGCCGCGATTTGGGTACGCCTTGAATACCAACACATACACCAAAAAGGCTTTGTTTTTCAAATTTTTTGCAAGACTGTTAGATCAATGTAAATACCCTTAAATCGTGTACTGTAAATTAAAACTTAGACTAGAATATAGAGATTTTTGAAGATTTATTGTAACAAAGACTTGAATATAAATAGGCATTATATTTTATTACAAAAAAAAAAGTGTGTTAACCGTTTTGTTTTGCAAATTCATTAGCGATCCGATACGAAAACGATGAAGTTTCCATCACAGGGTAAATTCAAACTCGCACTGATTTTATATACAACAACTCTGCCCTGTTCTAGTGAGATTTCGTTTCAGAATTATTATCATCACTGTTTTTCGTTTTTATTGTACTTATAATAGGTATTTTGTAAATAATAGTTTTTGTTAAATCCTTATAAATAAAAGTGCGAAAAATGACGATTTTCTTTACAATCATTTTGGAGTCCTGACAACTGTCAACCACGCAAATTAATACAAAAATGTAAAGGTGAGTTCCCATAACTTCCCTCTGACATCACTTATTTCCTATTGGTAGAAGCAAAATTTGAAATTGAAACTGAAAATGAGAATTGAAAATTTACTGTTGACTGAGTAAATTTTCAATTCTCATTTTCAGAGAATTTCTCATTGAAAAACGCGATTATGGAAACTCACTGTTTAGTGACTTTTGACTATTGTGTCACAATCACTAGCAAAAAACCTATGTCTGTGATTAAATGATTATAGTTTTAGAAGTTTGTCAGTAGCATTTAGAGGGCACTTTCTTGGTGGGTCTAGAAGCTTTTGAAAATTTAAAACAATTCTTGGAAGGTTTAAGACACTTGTAGAGGCCTCACACTTTTTAGAAGCTTGTCAATAGCATTTAGAGATCTATGGAACTTTCAAAATAGTCCTAGAGGCCTCTGATACTTTAAAACAGTTCTAGGAGTTGTAGAGGGTTCTGGAACTTTTCAGAAATTTCCCAGCAGCATTTACAGGTCTCTGACAATTTAAAACAATTCTGCGAAGGTTTAAGACACTTGTAGAAGCTTCTTACACTTTTTAGAAGGTTTTCAGTAGAGATAAAAGATGACGGAACAGCGAGAAGTAACTGAAGAGAGAATATAAGAAATAGTTTATTTCTAGGTGAAAATCACAGAGATCAAACGATAATAATCGTTCCGGATTTGGCTTGTTTAAAGTTGCCAACAACAATACTCATCAATTTGTTGAATGGCAAATTCAACTGAATCAGTTTGAACAAATCGTCCAAGTGTCCGTAAACGGCATTCACGCTTAACGCTACTTGTATGGCTTGCGCAAACCGATCTATAGCTAATTGCAAATCGTGGGGCTTTACCTCGTGGGAAAACGCGTACAAAGGATGAACAACGGCCGACAAATGTTGAACGTTAATCGCCCTAGGCGGATTTGTTTTGGGTATTTCGGAAATACTGTTCAGGAGAGCCAAATACAGTTTTGAGTACACATCCTCGTCCTGTTGGTAGATTGGAGCTAAAACGCACCAGCGCAGCAACCCTAAAATTGCGTTTCTATTACCCCCTCCCTTGTGGTTGTAACAGTACAAACACCTACCAGCTATTGGGGTTGTAGCCTCCATTGCTATGGCTCCTTGAGGTAGTGATGGTTGCCTCAACTGAGCTGACATGCACAGTGTTGAGTTGTTGGTGATCTGTGAAGTTTCACTGTCACTAGGAATTTAAACTAAAAGATAACCCACAAACCCAATCTGTAGCACACTTAACCAACACCATAGGAGGAAACATGGGCTCCTTTTTCTTCACAAAATAGTTTTCAGCCACTGCAGTTAAAAGATTGGCTGTAAATTCTGGGGAAATTTCTGCCAAACTTTTCAGTCTGTCCTCTGGATTAGGAGCTAGATGAGCATAGTCAAACACCAGGGCTTCAGCCAACTTACAACTAGATGGAGAAGTGTTTCCTATACAAACCATATTAAAGCTCCCTTAATAATCTGTAGCACACTACAACAAACCTAACTGCTGCAACCATGTACTGGCAGAAATCAGAATAGCAGCACTGGGTATTCCTATTGCTAAGGAAACCAGCTTACTTAAAACCACCACTCTACTGTTAACAGTAATTGGGCTGAATAAGTTCAAAAACAAAGTATTTCGCGCTGCTTCATTGGGAATCCCATTCAAAAACTCATAAAGTATATCAAGCAGCTGCAACTCCACTAAAGGGGTCAGAATGTGGGGTCGTTTGTTGCCTCTTCTGTCCACCTCATAGAACACAAACTCTGCCATTAGGTCCAGGGACAGATCCATGCTTTTTATGCTGGTCACTCTGGCACAGAGCAGCTCATCTTGTTTTTTTTTTTAAAGCATTAAGTTGTTTTTTTTTTGCTACTGAATGAGTAAAACTTACTGATTTTTTTTAGGGCTTCCTGGGCGCATAGGGGGTACTCAAGTTTTCTTAAGGTTTGCTTTAAGTTCACTTCTGAAGAACCTGACATGGTCTAATTTAGCTTTACAAGTTTTCTACATTTAACCCCTAAGTTTTTAAACCAAAAATTATAAAAACAAATAGTTCTAACCTATTTCTGTCCTACGTCTCCTATCCAACAGCTGACGATGACATTAGATGCATTTGACCTTTGCTGTTTCTGTCTTACATTAGATTAGAGTACACGTGGTAGAAAAAGACAAAAACTATTGTCAGTGATGACATCATCAAAACAACCACGCGACTTGACAGCTCAACAAAAATGAAATCCATTGATTAATATCCTCCAGTTTATTGCATTATTTAATTGAAAATCCTGACTAGAAATGAGCGGAAAAACGAAAGGGTCCGACAAAAACGGTTCTGTTAAATCGAAAGAACTTTCGGTATGGAGCCGCGTCGTAACAGCTAACTCAGAATGGCCGGACAAAGTAAGTGTGAGGTTAGGATTTTTTGTAGTTTTTCCCCTATATTCTTCAAATGTGTGGTACTCGAACCTTGTAAATTGCAGGACGAGTTCCTGGACGTAATTTATTGGGCCCGACAAATTCTCGGAGTGATACTAGGTGTGGTTTGGGGTATAATACCTTTAAAAGGTTTCATTGGACTGGCCCTGTAAGTTTTCCTCCCAAGTACCTTTAGTGCAGCCTTAGCAAGGTTTTTTTTGTAGGTTTGTAGCGATTAATGCGGGGGTGCTGTATTTCTACTTTAACAGTTTCCAAAATATAGATGAGGAGGAATTTGGCGGTCCTTGGGAGTTAACCAAGGAGGGTTTTATAACATCTTTTGCTGGGTTTCTGGTGAGTGGTGACTATTAACAAGGGTTGAAGTTAATTGTTTATGTACGTTGGCAGGTCACATGGATCATTGTTTATACAGGGCTGTATTACTCAGTGGATGACTCTTTATGATATTGGATGAAAGTGCATGAGTGGTAATGTTAAATGAACAAATTGTTTTGTTTCCTGGTTTAATTCATATTTTTTAATATATTACCTTGGTTAAATCGAGTGTGTGTGTGAAAACATCCTGTGTTTGGTAAGGAATAGTTTATAATTTATTTAACTGTTAAAATATTCTTATAAACGAATACAGTCAAACAAATGGAAGCATAGATATTTGAGTAAAAAATGGAAAGAGTACATTTTGTAATCATAAAAAAATATAGTATAAGTATACAATATAAAAACCATACCTACATCACATAACACTGGACTAAAACTGAACTGATATCCTGGAATGACAATAAGAAAGAGCCTAAATGCATGGATAATACTTTCATGTCAAGAATGTATTTACATCTGTCAAGAAAAAATGGAAGTTTACTGGCCAACTCCTAATTCCAATATGGAAAATGCTGTCAAAACTGACCAAAGTGATAACCTAGAAAAATACTAAAACACATATTGCACTTTTTTTTTAGTTAGAAAAAAAGGAAGCAAGAATAAAGTAGGCTTCAATTTTCCCTTATCTTAAAAAGGTCACTAAGAGTAGACATGTCACATCTTACGCTACCATAAAGAACAATAATAACATTTTCCAAATCTCCAGGAAAAAAATCAGTCCTAAAATTCTACCGGACCACGTGCGCGTCCTCTGCCGTCCTGCAATTGAAATTGCTGTCCCGGGGCGCCGGATTAGAGTTAGACGGCTGATCTGATGACTTATTGTTCCCCTGTTGATTGGTTTTAATTATGCGTGGTTGAAAAAATACAATTTTGAAGCCAACTATAACAAAACAACGCCATGCAAGGGTAAAACATAAAAATTACCTTATAACGGGAGAGAAACTTGAACTCGCCCCGATCTGGGAAATAACTGTGCAAAATACCTTAACGAAAAAAAAAACAGTCACAGAAGCACAATAAACATAGAGCCGCATGCGCCTTTTATCATCCACTTTAAACGAACTGAAACTTACCCAGAGACTTCTTCAGTTTGAGCTCTTTACCCAATCGTCGGTCGATCGAACTGGACTCGGAACTGTCCAAAGCTTCAGCAGAGTCGGGCGTGTTACCCGTGGAATTATTTGGCGAGGAACCGTCGCTCAACAAGCTTAGATCGGTAGTTTTGGCCTCTGTGTTGGTCACCATTGACCAAGGGCGCGGTTTTTGAGAGATTGACGGTGACGGTTTCAGTTTTAAATGTCTCGGGGCGTCTGTTGCGTCATCTAAATTTTAGCACAGTGAGTATATACAAACTAGGCTGTGATTTATGCAATTATGACGACCTACCCTTGAAACCATCTGGTGACACAGTTTTTGACAAAGTACTGCCAAGAGAGTGATCAAAAGTCGACTCAGTGGCCAAACTACCATTGCTGCTTTGCTGACTCATTAAGCTGTCACCTAGACAACAAGTGTAACTGAAAGTAAACAAAAAAAATGACTGATCAGTACCTGTTAGACGTCGGCTCAACGGTGACTCTCCCCCGCCAGTTTTCCTAGCCAAGGTTGGAGAACTTTTCTCCAGATTGTCACTGGAACGGGACCTAGGCGTGGGGGTCATCAAACCGCGCAAAAGTGGCGAGTTCCGGCTCAATCTGGGCGTTTTCCGGTCCTCGCTCAACACTGGCGAAGCAAAGTCGTGATTGGGGCTGCCGTCCAATTGGAACGAGTGACAGTCGTCTGAAGTGGGCGTGACCGACCCTGGACGGAAGAACGTGTCTAGACCTTCGATCAAATCCTTAGCAACTGAGTCTGGAACGTCTGGAGGCTTAACAACGGGTCGAGTGGGCGCTCTAGTTTTTGCCCGACGTGGCCGTCCTAAAAACTCACTTCAATTACTCCACAAAGTTAAAGTTGATGTTGGTTCTAAAGACCTTTATTAAGAAAAATACCCTTGACTAAGTGGGGTAAGTGGTGGCTTGCGTTGGGTAATTCAGTGACTGAATCCTCCTCCTCCCCGTTCCGGGGTAGGGAAGGGAGTAGATTAGGAATGTCATCAGCTGACAGTCCTTCAACGCTATCTACGACCGACTTGGGCCGCAGCTTCCTATTGTGGACACTGCGCCGTTTGATTGACAGATGCGGTGTTGCCTAATTAATTAAACATTTACTAGTTAATCCTTTAAAATCTAAATATTTAACAACACTCTTGTGTACTTACAAGGTTCAAATATTCCAACATCTGCATTTCAATTAAACAAGCAAAGAAGTGGTTATCTTAATGTCAAATCAAAAAAATAGGACACTTACCATGGGTGAGTGATCGCTAATATGACTAGTACTGTCCGTAATGGATATATCACTGGCACCGTGTCGCGAACTGTCCGTACTGCTCAGTCTCGATCGGCGAGGAGGAGAATCGATTCTGATGGCACTCTCGTCTCCTACCAGAATTTTGTAGCTTTGCATCAGCGCCTCGTACACTTCGTCCGTTACTTGCTCGCTTAGTTGCGACGCCATCATTAGGTTGGCCTCCCTATACAAACAATAAGTTGGCAACATTGTAACAGCTGGTAAAAGATAATTACCAAAAATACAAATTAGCGCCAAAAAAATTATCCTGTTACTGTAGAAAAATGCTAACATACTTACCCTCATTTGCACCAAAGTGTGGCTCAGACTGTGTAGAATACAGTTGGAAAAAGTCACAGTCTGGACCACACTTAATTTTAGCCGGGCGTTTATTAATTTATTTTTAGTCTCCAATTAAAATTTAGTTTTATTAAATTGACCCTTAACTCATCAATGATAAACCACAATGAATATAAAACGTAAAATTATTGCTAATAATCCAAAAAACTATTCAACAATCTCTTCCTGTACAAATGTCTCACCATTGCAAAACGCCTCATAATACTTAAAAGAAGAAGAAACGTCAGGCAAGAAAAGTGAGGTTAAATCATAAACAACAAAGCAACAATCGTCAATCATGGAAAGTGCTCCTATTCCACCGAATATTAAACGCGAAGCCCCCAATATTTTAGTGACCGGGACTCCAGGCGTGGGCAAATCAACCCTGTGCCGCAAATTGGTCGAAATTACCGGGATGCGCTGGCTGGAAATCTCCAAAGTGGCGAAAGACAACAATTGCTTAGAGGAATACGACGAGGTAGTAACCGTAATTGTACCTGTGTTGCCCCAACAAATGTATTTGTAGGTTTACAAATGTCCCGTGTTGGACGAGGATAAATTGCTTGACGGATTGGAGGAGGTTATGTGCCAAGGGGGTAACATTGTGGACTATCACAGTTGTGAGTTTTTCCCTGGTAGGTTTTTTATTTAAATTTCCCCTGGAGTTGCCTTACTGTACACACATTAATTACAGAAAGGTGGTTTGACATAGTTTTCGTTTTGAGAGCGGACAATACCACGTTATATGACCGATTAAAATCGCGCGGATACGAAGGAAAGAAACTTGAAGACAATATTGACTGTGAAATCTTTCAGGTTTGGTTCAATTTATCAAATTAGAGCCCATGTTACTGTGTTGATTTTAGGTTATTTTAGATGAGGCTAGAAATTCTTACAAACCAGATATAGTGCATGAAATGGTTAGTATAACAGAGCAGCAACTGGAGGAAAACATCCAAAAAGTGTGTATATGGTTACAAAATTGGTTTCAACACAACCAAACGTAATAAAAATGTGAATATTTACCTTAATCGATTCATTACATCCACTCCAGCCTGGTGTCTCACACAGCTAGTGACAAAGTCCTGGGGAATTTCCTTCTTCTTTTTACATTCCTTTTTAATTTCCTGCACTGTATGCTCATCTCTTAACACGTAAGGACATTGCTCCTTGCAGGTTTTCAACATTTTATCTATCATCACCTGGAACTCGACTTGTAGACCCCAAAATACGTTGAATACAGTTTTCTTACCTGTATACTATCACAAACGCAGTTATAAATATCACTAGAAACCTGCTGCAGCTTCTCCTCGACCGGGTGCTTATCGTTACGATGTTGGGCCACTTCTTGTAACCGCACCAGCAAC
This sequence comes from Ips typographus, assembly GCF_016097725.1. NCBI lineage: Eukaryota > Metazoa > Arthropoda > Insecta > Coleoptera > Curculionidae > Ips > Ips typographus. The sequence continues at coordinate 6,417,782 of NC_138431.1, forward strand.
TGTTTGCAATTCTCCGCGTCCTGGATGACATCATTGGCGTGATTGATGTCGTTATGGGGCGCGATTGAATCTGTCCCCAACGATTTTATGGCCTCTTGGGTTTGAGCAACCAGTCTGTATAAGAAAAATGTGTAGTGTCTGTTCAGTGGCTTTTAACTGTTGTGTCACAATCAGCAGCAAACTTGTAGAGGCCTCTGGCAGCTTCAAAATGGTCATAGAAGCTTCTGACAATTTAAAACAAGCTTGGGAAGGTTTAAGACACTTGTAGAGGCATCTGGCACTTTTTAGAAGGTTGCCAATGACTTTTAGAGGTTTATGGAACTTTCAAAATGATTCTAGAGGCCTCTGGCAACTTAAAGCAGTTCTGGGACAGTTTAAGACAGTTGTAGAAGGTTCCCAAAAACATTTAGAGGTTCAAAATGGTTCTAGAGGCCTCTCTGACAATTTAAAACAAGTCTGGGAAGCTTTAAGACACTCATAGAGATTTCTGGCACTTTGTGGTAGATTTAAAACGGTTCTAGAGGCCTCTGACAATTTAAAGCCTAACGAAATAAGGGATGTGACGCAACAGTCAAAAGTTATTGAACAGACTATACCAACAGCAACGACTTGTATGTTTTGTTACCGTTCTAATGCTTGTTGTTTGGATGTGAGCAAGAAACCTGGTTGTAGAGAGACCATTTTAGTGCTTTGTTGCTTCATAGACACGTTGCGGTTTAAGAGATCTTGGATTTTCCTCATAACCGCGTCAGTTCTTTCTGTTGATGCTTTCATGCATGGAGCCACGTCGTAGATTGGAAAAGGGATATATTGCAGTGATCTGTTCCCAAAAAAAAAAAACCAGTTACTCTCTATATCTAGCCAGAGAGTGGTAAGACAAACCGGTTGCTTTCTAAAGCGTAAGCCAAATCGTGGAAACCCTGCAGAGTGATGTTGTTACGATCGAGGATTATCGTTTTCAGTTTATTGTTGATTTGCAAAGCTTTGGCCAGCAATCTGGCTCCTGAATCTCCGATCAAGTTCCCGCTAATATCCAACAGTTCCAGGGACTTGTTGTCCCCTAAAGCGTTCAGTAAATTGAACAAATCGCCCCTCAAACGACAGTCCGGGATGACCAAGCTTTGTAAAATACACTCGTCGTCCTGGATGACCTGAACCACCGCGTCCATGATGAGCGCCATGTGTTTTTTCATACTACGTCCCATGTTTAGGTGTTTAAGTGACTTGTTTTTACTTATAGCTAAGACTACATTACACAGATCGGAATCCATGTCTAAAATTGCACTGTGTTAGCATTTTAAATCGTTTAAAAGCTGTGTAGCCCGTACTGTTATCGGAAATATCCAGACTAGAAATACACCTAACTCCATGGACGCACGACTCTAAAACATGAGCACCGTGACTACCCAGTCCGTTATTACTTATGTCTAAACTCATTTCTTTGGTAAATTCGTTACAAGCTAGGCCCAACAGTAAATTTCTGGAATATAAATTATCAAGAAAAACCACACTAAATTAATGAAAACTCACTTGAGCGCCTCCTGAGGCAGTTTACAGTGCGAAATATTTAAATACTTGAGATTGAGGGTGCTACTAAAAAACTGTTTAAATGAAATGGGGGCCTCTTTACTTTTTTTACTGCTGAACGGGTTCCGGGACACGTTCAAGTGCACCAAGTTGGTGGTGCAGCCCTTAACTAAAGCACCAAAAAGCTGAAATTCAAAAGTTCGTTTTGCTTGATGATTCAAGCTAAAAGGCCCCTCCCAGGGCTAGTGTCAGTGACGTAATAATTGTCTGTGAACTGATAAGAAGAAAAATTTGAAGGACCATGACAAAAGTGAATTTCAAAATGACCTCACTGCCACTTTACACCTGGGACAGTGAATAAACCAACTGAAACTTACATTTTCTAAAATCACATCAGTTGAGGAGATGTCAAGATGCTGCAAGGCGTTCGATTGAGAAAGAAAGCTTTGTAAATGCTGCAATCCAATCAAGTTAATACATACTAAAATAAACACTACAAACACAAAAAACTTACAGTAATATCATCTTTAAGACTATTTCCACTCAAATTGAGGTAGGTCAAAGTGTTAATGTTCGTTGTATTAGTGCAGAGGGCGCCAGCTATGTTGTTGACTCCCTTTGAACTTAAGCCGCAGTGCGAGACATTAATGTGCGCCACCCCTTTACCGAGTCGAGTCACCCCCTGGCTCAAATAGGACGCCCCTACAAAGCCCAGTTTAACCCCCACCACCCTGTATATATACGCGGTAGTACCCACCCTTATCCTCTATAGGGTTGAAGCTTAGATCTATAGTGTGTAACGCCGACACCGGATTGAGTTTTAAGGTGTTGGATAGTTTGTTAACAAAATCCGACTTTAGACCTAGATTATCCACGTAGAGTTCCTCCAGGTTCAAAGATTTTTTCAGCACGTGCAGAATTTTATCCAAATTATCGTGGCTCAATCTGACCTGATTGGCTCGCAGCTTGGTGAACCACGTGTTGTGCTCCAAGGCGTTTATGATCGGTATCAAATCCCTAAAAGCACCCCTTCAAAAACGTCACCACAACTTAAAGTGCAACTCACTTTTGATCCAAATACTCAAAATCCTTCAGGTTCAATTCCCGGGTGTTTAACGAAAAATAAATGTTATCGATATCCCAAGCCACCTCCTCCCTATAAGTCATCCCGTGGTAGTCACAGTAACAGGCGTACTGAGTGGAAAAACCCCCGCAAGGCCCAACTTCTCTTCTGCTACTGGCTATCGCCTCCAAATCTCTCAATTGTTGCAATCGCGTGCTTGGAATCACCTCAATCTATCCCAAAAAATCGTAAAAATCTCCAGAATTAAGCAATGCAACATGGTAAACCTTTTTAATTATATGCTGCAAAGGTACAGTAGGGAAAATATTCCTGATGGCGTTGTTCAATGCCCCAATCATATTATCGACCTCAGTACTGCAACTGGAGTCTTCTCCAGTCAAAAATGAGTAAACTTTATCATTGATAGTCAAGCTGAGGTGATTTCCTCGTTTGCTTTCCAACGCTTGTATTTCCAGGTAGTGGAAATGACAATCAATCTGTTTCATAGCTCAAAAAGTAGTAATTTGTGAGATTACAGGGTTGGACTTACCTTTGTTGGCACTTTGGCAGTAAGCAGCAAAATCCTACATGGTGAAAACACCTACAAATATTGAAATAATGAGCCAACAGACTTTTTTATAGGAAACAGGTCTAAAAAAACTCTCTACTTAAAAAGGACATTTTTATTTACAAATTTTCATTCTACATTAAACATTAATCATCTTGCAACTTGCACACATCTTCATATTGTACCCCATTAACTTTTCTACCCTGTAAAAGTCCTTTAGCAATTTCAACATTAACACAAAAGTTTCTCTCATCTAAACTTAACAGTGTAGCCACTTCTCCTGCATAAGCCCCATTTACAATCTTAACCAATTTTCCTATAGCTGGAATGACAGTCTCCAAGTGTTTCTGGTCCAGTTTGAGCTTCTTTCCAGTGTCCAACAGTTTGACTACAGCCCCATACTTGTTAATCACCTCCCTCACCACACCTTTTTGTTTGTAAAATTCTTCTCCTAGAGTTTTGGTGATTACTTTGACAATTATGCCTTCACACAACCAGTAGTCTTTGCGGTTTTTCACTTCCTTTTTGATCTCCTCCTCAGCCATGATTTCATCCAAAGCGGTTTTTTTCCTGTTTTCACTTTTGATTTTTTTGCAGTCTTTGTTTGCAGGGTCTGCAGGGCGTTTGAAGATTTTACTATCCAAAGGACATACAGGGAGAACTTTTTTTTCTGGTTTGAGCTGTAAATCCAGTTTGACTAGTTCATCTTCATGCTCCCTAACCAATTCTGTGTACACTGGTTCTGGTATGGGGCCTGCAGTTTCCAAGCCATGCTTAATTTGCCTCTCTACAAACTCCATTATCCTTTCCTCATCATTCTTGTCCATTTTCTCTTTCTTTTTCTTCTTCTGCTCCCTCTCCACTGTTTCAGGGCTCCGATCTATGTACGTAATGAACCATCCTGTCTCTGTTTCATCCACTATACACTGTCCTGTGCCCCCCAGCCACTTGACAAACCCAGTCAAAGTAACCCACCTAGTACCATTCATATGTATATGATCCTTGTCAGAAATGTATTCCTGGTACACTTTATTGGCTTTCACTCGTTTAGTGCCAAATTGTCGCCTCAAGATAGTCAGGAAGCCCTTGGCAAAGTCATAGGAGAAATCATTGATGTACTTTTTGGGGCTGTCAGCAAACAGTAACAGTTGCCTTTGATGAGACTCGCTCATTGTGTGGCACTTGAATCCGTTTTCGTCCCGGCATTGTTTTTGGCACATTTGGCAGTACCAGCGCAACTTTTGGAGCCCCTTTGCCTTCATTTTGTTGGCTAGGTACTTGGGAGTACCTACTTCCGCGCGCGGCATTTTGACACCGGATTTTTGGAACTTTTACGTAGAAATCAATGGAGAAAATCGTTTAAATAGGGAAAACTGGTAAAGTTTTAGTTTTTTTTTCCAAGATTTCTAGAAAATTACTAAACAAAACAATGTTCACCTGACAACTGGCAGGACAAAACTGATGTTTTTTAAGGTTAAGACATTTCAACTTGCACCATCTGTCATTTTGATGTTGACATTTACAGTGTTGCCAGATGATCAAAAATTACTCTTTAAATAAACTAGTGCAATCGACGCATATTCTGCATTTTCTGGATGTTATAAACAAAAAAACAATATGTTTCTTATTTTATCCAGTGCTTTAACACGTGTATTTAACAATTTTACACTGGAATTATAGCAATCAAACAGTGCTGCAAGTGTTGATTAACACAGATGGCGCTGTCGCCTGGCGGAAAATTCAAATTAACTCGATTATTGATTTTTGACCACAAAGTGAACAAAAAACAGGAAAAGGAAGCATTCAAATAAACAATAAGGCCGGAAAAAGCTCGTAAAAACTTACCAGCACTCTGTTTTCAGTCTTGTCCCCTTTGGTTTCCAGACGCACCACATTTTTGAACAATATTTTTACTTTATTGCCCACAGAGGATTTTATGCTCTCTATAAGGAAAAAAATTATGTTAAAATCCTGGTCATGTACGCTAATTAGTTGTTGTTACAGCCTTGAACGCTTTTTATGTATTAATATTTAAGTGGTGTAATTGTACCTTTGTAAGGATAACAGCAGTTCATCCTTATTAAGTTTTTTCAGTATTGAAATTATTGTAGCTGTATGTGGGATTTAATCTGTATGCAACCCAGATACAATTTAAGACAATTTAAATTCTAGTCAGTGTCACTGGGTCAATATTTATCACTTGCAGGGCACTAGTTATTCTGAGAAAGTGGTTGCTTTAAATAAACAATAAAAGCCACAAGTGAGTCAGTCCCAGATTTTAATTTACTGAATTGGATGAGTAATCCTTAATAAAGGTTATTGAAAATGGTAATTGTTAAAAAGTCTCTTTATCTTGATTAGGGTTTGAGAAATTAGCAAAAAAGTGAAGTAAAGAAAGTATGTTTTGGACTACTAATTGGGTTACTTTTAAAACTAAATACGGTGCTGAATATGTGTCCTTCTGATCGTAAAATTAATTAGTAAAACCTGAAAAAGTAATGAGGCTCTCTGGTGTTGGAAAAAAGGCACTCCTCTTAAAAAGGGTCCCATTCATGTAAACACAACTATTTTAAGCTTGTTATAAATGAAAAATTTAACTTACCATTTAGGTCTTTAGTGAGCTGCGAACGAGTCGACATATTTTAACAAAACAACGGCACCGATACACTTTAAAACACTTAAGAAACGGTCATTTTTGGCAAAATTTTGCTCCTCGGACTTCCAAAAACGATTTCATTATGATTTTTTAGCCCATTAATTAAACGTCAATGTCATTGTTGTCATTGCCCGTTAGACAGTAGGCAGCAAGCAGTGACGTTTGACAGTTGTAAATTTTGTGTGAAGCAAAGTGGTGGATGTTAAATGTTGTTAAGAAAAAAATTCGGATTTTCTCGCAGAAATACCGTAAAACCTTGAGGTAAGTCCAAGTTTTTCGTTGTTTGCCACCCCCTAAGAAGAAACACTTGGCATTGGTGTCACAATGAAGGGAGGTTTTAGTTAAGGGTACTTTTTCCAATGACCCCCTGAAAACCTTTCTCTTTTTAAAGAAATAATGTCCCTGGATAATCAAGATTCCTCTCACCCGTATTATTTAGATGTGGGCTACACCTTATCACTCACAATTCTTTCGTCCAGTGGCCTACTAAACCTGCCCTACATAAGTCTATTTTACCAAGGAGAGAGTAGAATTTGCATTTTATTAATACTGTATAAAACCTACTGTATTATTACACACAATCTTTTATTTAAAGCCCAACCTTTAAAATAATGAAATCTGCAGAATGATTCACTTCCTCATTTTTCCAGCTGACTGATAATATTCTAACAATAATTGTAGTAATAAAATAATAAAGTGTGTGCTTTCCAGATGTTACATTAATCATTGGTAACAAGTAACCAACTCTTTACGGTATGATCTTGAGAACTTTACTTAATAAGTTGCCTAACTATTCAATGGGATGAATGAGGAGGACCTCCTTAAAAGGTACTCACTAATTGAAAATTTTTCTTGCCAAAACACATGTAGTATAACCTTGTAGATCTGCCGAAGAGCGAGAGAAAATCTTTAAAAGATATGAACAGGGACGCGAAGGGGCGGAAATTGATCCCTGGGAGGATCCAGGTTTTGAAGTTTACCACGCCACTGACAGGTCACCAAGTCAACATGACATTTTTTACGATCACCATCCAAACTGGATAATTGTTTTGCAGATATGGGTTTATACACGATAAACGGTTGCCATCCAAAGTGGATCCGCAAGAAGCGCGTAAACTGCAAATTGAAGTAGAACGGCAGAAAAAATGGCTAAAAATGCTAAAAAATTGGGAATCTCCTCAGGTTAAGGTAGTTAAATAAGGTCAAAAGTTTTAACAAAATCTAACCTGGAAATTGTAAAGGAAAAACTACACTCCCGGGTGTATAAAGGCATTCCAAACTCCTTGCGCAGCGACGCTTGGTGCAAACTGTTGCAAGTGGAAAAAGTGAAAAAAATGAACAAGGGAAAGTATCAGGAAATGATGAAGTTGGCGCGGAAATACTCAACGGACGCACGTCAAATTGATTCGGACGTCAACCGGCAGTTTAGGTAACTTTACAACCCAAAAAAATTCAATTTTACCATTTTGTGGTGATTGCAGGGAACATTTGCACTACAGAGAACGTTACAGCATCAAGCAACAGATGTTGTTCAATGTTTTGACCGCCTACGCCATGTACAATTCGGAAGTGGGCTATTGTCAAGGCATGTCCGGTTTGGCGGGGGTTTTGCTCATGTACATGGACGAGGAGGACGCTTTTTGGGCTGTACATATTTTACTTTCCGATCCCAAGTATGCCATGCATGGACTGTATAAAGAAGGTGAGTTTTTTCTTGTGGTAAGAAGAGAGAAACAATTATAAATCAATTGGGTTAGACAGACAAGACAACAAACTTTGTAAGTCATCTGTCATGTTAACTTAGCAGACTGACACATGTCAGTTAGGAAGTTTGTTGCCATCTTTGTCTAGCTCATTGATTTTTCTTGGTTTCTCTGCTAGTATTGGCTTTCTATGTGTCATTTTGACATGTATACTTAAAGCCCCCAGTAATTCAGGATGTATTTTACTGGATTGACTAGTCATTTTATCATCATACATCAGGTTTTCCAAAGCTAACAAGGTTCCTTGCACATCACGACAAGATCCTGACCAAACTGATGCCCAAAGTGAAAAAACACTTTGACAAACATGGTTTGGACACCATTTTGTACTCCTTAAAATGGTTTTTTGTGTGTTTTATTGAAAGAGTAAGTGTACCCAATACAATCAGTCGGTTTGTTTGCAGTCCTGGTTTGTTTAGGTACCGTTCAGTTTGTGTCTGCGCATCTGGGACATTTACCTGTTGGACGGTGAGCGCGTGGTTACCGCAATGGCCTTCACAATACTCAAGATGCACAAGCGCAGTCTGTTGAAGTTCAACGACATGGATTCCATTGTAAATTTCATTCAGGTTAAGTTGTACAAAGACTTTCTCTACGACGACGACACGGTGATTCGCGAGCTGGAACACACGTTGGAGACGCTGAAACGAACGAAACTGGACCATCCGGGGCCCCCGTCCAGCGAGGAACTGCCTCAGCGTCCGTTCGGTGAATTTCTAGAGCCGAGTTTCGAGGAAATTGTCGGTATCCGCAAGGACCAGTTTTCGGACAGTGAAAAGGTTTGACAGTTCAGTTTTTTTACGAAACTGAATGACGTAAGGTTTTTTTTGTTTCGTTGAAGCGTGCGCAGGAGATTGTAACGTTAACTAGCGATATGGCCCGTGAGGGGGCGGACAAAGACGACGAGAAGGAGAGCCATCTGTCGGCGGGCGATTCAGTTGGTTACACAGGTACGGATCTGGACAATTGTTCTACGTTCGGTAGTAGAACCACGCTAGTTAGTAAGAGCAGTTTAGCTAGCAGCGTTGAAATCGAGTGCACCAGGCTATAATTTTTGTTTATTTTTTTTGCATTTTTGTACACAGTAAGACTGATTTCCCAGTTTTAGTACGAATAATTGTGATGCATGTCTGTATATATTTTGAGGTTAGTAAGTTGTTTTGAATCTTAATTCAAATTCTCAAATAATAGTTTATAATTACCTGGTGACGCCTTGTATATAATACTTTTTCTGTATATACCAAAGGAGTGTAAGTTAAGATATAATTACTATTTTTTTGATTTATTTTTCTAATTACTGTAACAATTTGCAATTTAAATCTACTTATTATTATTATTATATTTTTATACACGATATTATGACGCGTGGTTTTGGTTGCTGTTCTTCTTAACAACCAGTCGGCACTAACCTAACTCACTTTTGACAGAAAGTGAACAATCACATTGCATCCAACCGCACTAGATTAAAAATCGAAATATTTTTGTTTGCATTTTCCAAAAATTTGCAGCGTTGCCAGACGTGAGCGTTTGAAGGCAGACCACTTTGTTATTTAGGTAGGTGACAGGAGCATGGTTGTTGTTTTCGTACAAAAATTTCCGGTGTTTGTGCTCCCCTATTTCAGGCTTCAGTGTTGCCAACGTTAACGGGGAGAATTTGCACCAGTCGCATGATTTTCTTTTGTTTATTATTATTCATGTGTGACGTTTTATGCACAGGGTGTCTTCTATTTAAAAAACGAAAATTTGATTATGTTTTTATCTAAATTTCAATAGTTTAGACACCCTGTATATAAGGTGCCCGTTTTACGAGCCTCATGGTATAAGGAAGTTTAAATTGGGGCAAATTTGAAATTCTTAGTACTTCCGGATATATCCAAAACTTAAATATTTAAAATATTTTTTTTTGATAAGATAATTGAAAACAAAAGACTTTACTTTACCAATGTCACTTTACCTCCTCTACAACGAGGCATTATCATTTTTGATATTTGACATTTCGTTTTTTAGTTACCATTATCAACTTTCATTTGTCTTATGAGCGCCATATTGAATTTCTACATATTTGAATAGAGCCTATTGTTCTGATTACGATGATGTATCGTATGTTATGGTTCAGTTTTGGAATTTCGTAAAAATCACGAAAATTATGTTTTGGCAAAGAGCGCCTTGAAAATGACATCTCGAAAATTCATCGATCGGTCACATGACACTACCCACGTGATATTACCGCCATTTGCAAAAGAATGATCATCTGACAAACTGTCAAATGATCACATGAAACACTTAATAAATTGTTGACTGATATCATGTACTCTTTGTGAAGATACAATTTGTGATATTTTAGCTAAACTGTAACGAAATACAATTTAAATAAGTAAAATTCTATTTAATTCTTCAAAGAGTTCTCCATGGTGAGACTTGTAAAACGGGCACTCTGTATAAAACTTTTAAAACCCGGTCACAGGGTCTTTCGGTTATGTAAAGTGGGTGTTGTGTCTTTGTGTTTGCTACTTACCCGGTAAGAGGCTAATTTATTTTTTGTTCTCTCATTCTTACATCACTCTTGTTTATTAAACCCCTTACACTATTATTTTGAACTGGCAAAATTAACCTGCCCAGGCTTTTTTTTACAAAAATTCAGGTTGGACGCATTTCTAGGTTCGAAGTTTTCGTTCGATCCGGCCCTGGACGATGCCAGCTCATTGCTGGATTGTGACCAAAACGGATCGCGACGCTCATTGGCCGACACTAGCGTGACGTCGACCGCCGACCTGTCCGTGTTTTCCACGGTGACTAGATCGCAGGCCCACGAGAATAGTTTGGATACACACAGTAATTTGAGTGACAATTCGGTAGGGGGCGCCAGCTCTGTGGGATCAGGTGAGTCAGGGTTGACGTTAAGTAAATTTTGGGGAGTAGTAACTTTTGTGTGCAGGTTTTACTGGTGTCCAGAAGCATTATATTGCGAGTGCACAGTCCACTCCACGGGCCACGCCTCATAATCCCAGTCCGGACGTGTTACGCATTTACGTGCCCTACTCGCCATTGGACACTCCCGTGGCTAGTCCTCATAACGGTGACCTGCAGAAAGGGCATCCCTGTTCGTTTCCGGAACTAAATAAAATCCGGATTAGGATTGATAATAATGATGAGCTGGCAACACCGCTCGTTGAGCATGGACAGATCAAGCACTTCCGTTTGGACAGTCCCGAAACTGTTGCAGACCTAAAGTAAACATTCCTTGCCTCCTTTGATTTTTTCCCATTTTTTTAGTGTGCATTTTGTAGCAATAGTGTGCCATAACCTCTTTTCTGTCCAATAATTTATTATTTCATGACCATTTCTTGGGTGAATGGGCTTTTTTCACATTCTAGGTTAAGAACGTCCAATTTTTCTTTATTAAGCGGCCGGAACATTCTCGAATTTTGTTGTATTGTAACGATCCGGCCACAACAAAGTGTATAGTGTGATACTTGCAATAATAAACGTAATTTGTTCTAAGCTAAGGTATCAATGTAGTAGATCACCCTGGCAAAAATCTTGTTAAATTCTCTCTCATTCCTAGAATGATATCTAAATTTTGTAATAAAAGTTAATTTATAGAAGTTTTGCAGTTTCAGTAAAAAAACTAGGAATACTTATCCATAAAAAATCCAGTTTAATTAATGTTTCAAAAAACCTTATAAAATACGTGAATACAATAATAATGCGGGTGTTTAGTTTGTGCCGTGGCTGCCTCTATTACAAAGACAGCCACGGCACTATCATAGTAAATGTCCCAATCCAAAAGGTAAAAGTGGAGGGTTTACACCAGCCACTTAAAAATTGCTGAGGCTCTAGTCTGTATCCATAGCATGCTCTGCAGCTTCTATGGCTACAGCTGCTGTAGGATCCGCTGGCTCTTCCCCCTGCTCCTCCCTTTATTAATGTCAAACAAATTAATCTTCAAATTGACTGTTCTGTGTAAATTCTTACCTAAGTGGTCCCGCAGGTCTTTCAGGCGGAGCCCCCCTGCGTTCTTCACCCTCAATCAGTTTTAAGTAAGGAGCTGTCTCCTCTTCATCTAGAATTTTGAATTGCTGTTCTTTGCCCACATAACCTATAGAGACATTCTTTGTAGACAAGTCTACTTCCGCGGGTAAAGTGTCGCGTAACGCCCGCAGGCCGTGTTTGATTAGCTCCTCCAAACCACAATTTAGCAACTCATCCAGACGTTTTTCTAGATAAGTTCTGGCACTCTGTGACCGTGAGCCTATTGACATTGCCTTGCAGTCGTAAAAGTTAGCAGAAGGGCATGTCTGGTAGATGTGAGTGCCCTTATCATCATAACCGGCCACCAGAAGCCCTACTCCATAGGGTCTTCTATCATACCTTTGTGTACACACTTGCATTTTGTTGCCTGTAACAGTTGAATTGGAAAGTTTTTCTAACATGAAAGTAGACTTGCGTGACTTACCTAGAGTTGCAATAAGGCGATTTAAAGGCAAATAAGTGTCGTGGGAGTACTTGTAGTTCAAACATTCAGTTCGCATATAACGGCTTAGGATTCTAGCATCAGCAGTTAATCCGGAAATCGTAATACCGATGTGATCGTCGATGTTGATGATTTTCTTCTGGTAGGCAGACAGTTCGGAAGAGGCGCGCTTCAAGGCGATGAGGACGGCGTAGGAGTTGCTTTTGAGCCCCACTGTGGCGGACCCCAAGTTTACGGCCTCCATGGCATACTCCACTTGATGAAGTCGCCCCTGAGGGCTCCACACGGTCACGTCACTATCGTACTGGTTTCTAAACATGTTTTTGCAGCCCTGAGACTTCTAAAAGACTTTAGCTCTATAAAGTTTGCAAGGAACACAAATGATGAAGCGGTTTTGTTCTTTGTTGGGTTTGAGGTTATGATTTTGACAGATGTCAGTTGTGGTGGTCACATGCCATTACATATTTACATAGGTATATCAGTCACCTGACGCTTTTATTTTCAAAATGCAATCTCATTAACAAATTAATAAATCTAGCCTAGCCAAGTAGTTCTGCTTGTTTCTTATTCAAAATACCCTCAGCTTGAGCAATATACTGGTCAGCTATCGCCACTATTTGCTGTTCAACACTATGCACCACATCTTCAGACACTTTATCCTTCCTTTTTACCTGTTTCACAAATTTAATTTGCACATCTCTAACTGAGTCTTTGCACTTTACAAACAATTGTTTGGCATTCTTAGATAGTTGTTCACGATGCTCTTTTGTTACTCTACAATTAATGGATTTTAAGGCAAATTAATTTAAAACACAAGATGAATTACCTACTTAGGAACTGGTATGTATACAGTGGTGCCATCCTGTTGGGGATTCAAGTTCATTCCAGATTGAGCTAAAGCTTTCAATGCAGCTGGAATGGCTTGAGGGTAAGTGGCAAAGTTTAGCACCAAAGTTTTAGGATTTTTCCTCACAATTTGGGCTAGTTCCTGTAAAGTGTGCTCCTGACCATCCAGTTGCACTGGGACAGACTCTATAGATCCTGTTGTGGAGCGTAAAGATAGATTCTTGACAAAATCCTCTTCCATTTGTATCACAATCTTCTCCATTGAACCTCTCAATGTATCAATATTGACTAACTCAGCTATTTGAGACTCATTTACTGTAACTTTAGTTTTGCCTAAAAACTGCACTGGTAAACACACTTTAAGCAAATTTTCCAAAGTGGGAGTAAAAACCTTTATCTTTTTTCTTGTCCCTGCCTTTGGCGTAGTTCCTGGCTAGGGTAGTCTGGTAGTTGGGGATATTCTCCAGGAGATTGTGCTTTACTAAGGCTCTGCAACATGATGGGGGTACTAGGGTAGAAAGATTAACAGATGCTAGGATTTTAAGGTAATTGGGAATTTTTGAAGAGAGACTTCTGGTTGCTAACATTGCCATTGTAAGTTTTTTAGTTTAAAATTTAAATTCAAAACATTTTACATAACCTCTCAACTTGGTAATGCTTTGTGGGAGCAGTCACGTGACGGTGCTGTTGGACGCTACTATACGGTCACGTGATAAAAATGTCAAATTATATCATCAAATTATTATTATAATGTCTTAAGAGCCGGCTTGTGCACAGGGTCGGCTTTAAAAATTAGTTAGGCAAAATAATTAAAACTCTTCAAGATAAAATAGATTTTAAAAATAAAAAAGATATACATCAATATAAACTAAGTATCACTTCCAAGCTTATTATATAATTAACTTAAAAACTTGGTCTTGCTGCCTCACAGTCTGGTACCTGGAATACATAATATTTAGTTACTTTTAAAATTAATTAATTAACTTACATTGAACAACTTTAAAACTGTCATCAGTGCTTTTTGGGAGCTGTAATTTTGGTGTAATGTAGGACCAAGGTGCGTAAGCATTAACGGCCTGAAACTACATCATGGGTGAGATAAAATTATGTTGTAGTAAAGTACCGGATTTTAACCTCTTTTTCATCAAGAAACATAATCCCACTATCCACGTCCTGGAACCGTTGATAACCGATGCTGTTGCCCTCTATCGACACTTTAGTGTACGACGGATCCGAGTAGTGATCTAAAGATCTTTGGGCTTGAACTTTAGGTTTGTTTTTGGGGTAAGTGTTACAGTTAAAAGACACTTCCCTGGGCTGATTTAAGTCCTGATTAGTGGTTGAAGTAGGGCAGGACGTTCCGTTAATGGCCATGGTACTGTTTGCTTCGATGTTACCATAAAACTGGAACCAATTCCTGATCCGCGCTTCAGACGAATTAAGATCTTCTGAGTTTTGTTTTATTAATCGTAGCTCAAGAGGGTACTCACTTGCATTATCATTGGGTTGCTGTTCTCTTCTTCTAATGGTTCTGGGCATCATATCTGGGATGGCCAGGAAAAGAATCGTGAAGAAACCAATGACGTTGATTAGCCAGACGAGAACGAAACGAGATAGTAGTGACACCAAGACACTGGTGGGAAGGAGAGGAACTACGGCAGAGCTGGGTAAATCGTCGAATTCGGTGAAGATTTGGGGGTTGCTAACCCCTATGAAAGTCAACCACGTGGTGTAGCTCTAACTCCAAACTTTTAGTATTTTACAAGCTAGTTAGAGTGTAATTACCTGGATGTAGATTAAATCCAGACCGTAATGGACTGAGCAGGCCACGTCCAAGAAGTTAATAAAAGCGGAACAAAGCAGCCAAGGACCGTAAAAAATTATGGACAACACCTTCTTGGTGTGGATTTTGAAGCAAGCTCCAGCTGGAAATTCACGACTAGTGCAAAGGTTCTTTCAAAAATCGATAAATTACCACAAAGCACTACAGTGGCAACAATCCATACAGCATCAGTGATAAACAACAAAATCAAATACAATTCAGTTTTGGCCGTTCCTCTACTTTGACTTGGCAGTTCAGCCTCGTTCAAGACCTTCACCAAAAATTCGTACAACTCTTTGGGGGCAGCGATTTCGTGGACCCTCAAACCCGACTCGTTGTAATGCTCATCTGGTGCTGCCGTCTTCAGGAAGAAAGTTTCGTTCCTCATGCTGATAGGGCCACAAGACTCTTCTGGATGTTTTGTTATTTTAGATTATTATTAGTATATTAAGGTTTATTAACTTACTGTAAAAATAGGTGAGATAGACAAAGACGGAGTCGTAATAAGTCGGTTTAATTAGGCAGATTGAAAGCAGATAAGCGCAACCTATCAACGAGATGTGGATGATTGTTTGTAGCTGAAAATACCGAGAATTTGAAGTGAATTTGGTTGTAAATTTGGTAGAAACTTACTAGAGTCCATATTGATATCAAAGTAATGCTTAAACAGGCGTTTCTAGACCTGCGGACCATCCCAGTTAGTCCCTAACATCACTTATGGAAGATATAATTATTTGAAAAATACTGGCCACTAAATCACAATTTTTAAAATATACACTGAAAAGGAAGAGTACTACATAATGTAGTCAAAAACCTTTAAACTAGATGATAAAGCAGATAGAAAAAAGATAACAAAAACACTGATAAGAAACCTGATAAAAATGTGGCTGCGCCAGCTGTGTTACGATTTTTGAATTTACCGCCTTAATGCTTCACTTCTATCGCGTTGTCTTTGTTTGTTTTATGAGTTGTAACAAAGATGACAAATCACTGTATTGAGAATGAGCAGTTTTCTGAATAATCAACTTGTAATTTATTGATATTTGCTTAACTTTAAAACGTGTTATTAGATTAATTAATAAAACGACAATAATGAGACGGTGTTGCACGTGACTAGTAAATTGAAAATGTGTTCGTTTTGCTAAGCGTTCAGTAATGGGTTAGCGCCATCTCTTTCTCACACGCAGTTATTTAACGGATACACGTGACCTATTCCAGGAGTTGTCTGCGCATTTAACGTCAACGTCATTCGACTTGTTATTACTAATGGCGTTTTCTTTTTGAATTGTGAAAATAATTGGTGAAAATCAAATCCAGGAACAGATTAACGGTGAGTTTATATTACGTAAATACTATAAGTGAAAACACACATTTTTCCACGTACATTCGTGTAAATATTATAGTGGAAGTCCATAACTAAATAATATAGAAAACTAGACTGGCCCATAACTGATACAAAAATCAACTTAAAACTCTACAACATGAAGCAGGAAGAAGATCATGAATTTTTGTGTCCCTCCTCTTAACGGTTTCCCCTCCCAAACAGGCCCTGTCAACAAACATTTTATTCACTTATTTGCATAATCATTATAATTGTGGCGCTTTTTTGACAGCAGTTTTCACAAAAGTCTAATAAACTACGAATCTCGCTTGAGTATTTCGAAATTTTAAGTGGCATTGCGCGTTAGTTCTTGTTCCTGAGCCTTCGGACTAAAAACCAACCGCCCACCACCAGAGAAAGGACGACGACTATACTAACCCCGATGACCCAAGGCAGTTTAGTTTTCACAATGGTGGCGATCAGTGAAAAAGTGGTCGGAATGGTTTTCTTGTACGATTCCCTCTGTTGCACTCGATTGAAGTAGTTTTCCACGTTGGGACGTTTACCACCGGTCCAAAAGTGCGGTTCCATGCCGATTTGATTGAGACGCACTAGCAGGATGGTTAATGACACGTCTGCCACCGTAAATCGGTCGGTGCATAACCACCATTGCTTTTTCTCTGCAATTTTCAGTTTATTGTTAGTTAGTCTTACTGATAAACAGTTACACCAACCTTCAGTGTGCTCGGCCAGTTCAGCTTCCACCTTATCCAAAGTGTCGTCAGTGTCTTTAACCAATTTTAAAAACTCTTCTTTATTCAACAGTTTTTCGCGTTTTTTCTCCTGGTTTGTTGCCTTTTCCATCAACATTTCTCTAGCTTCAGGATTTTCTGCCGCAAACTTTCTCAACTCTGCAGCATTGTTCTCATCAGCCTCTAAAACAGACCACTTAAATTAATGTTTCCATGCAGACTGATTGGTCTTACTCATCAGCTGAGTACGAACAGGTCCAATAAATGGTACTTTCTTGGATCCAGTAGCCAATTCAGGGTGTAGGAAAGATCCAATGGTAAGATGGTTACCATTGATTTTATCAATTAAACTTCTGAACTGAACCACTTTCTGCCTGACCTCATCACCTTGGTCCATGGGAATTAGTCGTGGTGTGTCACCTATTTGCCAACAACATTCCTATTGTATTTCTACAGATTGGTTGCAAGCACTTGCCATTACTGAAGTTGTCTTCTAAATAATCTATGATTCGAGCTGAATCTGGAATGATTTTGCCAGTGTCCTGTAGGACTGGGACTTCTCCTCTTGGATTGATTTGCAGGAACCATGGTTTGTACTGCTCACCACTTAGCTCTATGCTGCGGGTCTCAAATTTTAAGTTCTTCTCATACAGAGCCAGTACCACCTAGTTTAAGTGGGAGCAAAGGTTTGAAATCATATGACTAAAAAGGTACTTCACAATTGTTTCTAACCTTTTGGGAGTAAAAAGAGTACTCGTTGTAGTACAGCAAAAGACCGTTCTTTCCATTAGTTTCGGCCATGTTAACTGCTTCCTCAGACTGCACACTCCGTTTTTCAATGGCAGTTTTTTCGCAGGTTTGTTGATGGTACTTTGTTGATGTTGATCCTTCGTTGGTCTGACTCACACTGCACAACGCCAAGTCGGGTTTACTCAATAACAATAAAATCGGAAGTGAACGTTTCACGGCGTCGCTAACGAGCCGATACCACATTTTTTTAACTTTAATTACCTTGCTCAGGATCAATAATTGGCTGTTTTAACCCGGAAACGTAAATATTTAACAAACGATTGTTTACCCGGTTAATACGTTGGGACAAAAACGGTTGTTGTGAAATTGGATTTGATCCAAAAATCGATTAAAAACCCCAACCGAGTGAGATAAAAAATACTGAAACGTACGGCAGACGGAGAAAGAAACAGTAGTGAATCCGATCCAGTCTATGTTGTAGTGCTCAATGGTTAACCTCACTTTTCCTACCCAAAACATAACCAAAAAAGTTACCAATTTAAATGTTAAAAACAATTTGCACAAATAAAATGAGTATATTATTGAGACTGGGCACAAAAGTGAGACAAACTATTGGTTTGGTGCAGCGCACAAAAAGTGGCAAATACCGGACGTTCAGTGACAAAGCGTTGGACGTGAACACTAACGTAATTAAAGACGTTATTCTGTACAAATCAGACGGTGATAGGTTTTTTAAAGTGTTAAACTTCTTTGGGTTGTCTCAATTCGTGTTTTGGACGTACCTGTCGATGACCGCTTACCAAACGCTGAAAGATATTCCCGTAAATGAAGCTACAGCCAATGTATGGTGGAGACGAATTAATTTTGGCGATTCAAAGTGGAAGAACAGTCTGACTATTATAAGTTTTGTTATAGGTAGGGAGAAAAATGTTTATGTACTACATGCAGTCAAACTGAACCTTTAGCTGTCATACTTAAAGTTATAAGGGTAGAAAGCAGTTTTTAAGGGGCCCCACTGCACACATGTATGACAGTTGAGGGTCAGCGCTTTATTCACACACTAAATCCGTTCTATTCTAGGTTGGGGCATTCTGAGCGTCACATGGATTTACACGTTAAGATCGGTAAAATATCTAGTTTTAAGGAAAGGAGGTGCCCAGGCCACTATTATCACATACACACCCTTCTTGGGAAACAGAATGTTCACTTTAGATGTGAAAAATATCAGTGCTACACAGGCTCGAACCGCTGCAACCTCCTTTATACCGCTAAAAGTGAAACAGCATTGGTTCCACTACATGATCGATATGAGGGGCGAATTTAAGAACGCCGCGCTGTTTGATCATACTGTTGGGTTGAAACGAGTGTGGCGCGATTAGTTAAAAAAAACGCAGAAAGTTTGGTTTAGTTGACGTTTATTTACACTTAAAGCTACACAGGAAGTGACTAGCAGAAATGGGAGGATTTCCATGGAAAACAGTTTGATTGTAAATTTGTATATAAATAAAATAAAAAATGAGATCAACAATATTTAAAATAATAAATAAAGGAAGGAATATGATAACATAATGATTAATAGATATGGTTTGGTAGGGGAATTTCAAAATTATGGTATACCTACCTAAAAAGGATAGGAAAATACAAGTCAATGAGCTAGACAAAAACGACTACATACTCCTTAATTGAACAAGAAGTGTCATATGATTTTGATTAGAGTTCTAGGTAAAGTGGTCACGTGACAACTGTCTGCAATCGTTCTGACAGACTGTCATTTATTGGTCGCCATCTTTGTTTCCCTCATTGACTAGTACAATTTTGAAATTTCCCTAAGGTTACACTTACTTATAATACTTTTTGGCTAATTATACCACTGCAAGACAGCAAAACATCAATATGGACACATTTAACAGGTAATTTCTTAAACCGTATAATTTAAAATAGGGCCGATACCTTTTTCGTGGTCGGCGCAATGCGCGTCGTAATAGTGTTTGATAATGAACACTTTCTGACACTGTTCGCACGTGTACGACGGTTCTTTATTGTGGGTGCGAATGTGTTTCAATAAATTGTCGTGGCGGGAAAAACTCTTACCGCAAATATCGCAGGAGAAATTCCTCTCGCCCGAATGCAACACCGTGTGCCTGAGCAAGTGTTCCTTTCTAACGAAGCATTTTTTGCATTGCGTGCATTGGTAGGGGCGAAAACCCGAGTGCAGTTTCATGTGCTGGTAGAGATGTTCGCGACGTCTGAATTTCTTGGAGCACTCTTCGCACGTGTGGATTTTAATGTGCGTACCCTGTTCGTCTGCTTGCAATTCATCCATGTTGATACTGGACGAACTGTCGTTGTTTATGAGTGGTGGAGTGCCCGGATCGTCAATGTTACTGTCTTCATTATTGCAGGACATGTTTACAGGGGCTGGAATAACCCCAGTGCTGTGAGCAAAATAGTTGTTATTATCTTCTTCATCTTCAGTGGAGTGGCTGAATGTTGTGTTCTGAAACCCTCTTAATTAAACAAAAAAAAAAAAATTAAAAATTAGTAACTCACCTGGAAGTGTGTGGACTGAGGATGGGGAACTGGGAGAATAACAGAGGGCGCTGCTGTTGTTGTTGTTGTTGTTGTATTAGGTTGGGCTGGAGCTGGATTGACATTTTTAAAAGACACTAACTTGTCCACATCATCAATGTTCTCTTCAGTGAGATCAATCTTTATAATATTCTCATACAGTTGTGGAGTAGGTGAATACACCTTTTTCTCTCTTCTTTTCATTAATTTGTGAGCTCTTTGAGGAGTGTTTTGTTGTTCACTGGCCTGCACCATTTCTTGTGGAACCAAATTAATCACCTCTCCATTAGAGTTCACTATAACCTTATTCAAAAATTCTTTGGGTAATTGTTGCACCACCTTCTTTATAGCTTCATTTAAGGAGTCAAATGTCAATGGCACTTGCACTATGTGCTCAGTTTGGGATATTAACTCTTCAGTGGTTGTTAGGTGCCTGCGTTCCACGTGAACAGCTTTTTGATTTTTTGTTTTAGATTCAGGTTTATCAGTTTCCTGTTCTTTGGGTTTTGTTTGCCCCTTAGTGGCTAAAGCCAACTCACTAGCCACTACATTAACATCTTTAATGTAAACCTTAAAGTTGTATACTTGTTTTTGGGTAAAAGGGTTTAGTGACACGGAAATTTACCTGGCCGAACTGTTTAAACTCTTCAGTTTCCCTGTAGTTCTGGAAGTAACTGGACAGCATTGTCTCTGAATTGTGACATGCCTCACGGAAAGTGTTGCACATATCCAGCTGTTTGATGCACTTCAAACAAACCACTTTGGGGAGAAAATCGTCTTCTTTTACCTACAAGTATACATTAAATACAATGTAAAAGCAGAGTTGAGTCGGTTTTTTACGTTTATGGCAAGACATTTCTTGATTTTGGCCTGCAATTCCTTCTTGACACCTTCCTGTTCAAAGATGTTGATCTTTTCTTTGTAAATGTTTTGCGCGCACAACCGGCACAAATCGTAAAAATTTACGCGTTTATAGCAGCTGGCCATTGTGGTGTTTTTTTACATTGTTTACCGTGATTTAGAATAAATTAAAATTGTTGTTAAATGTCCCTGAAATTTGTTTATCTAATTTGTCACTGTCACTTTACATTAGTTCAATGTTGTTCTCTCTTTTTAGTACCACATTAGAAGAAGACAACAGTTGATTATTGGGTGGCGCCATCTATTGACTAGCAGTACAAAACTACACTGTCCTGTTTGTTTGTATTGGTAAGTGAAGTATGCAACCATTTATGTAGACCGTCGTATTTCTGTTTGCATAGTAAAGTGATTTTCAAGTCCAATTCGATCGAATGTTAAAAATTGTCTTTAATACACTGCAGTGTATTATCCTAAAAGAAATAATTCGTGTTAAGCGACTTGTATTAGTAATAATGGTAACTAGTGATGTGGGTGTGTATAATACAAACGTATTATACGCGGAAAATGCATTGCTGAAACTCGGTTTCGCAGTAGCTAATAAACGACAATTAGGTGACCCTGTTCACTGGAAAACTCAACTTTGTACATTTCTGCTGGTGTAGACGTTATTCGCGTATGAAGTCATCGAGTAAAGAGAGAACATAAAACATAAAATGCCCTCAGTCTCTTAAAAGGCTTTCATTACTTCGGGACCGGAGGCTGTCCTGGCTTGGGGCTTCGATTGTCCCGCATCGTTTCGGTGGCCCGCGGGGTTTTACAACAAACTCGCCTCGGTAGCCCGGGGGCGCAAAAAGAGCCCCGGGCATCGCTCACGCCGTCGTCTATCGAATTCGATAGGGCTCTACAGTACATCCAGAGTTTCCCTTAAGTTTTAACGGTAACGTTTGAATTTGATCTGCTCAATCACTGTACTTCCACGTAGATTTCTAAAAATTTAAGGGAACCTAAAGTATTCCTCAGTGTTGCCCTAATATAAAACAGCCCAAGGACCATCATCCCCCACGGCTACGTGCTGAATAAAGGGGTGTATTGTGGTCTTTTCGAGCCAGCCCGGTTTTACAAGATGCCCCTCCAGGGGGTGAAGAAAAAGAATAAAGGTAAAAGGAAATAGGGACGGGCTTAGGGCTGAATGTAAATAGCCTTGTAACCGTCCGTTTGTTAGGTAATAACTGATAATATTATTTATTTATATAGTATAAGTATATAACACAGAAAACGTACATCTTGCATCCATCCAGGTGCGCTTGAGATCGGATACTTATGCGGTCACAGTGAAACTTAACGATAATTAATAGTCAAAAGGAACTCATCCCGGTAGGACCTTCCTCACAAAAAGGTATTCTGAAAACTGCTGACCTTCCACTCCTCCCCCGTTACTTGCTACTATTTTAAAACCCGCATTCAGCAGTCTTCTGATCACTTGCATCGAGTTCAGTTTGCAATAACCTAGAAATCACCTTTAACTCATCTTGTTCAACCAAAAATAATCCATTTAACCGACCATTTAAGGGAAATCTGATAACGTGGTGGACGTCCTGCTGATTCCAGGCCGCTCCCGTTCTGGCGTCCATTATCGCGTGGTTAGTCTCAGGAAATATCTCGTCCAACAGGCTACGGTCACCACTAAGCATGATTCTCTCCCCCAGGTCAGGATTCACGTGGAGAGCCACGCATTCATACAATTCGCCACCGCTAGAGCGCGCTGTACGTTCTGTGGTCCCCCCGTGATTCTTAGACCCGGTGTTCGGCAACGTAGTTATGGTCAAACTTTCGTTTTTTACTCTATCACTTTTGATCAGCTCTAATTGTCGCACCATGGCTAAATCCAACACTTGATTGTAGAAAAAATATGAAAAAAAACGCACGTTTTACTCACGTGGTATGTCAAAGTATTTGGCTTCTTCTAACAGCAAATCTAAATCCTGGAAGTTGTCGGGGATGAGCAGTTTCGAGTTGCGCATAAAGTTCAGAATGTGACGGAACATACCGCCATCTCTGTCGATAAAATAATGTTGCTTCAATGAGTCCAACACTATGGGGATGCTGCCATTGAATAGTTTAGCAAGTCTGGATTCAGGGTATCTACAACAAAAATTTGTATTACATGACTGCTTAGTGGTGGGAGAAGAGAGAACAATTATGTATGGCGTCAGTTTGCCAAACGGAATGATTGAGTGGTCATGTGACTAACAGTTCAATTACGTTAGTTTGCATCTTTGTCTAGCCCATTGATTTTGTATAATGGTTCTCTCTTCCTGCCACTATACTAGGTATTTGACAGATGTCAGCAATATTTATCGGGGAGGACAAACAATTTAATTTAAACTTGTACAACAAAGTCCTAATTGTATAAGGTTGCGCGTTTGGTGGGTTGCTCCGTCGTATTTATGGGCACTCACCTAAGCTAAGACTGTGACAGGTAAGATGCAAAATGTCACAGTCTGATCAACCCTTCATTGATTCCACATTTTTAACAACATTTTAAAAAACTGTCTAAGAATTTACCTTTTACTGGTATTCCGTCCCTTCTACAATTTCCCCTTCAATCAGTTACACAATGGACACTAACCACTTTTATTGTTTTACACAAACTTAATTAAACTTGTGGGTTAATTGGTTAGCACTAAAGACTTTACCGTAAAAACTATGTAAACAACAATGAGCCCCAAAATACAACAAAGATGGCAGGTTTAAACTGTCAATGACGTCATCCCAGACAGGTCTATTCTTCTTTTTATTTTTTTCTAACCTCATTTTAAAACTGACAACTAATGATGTCTTAGCACTAGAGATGTGCTAGTAAACCGTCGTACTTTACGGTACAGTCTCTGACATTTTTACCTGTTAAGGCAGCACAAACTAATAAAAAAAAGTATCAACAAAAACTTGATTATTTGGTTTTTTAAATGAAAATTTGAAAAAATTGATTACGTACAAGCCAAACCCAGTCATCACCGTTTTTTTTTTGTGGTCCAAATTTGACAGGTCAAGATTAGTTTCACAAAAAGTAGTAGCCAGTACCCAAAAAAACAACTTTACTTCTTTAGTAACTTTAGTTATAAAATATTGCAATAAACCGGGAGATTGTAGCCTTCAGGACAAAACACCCCCCCTACATCAGCCTTGAGACGTTCAATCCTAGTTTGCTCATCTCTAATATTTAAAGGCACATTCCTAAAAGCGTTAAAAATACTCTCCAGCTCTTTACTGGTAACATTTTGTTCGTGAGGG
Source organism: Ips typographus (assembly GCF_016097725.1). Taxonomy (NCBI): domain Eukaryota; kingdom Metazoa; phylum Arthropoda; class Insecta; order Coleoptera; family Curculionidae; genus Ips; species Ips typographus. The sequence continues at coordinate 6,442,044 of NC_138431.1, forward strand.
TCTTTTAACGAGAGTTTTAGGCTCGACTTTTTCAACTCCATTTCAACAATTTTGCTTTGAAGATGATTGTACTCTCTTGCGATTTGTTTCCTTGATCGATCCAACACGCCCTGCAGATCGTTTAACAGTCTCGATCTGTCATCTTCCAGATTAAGCATTTTGAAGCGTAGATCCTCGTACTCGGTCAGTTGATCTTCGTCCTCTACGTCTTTATTAATGAAATGAGTGATATTGTCTGGAATTGCTGCGTCGTTTATTGCTAACAGTAGTTCCGCCTTCTTTTTCTCCAAATTGAGAATCTTCCTCTGCAACCTGAACCGTTCTTCCACCAGTGAAGAATTGTTCGCTTCCGTAACGTCGTCGTCGAGTTCCAGAATGTTTTTCAACCATTCAGAGTTCCGTGACTCGGGGTGTAGCAGTAAAAACTTGATTTCTGCATGTTCAGCTTTTAAAGTTTCAATCTCACCACGTTGCACCTTGAGCAGCCTCTCCAAACTCTCAATTTTCGCCAACAAGTTGCTGGGTTCTCCCTCTAAAGTCAAATTACTCAAGTCATCTTTCAGATGTTCGCTCTCCTCCTCAATAATCTCGAGACACTCCTTTTCAAAAGCGGTACTCTTCGACGAAGTGCTCTTGGTAACTGTTAAGGCACGGTCCAGTAAATTTTTAAATTTCTCGTTTTGGTGCACCAAAAGGTCGACCCGTTTTCGTGTTTTTACTATCTCATTTTGAATTTCCATTGCTAGCCATAACAGAAAATTTTGACTTTGACTAAATGACACCTCGCTAATCAAAATTTGTTGTGTGAAATTAGAACAATGTCCGAGGCTATATCGAAGAGAATCAAACAGCTGGAGAACCAGAACGAAAAGCTGCGCAAACTCTTAAAATGCACCTTGCAAATTACCAGTGAAGAGTCGGCGAAATGTTTGCACTTACAGAGCGAGGCCAGCAACCTCAAAACGATTTTGGATGACTTGGAAAACCAAAAACGTCAACTCGAAAACGATTTAACGTTCAACTTGGAGCGGGATTACTGGATTCCAGATGAAACCCTGAAGAAGGTCAACATCCAAACCAAACTCGACAAAGCATTGAGTGACCTGCAAACCAGCTCTTCGGAAATTCAAAATTTAGATGTGGAAAATGAGTATATAAAGGAATTGATCAGTGAATTGGAGAGAGAAAAAGAGATGCTGCTGCACGATATAAAGTTAGTGCAAAAGGCGGACGAAGAAAACAAAATTCTAGCAGAAGAAAACTTGAAACTTTGTGCAGAACTAGCACGATTGCAAGATCTGTCTGTCAACAAAATCCCTTCATCGTGCAGTATTGAAGATTTGATGCAGAAACTGGAGGACATTGAAGATTCCAAACAGAAACTTCAAACCGATATTGCTTCTGCCAACAACACCTCTGATCCTCTAGGGATTGCGGTGGAGAACACAGTCCTGGAGATCAAAATATCTGGTCTGGACAAGCAGAGAATAAACATTTTGAAACAACTAAGGGCCAGTTTGTTGCAGTCCGCCAATGAAGTCAGTATGTTGCACAGCAAAACTTCAGAAGGACAACTCAGAGGACTAATGAACGAACTGAACATTCACAAAACCATTCTAATGATGAATTTGAATGAAGTTAAGGAAATGCACTTGGAAACGACTAATGACATTAAAGACGAGCAGAAGTTGGATGGTGGGCAAAGTGAGGACTTTTCCACACCTCCTAGAATTAGTGACGTTTCTGAGCTGGAAACATCAGAGTTACCTTCGGTGGCCGAAGAAGACGAACTACTGGTAGAGCACCAGCACCTGGTGCAAGAATTGGAAAGGTTGGAGCGTGAACGGAACTACCTTTTGGAGGAAATCGATAAGGTTAATCAGTTGAGAGGGACTGAAAACGACAGAGACAGGTTACACGAGACTTTTATGAAAGAAGAATCCTCGGAAGAGGTGTATCGTTTACCTCTAGACGATGCCACCAACCAGATGTATGTGAACGAGGAGCAAATGTTGGCTCAGCGGATCAGAGAGCTGGAGGAGGACAACGAGAGGATCCGCAGGAATTTGAGCATGATGGTGGAGGAGAAGGGCAACTTGGAGACACTCGAAACGGGCGAGAAAGTGACAAAAAATGATTTATAACGTTTTGAATGAAAATTAAATTATCTCTGGTTTACCAGGTGGTTGAGCGAAAAATTTAATTAAACGGTGTCCGAGTGCGATAATCAGATACAATTTGCTAAGGTCCGGTAACTAGAACACGGCAATTACCAGGGAGTGCTTAATGCCCCCACGTCCATTCAACGCTTTTAATGACCGTACTTGAAACCAATTTACGTTGCCGACATGCGTTAAGATAATAATTGTTTTTAATCCACCGGTAATAGCAAAAAAATGTTGTTATACAGGGTAAATTTTTTTGATGCAGCTGTTTTAGTTCAGACTGTGATTTTCTTTATAGTACATGCTATGGAAAGTTCCAGTCTAAACTTACGCATTTAAAATTACTGATAGTGCACGGGCTGTAAGCGACCTAAGGACAGTTTGTAATTGGTCAAAAAAATCAGTTTTCAAGGAGTTTCATTAGCAAAAACAATCAAAACTTAAAATGAGTAAAAATGGCCCAGCCCTATTTATGCATTTGATTAGGCCCAGCTCTATGCACGTAGAAAGGCGAGACACGCAACCAGACATACACCAAAGTGTAAGTGAGGTTGCATGACATAAACCTCTAACCGTTTAGTTAGATTTAGATTGATCAAAGAACGGTAAAAAAAGTTTTTGTTGTGTTATTTTTTGACCAATCAAAACCTAAGAACAGTGTGACATCATTGACATTTGAAACTAAAGTGTCAATGTGAATTGTTGCATGAAATACTTTACAAACCACTGAAAAAGCTGTTATAAATGCCAGATGCCTCTAAAACCATTATAAAGCTGCCAGAGGTCCCTAAAATGTTTTTCAAAATGCCAGAAGCCTCTAAATACTTTCAACCTTTTAAGAATTTATTGTAAATGCTAGAAACCTCTAGAATCATTTTAAAATTGCCAGAGAAGCCTTTAAAACCTTTATCAAGGTGTCACAGATCCTTTTCAAAATGACAGAGCTTCTAAATATTTTGTAAATCACTGAAGAAGCTGTTAGAAATACCAGATGCCTCTAAGACCAATAAATAAAGCTGCCAGAGGTCTCTAAAATTCTTTTCAATACTCAGTACTCTGTTAATCCTTCAAAAACCCGTTGTAAATGCCAGAAACCTCTAGAATCATTTTAAAATTGCCAGAAGCCTCTAAATACTTTCTAAACTTCTGAAATGCAAACCGATCAATTTTTATGTTCTTTAATAGAAAAAAGGAAAAAATATTAAAGAAGCATTTAAGAATCAGACTTAACTGAGAAAATTCAAGAAGATTCAGAAGAAATTGGATTACAATGGACTTACATATAGGCAACACATCTTGGTTGTGCATGTTTATGTGGTTGCCTACCAACCAGTACGGGGAGATTAATTAGAAGTTTTTGCATAAATTTGCAAAACGTCAACAACTCCAAAGGATGTAAATTAAAAAAAAAACTTACCTTGTGAGGGTCTCCAGCGATGAAGTATAAATGGTGCCCCCTACATCAATGTGCACCGGGGCGGTGTACCTGGACGCCGCTGCCACACAGGGAATCCCCGCCAATTTGTTGTAACTGGCTGCAGCTGCGATGCTGACGGCAGGATTAGTTGGCGGTGGTGTAGGGGATGATGACGTTGACATGGTTGGCGATGTGGACGGTGATATATTGGGTGACATCAATCTGAAAATTGGACTGAATTTCAGTATTGGGGCTCGAATTCTAAACAAGCCTTATCAGTCGACATTCCGCGAATTGCGGCCAAACAAGTTTCCTAAATTGAATTTATCGTATTGACCCACAAAAAGCCTGTTGGCGGGCGGTGTGTAAAAGTCTGGAAAAATCATCCACCGTGGCTAAATAATAAACAACTCATTTCAATAATTGTTGTAAGCAAACACCTACATAACATAATAGCGGTCTTTATTAAAAATAGGCATCTACGGTCAACTATAATAACCAGCCACGTTATTCGCTAATTAGTTGGTACAACAAAAATAACGTTAACAAAGCAGCTGGCGAGTAGTCCCTAACAGAGGGAAATAATTAATGTCCGAACTAGTAAAACGCAATACGATATGGGCACCTGGGGGCCTAGGCATATACACACATAAATCAGTAATACGGTGTGTAGGCAACTGTTTTTCCATTCAAAAAAAAAATACACTTTTCACATTAAACTCACCTCATTTTGATTTGGGCGCTGGGAAAAATGTTTCTGGGGGATGACAGGTCTTTGGGCTCCGATTTGTCCACATCGTTTCTTAGGTCCGCTTTTTTTCTGTGAAAAACATTTTGATTATATCGCAAACTTAATAGCCCACAGTTTTCAATTTGTAACAAAATATATGAATTCAGCTTGAATTACGTAAAAACTGCATATTAACAAAGCTAAATGAACATCCTTACTATCTTAGCCCATCCCTATTAAGCGACCATGTTGAGCTAATTGACAGGGATGACAGTTCTTTTAAAAAAACTGACAGTTGTATTTAATTTAAAACTGGTATTAAGTTTTAAGGTACTTTTTATTCTACACGTTAATATTCGAGTGGACTAAATAAGCTTGGAGGTATTAAATAACATTTATGTAACATACTTGATATAGAATTCATGGAGGTAAAAACTTTAATGGTAATTTTTTGAAAAACACATTTGCATGGTTTTCGAATAGGCCCCGGAGTGGCCAATCAATCTTCTTTCGTGTTTTTTTCGGTCTTTTTACGTGCAAAACGTAACAAGTTAACTCTTAATTTGGCTTCGAAGTAATTAACCTTTTTTGGAGGTTTAACGGTCCCCCTCGGGCGTGCCATTATAAAAACTGCTAAATGGGGTTGTTTTTCTCTTAAAAACTGTACCTGTACAACATTTGTTCTTCAAAGTCACTGGGGCTCCTCTTCAAAGACACCGCAAAATTTGCCATCACCCTTTGACCAACGACAGTAAAGTGAAATAATTAAAAACCACAAAAAAAAAAACAAACAGAAAAGTTTGGGAAAAAACAAAACGCGCGCTACGTTCGCGAATTTCGGCGTAGAGCGGACACGTAGTGCATCTACCGGCCGCAGTCGCATCCGAACTGTGACTGGTTTGTTTCAGCTGAAAGATCGCGTCACGTAAAAGCTGAAAACTGCGTTCGCCCCACAGGCGGTAGAAGGGGCGGCGCTCAGGTAAAGAGGTAACAATGCCGGAAGGGTTGACGTTTCAAAACCGGAAAAATACCGGCAGAAGATTTGACAGTTTTGTTTCAATCAAGACAGATTGCGATAACAGTAAATTGTAATTTGGAGAAATTTTGTTTTTGTGTGAAGTGTCAATACGTTTCACCCTGTATCTCTGCCATTTTAACGGGGAAAAATGTGATAAAGAATGTTGACAGGTGTACTATTAAAGTCACTTGTCAATCCTGTCAAATTACAGAACCGTACTAGGTAAATTGTAATTTTGAGAAATTTTCTAAAATACATTTTGTAAACAAAAATGATTTAAAAATATACACTTGTTTTGGAAGCACATATTGTCCGAATATCAGATGACATTAGATATATGTGTAATGGCGACGTTGCCACTGTTTCATCTTTATTGCACCTATCTAAGTGTTAGTTTTGTACAGGGTGGAACAAATGGAATGAATTTGTTTGCCTCAAGAATTGTCTAGCTTAGGTTAAAGTTCTGGTAAAAAAACCTTAACAAATCACCGTCCCGCGGTGGTTTGGAAGAAATTAAACGTCGCGTATCACGAAATAAAACAATTACGATAATTTTTCCCGAGGAAAACTTGCCCACACGTTTCGAAAAAAAAAATACCAATCCGATTCGATCATCGTCGTCCTCCTTTGTCCCGATGATGGCCTCAGGCCGCCTCTCTCGTGGCCTTCATTCGGATTTTATAAATAATAAACTGGGATCGTAGCCTGAGGCCAGGCTCGATAATACGGCAGCGCCCTAAGGCTAATCCGACATATGGCAGCCGCCATTTCGTGAATAACAAAAATTCTTACGTTCCATTCCATTCCGCTGACCCAAAATAAGCGATTTTAATTATGCAGAAAAAAAGGACGCCGTCTAATCAATTACGGCCGTGGAAAGCGTCGACGACGTCTTCCGGCCTGCGGCGTTCGGCCTTGTTTGTTCCGAGCGCAAACAAAATAGAATTCCCAAATTTATTTAAAATGATGTAGGCCAACCGCCCCCGGGGGTACCCGGCGCCGAAACGAAGAATCGAAATTACGAATTTTGAGGCCCCCCCGGGCATAACAACGGCCGTTTGCATGCCTTAACAAATTTGAATTGTCCTTGAAGTGTTCCTACTCTCTTGTCACTTTTAAATGTTATACCTCATCCAATAAACTGTCTAGTACTCAATGGTTTCAGGTTTTTGATGTGACACAGTTGTCAAGTAAAGTGTTGCATTCATTACTATAAAATTATTATTTTAGTTTTATCTGAGCAAATAATTAAATTTGGTATTTTTTGCGTTTTAATTTAATTTAGAAACTGTGCAGTACCATTGAAATTGCTTAGTATAGTGAAAAATCATGAATACAACCCTCATGATGATGAGTTCCGGTTTGCTTGCCAAGAGTGACTTGCGAGTCACGTGTTTGGTTAAACGAATAAGGGGCACTTCTAGCATATTATACTAATTTGGTTAGAATTTCTAGTCAGATTTTATGCTCTGTTTTGTTGAAATCTTCATAACTGTCTTATTTGGATGACATGAGATGAACTTTTATATGTCAATGGATAGCCAATCAAATTGGCTTTCCAAAGATATGAAAACATGGGTTGATGGGTTGTATGGTTTGTCCGCTAGACGACTTTAAAGTTGACCAAAGTTTTCTAGTCAATTTTTATGCACTGTTTTGTTGAAATCTCCATAACTGACATAAGAAACTTGACAAGGGCAGGTTGTGGTTTTCTCTTGCTAACTCCTTTCAAGAATCCTAGTTGTGGAGGTAATGTTCTAGAAGGGAAAAATCCAAATAAGTACGAAACGTTAAAATATGAACTGTTTGTCATTGAAACTGGTCGTTTTGCAATAACTCTAGCAACCTCCCAATCGTGTATAAATATCGGGGCATGAATGTATGCATGAAGCCACGACACCGTCATATTTCTTGTCGTAAACTGTTTTTAATTTCAAACCTCGGGAGTTTTTCACCAGAAATTAATTCAGACAGTAAACGATATAGTTAACCTTGCCGTAAAAGATTTAATGCCCGGCAAGTGATTGACCATCTGACAAGGTGGTAGCCGAACGAATAATTTAATTCCGATGGCCAAATAGGGAAATCGGGGTTGCACCCGTCATTTTTCGCTTTTACTCGATTTTTATCTTATATACGACCAGTTTTTTGCTTTAAAGCGCCGATTAGATAATCAGACTTTAATGCAAGTAGGATTTGAAAATTCCTTTTCTGGTCTGTCAAAGAAATTTGACAGACCAGAAAACTGAAACCACTTTTGACCTGTTAACTCTGAGAGAAAACTAAAGAGGCGCTGCTGCTTCTGTGAGTAAATCCCATGTAGTGCGTTGCTTGTTAGTTTTTCCATTTCGACCCTTTATGGACTCGACGCTAAAAACTAGTTACTGCCATAGTTGTTGTATAAATCGTCCCGACAAAACAAACGCAAAAACGACTTGTTATTGCGTCTAATGACACTTAATTGCTTGCCGAAGACTCGTCCGTCTATTTTATTGACTCGACCAATTACATTCGGACAATATCTGAAAAACTCCATGTGGGAAATTCTTCTTTGGGGCCCCGTCTTCTATATGCACGATTAGAACGGCCCCCGGGGCGGATTTTGATACGAAACCGCTTTCCTCTGGGAACAATTCGGCCTCGGGGTCCCGGGGCCGTTTGTTAAGTCACGCTCGGTCTATCACGAGGCTTGTTTAGGCTTTTTTTTTTCGGCCATTAATAATAGCGACACCTCATTAGGGAACTTTTTCAAGCCACCCCGTATACAGGCGGTACCGATATGTAAATAAGTAATGTTCTACGGTTAATTATGGTTCGCGTTTTGCTCTTTATTAAGTGGAGATTGCAGATAATGCGGGGCCATTAACGGCAGGTTTAAGCCCGAACTGGTCACTGCGCTTGGCTACCGCAGGAGATTATTTACCATCGCGGACCTGCCCCATGCTGACAACGAATGACTGGGTAACACTGGTGGCACTTGCTGTCACTTTATATAATAAACTACTTTAGTTGGCTACACTATTCTATTTTACTTTTATTTTAACTATATGAATTTCAAAACTCCAGAGAGGAAATATGAAAAGAGAAACGAATTAGAAATCAATGGGCTAGACAAAGATAGAGACAATCTTCCTATGTGTGTTGGTCACGTGACCACTTTATCAGAAAGACTGATTAATACCTTGTGACGAACTGTCATTCGAACCGGCCTACTTTACAAATACTGTTTTGACAGCAGCACACACGAATGTTTGACAATCTAGGAAGCGTAGAAGGTGCTTGCGCGGAAAAGTGGTGACAGTTTTCTTTTTTTGTGTGGAAATTGAGTTTTTTTGAGAATTAGATGAATTTTTACGGTTAAAAATCAAGACTTGAGGTTACTTGCGTAAGTTATTTTTGTGCGCTGACTGTTCATAAGTTTTTTCAGGCCACATTGTAACAGCAATTCAGGAAAAAGCCCAACGGTGTCCAACTCAACAGTGGTGGAACGTGGAACACTTTGAAGTAGAATGATTTTACTCCAACACTATACTCACTGGTACAGTAATCTTATTAGGCATGTACATTTTAAAGCATCCTTCATTGTGAAATCAACAAATACTATAACAAATATAATTTTAAATGAATGGTCTTGGTAATAACATAAGGACCATTTACTAGTTTTGCTTACCTAGCTTCAAAGATTTACAGATTTTCTTATATTAAACAGTGTTTAATCTAGTTTCCTGTGTGTTGTACTTTACAAGATAAATGTTCTAACCAACTCGTTTAGGCTGGACTTGTGTATAAAAACCTCTATCTTAATCTGGATTAGGAATGATAACACTATAAATCTAGATCTCCATTTTAAATAGGAGGCCATGAAGACACCAAACTTGACATTTGATCAAAAGCTATTTCGATAGAATCCGCCGTCGGAGGGAGCCACTTTATTTTTTGTAAAAATCACATGACCCCATGATTACAAAATTGTACAGAGGCCACGTGATCTTTAGATCATATCGCGTTTAGATCCGAAAGAAAACGACTACCTAATTACTAGTTGTCACTATGACATCTATTTTGAATTTAAAATTTTAATATCTTTTGAGTCATTTTGCGCTGACCGAATTTATAACAAAAAGGTATTAAAACTTGTTGCTTATTTGTGTTGTTCCTGAGTTTTGTGAATTATATGGGGAAAGCCGGGCTGCCCAGTGCCAGATAGTACACCAAGAGCAACTTCTAGCAGGCGTAAGTTTTCCTAATCCCGACTTATTTAAAGCCTTTAAATAAGTCGGGATTCTTAAAGCTTAGTAAAACCTAGTTTTTAAACCCATGAAAATATTTATCAAGTGCGTATTATTGTATTACTTTTATGTTCAAACGTTCAAACACTTCCATTGACATGTAAATCTAGATTTATAATGTTACACTATGGCCGCCATTGAAAGTGACATTTTAGGCTTTCTAGTTATAGAGGGCGTTGGACAATCACCTTTTTTTAATGTAGAAGGCGTAGGGTCAGGCAGTTTACTCCATCTTTGTCTAGTCCACTGATTTATGAGTATGGTTCTCCCTTCATATCATCGATTACCTAATTTAACCAACAAAAACTTAAATGGGCATGCATTAAGATGGAAAACCGTCCAAATAAAGCCGTCGAACCATTTCTCGTTAGTCATCGGAATGGTTGAACCCACGTAGAGAGACCGAGGAGCGCCAACGAGACGTGGGTGAGCCCCCTCAAGGTAGGGCCCCATTCACGTTGACGACGAGCGCGGGTGGGTCTCAATCTGAATAGGCGCTCTTCGTTACCTCTTGTTTTATGGGCTTTTCGGGCCGTGTCAAAAAAACATATTTTTACCGGCATTCCACGAAACTTACTGTTTATAAGCGTGCAATTAACCGTCTCGACCTGGATGCACGTGCAAAGCTTCTGGTATCACCTGAAGGAAGATCGTTAGGGCCGTGAAAGCTCCTGATTGATTTTCTTTTAAGATTGGCATTGTTTTGTTCTTATCTTGTGCACGTTAATGTCTTCCTCGATACGCGTTATAAACTTGCTAAAATGCTGAACAAATTCCTGAAAAACAGAGTTGTAGGGAATTATTCACATTTGCAATTACAAATTAATTGTTTCAAGGAAGCTTTAATGCACATCTGCCAATCTTATCAGTTGTTTTAATCTACTCAATCATATGATGAACATTTTTTTTGTCTTAGAGTGTTGTTCATGTTAAGGGAGATAATAAAATTCGTTGAAACCATTTGAGTTGTTTGTACATCACATAAAAGGCATACGTGACCCATTTGCTGAACTATTCCAGTTCACTTATCGGCCTTTGAGCGCACTTTTGCACTGATTTGCATATATATTGTTTATGATAATACCCAGCGCCAAAACAATACATAAATCGACCCCCAGCTCGTTTATGTTTATTATTAATTTATATACGCACTAAATCACTTTGGTTATGACTATATAACGCCACACCTTTCAGCTGTACAATATGACGATTTAAAAGAGTCCGAGCAAATAATTTTGTTACCTTTAACGTGAAAACCACTCGGACGATGGCTATCTAATGGAGTGGAACCATTTAAGTTGATGGGTTTGCGGAATACATTTCCGCTGCCCATATGGCACTCTACTGTACATACGTGCTTCATATATGGTCATAAAATTGCACATTTCAGTCTCCTTATTGGTTTATTTAAAGTTTGCAGGAACAAACGAGTAAACCCTCAGGAGGAACAAACGAGTAAAAACCCTCAGGTTCGGTCACGTTGTCATCAGCCAATCTCACATTGCAAGTCCTAACTAAACAGGATATTGGGTTTTGTTGTGTCTATATGCTTGAACAAGCAAAAATTAAGTGAGATTATTCTGTTTAGTGGAAATTCATCAAACTTAACTCCTGTCAATAACATTTTGAGTGCATCATGTTAAGCAGCTTATATTGGTTTTGTTGCAGCTTTCACCTAAACTTGCAAGAAACTTTAACGGAGTCAGGAAGTGGTGTCAAGTGCAGGGCGCCGACCTGCTACAAGCCCCATCGCAGAGCGACAAAACAAGGTAATTTTCGACGCCCAGGGGCGTCAATTTCGTTAATTTTTGCGTTTTGTATGAAGTACGGTACAACTTTGGGTACATACGATTGGTGCGGTCATATTTTACGTTTTAGTAATTTACTTAATGGCGCCCGCAGGCCCCCCCTGTATACCGCTACTGGATTCGACTCTTTAATTTGACAACTGTTTGAGTCTCGGTTTTTTTAGTTGTTTAATAATTGTGATGTAAAAGTTTAGTTGAACGCCCCTGCAACTGTAAATAAACAATAATCAAACCGTGTCGTCACGCTCCCACAACTAAAGAAGAATTCTTTCAGTCTCAGTTCGAAAAAAGGTTTGCGTGTTTTTCCTATTAACGCCGTGGTACTAACTAGTTGAACCGTTTCCCATCAACACGGAAACAGAAAAAGTACCAATAATAACACGAAACTAAAATATCGGTTATTATTGATCCGGGGAATTCACTCTGCCCGGGCTTCATTATGTATTTCGGTTTATAAACCCGAAGCTATACACAGCAATATTCCAGGGTGGAATTTTACTTTACTTTAATGCGACCGCCGCCGGGGGCCTTATGGCCCCCCCGGCTACTCCGCTTGGCCTCGGATATCTACATAATTTTCAAGAGCCCCCAAGCTAGCCCCGGTTCAGTGGCGTCCGCCTGTCGATGATACATTTGTATAATGTGATTAAATAGCGTTAGCAACAGGGTTAGACTATAAGTATGCAACCAGTCATACACGACAGAATATTGCGGGTTGCAGTAGCTGACGTCACAGTGATTTTGTTTAAAAACTACTACAAAATACAGGTTAAGTCAAAGGTGCCTTACCTTGTAGAGCATTATGCCTTCAACATTTAGTGTTACTATTCCACATCAAAATGCTTTGACTGGTTTTTGAACCACCCTGTTTAGTTTTCTGGACTGAGGGCTTTAAAATGTCTGAAAGAAACTCAGTAAAATATACACAAAGACTGAAATATTTTAAAAATTAGACAAAAATATTACATGTTGGTCACGTGGTACTTGCAGACTGACGTCACGCGTTTGCCCCATTTTCTAGATAATTTAGCCAAAGTGTCTGAATGCACCGGGGCCGTCACTGGTACAACTATAAACAAACCGCATCCCAAATTCTAAAAAAAGAGGGTCGCCCGAGGCAAAAACCGCCTCGGGAAAGCCGTCCAGGTATATCCTCTCTCTGCGATGATTACTGTTTGATGAGCGAGACAGAGAGAGCAACAGCGTCTGCGGAACTCGGTAAACAAAAGGCCTCGCAAAACCTGCCAGTATTCGTTGATTTTGCAGGATCGGGCCTGCGGGGGGTGTCTATGAAATGAGTGGGGCCCCCACATCCGTTCATATTCCAGGTTAATTCGGTTCGACGACAAAAGCGTTGCCCACACACGTCAGTCTGATGATGAGCACGCTTTAAAGTATTGGGGCCGAGGGGGCTGTCCGAAAACATATGTTTTAATTTTTCTCTGTGTGTTGTAAGTCTAATTTGAGCTTTAATTGAACTTACCACATTATGATCTATCAGTAATCCCCTTTAGGTTTTCTCTCATTGATCAGTTTCTAGTTCAGAAGGAATTTATCTATATAGGTGGGGCCCATGTTAGAGTCTCTTTGTTACAGTACTGGATTTCCAAAAACTTGAAAGTCTAGTCGCTGTTTATCATTTTCGCCATTTTCTTTTTTTTTGATTTTGAGGAATTGAGGTTAGAATTTTTAAGCTTTTGACAGATGACATTATTGTACTGTCCTTGTCTCGCCTATGCAATTTTCAATGTTTCTCTGTCTGTTGCATAATTATCCCTATGGTGGGTTTTTCTTTACCACACCTGTATATTATAAATCATAAACCATAACAAAGAATTGAAAAAATATCGCTCTCCTATCTTTTTCCTTTCACGTCTTAACCCTGCCTTGCAAACCAAGGCACATCCAAGAGTATTGTTTCCAATTCATTGACCGACCATAACAAGTCACAACTAGGCACTCTAGTAGTAAATGTGTTAACCAACTAAGCGAGTATTTCAGTTTATACATAAATAGCGTTTACCTTTAAAGTGTATTCATTTAAATTTGTTAAAAGAGTTCTAAAAAGAGCACAGTTTTAGCTAGTTTAAGGAAATTCACTTATACTTGAATTAAACGATTAGCCCCGGTACCAAATGATAGTACTGCGGGGCAACGTTGAAAAAAAAACCTGTGCGCAAGCCAACTCGAGCGATCCGTGTATAATATAAACAGCGTGGCCGCCCAGGGCGGAGGAGTGCCGCCCGAAGGGACGTTGGGCGCGACATAAATTATGCCGCCCCCGGGGTCTACGACGGGCGGCACTGAAGACTTGTGGGATCAGATATATGGACGCGTTCCCTTCGAACCCGAGGCCGTTTCGAAAAAGTCTAATTAGTTATTGTTGTTCTCCGAACGTTTTAACGACGTTTTTTTTCATTTTTTTGATGCGGTTTGACGACGTCATCGAGAGGCAAAAATGAGCTCGCTAACTCATTACAACTCGGAGGGGCCCGGGGCAACGGACCGCCGAGGCCGGGAGAATCCCAGTTCCCAAAGTTTCGCCACGGAAAACTTGAAATTAATTTGGTAAGAAGTAGCGAATATGAAGGGGGTAGTTTTTACTGTGTTTTAATTACTTTGCCGGGCGCAAAATTAACCGCCAGTCGAGATTTAATTAAGTTCTTTCTGGAGTTACCTACCTTTCTTGTTGTTTGGTTTTTCAGATGATGACCTATATTTCTTGTTTGCTCACAAATTTGACTCAAACATTAACTGAACTTTATTGGTTATTTGACAATATAATATAATAATAATGATATAAAAATAACCGTTGGTTAAAAGAGAAAAAATGTGGTTAAAATCGATTTTTCGTTATGAAATATTTGTTCACGCAGCACCATTTTTGCACGTGTGCAAATGAGACGATCCGAATTTGTTCACTTGCATGATGGCGCCCGTTGAGAATCTTCGACCTTATCTGATTAATGATAAGTTCTGTAAAAAAAGTTCCACAGATTTTGAATAGGAAGGATTCTATGGTAAATCTGTGGAACTTTTTTTTCTTTTGTTTCTTATTTTTCCCTTATGCACCAGGTTCAGTAAAAGAAAAACAGAAAAACAGGATACGTATTCCGGCTTGTTCTTTCATATAAGGCGGAACTTTTAAAGGCCTGGGGGCCGAGTGGAAATGAAATTGGCCTTGAGCGGACTCTTGTAGATGCGGCACCATCAGCGTTGGGCTGATGGCCTATATATATTTTACGAGAGTGGGGTCTTCTGGCGCGCCCCTTTTCGATATTCATTGTTTACGCCGTTCGAAAACCGAAATAGAGATCTTCCAACTGCGTTGCATGAGATTTTTCTTGGTTTTTGTTAAAAAAAGTGGTGGTATTCTAAACGAACAAGCCTTCGGGCTCGCAGAAAAACGTTTATTCTGCGCCCGAAATTTCATTTTGTTTAAACTAAAAGCGAGCCCATTTTCCAGTTAAATTGTTCATTGTAATTTCGGTCGCCCTGGGGGGGGCAAACTCTGGGTGGGTGCGCAATATTTACCCCGGGCGAACAGCGGCGTAACACTCGACCCTGAATCGATATTATCATAAATATTTATAAAAATCGACTTTGCAAACATTACTATTGGCGACAAGGTCGGAACCTACGAAGACGCCTTTCCAAACCCCGCAGGGCTCCCGTTTCAACGTAAGGGGCCTGCAGGGTGTCTCTCTCGACGAAAAGTATCGGCATTACGTCGGCAAATGATCGGCATCGCGGTATAATTAACGAGCTTGCCCTCAGGCTCGCACACGAATTTTTCACTTTGTTCCCACGTTACGGCTGGCTGCGACCGACCGAGGATCGGGATCTCCCTTAGGGGATGCGGGCCCGTCCGGCCCTGCAGTCAGATCCGTACAATCGGTACGGACTGATAAAAAAGCGGGAACTGTTTCTTTTTTTTTTTTTGCTCCTCCTTAGGTCGAGTGTGTCGATTGTTGATAGCTTGGCTTGACGGTACCAGCCAAAGGGTTGATAGCTGATATTAAAATTATGCTTATTTTTCAAACATGAAATTATAATTATTGGCTGAATGTTTTACTTTTATTGCCCTTGGGTGGAAAAAAAGCAACAGCGTTTTGGTTGGGCGGTAGTAAAGAGAATACAAATATGCTAGTTAACAAATCTACTGTAAATTCTAGGATGTCATTGAAGCTATTATATTGTGGCCCAAACAAGTGACTGAGAAAGTGGAATTCCAGTAGTGAAAATCAGGTTTAAATGTTATATTCAATTATAAGTTCCATTTAAAATAAAAAAGTTAGGTCAATTATTGAGAAAACGGAAGGCAGTACCAAAAAACTAAGAACGCCACTGGAATCACATCGAATAAGTGCCTTAAGAAAGAATTTTCACAAAGGGGCGAAATTCAAAAAACGCCCAGACATGTATACTAGTTTTTTCTTATCTAGCCGGGCCTTTGCTGTCAAAACACGCTAAATGCGGACACCCTGTACAGTTTTAAAATTGAAAATTTTCTGCATCTGTCCAAGTGGAAATTGATAAACGTCACGTGATCCTGATGAATGCAATTTGAACGTGAAAATGTTGCAAAACGTCAAATTTAAACTGTCAAAGTTCAAATGTTAAAAAGATAAAACAATTGATGTTAAAAAATAGTTAAAATAGTAGTCACTGGCACACCGACTCAGATGACAATTGAATGCACCAGGTGTTTTCCGTCCCTAGTTAACCAACAACGGACAGTTAGTTAAACCAAAATGATTTTTTTATAAATACAAATTTCAGGCCTAATTCAGGTCATATTTTACTTTGATTTCTGTCACAGTCACGTGACACTTTGTAACAGAAATAAACGAGATTTTTAGATGACAAAAAGCATATTACTTTATTTTAAATTTACAGCGCGTGTCCACACTGTATACAACAAAAAATGAACCTTCTTAAGTTAATAGTAGTAAACCACATTATTTGGTATTCTACAAAATTTACAAAATAAACCTCCCTGGAATAACATTATAGTAACAAAAACGACCTTTAAGATCGGAATCGTACAACCAGCCAAACTGATTGTTCATTTTCATAGAAAAAATAATTAGTTTTATAAAAACAATACTACCCTCTCTCTCTCTCTCATTGATTGCTTCAATCACTGTAGCCGGTTTCCCTCCAACTTTTTTGCCATTGCTTCCTTAAGAGCCCTTGCGGTGTCTTGAATCACCATCTCCATCATTTCCTTGACCATTCTGTCCTTAACCAGGGTCGAATCCACTTCCAAGTTAGTCCAACTGGCGTCTTCTCGTTGTAGTTCCTGTCAGAAACGGTGTTATTCACTTGGTTTTTCCGGTTTAAGAAATAGTTACTTGTACTAGCGCCTCGTCCACCTGGTCCCGGTTCTTGTTGGACCATTTAATAATGCTGTTTTCAACTTTCGGTTTGGCTTGGTGGAATCCCAGTTGAGTTAGCACGCGTTCTTGCATTAGCTTCTTTAATCCGACGCTGTCTAAAGGTTTCGATTGGGCCAGCGTTGGTTTTTGTTCGGGTCGCAGCCATGAAGGACCAGCAACTTCCGCAAATTGGCTGTAATGGTCTACTGCCACTTCTTTGCATAAATCGAAGACGAATTTGTAACAACTGCAAATCAACACAACTCAAACTGTAGTTAATCGCTAAAAATTAACTTAAAACCCTAATAAAACTAAGAATCCAATACCAACAAATAAGAAACTAATCATAAAGCGTTTTCGATTAACTTTTTTTGTCTAACAAAGCAAAAAATGGCGGCTTATAATCAACCATTTTCTTCTGACATATTGTCTCAATCAAAACAAGTCCGCCATTGTTACTCGCATGTCAAACCAGAGGTGAATTGAATAATGGATTATTTAATGACCAATGGCGGCTACAGTACGAACTTCTAACTTCAACATTCTCCGCCAGAGGTCGTAATTTTGAAACGTCAATAGTTTGCTCCCTTTTGTGTAAAACGTAGAATAAGCTAATTAAACAGTTTAACTGTTCTGCAATACAAATTTTTTCTGAAAATTTCTACAAATTAGTTCCCCAATTCTCCTTCACTGGAGTGGAGAAATACAGCATGAAATGCGTAAGTAAGTTTTAAAAACAAACTTACATCTGCAAAGTGACTCAATTATTTACCTTTTGTCGATATCTTTGGCAATCAAACTGAGCGTATTCCCCGAAATGGTAATATTATCCAAATTATCGCACATATAAGCCTTGTGAATGATCTTGACGCAATACTCAATAATCTGTTCGCATTCCTCTTTGGTTTTCGGAATAGCCGAGGGAGTGGTGGGGGTTTTACTCTTCGAAGGTGGAGTGTACGGAGGTGGAGGCTTATCAGGTATTTCCCTCAAGTAGAACGGTGTGGCTGCTTCTTTCTGCTGTTGCTCCTTCAAAAGTTTAATCTGCATATGTGAGAGTGTAAATGGTTGGTTATGGCAAAGTTTGCGGAAACTTACTTCCTGTTCGATTGCCAATTGCTTCCGATGCAATTCTTCCGCTTCGGTTAGAATGGACGATTTTTTTTCTTCAGTCAGCAATTCTATTATTAGATTAAGTAAGATGAATTACATATTTAAGCTTGTGGAGGTGAAACTCACCTGGTTCTGGTGTTGGCTCGGATTCTTCACTAGCCTCTTCTTCAACTGTGGAGACATCCAAACTTACATCTTCCTCCTCGAAGGTTTCAGTGAGAGTACTAGTCCTGATTGGCAGTACTCTTTGACTTTTCCCACTCAAAGATGCCGCCTTTTCCTCGTCAGTTTTGTTTTCAAATGATTCTTGGGAGGGTGACGAGTTGCCTGCTTCTTCAATCACGTCTTCGACAGAAACACTGTGACTTTGCTCGGGTTTAGGAGAGAGGAGACCATTAGTAGCTTCTTCAAGTCCTTCCGAACTTCTACTGTCATCACTGCTTATTTCTATGATACTGTCTTGATTGGTGGGAGATTGTGTGTCTTGGACTTCGCTAACTACAGTGTCAATTACAGGATCTTCTACAATTATCACTGAAGCGAGGTCATCGACACTGCTAGCGGCTTGTTCACTGTCAGGTTCTACTGTAACCACAGAAAGGGCTTCCTCCTTGGACTGTTCCAGTTCAACCTGCTCGGGGATGTTGTCCTCTTCCACCGGGCTTTCAACCGAGCTTTTAAATGACACACTAGAATTGAGGATGTTGTCCTGGACCTTTGTGACGTTTTCCATAAGTCGACTGATGCTCTGTTCGTCAGCGTCAGGTTGACCGCTTTCCACATCAAAATCAAGACTGTAATTAGCTGAAGTGACTTCAGATTGTGGTTCTTCACGGTGTGGAATGTATTCTAAAATGCTTTGCGACTCCGACGGAGTCCTTTTATCCTCCTGGGTCGGTGC
Source organism: Ips typographus (assembly GCF_016097725.1). Lineage (NCBI taxonomy): Eukaryota > Metazoa > Arthropoda > Insecta > Coleoptera > Curculionidae > Ips > Ips typographus. The sequence continues at coordinate 6,460,866 of NC_138431.1, forward strand.
TTGGATGGCAATGGTGCGAATCTTCATTTCCAGCTCTTCGATCGCTTTTTCTTCTTCCAGCAACTTTTTGTGCCATTGCAGCAGCTCCTCCACAGTTTTTCGGCGCTTGGCCAGGGCGCGTTCGCGCATCAACAACGTTCTGCAACAAAAAACATTAAACATTCACACTGGTTGTATGTTTTGGATCAACTGATTGTGCCCGACAAATGTACGGCGTGTTTACACGAAATTGTCGCGGCTTGAATGAGTTTTCGGGCTGACTAATTGTAAGAGTTAAGGTGGAGTCCCGCGAGAAACACTGGATTGGACCGTTGCCAACAGGATATCTATATTTAGACCGGTTCAGCCGACTCTGTTTTTGTTTTTTTTTTTGCGTTTACGCGTCGAAATTACTTTTTTTTCTGTTTTTATCCCACTCGATTATTGTAAATATACTCTTTTCTTAGCGAATGTTTACTCAACTCATTAACCTCTTTTTTTCGTATTTAGTGTTGCTGTAAGACAAGAGAACATTAAAAAAATTCTTGTCTTGTTTATGGTTCATCAGTGCACTGCAAGCAAAACCGACTGGGATCGATTGATTTGTTTTAAATTGCCAGAGGCCTCTAGGACCCTTTTGAAGGTGCCATAAATGCCATTGAAAACTTTTTACAATGTGCCAGACCCTCTAAATTCTACTGAGAACCGTCTTAAACCTTCCTATAACTGTTTTAAATTGCCAGAGGCCTCTAGAACCATTTTGAAACTATCAGACATCAAAATACCACTGGAAACCTTCTTAAAAGGGCCAGAGGATTCTAAAAGTGTTTTAAACCTTCCTAGAATAGTTTTAAGTTGCCAGAGGCCTCAAGAACCATTTTGAAAGTGTTAGAAACCTCTAAATACTACTGAGAACCTCCTAAAAAGTGCCAAAATCCCCTACAAGTGGGTTAAACCTGGTGAGGTAAACTTTCTAAAAATTGTTTGTTGGTATATAAACATAGATTGGTTTTATGTTATAACCTGAAACTGTAATAATTTTGACAATCATATTTTTAATCACCGACATACGTTTTTTGCTGGTGATTATGACGCAACAGTCAGAGGAACAGCTGAACAGACCTAATTTAAAAACGACCAATGATGACCACAGTCTCGAAAGCGTTTAAAAGTGGCGCCAAAATAATCGAGCGGCCTAATTGAGTTATTTCCGCCGTACTTGTCGATTATGACGTTGTTTGTGTGGGCTTAAAATACTGCGGATTAACACACACTTCAAGCCGCGTGCCAAAATAAATTGACAACAAAATTAGTGTCAATTTACAACAATAAAAAGATGGGAAAAATACTTACTTTTTGACATCATCGACCGCTACGGAAGTGACTGCGGTTGTCTTGGCCAGAATCGGTTCGAGCCGCTCCAAATCAGTGTCATTTCCAGTCGCAATTTCCATGCCAGACACGGTCAGACTGACAGCCTAAAGTGTCGCAAACCTTATTAGTTTTACCGTTTACCGACAAAACGTTTCAATTACCTCTTGATCTGTGTTTTCCTCGATCAAACTGTCCGAACATATTGCGCTCGAATCGAGGACCTTCAAAGGTCCCGAAATCGAGTTTTTCCGATTAGTAGTGCGTCTCACCCTCCTGGACCCTTCATCGGACAGCAATTGCGCCTTAATCTCGTTTCTCTCTTTTTTTAGTAAAATTTTCCGGTTGCGCGATTCTTCTTTTTGCATTTGTTTCAACCTGATGATGCAAACAAATAAGTTTGAAATACACGCGCTGTTGTAGCTCATCTTAGATAAGACAAGAATTTAATCTTTGATTAGATTTTACACACGTGTATTTGTGTTGTTTAATTATTGAATGATTATTATTTTTAGGAATATTTGTAGTAGTAGTAGTAGTAGTAGTAGTAGTAAGCGTGCAATTTTAAATGACTCTCCCAAATGTAACTGCCAAAAATTGCAATGTTGTCAAATTTAGTTAAAAGTATAGACAACCAGCGCAATGTAATTAAAAGTTGTACCCAACAAGGAAGCCGTTTACGTCTCAAGGGCTTTCTAATGTATTTCGGCCGCTTCAGTTGTTCTCTAAGAGATGGCGCTAATACACTCTATAGTTGCCAACTTTTGCAGTATTTCCCATAATTCGTTTTCTTTTGCTATACCATCTGGACTGCGTAAAAAAGCTCGACTTTTTCAAATAAAACAAGATAAGAATTTCTGATTTGAGAAATCGATAATAAAGATTCTATTTATTTTAATGACGTTTTTAACGTCAAAACAGAACCCTGACGGCCACGTGACCGTTTTTTTAGTTTTAAACACTGATACACTGAATCGCGTATCTATTTGTAAGATTGAAATGTCATTTTTACCGTCACGTGACAGTTTTTATGTTTAGACTAATATTTTTAAAATCGCGTGACTCTTTTTTTAACGTAGAAACAGATCCTGAAGTTCACGTCACTCTTTTAAGATTAAAAATGGGATTTATGATGTCACATGACAGTTTTAAATGTCAAAATATCATTTGAAGGATCACGTAATCGTTTTTCAGTTTAAACTGATATTTTTAAAGACACGTGATCCTCTTCACAGGGTAAATGGCCACGTGACGATTTTCAATTATTTTAACGTCAAAACGAAATCCTAAAGGTGTTTTAGATGTCAAAACATTATTTGAACGAGACGATTTTCAATAATGAAATATACTTTTAAGGGTCTTGAAATAGCGAAATATTGTTTAAAGGGTCACGTGACCGTTTTTCAGTTTGAACTGAGATTTTTTAAAATACATGATTCCTACAAATTTAATTTTTAGTCCACGTGACTCTTTCAAAACTTCAAAACGGATCCTGAGGTGACGTAACTCTGTTAAGATTAAAAGTAGATTTTATGTCACATGACAGTTTTGAATGTCAAAATGTTATTTAAAGGATCACGTGCTTGTTTTTCAGTTTGAACCGATTCTTTTAAAGACACACGTTACTCTTTTTATAGTGCAGATTGACCATTTTCAATTCAAAACGTTTTCACGTCAAACCGGAACCCTAAAGGTAACGTAAGAGTCACGTGAGTCTTTTTTAATGCCAAAAAACAAAATCCCGAAGATTGTAAATGACAAAATATTATTTGAAGGGTCACGTGACTATTTTCAATAATTAAATTTAATTTTTTTTCAGTTTTAAGATTACGTGACCGTTTTTTGGTTTTAAACTCCAAATCACGTGACTCATTTTAAGGTACAATTGGTCACGTGACTGTTTTAAGATTAAATATGGAATTACATGACCCTTGATGAATATTAAAAATAAACTAAAAAAAAATAACTAAACTAAACATATCAAGAAGTGAAACGCAATAATTAAACAAACACAAAATCTGTAATTTTTTGTCTAGAAACAAAAAAAAAATGTGATATATGCGTTTAGTGGTGCCATCTCTCGCTGCTTACTTTAATTAATTTTCTGTTCCATTGCCACTGTTTGTTTATACTTATTGTAGACGAGATTGAGTTAAGTTTTGCGTAAATCTAGAAAAAAAGCAGCTTTCAACTGCTTTTCTTGTCACAATCGACTAAAACATTGCGTGGATTTACTCAAATGCACTTACCATTAATAACAGAAAATTAATGTCAATTAACAGGTCAAACGCGTTTATTAAAAAATTGTGCCCGCACACAAGTCACTCACTAATTTAAACTGTCGACTGTAGACACATTAATAAACCAAACAAAATTATATCATCCAAGCAACAACAATGCCTTATCAGCGCGTTCACAGTACAGGAACGCTCATTTGTAAAATATGCAAACAAAGTCATAAAAACAACTGTTGAAAACGTGAATTGAATGAGTAAATTGAGTTTTAACTACTACAAACTTACCGTTGCATTTCCATGCGTTCCTGCTGGTGTTTTAGCAGTATTCCTCTTTGCTTTTTCTTGATTGAGGAGGCTTTCGCCAATTTTCCAGTTTCAATTAATTGCCTGAAATGTAATACTTAAACAAACTGGAATTTTTAAACCACAACTGACGTACTTGCGCTGCATTTCTAAATAAATTAACTCTCCTCTCGTTCGATCCAGTAAAGCCTGCTCCTGGACTTTTAACAGCTTCTTCCAATGTTCGATACGATCATCCTCGTCTTTAATCATTCGCTCGAACTAAATTTTACACGGTAAATGCGTTGAAAGTGTCAAAGTTCCAACTCACCATCTTTAAGTGCGCCCCCCCTACTCCTTTATACAGGCTGTTGTCTTTTTCGGAGCACGTTTCCTCCAATTGTAGCTGAGATAGACTGGTGGAGTCGCTGGGCTGTGTCAAGTTCAACCAGATACTTTCGGAGCTTGTTTGTTCATTTTCTTGGTCCACAACTACCTGCTCATTGACAGTCTGAGGTTCGTTATTAGTTCTAAAGGACTCGTACGTTTTTTCGATTTCGGACAAACGTTGTATCGTTTCGTTAAAATCGGTCAAAAGTTGAATTTCCAGCTCGAATTTTAGATTCAGCACGTTACTCTGATTGTCCTGTATTAAATGTGTATTAACCAAAAAAATATACCAAAGCAGTGGTTGCCTACCATGTCAGACTGTCTCAGAGTGATGTTTTTCATTAAAACCGACCGACTATTCTTGATGCTTCTGGTTTTTTCACTCAGTTCGGGGTTTCGCAAATTATGAGTGCTACTGAAGTGACTTAGATCTGCCAATTCAAGTTCCCATGACGATTTTCTTGACTGTCTTGTGGATTTGGCTGATGTTTTAGTCATTTGGCTTACTGAACCACCTGCTGATATGATTTTTTGATAAAAATGAAGTTTCCCACTAACCCAACCTAATTAAATAGATTTGTAGGAGAGAAAAAAAGTTATCTCTAATAACATCTATAAATTGGCATTTAGGGGTTAAGTTAAAATAATACAGTAGTTTATTTAAAATAATTATTTTTAACTGCCTGTTGAACCACAGTTAAGGTAAAAAATACAAAAACATCAATCTCACCATCCTTATATGCAGTACAGTTTCTTGACAGTGAAGTAACTGATCCAGTCTTCTCAGAATGCACTGAATATATTGAGTTTTGTCTGTCACTGAACTCAGGGAGAAAATCTGAAGTGTAACCTTCTTCCTGCAGAATAAAACATTAAAATCAAGTAAACAAGGTTTAGAGTCAAAATTACTGAATGATTGCTTCTTAAAGTAACATTTCTCGGCAATTGTAAATCACTCAACCTTGGCCTTTTTGGTATGGCACCTTGGTTCCTTTTGACTTCTATTGTAATGTCTCTGGGAGACTCCTGCTCTCCAATTCTATCAATATTTGGATTAAGTGGGTGTGATCTAGACTCGCTATGTATACTTGAGATATTCTTTGATGTATCTGTGCCATCTTCCAGACACTGATTGCCATTCAGTTCAATATGTTTCACAGCATTTGGGTCTAAGTTTAAGCATTTTTGTGAGCTCAACTCTTGAAACTCCCCCTGCACCCCCACATCAATTGAAAATAGATTTTTAGGGCTGTTAATAAAATGCAACTGTTTTCTAACAGCATTCATAAAGTTTAAATGGTCTTTTTGAGGTTGTTCTTTCAACCAATGTAAATTATCCACTGGAGGTTTACTAGGCAAAACTTCTAGAGGAACTGTCTCTTGAATGGTTGCTGGTAGAGATTGCTCTGATTTAGATTTTTTTAAGTTGAATGGTGGGGTTTTTTCAGATTGGGGAACTTGTAAATACTGTTTTTGAGGTTGAACCAAATGATCAGTACGAGAGAGGCCTCTCTTTATAGATATTGCAGAATTCCAACTGATTATGCTACTCCTCTTACTACTTTCACATGACTTAGTTATACTGCTACTACTTTTTGATCTTATTTTAGTGCCCTGTGGCTGTCGCTGTTTTGAGTGTGCTCTCCTTTTGGCATCCACATTTTTCTGAACAATCTCAGTAGCTTTTTGCTGCAGTTCCTTAAGTTTTTTCTTCCTTAGTTCTGCTTCAGTTATGTCTTTTTTCTGTTCTTGGTGTTTTCCTTTTTCACTTTTATGTATAAGGGGTGGCCTAAATGTAGGTTTTTCCGAGGGTTTTTCTTCCACCTTAGCTAGTAGTAAAATGGGTTTTTCTGGTCCTTGTATACCAGATGCAATTAATGTTTCCAATTCTCGCTTCAGTCTTTCAGTTTCTTTGGCAGTTTCCTGCAACTTCTTTGACACCGATTTTTTTTCCTTGTTAATTCTATCCATTTTGTGGATTTAACTGAAAACAATTTTTTATTGACTTTTAGGATAAACTGCCTCAGGCTAAGACTTACCTTAGTTGTACTTAAAACGAGTGATTCTCTGTAAGGAAACTTTTGCACCTTACCGCAAACGAAAAAATATCCGAAAAGGTGGTATGTATCCTTGATAACGTATTTTTCTCATTTCAGACCGTTAGAATATTCAAAATTCCTAAAATAACTTTTGTTTTTCCATCAAACCATCAAAAAATAACCTAAAAAGTAGTTTATCGTCTGTCAACTGTCAGAACAAATTTGACATCCTTAACCTGGCTCTGTCAACGAATTTTCTACAACAGTTAATATGCAACCAACATAACATTTGGTTATTTTGAATTTTCACTGTGTAATTAACAATAAACTGAGATGACAAGGACAGGACAGTGAAGATGAGGATATGTAAAGTTAGTTACATTTTGCAATATAAAATAAACTTCACACTTTTTATAGTAACAAAAAATAGAATATAACATATTTTTCTAGTCCATGAAAAACGACTTTTAAGATCGAAATCTTCTGAAATGCTTAGTTTTATAAAAACAATACCAAATTTAAGTTTTCTCCAACTTTTTCAATAAAGATTGTTTAAAAACTGTAACAGTGTCTTGAACAACTATCTTCATTAGTTCGTTGACCATTCTGTCCTGAACTAGGGTCGAATCCAGTTCCAAGTTAGTCCAAGTAGCGTCATCCCGTTGCATTTCCTGTCAAAAAACTGTTATTTAGTTGTTTTTTTGGTTTATATTATAGTTACTTGTACTAGCACTTCGTCTACTTGATCCCGTTTCTTTCTGGACCATTTAATAATGCTGTTTTCAATTTTTGGTTTGCCTTGGTGGAAACCCAGTTGAGTTAGCACTCGTTCTAGCATTAGCATCTTCAGTCCGACGATGTCTAAAGGTTTTGGGGATGCAAGTGTTATTGGTTTTTGCAGGCATGAAGGACCCGCAACTTCCGCAAATTGACTGTAATGATCTGTTGCAACTTCTTTGCACAAATCGAAGATAAATTTATAACAACTGCACAATTAATCAGTGTCAGTCATCATAAACCAATAATTTGCTTTTACCTACCTTTTGTCGATATCTTTGGCAATCAGGCTGAGTGTTTTCGCTGAAATGGTAACATTACTCAAGTTTCCGGACACGTAAGCTTTGTGGATGATTTTGACGCAATACTCGATGATATGCTCGCATTCCTCTTTGGTTTTCGGGATGATCGAGGGGGTGGTTTTACTCTTCAAAGGTGGAGTGTACGGGGGTGGAGGCTTATCAGGAATTTCCCTCAAGTAGAATGATGTGGCTGATTTTTGCTGTTGCTCCTTCAAAAGTTTAATCTACACATAGTGTGTGAGTGATAAAGTCATCACAAAAAGAGTCGGAAAACTTACTTCCTGCTCTATTGCTAGTTGTTTCCTGTGCAATTCTTCAGCTTCGGTTAGAATAGATGATTTCTCTTTAGCCAACCACTCCTGCAGTTTTGGTGATTCAAGTTGCTCTAAACTCACACTTTCGTCCTTAGTGTGATGAAGTAGTTTGACATCAGTTAACACTTTAGGAAAATAGCACGTTTCTTCTTCTTCTGTCCCGTTATTCAATATAGAAGTGGTTTTATACTTAGTAAGTTCTTCCAAACTACTGCTGATTTGTACAATACGGTCATTTTTAGTCTTTACACTGTCTGCTATATCCACAGATTTTTTTTCTTTCTTGGGCTGTACCAGTTCTTCCACTTGCTCCTCTTTTGCGTGATTGATTACTGATTGTGGAATGTATTCTAAAACTCTTTGTGACTCCCTTTCATCCTCCTGAGTCTGTGCATGGATAGCAACCGTTCGTGTCTTCGTTTCCAGCTCTTCGATCGCTCGTTCTTCGTTCAGCAATTTTTTGTGCCATTGCAGCAATTCTTCCACAGTTTTTCGGCGTTTGGCCAGGGCGCGTTCGCGCATCAACAATGTTTTGCAACAAGAAACATTAAACATTCACACTGAGTTGGATCAACTGATGTGGCCGACATTGGACGCTAAAAGTGTGTGTGTTTACACGGATTGCCGCGGCTTGAATGGGGTTTTTGGGGCTGACTATAATTGTGTGAAAGTAAAGGAGGAGTCCCGCTAGTACCACTCTGGATTGGACCGTTTCCAACAGGATATCTATAATTAGACGGGTTCAGCCGACTCTGTTTTTGTTGATTTTTTTTTCGTTTACGAAATTACCTTACTGTTTGGATTCAATGAGTCCTAGTTGCTTTTTAGGCTCAATCCCCCTTTTATACTAGACTCATACAAAGTGAACAAACTATTTTTAACCCTGAAACATATGTGGAAAGTAGATTTTCCCGCCTTGACTGCTTTAACAGCAAACACCGCAGCGATTGAGAAATAAATAAAAAATTCAAATAAATTTAATTGATCACAACACTCCAGAATACTGGACAATAATTGAGTGTGCCTCAAAACAATAATATATGTGTCAGCCACACTCTGAGTCAGCGGCGACATAGTCCCGAAAATAAAATCGCTTATTAAATCATTTTTCAGGACGAGGCTTAAAATTAGCTTTTTTGACGTGAAAAGTGCGGAAAATTGTTAGTTTTTTGAACTTTTCGATGATTACTCACCGCGGTTGGCACTTGGACCGATCGATTCGTAACATTATCCAGTTGTTCGATAGTGTTTACGGTTGTCCTGCCAGAAAGTGTCAACGTTTACGTAGGCACACATAAAACGTCCTGTTTTTATGCTAAGTACAGCATTTGCGTAGATCTCAGTACATTAGTACAGTTGAGTAAAAAAAGCAGCTTTCAGCTTACTGTACATTACAGAAGTGACAGAAAGAAAAATATTTCTTGTAATTTCAACAAATCACTTAATAATCTTGACAGTTGGTGAAGGAGCCCCGCACTACTCAATACAATCCTAGAAACAGTCAATCAGTAAGTTTCTTTTGAAGTCAATTATTATAATCACGTGACCGATGGATATGTAAAGTAAAAGACATTGTTGCAAGCTTTACCGTAAAAAAATAAAATAACAATTTCTGTGATTTTCCATGGATGAATTTATAGTCAATTTTGACTGTTTATATAATTTATCACTTTGTACACATACCAATCAGGAATTACATTCGTTAATAGAGCAATTAACAGTGTTAAAAAGTAGTCGAACAATTGTGACACTTTATAAACGGCAATAAATTTGGCAATCGGAATTTCTATTATACTGTCGCTCTTGAATGATTGAATGTAAATTTAAGTTGTTCTTGCCCTTGAAAATTTCTAAAATATGGTCAAGACTAAAGAATGGAGCATTAAATATATATAAAATAAATTAACAGAAAAAAAGAAAGCGGTTTTTAGGTCAACTCAATCAGTTCATCAATAATAAAATAATTTCCATATGTAATACACACAATGACCAGCCGAAAACCGCACGCATCATCCGCATACAAGCTGAATACAAATGTACTTTTGGAAAACATTATATAAATTCCCTATCGTAATTATTTAGCATGGTAGTACATGGTTGTGACCGGACCCATAATGAAGGTAAGAGTGAGTTTACTTTCATTCAAATTTCAAAAATATTGTTTTTATACAGGTTTTACTAATTTTGGTGGTTGTAAGCGTTTGGGCAAACTGCGAATTGCCACCACCAATTTACAACCGACCGCACACCTACAGACCTAACCCTCAACTGGACTTCAGTCCTCAACAAAGTTTGGACGTGAAAATCCCCCCTAAATTCACTATAGAGCAACTGATACGGTTAACTGAACAGTTGCAGAGCAACCGATTTAACGGCCAAAGAATCCAAGTCAACTTCCAGCAAGGGCAACCTCTAAACCAGTTGAAACCACCTTCGTCAAAACCAGCAGCCCCTTGGCAAAACTTTAAACCCGGACAGCCTGATAAGAATCAGTGGGTGCCTCAACCTGTACGCCCTAGTCAACCCTACCCCAATCCTTCACAAAGTTTGAACAGACCACCATCGACCAATTATGGTGTGCCCGATTTTGGTGGAGTTGAAACCTTCGAAGATGATAGGAACAAGCAACAAAACCTCCCCAACAACAAACCGCCTGTAGTGTTCAGACCTACTCAAGAGTATATACCACCTCAAACCACTCCTAGAGTTACTTCCACCACTCCAAGAGTAACAGAAGTTGTCACTTTGAGGCCGGATTTTGAACCTTTCGATCCAGCAACGCAGGTAAGAGGTTTGATTAGAAATTGAGATTGTTGCCAAAAGTGTCAAATTGTAGCAAACTCCTACCAGTGGTGGAGATGAAGAGGGCGATCCCAACATTGCCATATCGAATGCTGTGGCAGGGGCGGGGAGTTTCTTCTACGTACAACAACCTGACGGTCGTTTACAGAGGGTGATTTTGCAGAAAATTAAAGATCCGAACGGAAAACCGGAAGAGTATGTGGCCAACTATTATTTCCAAAATATACAGGCCCTACCTAATGTCGTCTACACGCCACTGATTTCTTTAGGCGAGTTACGTCATGATTGATAATTTACTGTATAATCGTATTATATTTTTTTAAACATTGTATTTTAAGTGAGTGATTTTTTTGACTTCCTCTGACTGAAATAATTGGATTTTCTGGCCTAAAATTGCGTTTTGGCTCGTTAATCATTAAAATTAAAATTTACGAGATTTCAGGACTTAATCTGTTTAGCAAAAATGTTGGTTGGAGACGAAAGAAACTTTCGATCCATTAAGAGTAATTAGAACGAACGGTCTGGCAATAAAACTTGCCCTAAACCTAATTATAACCACTTTGTTATATTCCCGGGGATTTTCTCCCCTGAAACAACAACCAGTCAACAAACATTATAACTATACAGAGAGAGTGCATTTAATAAAAATAGCTCGTAAATTAGATATTGCTCAAAGTCGTACTTGCGACATTTAACATTGATAGGAGAAAAAAACGGTTGAACTGTTGACTTCTCTGACAAAACAGGAATCTGTTATTATCTTATCTTTTGAAAAAATTTTGGAGGTTGTGCTTTTTTCCTATTAAAATCGTTATAACTCTCAACAATGTTGCTATTTGGCCACAGTTCGGCGGTGGTGATTATAAACGAAAGTGATCTGCAGAATGACAAATATGGTAAGTTTCTAATGGGAAATTATTTGTATAAAATAAGAAAAATTGTTGTGATTGGAAAAAAAGCTGCAAGCTGAAAGCTGCTTTTTTGACCATTCACAAGATGTCACAAACTGTCCTGAGATTTATATGCAATTTTTGATTGTTTTAATAAGTGTGCGATACTGTAGCTGGATTAATGTGTTGTTAAACTGACTTAAAAATTACTTCGATAAGATCGAAAATAACTTGAAAGAAATCAGTGAATGAATGAGATTTACCCTTATAACCACTTTGCAAAAGGTGTTTCAGTTTTAGTTGAACTTAATTATTAACTACTGGTCTAGTTTAAAACTGTGAAATTTCCAGAAAATCATCTTCCTGGTCTGGCTAGCCGTTACCTGTGGTTATGTGCTGGGTGCACCCTGTCGAGGCTCATCATGCTGTAATGGTGGTGGCTCATCATGCTGTTCTGGTGGTGGCTCATCATGCTGTAATGGTGGTGGCTCATCATGCTGTTCTGGTGGTGGCTCATCATGCTGTAATGGTGGTGGCTCATCATGCTGTTCTGGTGGCTCATCATGCTGTTCTGGTGGTGGCTCATCATGCTGTAATGGTGGTGGCTCATCATGCTGTAATGGTGGTGGCTCATCATGTTGTTCTGGTGGCTCATCGTGTCATAACCGTCACTCATCCGACTGTTGTTGTTGTGATGAGCCATCATGCTGTGAAGAACAGGACTGCTGTTGCTGTTGCTGTTCTCCCCATCCAACGCCTACACCTCCTAGTATTACTACTACTACACCAACATCATCAACACCTTGTCCTGAAAAAAATTCAAGTTGTCACAACTCTAACCACAACGACATTACCATACCAATTGACATCAAAATGGACACCGACATTACCTTAGACACGCAGGTTCACGTGCCCATCAATATATCAGTGAGCAACACGAACACAGTGATCTTTACGCAAAATAAGTCGGAGAGAACTGAATGTTGCCAGACCAACTGTTCCAGTAATCACACCAACGAAGCAAACTGCGTCAATCGCACGATCCCGGTCCCCTATCCGGTTCCGTATCCAGTTCCGGTTCCGGTCTATAAACCCATTCCGATCTGGTACGTTAGGACCATTCCAATACCGTATCCGGTCCAGACCGGATGTTGCCAAGTTTTGAGGCCTTGTATGCCATACGTCACCCAAGGATGCTACAATCACCATCAGAGTTGCGGTAGCTACTGTTCCAGTCCATATGTATACCAACCTGTAAACATATGTCAGCATTCCGGCTGTTATAAGCGCGATTGGGGTTGGGGGAACATTTGCGGTAATACCGGATGCAGTCATTCACGGGTGGACTGTTCCACTTGCGGCCATGATTTTGGACAAGGATGGGACACGTTCCAAAGGTGTTCCACATGTTTTGTTCCGATGCCGTGGAATACCGGCGGAATAGGTGGAATAAGCGGAATTCAAGGAATGAGCGGAATTGGAGAAATGAGCGGAATGGGTGGAATTGGCGGAATGGACGGAATGAACGGAATGGGTGGAATTGGGGGGGGAATGAGCTTTCAGCGGAAATGATGATCCATCGTCAAACATAACCTAAAAATAAAAATAATTTAATTTAAAATGTAACTGTAAATATTCATTTCATTATCAAAATATACGGGAGTCAAGCACATAATTTAATTATGATAAATTGAAATTTACGGCATAATTATTATTAATTAACTGCAAAAATATAATTTGATATTGTTTTGTTAATAATACGTTTAATTACATCATTCCAGCAAGTCTAGAGTTATTTTAATATACCATAGACCTCTAAAAGTATTCCAAACTTGTAAGTTTTCCCTTCCAATTGGAGAGTTTGATTAAAGTTTCACAAAGGAAACCCTTGCGATGGTATCCTAATAATTAGGTAAAGTGTTTATTGGTTGGAACTAATTTACTAATCAGAAACACAACCACCAATAAAGTTTTTGTCGATAAAGTCGAAATTTGCTTAAAACTAACCTTAAAAAGGTGCAGTTTATGGGAAAACCAAAATAGACTTTATTTATTTTGGTCAAAATAATCAGCAAACAGGAAGAAGGATATTGTTGGCTGAAAATTTAAGCTGATTGCCTCAATTAGGCTCGTTATATCGACCTTATTGGGGCTAATTCAATCAAGGGCGTCTTTTATGCCCTTTCACTCGTTTTTAAGAAAAAAACGGGCTAGAGAACGTAAACCTAATTATTTGCGTTGTTAAATCCCTTCAACCCTTTGATATTACATTGTCTTGTTTACAGGATGACAACTATTATCGCAGGATTAAATTATTCATGAAACTCCCATTTCTGTTGTATAAGGGCGGTGTCAAGTAACAGAGAAGGCTTTTTATTAACGCACAGAACAAAGACAGCTTTTGTACGGGTAAGATTCCATCAATCACGGGGGTTTGCGTCTTCCCGATGTCAATTTCGACCTCAAAAGCTGTCACTGTCCATATTTTGTTTCATTAATCAGTGGATTTATCATACGTTTTAATCTCGTAAACTGTTTCACTAGATAGAATTGACGGCTCCTGGTGTGGTCGATTTTTTAATATCTCCTGAACCAAGTGAGTACCTAAAAACTTTAACTTAATTACCATTATAACATAACCAGTGACAGGAAGAGGGAAACCATAAAAACCCAATAGGCAAAATGGCGACAAATTTTTGCAAATGACATGTGTCAGTCTACCAAAGACGATGTGATGTAACTTTAGAGTTCAGAAACACTGTCACTTCGAAGGTTATCTCCATCTTTGTCGTCAGCACTGATCATACAATGGTTCTCTCTCATTTGGTGACCTAAAATAATATACTTTGACGTGTCTGTCAAGCAAGCGTTACGTAAGCGGTAAAGCAAACAATTTTTATTATTAATAGTATCGCATTAGTTATTAGCGCTTAAAATCCAATTAAACATTTATCTGCGTTGGAATTATATACAAATGGTGCCGCACGACGTATCCTAATCACATTTTGAAGAAAAACGTATATAATTAGCACTCAAATTGAACTTATCAATGTTTGGCCGTGATGATAGATACAATTAAATCCAGCGGGTTAACGCCGATAAAACTTATAATTTTTGGGACCAGTTTTCGGTACGCGTTTGACCAAAAAAGTGCATCGATCGGATTTTTCGACAAAACTGGTGATGTTCAACAATAATTGAGTTTGGAAAAAAGTCTGGTGTATCCACTACCAACATAATAACATCAAATTGTCAAAAAGAACGAAGCCGTACGATTGGACGGAACGGTGGAAAATACTGCGCACTTTTCCACCTGTTTGCGCTCCAAGAGGGGAAAATCGAGGAGAAAACTAAACTCATTCGAACGCAATCCTGGACCGGAATCGGACCGTCTGAATCCAGATTCGGAAATATCGCGCGCCAATACCGTGTGCTTGTCAAAATGTAGTTTGATCTGTTTTGATTCAGGTTTAGGGTAAGTTTGGTGTTTGTAACATTTTTAGGACACTGGTACAAATTGTAATTTTAATTGATAACTCAAACTGGATAGGGAATAGATATTAAGTCGAAATTGGCTTCAAACCCCCGTACAATCTTTATGAAAAAAGTCACTGCATGTAACACTGATAGTAAGCGAAAATAGACCTTAATGACATTTTTGTGTTTTTGTCCGCCTAAAAATAAAGTAATTTACAATATTTTGCTAAAATTGGTTTAAAGTAGTTGTTCACAAATTTGGGACAACCTGTATACTAATGAACTGCCTAAAAGAAAAATAAAACAATTAAGGGGGTGATTGAAGTCAAACAATCACCTCGTACAGGGCTGATCACAGTGGCCATGAATAATCATTTGACGTCACGATGACGTAATTTGACAATTGGTTAATATATCGTTTTGTTAAATTACGTCATAGTGACGTCAAATTTGCTCGGCACGCTGGGATGGGGCTTCAACTCGACTGCGGTCACAAATTACAATTTTCACATTACCATTAACTCGAAAACGAATAAACTAACTGTTAACAAATCGTATATTTTTGGATTAAGAATTTATTTTATTCAATAGTGTTTTAGAAGAAGTTTTAAAAATCAAATTTTAAAAATAACTCCTTCAGTAGCAAAGAAAATGAGTAAATATCTGAAAAACTGCATAAAGTCGACATTCCTTTGAAACAAATTAACATTCTTACGGGCTTCACCGTTCTAAGAAAGATTTCTGGTAAGCAAAAATGGTTTTAACGGTTTTTGTTCAATTAACAGTCTTTTGACTTTTACTTTGTTTTTTTCTGGACTTTAATATAAAGCAACAAAATCACTTTTTTTCTATCATAAATCATAAACTCGTGTCAAATTTTGCAACAAACGGACGTGCTTCCAGAACCTACTCTAATTTGAAAATAAAAAGGGCACGCTCCAGAGCAAAACGAGTTTACGATAGGAAAAAATGAAAAACAAGCATTAATAAGAGAAACTGAAGTGGAAAAGAGGATGGAAAATCCATTTTCTTAATCTTAATCCGGCTCAGTTAATTTCCGGAAACTGTTCCTTGATGAATAATTTAAAACTTCCACTTTGATGATTTATGATGGTCCAACTAATCCAAACTGGTAATCGAAGAATTTTTTGCATAAATATTTACTTGCCATCGTAGTAAATCACTTTGGCATTGTCGAATTTACCGTAAAAACCAACCAAGTTGCATTCCAGCAGAAAAATTGCTGTACAAAGTGTTTATAGATATTTTTGATTAATTACCGTCATAAAATTATGATTTAATACATTTTACGTCATGTCCTGTGCTTATCGAAATGTGTTTATAGGCATTTTTCCAAAAAGTGCTTTCAAAAATACGATCACAAGAAATCCGGGTTATTTGCTGGCATTCCACGACCAGGGATTTAAAGGGAAAATTGTACCCTAAATAACTTGATAAAAGAGCAGTTTGAAGAGATTTAGGCAGTCAACTTTTTCCTGTAACCTAAAAAATGTCACCATTAGGTACATTTTTACAATAGAACACCATTTCAGTGTTAAAAATGCCCGAATAAATCAAATTTTCTGCATATTTCCATATGTGTGGAAATACGATCGAGTTTTGAGGCTCTAAAACTCTCAAAAGTCGGGGTGAATTTATCGGTGCCCTGGAGGTTTAGGCAGACTTTCTTAACGTATACAAATTGGTGTCGTATATCTCCTTTAAAAGTAAAGGAGGAGTAATCCTTGAGGGAGTTATTAGGAGAAAGAGGGAGATAGAGCCCATTTATTAATTGTTTAAACTGTTGATTAAGTTAAGCTGGTAACTACTGTACTAGAAAAGGTTAGCTATCTTTTTTAGTCTCCTATAATACTTACAATTTATTTTCTATCTCTTATTAATCTGATGGGCTGAAACTTTCTTTACAAATTGGTGAACACGTTTGTATGGTTAATTTTTAGAAAGTGCTTAAATTGCCACATTTTTTACTTCAGTAACTTTTGCAACTAAATTCATAAACAAGATCTAGTGTCATTAGGATTTTTGACAGCCTGGCACATTACCCCCTGTAATTTGTCTACTGTCAAACTGTCATTCAATGCCAGGTTTTGTAGAAACGTACGAATTAACAGTCAAATCAAGCGAGTTAAGTGATTTTCTAGAATTTGTGATTCTGAGAACAAAAAGTCCAAAGAGGAGACAGTTTCCAAACTTATCGAACTCCCCCCTGTAATTTGTCTACTGTCCCACTGTCATTTATACAAACTGGTTCAAACCAGAATCTTCTAGTCCTTCAAATAACCGAGTTACGAGCTGTCAAAGTAACGGTAGTGAAACCAATGCTTTATCATGGTATATCTTGTTTATTTCTTCAATTAACTGTATAGTGAATTAAAAGAGCTACAACCTGGTACCAACTAGAACCTTCTAGCTCTTTTACTAACTGAGTTATGAGGTGTCAAAGTGACACAACAGCTTTTAGAGGGTTGCGTATTTTCGAGTTTTGACAAGATTTATTTTCGAGTGTCATCTGTCATATACGTCAAAATCTCTCTTTATGCGCTATCTTAACTTGACTATAAGGAAAAACAAACAATCAATTATATTCACTTAAGATTCCCCAGAGAGCCGTTAAAAGGGCCTTTATTAATGATTCCCTCAACAATAAGTCCGTAGGGCAAAATGTGCTGAAAAAAAATCAAATGGGGGGAAAATGATGCCCTTTATTAAGTCCCTAATTACATATTTACGGCACTTGTGTTCTTTGATTGGCTTATTTTAGTATCAAACGAAAGTAACATAAAGATATGCGGAGAAACGTGGTCTTAAAAGGGTGGAAATACACGACGTTTGCGTAATAATGGCTGCAAATGGGGACACAGATATAATTCGTCTTATATGTTATGCTCGCAACAATCAAAATGGATGACTCGAGTTTTTTGTGGGGCCCTCTCTGAAAACGAAAAATTAATGGTAAAATCCTCAACCGAAAAAACTGTTTTCATGCAAATGAGGACCTTTCCCTAAGGACAAGGGTCGTGTGTCACTGACTGGCGATTAATGATTTTTAGGGGAAAAATTAGTTTTTCTACACTGAAATTACTTCAAAACAACAGGTTGTTAATAAATCGCCTTTAATTCTAGAGGAAAACAGAGGAGAGCCTAATTAAACCAAGTTTGTGCTAGTCACGTATCATTTGCTAATTTGTGCTTTTCTTAATAATTCCAACCTAAAAAACTTTTAAAGTTAAAAAGGAAAAAAGTGTTGTTGAAAACTTTACCCTTAAAAAACATTCTCTCAATGATTTAAGATCCAACTTTTTAATAATCCAGACCCACTTTTGTTTATTACTAAATTTTCACTTTGAAGTTCTCAGGTGGTAACTGAGTAACTTTTCAATCTCGCACCGGATCATAACAATGAAGGAAAATCCAATTTCCTTTAGAAAACCTGAATCACGTTGGAGGAAAGTCGTTTCCATCTTGGCAAGATTTGTCAATATTTATAAATCGTGACTGCATTAATATGACGGAAAGGGTCATAATTTTGTCAGGAAAATCTCCATTATATCTTAGGGTCAATCTGCTCGACCAGATATTTACAGGTAGCGGTTCATTTGAGTGTAACCAGCTAAAACACATCAAACTAATAACACTGCAGTCCAGTGATTTACCTCCAGTTTCACTCAATCACGAGCTGACAATTTTGAAATAAATTACGCCCATCAATACGTGTAGGGCTCGATCCGAAGGGCGCATTCAAAAATTGTAATTCGAGGACTAGAGGGAAAAAACCAGAGCACAAATTAGCTTTTCCGCCGTATTTGCCTTTCATTATCCGGAAATTGTTTCGGATTTTCTGCAGTGAATTTTTCCGGCTTAGGGTTTATGGTATAATTGCTCACTTTGTTGTTTTGTGTATTATTGCGTTATGGTTCAAACTGCCAAAATGGCAGTTTCATCACCCTGTACATGTAAATGTCATCTGTCAGAATTGTCACACAACACTATCAAAAATATGTCTAGGAGGCCTGGAACGATAAACTTTCAAAGCTTTCTAGATCTACTAAGACACCAGCGACCTCTAAGTCACAATTTGCCTAACTAGTTAAAACCACAAGTTTATTCTAGTCTATTCAGTAATTTATACTCCCGTTAGTAAACTCTAAATCTTAAACTTTTCTCTACGTGATCCAATTACGAAATTTAAATATTTTAATTAAAATTTGGTTATTGACCGACGCGAAATAATTTTATGTCGGGAATTCCGTTGCACAAATCCGTATTGTTGAAAATACAAAACCGTATTTCCATGTAATGTTTTTGTTATACAGTTGATTTATGGAAAGGCATTGAAATAACCCGACATATATTAAAAACACACATTTTTCTACCCTTTGGGGGCATCAAAATTGATTAATTCCCTACGGGTTTGATCTCTCCCAAGACAATTTGTCTCAGTCCAAGGAAAACGGTCGTGTAATATATTTTTCGTACGACAAACAGGAATTTAATGATTTGTTTATAACGACAGTAGATTATAGTCTAATATAGTGTCAACTGTTATCATCGGCAACGATAACGAAACGCCCAAAATGATAATTTACACTTCACAATACTGTTTTATGCGTTTTATTAGGACGTGCGAAGTTAATTAAGCCCCGAGCAAATATTTGTTTCAGTGTTTTCGGCTAGTTCACACGATAATGCTAATTTTCCCTGAAGACCGGAAACGGGTTATTAATGTGTTGCCGGGAAGTTTCAAAGAAGTTTCCGGAAAAGTGCATGTAAATCCCTAAGGTGTAAATTTCCAGAGTAACAAACAAAAAAGTTCACACTTTGCCAACTCACATATTCTTGACAAATGGTGAAGGAATGTTTAATACATGGTGGATAAAACTAATTATTCTGCACCATAGGGTACTAAAAAGTAAACATGCTATTAAGCTGTTATTGTTGCAACTTGCATAAATAACCTGTAACGGTTGTCCACAAAACGATAATGGAATGAATATGCATGATCGTTTTAACCCCCAGGATAAAGTTCCAGACGACCGTTTAAGGAAATATAAACAAGCTGAATGCCGTATTATACCAATTTAAATTCCCTTTTCTGGAATAATAAGGAATCTTGTTAGGAAGCAGGAAATTCCAGGATACGTTCACAATATTTTTTCCCCGAAGCTTTTCCCTTCCTTTAAGACTAAATAAATACGATGAGAGAGCATTAAGAGGGGATGTTCGTGAAACCAGTTTGTTTGGACGGAAAGTGCCTCCCTTACAAAGTGTGTATATTGTGGTTTTGACAGTTGACAAACAATAATAGTAAATGTGTTTCCCATAACTGGTTAAAGTATGACACTACTTTTTTAGTCTCCTGAAAAATTTTCAGCTTCGTAAACTTTGGCTTAAATTCGAATCAAGTTTTGGAAAGTTTGCAGTAAATCAGCCACTACTTCCGGTTCTGAGAAAGCATTAAAATAACTCTAGAAAAATCCAACTTTCCGGCAACAAGGTTAGTTCCTGTAACGTTGAACTGTAATTTCGTTCTTTGATGCTTTTTCTCCGGATCCTTTATTGGACCTTTTGTTATTTATCTGGGTCCGCTGATTTAATTAAGCGCCTCCGTGTTTTAAGGGTGATTTATTGTCTCCAACAATTAATGTACACACCGTTTGTCCGGTTTCAGGTCAATTTCTTTTTAAAGCTATTTATGTGAAAAATGCAAGTGTTCGATCGGTATTATATGAAATGATGAAAATCGCGGAAATCAAAGGCCAAACACGACGGGGGTAGCAAAAGTCTGGCATTGACATTGCCACGAGCAGCAGTTTTCCTGTTTTACACGCCTCCAACAAGGAAATTGTGTTAAGGTGGGCAGGAGATTTTCTCTGGAAATTAATTTTTTTTTCCCTTAATTACAATTATAACGTTTTTGCCTGGTCCATTTAGTTGAAAAACTTTGCTGACGCTGTTCGACATATGCCAGCCTGGATTAAGTCGTTTCCAGGTTTTACTTATCGCAACGAAATATTTGAAGGGGAATTTATATATCTAATTTAACCGTATGAATGATTTATCATTTGGACGGTTTTCGCGTTCCACAACTACCCCTAACAAACGGCACATCCCATTACTAAAGTAATATCTTTCAGGCAAATTTCAACCTTAACATTTTTAGATGCACTAAAGTTTTAGTTTACTTCATAATTAAGGTTTAGCACTTTAATAGAAAGTAAATCATGTTGCCTTAGATATAAAAGCTTTTTAATGGGGGCTTCGCCCGCGCTCTCCTTTAATAACACACTCTTCTTCATATAAAAGAAGGCAACCAAGACGAATTATTTAATTTCCTGGTAACTGGCAATTTTTAGTGTTTTTCCGGTAAGTTGAGGATTTACGAACCGCGATTTATTGTTTTAAAAAAAGCCTTCGGACACGTCGTAAATAACGACTTTTCTCTCCCCCCCTTGCTTTATAAATAATTCCCGATCCGAAGAAAACCGTCTAGGTCCGGAATTGCTCTGAAAACACCTGGTGAATATAAAAATTCGTATTTTTAAAACATCACAATTTTATACACGTCACTGGCTTAACTACAACAATAATTTACAATTGAATGGCAGGCGGATCAAAGGACTGTATATTTGATTTGTCTTGAATTAATTTTGGAAATTTACTTTAACTTTTACAGTACTGCAGGATATTTTATACAAAATAATTATAGTAATTCATTTGTTTTACTATTTATATTTGATTAACAAAGCAGTTCCTAACCTAAAGTTTAATCGTGTGAAACACTCGTAAATCTTCTCTCAAAAAAATTTATGTTCCAGACAACCTACCGAATTTTAAAAAGGTTTTTTTAGATTCCCAACCCTTATTTAAGGGAAATAAAGGTCTACATATGCAGTTAATCTCAGCACAGTGATTTATACTTTGTGATTGGTCAGGAAAAGGTTTTCTGGTTTTTTGTGGTTACTGTGTTTTTTCTGGACTGATGGTGGATGCGTGGTATCATTCTTTACTAATGATTAAATCTACAAGTGCACTAATTCTGTAAAATGGTCGTCTAGAAAGAGGATTTTGGCTCATTTTGTAGTATTTTTTATGCTCTTTCAATGCTTCGTTCAAATTATATCATAAAAGGTTTAAAAAATATTGATTGGTTGAGGCTTTCCTACGCTAAACCCTTAACTGATACCCACTTTAAAGAAAGTAGTAAAGTTGTACCTAAAATAAAACACCCCCAAACTCGATTTCCTTGTTTATGACATTTTTGTTACTTGTGCCGCTATAAACCGCCCGTTTTCTAGTCATAACAACCAAAAGTTTTATTTTGGAAATTTAGCCAAGTTATTGGTCCGGATCAAACTTCAATCAGTTCAGTCAGGCAATGGAAAATTTGACAATTGTCACATGACAGCGTTAATAACATAAAACGGTACAGTCACGTGATGTTTACTCAAAAGTTCAGCAAACACAAACTTAATAGGCTTGAACGCATACAGAGTGGATCTAATCTGTATTTTCTTTCCTTCTGGCTTTGCATGTAAATCGCGTTTAAAGTGTAAATTCCCCCCTTGGGCAGATGCGGACAACGAACTTTTCTGGCTCCCCGTATGTTAAGTTAACGTGTTCCGGAAACTTTCAAATACGAAACGGATTATTCGATGATATTATAACGCTTCAACTGCTGCAACATGAAAATTCATGATATGGACAAGGTTTAAGGCATTAAATTCCCAGCTTATGCATGTAAAGTAGGACATTTGTGCAGCTTAGTAGCTGCTTTTTGAATTTAAATATCTTGGAAACGTGAAAAGGTAGAGGAACGAGTATTGGCTGGTTTTGTAGGGTTTTTCATGCTCTTTCGAATGGCGTTTGAATGAAACTGATTGGAGCTTTGAAACAGAATTGAAGATTAATAGGACATTTTACGGTGGATAATATATCAATGTGGATTATAGTATTTATACAGATAGTCAAAAATCCCTCGCAACGGTAATTACCATAAATCAGAGATTTTACAGTATTCCCTACAAAAACTGGCAAAAATCCACCGAAAACGGAAATTTCTACGGTCAGCTTAGAGGCATAATATATGGAGAAATTTACCACGGTAGAGACAGAGGCACAATAGAGCCTCAATAATTTATAGAGCGCAATTGCGAATTGACCCGTACCACGTCGGTTCGCCTCGGCCGTTTAATAAACATCCCGCCGTGTTATAAACGGAGAATTTATCTCCTCGTGCGTTATTGCGTCGTTTGCGGGCTCGTAATCTGGCCAACGCCATTTTTTTCCAGACTTTGATCTGGTTGATTCTCTGCTTGCTCTGAGCAATACGAAATTAATTTGCTTGCATTGAAATTTAATTACCTTCGAAAACAGACGTACCGGTTTAGTAAATCAATTCAATTGAAACTAATTGGTAAACCGCGTTCAGTTGACCCATTTTGCCACCTCTCTGCGTAATATAGGGTCAAATTATTTCAGTATTAATAATTAAGAGCAACAACCCTTTTAAAAAAATTGTTAACAACCATTTTGGGTTATTATTAAAATATCATTACGGTTCACTTTTGCTTGCTACCATTTTTAGTTTATACAGTAAGTCCCATTAAGCAAGCGCTTTGATTGAAACCAATTTGAACCTTAATGACATCCTCTCTCTAGGGAAATATAGTTGAGACATTGAGATGACAAAACTGTACTAACGTGGTACAAATCTGTAAAACAGTCAATTTAGCAACGTTGCAGAACTGCGATTATTGAAACTGGGTCCCAGTAATTAAACCGACTTATTAATTATTCTTGAAAAATCATTATAATCCATTTTCGCTTGCCTCCAATCCATACAGCCTACTATACAAAGGATTTTTTGAAGCCAATTTGAGCCATAATGACCACCTTCCAGTAAACAAAATTCTGGCAAACAGAATCGATTAAAGTGGATGAAGCCGTTTGACAGACTGATTAAAGCCAGAGCCAATTAAACGTACTTCAAACTCAATTCTAGTTAATTAAAATGTTTCGTTTTATTAATAAAATATTTAATTAGAAAATCGTGTTAATAATGGTTCAGGTGAAACTCGTTTCAGTATTGGATTTTTACTAGACAATTGGGAAAAATTTAAAGTTGGTAAGTAGTTTGTGATTGGTCAAAAATAAAAGCAGCAAGCTGAAAACTGCCTTTTCTGACCAATCACAAACCATCATACGTCAGTAGAGTAAAATGACTGTCATCTGGGTAAAAATGTAGGGTTGTACCAAACTAACTGTAAAAGCTTTTTCCAGTCGCGTATCTTTTCCAAACAAAACAACTTCACTCCCTTAAATCTTGTTCACCTGGGGAAAAACAGCGACCTGAGTCTAATAACACTAAACTTCCCTTTTTGTGCCCCTAATCGAACAAATTCATACGTGCCTACTCGATTATTACTGTGAAAGGGCTTCAGGGCTTTTTTTGCCCTTAGTCCGGACTATTCAAGAGCCAATTATCCGCAAAAAGTGGATGATTTCAAGCATCTGGGGCCCCACTACGTACGACATTTTGTCTCTCCCTCTCACTCTGGCATTACTATTAATAATCAGATTTTTCTTGGACTTAATGAAGTTACATCCAAGAAAATTAAGTGATTTAATATTAAACCTGGACTGAAAGAAAAAAAACATGCCAGAAACAGAAAACCACATCAAAGCCCAAAAAACTTCAAAGTTGGATCAGTGAAGTTGTTCCAAAAGTCCCAAAGGCATTTTTTTTTGCCACTTTATATGTAGATAGAAAACACACTGAAACTGACGACGGTGTTGATCAAAGTTCCACTTACGAAACATGGAAAATCAGATTTTCGTAAACTGTTTCAAACCAATAGTTAAATTAACGGAGATGTGGCAACGTCGTGTTCCTCAAAAAAAAAAAATGACAACTCTGGTGTTGTGCGTGTTAAGTCACGTGACCTAAACATTGCAAGCTATTTTTGGGTCACATGATGCACTCTAAAATGTATTGTAATAATTACAGGCATTAATGTGCATTAATAGCAAAGTTTGTATTCGTAAACTAAGTTGGGAATAAAAATTTTGTGTCTAAATCAAGTGTTATGCCCGCGACACTCGTCAAGTTAGGGTTTAAGAACAGTTTTAACTGAGTTAACATTTGAATGTGAGAGATCAGGTACCAAATAACACAGTCACAACAAATCCTTAACGTGGTGAGTGTCGACGAAAAGAACAAAACATACGTTACGGCTTGGTTTTGGTTATAAAACAATTTACAATGCAACATACCGTAAATGAATCCAACACCGGTAGGAACTTTGAACTTAAAAAAAACTGCCAATCAAGCCTGATATTCCGTCACAGTTTCCACTTTAAAGACACAATACAACAGAACATAACTTATTTTAAAACAATAACACCACTAAATTCGAATAAAACAATAAAAATAAACGAATAATAATTGTTGTGATTAGGTTCTGAAGAAATGTCAAATTCAAACAGTAAACGTCAACTATATGCGGAGTTGCCGGATTGTGCCACGTGGACGTGGACATATAGCCAATCAGGAATCAGCAATGTTGTATAGACTGTTCTTAATTAAGTAAAACGTAAAAACATAATTAAAGTTTTTGGTTTAAAATCCGAATTCCTAAAGGGACATTGGGGAGGGGATTAAAAAGTCAATTTAAAAGTTTTCCCAGGTTTCTGCTGGAGTTATTGGCAGTAATTAACGGGTATTTTAACCCTGGAAAAGCACGGCAAAACCGACGCGTTTTAGTCAAAGCAATAATCAACGATATTATTAAACAGACTTTGAAATTTTCCGCCACTGTCTCTTCTCCACTTTTCGCTCTCTCCGTAATGGTTTTTATATTTTTAAAATCACGAACTAGGCGCAATTTTCAATGCAATTATTTGCCTTTTGACATTAAATTGGAGCTTTCAAGATTGTGTCACCGGGGGCTTTAGTCCCGGTCTAGGGTAATTTATTTACTAAAAAAACCGTTTAGGTAAAATTAAAATTGTTCACATTTTGTAACCTTAACAAATTAAGTCATTTCAAGGTAACTGATTCTATTAAGGACATTTGCAAAATGAAAAATGCATAAACCGAGCAACCCGTCTCAAAAGAGAGGACAAAAACCCCTTGACGTCTCGACGGTAAATGTTTCATTCAAGCCCCAAGGGAACTTAACCTGCACCAGGTCCATTTTTAATGACCTTTTCCCTTTGCATCAGGTCCGGTTTCGTGACGGATGGACATTTAAATGCCCTTTTGTTCTACTTTCCTCCCTTTTTCTAAATCAAACTCGAGTGGCGCTTTTAACGGCACAATTATCCTTGAACCCCTCTAAAGCACGCAAAGGCTTAAACACTCAATTCAATACATTATCAATAATTTCCTTGCCGTATAATTGGTTGCCTAGTCTGTCTGTTAAGGGCCTACTTGTATTACAATTTAGGGCAATTAACGACCTACAGAGTGTAAAAGGGCACAATGCTTAAATTAACCTTTGCGTGACTGTCAAGGGGCTTGTGTAAGACTGTCACGTGTATGTTTTATAATTTGATAACTTACTTCATTACATTGAAGCAGAAATGTTCCAAATTTCGTGTAGTAATTTCAATTAAGTGTATTAAGGGAGAAACTTGTCCCGGAATTTCTCCTATTCGTGTTTAGTTAAAGGTATTATTTGAAGTGTAATTTTAGATGTATTGCCATTTTGGTTTTAGTGTTAATTGAATCTAATGAAAATTAGGACATTTCCATAATTTACAAAGAAAAAATATTTAAAATAGCGAGGCACGTGACCTAAACACTGCAAACGAATTGAGGGTCACATGATATGCAACACTGTTCATAGTTTATGATTGGTCAAGCAATTTTGACCAATCCCAAACCACCCACTGTACTGTGATTTACACAAATTGCTGCACATGAGGATTTAGCTTGAATCAAGCCCCTTAAATAGTTGAATAACAAAAAAAAATGTACCGTCATGCATTAAAGTTTGGTTTTGATAATTCAGATTTACAAAACTACATACCGTAAATGAATCCGTAAAGCAACAAGAGTAGCAATTGGCTTCCTAACGAAAAAATTCCAATCCAGTTGATTATCACCACAGTTTACACTTAAGACACGATTAGCATTTACTTAAAAACACAATTTTTTACCACTAAATTCGATAAAAACAAAAATAAACAGACAAATGTTAGAGTTTGGTTGAAATGTCAAGAAAGTCAAATTGACACGTCAACTGTTTGCGGTGTTGCCGGCTTGGTCATATTTGATTGTCGTTTGAGTTATATGATAGCTCATCCAATTATTATATTTTTTTGGAAGTTTACATAACTTCTAACCTTGGTCGCTCTATGTAGTCATTGATAAATAATTATTGTGACCCAAAATTTGAAAAAGGGGTCCAGAAATCATGACCACCAGTACTGTTCAAAAAATTAATACGGTTGGATTAAATTTAATCGGTTAATTTAGCAGTGATAAAGAAAATTGTTATTTTCCTCATCGATTTCCACAATATTTGCCTTAATTTCCATTGAAATCTCGCAATTTACGTGGATTAGTAGCGGAAAACGTCCTGGAATCGAAACGTGGTTTATACGATAACACTGAGTTTACACCGGCTACATTGAAACGAAATGGATATAGGTTATGGCAAGACTGTTTGATTATGGAAAAACTTATTATTTGGTAAATGTGGTCCAACATTTTCAAGTAGTTACGTTTCATTTACATTGAAATACTTTTCCAATACTGGCTGACTTCATTGACTTGCTGACCTAACACAGTGACGTACAAGTTTCGGTGATTTTCTCTTGGAGGTGTCAAATCAGTGGTGGCGATTAGCATGTGACAAACACTACGAGGGTAAACACGAAACTTAATTAGTCGCGAACAGGCTAAACGTCCGGGATTTGCCCTTTAGGAAACACAAAAGACTACGTTCCATAATTAATCATCATGCAAACGTGTGTGTGTTTGGGGATTTGTTTGCGCCCAGCCAAAACCGACACAACGCCTATTTCTGCAATACACACGTGTTGTTTACAATATATTACATACAGGGTGACCTCTGTTATTTTAATACTTAAAAAGTGCATGTTTTAATCAAATTTTATTGCATGAGCACGTGATAGTCGCTGTCATTTGTGTATATCCGTCACGTGTTAGTCACCAGTTGTAGTTGTAAATTGTAATCAATTAATTAAATCAGTAAAAGTATTCAAGGCATAACAAACGGAAACAAAGGTACTTTAAAAAATACAAACAATAAAATCATAGTAACTTTCTTGACGTTTGTTGAAATGTCAATGACGTGTGCAATGCTAGTTGCCTATATTACTGAAACCGGGCAATAGTCAATTGCACTTGACTTTACTGTTATTATTCAGCGTCAGATTTCTTTCCGGTGTACAAAGAATTTCCCTAGGGTAGTGAGGAAAAACGTGAAAGGCAAAAAAAGGGCGGAATTTTGTCAGAGTGCAGAATCAGGTGGCGTTGTACTCGTGAAAACGTTGTTTCAGATTATAACCCATAAATCAGGGGGCGCCCCTTTGTATCGTTGTCTGCTTTCAGCGTCATTTCGCTAAAAGCAAACCGAATTCGAACTTTAAATGTTATGTACTTTCCAAACAGTCTCCATACGGTTGGAAAAAACCACAAGGTATCAAAACTTTTTTCGAAATTGCATTTTAATTGAAATTGAATCGCAGTGAAGGGATTTAAGGGCTTTGTTTGTCTTCCATTAAGAGGTGGATGCAAAAAGTGACACGATTGCCAATCTGGTGCAGACGTATTCGGTTCCCCGTGTGCCCTTCATATTGGAAGTCTAAATCCCTATTTAACCAGTTAAATGCGGGGGAAACTCAACTGCAAACTTTCTCCAAAATCCTATTAATAATTCGACAGTCGTTGACGTTTGTTGGAGTGACGTGTATTACACTATAGTCAAGTCAATTTGATTTTATTTAAATTGGTTCGTACAGTGTTGCCAGTAGTAATAACAAATTGGATTTTTTAATCAGAAAACTCCATTTAAGGCCTAAATTGGATATTAAATATCAGGATAGTCTTTAGGGTTAAAGCGAGAGTGTTACCCTTGCCGTTGTTAGGCTAATTTGTCCCGCGTTCGGTAAATATTGCTTGTTTGCACATTAAAACTTGTTTGAACGGTAAACACCCTCAAATTTCAACTCCGAACCGTCAACTCTATTTGGAAGTTTTAATTTGTTTACAGATCGGCACTATGGGGACCAGTTGAACCTCCCCCCCGTCCCCCTCAGTGATGTTTTTGACAGACGTCAACTCCACCTCCATGATGGACGGCGATACCAACCTAAACTTCACCTTTTACTGGGAGGATAACGGCACTAAATTGAACAACAACCTAACCTACGTCAATATCACCAAAGAATTACCGTTAGCCTACGCGGTACCGTTGTACGGATACCTGATGCCCATCCTGCTGGCAATCACCATGGTGGCCAACACGTTAATTGTGGTGGTACTGTCGCGCAGACACATGAGAACCCCCACCAACGTGGTACTGATGGTGATGGCTTTGTGCGATATGTTTACGTTGTTGTTGCCGGCGCCTTGGTTGATTTACATGTACACGTTCGGGAACCACTACAAACCGTTTGCACCGGTTCCAGTTTGTTATGTTTGGACGCTCATGCAAGAGGTAAGGGTCAGTAATTTGACAAATGACATCGCTGCTGTCAATAAACATTATGACAGTCAGTGTATCCTATCCAGTTTGGTGAGCTAATCAGTAATTTCATCTCAGTTTTAATTGATTTTTGAAACTTTACAATTTAAAGGTGCTTAATGTTCATTTTGTTTATTTGTAATATTAATTAATAAAGTCAGTGTGACAGTGAACTTAACCAAACCGTAGAAAAATCAAGTAAACTGGATGGGACATGGCAACTAAAAGTCATAGTTGTTTTCATATTATTAAAATACCACTGTGGGGTTTATTTTAATATTAATACCTATTTCAGTGGAATAAACTTTCATAATACCAAAATCCCATATTGAATAAACATTTTAAACTTTACGGCCGCCCGCTAAAATTATGAAAATATTTGTTCAACAAACGATGCATTTTAAATAATTTTCGTTTGCCGATCGGCAATTTCAGGTTATTCTAATAATTTTGCTTTTGTTTTTATGTGTTTTTTTTATTACGATTTCAGATTTAAATCATTTTCAAGTCAAAAGGGTTAGCACGTATCCGGAGGGCTCGGAAACTCGGATGGGGGTGTATTTTAACTCTCTGTTTGATTTTAAACTTTACAAAACTAGTACTTGAGTAAACTTAATTTAGTTGGGACGCATATAAAGTCTGTTCCCGATCTTTTTGGATCTATTTCAGTAACTTTAAAAAACGTATATTTATATTTAGTTTTAAAACTCACACTATACACATTTAAAACAGTCATGTGACATTATAGATTCCATTTTTAATCTTAAAAGAGTCACGTGACCTTCAGGATCTGTTTTAACGTTAAAAAAGTGTCACGTGATGGTTCGATCACAATTGCCAACATAAATCACATTCACTCCTCCTAGTTTTTAAAGTTTAAAAGTTTTTTAAAGGTATAGTACGGTTTTGCATTAATGTCAAGGTAAGCACGTGATAGTCTCTGACGTTTGCGTACAGTCGTCACGTGCCAGTCCTAGATTCACAGTTACGCGGCCATCTTATAGTCAAAGCCTACTTAACGTTTGTTGAAATGTCATTGTGTGCAAATCTAGTTGCCGCGTCACTCGTTTTGTGAGGTTAAGTTCAACTTGTCATTATATTCATGGATTCAAAAAGATTGTGATTGATATCCAGGTACTCATTGATTTTAATGTACTTTTTGGTGTAATAATTTAAACGAAAATCCAATTTATCCAGTTGCTAGAATGCAGCGCTTAGTTTCCCACTCAATCCAGACAAATTATGCCGTAATTCAGTTAAACGCAGCGTTGCAGGCCCTTTGATACACATCCAGACCGATCCAGTTCCCATTGTAATATTAAATGTTGTGGCGTAATCAGAGGACGATAATTACAATTTCGCACGTCTTAGCAAACCACTGAATTGTTAATTAGAATTTTAACGTTATTTGTGCAGTAATTAATAACCAGATGGCGCTTAAATGGGAGGGATTACTGAAACTAATGCTAGTTGTCCAAGGGCCAACCGAAAAGGTTTATTTAAGACCAGACCATTAGACAAAAAAGTCGTTTTTTAGTATGCAAAGTGACTTCTTCACGATAATGAGAAGTCTTTTAAGTTTACGACACTAATTTTATTACTACTAAAATTGTAATTGTTTTCTTCAGGAAAACCGGATGCGTTTTATGGATCCCGTCTGTGTTTTTGCACTCATTAAGGCTTTATTAATTAAAATAATTCTCTCTTGTCAGGTTTAAATTGACTTAAAGATTGTACCTACTGTAGAATGGAAAAGGTTTTCGTTTAATTATTGTTTGATAACGACAAGGCAATTAAAAGTTGCGACCTAGTTCAAAAGCTGTTTACAATGAAAAATGTTAAAAGATAAAATCTCTTTAGGGCTTTTTTATAGCCCTTCAAGGGACTGTATAAATACCGCTTTTGTTATAGAGGAGTTCAGTTTTTTTTGTAAATTTTTTTTTTTGCAGACTTTACCCAACTTTTTCCACACTGCTAGCATATGGCTGACTTTAGTACTGGCAATACAAAGGTACATCTACGTGTGCCACGCCCCCTTTGCCCGAAGGTTCTGCACCCTGCCCATTGTGTACAGATGCGTGGGGTACACTCTGGTAGTTTCCGCCCTACATCAAGTACCTAAAATGTTTGACACCGACTATCATTCGGTAAGTACGAACCGTGCCTTAGATGCAAAAAACAAGCTCAATTTCCGTTTCGTCTGAATATCGGAAAATCGTGAAAGGGAGATTTTTTTCTTCGGTTCGATCGGCCCCTTTGTACTTTCACGACCAATCCAATTATCGCTGATTAGAAGAAACTAGAAAGGGATCAAAGGAACATATAAATAACTAACAGGGGGAAAGGAGTAATTTGTTATGCTATACAGGGTGGTACTCTGAAAACTGCATGGAAAAAGTATATTGTGTAAACAAATGGAGGTCCTAACTCTGAAACTAAATTGTGAATTTTGAAAGTTTCTTTAAAAGAACGATGGGGGATGCGAGTTTTATAACTTTGTTTTGATGCATTGGCTAGCTTATATTTTTGAAAAAAATTAAATTTTTATAAGTTTTTTAAAGAAAACACCCCTATTTTAAAATATTATCTTGTTCCCCGTCTAAAATTAGGGCAAATTTGTATTAAGATTGCTTTCTGAGATAATATACACAAATTTATCGCATATATATAGTTTTAAGATGGCGTTTTGTGAGTATCAATGGTAAAGTAGGCTGTGCAAGTCTCATATTTTGACATTCCATAAAGCGTGCTGGGCAAATTTGACGTCACGATGACGTAATTTGACAGTTGGTCATTTGTCATTATTCAAGTCTTTTTAGTAAAGTCAGGATCAAAAGTGTTTTTCTTACGAAAACTATATTGACTACAGGCCTTTTGTGGAGTGTACTTAAATTCACTATATTAAATAAAAAGCCACGTTGCCAATTTGCCTCAAATTCGTTGTATTTTAAATCGTGGTGGGCAAAAATCGAATTACGACCAGACGATGCAATAAATTGAACTTTTCGAGTAGCCGAGCGACAAACTAAATTCGCTCTCCAATCAAAATCGAGGGAATCTTGAAAGATGGAAATTTCCAGACTTTTTTAATTAAAGGCGAAACAAAAACGGTAATTACAATTTTTTTTTTAATAAACACTTGTTTAATCAACTGGCGATTTTCAATTTGTACAGAAAGTGGTTTTTGAAAGGCTTTCAGCGACTGTTTAATAATTAAATTCGAGTATCAGTGCGATGAATAATAGTCTGGCAGTTTTTCTGCTTGTTGTTCGCTACTGTAGTTGCAAAGGAAATTATTCATGGAAGTCTATTGTAAATGTGCGCCGAAGCGAGTAACTATGAATTTTAGATAGGGGAAAAGGCCATTAAGTCGTCCATTTCCCTTTAAACACTACACTGAAAACGTTTCTATACATCTTTTCCAAGTTGAATTTATCTCAAAACTAAACTAGACCGGTCCGCTTCAGCAGTTTGTCATTGTTTCCTCGACTTTTGGACTGGAATATACCATTCAGGTGGAATAATTGAGTTGATACACTAACGCCCATCCCTAAATAATATACTACATACTACATAAATGCAATATATAGAGAGAGAGTGCTCAGATACGTCTCGGTACAATAGAAGCCAATTAAACGTTGAATTGGGAACTGGGTGAATTCAATTTGCTACGAACTTTCGCATCCGTAAATCTATTATACAAATCGCGTTCAGCCAAATCGGATTTGGTTATAAAAGTCCCTTTATACCGTCAATAATACCATTCTCATCAATAACAAAAGATTTAACTGACTTGCAACAAAGACATTATACTGTTTTGTATAGTAGGACGCATCCACCATCAGTCCAGAAACAAATTAAGCAAAATGTCTGAAAGTTCCAAACAAATTGTGTGACCCGAAATTATAAACTCGTCAAAATGTTCAATTTAACAGTTTATATGAAATTAGGCCTTAACGTCAAAGTGGCTAGAGTGCAAAATAGGGTAAAAACTCCATATTATAACCAACTTATCCCCTAAGCGAGCTTATTACTGAATAAAAGCTTTCGCCGGTCGGAAATTTGCATTAGTCTAATTTAATTCCTGTCGTAAATGTCCCCCTTCAACTTTTTGACGGTAATTAAATTGAAATTTGTACTTTGTAGGTGTATATATGGACTAATTTGTTTACAGTCAGTTCGTCCAGTTAAAATATGTATTTAGTTTGAGTAAGTGTAGCCAACTGGGGAAATTTCATTAGTGGATTGATTTTCATTCAGAAATCGTTTAGCACTGAAAACTTTCTATTAAAAAGCAAACGGTTTGGAATTTTTTATATCTGATAGGCTGGTGACTTATTTAAACTGTAATGGAGAAAATGCTAATCCAGAATTTGAATTATTATTTAAATAGAACTTGTGCAGTTTCGAGTAAAATTCTTTAGAATAATTAAGCTCTAAATCGCGGTGTTGCACTTAACAACAAATATTCGAGGGGTTTCCATCCGAAAAGGAAGAAAATCAAAGCGACAGAGCCTTATATTCACAAAAGCTTTTGTACAGTCCTTACCAAAATTCGAGAACATTAATCTGACAGTGCAATGGAAACAACCACACTCAAGATAAAATTAATGGAACGAACGAACGACATTAAAATTTTGAGTGATAAAACAGTTACTTAAGTAAAGAGTGTATTAATGAAAGCGATTAATAATCTTTAAATAATATCAATTAATATCATTATTATTATATTTCTTCAATTAATATGTTTTGGTTTAAGGCGTGAACGCATACTGGTATGGT
The DNA here is from genome assembly GCF_016097725.1 of Ips typographus. Classification (NCBI taxonomy): domain Eukaryota; kingdom Metazoa; phylum Arthropoda; class Insecta; order Coleoptera; family Curculionidae; genus Ips; species Ips typographus. The sequence goes on from NC_138431.1 coordinate 6,495,246, forward strand.
AAATCTAGATATTATCTATCTTAAATTGCAAAATATCGACAGATTCATTGTGACAACCACAACATAATTTCCTTCGCCAAAACGTCAATAAACTCAAAATGTCAATGTCAGTCAAACCCATTCATCATGTCCCAAAAATGACAATATTGAGTAATATTGACATTATTTATTTACTACTACAACAATGAAAATCATTTTTGCACTAGTACCATAATGTAGTTTTTCTACGCCGGCAGTACACGTCAATAATAAGCATATTTTAGACCCCTTGAAAAAAAAATCATAATTTTGGTTGTTTGGCGTTTCTTCACTTAAAACTTCCTCACTCTTCCCGTTGCAACTTAAATTGAGCGATTCGGTTATTATTTTGTGTGAGTTGTATTTCTGTTTTTCGAGTAATTTGATATTTTCGGTAAAGGAAAATGTCTAAACAATTCAGTGAAGAGCGAACAGTGGCTGATAGATGTTTCATGTGACATACACAAAGTTGCTGCTTACCTTACTTTGCAGGTTTACCATCAAGAAAATAACACACACAGTCCAAAATCACTACCAAAACACCAGCCTGCACAATTCAAATAAAGTAATTTTACGAGTAACGAACCACACTAATTTAATTTTTCCGCTCTTGTTTATATTTTGCTTAACCTCACTCGCGTGAGTCTTGTCAAGTCGGTAGACAACTGAAGCACTGTCAATGTCAATTGTCAATCAATATGTTTGTCCTTTTCTATCATTAACATTAAAAATAAAAACACACTGATGCAATGCCAAGTAAACAAAATAGTCCAATATTATGGACAAAAATTAAGTTTAGGTATGATTATGACTGTAACTAAGAAGCTGGGTAAACCCTGTCTTAGTCAATAAAATAAAAAAAAATGGTTAATTAACATAAGCCACTGTAAAAGTACCTGTCTCAACTTACTTTACTATAGGTAGGTACACACGCTATTAAATTGGTCTCGGAGGTTTCTTTAAGTAAGTGTATAACTGTTAAGGATATAACATTAAGGAGGGCCAATTAAGCGACACAGGTTTGTAATTAATCAGAAGCTTTTAATCACAAAACACAAAGTTAAGAAATTCGGGTTAAGTGAAACACAAAATTGATCTCAGTGTCATCTGTTATCAAACGGGCAAACTACTATTGACGTAAATTATGCATGTAAAATCTAATCAAACTTCCCAATTCAGCAAAAATATGAACGGTGTGTGTGTGTGTGTTTATTACTTAATCTTGAGTTTACACGGCATGAATTCGATCCTCATAAAGTTCCAGGGTTCGATTAAGTTCGTGATTTGGGTCCCTAAACAGATTCGTTGACTTGGAAGATTCAGATTGATAAAGTTTTCGGTTTGTTAAGAAGCCGGATTTCCTTAGGAATTCAACCCCTCGATACCTGGCATTCTATGGGAGAGCAAATCGAATAGTTTGAACAACTTTTTCAAAGTTTTCGGTAGAAAATTGAGTGAGTTTGAGTAAACATGCTCAGTGATTTTTTCCTGAATCGAAACAAAATAAATGCCAGGGACGTGTTCTTTTGCTCATTAACGTACTTTTCGCTTGATCGTTTTGAATCTCCTGGCATTTGTCGTGTTTTTGTGAAAACCGCACGCAACAGCAATTATCGGAAAAACGGAAGAAAAATAATTGGCTTTCGGTTTTCCTATCGCGATAATTAAAACGTACAATGCGAAAACGTTTGTTATCGGCGGTCAATTTTTGGTTTATTGCCAGTTGAAAAATCTATTAGTAAAGAGGAATTGATTGTATTTGTGTGGTGCACATCACTATTGACAGTTTCTGATTGGTCCAAAAAAGCTGTCAAAGCTGCTTTGACCACTGCTACTAGTTTCTGGACTGATGGTGGATGTATTGTGTCGGTTATAACTAGATTCCGGATTTTAGAAATTAATGTTAATTTTTTTAAATAATAAAAACAATCAACCTTTGACTTCTAATGTAAACGATTTATGCAAAAACGCGTCTTTGTGCTTATTTGTTGCTATTTTTTAACTAGTTTTTGACAAAAAAAGCTTTTTAAATAAATTAATATAAATTATTAATATTAGGGTCAAGTGGGGTAAATGTAAATGGGGTAATTATAAACGCGGTTATATGTGTAAGATAACTCCTTATTTGACAAAAAACACAGGAGTTTTGACATAACCTTATTGATTCTGTAAGGTCGCACATTGGATCTTCTAGGCCCTAAGTGGTAATAATGACTTTTGCTATATTGACATATTGAAGCCTTCTGAGAGACAACAACATACCAATTATCTGTTACAAAATGGTTAAGTATCAATTTACAAATTTAAACAACAGAAAGTCCAAATTGCTTCTTAAGCAGTGGAAAACCTTTCAAAACACTCTAGAAGCTTCCAGATTTATAACACTAACGTTCGTTTTTCTAATACTGATTTAATGCAAAATTTTTTCTAGTCTATTTAAAGAAAAATCTTTATTAAGAGACTCTTGTAGGTGACCTAATTTAAATATTCCTCCAACGCTAACCCAGTTTATCAGCAAAGTAAAAATAAGCAATTTTGTAGCCGGCTGAAGTACTTCCAGTCTCCTTAGGGACGCTCTTTAAAAAAGCTCTAAAACTAATACGCGATAGATAAGAGGGAACGATATGAGCTGGTGCATCTAATAATCTTCTTTGCTTTATGGCCGACGTAAATTTTTCAATAGGTTCAGGGCCGGAGTGCACGTTTAGAAAATGTACCTCTACATGCACTCCAAATGGAGCTTTATTACCTACAGACAGATTACAGTCTAAACTCTCAGCAGGTTCGATAATTCCTGATGTGATTAGTTTGCTGGAGTGTGTAAGTTATGCTGATACGGCTTGATTTACGTTGGAACATTTATTACAGTCATTACAGTCAGTGACTGAAGTTTCTTGTTTTAAAACTTTTCTCAAAACTAATTGGATTTCTTTTGGAATTAAATTCGTTAAGAAAGTTACTTTTTCCAAATGGAATTAATCTAAATTGGGTTGGTTATTAGTTCTGTTTTGTTTCCAGGTTGAAATAACGTGGAACAACCAAACAGTAAACGTTTGCGTTAAAACTTTGGCGTCCTGGGTCCATGACAAAATCACCTTAAACGTCTACTTCTCCACCTACTTTATCTTCAGGGTAGTGTTCGTGCACCTGTTGCCCTGCATAGCCCTGGTGATGTTGAACGTGCTGCTCTTCCAGGCGTTGAAACAGGCCCAAAAACGTCGCGACATTCTCCTGTCAACTAATAAGAAAACGCCAAAAGCGGAATGCAAAAAAATGCGCGAATCAAACTGCACCACGATGATGTTGATCGTCGTGGTCAGCGTGTTTCTCATCGTGGAGATTCCCTTGGCCGTGGTCACGCTCCTGCACGTTATCTCCAGCTTGACCACGGACTTTCTCGACTACGAGATGGCGAACACGTTGATTTTGTTTTCGAATTTTTTTATTATACTTAGTTACCCGATTAATTTTGCTATTTACTGCGGCATGTCCAGACAGTTTCGGGAAACGTTCAAGGAGTTGTTCCTCAGTGGTTCTGGTAGTGCCAGTAACGGCTCCTCCAGGTATTCTATAGTGAACGGACCCAGAACTTGTACAAATGAAACTGTTTTATAAATTATTGAGACTGACCTGGTTTTATGTAATATGTAAATAATAATTGTTATATGTATAGGATTGTTCTATGTAGATAGGGTAACTACTCAATGTAAAGTTTTTGTATTAGTACATATCAAATTTATTTCTGTTTCACTATTATATATTGTAACACTATCAAAACTTATTTAATGTATAAGTTGTTTTTATAAAATATACATAATATTATATTCTAATATAATAAAACCAAACATTCACTTTGTTGTCAAAATACTTTAAGAACTTGTGACTTTCGAAATTGAGCCCTCATTGAAAGCCACAAGCACTTCCTTAAGTACACTGAGTGTAATTACAAACGAGTTACACTGACTGTACATAATAGTAACGAAAATTTCTTCAGGTTGTTATAATTTCTCAGTGTGTGTGGTAAAAGCGTGTGTACATTTATAAAAAATAAAAATGTGTTGCACGTTTAATAGACGTTTTTCATTTTCGCTCTGGCGCCTAGTTGTTTGTCCCGTCCGACTTAATAAAGGTCGGAATAAATCAAATTTGGCCCTGCTGATTTTATAAATCACTGGCTGAGCTTTAAAATTGGAAAAAGATGTGTCAGTGGTTGAAAGTTTGAAAGGGCAGATTAAACAAGTTTTCGAAAACGCCTACAGTTTGAGCAAGTTGACAGTCACAATGTCACTTTTGACATTGTTGCTATAGGCAACCCCAAGCGCCATTTTAAAATAAACATTATTGTTGTCATTCACTCACTAGCTTTGAAAAATGGCAAAAAACTGCGGTAAAGACACTGAATGTGACGGGGATGTTAAAGAACTCGAAGCCAAAGCTATTATAGGATTTGACGGTATGTAACCACCCCCCATTTAGGGACCCTGTCCATAATAAACTTCCAGGTAACACTATTAATGGGTTTATCATCCATCCGGACGGTAAACACGTGATTTACCCCATTGGTAATAAAATAACGGTGCAGGATTGGTGGACCAAAAAACAGTCATTCCTGGTGGGACACACGAATAACATTTCCGCAGTTTGCGTGTCTCCCACCGGTAAATACATAGCCAGCGGTCAAATCAACCATATTGGATTCAAGGTATTTATATTATATACTGGGTGATTGCAGTAATAAACACCAATAAAAAAATAGGCTTCCGTTATCTTGTGGGATTTTGAAGAACGTAAAATCTACAGTCAGCATGAACACCACAAGGTTCGAGTTGAGGCCGTTGTGTTTTCAAATGACGAACGCTTTATGATTTCTTTAGGTGATTTGCACACTCTGTGGACAATTGTTATAATTGCTAATTTTATATACAGGGGGGCGTGATTGTGGTTCGGTGGTAATCTGGGATATGAGGGCGGGACAGGTGGTGTGTGGTGCTCGGGTTTCACGCGGGGTACAAGGAGACGCATCCGCCATTTTGCCGATGATGAGACGCGGCCAATGTTTTGTGACAGCTGGCGACTGTCATCTGGCCGTTTGGACCATTGATTTGGTGGCGCGCAACGTACGCAGCCTGGACGTGGCCATGTTGAAATTGAAACGTCACGTGTTGTGCATGGATCGAAATGAACGAGATGAGGTTTTTGTTTAGTTATATCTGAATTATATTGCACTTAATTTATATTTACACAGGTTATGTACTGTGGAACCACCACTGGGGATATACTAAAAGTAAGGTTAAACTTTCATCACGACATTGAAATACTAGAACCGGTTAAAACTCCGTGTGTAGTAGGATGTTTTGCTAGGATCAGTAAAAAAAAATTGAGACGTGGCAGCGTTGATCTTTACCAACAAGGTGAATGTTTATATTAAATTTTGTGGTAAACTTACCTCTCTGTTTCGTTATTAGGGGTTCGGTCGATTAAACGGTTATTTAGCGGGGAACTAATAGTAGGAGCTGGCAACGGTGCTTTAGAACTAGTAACAGAAGTGGAGCATCCAGTATTGCCACACGATACAAAAGTGAAACATCCTTCAGTGCCAGCACTGAAAATTCTCAAATCCACTAATGTAAACAGCGCTGTTACTTCCATTCAACTACTTAACGATAACACAATCTTGGTGGCTACAGCCGCATCTGAAATCTACGAAGTAGACATAGTTAACTTCCAGGCCAAGTTGGTTATAACCTGTCACACTGACGCCATTTATGACGTGGCATTTCCTTAGTAAGAATTTTCTGTAGTAAAACACCATCAGTGTATAAAAGGGGCGTGGTTTCTCTATAGTAACTTTTCGGAAGTGTTTGCCACGGCCAGTCACGACAACGTGAGGGTGTGGTCGATGAACACTATGCAAGAATTGTTGAGAGTGTGCGTGCATAATTTTACCTGCTCAAGTGTCGTATTTGCGCACGACGGTAAATCAATTTTAACTGCTTGGAATGACGGCATTATCCGGTTAGTATCACGTGACTTCAAAGAGGGTGTGGTAATAAAGGTGGGCGTGGTTTTTTATAGATCATTCACGCCTCTAACTGGTCGGTTGATTTACGCCATTTTAAACGCCCACAATAAAGGCGTGTCCGCATTGGCCACGACCACTCACGGTCGTATTCTTATTAGTGGCGGTTGTGAGGGTCAAGTCAGGCTGTGGCAAGTGTCACCCTACAAACAAGAGTTGATATGCACTCTGAAGGTTTTGTGTTATTACACAAGGTTGTCAAATCGGCATTAATTTCCCAATTTTCAGGAACACAAAGGTCCAATATCAGCAATACATATCAACAAATTTGACACGGAGGCGGTGAGCGCTAGCACGGATGGCAGTTGTATCATTTGGGATTTGGCGCGCCAGTGCCGGAGACAGATTTTATTTGCCAAAACGTTATTTTTTTGCGTGAGATATTTTCCGACTGGGGTGCAAATTTTGACGGGAGGCTCTGACCGAAAAGTCGCTTACTGGGAGGTTCTAGACGGCAGTTTGGTGCGTGAACTAGAAGGTTCTCCCACTGGTTCTATCAACACTCTAGACGTGTCACCCAACGGCAATTATTTTGTCACGGGCGGCAATGATCAAATCATCAAACTTTGGCGGTACCAAGAAGGTTAATTGGGTTTTATTAATTATTTTCCATCAGTTAATCTTTATATACTACAGGAATGACCACACATATTGGGTTGGGACACGCGGCCGTTATTACTTCGGTACGTTTCAGCTCTGACGGGCGTTACATCATCAGTGCCAGTGCTGCCGGTACTATTTTCGTGTGGAAGGTGCCGGAGAACGAGACAGTGCCTGAAACTCCCAGTGAAAACGTCGATTTGGCAACTAAGCAACTTGTCCCTAAAGAGGAACACATTAAAGGTTTTGTATAGGATATTTATGTGTAGGTCAAAAATACATTGGTTTTTTGGGTCACTCAGACTTGCCTGCATCAGCCAGATCCTCTAAATCGAGCAGTTCCTCAAAAAAACTTGAAGAAAGACAGTGTTGTCAGTGTCCATCCTCTTCTAGAAGCTCCTCTAAAGCTGGAAGTGTGTATGGAAGAACAGAGTCCCTTGAAAATCACTAGACAGACTGTACTTTACATATTTTTAATTATATTTTTCTACTCTTTATCAAATATATTTATCCAGTATCAATTTTTAAACTAAAACTAAGGTCAGCATATTTGTGGCAACATTGCAAATTTTGACAGTTGACAAACATCTTAACCTCTAAAGCGGTTTGTTTACATGTTTTTTTTTTATCCCTGTTTGTGTAGTGTTTTGTACAATTTTCCGCAGTTGCATTAAAATTTTAACACAATGGTAAGTAGAAACAACAAGCTGAACGAATTATACTTAAGTAATTTTCGTAGACTTTCTTCTGTGTCACTAGCACCAAACTGCCAGTTCCTAAAAGTGTTCCTGAGCCAATTTGTAGGGACAATTTTGATTTTGCCGAAGCCCTAAGCTCAGTTTACCCCATTTTAAGTTTAGTGTTCGACTACTTGCCGTACAGCGACCTTAAAAACTGTCTTAAAGTTAGTGAATCATGGAGAAATCAAGCCCAACAAACCTTAGCAAAACGAAAGGAAGTTGATTGGTTCACCTGTTACAGAGTGAAAAGAAAGTGTCTTCACTCGTGCAATCTGATGGCCCACAGTAAAAATATACACTACAGCAATGCTGAAGTGGCCATCATTTTTTATAATAGTTTGAAATTTCATTTAAATGAGTGTGTTTGTGTGCACAGCAACCCCTCTAAACAAACTAGACTAACTGGTAAGTGGACATCTTTTTGTCTGGGTGTTTGAAAAATGTTTAAATATGTTTCAAGCTCCTGAGTACTTTGAGACACATTTAATCCCACCCAAAATAGATTACTGTTTGTTATCAGTGCACAAAGCTGCCTCCTATTTTGATTCAAGTCGCAGTGTAGATAATGTAGAGGTAAGGGTTTTGCTCTTTGAAGTTACCAATAATTCAAAGTACGTAGTATTTTGGTTCAATTTTCGACGGTGTAATCATCCCAAAAATACCTTCATTGCGTACAGCGATGTTTGTATGTAACGCCAGCAAACGACAGGAACTGGAAGAATGTGTAAAGTTGCATTTACGTCCAAACGAAACACCCAAGTGTTTGCTATTGTTTTGCAAAAGCCAGTTGCACGAATCGTTGTACAATATTCTGGAATTTATAGTGCCCAAGTGAGTTTTTTGGTTAGGTAGTCTAGTGGTGTTAACATATTGAAATTATTCAAGGGAATCACCCAATTCAGTGGCACTGGGGGGTGGTATTATAAAAGGAACCAAAACCTTCCAGAACGTGAGTAATGTCAAACAAGTATCCACATCCAAGACTGTATTGTGTATAGTATTTCTAAAAGACACTAGGGTGCAAGAGGATAATTTTCACGCCTACTCGATTGTGATTAAGGGGTCAGGACTGTCTAAAGAAGAATTTGACAGTCACTTATACCAAGTAAGTGCGATATGCATGAAAAACTAAAAAATACTGTTGGGAGTTTGTAGCTGAGAAACCGCACGACGTTGAAACGTCATAGCGTAGGTTTCCGATTTTGCTGCTCCAGCAAGTACCAAACCTCGGAACTACAGTCGTTTAAGGAAGTTTTTCCTACAGTTCCTATTGTAGGCCTGGAAGCGTACGGGGAATTTGGCTGGAACTGTTATCCAGACCGACCTGTCGAAAACCTTGCCGGTACTATTGTTGGTTAACAATTTTTTTAGGGAGATACAAACGTATTGTTTTTTTAGGCAAATCCCACAAATACAAACGACGGAAAATTCATAAAGATTTTCCCACGGCAGAAAACGAGTTTTCTACGGTGTTTGTGTTGTTAACGTGGAATTAATTTAAGTGTGAAATTAATATATTTATGTTTTTATTATTTGTCTCGTCTTCACTCTGAAGTCACACAAAAGTTTTACGCTTATTACTAAATTTCCTCACAGGATTTAAAAATATCACTTTTGAGTTCCAAAGACAAAATGGCACTTGATTCGGACACTGAAGAATTAAACGACCAATTGTGTGGTGTCCTCCAGGTCTTCGTGGTGATGGTGGTGATGCTCGTGACCGTGAGAATGTTCGTGTCCCACTGAAACATACCATACAGAGTGAACTCAATTTAAATGTTTTACTATAACAATCAACTTGTAGCCACATATAAAACAACAAAGAAGCGACCATTTTAGGATCCCTTGACTATCAAGCAAAGAATGCATTATTTGAAGGTCGGTGAGTAATTAAAATGGGTTTTATTGGCTTGATGTAAGTTACGTAAGGTGTGTGGTGTAAAATGGCTGAAACGAGATTTTGAGCGCAAAAAATCGAAAGCTTTTTCTATCTATTCCCTCACACTTGTGTATATCAGGTGAATGCGTTGAAGCGTGACTGTTAATTAAAGTTGTGTGTGTAGATTGACCGCCGTTGACCTTCCGTTCATCCACGTTACACCAACTTTTGCTTTTACACCGGTTTACCCTACTTTCTACGGTTTTGCGTTATTAAATCGTTTATTTCCTGCATAACTTACAAATATCTTGGGGTTGATTGAATCTTTAAAGTGTTTTACTAGCTTGATGTTAACCCTGACTGTAGAATAACAATAAGTAGTGGGTTTTTCACCAACAATTTCTTCCGCGTACTTTCAATTACACATTAACGATGTCCTTGAAAACTTAAATTCAATCAGTTGCTTATTTTAAAACCGGTAATTCCCCTTTTGTTTATTCAGGTCTAGAAACATATCTTTCAAGGATGTTTCACGAAAAACTTACTCAGTACTTGCAGAGCGAACATGACCAGAAATCCAGCTAGGATTGCTAACAACTGCCAGATACCGCTGTGTCTGTTGTCTCTCTCTCTGGACAACACCTCGAAGAAGACGACGTAGAGTAAAGTGCCAGCTGCCATACCCTGCAGGACCACGCAGGTGATGTTCTCTTGGTTGCTGTCCAAGTCGCTTAAAATAATTCCAATCCCAATACCTGGGTAATTGTAAATAAATCAGTTTTTATCTTCATAGTAAAGGGTAAGGCCGCATTCGTTTTCAAGCTTCATGGAGCGAGCAGAGCGTTTTTGACGTCACAATGACGTAATTTGACATTTGGTCAAATTATGGTTTTCCCAAATTACGTCATCGTGACGTCAAAAAAGCTCTGCTAGCTCCATGGAGCGTGAAAACGAATGAGGCCTAAGTGGAGTTAATAGGAAAATGGTTTGACAGTCTGTCACGTGACATCTTGACCTCCAACCATTTTACTTTAACTACGTCACCAAACATAGTCATGTGATTGGTCAAAAAAATACAATCTGTCATATTTAATTAATAACTAACCTAAAGGAGTAACTACTGCAAAGGTTCCAATGTAGAGCACCACCAGCATCGCTTTAGTCTTGGAGGATACCAATTCGATACCCACACAGAATCCGATTACTAGTTTGTGGGTGGCGATGGCACCAAACAAGTACCACACCTTCTCCACGCTCCCCTCCAAGCCTACGGCCAAGCCTTCAAAGATGGCGTGGAAACTCAACGCCACCACGGCCAAGAAACCGCTCAAAGGGTTTTTATTGGTGCCCTCAATCACGTGATGGTGATGATGGGCTTTCTGCCGCTCGATATTGATGGTTGTTTGAGAATTGAGGAGATCCTTATTTGAATTGGAAATGTAGCTGATGTTGCCGTCGTCGAATTTGGTTAGAGTCACTCTGGGAATGTTCAGGTTGTCGTTTTTCCTCGAGCTGCACCGTAACGAAAACGAGCGGTGTAGAGTTTCGTCGTGCGTTTTCTTATCCAGCACCAAATGCACCAGCTCCTCGATCAAATACACGAAAAAGAAGCCCAAACAAAATACGAGTTCAGAGGGCGGTATACCGTGAAGGTTCACGTGGAGCTTATTCTGACCTTCCAAGGAAGCAAAAAACTCCCGAACTTCCGGTTGCAAATGGAGGAATGTGGTGAAAAGTAGGACACCACCCCCAAAGCACAGTAACAGCGAGAGAAAAAGGTTTTTGTCGCCATCTATCGATTTGAAGGACGGTAATTTAGCAAGCTTAATTGGCAGGACACCTAAGAGGAATGAGGACAGGCCTAGGACCAGCATGGCCACTACTTTGGCTATGATCAGATCATTGTTGCCGGCGGATTCATTGTGAATAGTCGTCGCATCCATCTTGGTTGTTTCCTCGTCAATGGTTCATCATTTATACAGGCAAGTTTATCTGCAACAATAAAAAATTTTATAGAGGTTACGCCATTGGTTTGTTAACATAAATGCTGTTTAAATCTAAATTTTTATTGTTTAAAACGTAATTACTGAATGTTTTATGTTCATACAATGCTCCAACATAAATTTGTGGTATTCCCCTTCCCTATCAGGGTTTTTAAAATGTCTGACATACCATGTTGCCAATAGTAGACCAGAATTGATTCTTAATCTAAATTAAAGTTGTAGCGGCAACGTCAGACGGTATCACCACTAAAATTAGTATGTAACCTAATTTAATTTGATTTACAAAGACAATTTGATATTCAACAGTGATTGAACAAGTGTGTTTACTCATAAAATGTTGACTATAAGAATCTGACTATAAGTTTAGGTGAAATTGCAAGCACTGGCAACGTTGCAAGTGAATGACAGACGACAGCGGGGAATCGTTAATAACATAACCTTAAAATCAGTTTGTTGTTATTTTCAATTTGCCTGTTAAATGTTAAATCATTTCCGATTATTTTAGCGTTTGCTGGTAATTATTCGCAATTAAACAAGATCAGTGCTTTTCCACAAGTCTAAGGAACGAAATTGTAATTGATGAATGATGGAAGAACAAATTCGTCTTTAGTGAAGAATGGATGAACTTGGCAGACACTTTTTATGCCCCCAAAAATAGGAAACAGTTTGGAAAACCCTGTGAAAAACATTTAAAGAAGGTTTCCTAAGGGATATGAACTAAACAACAACAAAATTGGTTCAGGTATTGTCACACTTTGATATTTTAAATTATAAGCTTTTTCACTTTTTTGACCAATCACAAACCACTGTGCATATAAGGTACTTTTTGTCTATTTGGGGTTATTCCAAGCTAAAAGTATAATTTTCACTTGTCTATATGTGTGTAAATAAAACGGCGATTTCCAATCCCATAAAACAACGAAAAGTCAGTCACTTTCCATTCACGTGATTACAATAAAACGTTCTGTTCAGAATTGGAAAGTAAGTGGAAAAAAGCACAACCAACAATTATTATTATTGTTTAGTCACTCCTATTGCCAATACCTTTTTCCACTTTAAAACCAATGAAATTGAAGGGACTGGAAAAAACTGCTTAGTAAACAATTACGTCTTGTTAAGTAATTTTAAAAGTGGCGAAATTTGTGGTTAAGGGTTTGTGCAAGCAGTGAAAAAGTTTAAATTTTTTGGGTAATGTCCTTATTAGCTTAATTTGCCATAAGTAAGGGAGTGTGAGGGCAAGCTACAATCAACCGTAATGATATCATATTGTTTACTTAATTATTGCTCAATTACTCATTGTAATATTAATTAATGCAGCCAGGAAATCTTCAAGTAATTAATTTGCTGTAATATAAAAACACAGAGATTACTGATGGTGTGTGTCACCATGTTTTTCCTGTATTAAGGTACTAGTGAATAATAAATAAGGTAATGTCCAAAAATGGATCCCCCTGTAAACTGTAATGGTGCTACGCACTAATTAATCATTCAGGTACATTTGCACATTGTAAGCAAAAACTAGGCTTAATCCGGTCGTAGATCTAAACTCATCACATCCTGTAATCTCTGTTTCACATTTTAGACAATGCAAATAATGTTACCTTATTAAATTATTCCAGTATCTAGCCAGTTTTCACTAAATCGTCTAGGTTCAGTATTTAGAATGAGTTTTTTGACCTAAACTAGTCTCGACCAGGTGTCTATAATAATTAACATACCGAATTAATTACGGTTGATTCAATAACAAATCAATTTTTAGAAATTTCTGATCCGAGCAACAATTATGATTATATTGTAGTGTTGAATAATCTGGTAATTTGAGATAATTGAAATTTGTGGTATTTTCCGCAAAATACCAATTACATTACCTGCTGAAGGTAACACTATACGTTAAACAGATAACACTTTAAAACTGAACACTCTTGTTCACTTACGGTACTATTTTAAATCCTAATTGCGGATTAGGGTGGTAAACACCACATCCAGATAACATTATCGGCTACCTGACTGACGCCAGAGGTACACACACACAAGTCTATATTGACCTGTCAAATTGTTCAATTATTACCTTCACAAGAGTTCAATTCAAAGTTTGACAGTTGACGTTTGTAATTTCAGCGGTCAGATGACTTAAAACAACATCGAGGTCGCCCAGTAAAAGCGCTAATAAGACCTAAACGATGCTTTGATTAGTCGGGGAGGAAGTAAATTAACCTTTACTGGTCGTCGAGAACGGTCAGAATGTGGCCGGATTTTAGTTGGAGCAGGAAAAATCTGTGCCATTTTTGACGACCATGACCTCGACTACACGGAAAATGGCGTCTGACGCTAACCAATCCAAGCTGAGGCGTTTTTGAGTAAGTACCTACTTTTGTACTGTTCTATTAAAATTAAGTTTTTAATAATTGCTGCAGTTAATGCTAAATAACTTCCTAATTTGACATACTTTTGTAAGACTTGTATATGTCTATGGATAGCTATTGAAATAAGCTTTCCAAAAATATTTCCATTTGAGTTGGTAAATTTGATAGTTTGGCCGCCAGAGAGCTTCAAAGTTGACCAAAGAGATTTTTGTACACTCTTCCAATCAATTACTCTTCTAGACAAACTTAACTGAAGTTTAATAATTCTGCTACTTAGGACACTAAAATAAATCAATTAATAGGTGACTCAAGCACTAAACCGTTATTAATTTCAGTAAAAAAATAAAAAGTAAATAGTCAAGATTGAATCATTATTACAAAGCAAAAAACAACATTAATAACCATGAACGACAGTGTTACACTTAACAATTTAGTAGCCAAGGCCTTTGAAAGTCAGCAGGTAGTTGGTACTCACGTAGTGTAACTTCCTCGAAGGCGGTTACCACTTAAATTCGCAGACGAACCGAACGCACACAAAAGATTGCGGAGAGGAAACGCGTGCATTCACTGCGAGTACCACCGTCAGTACTGCCGCGTACCAATCAGTCGAATGAATGATGATGATGGCAGGATTGGTGGTACCGCGAAGAAGTACGACCAGGAACTTTCGAGTGGTAACCGCAGTCGCTATAGGTTGCAGTATATGTTTGTTTGGTGATTTTTCAAATATGACCCGTTCACCTTGTTTGGTACTTTATTGTGGTTGGAATTGAGGGGATTCTTAAAAGTACTGTATAAATTACAAACAAATTTCCGTTGAAATAACCTTGTAATAACCATCTAATGTGGATAATTATTGTCTGCTAGATACATTGTTATTAACCGATTAAAGATTTAATTTCCGAGAGAAACTGATGCTGTTACGATATCACTATTAGAAATCGAACATTCTTCATTTGTTCCATTATTCTCTATAAAATAGAATTTATCGCGCTTTTTATTATGCGGTTAAGAAATATTAATACAGCAAAAATGTTATCTATATCCGCGAGTTCAATTGCCTCGTATCTCGGTAAATTGTCGTCTAGGATGAAAAGGAAGAACCTAATTTCGTTCTAGTTTTATGCACTTGTGGGCGTAATTACTCATAAAATGTCTAGCCTGAAAATGTTACGGTTTTCCAGTTGTGGCCCAGATTGGTTGGTAATTTGACCTACAGGGGGAGCTGCTCAATTTTAGTCAAACACACTGCACTCAAGTGACAGCTGCATTAACTCCACTAAAATCTATTTAATTTACTTTGAATATTAATTTCTTTAGGTGTTTTACGTACAATAAGTGTCCCTGGTTTTTTGTCCTTTAAACGTTGTGCAACACCACAAGAGAATTTACCTCCGGCAAACATTTAAAATGAGAATTTTGTCTGGTAAGTTGATTTTGGAGAAACTTTGCTTGTACCAATCGATTCTATGGATTAATAGACGAGTTTGGTCGATTTAAGGCGTTTTGAACCTAGAAAAAGTGGTATTTTAACTTTTTTGTCAACTAAACGTCAAAGTAGGGGAATTTTTGCTCGTCCGTTTGATCCTTGAAGTAGTAACACGTACATGGAGAGGAGTCGTGTAATACTCACTTTTACAAAATTGCGTTGACAAGTTTAATTCCAATTAGGCGATTAATAAAAAATCGTTTAACAGAGCACTCTCGCTCTCACTTTCACCCGCACCAAAACCAATACTCTCTCACAAATCATTATCTATATAATCAGATTCTATAAAATCTATAGTGGCCCTCAAACTATCTATTTATAGCCGATGATGTAGCAAGCAGATATTTCTTCATTTTATCTATATGTCTGGGTATCCATAGAATCAGTAATTAAAGACGTGTGATTTCTTATATAAATAGGCCAGATAATACAATCTTACGTGCTTTTGTGTCGCGTTATCTGCCAGAAACATTTCCACCAAGATTTTGTGATTTATAAGTGTTTTTCATGTAGGTTTGGTCTTAATTTAATTCTGTTAAATTGTATGTAATTTAAAACTAAAGTAAATATTAGTTTTGATACTGAGATTTGAAATCTCTCTGTCTCGTTTTGTTGTAATAATAGTAAATCAAACTGGACACAGATAGAAAGGGACAGAGTTTGGTGTTTATACTCGATCAACTCAATTTTTTAATTACAATTAAAGGAACTTTACAGGGTGTCTCAAATGTTCTTCATGGTGTTGTAATTGCACTTTTCACTACTTTATGTGGCACTTGTCGGTTTGGTGGTTTTTAAGCAACTGTTTAGGTACCCATCAGAAAACAAATTACGCTCGGCGCCAATCGTTGCAGAACGACAATAAATTTTCAATTCGCATTTGAAGATCGAAAAAAAAAAACGGTTCCTTGCAGGCGAAACAATGCAGCCACCTTCGATTTCCTGCTGAAAAACTTTTACCCGATTTAAGCGAAAAAACAATTTCGTTTACTGTTAGACGTTATTTTAGCTACAAGGGCGCGGACGATTTCGTAAAAGTGGTATAAAAGTGACGGTTGTCGTCGTTACCAACCCAGAAACATGACAGTAATCATCTAGTCAACTCCTTAAAAAAATAAAATAAAGTTTCTTGTGCTTTTATTCAAACCGGTAAGTCTTCTCTGTTGCATTAATTAAATCATGGTGTGTAAACTTAATAAATATGTATATAAGTCAAAACATATTAATAACACCCATTAAATAGTCTGGTGCTTGTTATATAATCGTTTTATACCTGAAAAGTTTAAAGTTTTGCATTAAAACATCAATGTTACTTTTATAGTTTCATGAGTTTTCTTCTATTGTTATTTGATAGGTTAATTAAGAAAGCGGTTTTGACAGTTGTGACGTACTGACTAGTGGTGTTGCCAGACTTAGTTTTTTCTTTCTTTCCGATTTAGGCAAATTTAAGAATACCCAAATAGCTCACCCTGTATCAGTTCACGCCTTGTCACCGATTAACACATACTGTTTTAAGTTAAAGTGGCCGATAAATAAACAATAGGAAGACCAGGTTTTTTTGATCGTTGTTTATTGTTTCCCTAAACAATTAAAACGGTAATACAAACTTGAAAAAGCGCGTATCGAATTTCCTTCACTTATATAACAACAATGCTAAACTAACGGGTTCTTATTGTACGAAGATTGTCGTCGATATGCTGGAAGTGATCCCCGTACGACACGGCAACCATGGAGGTAACAATTCGAGTGACGGAGGCAATCCCAACGTTGCCAAAGCGACCGCCATGTGCGTGTTGTTTGTGTGCTCGTTGACGCTCGGGCTAATTCCAATCAAACTGACTAAATGGCTGATGAAGAAAAACAAAACGAAAGGACCACCTGATAGTAACACTTATGTCCAGATGCTTTTAGGTGAGTTTGGTTCAAATCATTCATTCCTATACGTCATGACATTGTCCTTCATGAGTTTATTGTCAACCCTGTCCTTCCAGTCACTCATCTGTCAAATATGTTACTAAATAGGACTTGGCGGTGGTGTTTTGTTGTGCACCACGTTCCTACACTTACTCCCCGAAGTGGCCGAAACGTTCGAGGAACTAAACTACACCCCAAACATGGAAATTCACTACGCGGAACTGTTGATGTGCATCGGGTTTTTCGTGATGTACTTCGTTGAGGAATGCGTGCACGTCTATCTGCGCCGGTATTATCACTTTCTTTTTTTCTTGATCTTTATCTCACTCTGTCAATTTTAGACGTGAAGCTAAAGCGGCCAATCCATCGGCGTTGTTTCGCACGCTGTCAATCAGACGAGGTGACACTCCGCGTCAATCGTTGGCTCAAGAGACCAAACTGAGCGACGTCACGGCCAACGCGGATTTCGGTAAACATCATCATCACGATCACCATGGTGAGCATCATCACAGTCACGTTATACCGGGCGAGGTGGACTCGACTGTCAAAGCAATTCGCGGCCTTTTGATCGTGCTAGCCTTGTCCGTTCACGAACTGTTCGAAGGGCTTTCAGTTGGTTTGGAATCGAGCGCAGGCAATGTTTGGTACATGTTTGGCGCTGTCAGCGCTCACAAATTGGTGATCGCTTTTTGCATTGGTGTGGAGCTGGTGACGTCAGGGATGAAGACGTTTCTGGTGGTTATTTACGTGTTTACGTTCGCTGTGGTTAGTCCACTGGGTATTGGCATCGGAATGGCTATCAGCAACATTGAGCAGGATTCGTCCGATGTGGTGTCGGTGTTTTTGCAAGGTTTGGCCTCTGGCACTTTGCTTTATGTAGTTTTCTTTGAAATCCTGCAAAACGAGAGGAAAAGCGGTTTGAGACAATTCTTTTCCGTTATGTTCGGGTTTATATGCATGTTTGCCATCACTGTTTTCGGTTAGTAAATTACAAAACCAAGTTTTCTCCTCAACTGTATCAGTTGCATTTCCTTTTATGTAAATTAATTATGTACTTTACTCCAAACAATAAATTCTTAAACACAGAACAGTTTTTTATTTTGTGTCTTCTGGACACTGTGGTGAAAAGAGTAGTTAGGCAACACTGTCTAAACAATAAGCTGAATCTAACATGGCAACCTAGCACCAGCAGACAGTTATAGGTTATGTTTTGTAGTTTGTTTGGTTTCATGTCTTTAAGTAACTAAACAAGCATCTTAGGGCCCCTTTCCTAACATTTCAAACCCTTAAGGGAGGTCTACAATAACCATGGCATTGTCCGAAGCTGAAAAAACGTTTATTCTGCACGGTGTGGCTGTAAGTATCCTTTTGTACACAACTAGCCGTTTTGAGCCCCAAAAACAACTAAAATAGGACAATTTTCGGGTTGATGGACGTGATCGGGAAGGCTACCGGTCAGTGGAAGTGGAAACGGACATTGTCCAGCACGCTTTCGGATCGGCTAGGTTGCGTTTGACCAATACTGATGTTTTAGTGGCAGTGAAGATTGAGGTGGACACCCCCTTGCCTGAAAGACCTTTAGAGGGAAAACTCGAATTTTTTGTTGACTGGTTAGTATGCCTCATCAGTTGAAAGTCTTATTTTACGGTAATTTGACTTAGTTCAGCCAATGCCACTCCAGATTTTGAAGGGAGAGGTGGTGATGACTTAGCAGTTGAATTAGTCAATATATTGTCATCTGCATACAGTTCTTACCACACTCTTGATTTGAGGAAAATGTGTATATTGAAAGGACGCAAGTGCTGGAAATTATATGTGGATGTTTTGGTAATTACTCCTAAAAAAAACCCCAACTTACCTAACTAACTTAAAGAAAAGATTTTAGAATGTGGGGGCAATTTATTTGATGCCGTGTCTCTTGCAGTGAAATCAGCTTTATTTAATACTCAAGTCCCAAAAATTAAAGCAGTCAATGTGGATGGAGATAACATAGAAATTGAAGTGTCAGACAATGTTTTTGACTGTGAAAGACTGGATGTTAGCAACGCCCCCATTCTGGTAAGCTTTCTGTATAATTCAATTTTAATCTAACATTCTGAATAGGTTACAGTGTGTAAAATTGGAGAGCATTGTATAGTGGATCCAAGTCTGGAGGAGGAACAGTGCTCTGTTGGGTCTGTAGTGGTGGCCATATCTGGACAGCATTTCAGTACTATAACCTCCATAGGAGTAGGTTCCTTGCATGAGGATACTTTGTTTGAGTGTCTTGACTTAGGACAGAAAGTGGGGACAAGATTAAATGGGGCTTTAATGGAAATGTTGGAACAAATATTGCCTAATCAAGATGTGGGTTTTTTGAAGTAAATAATTATAATAATAATAAGGGATTGTGTGTTTAATAAAAACATTTTAAATTTAAATCTACAAACAACTTCACTTTATTCCACATAAATTATATTTACAACCTCTCAATCACACTGGTTTGTTTTAAAATTATTAGTGTTGAACTTTACACAATGTATAATAGCAACTTTTTATATAAATATAGAATTTTTATGACGTAAGCAACAGGGAAAGTGGTGGGGGAGGAGAAACCTCTAAACACTTCCTCCCCTTGCAGTTTTTTTAGGTTAGGTCATGTAGGCCTTACCGCGCAAACGTATCAACAGTTAACAATCTACTATCCTCTTAACAATATACATATCTATATATAGTAATAATAATAATAATAATAATCAAACTATAAATGGTAAAGTATGTACAAAAAAAGGGGTTTAAATTCCGTAACAGTGTGATACAGGCTTTAGTGTGTTGTCACAATTAATAATAATAATAATAATAATTAACAAATACAGGTAACACATACTTCTTTGCTAAGCACCATATATATTTTAAAAACGAATATCACTACGCTTTTGCTTTGGAGGGTTCGCACTCTCTTTCTCTGTACAAGTTTTAAATGTTTTAAGCTTAACATTATGTACAGGTCAGCCACGTTATTTTAAAAAAATAAAGCTTTATCCCCGGCCGCGGGACCCAAAACACCAAAAATTCCAATGTGATGGCTTATTCGTAACATTTTATATAATAAAAATTCCCTTTTGTGATGCAACGACGGAGGTTCCGTAACAACAGTATATATTGTATATAATAGCCTTTATCACAGTTCGGGCGTACAAAAATAAATATATACTTTTATGCTCTCTCTTTCTCTAACTTTGCTTGGTTTTTTTTTTTGAAAAATATAATAAACGCTTTCATATAACGACATGTTTTCGATTGTAGTTTGCTTCGAGGAATCAAAATACAGGTCTAGTACCGCATTATCACAATTTTATACAACAAATTATTCCGGTTTTTCAAAACTCTTTTTACGTATAGGAACCCATTTTAAGTTGATGACGACCGCCAGAGGGCGTTTCAGAATTTTTGACACTTAAAGTGGAGTAACCACGGTAACCAGCACGTCGTAAACAATTGGGTGCTCTTACATAACCAATCACTATCTACATATGTATATATATATCGTATATAGTAAAAGTAGCAATTATTATTATTATTATTAAAAAAAATCAAAAACCCGTCCACAGTACCGGACGCTTAACAAAACCTATTCACAATTAATAGGAAAAGAGAGAAAAACTTAAGAAAGAGACAACTAATAATAAAGTAGGCTTCGAGTTAGTCTCCGACACCGCGGTAGAAGGAAAAATTATTCGGTTAGTAAGTGAGTGACGTTTCAGCAACGAGCCGATTGGTGGTCTTTCTTAACAATAGAGGCGCATTCGCCAACTGTCCAGATCAGCTCGTCAACGTCTTAAAAAACCCATTCGTGCACCATTCAAATTCACTTGCACGCTCTTATTTTTAAACCTGAACTATTAACGTGGATGCCCTTCAATCCCAACAGGAGCGCATCTCTGGAATGTGTATTTTTCCTTTAAAACGATAACAGAAAAAAAAAATCGCAACCAAAGCCCGGATGGCACTCCCTTCACGATTAAAACAAAAATACTAAATACGTGCGACCAAGACAATTCCGAGCGGTGTTGTCATTTTACGTAAGTACAGTGTAACAAATTCTCTGCGTTTTTACTTTAAAAAAACCCTCAGTTGTGACTACATGGCAACACCGCCTAGAATTGATAAAAAATCACTCCCGCTCTCTAAAACTAGTTTCGTACTTACTACAAAAAAAAAAAAAAAAGTAATGGTGAGTGGGGGTGGACGGTACTGTGGGCGCGTACGACACACGATTAAAGCTCGGTTCTCATGTATCCGGAATTAGTACTTCTATGTCGATTGACAAAAGAGTGAAAGAGACAAAAAATAAATGCGATTCATCATTGGTTTTATTTCAAATTAAATTGCGAAATCTTGCATGTTTTGTTTTCTGTCATGAATGTCACTTGTCAGTCCGGTCCGCTTACGGAAACACGCTGATTGGCTGAACGATATTCCGCTAATGTTCCGTATTCATGTGAACCAAGCTTTACAGGTAAAAAGAAAACAGAAAGGGTCCGCCCTTCGATGGCCGTCCGTCAATTGTTTCAAAATCAACCGCCGGCCGGTATTGCACACGGATATGGTAACGACAAACTGTTTAGTAGCGCGAAACGGCAACCGCGCCTCCGTTATTTCCGTTTCGCGTGCAACATCTCCATGAGAAGCGTCTGCGTCGGCGCCGAACCGTTGCAATGCTTCACGTACAGGTGCTCTTCCCCCCGTACCGCCAACGAGTGAATCTCCTGCAGGATCGCCTGCATTTTGTTGAATTTATCCTAAAAATGATTTAAATTAATCTTCAATAGTGCGACGTAATTTGACAGTTCAGTCAATCACGAATACTGAAACTAACCTGGATTTGAGGATAACACGTGACGCAATATTCGAGTAGGGCCTGTTGCACTTGCTCGTACCCCTCTTGCACGTGTTTCCTATTGGTGATGCCCCTCACTTCTGCTGTAAAATAGAAACAACAAATCGAAACATAACCTCACCGCTTAATGACACTAGTAACTCACCTGGATTCAATAGCAGCATAAATTTAATACAAATGTAGTCGCTGACGTCAAACTTTAGTTCTTGCAGTTTGGCGGTGATGGCGTTGAAGTGGTCGGCCAGGGCCGGCACGCCCAACAGGCCCAGACTGAGCAGATCGAACTTTTGCCCGTTGTGCAACGTCGTTTCGTCCGGCAAACTGTTGTGCATCCGTTGATGGATGTGATCGAGCACCAACATGTCGGACCACGAGTGTTGCAACAGCTTCATTTGGTCGTCCACCTAAACCACATAATAATACTAATTAAAATCAAAATTGGCAACAGTGTAAAGAGTATGGCAACGCTGTCAGTATATTAGAATTAGATAACATATGAGAGAATCGACGCGATGTGCTTGTGTGTTGTTGTAGTCGTTAACAGCACGAGGAGTCCCCCCCGCCCCTCCAACTATTAACTACTAGTCAAGTAGGCCATTGTTAGTGGGTCAAGAACGATTCAGACGACTGGTATTACGAAATATCATTAAATGGTGGCAAAAATCGAAAGTTGAGAGCGTAACGCGTTAGATTCGCTTTTGTTTTCCATACCATAAAGTATTGATTTCAAACCTTTATAAGAGAGTTTGATTTTGATTCAACAATCAGACTAGATCGAGCAACACAAATATCACATGACCACTATATTAGAAAATTTGCTTAATACCGCGTGACCAGCTGTCAAGGATAGTAATCCTCACTCCAAACAAAGCTGGCCATGATTTAATTCTGTCAAGAACATTAAGCACTCAGTTTTGAAAATTGCCTAAATTACAGCACTGTTTGTGTATTTTAGGACAAAATGCATAGAAGTAGTTTATGAGACATAATGCCACTAAAATTTCAACAACCTACCTTGGCTTCAATAAATAGTAAAATCTTCCAGTAAAAAGAGCCAGATTCGAAATATCCAATTGCACTTAAGCTTTATTTGTTGTTTGGTAATACTCATGGATGTGACAAAACTGATCAAGTTATACATTTAACCTGAAAAACCATCAAATTTTCCGAGAAAAAAAGCACAGAAATGACACCAACAAATCGATGTTTATGCTTGAGCGGCCATGTTGGTTTAAAATTTGACAGGTATGTTGGATTGCCTATTCAATCAGACCGCTCTGAATATAGGTCTGTCACGTGCCCACTTTATCAGACAGTTTGTTTACAAACACGTGACCAGTCAGGATGTGCTTTAGCCTCCAAACGAACTAAAGCCGATAATTTCCTTATTGATCATAATGTTTTGGCGGGATACTTTATCTGGTTTTTAAATTTTAGGACATCCGATGAAGTAGAATTTTGTTCAACTTTTGTTGTAATAAACTGAATAATAAAAACACAATTCTGCATTCTGTTGTTTTGTTTATAGACATTTTTGTGCTTTCACTTAACAATTAATTTTTGATAGAATGGTCTAAAATGGTGAACGCAAACGAAAATAAACGTAAATTACGAACAATAAATTTTGATTAATAAAATACGTTTCGGGCAATCGTTTCGTCGTATACTGGTCACCTGAGAATTAAAAATTACATTTTATTTCGACCAATAAGAATGTAGCATTTTCGACCAATTACAAGAGTTTCGTGTATTCGTGTCGTCGAATCACGGACTCATGCGACTTTAGCTCCTGTCATTTATACAATCTTGTCAACAATATTAGGAAGCAATAGTCCCGTTTCTTACCGCCATACTATTTTAAAGACGTTTGTTAGAGCAAGATACAAATAGATATCAGTTTTGCACTGCACTGGGTTTATCATTCCCAACTGAAATTAATACAGAGCAGTAATGTGAAAATTAAAAAATGCAAATTTCCTTTACGCATGACCGTGCGCCCGTAACGAGTTGCGTGGCAGTTACTGTAATTAATAAACTCTGAACTGGCCTAATTAAAAACGACGTGACTCAGATTGGGGGATAAATCGACTAGGAAGGACCTTCGACTCGGAACAATAAACACTCTTCCTGATGCAGAAAGAGACAGAAAAAATTATTATTCTAACGGATCCGAACTAAACCGCTACTAATAACCGCGTGGATTGCATCAAGTCGTCATTGAATTACCATTATTATTGTTGTTAATTCTAATAACCCACATAATTAGACAGGGACAGGTTTTAAATGCACATCGTCGCCAATAAGCGAGGAAGAGTCTTTCCCACTTTACTTGTAGATTACGTAAAACCGGCGACGTTGCTGTCGAAAGTGAAAATATCGGTTATTGCGTCTATTGAGGCCAAGTTCAACAAAAATCGAGGCGATACACTTTTTAAAGCAGGCCGTATTGAGGTTATGACTCACCCACCGAAGGGAGGGTTTGTGTTTGGCCACCACTTCATTTCTTTTGACTCCCTGGAGGGTCTTTTCGGAAGTGGTTTCAGTAGACTTACAGTGACTGTGCAGCATATATGCATGAGAGAGAGAGAGAGAGAGAGAAAACATTATGATGTGTGCAATATTGCCGGCGACCCAAATAGTAAGCCATGTCGAACTCCGTAATCTCGAGTTATTGAGAAACAACGTTCAGTTTACCAAATTGAGCCGCATTTAAATAAATTTTAACGATGGCGTGCCCGTTTCTTTCGTACGTGCTTCAATTGACTGAACAAAAAATTGTAAAGAGACCGCAGTACGAAATAGTACCAAATATTAATTGATGAATTAACCTTACACACACAGTGTGTAAATTTCAGCACAGTGATTGGTCAAACTAACCAACAGTGAAGCGTGTTTTTTGTCATTTTAAACTAATTATGTCACATTCAGTATATTCTTCTCTTCAGGGATGTAAACTCACCTTGAGATCCTTGAAAAATATCGAGTTTCTCGCCCAGTCGACCTGCGAGAACAAGTTCTGATCTAAAACTTTGCACATCAGCTCAAACAAATCAACCTCGCATTGGTTGTACGTTTGACTTTGTAGCAAGTTGTAGAGCGAGTTTTGCCATTCCCGATCGTCGATCGCCTGGACAAAGTCCCGGATGAGGGGCGACGCTTTGTTGGGTGCCACCCCCGGCAACGACGTGTCAAACTGGAACGATTTGGGACTGAGCGAATGGGGTGACGTTGTGGTGGAGTTGGCGGCGCCCCACAACTTCTGATCGATGCTGGGGTTCTGTGAGGCAGTCGGACCTCCACCACCGCCGCCACCGCCACCCGGCACGCCCACTATTTGAAGGGCGGGTTGTTGGCTGTTGGACAGTTGCATTTGGGGATTCACCTGCCCCAGAGCAACTGCGATAGGCGATGGGGATGAGTCCGGTGACGACGTCAACGACGACACCTAGCAACAAAACAAATAAAAAATAAAGTGGAGCCTTGTCAAACCATCTACTCACCTGAGGTATTTGAATTTCCTGCTTTATGTGGATGTTGGCGAAGGGCGACGTGCCCGGTTGGCTGCTGTACATGTCAGTGGACAGTTGCGCTCCTCTCAGAGTCTGCGCGGCCAACTGTCTCTGTCTCATAATTTGCAGTTTGCGCGCTCTATCTCTTTTGTACATAGGTCCAAACTTGTTTCTGCCGCCTCTCATCCTGTCAGCTCGAACAGCTGCAATCAAACAAGGACAATCATGTATTGCAGCATTTTGCGAGAAGGAAATAATAATATGTCAAGGCCAAAGTCGATGGCACAAAGAACCAACGCGGACGATACGCCAGACGCAAAAAACCAAAGAAAATTATATAGTAAGGCTAAAACACACACACACACATGGTATTGGAGCGGTGTTGTCACTTCTACACACCTCAAAAGCAAAAAAAAAACAATTGCACTAGCTATTTGATCCCAAACATCCTGCTTCAAAGTAAACTGGTAGTGTTTAACGCAAACATTCTGTTGACTTCGGATTTGCAAAATGTTCCATTATTAGCAGCAATTCTCAGAATTCAACCACTTGATATAGTGGCTCTAAAAATGTTTTTCCACACACTAAAAGTGTTGTGAACGTTACTGTTAGGAAAAATGATTTTAACAAGTTTGACAACATCGCAAAACAAACATTTTTCTCCGCGATGTGCCGAAGAACCAGAATGTTGATAAAATTGCTACGGAATAGTAAATACACGGTCGACCTTGGGCTACTTCCATACTATTCAACGAAAGAAAAATCGGCTGCATTACCGAACGTTAATTTCGCGCAAATAACCGCACTAACACCGACCTTGAGTACCACTTTTTACCGCAAGTATACATTTCTTAAAAAGTAGCACTTTCGTGGATTTTAGGATGAAACTGAGGAAGCTCACTGCAAGAGCGTCGGGCCGAAAAACGAAAGCGCAAACATTACGCTAGAGAACATTTCGAAACGTTTTGATTTCACTTCTTTTCTGCTTTCGGGCCGGTTTCACTTCGCATACAAAACTGGAGTAAAACTGCCGAAATTCGGTTAGATAATACGACACCCAGTCCAGTAGAATCTCGGTCGGGCTGAAGTAACCGCACATACTCACCGCAGATGCTGGCGAAAAACAACCAAAAAAACAGTTTCTAGGTTTTAATTAAAGGTAACCGTTAGATAAAAAAAAGATTTGGCGGCGAACTTCATGTCGGTTCAGGAGCAAATCGACTTTCTCTCTGGCCTTGAACGAGTTGCGTAACAAAGACTTGTCGAAGGTCTATTAATAGCACGGTGAAACACACGGCCGGGTTCGCGGAACCCGTCCATTCGGTACCATCGATGTTCATTTTCGATTCTTATCAATGAAGCCCGGTGCTCAAGTTTGAGAACCACTAACATTACCATGTATCACAAAATCTTGACAAAATTGATGATTTGGTGAAGGAATCACACACACACACACAGTGTTTAGTTTGTGATTGACCAATCCTGTATCTGAGATATAGGCAATTAAACTAAGGCCTAGTACTTTCAGTTCAGAATAACTTTATTCTAAGAATAATATCTATGGAAATCAGACGCTGCTATTGGTCAATTTCGTCATTTCTAAAAAAATTATCCTAAGAATAAATTTATTCGGAGGTGAAAGTACCGGCCCTAAAGAAAATAAACCATTTTGATGGGTTGGGCACAAGTTTTGTTAAACATAGTGTGAAGATTTTCGCTGTTTTGGATTGGGTAGGGTACATATCGTGCTTAATTTCGTTAAGGTAGTCTTAACAAGACTGAAATTTTCGTTCTTGTTAACTTTACTGAGCTTTAAAATAAAACAAACTTACTGTTTCAATGAAATTGAGTTTTTAAAGGCAATAGATAAAAGATAAAATTAACCAAAACATTTTTATAACAAAATTGGGGCAAAAACAAAAACTAGGAAATACCTTGAATTGGTCCCTGGATACCGAGTCCTACTCAAAATGCCTGAAACCAGTCGCATTTTAACCAGTACGCACAATACACACCTGAAGATACACTATTTGTAATTATTTTCGCTAATTGCGACTTAAAACTATCATTTATAGTTTAGTTACTTTTGAATTAATTGAACTTTGCATCTGCAATTTTTAAGAACGACGCCATTAACCACAAACCTCGTCAGCTGTCAAGTAACTTCACTACGCATCAACTGGCGAATGTCAAAAAGAGGCAGTGACTTTGTAATACCTAGAATCGTCACACGTCTACGTAACAACGGTCATTCAATTAGGCAATTGAGTAACCCACTTCTGGTGATTAAGCGATTTTGATAAGATCGTACAAAGAGCAGTGTCTGTTTGACTTACGGGTGCACCGTTCTGGTGTGACGTAACCGTCGTGTGGTTGAAATTAAAATTTCCCCTACCACGTGACCGAAAAAAAAAACCCACATTCCGGGGTGTAGAACCGCAAGTGTCGATTTTTCTGGTTTTCTGGGTGCACTTTGAGATATTGCCACGGTTTGGCGGGCATCTAGGTCGTCGTCTAATGTTCGCCCGGAATCCAGCCTATTATTGTCGAAACCGGCAAAGAGCGAGAGTGTTTCGAATATTTAAATGTAACTGTGTCAAACGGCTCACGTTATAAACAATAATTATTGCCGAAAGGCTGTTGCGACAGGTTGGATTGTTGTTGTTGTTGGCGGTTTGTCTGTATAGGCGTGATCGGTCTTTGTATCCCAGTTCTTTCGATTAACGCCATTTTGAATTCACTAAAATGTCAATTGTGGAAAATTCGAACTAATAGGCACGCATTTTTTTTGACAGTTGACTAGAATATAGAGGCAGTGTTGCCACGTTATTTATTATTATTGGCTGGGAGAAATCCTTTGGGAGACTTCCTAGGCGGCTACGACAAGGCCGTCCGCATTAAAACAGGATTAAGGTGGCCTTGGGGCCGTTGCATGTCGCGCTCCAAGCTATTTCCAGACGTCCGGGGGCACAAAATCGCTGTTTTTCGGGCTGTCGCACGTTTCACTCTTTTCGCTTTCGGAAATGCAATTTTCCATTGTTGCCAACCAATGAGACTAAAAATTTAAAAATTTTTTGGGACACCCCGCGTTATATACAGTTGAGCAACAACATTACCAAACACACACATAGAGACTAATAAACAAACCGTAATTATTAACTTAACACATTAGATGGTTGCCCCCACTTGGTCTTGACCTAAATCCGGTAATGTCGCTTTAACAACGTCATGTTGGTTGCATAACTATGGTGTGTACCTGACCAGGCGTGACGTAATCAACTCATCACAACTTTCTAATTTACATAATGCCTGCCAGTCGATTGGAGTTCCCCTACATTGACAATTTAGGTAGTTTAGCTGGCATTTAATGACTGATGAATGATTTTAGGGTCAAAAACATTTTAAGTTAGGTTATTGTAATACCTTCACCAAATCGTCAGAAAAAAACGTACGAACTTAAGAAGTTAGCTTCGTAACTAGACAAAAAGCAGGTTTGTTCAGTTGCCCAATAAGAGATCAGTAGTCAAGTAAATTGCGTGAGAACTTGTCTAAACGCTCTCGTATTATTGTTTCAGCTGTCGTCGATTGCTTAAGCCGCGTTTACACCGTGCAATAAACGCATTTTCACACAAACAGCGAATAATACAAAGTTTTGGGTTAATGGGCGAACGAAATACTGATAAAGTTTCGCGCAGCCGACACAAAATTGCTAAAAATAATAAACGCGCGCATTCAAAACGGGCTCGGAATTAGGTCAAGCCTCGCTGATAATGGCTTTTTATTAAGGACGTCGTATTATGTGCTTTGGTAATAGAGAAAATTAGTTAAGCAGACTAACACGAAGGTAGTGGAAAAAGTAAAGAAGAATTAGATCCGGTGATAGTGGTGGGCAAAAGTACCGATACAGCACGAAGTTATTAAGTTTTAGGCTTGAAATGGCACGTAATAGTGGGACGTGAGACTGGTATAAATGTCATCGATCCTCGCCCTTTTACCGGGGCGTTGTTGTGTCTGCCAACCCGAAATGTCACTAGGTTTTAATTGTCGGACCGCTAGAGGGTGCCACGTCACCAGAACCGTCGTCCACAGATGACGCGCGATTTATAGATAGGTCAATCAGGAACTGATGTCGTAGGTCATCCAAGGCCGGCATTATCTTAAAATAAATTAAGTTACACAATCGTGCGCCGATAACAAGTATACACACACGAGTACTACGATAATTACGTTTAATATTAAAATAAAACGATATTTTTTTTTAGGTACGCGACCCGACAAAAGGGGAACAAGGACCACGTAGATGGCGTAATCCATCGCAGAAAAAGAGCGCGAACCAACGAAACGGAAAGTGCGACAAGGAGCCGACACGTGACGCAACGCCATCAGATCTAGGTTGTTGGGTCGCGCGATATTCTTCATCACTCTCCATCTCAGTCAGCTGAATCGGTCTTCTTGTCTACCGAATAGGTGTGGCGGGTGGCGTTTGGCATTCAGCTCGATTATCTTAACCGGTCGGGTCTTAATCTAGGATGCCGGAAACTACTGAATGAATAATCAGCGCGATTTCGAACAGTACCGGCACTGTTCTTGTTGCACGTGGCGCCCTCTATGTTTATCAAGTTTGGCAAACACGACACCCATTTGTCAAATCTAAATTATTCCTTTCAGTCAGTCACATAGTGGTTTTGACAGTTTCTGAACACTATTGTCAGTGTACTACTAGGATTATAAAGAAACAACTGACAAATTAATGACTCTAAACTGTAAAAGTGTCAGTCAAACCCACTAACCCATTCTATTAACTGACAATCTATTCGTTTCACTTTAACTGCCTGTACGAAAAAGAGATAAGGAGTGTTTTATAAATTATTTTTTTGAATTAAATATGACAAGTAATCAATGTTACAATAAAAACAGCAAATTTGTATCGACATCCATAAGAGAGTTTGAGCAGAAAACATTAGTCAACTTTGGAGCCCTCTAGTGGCCAAATATCTGTGGAAAGCTCATTTCATTGGTTATCCGTTGACATATAAAAGTTTACACAAAGTGATGCAAATAAGCGTGTTAGTTACGATTTAGTGACTGGGTGCACCCGAAACACTTGTTGACTGGTTAAGAACTAGTTGAGAATTGAGAAAAACACGGTCACGTGATGATACCTATCTTGGAAATATCTTGACGTAAGGTTCAAATTTGCCTGAAACACTG
Source organism: Ips typographus (assembly GCF_016097725.1). NCBI lineage: Eukaryota > Metazoa > Arthropoda > Insecta > Coleoptera > Curculionidae > Ips > Ips typographus. The sequence continues at coordinate 6,525,930 of NC_138431.1, forward strand.
CTACTATCCTAATGGGTTTTGGGTTAGCTTGACTACTTAGTGCAAACAAAAATCGACTTTAATCAAATTTCTTTTTGTACAATTTTGCTAGGGTGCTGGATTTGACAATCACTGTACTAAGTTTGTGCAAAATATCAGGACCGTATCTGCCCGATTTGTTTAAAAAAAACCCTCAAAGTCTAGTCAAATAAGTAGTCTACTTTGAAGGCCAACCTATCAACTTGAAAAGCCCATTTCATTGGCTATCCATAGACATAAAAAACTTCGTCCCATGTCTAGTCAAATAAGACACTTATTTAGGTTTAAGCAAAACAGTGCAGGCAAATTTCTGCTATACTAGTGAGAGCTTTTTACTATTAGTCTGTCATAATAAATAAACTTTACAGTACCATGAAACCAGTGGCGTACTTACTAAACACTTTTCCATCTATTCAAGAATCAACCCCAATTTGACCCAATTCAAAGGTTAAGGTCTCTTGATTTTTAAAGATGGTGTGTTGTAAGGAGGGGGAGGGGAGAAAAATGGCCGACTAACTACCGTGACGTGTATAGGAAAAAACCTGACGCGAGGTATTGTAGTCTACTTCCTGGACCGTGTCGAGAATCCGGGCAATTACGTTTTAATAATAACGGACGGATTTTGTTTTTTGGGTGCGGTTACTCTCTACTACCGATACGATTTCAACCAAAACAAAATGGCGGATTAATTGAGTAAATTCCCATGGGATCGTAGTGTGCGTGTCTTTGGGTTCCCCTCCATGTGTACACACATGAGTGGAGTGCACCGCACCGAAACTGGCAAACCTAATTAAGACGGAAAATTTACAAAGTAAATTACCCCGCGGGTTATTAAGTTTTTATCAGTCTAAACCGTTGACTTAGCATAGTAATCGCGAAAAAAATTACATAAACTAGACAAATCTGACTGAGTTTTGACAGAAAATTTACTCTTTCCGGTTCCACGGTTGCCACATTTCCTAGATCAACAATAGTTATGAAACAATGGATGCATAAAAGGTGCAACTTTAACAGCCAATTTGCTCACCCCACTAACCTTTAGTTCGACTGATCACGACCTGGTAAATATCATCCGAGTCCCGACCTGTTGCCTAATTTCCCCACCTTTTGTAAAACTCCCCCTTGTTTGTCGTCTAATCTTATCGAAAGGCAAATTGTAAACCAATTCCCCTGAGAAATGTGTTTTATGGGCATCTTAAGGCATAATTGAGAAATAACCACCGTCGGGACGTAAGTAGCCTCGTGTCTAGACCGATTCCAGTTTTTAGCGAAACCAGTTAAACGAATAATGATCCGGTCGCTTTTAATTATCGTTTGTTATTAACTCGAAACCCACTGTTGTTCACTCTGTTTCAACCGGATAACGTTCCTGAAACGACGTGTTTTGGTCGTAGATTACGCGTGCAGGAAAACAACCCGAAAAACTAACGCCGGAATAAACCGAGAAAAGTATGATCGACTAGAAAAATCAATCAATTAATTAATTACATTTAGAACTTAGAACTAAAGAAACAACTGACTTGTGTTTTGTTTACGCATAATGTCATTACTGACTGTTGTCAATTGTCAAATTTGTATTGACCAATCACGGTAAAAAATTCTTGTATGACGTCACCCGAAAACGGCCCGCTCTCATTCCATTGGTGCTCAAGCTAGGCGCCATAATTTGACGAAAATGGAAGAGGTCATTTAAACGGCTACGTAACTTTAAGTGGTATCTAAAAAACCCGTTAATTCTATTTGTGAAGTTCTCTTCTATACAGTTTTGGGAAATTTCAGGAAATATATTTTCATTGCAATATATGCAATAATAAAGACCATTTAGGTTAGACTTGGGAAAATATTTTAATTATTTTTAATAAAATAAAAAAATTGTTATTTTTTTTTTAACTTAAAAAATTTAGGTAATTTATGCTTGTCATAAGTCGTACTATAAACCATTTTTTTCTTAGTTTGACAGTAGATGTCCAGTTGACGTGTATGAGCCATGTTTATTATTATTATTATTACAGATATGATCAGATCATTTCAAAAAATCTTTAAAATATTTTTGACTAACAAGTTTCTAATCTAAAGAAAATTCAAAAATTAGAGACACACACAAGAAATTTCACTAAATCTTGAAGTATTTAACTATTTCAGGCCAATATGTAGTAGTTTTAGCAGTAACAGAGGCATTGTGGGTTATTTTCTGCGACACTAACGACTTTTTCAGGTACTTTTTAAAGCAAAAAGACATTCTAGTGTGCCAAAATCAGCAATCTTCCCCTACAGGACACAGAGAGATGAAGAGGTGTCTTCGTCTTGACTGAACCATTACAGTATATTAGAAAAAGATCTCTCAGTCAGAGGTGAGAGCAAGTGAATAGAAAACTGTCAAGAAAATCATTCATGATGGTAAGAAATGCCATTTTGAGATACTTATAAATACATTTTGGTTTATATTTATAACACAAGCCATGGGAATTATTAACAAAGGATGAATAAGAGAATAAAGTAACAGTAACATAAAAAACAAGAGTGACATTGGTAAAGTGATAGTGACATAATAAGAATTATAATAATTCACAGAGTGGCAGAATAAGTGACAAAACACAAAGAGTAATTAAACCAGGAGACTGTATATTCCTGGGAAGACCAAGCAAACTTAAATTTGACAATTGTCACGTGACACTCCATTGTGTACGATTAGTGCAGTCACGTGATAATTGTGAGATTATGGTCTGGTTGGTGTAACGATGAATAACTGAACTTAGTTAATGAAATCAGTGGCAATATTTGGATGATTGATTCGTTTTTTGTTTCACAACCCTAGTGATTTTTTTGATTCTGTCTGTAGATAGTGTAATATTCCAGGTAATGACCATTAAATTGAAAACTTTCAAAGTCCCAGTTTGGCAACAGTGGAAATTCCTTATTGTTAATTGAATTTTTTGAGTACTTTGTTCGAGTTATTTTGGGGTGAATTAAGGCGCAACAAAGACGTCTTGGCGAAACAAAGCGAGCTTCAACTCTTTGTCAACCTTAGGAGTAATAAAGGACACTCACCTTCCAGTTTCATTCCGACGTCCAGACACTTTTGAAACCGGCAAAATGGACACCGTTTCCTCTGGGTCTTGTCAATGTGACAACTCCGCTCGGCCACGCACGTGTACACCTTTTTGTTTTGCACGGTCCGTTTGAAGAATCCCTTGCACGACTCACAGGTCAACAGTCCGTAATGGTAGCCGGACACTTTGTCCCCGCATACCGGACACAATTCCTCGATACCGTCCTTGGTGTCCGGGATGTCGCTGACCGCGGCGCCCGCCCTGATCGGGATCTGGTAGGGTCCGCCGCCCATATCGATGCCGCCCATCGTTTGGGTGCCTGAAGAGAAAAAATAGGACGTGTCTATGTTCGACATGGTTTGGTGCATCATCATGTCGCCGGGATGGTGGCCGCCCATTCCCATCGCGGACTGTTGGTACTGGGCGGACACCGGCGGTGAACCGTACAGGGGACTGGAGGCCTGGGTGGCCGCCGGCGAGTCCCCCTGATTGAAGGGGGACATGTTTAGGGATAACAACGTTGAATGGTTATCCATTTCAAGTAACATCGCTCAGTGCAACGTCATCTACGCCACTGTTTTTCATACATTTTTCAAACACTAAATTTTTTTTTAAAAAACGCACAAATCCAGTAACATATACAAGAGAAAAAGTAATAATCCACACACACTGAATGGAAAAAAAAAGTAATCCAGTGAAACACACTCGCGATCCTAAAGACAGAACGAAAAAAATAAAACGGGTCTAGGTCGGGTGTGCGGGACGTCCGAACGCGACTGTCGACGACGCGAAACTGACCGAATTCGAGCCCCTTTTTTGGGCGACCGACTCTTGCGGGGCTTCAGTACGGAATGATTACAGTCGGCCCGTGTAATAACAAGTGAAAGTGACTGACCTACTTTCCATTGAACCAGGTCTATGTTACTGCTGCGAGTGCTGTGTGCTGTGAAGTCATACACACACACACACACTTACAACACATCTCGTATAGAGCGGCGTGGGTGCGACGTTGCCACTTCTCCTCACCGCCATTACGATAATTAAATACAACAATGTAGTATTTGTGTACGGCTGTATCGATGATAGTGCATCGTTACCTATTAGCCTAGTTACACCGTTTGCTTTGAAATCGCTACCCGATTTTTTTTTTTGCAAATTGTTCCGACAAGGCCGTGCGATCAATTAGTATTATAACCTATAAATAACCGCATTAACGGTTCACTTTTTGTCTGAACCTACAGGGTTTTGTAAAAACCCAAAACGACTTTGAAAACCGCCATTTTGAGTCTCTGTACCTCGACAGGGAGTCCCAGGATGAAACAAAAAAAAATAATATACGCAGGGTGAGTGTTTCATCAGATTAATACTGTCACTTGTCATTTTTGACATATGACATAAACTTTTTTTTTTTATGGAAAGCACTGCCCAACGATACCAAAAAGTGCGTAATTATTTTTTAAAATGGCGAAATTTAACCACATTAGTATTAATAAACACAACTACCGGATAATTAATTTAATTTTTAACGTTCTTTAATACAAGCACCATCTAGGTGGATTTAATTCTGTGACACTGACAGTTGATGTAACTTTATTTTGTTTTCCATTCAACTTGATATTTTTTGAAAACTATGCTTTGTGTCATATGTCAAAAGTGACAAAGGACAGAAATATTCTGATTACCTTATCTTATTCACCTTACAAACATCTACAACTTTTATCTGAACATTATTTTTCTACAAGCAATAATAGATCGGCCAGTTGGAATAAAAGAAATCGACAAAATTTGGTTTTTGCTAAATATCTAATCTAGTGACACATTTTTTGCGTAACTTTGTTATTTTAAATGGGACACCTTGTATATCTTCTGATTAACGGATAGATCTTTTTCTTTTGATTTCAAAAATACATAATACGTTGCCATTTAGTTTCGCCAATTTCGAGTAAATAGAATGTAAATTATTGTGATTGTGGGAGTTGATGCTCCATCCAGTGTGCCGAGCAAATTTGACGTCACGATGACGTAATTGAACAAAACAGTGTATTAATCAACTGTCAAATTAAGTCATCGTGACGTCAAACTCGCCTATTATTCATGGCAACTGTGATTTTGAATTACAATATTTACTTTCCATTAATTGGGAAAATGGCTAACTTGGTTTTTGGAATTATAAATTAATCAACTTTTTGTTTACACTTTTTAACTTAAACAAAACATTGAAGTGCAACTGTCAACTGTGTCAGTTTAGTCAGCTGTCAACCTAACTTAACTTGTTGTTTTACTTTTACTCTAGTAAACAATATTGAAGATGACGGCCATATTGAATTTTACAGCAGAAAACGCCTATTTTTATTGCAACATAAGAAAGCTCGTACAATTTGGCAACGTTGGAATGCGAGGAGCGCGCGTGGTGGAACCCCTTAAATAAAAAAAAAGAGTGGGGAGGGTGAGGTTGGAGGGGTGTAGAAGGGGAATCGGCCTACTGACCTACTTAGAATGGCGCGCATCACGTGGTCCTTGAATCTTGGGCCCTTAAGACCTGCCCCACGCCTTCTTGCGTTAGATTTTTTTGGGTGCTTTCGAGTGGACGTGGCAACGTGTAAAGTTTGTCCTTATACTATTTATTAAAATAAAATCGTTATCATCACAATAACATAACCTACTTTTTGCCGTTAAGATAAAAATACGATTTGAGAGCGCGAGCTAGTAAACTTGACCCGAATCGATTGTCCGCGGCTCAAAACCCTCAAAATCCCCCAAAAACCAATAAAATAAGAAGAAGAAGAGATGAAAAATGGCAACGTAATAAATGTGCAACCAAAAACAAACTGCTGCAAGTTTGTTAACAAAGCCGACCTAGAAACCTACATTCTCGTCTCGTCGATCGGTAATCGAGAGTGTTTTTGATTTCGGCTTGCGAAACGTTGTTTATTTCAAAAAATATGCGTACTGCACGCACTCAATCCAAAAACAAACTTATCTGAGAGGTACTGACCTGCTCGCCTTTAAACACTTTTGTCCAACACTACTAAAAGGAAACAGGGAATAACGCGAGAACACTGGTTACACCATACTGGATTAACTGGATCGCTTAACTCAATTAAAAACCTCAAATCGAGGTCACCTTATCAAAAATCCTTATCTGTCGTTTTGATATAGTTTGCAATGGGCCTATCCCACCAATTAAAAATTTAATTTCAGTGCAAAAATTTTTCGATGGATTTAAATAATTGATTATTTGGAGGGCAGTATGACGTAGCTATGAGCGTTTCTATTGGACGAAATAACCATCAGCGTTTGTTTTGACTTTTCACGTCCCAATTGACGTTTGACATTTATTTGAAACTAGAGTACTATTTTACTGACGGTTGACATGTATAACGGGTTGCCTGAAAAAAGACAAATTCAATTTCTCCGATTCCAGACCAGTAGAACACAGCTGAGTGAGAAAAAAGCATACGTATTGAAATCACTCCTAAAAACACAAGAGAAAACAATAAAGTTAGATTATAGGTTCTGTCACAAATTTTAATTGCAACGTTGCCAGCTGTTGCTCTGACTATATTTGTAAGTGGGTAGTTTGTGATTGGTCAAAAAAAAGTATCAAAGCTGACAGCTGCTTTTTCTTGACCATTTACAAACCACTTACATATCCTCACAAGGTAATCTCAATGGGACAATTAAAATGTCAATTTAATGAACAATCTAATTGGTTGAATCCATATTTTGGCTGTACAACTACAACAAATGGTTGGCACGAATTTTGGTTAATCGATATGTATTTAATGTTACACTTTGTGTTTCTCTCTTTCTCGCTCATGGCGTCGATTTAAGCAATTAGTGAAAGCGAAAAAATTACTCCACAACACGACCGAATTCTAAATCAACCGAACCAATAATCGGATCCGTTTTTGGGGACTGTTACGACAAACGTGTGCGTGTGTGGACTGGTTGAATTTTCATCAAATCGATGATCAACATCAACATCACTGTAATCAAACATTGTTGCAACACTCATTTTATTAATAGCCGATAGTGAATTAATTAGACAAATTAATGGATTCTACAAACCTACTTTTGATTTCAATTAGTGATGCAAATTCTGTTGGTGGAGGGGCAGGGGTGGTGTCGCAATTCCTAACCTAACTTCATTGTTCCCAATGAAGGTTTTGGAGAACGCCAGCGGTGGGGAGAAAGTTCGAATTGCTTAATCGATTAACCATTGGGCCATGGTAAGATATATGGGCGCCAATGTTTAATGCATGGCTGGGTCGACTTTTAACGACAATTTTGGTTAATTCAACTGTTGGGTTTTTTGGTTTAAGTGGCAACATTGCAGAAAAACCAACAACTGACACAAATACCAGGCGGACCAGTCTTCACCCACCGGCCGTACCAAATGGTAATGAATGGTCGGCGCCCAGATTCACTTTTATCCACTAACCCACTTGATGGCAGGCCTTTCTTTTTTCACTTAAATTACGTAAGGAAGCCGGTTTTGTGTAATGATGACGGTGAAATTGACTAGACTAAATTTTCACTTTCTTTCGGATTGTTTTTTAATCGACCACGTGGCAACGTTGCAACTATTCACGCTAGTCGTTTTGTCGGTCGGGTCGCGGAGGGGGCAGAAGGGGGTTAATGGGAATGGTGTCAGTAACGTTGGTTACGCAACGCCGGCACGCACGTTGTTCTTCGGCAACCAGTTTTGTGACATCATCAGCCACCAGGCGGCGTTGTCACGTCGGCAACATTGCCAAATTGACTTAAACAGCTGGCATCTTAACTATGCATTATCAATTAAATTGATTATTTATAAATAGAGCCGTACTATGTATTTACTGAACGTGTGTAAATGCGATGTTATTTTAAGATTCGGCACGATCCTATCATACGTCATTGTTATGATTTCCTATGTAGCTGCGTCCTTGAATTTTTCTTTTTTCGTATAATTACTAGCGTTAATTCAACCCGACGTTTTGCCGTAAATTACTGAACTAGTATGTTCATGAATTACTTCATAAAGTTACTTTCTTAAAATTGAACTCCCCTAACCACGCAAATTACAAGTAGTTGAAAGTGAAAGTAATTTAATTACTTATTACTCACTTTACAGGGTGCTTAACATTCAGTATAAAATTATTATTGAGTATACAGAATTATACTTGAACTTAGTGGTTTGATCAAACATAAATTTTTTTGGGACACCCTGTATGCTAAAAATACAACAACTTCAAGACACTTATAGTGACAATTAAACCAAAAGTAGGATGACGTCACAGCCGCAACAAATTGCATTGTTGCCACGGTGTAGAAAAAAACCAAAGTGTCACAAAAACCATTTTAAGCCTAACGTAAAAATATTATCCAGATATCACCGAAAGCTGCCAGAGGTCCCTAAAATGTTTTTCAAAATGTCAGAAGCCTCTAAATACATTGTAAAGTTGCCAGAAACTTCGAAAAACTCTGTCAATCCTTCAAAAATCTATGGTAAATACCAGAAACATTTAGAATCATTTTTAAATTGCCAGAAGCCTCTAAATAAACTCCTAAAAAAGCTGCTATAAATGCCAGACGCCTCTAAAGTAATTGTAAAAATCGTAGAAGCCTCTAAAACCAAACACATCACTTGACATTTGTGACGTCATCCTAATTTTGTTTGAGTCTCAGTGTAGGTCAGTTGATGTTTTTGAACCAGTAAAATTTAAGTAAAATAATAACTAAAACTTACTGCAATAAGTAATTATTTAACGTTTAACGTATTGTCGTGGAAAAATTACTTTACAAATTTTGTTACTGGATTTGTCGTTTTCTATACTCACCAACACTAAAGGAATCAGCTTACCATTAACGACGAGAGATTGACGTACCTGAAACAAAACACTTAATTAGTTTTTTCGGTCCGGAATTTTACAGGGTCGTACCGAAAAATTGGGGCACCAAAAAAAAAACTTTGCTACGCACCTGTGCGACAAAATGCGGCGTAGAAAAACGCATCGAATTTTGTAATTTAGGTAAAACCTTGACACGAATAGTACCGAGCTGTATCTGATTATGATGGAATAGATTTCGTCGAGAGGAAACAAACAATAATTATTTTTTAAGTATTTAATTAAAAAAAAAACAGTTATTGCTCAATGTTTTTAAACTTTCAGACGGACCGCAAATAATTGACAGAAAGAGAAAAAAAATTGGAAACTTCCTGGGAATTTCGCGGTTCGGACTGTTGATGATACGCCTTTGGAGCACGTGTGGCTGTCTGCTGACCTGATTTGCAAAACTCACTTTCTCTCTTTGAAAAAAACAAAGGAACCCAAGCCCCCGATGATTAACCCAGCTGAATTATCGTTAATTTTTTTTTCTAGGGCAAAGCCCTTTTTTCCGTCCATTGTTTTCCCAAGCGCGACCCAGACGGCGAAAGTCGGTCATAAAAACTGATTTTAATATCTCCATGGTTGGTTTCAGTTCTTAAAAAGTCTCAATAGACAATCAAATTAATACAAAATAATTCTCAAGAAGAAGGCGAGAATTAATGTTTCCATTAGAACGGAACAAGACTTCTGCATCTGGTTGGTTAAAATGTTGTCATGCCAAACAATAAATCACCTACTTAACATGGCTATTGTCTAACCCGCCGACCATTTTTTAGGTAAATGGGCTAATGACGCAGATAACACTTTCGTAATAGTTGAATTCAATTTTTGAGAGTGAAATAATTGCACTACGGCCTGGTTGATGTGTATCGTAGGCCCGAATCGGACGTCAGATTGGCCGTAGCGTACCAGTGACAGCTCGGGCCCGGCTTGGTGACATCCCGGCCGGAATCTTTTTCCTGAAACATTGTAAGCAGACAAGGCCACTCCTGAAGCGTAACCGAATATGGCAAATGACACACTTTGCGGTAGTTAAATGGATTGCCCAATCAATTCGATGTTTCAAACTCTACAAATGTTGGGAATTTAAGTTCAGTAGGTCAGATGTTGAGGGGTGAGGGTGGTTGTGAACCGAGGACGGTGGGGGCGGCAAAGAGAAGTGGCGACGCCGCCAGCGACGCTCGGCGTCGACATTGACTTTCCTAAAACGGAAGAACGTTATTCCATTGATTGACCTCGATTCGGAAAGTGGCCACGTGCAGGGGTGGCAATTGATGTATTCGGATATCCGTTCATAATGTAATTTTGCAAGAGTCATGTAAAATGGACAAATTGCTGCTTTATTTTGACAGTTTGTGATTGGTCGAAAAAAGCAGTTTTCAGCTTGCTGTGATTTACAAAAAAACTGCACGTTTGGACTTACAATGACGAATTTGCTTTTTGTTATAAATAACCTGTTTTGTTAAATTTTTACGAGTTTTTTTCAAGGGTTTTCAGGAACAGAACCCTAATTAATCATCCTGTGTAAACTCGGAACGAAATTGAGACACATTTCTGTGTAAAGTGCGACACAAAACACGATCTCCTTTGATAAAATTGCACCTTGTCACAACAAAAGCGTATTTCAGACTTTAATTGAAGATTGAGAGCGTGACATCCGTTGCACGCTTCTTTTTAACTAACCGAGGGAGGTCCTGTTGATACCTGATGCATCCATCAATATTGCCTTCTTTAAATTGTCCCGTAAATCTTTTTAAATGTTTTCACTTTGTCAGTGCCATTTTTACCTTAATGACAGGTAAATTAACATGTTTAACATCAAACACGATGTGGGGTAAAAAAAGAACCGGTCGTAAATTAGCCCATAAAAGTGTCCAAATATTTCTTCTTGAATCAGTTCTGCTCTATTATTACTTAGTCAGGTTTTTAGGGACACGCGAGTGCCTCCCTTCAATCAGGAAGTAAAACGACAAGAAAACCATTTTAGCTCCCCCTTAAAGGGGATTGAATTTCCATTCAATCCCCTAAAGGGTGAAGGGTGTCCTTGACCCTTTTTTTACAGGATGAGGGGACGCAACAGTTTGTTGTATTTATGGTCATTACGTCACTAAAATGTCGATTCCACGACGAAATTCGGTGAAAGTTCCTCTTAACGCACAAACACTAATTCTATTTGAGCCCGGGCACGCAAAATTGCCCAACACTGACCGGAATTGTGTGCGTTTCTTGAATAACGACCGCTTATGTGTGTTGTATGTGCAATCGAGTTACGAGAACGCGATGGTGATAATAGATTTCTATGTGACATTTATGGGAGCCGGGCAATCAGAGGGTGGCGTAATCAGGGCCGAAAGTCACTAAATTACTGCCGTAACACCCAAATTTGATAAAACAAAAATCTCATTGATTGAGAGAAAGGGCTAAAACAGAGCCGTATTCTTTCGGTTTGTGATTTCAGATCCAAGAGTGTCATGATCCGAAATCATGAGTCGAAAGAAAGCAAAACATCAAGTCAACTGGGCTCGATTAAGCGTTTACAGTTAACATCTAGACACGTGATCGTCGCTGTCACTCGCCTATTAACATCACGTGGTCAACTGCTCAATTACGTCACAAGAATCCTTGATATCAAAGTAGGTCTGGGCCTGTGACAGGACTCGATCACAGCCTACTTGACGTTTTACGCGTTTTCCACCTGTCTATGATTTCATACATTCATAGAGTCTCTCTGTCATGTGACTGGTGATGTTCACTATGATGAAGGTTTGAACAATCTCTGTAACAACCCTTTCAAGAAATCTCCAGGGAGTTAAAAAGGGTTATGTAATTCCAGGAAGAAGCTTTTTTCCCATCTATACAATATTAAAACTAAATAGGCGTGTAAAAGCTCGTAAATCTCAATTTACGACCTCTAAACGTTTGTTTGAAAAACAACGGTGGGAGGGCGCTATTGTCCCATACAAACTTTAAAAAAAATGGTTTTTTTTCGTTCTTTACCTGTTTTCGGATTGCATCATACAAACGGGAATAGCAGTGAAAAATGGCCGTTTACAGCTAATCCTAACCTGTTCCCGATATTAAATCATGCATTAAAACTGTTTAATAAGTGTAGCGGTCGGGCAGTCAATAAATTAATCCAAAAGGTCTGGCATATATGAGCCAATAACACAAATTTTCAGAAGAAACATAATGGGAACAATACATGCATAAACTATCGCTTTTGCATTGCTGCACTTTGATATTTTCGCTTTATTTAGGACGGCCCGATTTTGCGTAGGCGATTTGGACGCGAACCACCATTACTCGAGCGCCATCTAGTACCGTTAGTTATTAATTAAAATGGGAAAAAAATGGACTGGGAACACTCTAACAGGGCCAGGACAGGACACCATACAACTTGAAAAAGCATTTAATGATTGAGGAAAAAATCAATTGATGCAGTTTGTCCCTGTCCAAGTTTGATTGCGTCGCCCCCACAGCTGAGGAAAGGAACCCGACCAATATGGTGGCCGTTGCGTAACTTTGTCAATTTAATGCGCAATTCTTATACGGTACCATCGTACTGGAGACTGGCAACGCCATCTGTTTGTGGTCAGTGCCACTGGTGTACCACAAAAAATATCCTAATTCTTTTCTAGCATTTACTGATTTTGTTGAAGCAAAATGGCGACCTACATACCCAGTGCACTAGACCTACATCGAAGAGGACGACCATGGACGCCCACCCAGTGGTATTTCAAGCTTTTCAAGTACGCGGAGATTATACAGGGTGTCCAGTGGACTAAATTAATCGAATGTGGGACACTCGATAATAATAAAAATAATTCCAAGTCTGAAAGGGGGAGGGGAATTGGGGCCAAACATGCAAGACGCACGACCCAAGCAAAATGGCGAGTTAAATTTAGATCGCGCACGAAAATGGGTCAATGCGACCCGCTAACCCACTACACTAGACCTCATTGTTTTATTTAAAAAGAAAAAACAACTAATTTACTCTTAAGATAAGTCCGACCCTGTGTTTGCCACTACAGGGTACCTCAAATTGCTGTCAAGTTGGTAGTTTGTGATTGGTTAAAGAACAAGTAGCTTTCAGCTTAAATTATGCTGCACACGCTGATTTAACACTAGACACATATTTTATACCTCAATAGAACGAACTGTCTATAAAGTGTTATTAAGGGCATAAGCTAAAACACACAGATTTCATCCACCATTTTGTCAGCATAGGGTTGACCTACTAACAATTTTGTTAAGTGGAATTCTCACTGAAAAATGCAATATTAAAATCAATTTCACGCCCCACATCTATCAATCAAAACCAGCAACAAACTAATTTGACAGAAATATGCGGGGCTGGTGCTACGCACCGTTAAGCAAAAGAAATGGCGGCTTTTTCAGCCATTTTGTGCTGGCCTTTATACCGCAATTGCATATCTAATATGTATTAATTTTTAATGCAAAAACAGAAATGCAAATATAATTTCCTCGTTTCCTAAGTGGGTCAATACGAGATTCTTTATTTTGGGGTGGTCTGCACGCGGACCAGATTTAACGCCACTTGACCAGATTTTGTCGTGCGAAACCTCATTAATAAATATGATTAAAACACAATGATGGTGATAACATGAGTTGGTTTACTATGGCGGCGGCCTTGGCACCGTTCGCATCCATTACGAATCAGATTCGCTCTCGTTGACCCACTAACCCACTGACAATGAATCCCCCCCTGGAAATTTCGAATACAGGGTGGCACTAAACCACCCCCCGGTATTTCAACCGTTGGGCTCAAGTAGCATGCAAATCATAATTTTTTAACTAATTACATTGTTGTTGTATAATAAGGTAGGTCGGCACACATTATCGAGAGTAAAAGTGGTCAGTGTGTCAGGGCCGGACCCGTTTAAGGGAATCTGGGTCGACGCCATTTTTTGTTTTTCTTCCACAACACGACAGCCTGATAATTTAGATGACTGAGATTTACAGGGTTTACATCAAATTGCTTATAGTATAGAGAGGTAAACCCAGTCAATTACATTTGGTTATCCTATAAGGTTAAAAGAACCCAGACTAATAAATACAACCAAGTTTAGGCAGTGTAAACACAGTTAAGTAAAAGTCAATGAAAAACAGTTTACATCTACCGTCTAATCCACGTTTACACCTTTGTTTTTAAAAATCAAGTAGTAAGTAGAAAAACACATTAATTCGATGTAAACACAGTAAATTCTAGAAATTGGGAATATGGTTAATAGCGACACATTTTTGACAGGTTATCAAACCTGTACAGGGTGCTGCAGAAAATTGCATTTTTTTGATGGAACACCCTGTATATTATTTTATTTTTTCATAGTCTTATTGGTTATAAGAAAAATTTGTTATACGAATGATACATCTAGCTTATAGAGTTTTCATGAAAATGACCACCAAAAACAAAATGATAAAAACTTGTCTTACACAAACAATATTTAGAAACAAATACACAACTTTACCACGCCACAATTTTCTGCAGGCATCCTGTATAGTGGTTCAGTTGTAATGGTAAAATTCATTAGTGACTTGAAAAAACAAGAAATGTGGAAATTCATATTTAAAGATGTTTTTAAGGTCTAGTTTAGCTTGCAGCTGCTTGGCACTCTTATATGGTAAATGTCATTGACATAGTAAATCAATTCAAGCATATTTCAACCTTAGGAAACACCCTTTATAATTAAAGGGAAATGAAATAGCTATTTTAAACCTACAGGTTAAGAAGATTCCGCCACTATGCTTCATTTTTGCTTGCTACTACCTTCAGTTGTTATGCCAAAGTCCATTAGGACAGTGACACGTTTGAAGCAAATTTGAACCACAATGGAATATCTGCTTGTGTCATTCTTAGGGTAGATTGAAATGGTGAATTATTGCAAGTCAACCTGGAGGCCAATATTTGGAACCATTAAGTATCAGTCGTCTGGGTTATAGTTAAATGTTAACCTGAAGAACGCTTTCATTGGCCTGGTGCACACTAAAAGGGCCTAATTTTTTCTTTGTCTTTATCCGAAGAACGATTTCTCTAAATAAAGAGTGCCTGACAAATATTAACCAGAAGAAATTGCTTTTAGCGGTCAAGTTGCTTGTAAATTTGTTCAATTAAAATTTCAAACAAAAAATGTGTGTGTGGAACATACAGAGTGATTTACCTCAAGCAAAAACCACCCTGCAGCCTGTAGGGTAATCTAGTGACCCAATGGTAGTGACATTTATGTCAAGGCACTCTACATTACCTACAGTATTCCGTAAGTTATCGAAAACATTTTCTAACTTGTTTTATTTATCAGAAAATACAAATTTGAATCGTCTGGCACGATTTAACAGTGGCGCGCGCGTCATTTTGCCATGTCCCACTGACCCACTTACCCAATGACATTGGCACCACTTTTATTTTCGTTTCGAGATTGCACAACTACTCGATTCCATTTCGTTGGACGACGACGAAAATCGTCATCGTTCTCTCTCTATCGACCTGATTTTTGCAGTAAACTTTTTAATCAATCAAGTGGAGTTGGATCGGGTGGAGGCGCGGGCCACTGGGACCCTGTGCAACATAAACAAACCAATTAAACGCGTAACTCACTAAATAAGTAGAAATAATTCACGTCGAGTAACGTTTATTTATTCATAATGGAGATGTTCAAGGTTTGCTGGCGTTTTACCCTGGCCTACTTGCCTATATAATTAAAAAGTAATTAAAACTTTTCAGGCGGATGAAAGGAGAAAAAATTAAAGTGAGAAACGAGCGTAACAAGTGAGGATGATAAAACAATTAAGCTTGTAGACTCTTCCAGCCCGGGATGTAAACGAACCCCAATACTGCATTTACCACCCCCTCAGCAATTTCGGGATTGTCCCACTGACCCGGATTCCGCAAAAGACCCGGGAGGGAGAGGGGTGGAAACTATACGTCTACTGACGTCATTCGCCGACCTAGTTTTCCCCGGAATTAATGGAGTTCCGGGAACGCCCCTCTTGGATTTGATCCCCTCGTAACACCACGGTAAGAGTTTAAATTGGAAGAGCAAAAAATTGAACCAGTTTCGATTACGTTATCGAGCCGTCGAGATTACCAGATTTGGTCCGTCTCGATTCACTTGTTCTCGCGCCCCTAAAAAGCGTCTGACCGTGACACACTGACCACTTTAATTCTTGTCAGAAGAAGAATAATAATAAGTAATTTGTTCGGTAGTTGCGTAACTGCAAGAAGTTACCAAGCTATTTTTAGTGTAGTGTGGACACAATTTAGTGTTTAGAGCCATGTTCTCAAATACTAGTAAAAATCTTTCAGAGGATTTGAACGAGAAACCAATGTCAGAAAATTGGGCAAATAAAAGCACTTCTCCCAACAAAAAATAAAAATCAAATTGTTCTAACGTGTAGGCGCATTCACCAAATGTACAGATTAAATCAACTTTCCACTTGATCTTACCAAACTGACTATTTTCAGTCAACTAAATGAATAAACGAACTAAAACTCTTGGGCCGTTCCGAGTTAACATTTTGTCGTTACAGTACGTTGAAGACCCCATCAAAAGAGCAACGTTAACGCCGTCTGGTTCTCGCTTTTTAATTTTTTCGCTTTGGCGAAAGTGCGTGTTGCACTGCCAAGGTTAAAAATAGCTGACAAAGACGACAGACAGGGAAAAAGAGAAGAAACAAACTCCTTCCCGGCGAATTTAAATTAAACGCCCATCGGGTTTGTGCGTGTTTTCCCCCCCCCCGAAAACGGGAACAAGAGACCGGAACGATTATAAATAGGGTTTTGGGCAGGAGACAAAGAAACGGGGAATCTGCCCGCTGTAGCATAACGTTGGCCTAAAAAGCCATTGAAGATGGTATTTTTACTGAAATGGTACTGATCATCCTAAAAGAGTGAAGAAATCTTTTCTTGTTGGTCATAACTACTTTTTCCTCTCAACTCTAGAGAGGAAATTAAAGCAAGGTCTCCATTAGGGAAGCCGTTTAATCTTGTTGGAACTGTTTCCTTGAAAGTTATAAATAACCAGGAGAAAACAAAGACTGGAGAGCTCTATTGAGATAAAATTGGAAACCCCACTCTTTTTTGTATTTTATACTGGAAACATGTTAAACTGCAATTTGGCAAAACTCAAATTAGTTTCTTACAAGGTATGTTCTATCTCTATCTATCTATCTATGTTCTAGTTCACATATGCAGTATTTGCATAAATCACTGTGCTGAAATTTACTAGACAAAGCATTGAAGCTTCATTCACCATAAAGTCAACCTACAACACACTCTTTACAAGTTTTAATGCAATTTTTCTTCAAATCATAGGGTGAGTGGCTAAGAGTTCACAACCATCACAATGAACTCACCAGTGAGTGTGATGTTTATAGATTTTTTTTTCTCCTGCAGTGTAGCAGTTATTCAAACTAGACTGCTTTAAAGGCTTACATCTGGATTGTTGCAGCATTAAGAAACCCAATCCAGGACTAATAATAAGATTGGCTTAAAACCATCATCACAACTATTTACTAGGATGTACCTAGAGATGCGCGCGCTCCTAAAGGCGTTACACAACCTGTCTGTGTCCTTTTCTAACCCATTTCACCTGTACGTGTGTGTGTGTTACTCTTGAACCTGACCTATTATGCTAGAGCCTAGACCTGTTTGCCAATTTAACTAGTTTCCTATCTATGTATGTAGGTGATGGGATGTTTTATTTGGAGGACTGTTGTCTATAGCAGCACAGAGTAAAAACAATTTACTATTACGTCAAATGGGTTCTGCATGAAATACTGCAAAGAGATTCACTTTCTTTGACACTGTTTTCGCTTTAATAAACATTACGCGGTTTCTAGCGTAATAGGTAAATAAAAGCGAGTCTAGTCGCTAACAAACTGGTTTAGGAGGTTGACAGGGTACGAAACTGTGTAAACGAGTAACCTAATTACCTGCATTGTTTGTTGGTATTAGGGAAAAAGGCACTGGGATTTCGGCCATGTCATTGTCGGCATTTAGTTCCAGGTCGGGCTCGGACGTGACCACGGAAAGGGTCGGCGTCGAGCTGTTTTCCTCCGTGGGCAACGACGAAACGGCAACCGAGCTCGGTACGCTTTGCGTCTCGTCGTGCATTTTGTTTACGGCTAGCGGAGATTATCCTCCTGTCCGTACCCGCCGGTGATAAACGACAAAAAAACGCGCCCCGGAGCCTTGAACAGCTCTGACCTTCGGATTCGCGCCAACGTTTCGCGAATTTCTATTTCTTTGGCTAGGCAAAATCGCGACGTTTTTCGAAAATGTAGGTCTGTAGGCCACTTCTCGTTCACTTTTCCAGCACCAGTCACATTCTGACGTTTCGCCTTTGTTTTTGACAGTGACATCGGAACGGCGACTGTCAGAAACGAGTGGCGCTGCCGGTCAAGTACACGCTTACGTTCATCATTTAACATCCTTTTAAAGTCTAAAAACAATTTGATTTAATTTGTGTTTAACAAGTTTTCGGGTACAGCTAACACACAAAAAAACTCCTTAACCTACTAAAACACAAAGCCCATCCTTACAATTCCACTGTTACAATTTATTAGAACAACCCTAATCAACAGCAATCTTGCATTCATTAAATAAAAAAATATATCAAAACTTAAATTGTTACACGAGTTTTATTATTTTGTTAGCATTAAATCCATCAAGCCATTGAAAGCCTTAGATCCTTCCACAGCAAAGTCAAACCAGTCCTCCTTCCTCATTCTTTCAATGTAATCGTTGATATGGTGGAAATCCTTTTCCCAATCTTTGACGAAATACCCCCAAATGGTTACAGTCGACGTCACACTAAAATCAGCAATAGACAACTCATCCCCCACCATGTATTTGCTGTTTTGTGTCTTGATTTGCCGATCTAGGATCACGAAAGCCTCCCTTAAACCGTCCAAAACTGCCTGACTGGGCTGGATTTTATGTAGGGCTAGAGGCCTCTAATAATTATTTAATTACTTTCAAATTGACAGAAATTCAATGAAATGAAGTTACCGAGATTAGAAACGCCTTGGCGGCTACGATACTTGAGTCCAAGTGTAACCGATGATCAATCAATGCTCTCCTTTTGATGTCGTTTCTGGGGTATAAAGGGTCGTTCTCCTTGCCGTAAGTACCAACCAAGTACCCGTTAATGGCGTGGCTGTCTGCCAGTAGGTACCCATCATCTTCCAGCAATGGAACGGTGTGTTGAGGATTTTTCTGTATCATAACCAATCAAAAACTTCTCTATGTAAATATGTAGACATTTACCTTAAGAAAATCCTCTGTAAACTGCTCCCCTTTAACTAAATTTACCTGTTCGAAGTCGAGTTTTACACCCAAAACTTTGGCGCACATTAAAACGGCCGCGTAGGGAGGGCTGCCTACAAGACCGTACACTTTTGGAGTCATCTTATTAAATTACTGAGATGTGTATACTAATGAATTCCGAGTGGTACTGAACATACTCAACAATGATCGAGCAGTAAATTGGTAATCTCGTCGAACCAACGCTGATGCAGATAAATTAATCTGTTTTCACACTTGGCAACAGCAATACCGAGTATATTCTAAATGGAATTCGATTTAGTGCAATGGAAAAAGTTTAAATTCTCAGTTTAAAGTGAAGAATTAAAATCACATTATACTTAACATTACCTTCAAAGAAAAATAATTCAAAATCCTCCAAATTAAACAGGACAATGTAGGTGATATCTCTTTGTTAAACACATTTAGCCATTGACACTTAAAAGGAGACAACGTATGTTTCCCAAAAGCTGTAATTAAACATGTTTATCGTCAGTCTCACGAGCCCTCAACGGTTATTTTTCTCTAGTTTGCTTTGGCGTAGTGTAGAAGTTTGATGATCTTTCTCGGACCGGAAGTTTTTGCGGACCTCTGAACTAATCCATAATTAACTGATGATTAGCCCAACAAAGCTGAATCGTAACAAACTTACAAAAATCAAGACATGTAGATGGGATTTATTACAACTATATAGTCAATTTATTTACAAATAAATCCGTTAAAGTATTATGTACAATAAAGGAAAAAACCTAATGGCTCTCAACGTTTAATGCTGTTTAATTAATCTACTGTACCATATAAGTAGTATCAGCCTTGGCTTTTGTTGAATATTACCTAGTTTTGTGAGTATTCACTAAAGTAGTGAATACTAGCTCAACGACTAAAAACGGGGGATACAGACTCATTTTTCGGTTGTGTTATCACAAATACTGATCGTCCAACCTCCCCAAACTAAAAACATCGATTCACTTTCCTAAGCCGGCTTCACATTTGTCGAATCTAAAGCGGGCTTTAAACAGTAGGAGACAGTGATAATCTAACCTACAATAACCTGTATACTTGCTATCCTAGTTTTGTACCGAATTCGTGTAAAATATCACAAGCCATGTCCACGTTATTTCTGGATATCCCTAAAGCCCTGATCACCGAATCCCTGGAATATCCCTCGCTCACCAGTTTTTTGATGTAATCCATGTTTAAGTTTTCGTAAGACACATTAGTCTGATCCCTGCTCTCCAGTGGGTTGGTGCGTTTCTTCAGCTTGAGAGCTAACTGTTCCACTTCGACGTTTTCATACGGTTTTGCGCTGATGTTGGGCGTGGTGTTTGATTTGGGCGGCAAATTTTTCGGAGCTGTCCGATTTGACGGACAACTCAAGTGTCTGGGCGGCGTTTTGCACGTGTCGATCACGTTCGTGTCGCAATTCGACACCACCAGCCCGACAATCGTTTCCGGCGTGCTCAATTCGATTTGTAGGGCTTGGTCGGTGCGCATTTCCAGCATCGAGTTGCTTTTGGGTAACGGTTCCACCTCGATTGAATGGTTGCTGGTAAGATTGGTCACTGAGTGCGACTGCGCGTCGTTCAGACCACTTGAACACGCGTGTCTTGATGACGTGGCCGGTACCGGTGGTACTTCGTGCGTTGGGGAACCTTTACGAGGAGGCAACGGTGGTGGGGCTGTTGCTGGTACCACTACAGTGCCTAGGGGGTTGCGTCGTACGAACCTGGGGCTGCTACCCGGTGATATCATTGGACTTGAAGAATGCTAACAGAAAAATTGCAATTAAATGGTAATGGACCAGGTGACCAACTTACTGATACTTCAGTTCTTGATTTGAGAGCAAGGGCGTGCAAACTGCTCCCAGCGCAATTCCACAACTCACCAGCGTCCTGCAAAAACGTTAAATCAATCAAATTTCCCGTTTGCTTCCGGTCACAACTCTGACTTACCTAAACTAGAACTATAAAGCTGTGAATAAAAAAAAACAAACGTGCAAAGCTGCCTGTGAGATGAGTAAACCAAATTACATGCGCAAATGGTATTTTCTTTAAAATATTATATTAAAAAATATACACCCTTAATAAATAATAATTGATATGATTGCATTATAAAATTATGATATGAAGACTTAATTAGGGTACACAGTATTGATGAGGTGCATGCAGAAATTTATGGCACCCAATTGGTTGTCCAATACTGAAAAAATTTGATTGGTGATTCATGAAAAAGTCTTAAAAGCAAGCAGTAAAAAAACCTTAAAAATAAATTAAGTACACAAACAGTTTATATATACAAAATAAATGGGGACAATCACATGGCCTGCAAGTATACAAAAAACACGTAAAGCCAAGCGCCTTTAAAGCTATTCCGAATAGTTATTGGAATGATTTGGCTCGCTTTCCAGTACCTCAAACTCCTCCTCGTCGTCCAGGTTCGAGTTGTTTTGCGCCACCGTGGCAAAATGCTTCCGATTGTGCGATTTTTTGGGATCGAACGGATCGACCACGATTTGTTCAGTACCTTTGATCTCTGCACGACAAAACGGACAACCTTGACTGCCCTGACCTTCTGAGCCCTGCAAAGTTTATCATTTCTTCAAGCTTTTACCATTAAATGATAACTACTTACAGCTTGCCAGGCAGTTAAACAAGGTGTGCACAGCAAATGACCGCACGGTTCTATCCGCACATCCTTGTCATTTTCTGCGCATATTTTACACAACTGGAAAGTACTGCCCATCTCGCAGTACAGCTCGTACTGTTCCTGTGTAACCGCGATGTGATCCTCTTGGCTCGGTTGCACTGCCCATGACAAGTCCGGATTATTGGTACGACCATCCGGGTACAAATAACTAACGCAACAACATTACAAGAAGAAATTCATTTATTTGATGGCACTCACAATCCCTCCCGGTAACCATCCAAAAGTGCTTGAATCAGACTTTTGTTCTGCGGTATGGTTTGTAGAATCTCTCCGTCGGGAGTGACGTAACCAATAGCCCACTGGCCTAATCGCGTGCAACTCAATCGAAACACGTAAGAACCAGCTTTGTTTATATACCGTTGCAATCTCGCCTTCACCTCATCATAAGTGAGGAATGCGACGTAACCTGGATGTGTCACGGCAAGAATTTGCCAGTTGCGCAACAACGTAGTCCACGGTTGAAACAGTCTGCGTTCACACCCGTTTTTATTATCACCTGTAGCCCCCATACAAGATAACAAAACAAACCTAGTGAAAACGTCAAATTCAAAATTTGATATGTAGTCATTGCATGTCAGGTCAATGGTGGATTTCAGGGCCATAGCTTCCAGACCTGAACTGATCGGGTGGACGTGGTTTAGCTCTTGACGGAACAGTTTCCAAGGTACTAGAGTGCTGTGAAGTTACATAAAAAGTGTAGAATAATCTTAAAGCTTACTACAAGAGGGAAATTAGTGTCTTGAAGTTCATTTTCAGAAAATATCAGTTTTTACACCCCCCTGCATCTTTAAAGTGTGCAGTTTCTGTGGTTTCCATTTTTATCAGGATATCTGGGGTTTATTTATTTTGCAGTAAGACATTTTTACAGTGTTGCCACATTGGCCCTGAATGTTTTAGGTAAATCCCAGAATAATGGGTAGTTTCTGATTGGTCAAAAAAGGCATTTTTCAGCTTGCTGCATTTTCTTGACCAATCACAAACAGTGCTGTTTAAGACATTTTGATAACTCAAAAAGGTCAACAAACTAGTACATAAACACTGTAAAATTACAAACCTGTTACTAAAGTTGTTTTTCCAAAACTCTGCAGCATCTGACTTGGTGATCCTAAACTGATCTCCAGCAAACCACCCGTTTGGAAACAGAGCTTTAAGCTCACTTAACATATGACTGAAAACTAAACTCAACTTTGTCAAGTTTCGTCTGTAGTGCGAGTTTTCGTCAAACATCTTGTCCTTTCCCTCCTTGAATAGTTTGATGGCTTGTTTGCATTTTCTCATCAGATTAATAATAAACACGTTAAAGTATTCGATGCTGTACAGCGCGGACATGTTGTCCTCGTACTTGGAGTAGATCAGACGCAGTCTTTGGTAGGTGTCGGGCAAAATGTCCAGGATGAAAGGGGGCGAGTTCTTCAAGTTCATACGTTGGTGTTGGCACAGTTTCACCACTTTGTCCATCAGTTTCCATGTTTTGTCCAAAGTGCGTTTGTCGGTAGCGAATTTCGGATGGGCGACCACGTCCGAAAAAGCCCCCTGAAGTTTCGAAAATATCGTCGATAGATTTTTGTGTTGGACGGGGCGATTCCGTCCGGACATGATTCAGTACGTGTACGCGACCGTTCGACCGTGACTCATAGGGCGACATTAAGGGCGTAGACACATCACGTTACCGATGTACATCCGGTTTTTGGCATTATTTATTATTCTTTTAAAATTAATTTAGCCCTAGTAATCAACTATTCCATTCAGGTTTCAACCAATTTTGTGTATGCCATGTTTTATGACAATGACAGCGTTTGTCATTAACGTCCATAGTTTTTGACAGATGACTAATGACGCTTTAAGATATCAAGTCATTAGGGTGTCTGTCTTCTTCTATCCGTAGCAAAAACTGAAATAAAACATGCCTAGATCATTTCAATTGCATAAACGAGGTTACTAACTATTTTAAATTTGATTGAAGGGGGTTTTACTGTTTAATTATTGTTAATTATGAACTTTTCCGGTAATTTATACGGCCTATTACATTATAAACAGTTTATTAAGGTATGAAAAAAGCTTATTTTCCAAATCTACCATCATTACAAGCAAGGATATGGATATGGAGTCAGATATTCAAAAAAAATTCCAAGTGAAATTTTTCTTAAGGTAAGGTATTGCCTTATTTAAATAATTTTATTCAGTCGTTTATTATTATACAATTATTACGGTTTAAGAAAGTAGAAAATAGTTGATAAAATACAGAAAACAAAATGTTGCCTTGTAGCACAGTTTGAGGTTTTTTCAAAATAGTGACAAACTTGTCATAACCGCGTTTAACAATCAAAAATGTACTTGGATTCCAACTACCCCACCGCGGTTTTTTGTATCATAGCCACCGAATTTTGCGAGCGTTTTTCCTTCTGCGGTCTCCGAACCATCCTCTCGCTCTACCTGAGAAACATTCTGCTTTTCAGCGAAGACGCTGCTACAGTAATCTACCATGTATTTATTATGGTGTGCTACGTGATCCCCGTGATTGGGGCTGTATGTGCTGACAGTTTTTTCGGACGCTACAGAACAATTAAGAGCTTTTCCTTGATTTACTTGGTGGGCAATTTGCTAATGTGCGTTGCTGCCGTACCCAATTTGTACACTAACCATAATCCGGTAGTGATTTCGGCGGTGGGATTGTTGCTGATCGCAGTGGGCACGGGAGGATTGAAACCTTGTGTTGCCGCCTTTGGTGCTGAACAATTTCGGTTACCAGAACAGCAAAACATGCTAAAGTATTTTTTCTCCATTTTTTATTTTACCATCAACCTGGGCGGATTTATCGGGATGATTGTTACACCAGTAATGCGCAAGGCGGTGTACTGTTTCGGGGATGATACGTGTTACGCGCTGGGTTTTGGCTTCCCGGCCCTTTTAATGCTAGTGTCTGTGTTGCTTTTCATCTTAGGAAAGAGGTTCTACAAGCTAAAAACCCCCAAAAGGAACGTGATGCTTGAGTTTGTGAAGTGTTCATGGGTTGCGGCTAGAAAAAAGTGTCATCACTCACAACCTAGACGAGAGCACTGGTTAGACTACGCTAAAGAGAAGTTTGATTGGAAATTAATCCAGGATATGAAGAAAGTTTTTGCAATCATCACCCTGTTTGTTCCTCTACCGATTTTTTGGTCTTTATTCGACCAACAAGGGTCACGATGGACTTTCCAAGCCTCCCACATGGATGGTAATGTACTTGGAGTGCAAATCGTGCCTGATCAAATGCAGGTAGTCAATCCTGTGATGGTTTTAGCCTTAATTCCGGTTTTTGACAAGCTGCTTTATCCATGCTTTGAAAAGGAGAACTTCCTCACCAATCCCTTGCATCGAATGGTGCTGGGGGGAATGGCAGCGGGAGTTTCCTTTGTCGCAGCAGGAATCCTCGAGCTGGTGCTTGAAACCACTTACCCGAAACTCCCAGAGAAGCATCATGGTTCTGTGAACGTTGTAAACACCTTGCCGTGCCGTATTACAATCACCAACTCCTTCAGAAAGATGCACCAGATTATAGAGGCTGGAAGAATTTTGAAAATTTCCAACGTAAACTGTCAAGGCAATCGTACTCGATACGATTTGACCGTGGAAGCACCGAAGCAATGCGCTCAAATCCCTTTTAAGCGAAAAATTTCCAAAGTGACGGCCACGTTGCAGGAACTCCAAGAGGACACTTTTATTATTGGTGTTAACGAGCACCAGGAAATCCAAGGCTACATTACCGATCCGGTAGATTTTCGAAAATCAGTGACGGGGGCTCCGAAATTCCGTGTGGACTTTATCGACAATACAAAAAGTCTTCGGAATGTGACCGTATCGTTGAAAAGCCAAAGGACGGGACTACTGGACGTATATTTCGTTGGACAACAGCACGCTAAAGTAGTGGTTTCACCTTACATTGAAATCCCCCAAGGGGTTTACGAGTGTCTTATCAGCAGTCAAGGACACAACGTTTTGTACGAGAAAAACTTTCATTTTGCCTTGGGTGGCGTTTACTCCCTAATCGTGAGGGAAAACAACGGTGCAGTGACGTTCGTGAAACTTTACACCATGTCCGAGCCCAATCACCTAAATATTTTATGGCAAATCCCCCAGTATTTCTTAATATCCGTCGCGGAGATTATGTTTGGAGTAGCTGGACTAGAGTTTTCTTTTATGCAGGCACCGAAAAGTATGAAAACAGTCACTATAGCCGGCTGGTACTTGTCCACTGCGGTTGGTAACTTCCTGGTGATCATCATCACCCAGTTGGATTTGTTCAACAGTCAGGCGCAGGAGTTTTTCCTTTTCGCTCTGTTGATCGTGATTGATATGGTCATATTCATGGAGATGGCGTCCAAGTATCGATTCACTCAACTGGAGGTTGACAGTTCGGCATTGTTAATGGAAAATCATTTAAATCTAGATGAGATTGATTGATAACTTAATAACCATTAAGAGAACGTATTTTGTTTAAAAAAATATATTCCCTACTTCTCACTAAACTCAATAAACTTACGCTTAATAATAATATAATAATAATTAAATAAAAACAATGTCAACAATAAACAGCCGTAACAAAAAACAAATTCTCCGCGTGTGTATAAATTACTATGGTAACAATTCACTTATTTTCAAAGTATTGTGAGAGTATTAATAAGCCAAAACTCAATATCGTGTAAACGCTGCCCGGTATACTGGCTAAAAGCTGGTAGCGTTCTTCTAAAATTTTCCAAAACGAGGTTAACGTCCAGAAAATTCCCGGATATCAGTTTTGTTAATTTACCTGTCATGACTGCGGATTTTTTGGCCGAAACCCAACCCAATGATCGTTGTACCGCCATTTTCCATTTTGTATACCTCATGTCTCTTTCTGTATAGTAGAGAAAAAAGTAAATGTTTACAATGTAATCTTATTGATAAGTAAAACCTTACCGTCTTCAGTGGAGGTGGGTAAAAACGTGTCACTAGGCACCAATTCCCTTTCCTCAGAATTAATATCCCATACCTCTACTCCCTTTGCCATACCAGCGGCCATTGCCACGCCCAAAGAGGTTACATCCTGAGAATGGGCCCTAATAACTGGAATGCCAGTAATATCAGCCTGAAATACAGCAGGAGTTATTATAATTTCACAGAAATTGTGGGCGCACGCACTTGTAACTGCATTAGTAGATTATTTGTTGTCATTATACCGTCTACGTGCAGTTTGGCCAAGGGGATACCACAGTCTTTGTTCATAGCCTCCAGGATGTCTCTAGTTTGGAAGCAAACAGCCTCCAGAGCGGCTCTGATTATATGCTGCTTGGTTGAGAAAGCAGTCAGTCCACAAATTATTCTAAAACCAATCCTAAGTGAGTGAAGGAAGTTTTACTTTAACTGTTGCACTTACCCTCGTGCATCTTTCCTCCAATAGGGGGCGTACAAACCTTTAAACGCCGGCACAAAGTACACGTCACCCGTACTGAACACCTCCTTAGCTAACGATTCAGTGTCTTCATTTATGTTGTTGAGGAACCCCATATTGTCTCGTAACCACTTAATAGCCGCCCCCGCCACCGCCACACTCCCTAAAAAAAAACTTACACATAAAACTGACAACATTGAGCGTTGTCAAAAACCTTCAAGGGCATAAGTAGCGGGTCCGTCCCCAAACTTGTAGGCCACCGTCGTTACCAAACCGTGCGACGATTGCACCCTCTAAAAACTGCTTCTTTTAGTACGCACACTGATTAGTTTGTCACTCCACTTACACTAGTACCTGTGTTATAAAGCAGAAAACACCCGCTTCGGTAAGTGTTTTTCGCCATGCCTTCCTTAAAACAGCTCTGTCCCAATAAAGCGGATTGTTGGTTGCCTAAAACCTGCTCAGAACCATTAACTTAACTCTGGACAAAGCAGAACCTTACCCCAGAGATTTTAACGCTGCTCAACGGCCACCCTTCTGAAATTGTTCCGTATATCTCGGAACTACTTCGGATCTCTGGCAACAGCGCCCGAGGTATTTTAAACAGATTGAGCAGCTGCGAGTCCCAATATAGGGTCTCGATATTCATTAGGAATGTTCGTGAAGCGTTTGTCACGTCTGTTATGTGTTTGCCGCCCTTTGGGCCACCTGTCAAATTCTGGAAACACGTCAAAATTGTCACACGAAAGTAAATTAGACTTATGTCCGTTTTCCCAACATGGGCTAAGTTTAGACTGTGTTATTTTGCAGCTTTTAGCTTAAGTTGTACTTGAAAGTGTGGGGCATTACTCACCCATAATAACCAAGTATCCACAGTGCCAAATAAGCACTTTTTCTCCTTGATGGCCTTTTTAACGGCCGGTACATAATGGATAAGCCATTTCAGCTTGAAAGCGCTAAAATACGGTGAAACTGGCAAACCACAGATTCCTTTAAAGTGATTTTTATTGTTTTCTGGTATTTTTGCTAATATTTGATCCACTGTAGAGTCTGTCCGAATATCATTCCATACTAACAAGTCACTAACATTAGTAATTAATCAGTGATAGTGACTGTAATTACCTAAAGCATTATAAAGTGGTTTTCCTGTTGTTTTGTCCCATACAATTGTGGTTTCTCTCTGATTGGTTATACCAATAGTTATTATGCTTTTTTCTGTAACAAGTACAAACACCTGTTATGACCAATAAACTTGGCGGATTAATGCTTAATTACGCCATATCCACTGATAAGTTAAAAATACCCTGTCAAGGTTAAATTACCATAGGTAAAAATCACACACATGTGGCAACTAATTACTTGTTTGAAAAAAACATTCCTGGATTTCACTTTTAGTGCGTGCGTCACAATTGAAATCCCAAAAATAAAATTGGTGTTTTAAATTGGCTGGATGTCCACTTGTTTATTAGGTGTCAAACAAAAACACTAGTTACCTTTTTTGGCGCCCAGTTTCTTGACAACTTGTTCCATGCATGTTCTGACCGCCTCCAGAATTTTGACAGGGTCCTGTTCAGACCATCCCTCTTGAGGTGTGATTGGTTCCAAGTCAACGGCATGTTCAGCAATTTCTTGAATATGTTGACTGACAAACACTGAAAATTTAACTGTACTGGTGCTGGCATCTATTACTCCCACAAGGCTTTGATGACCATTTTCTTGCACTTGTGTCATCCTATCTGTAAGTTGATAATTTTAGCCCGGTGGCTAGACCTTGACATTTTCACTTTCTAGAGTTCTACATGTTGTTATACATACCTATAGTAAATTCCCTCAAATCAAACTTATAGGAAAGCTGGGACCACGCACACACACCTCGTTCACTGACCGGCGACTGGCAAGACTCGTGCCGTGTTCTAATTCTAATCAGTGTATTATCAGCTTAAGCCACGAACTGGGACTGTAAAAATCCAACCTCTATCGGAAGGTTTTTTCAAGTAAACAGCATTTGAGGGGGGCGCGTCTTATGTCCTTTGACCTTAGACCCACTTCACATGTCACTTATCACTTATCATTGTTCAGTGGGTAATGATAATCTGATTGAAGTCAAACTTTTAAATTATTACATCTATTTTTAATTAGTTTGGGGGCAAAATACTTTAAATATGTCAAGTTTGTTTATGTTTACCTTTAAACGTCAAAATCAACCTTGTTTTTATACTGAAACGGTATTGGTCTAAAATGTGGGATTGATACTGTCGCTATGATTGTGATTGGTTGTCGTAAATTGACGACGGCATTTTTGTGTCTGTCAAATGTCGTCGACGTTGCTGTCTTTGTTTGTGCAACATGTTTGGATAAAGACCACACCTATTTATGGTAGAGAGCACCGGATTGGCCTAAAATAAGGGTTTTTATCAGTTTTTATTTAAAGGACAATTCTTTTCAAACTAAACATTTTTTATTATGTTACACAGTGCAGTCAAAATCTTTCCACTGATTGGAAAATTCCAACACTCGTTTGTTTTGCACGTCAAACGGCTGTCTTGCAGGCCTTCGCCACAAGTTATGGTCCAAATCCAGGATACCGCCAATAATTTCCTGAGCGAAATTTTTGGGAAACAACTTTTCGTCCTCGATCACGTGCGCAAACCCTTCTTCGCTACCAAAATCCACCGCAAAGTAGGCTAGTTCTTTAGGGATGGCTTGGCGTACGTTACGACCCCTCAGGGAGACCAATTTCTTGTTTTGGGACCACTCGGTTTCCGATTCGTCTATGGCTTTCTTGAAATACATGGGAGCTAAAGATGCGTCTGATTTATCTAGTGGGATACATTCCAGTACTGTGTGTGGATATCTAGAACATACAGATTAGTATGATTATGATAATATTAAAAAATGTAAGTCACCTGTGGAAGCCTACAGCAATTTCAAAAAACACTGGTTCCTGTTCTTTAGTCTGAAACAGCCTAATCAAAGCCTTCCTAAAGTTGTTAATTTCGTCCCATTCATTCTCATCCAATTGCGTAATGGAACAACAATGCCGGATCGGTACAATAAGACAATGTCCGGGTAGCAACGGTTCGTGAGCAGGCAATGACAGGTACACATACTCACCCATGGATACAATCAAATGTTTTTGCATACTGGACTGAACGCAACGTGAACAATTCTCCAGACTGGCGGACACTTTTTTGTGCTCGTTGATCGTTTTGCTTCTAGTCTCTTCTGCGATTTTAGAGTCGGATTTTTCCCGTCGTGCACTGTCCGCAAACAAGTCGTCTAAATCGTCGTTTTTGCGCAGTTTTGAGGCGATTTTCATAAATGTTGAGTCCTGGTCACTAGCCGAAGTGTATTTTTCGTTTTCAAACATTTGTTGAAGCGAGTATTTGTCATCGTCGGGGAAATACCGTACGCGTTTCTGGTCAGAGTGGGTTTCAGCAGTTTTTTTGCGACGTTTTTCATTTGTATAGTAGTCACTACTTGGTGCTTCCAATGGTTTAGCCAGGCCTTGCCTATTGTTTTGAATCAGCATTTCCTCCTTGTCTGGCCCATTGGTTTGGAACAGTTTCCTTGCTTGATCTAATTCTTTTTTGAGTTCTTCAACCAGTTTATTGTCACCCATTATTTCAGCTTTTAGCAGTCTGCTTGCTAGATGGTTTAAATCATTTTGGGTTATGGGTTTGTCCTGCACTGAGGTTTTTGAGCTTGATGGTATTGGGTCTTCACTGTGACGTTTTGGGTCAGACTTTCGCCATTTTGAGTGATGTGACGATCTGCTTGAGTTGTGTCTGTTTAGAGTGTAAAATAACAGTAAATATATACTTTAGTGAGTTGGTAACATACCTGTAGCTGCGTTCTTTGCGATCATCACCCTCCCTGGGTTTTTGAAACTTGGGCAAACCATCCCCACCATCTTTCCAGTACTTATTTAACTCTCTGCTGCTTTTCCTAGGGTCATACTGGTCCTGTTCTTTTTGCAACTTTTTCTCCAACTCCTTCAATTTGTTAGAGTCCTGAGTGGAGATTGAGGTGAAACTGGTGGGCAAACTCATCCAGTCTTCTCGTCTTTCGGCACATTCCTTTCTATCCAATTTCTGACTGTCTGGACTTTCAGATGCACTACTGTGACGCCGTTTGCGGTGTTTCTTTTTTTCTGCGTTATCAGAGGGGCGGTCTGGACACTTTACCACCGAGTCAGCTTCCACCCATTCTTCCTCAGAGGAACTGCTGGGTTTAGAATGGTGTTTTGACTTGTGTTTTTTATGTTTTTTGCTGTGTTTTCCCTGTGGAGCAACGTGATGGGGGTTAAACCGCAAATTTTCAGTTAATGTTAGAATTTTAAAACTAACCTACTTACCATGTTAAGTCCTGTGTAAACTGGAAAAAGTTATTCAAAATAGTATGTTGCAATGGTATGTTTACGAACTTAAATGAAAACATAACCTATAATAAGAACATTGGTGACAGCACTGTCAGCTGTCAAAATTTTATTATTGTAAATAAATGGAATAAAGTTGCCTAGATGTGCCACCAATTATGTTTAATTCAATTTGTCTCTGGTATAAATGGTATGTAATGGTGATTTTTTTTGTTCTATTTTATCATTCATTTGATTAAGTTTAGAAAGGGATAAAGTTTTTTCATGAACGTGGTTTTACTTTTAACAAAAGTTGTTAAATGACGGTGACGAGGAGAGTCGCATCCAGGTGATTTTGTATGTTTTCAGTATGTTTGAGACAAACGTTATCGCAGTTGGCTTTGCCTTGGTTTAAAACTTGACATTTTGGTAGTGTCGGTTCAGGTTTTCACCAATTTTTGTAATTTTTTTGAATATTTTCACCTGGTGAACGGTGGAAGCTCCTGCAGGAGGACTACCAGAGGAGGTATTTCAAGTGAAATTACGTTTGTGGCAGGTGGCAGCAAAGATATGTTGAAATGAATGTATAGCTAGAGCAGGGTGAGTTTTAAAGACGTTTTTGACTTTTGGTTGAAAGGTTTATTTATTTATTTGTGGCGTAGTTCGATGTTTTTGTGGAATTGACCTCAATCCAAGTCAATTAATTTTATTATTCAAGGGGTGCCACACACTCTCGATAGTGGCTCGTTTTGACGCTTTGTGGATCGTGCAGAGCGAATGTGACCTCACAATGACGTATTTTGTGAAAGCAATACTTTGACCAACTGTCAACTACGTCATCGTGACGTCAAATTCGCTCTGCAGGTTACATGGGGCTTCAAAACGAACAGACCTATTATTGCGACTGCTTTACCCCATTTTACTGAAAGTAGTTACAAAACCCTTTACTTTCTGTCTTTTCATTAATGTAATAGCAAGTGCAAGCTAATAACGTGCGCGCAATTGCACACACGTTGCCATGTACCCGCTTTTACCCTTACTGTGCGTAAAGAGGGATGAGACAAAGCAGAACAACCCCTAATTGGCAACGTTGCGCCTTCTTGTTTGCAAACAAATCAATAGCGGAAAGTGTGGGTATTTTCTATACTAACAAGTGGAATTGGTGTTTTTTTGTGCAATGACCGAGCTACAGAATGGACTATCATCTGGTTGGGAGCGTAAATTTGACGAAAACTCTTGCAAGCAGTAAGTTTGCGTATTTAAACTGTGAAATTTCAATTGTTTTAAACTTCTTGTGCAGTTATTATTTGCGTACGACCACCTGGGATGATCCGAGGACGAAACAACGAGATTTACAAGCAGCCTTAAAGCGTTCGCCTAATTTGTCCATAGAACATAATCTACACATGCAGGTTTGTTCACTTTTGAGTTAGAGACACATTATGGCGGGAAGTTTGCACTTTTAGGCACAACCGCACCGATCACCTGATATTAGAAGAAATTCAGTGCACCCAAATCACTCTTTACCGCCCATAGAAGCTTTCTTACCCAATTCCGTCCCTTCACAGGTACTTTAGTATGCCCTACCTCTCTCATACATTTTCCAGACTGTTTTTGGCTTGCAGGAAACCAAAATAACCGTGATAAGTCCTCTTAAATTGCGGAGCGCCAATTTATTGGATGAGTCGGTTTCAAAAATTGCCGCCATGTTTCCTACAGTCACGGAAACCCATATCCGACTGTTGCTTAAAAAGTACCTGAACCGGGAAGCTTTGGTTATAAGCGCTTTGCAAGTGGAGAAACATCCAATAACCACTCCAGGACCTTTTTCCACCCCTCCTCCACAACGAAACATTCAACTGAACATTAAAGAACCCTCATCAAGAGCTGGAAGCCCGTTTGTAGGGACGCGCAATAATCACTCCTCACCTAAACTAAAACTACGGTAAAACTGGGTAGGGTAACACTCAAAGCAGTGTAACTAATGTGGAAATGCGCGTAGGTACATGAAATCAATTTTTCCCCATGCGGACGAAACGATCATCTTGGAGTGTTTGCAAAATAACGAAAACAGCATCCAGAAAACGTCAGAAAAACTGGGTGAGATGGGTTACAGCAAAAAAGAGATTGTTAAACCGGTGACGTCTCTTGTGAAAACCAAAACGGTGGACAGTGATAAAATTGAGAAGGAAAAGTCTCAAAGTCTTGCCGTCCCTGTTAGAACGAAATCTGCGGAAGAGAAAGAGAAAGGTAGTATTTCCGAGACATTATGGTGACTATTCTTTATCGATGAGTGTGGTTTCAGTGAAACGAAACTTAAAAGACAACTACGACGACGTTCCAGATCACTTGATTTGCATGGCGTTGGAGAGTGTGAACTTTGACGAGAAACGCGCCAGAGAAATCTTAAAAATCATGAAACAAGAAGACAGCGAGGCTCAAACCAAGAAAAACCTACGCAGGTTAACAACCCATTGTTTTGTTATCTACGTGATTCTTATACAAAAAAAAAATTGCAGAAACTCCACTTCCGATACTTCCTGTACGTCCTCCGAACCAAAATGCCAAATACCAACCACTCAAAGCAGACAATCCATAAAATCACTGCTGAAAAGTGATAAAAGCAGTAACAGATTTAGCAGACAATCTGACAACCTGTGCAACACTCAAGGCCACAACGCTAAACTGTCCAAAGGGCCTAACGATAAACTTTTACTGTAAGTAAAGTTTAACACCATTTTTTCGGTCTTTTCATGGTAATTTTTAAGGGAACACTACGTGCAGTGGCAGGGCTGTAACAAATCGTTTGCCAAAGGCCCGCAAGGTCTGGCCAACGGCTCTAATCAAACGTTGCTATCCAAAAAAGTGTACGCCCCGTGCGGCCCCAATTCAAGCCTGAGAAATGGAGCTGCCTACGGTTTGGCTAAAGGCAGCATTTTCACTCAAATGAAGGCTCTGATTGTAGGCGAAACTCGAGGTAATTAAACTAGTCTTACAAATGTATTTAATTATCTTATAGTAAGAGGTTTGGAAAAAATAAAGTTTCATGACAGCTCTAACACACCATCCACCATGTCAATCCTCAATTCGTAATTGTTCAACTATAATCGTGCTGCTTGAAGTGCTAATTACACTTTAACATTAACAATAAAAAAAAACAACCAAATTCTTAAATATAACATTTTATTTACTTATTTTTTTTTACAAATCGGAACTTATTCATAATAACAAAAATGGCATTTTCAAAAAATATTTTAATCTCCCAGGACGTTAACGAAAGTGAAACGGTCGGTTACTTATTGAATATCAAGAACAAAGTAAATGCTAGGGCAGTTAGTAATTGTCCTGTGTGCGTCTTTTACTTATTCGAAATAAACTCAATCTTTTTATTCAGTCTGTTAGTGATGTGAGTGGGGTAGTACAGGTTTAAGATTACTTTAGCTTCCCTTATCATGTTTTCAACGTTTTGTAGGAACGTCCTGAAAATATGTGACTTGAGAGTGGAAATTCCTTAAAAAGACTTGAGAACTCACTTGAGATTAATACAGTGTTTAGGTTGTCTGTTCTTCAAACAGTGCAAAATGGCCAAAGCTGCTTCGTACAGTTTAGTACCGATCACGCGGTAGCTCTCTCCTTTTCTAGCCTTTTCGTTTTCCAGCCACAATTGGAAATACTTGAACATGTTTTTTACGTCTCCAGTTTCCAAGTAGTAACTGTACAGTCTGTAGTAAATCTCTTCAAAATCCTTGTGGTGCTTGTATAAAATCTTCTGTCGGATTTTCAGGCATTTGAGTAAAACTTCCACTTTGTGTCCCTCTTTACCTGCAAGTCAGTAGTGACACCTAGAAAGAGTCAACGAGGTTTAAATAACGTACTTTTTAGGTATTTTTGAGCCTCTTCGTTGATCATTTTAAAGTGTCGTACGGCGTATTCGCAACCGCAATCGACGCAGCGGCAAACTGTGCAATTTTCCGGCAGTTCTCTGACTAAACCGTTGCATTTTCGACAAATATAACTGTCAAACATTTCCTGAAAGTTTCGTAGAACAATCACACTTATGGCAAGTTTATGATAAACAAAACACTTACCACTTCTTTGGTGGGATCACTGCATATGACACATTTACATTCAAAATGATACAAACTTTTGCACACTCTCTGTCTGGGTCGTTTTACCAATCCTCGATAATCGACCCCGTAACAGTTGAAGATTTCTTCGTTTTCGTTTATGTCCTCAACGGCCTTGACGACGATTGTATCACAGACGAAACTGTCCCAAATGTATAGTACAATCTGATCGTCTTGTAAATGTAAGGAAAATACTTACAAGTTGGTTATATTAGGCCGACAGGAGTGATTCATAATACTAACTGAAGGAAACATGCCGCAAGCGACTGAAATCATTACGTCAGGAAATAAAAGATCGCTGGTCGTGTAGGTCCAGTGCTCGATGATACTCGAATTGCACGATAATTGAGCGATATGCTTGGTGAGCAAACCTCCGATGTACTTGATCAACGTTGTAAAATTGTTTTTGGGACATTTTTGTTGCGTTAAGTACCAGGCAAAGAAGTTTGTGTAGTTTTTCAAGTAGTTCACTATGATGGTAGCCATCTGCAAATAAAACACTTACAATCACTTGTAAAAAGTAGTGGAACACAAGCTCACCAAAATGAAGGGAGCGGCGTTTTTATTTTTGTAAATATGGGACACTAAACGATTAAAATAAGGATAATTGTCGTCTTTATCTCCGAAATGTTTCAAATCTTCTGTGTGGTCCCCTTTTATCGTCTTAAAACCCGACTTGACACCCTTTAAAATGGCCTTTAAGGCGGGAAAACCGATCCCTAAGTCACACCATATATTCGCCTGCATTCCCTCACACTCCCACCGATGACAATCCTCCCACGATACGGTACGGCATTTTTCGTTGCAGTAAACGCACAAAGTGCACGAATGACATCTGCAACTCTCACTGATTATCCGCCCATTATGGGCTCAAACGACTTACGGTACGCTACTGATGACGTCTTTCAGGCAATTGTAACATTTGAAAGGATGAAACTCTTTTTCATCTTTGAATATGGGGGCGAACAAAAATGCCTTCTCTACAAACAACACCTCACCTTTCCGAATATTTTTTTTTGCTAACACGTGACGACCACGCGTTTCGTCATAACTGAAAAAGAATAAAAACGTCACCGCATTATTTAGAGAGCCAGAATGCTGAGTTAAGGAAGTCATTGTATACGTTCACCCGACGTCAGCAGCTTAGAAGCTAAGTAAGCAGTCATAACAAACTAAATAGGACCGCTCTAAGCCGCTGACGTCGGGTGAACGTACCCATTGTTTTACTATAGCAGGACTGCAA
This sequence comes from Ips typographus, assembly GCF_016097725.1. NCBI lineage: Eukaryota > Metazoa > Arthropoda > Insecta > Coleoptera > Curculionidae > Ips > Ips typographus. The sequence continues at coordinate 6,563,032 of NC_138431.1, forward strand.
TGTTTCCATTCGTTTTTATGCTCTAGGGAACCTGCAGAACAAATGTGACGTCACGATAACCTGATGATGATAGAATTTTGTCAAATTACGTCATAGTGACGTGACATTTACCCTGCAAGGACCATGGAGCCTACAACCAACAAGGCCAATATGCTGCCAATTGACAGCAAAATAAACAAAATGCAACATTGCCAAATCTTCAATTTTACATTTATTCTTAACCAAGTTAATGCAATTAATACAAACAATCTTACCTCATTTTTAGTTTGGAAGAGGCAGATTTAAAACTGTCACTCTCCCCCTCATCAAACTCTGGCAGTTCATACAAATTCTCTTTGTGTCCATCCCAATTATTGTGCCCTTTCAGGGGCATTTTCTTAATCTTATTCATTTTTAAAATGTGCTTTTCTGCAGCAAAAAAAAAAACTTTGATGTTTGTGTGTGACTTGGGTGCACTAAACACTCACCTTTGTCAGGTACATTTTCAATATGTAGAAATTGTAGTGCTTCAACCATGCATTTTTCCAATTCGTCCTTGAGACCAGTTTCACAGTAACACTCTGCTTTCCTTAAGTAGATTTTTGGTCTCAAATGTTTAGGATAGTTGGTTTTGAAGCACAGCTCAATGTCTCTGAGACAATTCTGCAAATTACCATTCTACACTTGGTCTAATTTGATATTGAACAAAATCAGTACAGAAAACTCTCTCATTTCAAATGAAACTGCAGATCTGTTAGCCAGGGCCAAGCCATACTCCTGCCCATTTGGAGTAGCACAACATAAACTTTTGGTGTACAATTCAAGGCTCTTTAGCAGCTCCTTGCGGGCGTAACATTTGTTTCCCTCTTGCCTATAAAAAGTGGACAGGGTGTCATCCTTTTCCGCTTTGTTTTCAAACTGAGTTTGCAGCCAAGAATCCACTGGTGACCTACACACATTAAAACATTCACTGAAAGCCCGGGAATAGTTAATACACTACTTACAGGTCTAAATTGTAAAATTCGGTGAAAAGTTCAAAGATATTCCCCTCTATATTGGCGAATTTGTCTGTATAGTAGGTCAGGAGGAAATCCATTTTAAACGCTGGAAATCACTGTAAACGACGCGTCTACGTAAATTCTACAATTTTAAGTTTTTAAGCATTATAGTTTGGAAGCACCACACTGAATACAACTGGAAGATCTCCTGTTATTTTCATAAATTAAATAATATAAATTATTATACAGGCATAATTTTTTTTTTTAGTTTAACCTGAATGCTGGATGGAGGTTAAGTTTTGAATGACACTAGACTTGAACTACGTCAGCTGTCAGTAATGTCATATTAAGTCTTAGGTTAAGGTTAGGGAATAAATTAGTTTGTCCATTTTTTTTTTTGGTGGTACTTTTTTTGTTTACAATTTTAATTTTACTTTAAACACGTTAAAGTGGCTAATTATGTCTAAAAACAAAGTTCCTTGCGACTGGAAGAAGCGCGTCAAACAGGAATATTTGCGTTTACGGCAGCAAAAACGCTATAAAAGAGCGGATGAAGTCAAATTGGCCTGGAACCGAAATCGCGACCAAGTGACTGAAGTACTGATTGGGGAGCAAAAAAGGTAAAACCGTTTCCAGGCTAATTCAAGTCTACAAAGTGGTTTCAGATGGGCTGATGGTAAAGCTTACTGGGCGCAAACTCCTGACCTTCCAGCCCATTCCACTTGCATGAAAAAGGCTGAAGTAATAGGAAATGAAGGTACCCCAAGTGCTCAAACAACCTCCAACTACCCTTACCACCAAACTGTTGTAGGTGACATACAAGTTGTGGCCATAAAAATCATAAATGCAGTCACTCCAATTCCAACAATGTACAACTGGGCCCCCATACAACAAAACTTTATGGTGGAAGATGAGACTGTACTGCACAACATTCCTTATATGGGGGATGAAATTCTGGACCAGGATGGGACATTCATTGAAGAGCTGATTAAAAACTATGATGGGAAAGTGCATGGGGATCAGGAGGCTGGGTTTATTGATGATGAGTTGTTTGTTGAGTTGGTTCATGCCCTGGTGCAGTACCAGGACAAACCAGAGAGTAAAAAAGATGAGAAAGGTGTGTTAGTACATTTATGTTTAGCCTCAAACTTATGTTTTTTTTGAAGATGATCTTGGGGAGATTAAAGAAAAAATCACAGACAACCTGGAATTCCCAGGCACTGTAATATTCAAGGCAATATCCAGTCAGTTTCCTGACAAAGGGGGTCCTGATGAATTGAGAGACAAGTAATAGTTTTCTCATTTTACAATAAAAAACATTAATATTTTTTTACTAAAGGTACATAGAGCTAACAGAAAGGACAGATCCAAGTGCCCCTCCAGAGTGCACTCCCAATATAGACGGTCCAAATGCGGCGTCAGTACCCCGTGAACAAACCATGCATTCCTTCCACACCCTTTTCTGCAGAAGGTGCTTCAAGTATGACTGTTTCCTGCATCGTAAGTATCTAAACTGTGACAGTTTACCAATGTTAGGTTAAGTTCATTTTTGGCTTTAAAAATCACTACTAAACAAAAGGGGGGAAGTTGTGCATTGATTAAGACTTAACAGTAACAAGTTCCTGTAATTTTGCTGGGCAAACCTGTACAGGATCTGAAGGTAACTTCACATACTAAATCAGCCCTTATTTTTTAGTCATTCTCATTATTTCTATTATGTTTAGATATTTTAATTAGCCATCTTAATTTCTGGGTTTAAAGGGGAAATATTTTATATCATTTACATATTTTATGCCATTACATCACATTTTTGTTATTGCACAGGATGTTTGAGTTTTAACTTTTAGCTGAAAGATCCTGTGTTTTGTAGCTTAATAATCATGGTAGTTAAATTCAACTGTTTTATTAGGTCTACAAGCGTGTCACCCAGGCCCAAATTTGCAAAAAAGACGCGGTCCGGACCTGAAACCGTTCAGTGAACCATGTGGGCCGGACTGTTACATGCATCTGGTAAGGCAACTTCATGGGTTTTGTTGGTGTTTGAACCAATTAACAGTAGATGGAGCCTGTTGTGAGTAGTGGGGATAGTAAAGTCCTTAAACAGGCTAAAGGATGTAGACAAATTATTTTCTTCCTGTAGGAGGAGGTGAAAGAAAAAATTGCGGCAAAAGCAAAGCAGGTTGAGGAATCTGAAAAGGTCGAAACCGAAAAGGAACAGGAAAAGGAGAAAAAACGCAAATTGATGGGGGAGTCAGCCGAAACAGTTATTAAACCCTCGAATAACAATCCCAGGAAGATTTGCAAGCAAACCAGCGTCGACTCAGGGAATGAAGCCAGCAGTGAAGACAGCAATGATAGCAACAAAGGTAACCTTTCAGCAATCATCGTTTCGTATGCATTTTAGCGGTTTTTAGATTGCGAAAATGGGGATCTAGTGTCTACGGTCACTTCCTTTAGTCTGTTAGGCCAAATGGGGGCTAACGATCACAACGAATGGACCGGGTCCGATGAAAGCTTGTTCCGAGGATTACACAAAGTCTTTCTCAACAATTACTGTGCCATTGCACAGATAATGCTGATGAAAACCTGTCAACAGGTAAAATCGAACGTTTTATAATGTCATTCATCAAACAGAGAGACTTTTCTTTGTAGGTGTATCATTTTGCGACAAAAGAGGCGGCTGACATGCCTGCCGAAGAAACGATGCGTGACTACACGCCGCCCCGCAAGAAGAAAAAGAAGCACCGTCTCTGGTCGATGCACTGTCGCAAGATCCAACTGAAGAAAGACTCGAGCAGCAATCACGTGTACAATTTCACGCCATGCGACCATCCCGGCCAGAATTGCGACAACAATTGTCCGTGCATTGGCGCGCAGAATTTTTGCGAGAAATTCTGTCAGTGCAGCTCGGATTGTAAGTGCACTTGCACTATTGCTAGTTCTCCAAGCAAATAAGCGGCTTTTTCAGGTCAGAACCGCTTTCCCGGATGCCGTTGCAAAGCTCAATGCAATACTAAACAGTGTCCATGCTATTTGGCCGTGAGGGAATGTGACCCAGACTTGTGTCAAACCTGCGGGGCTGATCAGTTTGACATCACCAAGATCACTTGCAAGAATGTTAGCGTGCAGCGGGGTTTGCGTAAGTGTCACATGATTACTCACAACTGTATAGTACAAGCTGTTGTTGTAGATAAGCATCTCCTGATGGCTCCTTCCGATGTTGCCGGTTGGGGGATTTTCCTCAAAGACAGCGCTCAAAAGAACGAGTTTATATCCGAGTACTGCGGGGAGATTATATCGCAAGACGAAGCCGATCGGCGTGGAAAAGTGTACGATAAGTACATGTGTTCGTTCCTGTTTAATTTGAATAACGGTAAAATTGACAATGCTGTATCTATTTGTTGAAATTTCATAAAAAAAATTGCACACACAGATTTCGTGGTGGATGCTACACGTAAAGGCAACAAAATCCGTTTTGCCAATCACTCAATCAATCCGAACTGTTACGCCAAAGTGATGATGGTTAATGGCGATCATCGTATCGGGATTTTCGCCAAAAGGGCCATTCAACCGGGCGAGGAGCTCTTTTTCGATTACAGATATGGCCCCACTGAACAATTGAAGTTTGTGGGCATAGAACGCGAAATGGAATTTTTGTAGTGAATTCAAGGTTTCATTCCTAGTTTGTGATTGGTCAAGTAAAAGCAGGTTTTTCTGACCAATCTCTAAGTGGGATTTTTCAATTATTTTTGCGATTTATTTACTATTATTTCATTTTATGCTAATCTTTGATTAGGTACTTTATACATTAATTTTAATATTAGGATAAAATTAATATACTTGTAATATTGGGAGGTTAATTTGTTGAGAACAGACACACACACATATATTTATTACACAGGTATGAAAATTATTTGGGTAAGAAAAGACTCTTTGTCAAGAGACTCTGTCTCCTTATTATATGAAATTTTCATACCTGTTTGCTTGTTTTATTTCAATATACAAACAAATTACATTCAATTAGTTTGAAATATTATAAAATGTTTCATATCACAGCTAAGTCTATATGAAGTTAATAAGGGGGAAATCATTTAGCACACAGGTTGTTCTAGAGGACTTAAGCCGGTCTTTACCTGTCTATAATCACTTTCAAAAATCAAGGTATTAGTTAATGGGTGTGACAGTTTTGGAGCATTTTTCAACTCACTCAAAAAAAGAAAATTTCACTATTAGAGCACAATATTGCAATAAATGCCAAATAAGGCGGTGTATAAATAAAATCAACTTAACAATAAAAACAATAAACAAGTACAGCTTTGATCGGTTTGCTTTCTTTCAGGTAAACCTACTTGAGTGTTTTTTTAAGGGCGTAAACAATATGACAAATTTACGTCATCTCATGATACTTTGATTTATGCCATATTTGACTAGACATGGCAATCTCTTAATCAAAAAAACGCTCAACGCAGTATATGTTACATGGCCAGTCTTTTCTGTACTTACTAGGAATGTTTTTTCTTTGTTGTCATTTGTGCGTATTTCAATCAAACTTGGTCCATTGACGTTGGGCGTTGCTCTGACTGGACGACTGCGCGGCAAACGGATCAAAATTGAAATTCAAGCCGTAATCCTTCAACAAATCCTGATCCTGTCGACTAAAGCGGGCGGCTTGCGCCCCATTCGCCATGATATGGTGATTCTCGTAGGAGGAACTGTACAACGGGTTCAGGACACTCATCGGGGTTGATTGATTGTCCGAAGGAGTTGAATAGGACGAAGTGGACGAGTGCGATTTTAGTGGATCGAAATCGTCCAAGTCTGACGCTGAATCCAATCGGATTAGGTCTTCGCTGGTGTCAGGCTGCTGGTAAGAAAAATAACACTAAAAAACTCAGATTGTGTTTGCTTACCAACCTTCCGTCTGCTTGTAGATGAAAATGACGCGGGAGGTGTCAACTTGACAACGTCCACGGTGTTGCGATTGGCCAGATAAAAAACAGAGTCACCGTTTTCGTTCTGGCCCCCACCTACAATAAAAGACTTGGTGGTGTCCAGCAGGTCACTTTGTCTTGCAGGCGGCGAAAACGAGTCCTCTAGCGGAGATTGCAACAGGTTACTAGTGTCACGATGATTTGAGGTGTAAAATCGGCTTGATATTGAAGGTAAAGGTGGCAAGGATGGTCGTGGTGGTGGCAAATTCCAGCGCTCCGGACTGGCTGGCGAACTTTTAAAGTTTTCCAAACTCCTCACAGGCTTCAACTGCACAAAACCAAAACGTCTGGACTTGCACTTGAAACAGAAAAGCGCAAAACTCACCGAACGATCCACTGGAGGTGTATCCAAGTTTAACTGCAGTAAGTCCTTCATTTCTGTCATTAAATCGATGCGGGGTATGTCAACAGGACTGCCACTTCGCGGTGTATCGAGTACATCAGGTGTATTAGGGTGCGAACTGGGACTTAAAGGACTGTACGACCTGCAAATCCCTTATAAAATGGCGCCTAAAAGTTGTAACAACAAACCTTTGTAAATTGGCATTTTTAATGGCTAAAGAGGCGTCCTTTTTATAGCTTGCTACAGGCACCATAAAGTCAGACATGGTCTTTCTTTTAGTGGTGGGGGAATTGGGCGCTGACCTCGGCTTTGCACTGGCATAGTCAGAACCGCCATCTTTCAGCTTGGATCGTAAACCCTTATAAGCGCTTTTCACACCCTTCCCCCCATCTTTAACCTATATTCCAACCGTGTACAAGCTTATAAGCATCAAACAATCAGTTACTCACCGTTTTTACTGCCGACTTCATTGCAGGATTAGCCTGAAACCACCAAAATTACTAGACAAACCCAAACGCCATTTTGTAATAATTTACCTTATCTTTAACGCTTTTAAAGAAGGCAGAACCTTCTTTTGTCCATTCCTTGTATTGCTGCTTTAACTTGTTACCGGATTTAGCCGAGTAGTTTTCTAGTTCAAACTCAAACTCGTCTGAAAATCCACGCCCGGTATTCAGTAAGTTCAGTCGTTCATCAATAAACTGTAACCGGAAAATTTTGTAATGTCACCTTGACAAACGGATGTTATATTTGTCAAGTAAAGGGTTGCGTTCATATCGTAACTATTAATACTAGTTTATGATTGGTCAAAAAAAGCAACTTTCAGTTTCCTACTTTTTTTTTACCAATCACCAAACCACCTTCCGTTTTGACTAAAACGGAAGACGCCATTTTCGCCTACTGCGCAGTTAGTAGTAACCTAAAAACCGCAAAGATTTGTTGTTTGTGAGTTTGCTTTTCGGTCCGTTAAAGATTAATTTTTTCAAACTTAAATTAGTTGAATCATTATTATTGACTAGTGGATTTGTGAATAGTGGACAACAGCAGATCGGACAACGATTTACGTAAGTAAGAACAATACGGTTAGTTGTGCAGCTTGTGGTTTAGCTCAAACTCCAAAAACTAAATATCAAGGTAATTTCAGCAGTAAATTGCTAACTGATTGATTAATAAATTAGATATGTTGCATTTTATACTATTAAATAAGATTGAAAGGTAAAAAACTCATTCATTGAATTAATTTAACTACCTGTTGAAATATCTGCAGCTGAAGCATTTTCCTTAAAAAAGGTTGCAGACTAACTGGTCTAGTTTCAATAAAACGTTCCTCATCAAAACTAACTTTCTGGCCTGGCTGAAACTTTAAAGCGTCCCTATAACCGCCTATCAGCTGCACTAGAGCCCTTAGAAACGCCCTTGGGACCCAATCGCCCAATTCGGCCGACTTGTTGCGCAGTTGTTTCCTCAAAGAAGTAATCTACTGACATTAAGTTAGTAAAACTAAAAAAATTAAAAAACTGACCACATCTTGAGGTAAGTTATTTAAATCATCAAAGGGAGTGTCCACAGTGTTGTTGTCGGCATCCAGAATCACCACATCACCTATTTCAGCCCTATTTACTGTCTAGAAAGCAACATTAACATCAACAAAACAATCTGTATTATTTAGTAGTTACCTTGAAAACTTCTTCAGGTACACCAATCAAAAATGGCATGGGTGCCAACAGGTAATCAACTAAAGAAAGTGGCAACAGTGGAATAAAAATGTGCTGCCAAATCATGGGGTATATAATGTCATTAGCTGATTGGACACAGGCACTTAATCTTTTTAACTGTCTAGAAATGAAAATTATTCTTCTTTCATATAACATAGAAGCAAATATGATCATCATGTTGGTGGTGTCCACTGCATTGTAGTACTCTGTAAGGTTCCTCTGTAAATTGCAAAGATAATAATTTAACATAGAAATAATTGCCAAAATGTACAACTTACATTTTCTGGGATGCTTGGTAGTTGAAAAGGTCTTGGGACATCAACTGTAAAAGTCTACAAAACAAATATTAAAAACAACATTTTTAACGTTTGAGTTAATCTTACACTTTGGCCTTGATTGAATGGTATGGTGATTCTTTTGCCTGGTTCCACTATTCTAGTGCTGTAAACTGTAGATAGAAACTCTCTAAGATCTTCTGTACGTGAACTGTGCATTAATACTGCAGTGGTGTCTAGAAACCTGCAAACCAATTACTTAAAAACCTCAGCTAAAACAATAATTAAACTAACTTGTAAAATGACTGGTGCCAGGGTAAGTAACTTAAAACTACAATGGCAGTTTCAGATTTGGGATCATGCCTGCAAAACCCATAAGTCCATTTGGACTCCAAATCTGTCAGCACAAATGAATAGTGTTGGATAACTTCGCTGTAAATCACTTAACTTATCAAATTAAATCTGACTTATATGAAACATTACTTGGTGAATTTGTAAGGATATGCAAATTTAGGGACTGCTTTAAGCACCTCCAGGTCCTTGTACTTTTCAGGGTATTGCTGAATAATCCAGGCCTCTTTGGTGTCATTAGGTGGTACCACTTCACAGAAACATTCAAAAAAATGCTCGACATTTTCCCTGCAAAACCACCAGCTTTAAATAGGTTCGGAAATGACGAAGGCAAAAATAGAAAGTGGTTTCCTTGGCCTTTTAGTATTTGGAATATTAAATTTTATTACCTGATTCTGGAACTCATTACAGCTGCAACCTATAACTTCATTGCTTCAATATTTTGCAGTTTAGGGGTTTGTTTAATTAATACGTGTAGAACATGGTAAAAGTGTATTTAAAACTTTAATAAACACAACCCATTTAATTAAAAAACAGTGAATTGACAACACTACTTGAATGATATAAAATCATAGAATTGCACCAACATAAAATATGTGTTGGTTTGACTGTGATCATTCGCTTGTGATTTGTCACAGTCAAAACAACCACTCAGCTTAGACGTGTTGGTGCAATCCGCCAGATGTCACTTTGTAAAAGGAAGAACAGACGACGACCTAACCTACAAAAAACGCACGAAACACTGTCAAAAAGTTCGAGGTTACTACCCCCTAAAAGGAAACCGCAGACGGTGCAACAACTCCCAGGCAAAATCATGGAAAATAACGCGGAAAATGCAGGTGACGCACCGCCGAAAACGGCCAAACAGCTGGAAAAAGAGGCGAAAAAGCAGGCCAAGCTGGACAAGCTGAAACAAAAGCTGGAGAAGAAACAGAACGTTCCAGTCAAGCCGGACGTAGAGGTAGAAGGGGTCTGGGGGGACTTTCCTAACATATGTTTCACATATAATAACCTAATTTTCCATCCCAGTAACCCAGTTTAGTCAAAGTTATAATAATTTTCTGGGGTTATGTAGAATAATTCATAAATCAGGCATTTTATAACAAGGGGGCAACAACAGCTTATGTAAAGTTTTAATAGTGTTTTATTGTCAAATAACAAATGTTTAAGATTGATTTTTGTAAATATGCAAAAAATAAATAATTGCACAATAATATTAAACAATTGCAGCATGTATAGCTAATTAACAGAAATAATAGCAAAGAAATTACAAGTGATTAGCATTCAGATGAGGTCACATACAAATAAATGAAGGCAATGTTGCTTATGATTCAGCCTGGAACATTCTCCCAACATTGCTCTCCAGATAATTTAAAACTCATTTTAAATTTTTAGAAAAAGGAGAAAAAGAAAGAGGTGAAAGGTGCAGCAATTTACGACGAAAACACCCCTGAAGGGGAGAAGAAAGACATCATCAAACACTTACCCGACGCTTACAGTCCTAAATATGTGGAAGCAGCTTGGTATGGATGGTGGGAAAAACAAGGTTTTTTCAAGCCTGAATACCAGGTAAGTGTTTTTATTTTGAATTAAAAATTTGAACAGACTTTTTATAGTTGCTAATATCTGTAATAAAATAGTTAGGGATTTGTTTAGCTTTGGGTTCTTCAGCTGTTAAGAGCACCACTTCTAGTTTAGGTTTGTCTGTAGACTCAGATTTGGAACCTTCAATTTGAAAGCTAATTTTCCTGAAATTGTCCCGCGTTCCAAACAAGTTGTGACGACCCCACCATAAAATAACTTGCTTCAATCCAGTCTTTTGTATAGCAGCAACTTCTTTTGGTATCCGGTCAAAAAGATACTCTCCCGTGGTTATTTCGCAAAAATTTCTGTCCACCTCCTCTTTCAAATGAATGTCAACGCACTGTTTGATTTTTATTAGGTTTTCCTTCAGTTGTTCAAACTCCTCCTCTTTCAGTTTTTCCAGCAAAACTTTGGTGTGCTTCATAAACTCTTCAATGCGCTCGTCCACATATTGCGCGGTTACTTTCGAGGCTTGTGCGTTTACCGTTACCGTGTAACCTAATACTCCAAAAGTGTCTCTAACTGAACAGTAAACGTGGTAGCCCAATTGTTCTTTAGTCCGTAAAATATCGAATAAAGGCTCCTCGATTGCCATCATAATTAAATCGGCTATAACACTGTTTTCCACTGTATACAAATCAGACTGGTAGTAGTTGGTTATAACGGAATTGGTGTCACTTGGATTAATATTTTTGAGTCTGCAACATCTCTCACCTTTGTCCACCCTAACAACGTTGAATTTCGGTAAATCTTCCTGTTTAAGGGGAGTGCTTTTTAGGCTGTCCACGACTTGATTTACAGTGGTCACGGCCACCGTTTCACTCACATTACCTTGAATCAACACTTTAATATACAAGTTATTAAACAAATTGGTGGCGTAAGTTGTGACGTCGTCACAAGTAATATTTTCAAGCACTGAATATCGCTCCACAGGGCTCCAATTATTGTCTACTAGCAGAGATAGTCTGAGGTCTTTAGCTAAAGTTCCAGGCTTCAGGGCTTTATTGTAGTAATTCTTCAACAACTTATCTTTAACAGCTTTAAACATGTCTAGAGATATACGGGAGTTTAAGGTTGTTAAGTGACCCACAATCAGTCGGAGTAAAGATGGTAATTTTTCATTGAATCCGCACACTTTCAACGTCAAACCTTTTTCATGCGCCGCAATATAGTTAGACAAATCGGCCGTAATGGCTGGGTAAACGTCCTCGGCTATTTCAATGCTAAGAAGATTGATTAAAATGTCTAGCAAGCAAGCGTTTTTGCACTCGTTTAAGGCCAAAGGACTGATCAAATAAAAATTGTAGTGCGCCATAGGCAGTTTGAACTTAACGTCCTGACGATACCACAACTCTACTGAGTGGTTGCTCAGCAATTTCACGGGATAATCTGGATTATTCGGTTTTTCCGGCAGAAGACTAAAGTCTTTAGTGATAAAATCATTTGGGGGTGGCAAAGACAGGTCTGGGATTAGTGGAGCTTGTACCCAACTCTCCAGCCAATCGCCAGGAATGTCTACCGCGCAGTATTTAGTACCAAACCACTTTTCTGTTTGGTACCCTTGCACGTCTTTCGGTGTTTTAAAAACAATGTAATTTGCTTTGTCCGGTGTCATGTGTGTTAAGAGTTGCGTGATTTCGTTAGGGTCAAAATCAAAGTACAGTTCGGTGCCAGTTAGGTAATCTTCCGGTGGATACGATTGCATGATCTCGCACAAGTTTTCCACAATATCGATAGGGCTTTGCTCGTGAGCGTATTGAAAACTCATCTGTGAAACTGATTTTAATTCCTCGAAAATTCTTTGACTTGGTCCCGTTTGTTTCAGCATGTTTAAGTAAGCAAACACCATCTGAATTACTTCTTTAAGATGCTCGTAACCTGCTTCAGTTAGGCTTAAACTCACCCTAAATAACGTGTAGAGGGTGTTGTGTTCTGTGCCAGTTTCCCCATTACCAATGTCGGTGCCTAAAACCCAGCATTTCTTTTTTAAATACGATAGCAGACTTCCTCGTCCCTCGTCCCCTAAAAGATGCGATAGAAAGTGTTGGGGTTTGGTGCGGTATTTGTTTTTTAACGAAGGTAGTGCCCAAGTTATGTCCAGTTGACATAAGTCTTTGACAGGGACCACGTGGTAGATACGGTTAAACTCGGGAGTGTCAAAAACATTAGTTACCCCACTTAAACATAGAGGGGGTAAGTCGTTGCTGGGCACCCCAGAAAAATGGGTTAAAACCATTCCTTGCAACTCATCCAAACTCAACCGCGCTTGCACTGTTAAAGTCATCCTATGGGCTGAGTAATGCCTCTTCCTAAACTCATGCACGCCCTTATACAACTCCTCATCACTCACATTATCTCTTAAAGTGATTAAATTCCCCCAAGCAAAACTATTCACAGGAGAGTTGGTTTTAGCCAAGGAGCACAACAACTGTTCCTTCCTTGAACTGTCTGACGTAACTGACATTTGAAATTCCGACTCTATCGACTCTCGTTCCCTGGTCATAGCCTCGCGTTTCATTAGCGGCGCCTTGAAAAACTGACTGAACCGATCCAGGGCCTCGTCAAAATACTTCTCGATACACTCGAAATAAAATACCGTAGTTTCCGCGTCCGTGGAAGCGTTATCGCTGCCCCCGCTCAACTTGATGAACTCATCGAACGAGTTCTCTTTGGGGTACTTTTCGCTGCCCATAAAAACCATATGCTCGAGAAAGTGGGCCATGCCGGGAACAGTTTGAGGATCGCTGAAACTTCCCACGCCTATGCAAAGACCAGCCGCACCCAATTTTTGACCCTGATGACGTCCGTGACGGTTTGTTTCACCCTCATCCATTTCAATGCTTGAACCGTCAGATTCTACAAGTTACACAGTTGACAGGACTACTACTTTGTGTTTATAAGCTTATCTATAGTTGGTATGTGCGTAAATCACAACACAGTGGATAGATTGTCATAATAAGCAGCACTGTGTTGTGATTTACGCAAATACTATGTACAGTTACACCACTACCACCAGTCATTTTGAAGGTTTAAGTTTAATTGAAGTTTATACTGTGATGTCTGTAGTGCATGCAAAACAAAGAAAATCACAGCCTGAGGTTCCCTCTTATTATTTATTATCATGGAATTCTTATATAAAATCTCAAACTGACCCCCATTTGCATCCTTGTACTTTATTAATTAATTAAGATTGGTTCAGACTGTGACAATACAGATGGAAAAAGTCACAGCCCTCACTAACTTAACCTAGGCTTAAAAGTACGACGGTGCGAATGGGGGTACAAGTTTAGACCCAATATAGTTGGTACTTGACCTTTTTTGGAATAGTATGTCAAATAGATTATTTTGGCGTCAGTGTTTACTAGAGTGTTTGCAATGTCTGTCTCATTTTGACTCATTCTGATAAAACAAGATGCCCTATGTTACTACAGCTTAAAAATTAAATTAATACTTTCGCCACTTATTTGTGTGGTACAATATACTTTTTTTATGCATACCCTAAGAATTACAAATTTACTAACCTTCCCCTTCTGACTCATCACTATATTCCACCTCTGAACTGCTCTCCTCTTCCTCAAAACATGCATACAAACTGGTTTTATCAGAGATGAGACAGGCGGTTAAACCGTTGGCGAGTTTGATCACTCTGTACTCTTTCTGATCGCTGGCGCTCTTTGTGGGGCTAGCCAGCACTTGGAACGAGTTGGTAACGTTAGTGAAAACGCCACTTTTCAGTGGATTATCCAAGGAAGGGCTTTTTGGACTAACCATATTGGGTTGTTTTGCCGCTTTGTTCATCACCGTTTTTCTGCTGTTTTGCAGTACTGATTTAAGACAGTTGTGAAGTTTTATGGTAAAGAACATACACTGAGAGCCCCGGGGTACTTTATTTATGCCGGTAATTGATGAAAAGTTGATTTTTATACCCTTGTTGCAAGGTTAGGTTAAGTGTCAAAGTGGGGTTAGTTAGAGTGAGGTTAGATTGTCATTATACTCACCTCGTCTTCTTTTCTCATTAACCGGGCAATAAACGAGTGTGTGGTTTCAGAGAAACGACATCGCTCAAGCTGATAAAAAGTTTGTAATCGTAATTCCACCCCCTAACGTGACTGGTTCCTTGCATTTGGGGCATGCTTTAACTAATGCCATTCAGGACTCCATAGTAAGATGGTTTGTATACGGAATAATGCTACAAGCATGGGGGCGACAGGTTGGTTTTGTTTCAGGCGTAGAATGAGCGGTTTTATGACTTTATGGAATCCTGGTTGCGACCACGCTGGAATAGCCACTCAGGTGGTGGTGGAGAAAAAGCTGTGGCGTGAAGAGAAAAAAACGCGCCACGACATTGGCCGGGAGAATTTCGTAAAAAAAGTGTGGGAGTGGAAGAATGAGTAAGTTCTCAATTTTGCTTTCAAAAATTGTTTTAACACAGTTTGGGTTTAGAAAAGGGCACCGCATTTACCATCAGCTTAAAAAGCTCGGGTCCTCCTTTGATTGGGACAGGGCTGTGTTCACTATGGATCCGAAAATGTGTCGGGCCGTAACTGAGGCTTTTATCCGACTACATGAGGATGGCACCATTTACCGCGCTAACCGTTTGGTTAACTGGTCGTGCACTTTAAAATCCGCCATATCAGACATTGAGGTGGACAAGGTGGAGCTGCCAGGACGTACTCTCCTGTCCGTACCAGGTTATGAGGAGAAAATCGAGTTTGGCGTTTTGGTACACTTTGCCTATGAGGTGGAGGGAACTAAAGAAAAGGTCGTAGTGGCTACCACTCGGATTGAAACGATGTTAGGAGACACCGCGGTGGCTGTACACCCTAACGACCCTAGATACAACCACCTACATGGAAAGGTTACTTAATATTAAATCCACTGAGAGTAATTTTTTGATAATAATTTCTGTACAGTTTGTTACTCATCCATTTTGCCAACGAAGATTGCCTATAATCTTAGACGATTTTGTGGATCTAGAATTCGGTACTGGAGTGGTAAAAATCACCCCCGCTCACGATCCTAACGATTACGAAGTGGGCAAACGTCATAATTTACCATTTATCACTATTTTTGATGACGAGGGTTGCATTGTGGGTGATTACGGCCAGTTCACGGTAAGCTACTCTCCACTGCCTCGTTCATTCACTGACCCAACTCTAATTGAAGGGAATGAAACGTTTCCACGCCAGGAAACAAATCACCGAAGCTCTGAAAAAGTTAGACCTCTACGTGGAAACGAAAAATAACCCCATGGTGGTACCGATTTGTAATCGTAGCAAAGACGTGGTGGAGCCCATGCTCAAACCCCAGTGGTACGTCAGTTGCTCCGAAATGGCGGCCAAAGCTATCAAAGCAGTGGAAACAAAAGAATTGAAAATCATACCCGAACAACAGGTTAAAACGTGGAACCATTGGATGGAGGGGATTCGGGATTGGTGCATTTCCAGACAATTGTGGTGGGGACACCGTATTCCCGCCTACTTTATCACTTTGAAAAATGGACAACCTGTCTCTGAGGTACTACTTTCAGTTCCAACTACAACTAGATAAAAAAAAAATGTGGTTAATTTAGGTGGAAGAAGAAAACTGGATTTCAGCCCATACAGAAGAAGAGGTACTGCAGAAGGTGATTCAAAAGTTCGGTCTTCAACCTTCTGAAGTCAACTTAAGGCAAGATGATGACGTGCTGGACACGTGGTTTTCGTCCGCCTTGTTCCCGTTTTCCATCTTCGGATGGCCGGACAACAGTAAAGAACTCAACGTATTTTATCCCACGCACTTACTGGAGACCGGGCACGATATTTTGTTTTTCTGGGTTGCCCGCATGGTTTTCATGGGACAGAAGCTGCTGGGACGATTACCATTCAAGTGAGTGACCCAACAACCCAACAGAAAATCACTCTATTTTTCTTATACGAAACAGGGAAGTTTACTTGCATCCGATTGTGCGGGACGCGCACGGACGTAAAATGTCCAAGTCACTCGGTAACGTGATCGATCCCATGGACGTAATCACGGGAATTTCTCTGGAAGACTTGCAGAAACAGCTAATTGACAGCAATTTGGACCCCAAAGAGATTGATAAAGCTAAGGCAGGCCAGAAACAAGACTATCCGGACGGTATTCCTGAATGTGGTACGGACGCTCTTAGGTTCGCGTTGTGCGCCATGTGTTCCGGCCGGGACATTAATCTGGACATTCTACGGATTCAAGGTTACAGGTTGGCTGATTAGGTTCATTTCTTGGATACCCCTGGTATAGCAAATTGAATTTCAGATTTTTCTGTAATAAAATTTGGAACGCTACCAAATTCGCTCTCACTTACTTTGCCGCTGATTTTGTTCCTCCAACACACTCAAACCTAATTGGAACAGAAAGTTTAATGGACTTGTGGATGCTGAGCAGAGCAGGAACGGCCGCTAAAGACGTTATTAACGGTTTTGAGGGTTACGACTTTGTTTTAGCCACCACCTCAGTGTATAATCTTTGGTTGTACGATCTTTGCGATGTTTACCTGGTACAGTAATGCACTTTCCTTGTTAAACAGTTTAGGAGAAAGTTCATTCTTTTGCAGGAGTATTTAAAGCCGATATTCACCGGAAATGACGCCGATGCCAAGCAGGCTGCTATGATCACCTTGTACCGTACTTTGCATATTGGTTTAAGGCTGTTGTCACCTTTTATGCCCTTTATCACTGAGGAATTGTATCAGAGACTCCCAAGACCTATAGAGTTGCTGGATAAGGTGCCTAGTATCAGTGTGGACGCATTCCCTGACGAAGAGAGGAAGTTTATAAACGACCGCGTGGAGAAAGAGGTGGAGTTTGTGCAAAAAGTGGCCAAAGCCATTAGGTCAACTAGGAGCGACTACAATCTACCGAACAAAATGAAAACTGAAGGTACTTGTGACTATTGCCTCAAAAAATCCATAAATTGCAATCAATCTTGCAGCATATTTACACTCTATTGACACGCAAACGAGTGACACTCTGGAGAAGTACTCTAGCGCTTTACAAACTTTGGCTTACTGCTCAAAAACCCCGGTGAACCAACCATCTCCCGACGGTTGCACTATTATCACGGTGTCTGATAAATGTGAAGTCCATTTACTCCTCAAAGGACTCATCGAGCCTGCTAAAGAAATACAGAAAATTCACAAAAAACTGGAATTTTTGCAATCCACCAGACAAAAATTGGAACAATCTATGAACGTCCCTAATTACTCCACTAAGGTATTCAGTGTGTAGAGAAACCATTCACTATGTTCTCACCACAAAAACTATTTCAGGTTCCCAAGGAAGTGCAAGACAGTAATAACGAAAAATTGAGCGAAACCAACGCGGAACTAGCCAAATTGCAAGCCGCTTTAGAGTCCTTAAGAATTATGTAAGTGCATTTTTTGTAATTTATTATGGTCCAAAACAAAATGAACGCTTAATTAAAGAAAAATCACTTAACATTCCTACAATCCGTAACGCTAATGTAGTTAGTACATTTCTAATCAAATTCTGGAAAAAGAAGGTTTCTGACTTTTCAAAAAAGTGAGTGATTACTTCACGTCCGTTTGAACAAAAATTCAATTTTTTTATTTTTTTAATTTTTTTTAACAGAATTCGTTTCCGAATTGAAACTACGTTTTCACTTTTTTCATCGAAACCAGCAAAATTTATAAAGTGGTCTATGAAAAAAAAAAAAGAAGTTTAGGAACCTCTGGTGTAAAAATAATGAAAAAAAGCAATATTTTTAAAATCTAGCTTTGTTCTTTATTCTCTTTTTTTATTCATTCAGGATTCATTTTTTCACAATATCTTGTGTGCTACAACGTTTTGTGAGTTAGTTTACAACGAAATTGAAAAATTAATAAATCAGTCTATATTATGTACGGTACCACGCGTTTGGTACACGCTTAAAAAGAAAACGTAAATGCTATCATCGGGGTTGCGTTTAATTTCCTAGAAACCACAACAATCCCAACAGTTCGGCAACCCCGAGCATTTCATTCACATTTTATTAACAAAGTAAGTTTCTTAATATTACATAAAAAATTGGTTAATGCAAAATGTATATAGGAATTATCTATAAATAAAGTATACACAAAATGGCCTTTTGAGTATTACACGTAAATATTAATGAGATATGTCAAAAGAAAACAATACTATATACTATACATATTTCACTCTTAAGTATACTGCTGGTTTACAAATTTAAGGTTGTAGGGACAAAAGGGATCATGACCGTTTATATATCTTGATTATTATAACTTTAGTTGCATGTCATCAAGGTAAAAATGGGCGGCGTTGGCAATGTAGTTAAAAACGAACCGGAATTGAAAAATATGATTTTACTTTGATATTTAATGTCAGAACCGTGAATACATCGTAACCGGTGCAGTAAGTGGAAAGTACTACCTTATTTGAATGCATATATTACTATCCGTTTTCTCAACATTAGCTAAGAATGTTAAGATGAGTTTAAGGATAGCTTAGATAAGTTTACTTTAGACTCTGTTATTTTGCACCTGATCTGTCACATTCAAACCTCAACTTGTTGTACTTAAAAACAACTTGGAAATGTTAGGAAAACAGGCGCTTAATTTAAATTTCCGTATCTATGCAATGTTATTGTTCAGTAAGTTCGATTGGTAATAGAATCACCTGCGTCGTACAACTAAAGTTAAAGTAATCAGGGTATATGTGTGCTGCGTATTCTTGAAACGAATGAAGCGAGTGACCAAAAGAAACGTATTTAATCAGTGTGTTAGCTGCTTTTGTTACATTCTATCAACTCTTTTCTTGAACATCCAATAGATATAGATAGTAATGATAGAATGTGACTGGTTGACAATCTGTTAATAAGTCTCTTTTGTCGTTTCAAGAATACAGTCCGAGAAAGGAAGGGCAAGTTAACAAAAACATAAGAAACACTACAACACTGTTAAATATCCCATGTTAGGCACATTTTCAACACTTTTCATACATTTTAAATATACACAACGACGACCACATCTGAGGGCCCACAAAAGTGGAGGGGGAGAAATTTGAAAGTTAACAAATAGGGGAGGGGGTTCAATGGGGTCGTCGTGACAGTTGGGAGGAAAGGAGATGGAACAGAAGTTCTTGTTATTGTCATCTTCTGTTTGCACTAAACGATTTCCAATCGTTTTTACTATTATTGGTCGTTTACATGCTCATGTCGATTTTCTTGCATGAAGATGTAAACGGTACATTTAGACTTCGTAACTACTAATTTAAGTTGCGTAGTGATCGAATGACCCTAAATATTCCAGGGCGGCCCTATAACAGAACTGGTACTGGTCCTAAGGGCAACAAAGCAATTTTAGTAAGGATTAGATTATTAAAATTTGAGGGTACTAACCTCAGTTTGAACCATGGCCGGTCGCTGGGTTCTTAGTATCCTGGCCGTTTGGAACACGTCCACTACCCCTTCATACTGCATTCGTTCCAATACGATGCTGAGGGTGATAAATACCCCCGTTCGACCAACTCCCGCACTGTAAAAACCACATTTTTAATGTGACAGCATTAACAAAAACGATAACGTTGCATTAAAAGAAACGGTGATTGAACTGTATCATTCCTCACCTGCAGTGTACCGTAATTGGTCCATCCTGACCAAACTGTTCCTTAGTTTTGTGCACTTGCCCAATGAAATCGATAAAACCATCGCCCGACTTGGGTACACCTTGTTCCGGCCAATCAGTAAACTGGAATTGACGTACCGTGCGAGATGATCCGTCTCTTGCGTCCGTCACCTTAAACTCCCGCAGTATGTACTGTGGCATGTTGTACTCTGCGATCGGGTCTACGACGTAACAACCGTAGCGTACTGACCGATCATTAGGCCAGTACTGGTAGCACTTTTCCTGTAAATGTGCCCCGTTTATTAAAGTATGGCTAATCCAGGCACTGCCTACTTACCCTGCCCATTTCCTTCAGTTTGGTTAGCATCACAATAATAGTGGAGTTGTGCTCCCAAAGCATTCGCCATAAATCGTCGATGGTTTCTTGTAGAGGGCCTTGAGTGGCGATGTAAGCTTTCCGGTACCGATATCCATCGATGAAGCTTGCGTTAATATAGTCCGAACCTTCGCTGGTTCTGATTGGCTGCAAGCACACTCTAGTGCTCTCATAGGGCAGGATATGTACTAACCTATAACAGTACCAACATGTAAAAATAATCCACTTGGTAACCTACCATACTGACCTATTTTTAAGCTTATTGCAAGGTAAATTAGCGGTAACGAAACGTGATGAATCAGTCTTAATATTGCCCAATTTTTTGAATTCCTGTTCCATACCGGACACGTCACCAGGTTCGGACTGCATCAATTTTTGGATGTGTTGGTGCAAATTGCGCGCAGCCACCTCTGTCTGACCACACATGTACGCTTCCAACAGGGCATCGTGTATGAACACATACTGGTCTTCGGTTTGCACCATGTAATTGCGTTGAGCGCGCAAACATGTCACGTGACCGTAAATGTCGACCGTTTTTTCGTGACGCATTCGTTCCAACATTGAGTCGATCACGATAAAACAACCTGAAAAAACAATCATCCAATTAAGAGAGATTAAACGAAGGAAATCATGTACTGACCGGTTCGTCCAACCCCAGCAGAACAGTGAACAATAATAGGGCCGGCATCCGAAGGGTTGAGGCTTTTAACGCGCCTTAAAAATTGCAAAAATGGAGCAGGATGATCGGGTACCCCATGATCCGGCCAAGCAGTGAACTGCAATTGTTTCACCTCCCTACTTTCCCCTTCTCCGGTGTTTTTCTGAATTTGGAACGTCCGAATGCAATAGGTTGCCAGTTCCTGAACGTCCGAAATGCTAACGGACATGGCTCCGTACACTTCTGTACCCCGTGTAGGCCAGTACTGATCACATTTGATTCTGGTGCGTTCCTCCAGTTTCGTCATCATCACAATAGTGGCGGATTTCAGTTCCCAGCACATGCGCCAAAAATCGCTGAACGTTTCCGGTAGAGGGCCTTGCGTTGCTACGTAGGCGTTGTGTTTGCGGTAACCATCGCAATAATTAGCGTTGATGTAGTCAGAACCTCTTCGACCCTCCTCGATCGGTAGAATTACTCGACTGTGATCGTAGGAAATCACGTTGGCATACCTGAAATAAAAAAAACTCTTTTTAATTATAATTTTATTATTATTTTGAAAGCAGAATTTTCAAACTTAATAAAATTGTGTTAACTTGAAAATTAAAACTTACCTGTTTTTGAGCTTGTTAACGTCCATATTGGAAAACTCCCAGGTGAAGGTTTGGCCTGGTTCGATACTCTCATACTCCTGGGAGAACTTTAGATTGTCGTTTGCTTTCAGTCGTTCGATGTGATTAGCTAATTCAGACACGGGAATAGGCGGATGAGAGATCATAGCAGGTGTTTGGAAGTTTAGGCGGCGTTGTTCGACCGGATCACTTGGAGCAATGCTACTGTTTAAATCGGCAGGAATTAGCGGCTTCGTGACTGCTGCTTGATCCGGAGCTTTGCAAGGACGTCTTCGGCGTCGTAGGATGAACAAAATCACCAGGATCGAACACAGTAAAACTGCTGCAATCACCGGTCCAATTACCCACAAATAAGTCGCCTCTTTGCGTTGAGAGCTGACTTTTACGTCATTGTCGGTGGGAGCGTTTGGATTAGGGCGAATTGGCGGTTCTCCAGGTGGCGGTGGACGCATGTCCAATGATAAAAACTCGGAGAAGGGACTGCTGGTGTAAAGATGCTTCTGAGGTGTATCCACTACCTGAAATATACCATAATTAACGCATTCACTTAAATTACTTTTAACTGAGCTTCTTACTGCTCTGACAAAAATTCGGTATCGCTTTCCATGCTTCAACTTGAAATTAGTCAAACCTTCCTTAACTTCCCCAGTGCCCAAATGAAAAGTGTAAGGAATACTTCTTTGAGGAAACTTGGCAGCAATGTAGGGCAACGTTGGATCGTCTGGTACCTTTTCGATATTCCCTAACAAATCGTCGGTCAAGAATTGATCGGGGTTCATGTAAATCGTGGATTTATCCTCAGGCACCACCACCAAATAATAGTGACTTATAGGTCCGTACTCTTCAGAGGCCTGAGGGAGAATCACGTGAATCTCAGAGTTGACAACACCGTAAAAATCTGGTTGAACCATTGGTTGGGGGGCGGCCATTTGAGTGGTTACTGTAATTTTAGTGGGTGGACGATACGAGTTGTCACTTGGGATGGCGCTAACGTTCACATTATACGTTGTAAAGGGTGAAAGTTCGTTGATTGTATGTGATTTGACGTCATTACCCAAAGTAATGACCACTCTGGGGATGTTTTGAGTTTGGGTAATTCCTTGAGAGTCCACGAATTCCTTGATGGCGTCAAACGATATCTTGTACTTGCTTGGATTCAGTCTGATTGGTGGAGACCAAGACAGGGTCATCGAGTGAGTGGTGACGTCATGGGCTCGGAGTTTCAAAGGGACATCTTCCGGTTTGACTTTAACCAAAACTTTTTCGGATAATCGTCCAAGTCCGTTCTTCATTCTAGCTGCCACTGCTATTGCATACTGAGCGTACTTTTCCAAATTGACTAGATCGGCAGAGTTGGTCAGGCCTACAGACTTTTGTTGCCACTCATCCAAATCCTCTACAGCTGTCATAGTGTAGAAAATTTGGTAACCAATCACCTTGTTCCTGGAAGGTACACTTTCCCACCACACCTCCACGCTACTTTCTGACGTGGCTACAGCCTTGACAGACATTGGAGCACGTCCTATATCCTTCTCGGTCTCTAAAGCTTCTTTCTCGCTGTTAGGTCCCGGCCCTTGATTCGTGTACGCTCTAATATGAAACACGTACTCGGTATTTTCTTCCAAGTTGGTGAAAACTGCTTTAGTTTTTGTCACGTTCCGGAAAATTACATTGGTGTGATCAGATTTTTTGTGAAACTCCACGTCGTACTTGACGATTTGTCCGTTACGGTGTTCACGAGTGGGAGGGTCCCACGTGACACACACCACGTCTGGCGTCTGGAACCGCCACGTGATGTTCGTGGGAGGACCGGTGGGCGGACCTTCTGGTGTCCGCATGTATTTAATCGATTCCTGACCAATCCCAATGTGGTTCAGACCGGCCACTCGAAACTCATACTCTACGCCCCTCTCCAAGTCATTTATTCGGTAATTCAAAGTTGACGATTTAATGTGCACGTCTTTAAGTAGTTGATCTTTCACCCCGTACCTTAACCGGTAACCTTTAAGCTCCCCATACGTTTGAGAGGGTCTGGACCATTCAAGTTCTATAGTGACGGTGGGCTCACGTTCAATGATTCTAGAAATACAACCGGTTCAAACAAACAGTTCATTTTGAAAAAATTGAAAAAAGTTACTTTAAAGTTAGGGCAGGACGATTGGGAACCCCTCCAGGTGTACGAACTTCAATGGGGGCGCTACGGTCACCGTCTCCTTTCCGAGTGAGCGCAGCTACTTGCACGGCGTAAGTGGTATCCGGTTGCAGACTAGTGATATTCAGTTCCAGAATGTCACCTCGAGGCACGTTGAATTGCATCGGCTCGTTCAGAAAGCTTTTACTCTGTCAAATTTAAAAATTGATTATTAAAGAGACAATCAATAACTATAATCCACATGTGTGGCATTTTGTGATTGGTTAAAAAAGCGGATAGTTTGTTATTAACTAAACCGGACAGAAAGAAAACTTTTACAACAAACCTCTTCTTTGATTTCTTGCACGTGCACGTGGTAGCCCAAAATAACACCGTTACGATCCCTCATTTGTGGTGGTTTCCATTCCACTTTGATGGTGGTGGAGTTCAAGGGAGTAACCTTAACGTCTTGAGGATCACCAGGCACTGTGAAACACAAATTTTCCGTAAGTTTTCCGACAAAAATCAAGCTAAGAAGTCTGAAATTTTTGTTTTTGCTACATGCGGGCACATCACACGTTTTTTTCCAATGACTTATCATGTTTAACATCCTTTTTGTCGTTTACATTTGAATACCAACACACACACACACATATACAGGCGGGTATGTATGCATAATACACAGATTTAGTTACCTCTTCCAATAGAGTTTAAAGTAGCAAAAAATTTGTTTTCCTTTATTTTGACAAAACATGGATAAAGGGGTGCGAGAGAGAGAGGTACAAAAAACTGGCGAATTACCTTCTCACCACCTATTTCGCTTAATTGGGGTGGTTTAAAAAAAAGCACAAAAATCTACAAAATCTACCATCACTACGGCACACAACAAGAAAAAATACTCACTCCTCCGTTCTGTCGGACCGCGTTTAGCAAAAAAAGTCAAGAAAAATATCAAATAGAGAGTGTAATGGCACACTAATCTATAAGTTGAAAAATTTTCTCCGCTACAAAAATGCTTGGAGGCTCTCTCGCCAAAAAATTACTCACACACATGTAGTGATTCGCGCGGAAAAACAAAACCAAAACCAGGATGACGGGTAGTAAAAGAAAAAACAAAAAATGTTTGCGTGTCATGACATGGGCACCAAAAACTCTGTACGGCCCAAGTCAGTCCGGACCTGTTCGTCATACGTTTATAGGAGGTATGGTGGTATTCAA
This sequence comes from Ips typographus, assembly GCF_016097725.1. Classification (NCBI taxonomy): domain Eukaryota; kingdom Metazoa; phylum Arthropoda; class Insecta; order Coleoptera; family Curculionidae; genus Ips; species Ips typographus. The sequence continues at coordinate 6,587,884 of NC_138431.1, forward strand.
ATGCCCAAAAGCAAAACGGTGCTCTCCAAAAGTTTCGAGTTTTAGGATCGATGGAAAACTCGAGCGCTACCTGAATCCAGTTTTCCTTGTCCCTTAACTAATTCCCTCAAAATGTGTGGGGGGAAACAGTGGACATTTTTGGCGCTCAACGTACAGCCCTGACTCAGAAATACTTTCAGAATATAAAAATAATTGCACTGATAATTTTAGTCACTATATCCAGAGCTGGAATAAGTAGTAAATAGTTTCAAATACCCTAGATAATTACTTAATTAACTAAAAATACTTACTTAAGATTTCTGGACGACGCCAAAAATGTCCACAAAACATCCCAGAAAGTACGAGCAAAATACAAACCTGAGTCAGTTCGAAAAAAAGTCAAACAATCAATCAATCACACATACTAGTACACTCGGTGCAAAAGTGTGCGAAACACACAAAATAGTGATTAGATGTGCCATTTTAGTGCGCATGTCACCCTACTGCAGTGAGGTGCCTAGCAAAAAATGGTGGTGGTGGGAGGTTGAGGAGAAGTGGATTAAAGGGGAATGGATCAAGCTGTCAAAACTTTCTCCATGTCACGTGGGCATGCAATCGAAACCAAAAAATAAAACGTCAAAAAAGTGACTGAAAAATTGTGCCATTGCAATTGCAAACTCGGTGCGAGTGTGTGTGATCAAAACTGAAAAAAAGCCATAATCAATACATGTGAACGTGAGTAGCTAAATTAAAAAATTACAAATTACTGAGAAAACAGAAAAATAAAGTTGTCGATACAAAGACACAAAAAAGTTGCAAAAAACCTTGCTGCTCCTGCAAACGCTTTTGTAGACAGGAAAAATACAAAAAAGTTAGGTTAGTACAACAACAATTTAAAACCACACAAAAATCCCCCTAATTGTACAAAAACCGAATATTTATAGGGGGCGCTGTAAAAAAATACAAAACCAGCATCAAAAATCCAATCCTGGGCGGGCTGCAATGGTGAAAAAAGTCACTTTTAAAGTAAGTACACATACCTCTAAGGATATGTCAAAAAAGTACACTAATAAATAAAAATTTAGGAGGATTAACAAAAATGAAAATTCAAACTAAAAAATTCATAACTAAGTGGATTAATTATTATCACAAAAAAAAATAAAAGGTTAAGGGGGATTGAGGAATAATTTCGAAAGCTTACAGTCCATCTGGTGTGCTGGCCTTTAATGAGGATTGAAACTTGTAATTAATTTATCAGGTTGTTAATTAGAGATATATGGTTGGAAACTGAAAGTTCAAAAAAACTCTCAAATTTCCCTCCCCCGTTTTTGAAAGAAAAAAATTTTCATTTTCGTCGCCTCAAATTGTTTGAAACCATGAACGAGACACGTACCGTCTTCTAAAGTTTGAATCGTGATCGGATAGGAGGCAGGACCGTCGCCCACAGATGTCCCCGCCATCACCCAAATCCGATACTTCATCCAGCGTTTTAATTCGTCCAAAACGAACGTGGTGCCGTTCAATGTGATCGTGGCCGCTTCACTATCGGACCGATCCGCCTCCACAAAACGCAGCTTGTAGTAAATTATGTTTCCGTGGCTGCGATTGGCCCGGGGCGGGTCCCATGACACCCTGATGGCCGTTGCACTTATGGCCTCGCCCTTCACATTGCTCGGTGGCGCGCCCGGTACTGCGGGCGCGCTTCATGTTAGTCACGTGACAGCTACGGAGGGCGGGCAAAGTCCGCCCACCGTCTGCCGATTGGTTAGTGGGCGTGTACGTGTGTTACGTCACAGTGTTTGTATGTGGGTGGACACGGCTAAGGAAATGAATATCCGGAAGGTGTGGTCGTTTAAAAAATTAAAACTAAAATAACGTCAAAAGTTCGAACTAACATAAAAGACAAGCAAAGAATTGTTAAATGGGCTCATCCCACATATTTTTTTTTTATTTCATATTTTATTTACTAGTCATTCAAACATGTCCTCCAGCCGCCATTTTGCCTGGCAACTCCCCTGGAGGACAAACAAACCTGTTGCTGTTTTTTTTTAGCAATAACATTTCTCATAATACATTATGAATTGTGCGTGCAGCTCTGAAACACAAATTCCAGGGTTTTAACAGTACTTAGTGTATCATTCACCAAGACATTTTTTTTGACTTTTTTTTTAAAGAATATTCATTTCCGTAAAGCGTATTCACGTTGTGCAGTGTCAAGGTGTGTCGAGTGTAAACAAATCCTTTTGACTTTTTTTAAATTGGACAGCTAAATCACAAAAAAAATCAGTTTTACCTGTAAGTGAACTTAAGTTACTCTTAACAGTTTCAAATTGTAATAAAACGAAAAAAAAGGTGCTTTTGCACTTCAAATAATCATGGCCAGTACTGTGCAGTGCTTTAAAAAAAATAAAACAAAATTACCACTGACTAACAAGGTAAAGTTACGCATGCTCATAATATATAAAATTGTATGCACATCCACACAAAACTAGAGAAAACTCGTTGAGAAAATCACTCTTCACACGCCAATGTATTATAGATTAGTCAAAATGGCGGCTGAAACTGAGTGTTTTAAACTCAGATTCAGCCATTTCAAACCAGGGACGTTGATTTCGGATGTCAAACGTGTATGTGTTCGTCCTTTTAACTATTTTCTAATCACTAAAGGGGAAACCTTGGAGGCGGGTCTTACCATACTGTTTAGTCCTAACCGGAATTGGAGGCGTGGTCGCTCCCTCCCCTCTCTGTGACCTGTAAACCACGCCTATTTTTATCAAATTCAAACACCAAAAGGGTGGAGGCTTGATATTAACCTGGCCGCCAACCACACGTAATACAAGGTGTTTGGATACAATCCGGTTAAAGTGTAAGATTCCGTTACTGGTATTCTGCGATGGTGTTTCTCTTTGGCGTAGGTGTCATTCCAGTATAATTCGTAACTGGCTATACTTTCACCCGAATGAGTGGGTTTGTTCCATTGTAAAGTAACCGCGCTTTCTCCTATGTCTGACGCCATTAAATTGCTAGGTTGACTCGGCACACCTAGACAAAATGATCAACAGTTGTATATGTTTGTTGAGACGAGTTACTCATTTCTTCGTTGCTAGTTGGGTTTACTGTCTCACCACACAGAAAAGGTATGTTGGGAAAACATTTTTTAGCTATTCGTTTGATTTTGTCAGAAATACTTGGAATGTAAGGTTTGTAAAAATTAAAATTAGATTTTGATTCCCAGATGGTTTTGGATGTTCTAAACCCCTAAAACATTTATTAATTTAATTAAAAAAATGGATATATTGAAAAACATCATCAATATATCTCCACCAAATTGTTGGTTTATAATTAAAATTAATATTATTTTTTTCAAAATGTTCCATAAAAATATTACTTAAAATTGGAGACAATGGAGAACCCATTACCATTCCAGAACTTTGTTAGTAATAATCCATATTGAAAGAATTTTGTTTTTACACAAATTGTTAAAAGTTCATTTTTGTTTTTTTTTTCCATTTTCCCAACAAAGCTTTTTTACTAGCAAACGAAGAAAGTTGTATAATCTCACCTTGTTGAGTTTTCACGTGGACTGGAGGACTTAGAGGCCCAGGACCCACTGACGTCATCGCCTGTACTCTTATAGTATAAATGGTGTGGGGGGTGAGTTCGCTGATGGTAGTCAGCTGATTGTTGTCCACCACTTGGGAGTCCCATTGGGCCATCGGTAGTTGCGAGTTGGTCGTGTAGTACACTTTGTAACCCTAAAAACAATCCCTTACTACCTGGAAAATCATTCATCAGAAGAAGGGAATTACCGTAACTTGTCCGTTGGGAGTTTCCGGTTCGTCCCACTGGATCACCATAGTGCTCGAGCTAAGTGGGCGCACTTGGACGTTTCTAGGAGCCGTACCAGGTTCTTTAAAAAATAAATAATTACTCAGCATCTACTAAACTTTAAAAAAATTTAAATCTACTAATTCACTTGTGTGAATTTGTTAAACTAACGCAACAGTACTTACTCGAACCTCCAAAAGAAGAGTCAGCTAAAAATACAGTTTTAAGTTAGGTTAGGCAAATTACAAAAGCACAGTTTTCGTTATATGAGAAGCTTTTACAGACTCTTCTACCACAATTATGTGCTCTATACAACAGGCTAGGTGGTGTGTTTAATCAAAAACAGAAACAAAAACGTCCCCTCAGACTTACTTAGAAATGGTTAGTTTAGGGCAAAAAACCACCAACGCGAGATCCGAGTGTTGTTGACAAAAATCAAAAGGTTCGCATGAAAACAGTAAACACTTTGTATTATCTTAATTTAATTTGATTATATTTTATGAACATAGCCGGGCTGGTTGCAAAGTCTGCATGTGTAACATTTATCTAAATCACAGTACTGTTTGTAGTTTTTTTGACCAATCAGAATTTAGCTACTGTGCTGTCATTTAAGCAAATGCTGTACATGTGGACTATAAAACTCCTAAATTGTTAAACTTATAAACCATCTTAAAAGTTACTAGAATTTTAAGGGTTTTAAATCTTAAGATTTCTAACAAACTAATAGTGTACATAATGTTGAAAATAAGTAGTAATTTTTATAGAAAAAATTGCCATACCTGTTTCTCCAGTGGTGACGATAGCTGGAGCGCTCGGGGGCCCCCTTCCGATACTATTCACAGCAATCACGTACATTTCGTATTCAGTGTAGGGGCTCAGGTTCCTCACCGAATAGTACATGGTAATGATACCGCTTATTTCGCTAAACGCCTGATTAGCGTATTTTGGTTTGAACTGGATAACGTAATACTGAAGGTCTTCGGGGCCTGGGTATGTCCACGTCAGCCTCACCGAAGTTGCCGTTATTTCTGAGGTTCGGACGTTCGTTGGAGGACCCGGCAATGCTGTTAAAAAACAGCATAGTTTGACAAATGGCTACACTGCATTGGTTACTTACATTGCACCTTAACCAATGACGTCATTTCAACAATACCCAGAGCACTAGCTGCGATACACGTATAATTGGCTGACGTTTCAATTTTTTTCAATTCGAGGGTGTTTTTTCCGATGGGCAACTTATCCTCTGGCGTTAATTCCTCAGTAGCGCCCTTACGCCATTTAACGTAGGGCATGGGCGATCCTACCGCCACACAGGTCAAGTTCAAGTCATCGCCCAACTTGACTTCCACAGTGGCTGGCGGAGGTATAGAAAATGACGGGGGAACCCTTCGCACTAAAATACATCATAATGATGAAGGGCATTTTAAATTGCACCATTAAGCACCTTTGACATAGAGCAAAGCAAACTTAGAATAGTCTGTTCCAATTGAGTTCTCTGCCACGCACTCGTACTTTCCCTGGTCCTTCTCCTCGCTGCTCTTGATCTGCAAAGCACCTGAAAACAATAAATAATAATCACCAAAAAATGTATACCACAATAATGAAAATCAAAAAACCCTTTATTACCACCAAAAAAAATCCACTTCAATACTGTTAAATTATTCACGATCCTGAAATGTTGACAGGGCCGTACTGGGTTGCAAATTGATCGGAGACCTGAATCTGTCCGTTTAAATTAATATGTTTATTTGGAAACGGACACTTTTATTAATAGCTTAATGGATTTGAATCCCAATGGACTGAAAAAAGAATCTGATTTTCTCTCGGAATGGACGGATAAATACACTAAATTCGACTGTTGGAAATAATACACCACCCGATAAGTTTTAACATCATTTGATTGGTTCAACCAGAACATACGTCTGAGATTAGCCTGCTTTAAGATCCTTCAAAGCCCTTAAAAGCATTAAACAGCGATTGTAGGGTTAGCACAACGGAAGGTAAAGGGACAACGCGAAGTTCGGGGACACTCGAGGCGCGGACGGAAAGGGCCCTTATCCGTTATTGACATCGTGGGACCCTTTGCAAATACCTTCACGTGCCATACTTCGATTGTCCCGACTTAATTCCAACACCGAGCCAGATTGTTTTAGGCCCGTGTTGACTTTCGATGTACGAGGATCGATCAAAAACGTTGTTCGAGACAAAATGGCCGTTATGGCTCGTTTATTTCGGCACGTAAGGCCGGCTTTTTTTAGCGCCGGTGATAAATTGCCCGTAATAAGGGGGAAGAACACTTTTAAGTATGTGTGGGTTGTTTATGCGGTTTGATCTTCTTGGGGCTCTACGGGTGAGCGAGGGAGGAAAAGCAGCTTTTTCATTTAGCCGCGCTTTTTCCCCCGGTCTTTTAAGAACGAGTCAGCGAAGCGGGAATTAATTTTTGGCCCCATTTTTGTTCTGGAATGCGACGAAAAGTTAGTTTAAAAATCCTCCGGTTTTTGTGTTTGTTCAAAGAAAGAAAATTTGTTTTTTTTTCTACTAGACCTTGTAGAGGATTTTATTCTTTTAGGTCTTCGTATGCAAAGGAAATAAATCAAACAAATTTGTAAGTGACACGAGATCAGACTGACTTCAGGGACGTTATTACACTTCCTCCTCCTCATACTGATCTATCTTTGTCTAGCTCACTGAGCTCAGCAGTTTTTTATGTAAAGTTTTGATATTTCCTTATCTGTTTAAGTTTAGCTAGCTCTTAGTCGAATTTTTCCACTTAACTTCACTGCTCCCCTTAAACTTTTTCCGGTCTGAATCGACTACGATTGTGTGCAGAAAAAGGGCCCATCAATTTTTTACGCCTGCATGCAACATAATAAAGTCACAGTCGAATTATATTAAAAAGGTGAATAGAGCAGGGAGATGGGGGAAGAAAAGGTGATGGCTTGGAAAACATGTTTTTTCTCCATCGGCGGAAATTTTCCTTTTCATAAATTTTATATGCCTATATGTCCCGGCCGGAATGATACTGAGGCCGCGCCACGGTATTTGGCTTGCATATTGATTCGGGGTTAAACGAATATCTACGCGATGTGGCTGCGAGCCCCGTTGTAACCCGAATATACTCAAAACCTCACCGGCATATCAATGCGAACCGGTCCTGGATCGTATATTAGAACGATCGGAAGATAAATATTAAAAGCCGTAAATGTACCGTCTTGCTCGCTAGTTTATCGTCCTGGAATTTTAACAACCTCACTCTTCCCAGCACAAATCCACTGCCTGATATGTGCGGCCATCTTGCCTACTTCTTAATTTATCCACCTTTCCCGATATACGAGACTTTCCTGAAGGCCCCAGACTGGTAAATTGACAGTCGGATGTGATGAATGTTTCAAGTCAAACCAGTTTGCAGTAGTAAATCTCTCAATTTGGACAAAATTTCAACCTAAAGAAATCAAGCAGCAGAAATTGTCCTGTTTGAAGGGAAAAATTAACTATTAGGCCTGTCTTAAACAAGTCTACATAAAATGCAATATTTGCGTTACATCTCAGTGGTAGTCAAAAAAAGCAGCTTTACTTAACAGGAGAGAAAGTGCACATATTTTCCAAATGGTTTCCTTGGTTAGGTAAAAAGTAAACTAAATTAAGCAAACGTCACAAAATAACCAACATAAAAGACAAGTCTAGTAGCTAGTAAATTAAATCGGTTGTAATATCAGCAGAATCGTCACTCAAACCTGTCCTCCAGCCGCCATTTTGACGAGCTCCTGGAGGACAAACAAACCTTGAGCTTGCGACTTGCTGCTTTGTCTTAACCAATAAAAAATATAACAAAACATTCTTACCGGGTTTATCCTCACGCATCGAATATCTCGGATTGTTGCTCATGTTGATCGGCAGCATATTCTTTAGCCAGATGATTTTCGGTACGGGATTTCCGGTGGCCACGCAGTTGAGCATAGTGCTGTGCCCGATTTCGACCACTTTGTTGTTTTGGGGCGATTCGATGATTTGAGGGAAGCCCGGGGGCAGTTTGTCCGCTGAAAACGGGAATCGTCAATTAAGGTGCGGCCGTTTCTTGTTCAGTTTAAAAATAGGAAATTCCGCGAAACGAAAACAGCTCGAAGAAAACAAACAAAGTTCTGTTTTCCATTTTTACCCTCCCTCTAGTTTCTTGAAAGGGAAAAAATGTTCTAGAAAAATGCATTAACTGTGTAATTTTAAAGAAAACATTTTCGTGCATTTCGTTACCTTTCCAGGTCTCTCAAGCACCGTGCTGAAATATTTAACAAAGAATTATCCAGAACAGTCTGGAAGATCAATGACAGTAACACGTTCCTTGGTTAAGTTCGATTTATTTTCCTTCGGGCAAATAAATTCCGACGTAAATTATGCAGACCGATTTGAAGGGCATTTCTATATCGGCCTAGAATGATTTATCTGGCAGCACCAGACAATCCAGACTGTCTGGTTAATCTATTAGCAAATTTCCAACGACAATCTGGTGGTAAATCAAAATCGAAATTACCCGATTTAAATTTAAATAAATCTATATTTCAGCGTCCCTTAAAAGGACTTTCCCCAATAAAGGTCTAATGGCTTTGCCTACGTGAACTTTTACTATTCATCATTATTAAGGACGACCATACACCACCAATTAGCCGTATAACCAGTACGGGAATATTCATTAGGCCCACCTTTCGCAATCGGCTTAAAGGGATCTTTGACCCTACAAATTCGGCCCTTAAACAACGTTCACGTTCGATTTGGGTGGAACCGGTTTAAAATCCTAAAAGTTTACTAATATTTTGCTGTGCCAGTTTCCTCTACCTAACTCAGAGGCGAGAAATTTGATTCTGTGGTCAAATTAAAAAAAAAATCATAGGGTGTTTTAAACAGACGTTTACATTTACAGAAGAATAATTATTAAAACTGGCCGCCTCGTTTGTCGGAAATAACGACCGTCGTAGTGTGAGCGAGGGCGACAGAACCGAAATAATAAAGTCACACGACACCCGACTAGAAGGGGCTGTCAAGCTTATCAACCCCCCACAATGCTAAGTGCTTTAGTTTAGCGGCAGATTCTCGGTTGGCGCGATATTATTTAGAGAGAAACAGGCTCAATTAGTGAACATGAGATACACACGCATTGTCACTGGAAAGGGTTTAATAACGCCGGGGTAAGTAAACCCGACCACCCCGTTTGGTCAGACCCCTCATTTCTGTATTCACATCTTTTTATGATAAAGTCGTGCAGGTTTTACGGTCGTCATGAATTTTTACTGCGGATTTCGCGGCACCGTTAGTTAAGAATGGAGCATCAAGGGTGGCCGAGTGAGACAACGCCCCCTGCCGGACGATTTCGGTCCGAGTAAATAGCTCTATCAAGTGTATGATCGGCCCCTGGGGGTATCTATCTCATTCTCTGGGCGACATTTGCTGTTTACGGCCCGGGCAAATTGTTTGTGCGTTTTATTGCGGCTCCACCATTGGTCAGGATCTAATTGTCCATTAACGGAATTTCTTTTATTAGCCTCCCGGCCATGTGCGCTGTTAAGCCAAAAATTGGATTTTACGGTCAAAGTTTTACCAAAGGGACTTGTTTTTATTGTTTTTTTTTTTTTCAGTAACGCAGGTGTCATTTCAATTACCAGTTTTGCAACTAAAATTAATTGAATTTTGTGGCGATACACGTTTGATTGCCTTTTGTTCTAACCATTCACTGAATAAAAAATGGTTTAAGTCACTTGCTGTATAAATAACTGTTAAAATTTTCAAAACAGTCTAAAATCTTCAGTATGTTTTTAAAAAATTTTTTTTGAGGAAAATAATTTTGCATTTTAGTGCTTTTTAATCCGGGCTCTATTCATTATTAAGCCAAAAGTGGTCAAATCCACCATAACACTCAAACTCCTTGTAATTTTAATTAGGAAAACCAGTTTTCGTGCGACACCCACGTCACACATAAAAATAGCTTCGGAATGGAAATTATCGCTTTCCTAACATTTTCCCAATATGGTGTAATTATGCAAATGATCCCCTTACTAATCCGGCACGGATTTTCTTTGAAAATTATTAGATTTATGGGCTTAAAACGGTGTGTGAAATATTGTTTAAAATCATACAGTGCGTGTCTGGTTTATTTACAACCCCCCCACCTCACTACACCCTTGTCACTGTCTCGCTTTGAGAGAAAATAATGTGTTTCAGTTAAGTTTGTAAGGAAGTGCCCCCATTATTTTATATTATATGAAGATGCGGCTTTGGTAAATAAAAGAGCGCAAGATACATGGCGAGGATTAGTTTAAACGCCTCTTAAGGCCCGTTTAAGCCATTTCGAGCTTTAAAATTGCTGACAAAGAATAATAAGCAACTTTATTTAGACTGATTTACCCCCCCTTCTAGACGTAAAAAATGATTTAGGGATCTTTACAACTTGAATCTAAGAGAATTTACCTTAAGGGCCCCCAGACAAAGGTTCTGTCGGCTGGAAACATGATAAGGATGAAGGAACTTTCTAGCTGTCACGCTTCACTTACATGATAATTGGAAAAGGCTAAATTATGAAATAATACTCGTGAAAGTTTAGAAACTGCCATAAATCTTTCGTGTTTAGTTGATTTATTGCGGTTTGATTGTCAATGGATAAAAGCGAAAGTTTCGCCCCCGGAAAGGAGGTAAAAACCGGGCAAAGTGTGTTTCTTTTTTTGTCTGTTCCGCCCTGCAAACAAGACCGGATCGACCACCAAGTCACCCCCGGACGTCCGGTATTGTCCGACCACAATGGCTCTATCAAGTCGCCATTATTGCCGGAACAGGGGCTTTTGTGAGGCCCTCTCATTCAGCCGCAACATTTGCTTTTGACTGTCTAAACAAATTGTTTGTGTGCTCAATACGACACGAACTGGTTGTGTATAAATATAGACACAAAACACCCTCACCAGTTTTAGTCCTGGTGATGGTGCTTTGAAGGAATTGCAACTTAATAATTATTGTAATTTCTTAAAACACCCAAAAACAATTATTATTACACTGAAATGCTTAATTAAATTTCCCAATGAAGGAGTTGTGACAGATGGAATGTTCATTCCCTTCGAAGCATTTTTTTTTGTTTCCTAGTCGAAAAGACAGCCCCAATGAAAAATATCGCCCTCGAGAGAATTAATAAGGGCTCGTAAAGCATATACGTATTTAAAGGGACGGGCCACTTACATTTCGTGTATTTGGCCCCGGAAGTATGCACATGCTTTCCGGCTAATTGGCCAATTAATACAATACGAAAGTTTAATCTTAGGACGAGTTTCGCATTAAAATAAAGTAGTCGGGAAGTTCGGTAGTTAAAATGGCGGAACGGTAAAGACCCTTGTACTAATGGCCGTTCGTTTATTGAAAATATATGCCCTAATTGGTTGGATGGATTACGATCGATAGACACGAGAATGTGAAGAAAATGTTAGGTGATTTTTTACGCCCTGTATAGGGGTTAGTTGTGTGTAATATCAGCCATTTTAAGCATGTCCTCCAACGGTCATTTTCCGATTTGTTCAAGATTGTGATTGGTTAGAAAAGCAGGTTTCAAAGCTTGCTGCTTTTTATTGACCAATCACACAATAAAGATTCTTCCATCCAAATTTCCAAAAAAAAATTGCTTTAGTAACAACACTATTTTTTACATTTAAACGTCTATTACAACAAAATGAAATTGAATATTCGGGTAAAAATAATTGAAACGTTTTTCTCTCTCCAAAAAACCGTACCAGTTAATTAATTGTATAAAATCGCACTGATATGAACCGTTGTTATTATTATTAAATGTTGCTTTGTTTTGGTGGGGTATTTTACCCGGTTAATTAATTTAATAAATCAATTTTCAGGACTGATAACAATTCAAAGCCGCCCCTGCTAATGCCTTTTTGATTTGATTATTTCATTCCCCCTTGTCGAAAAGATAAAAATCTCGTTCGAACGCGATTGATGATTGGCCGAATTCAATTCCGAAAAATTATCTCGCATCACTGAATTTTTAATTAAATAACAATAATTAGGAAACAGCTGAAATTCCAACGTTAATAAATTATTACAAACAGACCCGCCGTACTATTCGCCACTGTATAATGCATCGAAACGAATTTAATGTGTGCTTTGGGTACACTACGTTAAAATATGTTTATATACAGCCGAGCTAAACCGCATTTACCCCAAAGTTATTAATAACAAACCCTCGTAAATGCGGCACGACTCTAATTAGTCAAATTTACTAGTCTCTTTCCATGTGGGTTGTTGTTAAGTAAACTCAAAACTTAAAGAAATGACATTGTAATTTCCTGATTTTTTTTTCGATTAAAGTTTGTTTTGAAAACTGAAATCCGACAAGATTTTGCGGTCAAGGATTATCGAAGAGTCCGTATCAGCGACGACAGATCAGGGAAAATATGCATGGAAATGCCATTTTATTGTATAGCTCGGTCTGTCAGAGGTCGATTTTCCGCTGTTGCCATGGCAAATTCCGTCACAAGAAATGAACGGGCAAATCGGTAATGACGGCCCGTTTCCTCTATAGAATACCTAAGGCTTAATTTCTTCCCGGCCTTGTTTTGTTTAATTGGCCTTGACAGTACGTGACCTCATCAAACCTGGATGTGGTTGAAATGTAAATCTGGGTTTGTGTGGAAAAATTGAGGTTAAAGTCCCACCTGAGAGGTACGGAGGGGGTAGAAAAACCTGGAATTTAGCCGTTAGAGGGTTGTTATTTTTAAATTTCCACCACTCGGACTAGCAGGGCAAATACGAACATTGCCTTTTAATTTAATTGAAAGGGATGTTTTCGCAAATGGAACTTGATTAAATTAAAACATTGTGCACAGTTCGAATAGGGCCGTTTCTCCCTATTTATACTACGTTAAAACAACCCGATACAGCACCGGACTTTTTCCGGTTAACCCTTAATTATCCGCATAATTGCTAATTTCGATTATATTTAGTGATCACTGTTATGCGTTTACGAATCTATAATTGATAATTTACGTCGTTCAGTTTGTCCCCCGCCCCCCTACAAATTCGACTTTAATCAACCACCTCCCGCCACCCTTTTGCACGCAAATAATAATAATTTCGAAAATATGCTTCAACGAAAATTGCTAATAATATTTTGATAAACTTCAATAGGCCGCTTAATGCGAGCATGTAAATTTGACGTAATGGCATGCAAATTGCTCTCACGTTCGATAAGCCGATTTAGAAGAATCTCGTTTCCAATCGTTATTATTAGACTCGGAAATTTTGAATTTTACGAAACAGGTAAAAGAAAAAATAATGCAAATACATTATACCTACAATTCCAATAAAACTTGTGTTAGAAACCATACATTTTGTTTCAGTCTAATGTAAAACACATCAGGTTAGGCACGTGTGCAGTATTTGCGTATATGACAGAACAGTGGGTAGTTTGTGAGTTAATCGATTATTTAGTCAAAAACTGACTAAAGATATCGCTGATTAGTGACACCAAAGAAACCGTAGAAAAAGCTTGGATAATTCCAGACTATCTGAATAAAATGGATTAACGTGTGTTTAGTTTTAATTAAATATCGAAGCCTCTCGAAAACCGATACGTCAGGTCCTGGGGGACATGCTTTCTAAGGTTGCAAACAAGCTGGAAATGGTTTTTTGCTCTGTGGGACATTAAAATTGATACAATTTCCAGTTTATTATTGTTATCAAAATCCCGGAACGTCCATTAATCAATCAAAAACGAGGCCCGAAACCCTGTCATGTCTGGTAGTATTCCAGGCTCTGGAACCTCTGTCGTTCAACTATCAGATTATCCGGGAACTTTTGACGTGCGCGCCCCCTTTACGATCTTCGATAGTTTTATCGAGCTGATAAAACAAGTTGAGGAAAAAAGGCCGAAAAGGGTTCGTTTGTTTTTTTTTTTTCGTTCGAAACGATATTTTGCAATTAAACGGGCGCCCAAAGAAACTTTCAATTCCCGGCTCTCTGGATTTTCATTACGAGAGAATTGAACTGCTGTAAACTGTAGTTTGACCCTTCCTCCAACATTTCTACCGATCCTAGACGTTTACAGTGAAATTCTGTTTTTGGGGACCGAACAAGAATTTTTTCACGTGGTTTTGTGTGTTCAAACAGTTGAAAGCCTTTCAGAGATAAAAAGTACGTGACCATTTTATTTTTTTTTATGAGCCAGGGTTGCGGATATACCTAAAGGGAAACATCGCGTAAAATTTGGGGGGATGTTCCATTACCGGGATGGGATAATGCGTAATAAAAAATCACTTCAAGTTTAGCATCAACAAAATTCCCCCCAGTAATGGTAAAAGAGCGTAAATGACAGCGCAGTGGTTAGTTTGTGATTGGACAAAAAATGACTGAACATATTGACTTTGACAGTTTTTCAGTGACTAACTTGTACTAGGGGATTTTGAAAAATTATTTATGTGTGCACAAAAAAAAGGGTTGGCTTCCGTTTCCGGTCCCTTTAAAACACACACACATATATCGAGAAATTATGCATACGTATGCAAATTCGACGCTGTCGGGATTTATTCGCGGCTTTTTGCCTCGTTTACTCCCCTCCCCTCCATTATGAATATTTTTCGACTTGCCGCATTGACATAAAAAATCCTTCCAAAATATAATTTTTGCAAGTAATTTTAAACTTTTCACAGTGGAAGTCTCAGTTATGACCCGAATAGACAAACAATACTAGAAAATCAAACTGCAGTGGTGTAGCAATTGTGTGGAAATATCCAGAGCGGCCCGATTATCCATGAAATAAAACGTCCGGGATCCGGGACAAAGAACGGAAACCTCGAATGCAACGGGATAATTTATTCAAACTAATATAACATAGTTTTAGTCGAATGGGCGCAGTCGAAATTATAGAATAGCATCCGGTCAGGCGCGTTTTCTTTGAACTATCGATAATTCAACGGGTCGGCCGCAATTCCTTAACTATTCTACAACCGCTTTCCGGAATTTACGTCTCACTCGCCCAGTCCCGGAATATATCGTGTGCCAGACAAAACAGCAATACATAGGAACTCGTTAAAGTTGCATACTGAGTTAAGATGACCGTACAGTCTAGAGCAATAGGTACTCAAAAAAAGTCATTGAGTATCGCTGTGTTCAGTTTGACAGTTTAGGTAGTTTGTGTGTACCAATCAATATGACGCATTCACCATCAGTCCAGAAAAACTTAGTGAAGTCTACATGTGCAGCATTTGTGTAAATTTCAGAGAGCATTAATAACATAATGTCATGGTGGATTCTGTCTGAAAGGTGTTCCATTGTGTTATTCTTAAGGAAGGGACAACAACTACGGGTTTTCTTTAGTAGACGGAAGCATTAACCAAAAAAGAGGGAGAAAGTTAGGAATTAGCGGGGTTGTGTGGGGAGGGGTGAGGGTGCGAAGTTATTGTGCTAAATAGGGCCCCTTTAGCAAAGTTATAACGACCGTGCTGAAAGAGTGAAACAAGTCGTTTCAGGCTATTGTTCGAAGACCGAAGTTTGAATGGCTCTGGATACAACACATACACTTTTATTAAACAGTTTCAGCTCGGGGAAAAACCCCGCTTAAGTCAGTCGGTAATTGCTGTTCGGGCGAAGCTGTATGGACTATAATGTCGCTGAGGTATTCTCCTAAAGCCCTTTTCAACGCGAAGAAAGCACGTAATGAAACCGGCTATTAATGGACCAGATATTAACTCGACCGGCTCCGTTATGACCCGTTTTTTTTTGACTTGCCGAGCACTGTTTTCAAAAAAAAATGAAGGAAATGAAACTATCCAAAAGTACACGAAACACGTCCCGCTTTTCCAGTACCGAGTGACGGGATGTCTTTTATCGCCTCCCGCTTGTCTCGTTTTTAATTTTTGGCCCCCAACTGTAGTCGAAATTTCAATTTCCTTTTTAAGATTGTTTCCAATTTTCTACACATTTTTAACTCATCTCTACAGGGTGTTACAAATTCGATGCATTAGCATTGCTATCTCAGAAACTATAGTTGATAGAGCTCTTTAGTTAAATGAAGGCAAAGTTGCGCATTTTATTGCTAAGGAATTTGGTATTACATCCGGAGATATCTGACAAATCTGTGACTTTTTTCACTTTATTATTGATTATTTTGGGAAAAATCAATGGCACCTTCTGAAGGCACATTCTATAGGAAAATAGTTTGACTTTTCAGCTTCGACGTTACGTTTTTTGATACCATCAAATTTTCACATTACATCCGGATGTAATGAAATTTTTTTCAACTTTTCATTATAACTAACTAATACTAAAGCTCTATCAACTATAGTCTCTGAGATAACAATGCTAATGGATCGAATTTGTAACACCTTGTATAGCAATTAAAATTTCATTAAGATCCAAAATCGTTCAGATTAAGTGACAGTTTCCTTAACAATGTACTCAAGTAATTAGCAAAAATCGACCTTATTAACAAAACTATAGAAGTGATGTTGTGAAACAATATGATATCCGATGTAATTTACACGGATAATTAGCCACATTAATTGTTCAACATTAATCATCATAATACCGCTATAAATATTCAATTGACCCGATTGCCTAGCCAATTAACCGAAAACGAGCTGTACACCGGTCCCGTTTTTGACACCGTCATATCTTTTACCAATTAACTGAACGTACGTCATCGTTTACCCTTGTACGACATAACCCCGAAACAAAAGAAAATGCCTTGACTGGGAAGAACGTTGTGCCCGTTTTGTTGAGATTAACGATGAGGGGGGCTGAAACGTCAGATTCAAAGCTCGAACCTAACATTGTCCGACGCAACATCGCTATTAATCAGGGGGGGTGAGTAAATGTTTTCCTGAAAATCTAATTGTTCCTCCTTGCTCGATGTCGAAGACATGCTTACGTCATTATCAGACGAGAAGATGGACGATCATCTCCCCTCCTGCCCCACTATCTTGGGTGATTAATAGTTGGCATTCAAGATTTGCAATTAAACCCAAAAAAAAAGTAAGTCAATAGTTTTTTTTGACGGGAGGGTAATTTCTAGCATTTGTGGGGTTCCTGGAGCTGAAAATGGACTTCTCCAAGAAGGGGGATTTAAAAGTGACTGATGTGGGCTATTAAGTCGAACGACTGCGTTTTCGGCGGTCGATTAATTAAAATTTCAGATATCAGTGGAAAAAGGAAATCGTGATAACACCGTCCTTTTACTGTAGTAGTATGCATGCACTTAGCAGTAATTTGACCGTAACAAGAACCCTAATGTAACTGCGATGTTTCGTTCATAATGGGGGCCCTTTCCGTAGGACGACATGAAGGGCAATTACGACGAGATATTGACAGAGCGGCTGTCACTCGCTCGCGATGATGAAAAACGCAATTTGTTTACTTTAGTGTCAATTAGTTGTACCTACTCACCTATAATGAAATCCATTATCTAATAACAAACAGATGACGTTTTAAGGGCCTACTAATAGTAGTAGCACACGAAAGGGAGAATTTTTCGTCCCCTTTTTCCATTTCAGTTCCCCAAAATGACTAGGAATGCGGAAAGACTCTTGCCGACTACAAACCGCGTTATTTCCCGTTTTTCCTCCCCCCCCGCCATCCAAGAACTTCTACTCGGGTACAAATAAGGAAAAACTACAAAGGAACTGAAAATGAATTTTCCCCGATTTATTTTTAAGTGCCCCAAAGTAAAGGATGCCGCGATTTCCGCTTGTTTGCTCTCCCTCTCACTCCTAGTTCTTTGTGTTTTGCAACTAACTTTGGAAATAAACTATTTCGTTTCAGAGCCCTTAGGGAATGAAAAGTCTTAGACCTGGATTTGTTAATTTTAAATTCCTTTTGGTTTAGTATGTTTAAGTAAATGAGATAATTGGACACATTTTGGTTTTCGAATCCAAGCTGGAATAATTTCTTTTGCCCTCACTTCCCCTTTTTAATCCCTTACATTATTTCGTTTAACGTCGTCATACAACATTTTTGCCGAGGCATCAAACAAGCCGTCGTGGCAATTAACCTAATTAAAAGGGCTTTCAAATTTCCTAAGCGAGTTACGTAAGGGTGAAGGGCAATTCCCCCTCCTTAGGCAACTTTTTTTTTGGAATAATCGATGCTAAAGCATTTATTCTAGTCTCAGATGTTTATTTGACCGCAAGTTAATAATTCCTCATTAAAAGGAATTCGCGTGGGATAAATTAAAAGGGCTGAAGGGGGGGAGATGGCTATAAAATAAACATGGCGGAAATCCGGCATAAAATTCGAGGCAATCATTATAAATAATGCAGATTTCCAGGCAACAACTGTCTGGAATGATGCCTGGAAGACTGTTATTAAACCCCCTTCCCCTGGTTTTACCACGCTTTCCTTTTTACAATAACAGAGTGATTTATAATCGAGGAAAAACGGGAGGCGTAATAGTTGGCAAAAGTCAATTTTTTTTATTAATATATACAGAGTGTCCAAGATGAGGATGCACGGTTAAATTTAAAAAGTTGTTGCAAACATTTTAGCACAAAGTGATTCTTTTTCGTTTACAGTGATTTTTGAAGCATACTTCATTTTCACTCTCCATGCAGTGCATCTGTATTTTATGTAATACGAACATTGAAAAACATAATTAATTTTTCTAATTTGGGCGCGTGTGAAAAGAAGAATAGACTTTAACCTCAACGGTGGAGCGCGGAAAAACGGCACATTCGCATAATGAAAAATGGGAGATTGGAAAAAGGAAAAGCGGTTGCGATACGATCGTTTTCATAAAACGTTTTCGTCTTTTCGTTTCGAGGCGTAAATGCCGAAAGAATGGAATGACAGATGGAGGAGGTTTTTTCTGCTTTGGCAAATATATTTTATTGTGAAGTTAAAAACGATATGAGTCGGAGCCAAAAACCTTAATCTTGGCCAGGAACTATCTTCCTAAACTTGACATTCTCCAAGGTACTTGGAGAGAAAATCTCAAAAATTTGTATAGAGGAGAAAGTTGGTGAAATGGAAGACCTACAATATTTATTAATCACGACAAAAGTAGATTAAGCGAATAATTCGAGCTTAACTGTACGTAACGAGGGTTGCTGAATCCCTTTAGGGAATGAATAATAAGGTGCGGTTTTAAGGTCGCCCTTAAACCTATACAAATTGCCCCAGATTGAAGATTTCAATTTATTTAGATTTTTAACTTTTGCTGAATGACACGTGATTGTCTGACTTGAACTATGTATTTAAAATAATCACGTGACTATAATAAACTGAAAGTTGCATACAGACGAGATAAAATAGATTGGTTGTGACGTATGTGTATAGTAATTAAAAAAAAGAAGGGTTGGGTCTCGTAAAACAAAGAGCGATTGGGGGGGAGTTGAGGGGTAGATGCGACGCCCTGGCAAATGCGAAACACTTTTTCCTTTGTGAATAATGACTGTGCACTTTAGCTTCCAGTTTAATCCAGCTGCTATGTCTGAAAATGGAGGTATGTTTAAACGGAAATCGCTCGGAATTTTCCGGCCTTTGAACATTGAGGCATTTTATATGGGATTCTCTTTACTACCATCCCCCACTTTTTAGTGTCAGTTTAATTATTTTGAAATTAATACGTATTAACATATATTTCTGGGGTTGATGGTGCATCAGTCAAAGTTCCTTAGGGGAACCAACAGATGGCGTTGGTGGTCTCTATGTTTGAGAGGGAGGAGAGGAAAATGTAAATTTACATAAAAATGGCTTTAACCCAGTGTATATCTGGGGGTGGGGGGAGTGAGGGAGGAAATGATTGATACGGTGTAATATTCGAAGTAAACAGGATTATGAGCGGTGCGGTGTCGCCTATTAAGTATTCATCCTTAGCCGGGCGTCCGGGATCCATTTTAATATTTAAACGAGCCCCGGCCGCCATTAACGGCGGCACACTGGAGAAATGCCGCCTCTCGAAGCCATTCTACAACGGATCAGGGATAATCTTTGTCTTGCCGCCACCGATTTTTCCTTTTTAGAATAACCGCGCCATCTGTTTTTCAAACTAGGTACTTAGGAAATAACTGTCATTATCAACTTAAGTTTCGCAAATAGCAATGCCAAAATGATTGTAATTCATGTTGCACTTTTGGTGTTATTCCAGTCACAACGAAAGTACATTACAGTATGTGCAAGACGGAAAACTCCTTCTTTCCCCTCCTAGGAGCACTTTTCTATTATTGTCCGTCGTTGTTCATTCAGAAGTTATTGAATTCGAAAGTTGTACAATACGTCTTGGAAAATATTACGATTCAAAACTCGAGCCGGGAGTATTATTGGAAATCTCGTCGAGAGCGTGTTTTCCATGTTTTCCTCTCCCTCCCCCCCCCCACCCTATCTCAACCCAACTTCTACTGAATACGTCTAATAGAGACCCACAAATTGAATGCAACTTTCGTAGGAGGTTTTCAGGCATATTTAAGCTTTTACAATTTTTTATTCCAATGCAAGAAACTTTGAAACTTCCAGAAGAAAGTGGAGAAATATAGGGCTTGTATATCATTGACTAAAAGAATTCACTTCATGCATTTAAGATTCCTGTTGACAATAACCAAACAAAAATTTCCGCTTGAAATGACAGCGCGACTACTACCGAGTCACAAGGGACAAAAAAAAGGGGAGGCAAAAAGGAACGGGGAAAACAAATAATAGGACAGACAGGAAGGAAATAGTGCCGGTTTTCATTTCCCAGGGCTCTTGCCAACTTCCCCCCTTGGCCCCCAATTAAGGGCCCGTCTTACTTTACTAGTACTAGCAATTATCCTAATGGATTCCCTTAAAGAGAGAGATTTGGCCTTTTTTTTGCATGCAAGCAAAAAGCACTTTTTTAGCGGGAGTGAGATGTTTGCATTTTGCCAACGGAATATTAAATAATAAAATTAGTAGAGTTATGAAAAATTGCAATATTTATTACCCGAATAAATCAAATTAATCATGTAATCCGGTCTGGATTTATTTCGCTTTTTGGTAAATAATGTCTCTTTTAATTGCGCATATTTCAAATGGCGATTATTAAATTCGAGTAAAAATCAACTATTAAGAGCCCCAATGTTTGGTAATCCTCTCTCCCTTTCCTACTCACTCTAATTCAATACGCATCAAGTCACGTGATTAAATTAAATCCACCCCTGTCCGAATAGACTATGATTTATGTACCGGATATTAAGTGTCCATTTTTAGGGGCGTTTTAATCGAGAAATATAGTCATTTAAGTGATAAATAATGTCAACTACATGTTTTACACTTTTCAATCCCTGTTTTTTAGGTTTCAACATCCGGAAAACTTGACCGGATTTACTGTAAAGACGTTGAATAGGTTTGATGAAAATGCATTAATAAAATCAGATTTTCCCCGGTTTCGCACCACGAAATTCAGTTATGGTTTCCCGACGACATGTAATCAACTATTGTCTTTCTAAATGAGTTTTATGTAAATTCGAGGTCCGGGCCATAGTGGAAATGCTGGTTTTCCTCCACCCCTTCCACCTCACACAGCTGCAGGCAAAGTTCGGGAATTAATTTCGGTAAAATAAAGTTTACACTAAATCATTTAAATAGAAATAGTTAGGTCAGAAAGATACTAAAAATCTGTTAAAAGTCAAAAATATTGGGGTCAAAATCTCTTCACCACTCTTTTAAAATATCCAATTACGAAAGCGAGTTTTAAGAGTCGCTGGGTGGGGTGGGTGGAGGAGAAAAATCTTAAAAAACTCATTTTACGAGCGACGAACGAACTTTTATATTCCCTAATAAAATTAATGAGTTCATATTCTTTCCTAGAGTTTTTAATTTAATGGACATCATTTTCCTTTTACTACGCTTTAGGGTGGCACATCTCATAATGGAATTTTCGTGTTTTTTTTTTCGATTCGTGCGTATCGTCCCTGTCCATAATCGGGTTCGGACAAAATGCACTTACCTTCGAAAACTTGAAGTGTTGCCTCGGCACTGACGGCATCTCCTACGCCATTTTCCGCGACACATTCATAGGTAGCATCGTCTCGGCCTGCTTTAACTGGATCTATTCTAAGCAGGGCTCCGCCATCTGGGAAATCTTTGACTTGGTACCGCGTTTGGGAACCTGCCAAAAATTGACAGTTACATTTCATCGTCCAGTTTCGGGGACTATAAATTGCAAAGGGATTAAAGTGCTCTTAAAGTTCCACTTGGGAAATTATGTCCGCTTTAGCTTTTCCTTCTATGGCAAATGGTGACATCCCAGGAACGTGAAGAGGGGATTAACTGACGTGTACATTTCATTTTCTCGTGTCGCGCCCGCTTTAAAAGAGTTTTAGTTTACGACTGCTTGGATACGATCCATCCAGTTGTATAGTCGAGTTAAGGGCAAACAGAGCTTTGAAGGGCGTAAAATACACACATGCAGAATTTCAAGTACAAAAATGGAACTTACCAGAAACTTTTTTGCCATTTTTCCGCCATTGTATTTGGGGCAAAGGGTCGCCCTTTGCCTGACAGTAAAACCCGGCTATCCCTCCCGCTTTGACTTGCTGATTTCGAGGTTTAGTGACGATTTCAGGCGGATCTGAAACAACAAAACTCAATTACCAACCTGTCACCAGGTCTGGTGGGTGTTCGGGCCACACCTCCCCGTCATAACCGTCTGCAACTGTTTTAAGGAGGGAGCGAAGGGGAATTTTAAATTCATTCCCCCTGGAGAAAAAAAGAGGTTATTTCTTGTGCAAATGACGTCAAACAGGTTTCTCTCCAACAAACTCCGAACACAACACAATCGGCCCCGAATTGCAAATGAGATATTAACCGGAAAGTTTTGACGTTTTTGGCCATCCCCCAAAAGAGTGAGGGAGTGACGTGTATTTTTAATATAACTGTTGGAAATTTTATTTGATTACGAGTTTTAGAGGTGTCCTTGTTTAGATTTCTCCCTCTCCGAGTGGTAGCAGATCAGACCAATCAGTTGGTGCTTTTGGAAGGTATTAATCAAACAGTTGGGTAGCATTGTACGGCCTGGAAAACGCAACCGAAACAGATAAAAGGGCTCAATAAAAAATAAATAACTCGCATTTGTCAACCGGACATTAACCGGCACAATCCAGAGTTGTTAGGGTGGGGAAGGGGAAGGGAGATCAAGCGCGTACCTGTATTTTAAAGATTTTTCCGCATCGAGCTGCAAATCAAATAAATTGGCGCGTTTCGAATTTTGGGCTCGACGTTTTCCATCAAACGCTATCTGGAAACTCATTTATTTAGACCGTCGGACATGTTTTATATTTTAAAACAAACCGAATATCAATTTTGAACCCCTCGAATAAACGACAAAAATCGATGCAATGGCGACTCTTTTTTCGGCCAGAAAAACCCTGTCAGGTCAATTTTTAAGTCCAATAGTAAGTCTAAGATTTTGTTTTTAAGAATGTGACCATTGTTAGGAAAAAAAAACAAAACTAACATCCATTAACTTGGTTTGTTAATACTGACTGTTTAAGGGTCATTTTAACTGTCAATTACAGTTAACTGTGTAAAGTAAAACCACCCTTATTGATTATTATATTGCTTAAGAGTCACAGTAAAACTTGCAGTTAACTTTTAAACTACCTCTAATTGACTATAGACTGTCCTCATTGTTTTTAGATCTAAAAAGTAATCACTCCAAGACAGAAGGTCGCCATTTTCACCGTTATTAAGGGCGATTTTACCTCAACAGGAAGGAAATTTCCGAGCCTAAACGGACTTTATCTTTTCACGAGCTTTGCGTGCGTTTGTTGTTACGAGAATCTTGATTAGACGGGGTGGGAATTAGTGTTTAGTATCAACTAACGAGACATTTTCGCCCTTATCGTCGGACACAATTGCATTCGGTGCTTCGTGTGCACTTGTTGTCGCTGTCTTAATACTTCCGGCACCCTCTCGGTTGTAATCTACGCTTTTTAGTTAATTGAAAAATTCAGGAGAGAGTTAATGATGTACGACAAAAGTCTGAAACTTTTCTAATTAACAGCCAGGTAAAGCAAACAATCTGATTTGGAAGTGCCAAAATGATTAATTACTATTTATAGTGATTAAAAAATTACCACCCCCTCCTTTATAGAGTGAGGGTGGTGAAATTTATAGTTAATCCTATTACGGATTATCTTTGCCAGCTTCAGATTTTTTTAATTAACTTTTCGCAAGGTAAAAATGAGCGCGGAAATTATAAACCGAGCGCCGTTTAAAAGCCCTTAACTCGGGGATAGATAAACCTATCGCTGTAGTTTAAAAATTCTCCCAGTTTTGTGGGGAAAAAGGGAGAACGTTGGCAATTTTTCCCTTTGACGTCGCTACCCCGGAAGGCTATTTGCCTTTGCGATAAAAATCGCCAAAGGGTTTGATGAAGTTTTTAATACACTTTTGATCGCGTCGCCATTTATTTGCGTTGCTGTGTTCAGGAGGTGTCATCCCAAAAATTCACTAGTGATTTATCTCACAGTCAAAAAAATTTCCAGCACATTGTTTGGGTAGTCGTGGAGTTTATTTACACGACTTTTTCCTAGTTTTCACAGCGTAACAAGACGAAACGAAGTCGTTGAGGACGACTCCATATTGCACGTCGAAAAATTTAGAGTGTTTACTCAAACGGACGTACGTCGCTATAAGGCGCGATATCGAAATTTCATTCGGGGGCCGTTCGTGTAGTTTCCCCAATAGAGAACTGAAATTTATGGGCAAACACCGTAAAAAGGGAGAGACGGCATTATATTCCAGTTTTTCGGGGCTAAAAAGTTTAAGCTAAAACTAAGAGAGTTTCCTTGTAAACCTGTCAAGTTGGCTAAAGTTTTCCCGACTCTTTTAATATTTTACTTATACATGTAGAAAAGCGGGGAGTGTGTTGGTACTAGTTGAACGGTTATGAAGGGGGTAGGGGGAAAAGGAGGGGACTTACGTGTTAAATATTGAATGTAGGGAAAATCCGAATAGTTGCCTGGAAAACAAACCAAATAACCTGAACCACCTGTTGTTAGTTGTTGTGGGCACTGATAAATAAAACCAACGGTGGCCCTTTTTCGCTCCAATTCAGGAACGTAAATTAATAAGAGCGCGAAGTGGCAAAATAAGCTAAAAAACCTAATTTAAATGCAAATAAGATTAGCTTAAAAATATGTTTTTAAGCCAACTTTGCAAGAAAATAAATTTCTTCTTCAGGAATTTAATTAAAACAACATTATTTTGCTTCTTCAAAACAAATTACCTTTAAGTTTTGACTTAAAAAAAGCAGTTTAAAGGAATTTTCCGAACGGATAAATCTTCGAAAAGATATTCCCCTTGGAGTTGTCATTTATCAATCTATCGTAGATCTTTCTATAAAGTATTTATATTTTATTCCTGCATCAATCAATCCGACTTGTATTCGAATTTCTGTTCGAACGAATCGATTAGGGCTGGTGTCACATTTATTTTCTCTCTCTCTCTCTCTCTAGTAGTTTTTTGTTGCTCGCGGTTGACGTGCAGCGCAAAAACCATAAATTTAATCAAGCCCCCCGACTATATAAAGTAAATCATATTAATTAGTTCGTTTTCGAACGATTTACAGTATCTAATTATAAAGTCGAAATGTATTTTGTTATGGCCTTTATAATATGAAATTTTATTGAGCGTCATCGCTAAACTGGCGGAATAAATATTTGCGGGCAACGATTATTATTAGTTCGCGTTATTTTACATTGTTCGAAACTGGCGAATATTAATATTTATTTAGTGTCATATTTTGGTCGCATTAATTACCTCCCCAACACGCACTATTTTTTTGTTACTTATACTATTACAATTAAATAAAATTTAATGTTACTATGGTAACTGTCAAACTCATATAATTTGAAATTTTTGTGGTATATCGAAATGTATGTACGAGTATATAATAGGTTGTTCGCAAAGGTAATTTCAAACTGGTTTCCAACTTAAAATTGGAAAATGTTGGCTGTTATTGGTTGAATGCTCAAAAGTTCCAGAGCCCTCTACAACTGTCTTAAACTACAATTGTTTTAAATTGCCAGAGGCCTCTAGAACCATTTTAAAAGTGCCAGTAACCTCTAAATGTTACTGAGAACTTTCTGAAAAGTTCCAGAGCCCTCTACAACTGTCTTACACTTTACTAGAACTATTTTAAATTACCAGAGGCCTCTAGAACAATATTGAAATAGTCAGAAACCGCTACTGAGAACCTTCTTAAAACCTTTAAACCCTCCTAGAATTATTTTAAATTGCCAAAGGCCTCTAGAACCATTTTCAGACCTCTAAATGCTACTGAGAACTTTCTGAAAAGTTCCAGAACCCTCTACAACTGTCTTAAACTTGCCTAGAACTGTTTTAAATTCTCAAAGGCCTCTAGGACCATTTTGAAAGTTCCATAAATCTCTAAATGCTATTAAGAACGTTATAAAAAGTTCCGGAACCTTCTACAACTGTCTTCAACTTTCCTAGAACTATTTTAGATTGCCAGAAACCTCTAAATGCTACTGACCGGCCCTTCTAAAAAGTACCAGAAGCTTCTACAAGTGTCTTAAACCTTTGCAGACTTGTTTTAAATTGTCAGATACCTTTAGAAGAACCATTTTTAAATCTACACTTTCTAAGAATTATTTAATTGTAGGTATATTGTAGCCCCTGCCTTAAGTTATAACCTAAAAAGTTTTGTCCTTCTAATCGATGTTATTTCCATGACACTTTTCGATTAAATATCCTCTTTAGATCTTAATTAATTATTAACGAAATTCTATTTGTATAGCCTCAAAACACCTTTTGGTGCGTTAAAGCGAGACAGACAATAGACAAAAAGAAAACTACTGAATAAAATTAAACCGGTTTAGAGCAAAACAACAGAGCTTTAATGCCCTAGAGGCAAAGAGGCTTAAAAGTTTGCACGTGTTTGTGGGGGAACCTCCGCCTCAGTAATTTAACGGTGAATTATAAAAAAAAAATATGAGCTTTGAAGTTGCGGAAAAAGCTAGCCAAGATTACTGCCACCCTTAATTTAGAACAAAAACATAGGTAGGACGTAAATGAGTTTCTGAGTCGGACCATACAAATTTGATTACTCAAACCGAAAAAATAACCAACGGGAGATAAAGAGAGGAACTGGGGCGTGAGGGGGTGTTGAAGAGCGTATTTTGTCCTGTCAGTCAAACAGTTAGATAGGTCGGACCTGTACGATTTCTCCAGTCGGAAAGAAAAAGATATAAATCCGGGAGAGACACAAATTACGGCATCAGCAAAGCTGTCCGGGACCCTTGAGTAGTCCTTGCAAGATTAATGGGAGAATCTTTTGGACGGAAAGTTTTGACAGGATCTCAATCCCCCAATTTACCTATTATCATCGGGAAAAACAAAAAAAGGTTATTTCAGTGTCGATACTTGAACCCAGCCTTACTTAAAGCAGGCAAAACATGATCTTGGACACGTTAAGAGCAATAAAACAAAGTGGGGGATTCTCCCCTGGATAAGGGCCGCGTCCAGATTGCACTGCGACGCCCCCTGGCGGCCATTAAGCTCACTTTATTTGGCATGTGGCTGAAGGTTACGGTTTAATATCTGCGGTTCAACGGTCGTCATTCATTTCACTTACATCAGGGATAAAAGGGGTGGAGGTGGGGGTTTTGAGCCTACTTTTTGGGATGTTCCTTCCAGTGGCGTCACTCTATAGTGTTTTACCGAAAGTTGACTGCAGAAAGAGATAAAAATGTTCTCGTGCAACATAATAGGCGTCCCTAAGGGCCCACACCCTTATATCACTAGCGTGCGTTATGGCCCTTGGAAACATTAGAAATGCCATTTCCAAAATACATATAAAAGTAGTTTAGGGCAACTTTTGCGACAGTAAAGTTTCTAATAGAATTTTCGACGACTATACGGATTTCTCTCTCTCTCTCTCTTTCTCTCATATTCGTACGGGTAAAACGTATACATATTCAAATTTAATGTTGCCGCTTCCAGGAGTATTTAAAATGTAAAACGGGCGAGACTAAACGTTTTCGATTTAGAGAACAAACCTGTTTGGAAACTCGAAAATGGCCGAAACGAGGCATGTAAGGTTATTTTGTCTAATACAACGAAGTTGCAACCATTTTGTTTCCTTTTCATTATTATTTCAATGTTTAATCAGGAAGATTAAAGTGATTTTCGAGAATTACGGCTCCGGTATGTGCTTTATATTATTCAAAATTACGTCAGCGCATTTTGCCGATGTGGTTTGGTCAAACGATACTCAAACAGAAAATTACAATACGTGAGGATACTAAAGTGATAACAAACTAATTCGATTGGTATTTTTAGTGCAAAATCAGTGTAATGCCATACTGTTCAACGGCATTTAATAGAGCAGGATCCAACAGGCCATAACAATATGCAGACAACAAAACAGTGGGTCTAAAACATATTTAATTATTCTTAAAAATCAAAAATTTCAGACAGCATTTAGCAAATAAAAGCCATCCCTGTCCTTAATTACGTTAACTGAAAACAATGACCTTAACACGAACAAAGGGCCTTAGTCATATGCTCGTTACCTTCATTTACGGTTTCTGTTCTGTTCTAAAACTTTCTAGGGAGATTTGAGTACCTTTTGACCGGAGCTTGGTTAATTTACCTCCTGTACGTAAATTAGGTTCTATTTTTTTGTGTCAGAAAAGGGGTGGAGAGGAGTTACATTCTAATACTCCCGATTAAAAGAGGAAGAAAAACTGTCCCTGGGGGGACTTTCGATTGTTCCCGAAACACAATGGAGACCGGTAATTATCAGGACGCTGAGATAAAACCTATTGTCTTTGAGGGGAAACCGATTAATTAACGACGTTCTAATTATGTTGCTAAAGGGACCAGATAAGGACGCGAATTTCATACTAAGTCGTAGTTAAATAACGGTGGCAGAGAAAGTGAAATTGCTTAAGTGGCGCCATCTAACCACAACTACACTGAAAGTAATTACAGAAGTGGAAAGAGGGATCAAAGTCAACAACAAGAGTCGGGGCCAAGGGGGGTGGTTGTACGATCTAATAACCAACGTAACTTTATGACATTTTCATTATCCGTAGTTGAAAACAATTACTCTTTGTCAGACGGTGCCGTAATAAAAATATGGATTACCGAACGTGTGACGGTCCAATAAAATTGTTACACGATAATCCATTAATCACGTGACGGAGTACAGATTGTCCCAATTGGACACTTGTTTTTTTTTTGTTATTAGACATCAAGGAGAACGGAAAATTGGAAAAGTATTAAAATTAAACATGCTTCAGACTGAGGAAACGAATCCATTTATCACGGGAACATATTCAGACCGCCCTTACTTTATTATAATACTTGAAGCTAGAGGGGGTCTAAATATGCTGCCGCCATATGTTGCACGCCCCCGGAATTCATACATAAATGTATAATTTTATTAGATATATTTGGAAGAGGGACGTCACTGCTTTTCTTTCGATATTAAGGAAAATACGAGAGATTTTTTATTGCGCTGGGTTTTGAATGGGACGCATCGGATGAAAAATATCACAGTCAAAACACTACTTAGTCTAAGCTGTCTTTAGATCCAATGTAGTAAGTGTTAATAAAACATGAAATTTTCCACCTGCAAGGTAACTTTAGCCTTCAGTAATGCTTGCCTTAATAATTAACGAAAAAAAGACCAGAAAATAGAAAAATCAGTCTGAAAGTACTTTTCCAACTGTTAAAACACACTAAAACGAAGATTTCGTTCATAATTCCACTGGAATTCGCAAAACAATGACAGTTCGGTGAATGCCATTTCATGGCCTGCCTCGCTGTTACAGAAAATGTCATTGCCAGCCAATGAGGACATCGATGTGCGTCTCTTGTTCTGTCAAAAATGTCAACGTTGCCACTCTCTGTCACAAATTGACTGACGTATATACAGGATGTCACAAATTCGCGACTACTACAGCGTTGGTTAAATGGAGGCAAAGTTGCGAAATTTGGAGTTAAATCTTATGCCGTTTTAACATTTAAAAAACAAAATTTCGGAAAAACCTGAAACTAGGTCCAGGAGAAGGTGAAAATGTTTTTACTGAGTCAAATAGTGATTTTAAGTCGTAGTGGCTTTAATTGACATTTTTTAAAGAAATTCTTCTTAGAGTATTGTTACCATTAAATGCACTCCTTCGTTAGTTTAATTAAGTATGGCGGTTTCTCTTCAAGTTCCCCCAGCTTACACGGATTAAAATACAGTTGATTATTAATTAAGGGTGGATTTAAACTGAGAGATGAATTATGACCCAATTAGTAATTTTTTTCCACAGACTGGGGTAGTTTTTTAAAAAAGTATATTTTTATGCCAAAAGTGGCTTAACTGTGTGTGAAGATTAATGCGGATTAAATCTTTTTCCGAAACGATTTATTAGCGCTAATAAATCCAGGACAGCTGAGAAGCCCCGAAAGGGGTTTAATAAGGATACTAACTTACCCCCAGGTAGCATTATGTTGGGAATTTATTCCCGCTTTATGGAATTATGAGACCGAGAAATAATGGCTTGCATTATACGCTGAAGTTCTGGCCAAGGTTGTTTAAAAGCCCTTTATTTTTTCGTCTTGAAGGGTTGAAACGAACGTAAACCGCCTTTAAAAGCTTAAAAGCCTTAAAAACAACCCTCGAAAAGGATGGGTGGACTAGGAGAAATTCGCTGCCCGCCCATCACTTAACGTACACTTCGTAAATCACCTAGGAAACGAAAACGAACAGCGTCCACTGTTTCGTGTTTGTTGTCCCAGGTATTTTTGCCCGAAAAGCAGTTGCCCCTAATTGATATATGGCACTGTAGGGACAGATTCGTTCCCACCCCCCCAGACTTCTCACCCTCTATCGATCCAAGGAGGCGTCCACGATCTCTTTTATTTTAAAACCCGTTCAGCTTGGGAAACGTTACCTAAAATGCCAGTACAACCCTGACATGCCACTAAAACAATCCATGCAAATTATCCTTACCGTGGTCTGATTTAATGCCGACCACACGCAGAACTCTTAATAACGACCACATGCCGGTAATCAATTTAATGCCGAGGCCATAAATACCGATAAAGCCGAGTCCCAGGTGGGGGACAAACTGCACCAAGTACTTAGGGGAGCAGCAGATGCCAATAGTAAAGTAAAGCCGGACCTGGGAATCGGACAGTCGGTATAATCCAATTAAAATTAGCCGCCAGGGACCTGGTGTTATCTATGTATAAGCCCTATTAATAATTTACGATTTATAAATCTGACCCTACAACCCTTTAATCCACTATAGGGAGGAAAATCTCTTGAATGTATTCAATAGTTTAAATCTCTAATGAAAGATTTATCATCACTTTGAATCCATGGTATTTTGACATATTGCCCATTGTTTAGTATGGAAAATGATTTTTCTTAGGTTATTAGACAATTTTTTATGTCACGTTTATGACAAGTTCCAATAAGAAACAGGAAGTTTAGGGTGACTTTTTACGTTTAACAGATCAGACAATATTATGCAGAGTGAATGACGTGGTGGGTGTGGCTTCCAAAGAAAGCTCCGCCTCCTAACCAATTAGAGCTGTAGTGGGGGTGTCCAGTCGACTAGGGGCGTGTTCCAAGTATGTTTTTTGCAGTTTCACTCACTCAAAGTTGTACGGGAATGCCGAAAGGCAAAAAATCATAATTCGTGCACACAGAGCGGAATAAAATCGTGAACAAAGAACTCGTTGAACGTACACCAACCGGTGTCCGTGTGCACGTTTGGGGGGAGTGAAATTAATTAAATTACGTGTTTGTTTCAACAAATCTAAATGGCGAACGCGTGGAACCGTGCGTTTATTTAATTAAATAAGCACGCCTAATTTAATACGACTCAAAAATACGTTATTCCCCTCATTATGGCGTTCATTTCGCGCTGAATGGATCGGACATGCAATGAAAACGAACAATGCGCTGCAAAATCAGTTAATTTCCGCTTAATTATAATTAAAATTTTAGTCCGGACTTTGTGCGTGTCCCGAATACACGTGCGTCCTTAAAAGACGCAAATTTGGGAAATTTTCTCGAGCGGACATAATTACCGAATCAAAGACGAAATGGAAACGCTAATTTGAATGTCATTAAGCCGCAAGGTTGTGTACGAGACCTTCGAGGTTTAAAGGGTTATTAACCAATAAGAGAAACGGTGGGTGTGGCTAAACCACGCCTCCTGACTAATTAGACAGACAGTGTGCTACGTTACTGAATTACCAATTGAAACTGCAGGATATAAAAAAATTACAAAAAAGCTTCAGGGTTTAGTCCGTATATGAAAACAGTCCATTGAATTCAATTTGCCAGTTCATTAGCGCCGTGTTGGCTCCGCATTCGAATCAATTAAACGGATACGTTAACAGATTCCTAGGTCAGGTAATGCGAGTATATTTCAGCGAAATGGCGGTAGGCGCGCCGCCAATATTGGGGACGGTCGAAAAATTATTGCCCTGCCGAATATTACGACCACGCCCCAAATTGACCGTATCTCACCTAGAACAACACGTTGCGGTGAAATTGTTAAGTTAATTAAACGGTCTGAAGATTGAGGATGAGAGAGGATCAAAGTAGATCACATTGCACATGCAACATTATGCGTAATTTACGATTAGCATAATTTCCACTTTGTTATTCCCGTGCAGAATATTCGATGATATTATATTTAAGGGTGGTTGTAAGTTACTTAAAGTGTGACAATGGCAAAGCGATAACCCTACGTCTTTTCGTCCTACCGGTCTTTTTTCCTCCCCGCAAACAACAAAAGAACGATAAGCGGTAATAATTCCATTTCCAGTTCGGTGTCCGCAATGTGATACATTCTTTGTCTCGCGGGGCCCTTTTGTGCTCGGTGCGAAAAACGAAAATGGCCCTTTCGCTTCAATGATCATCACGTAAACACATTACGAAGGACGGAAAAGAAGTCACCATCTTGGACTGAACAAATGGACGACTATTAAGATTACTGTGATTGTCTTTTGTTTAAAAAAAAAAAACGATGATTGGTGACGGGGGCGTGTCAGTCACGCCCCTCGGTGTTGGGGGCGTGACCAACAAAAGTAAAAACTATATACGTGCAAAACTAGGTTAACTCAGTCAGCAAGCAATAAAAAAACATGCTCAACATTAAAAATGTGCTCAGACTGTGACAATCAGTCCTGAAACACATGCGGTGCATTGTTTCGATACCAACATACTGTTTGTCTCAGGGAAAGTGGCAGTGACGACATTAATTGTGACGGCATATTGAAATTCATTTAGTTCTCAGGGACAGGTTAAGTAATTGTATTTGACAACATGGCATCGATGTGTTTTTAAGTTCAATAAAGAGTACAAAAGTGAACTATTGTTCGGACTTTTATGGTTACCGAAAATACCAAAATTACAAAATTAATCCAATAAATTCAAACTGTCAACAAAACGTCAGAGAAAAGTCAATGATTACATCACTGCCACTAACTATGGGACAGAGTTTACCTTCGTCGCTATCGACAATTGTGATATTTTGGCAATTGGTGAAATACGCTCCTACAAAGAAGACCGAAATCAGTGAAAATCAAAGATGGCGCAAGCGGTTTCATTAAACATTTACGTGTGCGTGTAACAAAGAAAAACAACCCCCTTCGAACCTCCAACCCAAACTATTTGTTTAAAATCGGGCTGGGCCAATTCCACAAACAAATACATAAACTCGACATTATGTTTGTGTTTTATCAGCCGCCAACGCAACCCTAACGGCTCGATAGTTGCAGGAATTTTGCTCAACCACCAACATCAGGACAGGGAAAACAATTGATTAAGTCTAAATTAATTGGTGTGTAATTTACTTAAAGGTTTTAATTAATCAACTAAATGTCTTAACTAGAATTAATAGATTACCATTGGACAATCGGTTGTAAGTGCATTGTTGTCACATGTACGCGACTTTCATTTAAATTATTGTCCTCCAACAATGCCAATTAATTCAGTTTGCTTTAAATTAACGTTATGGGTATGGGGGTGCAAAAGGGCGCGGTTATTGTGCTCCGCTTTGTTCCCCTGATACATTTCGGGATTAGTTATCTTGGCATTATTGTCCTTTGTCAGGTGTTTATTTCCGTTTTTGTCTCGCAGATTAAACGGGAAATTAAAATGGTTTATTAATTGGCCGCTCCGAACTCATTAATTAACTTACGCTAACTTTTGATTATCATCGAGTCCCCACCATTTTATTTGCCCCGTTACCCCCCACCGGGGTGTTTTTGTCACAGCGGTTTAACCAAGTAAAATCGTTAATTAATTAGTAATTTTCACAAAAATGAGTTTTTTGTTTTTTTTCCACCCCAAAGTTAAGTACGTTACGTAGACAAGCGGTAAGTAGTCTTAAATCACACTGAACACGATAACCCTGCTGGTTTACAAGTCTTGGCCGCTCCGGGGGGTTGCCGCCCCTCAAAATGGCGGCGTCTTCGTGTGTGTAATTGCCGGGCACAAAGGGCCTGGACGTATAAATAACTCGGCACATTCAAACTGCGTGTTTGGGCAGCCAAAAAAAAGAGGAGATGAAGGGGGCGGTTATTCTCACCTAACTAACCTTTTTTTTAAAGTCATAATTAAGAAAACTTAGGTGTATACTATTGTAGCTGTGTAATCAGGGACTAAAAAGGGCCGTTTAAGCGTACATCACGTCGTCGCCTATACAAACTTTGTCGTCTTCTCCTCAAAATTAAATATACTTTTGCTCCCCGACAATTAAGTGGAAGCTTGAAGGGAATCAAGAACAAGAAAACATTCGAGTCACGTAAAGCTGTTTACTGACAAAGATAGATAGCTGTGTGTGTGTCATTTTTAGTCTCTCTCTTTGTATCTCGTTTGTTGTCTGTAGGCAACTTTCTCAAATCTTGTTAGGCCTTGTTTGCTTCTCGGCCCCGCGAAATTGATGAAAGAATCCACCCTAACCTCAAAAACTATCCTGGATGCGCCCCGGTCCAATTTAGTCTTTATTCCAGTAAAGTTGCGGGATTTCCGGTCTCTAACGTAAATAATCGAAGCGGGGAAGCGTGAAAACTGTGGAAAATTAGCTTTTACCTTTGCGCACGCGGTTATTTTCCAGGTGCATGTCCAGAATCTCTGGAAAATTTCAGGACAATTTTCCCATCGCGTTATCATATTTCTTTAAAACCGCCACCCAGCTACCGTTAGTGTTCAACGTCGCAATTGATATTGAACATTTTTCAAAAGGGCTCGCGTTATTTTATATCGTTTCAGAGAAGTTCGATCGGAAATTGCCTCTCGATCATTATAAGTGACAATTTTAATTACGATTTTCATTCAGCCAGTTTGGATGGGCCCGGAAAAACGTTTCGCTTTTAAATCATTATTATTACCTCGTTTTTATCCGATTAAAATTGTTTGGATGCACCGAAAAAACGCACGTTTTAATTTACTCAACTTAATTAAGTATACCTCAACTAACTAATATAAGGAAATTCAAGCAAATTTGATATGACGTCACTGTTACTAATGATTAGTACCAACATAAGGAAACCGCATTATTTGACAGTTGGCAGCAATGAGCAATGTTGCCAGTTTTGTTGCCCCTAAATATCATTGCTGTGTTTCTGTCAAAATAAATGATTGCCCTTGACAATTTTTTTTAAACTGTTCGTGTAGGTTCTACCTTAATTACTAACCAGAGGGTTACTTTACCTATTTTGTAGATTCTGCCAACCAAGGTACAAAAAATACAGGAGGATGTGCATTAAACTCACCATGTCCGGTTCGACGTGCTGTAAGAAAAAAAATTAAATAGAATATGAAATATATGATTTACGGGATGTCAGATGAAACTTATGAGTGGTTGGAGGGTTGATAAGCCCTCCAACCTGAAAGTTAGTGGGACAAAGTAATAAGTCTTCTTTGTAAACGGTAAAATATAACTAAAAATGCCTCTTTTCTGGAAGTTTCTCCCTCTCTAGAGACAATTTCCTCGGGAAAATCCGGCATTTCTTCTGCAATTTTAGATTTCTACCGGCCAAGTTAATAGTTCTTGTATAACACTTTAATCCAAATTGAGTTTGTCTTTGGAAAGTTTCCCATTCAACCTTGCTCAGGTTTTTCCACTCCCCCCTATCTCCGCTTTTCCTCTCTCCTTTTGCCGGTTTTCCGTTTTGGAACTTTCCAGATATGATACCGGACCGTATACAAGATAGTTCGAGCTTAAAACTGCCGCAGTTTTGGAATTTTCCCGTTTCCAGACGAGGTTTTCCTTTAAAGATTATTATTTACCATTACAAACGGTCCAAAGAGAAGTGAATTCAAAAAAACAGTTTAAGAACCACTATCAAATGTAATATTTGCGCAAATCACAAAATTGTTTGTAGTTTTGGTCAAAAAAAAGTTACGTAAATGCTGCACATGTGGACTAGCCCTAATTCTGTCAGTCTGTGATTGGTCACAAAAAAATCCTTTTTTTAACCAATCACAGGCTACTCTTGCAATGGAGCAACAAGTGAGAAAAAAATAATGAAACTGAGGCCAAAGTCAACGCGCATAATTCCCCCCTTACATGACAGATGGCGCTCCGGTCTTATTAAACTAGGTGAGATATATGGGCGCCATTAAATTGATACGAACGGCTCAGTTTATCATTCGCTTTGATAAATCGGGACCGAACATGACAGATCCGGATATAAATCACCAACTTCCGGTTTATACTAGTCGCGAGTGTATGTTTTGATTTTAGGGATTTCCCCCCCATTTCTGTAAAATTCAAGCCTGAGGGGGTAAAAGGAGGGGGTGATCAATTAACGCCTTCACCTTGTTAAAAGCACGTAATATATATGGTTTGATGATTTATCAGAAAAAACGTGCTTGGAATTTGAAATCGCGGCACGGATTTATTGTTTCCTCCCCCCTTCCCATTCCCAGACTCGCTACTTATTCCTCCCCGCACCTTCAGATATAAATATTCATTAAAATTCCTCAATTCCCTTTTTAATTGAGTTAATTTGCATTTGACAACGTCGCCTAGATTGCCCTGACTGCTAAAATATCATCCTCATAAATAACTAAAGTCCATCCGGCGGTCTGTATTTAAACCGCCTTGAACTTGTTGACAACAAAAAAATGCCATTAATTGATTAATGCTGAAATTGTGAAAATTGATCTAAGACTGACTTGAAAGTTATGACAAAGCAGGTAGTGGTGGGTGGTAGAAGGGAGTAGCGGGGGGGGTTTTAAAAATGAAAGACGCGAACGTGCTCAGAATTCGTAACCATGGAAATTCATACACACTCGCATTCCAGATGGAAACGGTCCAGTTATGTAACATAACGGCGGTTATCCGTGATCGGAATATATTAACCGTTAAAATGTACGAAATATGGCCATTGTCATGGAGAAGGAGACCTCTCTCTCCAAACTTGGAGGCAAAAGCCCACTTTTCACTTGGTTCAATTATTATCCAGATATCGGTGTCGCGACCGTTTTAATACCGCGAAAAACACCGGTTACCTTGAGGAAACGAGAATCGTGCCAGAGATCTGATATGCATTTTTAATAATATCCAGAAAGTTGGAAACTCGTTTTCTCCATGTTTGCCCTGCTGGCACGCCAGGTCGCGTTCAAACCGTATCGCAATCAGCATCGCGCAAACCCCCAAACTTGAATTTTCCTGATGAAGTCACAACAAACCGGTGAAACGTCGTCTTAATTTCCCTTGACAATTAGAGTACATTTTTTATTAATAAATAGACTGAGTATACACGTTTATGAGTCAAAAATGACGCTTTAAACTGTTATGACAAGGTAAAGGGGGTGCAGAATCGATTGGGCAAATATTTACGTAATTAAGGGCCGCGTACTTGTCTCAAAACAGACTCCCGGCACGGCCCTTGACGTGTAACCGCACACGAACACAATAGAGGGGGGCTACCCCTTTATCACTGTTGATTTTCTGACAGTTTAAACTAGGAAAAAAAAGGGCCGAAGGGCAGTATACAAACGTCCGCGTCACGCAAACTACTGATCCATAACTGTGGACAAAAGGGTCGATGTAATTTTTAATGTCGCTGTGATAAGACGGCATAAATAGGGCAAAACGACCAAGGGGCAGGAGGGAGAAGGAGAAATTTGATTATTAAATAGATATCTCCTCACCCCGAAAAATCCAGATGTTAATTCGGGTTATATAAATATTTTATGGTGCGATTTGAGGATATGGAACGAGTCCAGATTAGAATCGCACGCGATGGTTTTTTGGGGGTTGAGGGGAAAGTCCGACCCTGACTGAATCAGATTAAGAGGAGGTGAAGGGAAAGTGTTGAGATTTTCTTGACCTTGTCAGCAACCAGTTTATTGACATTTCCAAATCATACATTTTCCTTTAAACATTGTTTTAGCAACTAAACTATCGATTAGACTCGAGAAACTTTTTCGGTTTGTCGGTTTCTAAAATACTTCTTGAGCTAACGTATACCAGGGGATTTAAAAAAATGGTTAAAAACAATCTAAACAATACTAGAAGACTTAAAATTGTTTGGCTATTAGCTAGCTTGCTGCTTTTTTTACCAATCACCAATACTGCACATGCGGACTTCAATGTTATGAACGGTACAATACATCCACCATTTGTCCAGAAAAAAATCAGTGAATAGTTAGTGATTGGTCAAAAAGCAGCTTTCAGCTTTGGACCAATCGAAAACTACGAACAGTGCTGTGATTAACTCAAATAGTTACCCTGAAGAGAGAGAACAATAATGATCCATTTACCTCAGAGAAGCACGTAATGTCAACAAGGACCGTACTGACAACTTTTCAAATCAAATCAAACAGTAACTGATTCAAAAATAAGTCCTGCCCGTTTAATAACCAACGGGATGAAGTGATTGAATTCGACAAAGCTGATTTGCTTTCAGGGTAGGGGGATGGCGTGAAAATGGATTGTGACAAAGCTAGTTTCGAGTTATATCTGGATTGACTTCTCTCTCGTTCGAATTAAAGGAAAAGCCGTCAATGGGAAAAATCGGTTTTCCGTCGAGGCCGGCTGGTGGATCCCGGGACCTTAAAACCCTCCATCAAGCCGCCGTTATTGAGTTACGGGCACTTTCCCCGAGTAGTAGAAGTAATGTTGTCTTTAAAAATTGTATTAGAGGTAATCAATTTTTCCTACTACGTTTCCGAAAAGTATATATATACGATTCCGACAGAAAATTGCTGTTGGATTAATATAATTTGTTTTCCGGGTTTTGAAGGCGATTGAATTTATTTTTGTAAGCGATATTGCAGAAATAAGCTCAGGCATTTTACTTAAGAGGAAATGTATTTTCGATAAAAGGAAAATAAACTGAAAACTGGGAGCTTCAATCGTCGGGGGTAGTTAATAATAACAACTTGATCCCCGCCCGGTTAATTTAGTACTGACAGGATGGAAAACTTCCAAATCCAAAACGAAACTTTCCCCGGCAGTCCATCCAGGAATTTTAGAACTTTCCAAGAGATAAAATCGAACACACATCTCACTCGGAACAAAGACAGCAAATAAAAAGGACCCAGAACAATAAATATTCCGGCAGGGGCGAAGGGGGAGGTGCGATTCGGCCCTTTGCAATTGACACTGCACAAGGGATGACTTTTTTATGGTTTATAGCTGGAACGACGGAATTTGCCTCTCGGAACTTTTGATTGTTTAGACTGTGCCAGGTGGCGGCCCTCTTAAACCGGAAGTTGGACAATTCACACCGGATGTTGATTTATTGCTTCAAACTGCCTAACCAATAGTTGAAACATAATCGAGTTAAGGATTGAAAGTGAGTGAAACTTGGAGTGTCATTAAGAGGCTTAAAGTAACGAAACACGCCACGTTCTAATTAAGCCTCTGGTCGAGTAATTAACGCCGTATCGGAGGTACCAGAGACCTCTAAAAGTTTTTCATTAAAAGAACAAAAACCACCCCCCCTCGCCACCACTACTGGGGGATGATTAATGACATGTATATTAAAGTTGGTGTGGAGTTGCCTCTAAAAGTTCACGACTCGAAAAAGAGGGCTTCTTTAATTGACAGTCTCGGAACTGATATAAAGTTAGTTTATAAATTGAAGGGCCGTGGTGTCGTTTTTGACATTTCCAACCCTCCTCCCAGCCTTTTGATAATTAATGTTTGTTTCCGAATGTGGCACATTAAAAGTGCGTCTACAGGGAAAGGGGAGGAGGCTTAAGACTGGTCCTAGACAAATTGCTATTGTTTAATAGCGGAACCCTTCCATCCGCAATCCGCCTAGGGCAGATTAATTTGCGTCTCGAAACTTCCTAGCTCAAATCTTAATAAAGTTTCTCCGGTTGTCCCCTCTCCCTCCGCCCCGTCCAGGACGACGTCCGTCCCGAGCTTATTAACTTACTAATTTGACTTTATTTTAGTTTCGTCTCGTACTTTTGATTTGCCCGCTATTGTGCGGTGTCCGCGCGATTCGAACGGATTCTAATTGTGCCCTTTCATCCCCTTTTTCCAACTTTTTTCCAACCCTTAGCGCGGAATCCGATCCCAAAGTTTCCGACAAGTCGAAATTATGACTTTGAATGGGGTACATCAGGCGTACCGTGCATGCCAAAGACGATTTAAATTGAACAGAAAAAGTTGAGTTTTCGTGCCAGAAAGAAGAGAGAGAAGTAAGGTCTAAAATTATTAGTGTGGGATTAGTGAAAAAAATTAGCTTTCAGCTTACTGCATTTTCTTGACCAATCACAAACTACGAACAGTGGGGCAATTTATAGCGACGCTATGTGACAGTTACACGATCAAAACAACTTCTCATGCAGATTGTGTACTTTAAGACTGCAATATATCAAAGAAGGGCCATTCAAAAATGAAGACAAGAGCCCCATCAATAAGGGAGGAAATGGCGCATGCAAAATATCCGAGACACCCTCTCGATGCACAATCGATTAGTCTCGGTAAATCACGCGATAAGTGCCGCACCGGGGGCCCGAATTTTTCACTAGACCAATCTGGAAATAATATACAAATTATGAAAGGAAAAACCTTTAGGTGACCTCGACCACTATTTTTCCCCGTCCCGGGGAAATAATTTACGGCCAAACATGCGATATATCGTTGGTGGGCGCCATAAGAAAGTCAACCCCTTGAAGAGTGACAGGGGGGAAGGAGTATAATTAAGACATTATTGCGGCGTTGTCACATCGGCCATCTTTTGTTTCCAGATTTTCAACTTTTATCCCGCTTCTCCCGTATGATCTATGGAACTTCGTTTCCGTTGACAGTTCGGGGAATACATTACGTTAGGCAACCACTCGGGATATACCTCGTTCGGATTCAATTGTGCATCAACGTCTCCATCTCGCGAGTAACGCATTACTTTGCACAGACTTGTTGAAAGCATATTTCGATGCCGGTAATGCTGTTGGCGTGTATAAAAATAAGACACCAACAAATTAAATTTGGGAATGAAAAACAATGGTAAAATACAAACGAACCAAAACCCTTTAAGCACTCCTGTCATGAAGTAATAAAAATATTACGACAAAGACGTAAAGTCGATTTTGTGTTGGTTGTTAATAACTTTTTTAATAAAAACTACTTTAAAGCCTCGTATATTAACGGCAACGACACTTTATGGTGATTACGCCTTTATTGCTTCTTAACTGGTCCTTAAGGGCGGATTTTAGTAGTGGCGCTAGTAATAAACCCTTACCGGAAATAAACTAGGGTTGTGACAGGAAAAATCCACAGTGTTTTAACTAGAATCAGTATTTGTAAGTATCTGTTGCAAAATGGGTAAGTATTAATTTACAAATTTAAACTGACCAAAAAAATTCCAAAATGCTCCTGAAGTAGTCTAAAAAATGTAAAAACATTCCAAAACACTATAGAACCTCCAAAATGCCTTGCAAAGACTTACAAAACAGACTAGAAGCTCTCAAAAGATTTCAAGACAGTCTAAAAGCTTCCGTATGCTTTTAGAGCAGTTTAACAGCTTCCAAAAGTTTCTAGAACCGTTTTCAAATGCCTTAAAAGCAGTTCAGAACCTTCAAGGCTCTTTAAACTGTTCAAACACTTTCCAAATGCTCCTAAATTAGTCTAAACAACGTTTTAAAACACTCCAAAATGCTTCTAAAACAGTCGGAAGCCCTTCAAAACAGTCTAGAAGCTTCCAAAGGCTTTCAGAATACTCTAATATATTATTTAAACTGTCCAAAAACCTTCCAAATGCTCCTTAAGTAGTTCAAAACAGTCTAAAATTTTCCGTATTCTTCTGAAGCAGTTTAAAAGCTTCAAAAAATGTCTAGAACTTGTACTCCAAAAAAAGTTAAAAAAATTCATCTCTGACAGATTTTTATGCTTTATTGAGGAAAATAATTTTGCTTTTTTTCACGATTTAGTGCATTTTAATCCCGGACTCTAGTAATCCCCTTTGAAGATTGTGCATTTTTAATGATCTACCCCGCTTTCCCCTTAAAAATGTCTTATGTAAAGAATATTCGAGTATCGCGTTACTTTTATTAAAAAAAGCGCACATTGTTAGAGGGGAAACTTGATATACTGTGTTACTTAAAGTGGGAGAGACGGGAAACGTGCCTGGGATCCATTACGGCCCGGCCCTATATCTATATAATTTTTTTTTTGGTGGTAAAGACGGCCCTGGATGCTTAAGTTTAATTTGAGCAGAGGCAAACTAATCAATTTCGAGACCGTAAACATGTAATAATTTATCGTTGCCGCCATTTTCATTTAATATTATGCGAAATTCCTCAAGCCACCGAGCGTAACTCGTGCATATTTCATGAAACTACCGTATAGAAAAATTTACAATTCCACCCTCTCCCCTTCTAACCTGAAGGAGCATAAATATGAATTAGTTGAAGCAAACATAGCTGTTTTGTTCGATTCGACATCATCAGTAGTGTCAGTATACAAATCGTGGTGGAAGGGGTGGAATTCCGAGGCATATTAGGGTTAATTAGTGGAAGTAATCGCCTTTGCCTCGATATCGATCAATTCCTTGATGAATTATAGTTTGCTGTGTTCGGGCACGTCGATCGTTTGATCCAAATTAGTATTTGCGATGTGGCAACGTCGGGGTAGTAATCGAGAGAGGTTGTAAAAATGTTCCAAAACTCTGTTTTTGTTATATTTAGTTTACTACTGGATATAACGAAGTTCAAGCTTGGTAATTCTTTAACCGGAATGACCTGCGGCTATTTTCCAGTCCAAGGCAAAAACGAGGTGCGGCCCGGACTAATGAAACTTTATACGGGATTACGTTCGTCTATTTTGGCTTGATGGCATTATTCAGTTTTACTTTGTTCCACATAAACAATAACCGAAATTAATGTTGAGCGTTTGCCTCCTTTTCCCCGTGCATACACCAGCGAAGCGCAGCTAAATAATTGAATATTCGTGTCGAAGTTTTTGCTCCCCGACAAAAATTAGATTACGGGCAAACTAGTGGCGCAAGAGATCCCGTTTTAGCTTCTAATCCAGTTAAATTAACCCTATTTTTGTTGCTCGCAATCGTGGAATAGTTTATTATCAGGTTATGGATTGAGAAAGGACGGATTCTATTGACGGAAGACAATGTTGGGTTTTAGTTGGTAATTTAAGCGGAATTGTATAGGGTGGGGTCGCAAACTGTAAGGAGAGAGTACATCCAAAAAATATGAGGAAAAGTTTCTATACACTTAACCTGTTAAATGCCCCTTCTTTGAGATACAGGGTGTCAAAGTCAAAGTCGATTAATCGTCATAAAGCAGTGGCGGAGATTTTTTTGCCAACTTCTACTACGCCATTGAAAAAATGAGAGCTTTTCAAACATTTTCTAAAGCTGTGGAGTGTTCTACATCAAAACTTATTTTTAGTAATTTTTGAAGAAAATTGCATTTTACGACCAAAAAACCTGATTCTTAAGGGAAAACAAATTAATGAGTTGGAAACATTTACACCATCAACTCAGTTTATAGAAACAGTTTCTCGTATTTTTGGATTTATTATTATTTTCAGGGAAATAATTGAATGAACTGTAACTAGACATTTTAGGTTTGTAACAGATGAGAAGAGATAAAAGTGCGGAAAATATTTGCATAATATAAAACGATACAAAAATGGGACATATTTATGAAGATGCAACAGCTTAGCTAATAAGCATCCAGAAGGCTGATTTAGGCTAGACAACCCACAGTACAGTCCACTGGATCAAAAAACTACAGCGACAAAACTAGCTGCTAGAAAAGAAAGAAAAATGATACATGTTTTTAGCTAATTTTTCAGTAAGTTGCACCCTTAATCATCTAAAAAACGACATTTTTTAAACGTAATGAAATTATTATTTTTGGTTTATATGCGACAGATTCAGGTCGCTGTATCTACCATAAATTAAAGGCAAACAATTTTTAATCTTGTTTATTGAATCCGGGCAATGGAATATGCGAAATTGTTTGGTTTCAATTATTCAATTTTCAGCTGCTTAAAGCCCAAACACTACAGGGCAGAATGTGTTTTTTTTTTAGTGCAAGTAGACATAGTTGCCATGGTTACCCTCCCAGATTGTCCACTAAAAATGGCAAAACAGCAATCGTAC
Source organism: Ips typographus (assembly GCF_016097725.1). Classification (NCBI taxonomy): domain Eukaryota; kingdom Metazoa; phylum Arthropoda; class Insecta; order Coleoptera; family Curculionidae; genus Ips; species Ips typographus. Next base: position 6,632,257 of record NC_138431.1, read on the forward strand.
AATATTAGCGTGACCAAACGATTTTGGGTAAAATCGATACAGTCTAGCACGCACCTGGGGACCATCAGATGCTAATACAAGACGGCTTTGGCTCCCCTTTTATCCCTCAATGGTTTTTACTAGTACAAAGTTGGAAAACGCGACTGTGTATATTATTTAGCGCTAATTTCATTACTATATTGTTGGTAATGGATTTCGTAGCCAACTTTATTCAGGCTAATGCGTTTTAAATTATTTTCGTCCCAGGTTAGGAAAGGGGTGAATTTGCCTAAATCTGATTTCGCATGTCGGTGTAACCCCCGAAAAAAAAAATTACACTGTCCTACCTTGGATCCATGGAGGTATTAAAGCGTTGTTTTTACGGGTAATGAGGTAAGTCGCGTGATTGCGAATGTGATGGCCTTTTTCGTGTTTGAGCAAAAATTATAGTTTATGTGGTGAGCACGCGAAATAATCTTAAATTATTGTAATTATCGTAAGTCAAATCTGAGTGAATTTTGCAAAACTTCTCGCAACTCGATCGTCCTGAAGATGAAATCAGATCCGGAATAGGAAACCAGGCCCGGAAATTGGACTGATTAACAGCCCCGATTGCTGTACATGTTCGACTAAATGGGGCTGGGTTGATACCCCAACCACATTTTTTAATTTTCTTGTCCGAACTGAAATTAGAACAGACTTTGGGTAAAATACTTTAGTGCTTTCAGACAGCTGTTAAGGATTCCATCACATCGGGAGAAGAAATTCGATTTAAGAATCTCGTAGCGGATCAGAATTCATTATGGACCGGGGGAAGTGATGGCTGATAAATCGGGCATCAAGTTAAAATGGGAGAAATTCGATTGCTTACTGTCACTGAAAGACTGATGGTTTTAAATACAAGGCGCGGGCGAGAGGGGGAGGAGACGATTTCATTAAATGCCGACCGATTGGGATTTATTTCCAACTAATTTATATTTATTTGTTATTATTTATCCACTTTTTAGGAGTTTTAGGCATTAAATTGTCTTGACAAATCCGAGTAAACGCAATAATTATCGTTATTCCGCGATACCTAATTTCGGCAACCGCAAAACTGTATTAAGTCCCCCGACAACGACCAAACTTGCAGACGTTGATTAATCCCTGTAAGCGGGCTGGAGTTTCTAGGTTAAAACCTGTCTAGTTGCGACTCCACGATTTGCTTGTATTAAATTGAATTGAGGAGTGATTTTTTCTTGTGGAGGTTTTGAGTAACAAAGCATCCCTCGCAAAAAGAAAAATTCCCTTTAAGGGAATATTTAATCTCCAGAGCCTTCGCGTGTCGCACCGTCATTTTTGATGGAACGGTGTTAGAGCAGCGCACCTCGGGTATATTAAAAATCATGGCGGACGTCGCACGCCATCATATTATATCACATAAATACAACAAAGACCTGTAAAAGTTTCCCCTAAATCGAATTTCACGGTCTCACAAAAATGGATTACAAGCTTTTTGCCTACATAACCTCACACACCTTTCATGACGAAATGTTTTGCCAAACAAGTGCACTATCAAAAACGTGTCATTCATACATAAAGGGGGGAGGGAGGGCAAATTGCGGACGCTTTTTCAGTCCCCGGTATTTTTTTTTTGTTCCTCTATTTGGCCAAATTCATTTTAATAAAACAGTCGCGTACGGTAAATGAACAACAACAACAAGGCGACCATAAATCATTGTAACTTCTGGCAGGTGTGACGGGCGCGAATTCGAATCGATGCCACCCCCTCCAACCCTAATTTTAACGTATAGGCAAATTTTTCTTTACCAACGCGTTTCCTAGTTAAAAAGTGTATTTAATTCGCCACTGAATTTGAATTGGAATCTATAACAATGTAGAACGAACGACTAAATAGAAGAAAATATGCCTTCGAACTTTGACTGTAGCAGTATTTGAAAATTAAAGTTTTTCTGCCAACCTGCATCAGGGAGTTTAATAGACGCCATTTTGATATTATTTATAAAGTGACTGTCAGCTGTCAATTAAACTACAAATAGCTAACTCCGCTTTACTTGTTGTGATTGGTCAAAAAAGAAGCAAACTGAAAGCTGCTATCTTGGCCGATCACAGGCTGAAATTTACGCAAATGCTTCTTTTGTAGACGTAACACTACCAACTACCAAATTTAGAGCTTTTCAAAATTGCCAAAGCCCTCTACAGTCATTTTGAAAGTGCCAGAGGCCTCTAAACACTACTCAAACCTGTCAAAATGTGTCAGACGCCTCTAAGAAGGTCTTGAACCTTCTAAAAGTTTTTTAAATTTCCTGAGGCTTTTAAACATTTCTAAAAACCTATCAAATATTGCTAGAAGCTTTCAAGAATAACCTAAATCTTCTAATAATTTTCCAAAATTGCCAACGGCCTTAGAATCATGTTCAAAATGCCAGGGCCCTCTAAACACTGCACTGAAAATCTCTCTCTAACTAAACTATGTTGGTTTTTGGATCTAAAACATATGGTTCTAATGTAAGGAAATTTAAAATTTTGATCACCTTGTAGGATAAAGTTAGTTAATAAACTCACCTATCATTGAATCTGATTTACGTCAAAGATTTTAACGTTCCTAAATTAAAATGATGTCAGTAAGGTCGAAATTTATTTCAGAATGTTAAGCGAATATAAATCGTATTTACGGTGTCTCAAAGCTATAACAGAGCAGTACAGCATGTCTTTTAAAAAATACGAAAACATAGTATTGTCAATAAGGCTGACAATTGCTTCAAATAATTCAGTATACTAAACGGATTTACCATTAAAAGCTAAACGTCATGGTCAGCAAAAATACACCGTATTAACAACATTTCAACTTGGATATACTGAATTAGTGGGATAGTTAAAAATTTAGTACGCTTAGAATCGAAATTAGCCGAAATTGACGTATCAGTGGCGGGACGACCGCAAAAAGGGGCGAGAGAGCACAATCCCGCATAAATAATGCGTCTAGGGCCCAAAACCCTAATGCAGCAGTTATTATGGGCGGGAACGTCGTATATAGAGAAAACTGGGCTGCGAGTTCGACCCGAATTTATTCATCACGTACGTAAATAGTTAATTCGCACTAAAAGCACATCCGTGTGATCGTGTCAGACATCGCCGGCTCAGTCTCCTGCTTTGACCTAAATATAAATGTCAACCCCCCTTTCCCCTTCGCCCAACGTCCATTGTCAACTTTATAGTCAAATCCACTTATTAAATGCATGAATTACAGTCAATTTTTGACTGCGAAGATATTGCTATGCATTAACGCCCCTAAAATTGAATAATTCAGTTACGAAGCCAAAGCACGTGAATCCCTTCAAACATTTTTAATTAAACGTAATAAAGGTTTATCGTTCCTGATTCGGATTTCAATGATGCTACGCTAAAAATTTCACCCCCCCCCCCCACCCTGAAATTACAAAATTTTTGGATTATTTAGTGTTGGCAGTGTTAAAATTGTTTGGAATGGTCCCAAAAAAAGAAATTTGCCGTTTGTTTAGCGTCAATTACGGAAATGGGTTTGCCGCTCGAATTTAATTTTCTTAATTTTATTTTAGATCCGAATCTACGTAATCGCTTTTTCCTGAGAGGGTTTAAAACCCCAAGAGAGAAAGAGAGAGAAGGGTTTTGTAAATATTACTTAATCCGTATGACTGTCGGCTTACGTCCGTGTTTTTGCAAGCTCCCCAAAAACAATTCAATCATCCCTTTCTCTTTGTCTGTTTTCCGCTCACAAGATTGTCGAATCTTTGGTTATGCAAATTTCAATTTCACAAAAAAAAAATCCGTCTCGAACAGGTCGTGGAACGATCGTATTTTCCTCAAATTGACCGATTTTTGTCTGGTAACCTAATTAGTTGACCCCGCGTTTGCCGGAGTGCATATAAAAGGGCCGGGGCGAATGTGTTTATATCGATCGACCGCCCTTTTGTCAACATCAATTAGTTGGATGATTACAGTGTTTCGGCGAGACCGTCTACCAACTCCCCCCACATCGATTTGTTGGCTTGGAAACGTGGAAAATGTTTAGAAATATTCACACAGTTTAATAAGTCAACATATACAGAGTGTCCCAATTTAGAGGGTTTAGAGAGGAAAACCCCATTTTCCGGCTAGATAAGAAAAAAAATTGTATACCTTTCATATCCAAGATGGCACTTGTCATATTGCCTGTTATTTTGGATTTTTTCAGTTTTAATAAGAATTTCTTCTAATTTGGTTGGAAAATTATGCAATGGTGCCAAATCGAGCATTTTTGTGACAACAACCAATAATTACTAAATCTCTATAGTTTCCGAACTAACGATTCTTCTAGTTTAGTATGGAATTATTGCAATGATGTCAAATCCATTATTTTTGCCAAAGTAAAAATTTGTTTAATTTAGTACCGAATTATTGCAATGTCGCCAAAACGACAACTTTATTAATTTTATTTAATTTCTGATAATAGTAAGACCAAACAGAAAAACTTTAAGGTTGAAGCAGACAAACTAATATACCATCACTCTGTAAAAAAGCAGTGAAATGGGAGGAAAACACCGTTTGAGCGACCTTTCAGGTTATAAACTATTGAAATTCCTCCAAGTCGGGAAAGAGCATTTAGCACAAAACAAAAGTATTTGCTTTGACCAACAAGGGCAGCACGCAATATTTGTTTTCTAATGACTTTTTTTATCGGAATCCCTTATCTGAAGTGGCACGTTACCTTTGACACATATTATTTATCGTTTCATTAAAGGTGGGATGCGATAACGACTTCCATATTTGTGTATTTCCTTCGTTATTTGTCGATTTGCAAACAAAACGTCGTTTAAGTTTCCCGCATTCAAATCAGCATTATCCCGATACGCAAAGATGGATCTCGAGCGGCACTTAAACGTCGATATTGCCGCGTTACATTCAATTTTATTGTTTTGTTTGCCGAGACAAATAAAGCACAAAAATCTCGGTACGTGCCTCGAACGGAAACTCCGGGCTTAATTTAAAAGTTACTTTTATTGTTTGCCCCGATCAAACATCAGCCCAGTATGTATCGTATTTACACGGCTCCCCGATTCGATCTCACCCCGAGGTTTTTTTCCTCTCCCTCCGTCTCGTTTCTAGGTAATTTACGATCGTTGTTACCTCTACAAAAGTTTGGTTTTTTTTAGTTTCTGGGGAATTAGAGCCGCGTTTACGCAAATAATAATTATACTCGGTTAAATACAATGTAAGTCATAAATCATTACACTTTTATTGAAACTGCCACAAAACCAGTCAGGTTTTTCTTTTAATTTGACTGACTGAAGAAAGTAATTATGAAAATGTCAACATCCTGGTTTTCATTAAAGTGAGTCACGTGACTTTGGCGTGTCTACAGCCCACTTTACGTACAAACACATTAAAATTTATATTTCCCCGTACCGAGCCAGACACGGTCCGGATTCGACGGCTAATTGACCACCGTTGGTTCTATCTGGAGTGCATTTTCGCCCAAAGGCCGAAACGACCTTAGAACATGCGATACATTCGCCTCTAAACTGTTTTTCATCGAGCTAGTACAGGAAGGCCGTCTTGGGCGAATGTATCGTGGTAGGGAAAAGGCAAAATGACACTTACCGTTGCTGCACACTTGACCCAACACCAGGAGCACCAGAAAGGTCAAAAACTGACCGCCTGGATATTTCAGCATTGCCATAACGGCGTACCTGCGGAAGAAATAAATAAAAAAATGATGGTTACCGCTCTCCGTCACTCTTTTTCAAAATGGAAGTGGTGATTTTAACGGGATGATTGGAAGTTCAGAAAACACTAAAATTTATCACAGACACAGAAACCAGTTTGTTTCAACACTCTCCCAGAACCGTGTTCAGGATTTAAACACTTTACTGAACCAGAAAAAGCTTTTTACGATGATTCGACGTGACATTGTTGTAGGGCTCCATTGCGGTCGCCTAGCAATGTTTACACCAGTGGTACTCCATAAAATTCCAGCGGTCCCGCACCTATAAATTGCGCGATTAAATTCCGGTCGGTTTCCCTTTGAAATTGCCTATAAAACCAGCCAAATTAAAATTTATTCACTAGGAAAACTGATTTTGACTAGCAATTCCTTGTTTCAACTGATCATAAAAACACTTCAAAACCGTCAAAGACCAAGAGTTTGTTTGCATTTCAAACTTGTTGTTGAACCAAAATCGTGCATAAAGTTACGACTAGTACACCTGCTTTAAAGCCCTAAAGGGCTACAACGATTGAGTGTGAGCAAATGAACAGTTACAGCGATGAGGGTTGTGAATTACCTAATTTTATTACTATTAATTTTTATGTAAAAATTTACAACGGGAAATATTTCGTAATAACAATAATTATAATCGCCAGTTTAGATTTTTTTTATCATAAATAAACAAATGAAATCGTAACAATTTAACCGCCATCTTGATCCCTCAAACTGACATAAAATCATAGGATTTAGTTCGGCCTATAATAAATTGAAAATACCATAAGTTACAGGATGTCAAAATTAAAACATTTTTAACCGTAAGAAAACTTTTTTTGAAAAGTTTACCGCGGATTATTTGAGCAATACACCATTTTAGACACTTTGACACTAAATTTCTTAATTATTTAGAATGTTGGGAAACCAACCGGAGCGAAAAAACATAACTGGCCACAACACTAAACACTCGAAAACATTTTATTGGCCAATCGTCCCCGCAAGACTTTCTCAACACTTCACACGTGACGGCTTCAGGAGCGCTCCAGGCGGGGGCGGCGTACGATCCGCCTCCGTATCATGGCGGCTACTGGCGAGCGTCGGGACGCTCAGGCCGGGGCCCCACGACGGCGCCGCGCGTCGAAATAAGCCGTCGCGGACACTCTTCGGCCGGTTTCTAAAGGGGGTCCACACCCCCCCGGTGACTTCTGCCAATTTTTGGCGTTAATAATGAATCGGATACCGGTCGAGGTGGTGCACGACGTTCCTCGCTGGTGGAAGAAACGCGGAATACGGAGTGAACGTGAGTGTTTAGTGCTTAAAGTGCCCTGACAACACTAAACGAGTAGTGTAAGTAGTTTGAAATACTTTGTACATTTACACTACAGTAACGACACCTGCGGCCAGGCTCTAAAAGAGCAATTCAACACCCTTAAAAGGATATTGCGTTACAAAGAGTCTTTTATCGATAAGATCGACCTTAACGAAGGGCTTAAGTTACCAGAGTGTCCCCTTTGGGAGCCCTATTCGGCTCGTACAAAGTTTACGCGAGTAAAAACGACAATTTTACGATCCATTTGACTAAATTAAGAAAAATGACTATCGATAACTAATTAAAGTTGGGCTGGGAACTTTAAAACGTGCATCCAGTTATTTTAATTAACTCTTGTGTTGTTTTTGTTCTTCGGAATTTTAATTAATGCTCATTTAAAAGTTCTTTAAAGAAATTAGTGATCATCCAAAAATAATTTTTCTAACAAAACTCTGCAAATTAGCGTAATTTTAGCGAAATAAGCTCCCAGGTAAACCAACTGAAATGTACGCAAAAACAACAAACCGCACAAAAGGCAAACGCCAAGAGAATTAGCCCCGATTGCCGCTCGGCTCATTACGTCTCGTCACCCACTTTTCTTTGACACGTTTCGTTTTCCAATCCCCCCAGGGGCAAAAAAGGGGGACCGGGGAGGAAAAGGGGCCAATAAGTATGGCTAATGAAAATTTCGCCTCCCTCTTGAAAATGACAACGCCACCGACTCCAATAGGGCAGAGAGTTTCGGGCGTTTCGAGGTCATTAGGTTAGATTTATCTTGGATTTTAACGATTCGTCTCGGCCATTGTTGCGAGCTCATCGGATAATTGCGAATACGGTTCGGTTCAGATTGAATAGTCGATCGCACAATTTAGTTTCCTCCGGCAAAGTTTAAAAATTAATCAAATCGTCTCGGATCGAGTAGCACGATACAGAAAGTCAAAAAGTTGAAACAAATGAGTCACAGTCTAAACGATATTTTAATAAACAAAAAAGTTGGGAGGAGTTTTCAAAATGGGCGAAATTTGAAAAACGCCCTCTAGCGCCGGTTTTTGCCATTAATCTTTTCTCAAAAATCGACATGTATACTAGTTTTTTCCTATCTGGCCGGGAAATGAGGTTTTCCTGTCAAAACCCTCTAAATCTGGACCACAAGGTGACTAACCAACCATCTCAACTGAATTAAGGTTTGAATTATTTCTACTCAAAGTACAGTCTAACCACTCCATAAACGGCTGTGTCAATTAGAGGATTGCTAAGAATGACTACAAACATCAAAAAACAAATTCAAATGTTAATAATTGGACCATCCGAGTATAGTCGAAACATACACTTTTCAAATGTCAACGAGACGTAGAAAACTGGGCGCTTTCCGTCTTGAATTGTTGCCCAAGTTTCGAAAGTGGCGAGATAAGCCCGAAGATTTGTCCGGAGGGGACTTTTTTCCATGAGAATGTACGCTTTTCTATTTTTTTCTTGCTCTTAGTTTCCGCCGACCTAAAATCCAGGCTGCTTGCAGTGGAAAGTATGAATGCGAAAACAGTCCGTTTGTGGCTGACTAAAGGGAAAGAGTGCAGAAAAGATCAAACTGACCGATACGATTCACTCGGCCGTTTCAAGTAAACAGACATCATAAAACTGAAATGGAAATATTAATAAGTGTGTACCATACTTTAGTCAATTATGCGCTAAAGTAACTTCATAAAATTGAGACATAACCGCAAATGTGTGCGAGTGTGAGCTTTAACGTGCGGTCTCCTAAATAGTCCGAAATGTGCCTTTGCAGTCGGAAATTAAGTTTAAGAGGGGAAAGGAGGGGGAGGTAAGAAGTTACTAGGGGAATGATAAAAGGCCCCAAAACTACGAAGACGCCGAGCAGACTCGAGAAATTATTAAACTAATTACTTTGCCTGCTCGTTGAAATTATGGCAGTTTACGATAACTTCCACGGTTTCTTCCTACCACCACCCTCCGGAACCCCAAACAAGATAATTTATTATGGTTTCATAGAGTTCTTTCCCTCCCCCCGCTTCTCATCAATTTTTAGCGGAAGAAATCGGGGAGGACGAGATTAAAACCTTCAATTACCGGGTCGGTGTACAAGAGATGAGCTTATTGTATGCGCTGATTGTTGTGAACCAGATTGGAAAATTAACTGAGCCAACCGGTTCGCGCAGACAAGCTGTAATGCTTCCATAACCGCCGCCTGTATGATGTGTTTCTGCTTGCCGAGGTTTAATTAAATTTCGCCCATTTGTTTGGTTCTAATCCGTAAAAGTTTCGACTACATCGTCCACCATCAAATGTGGGTCAATTTTGAAACGTTCAAGTAGCCTAAAAATGACGGATTCTATCGGGTTTGACAAGGCAAATAAGTCCGAAGTTCGCTTTAATAAGACAAATAAAGTAATGTTTCGTGTGCTTCGCATGGACAACACGCTAAACAAATTAAAAGTCACGTGACCGAACATCAACGTTATTAAAACGCGGTTCGATACGTCGTTTCGCCCTTTTATCTGTTTGTACTAGACTGTTATTGCCCATAATGAGCCCTACAGGGAAATAACTTTATCAGTTTCAATTAATTAGTCCCGGGGAAATTAAATGGAAAACGGCGTTTCTAAGAAATATGCAAAACGACCTACAGCTATTTACCATACTCAGTTAGAGAGAGGGAAATGCATAATAAAGGGCTATTTCGGTCTTTACTGGCCCTTGTAAAGGGCGTGCCCTTAATTTGCATACGTAGGTGAATTTTAAAATCTTGCTGGCGCGAATAATGCTTGTTTTTTTCGTCTGCATTTACTTTAAAGGGATTAAAGGACTCCGGTAATGGGCTAAAAAGGATTTGTTGCCCTGTTTTTGTCACAAAAGTTGTTTTATAACAAAATGACAATCACCCTCTTTTAAATTATGATATTTACACACCTTATCGAGGAGTTTTTTTTCACTAATTCTGGGCCAGGAAGCAGGATGTATACTGAAAATCAAACAAAACTAGAATGACGTGACAAGCAAAAATTCAGTCAAGTTAATTTCGACTACTAATACTTCTACAAAGCTTCCGTTTTTTTTTTAATTGCCAAAGGCCTTTAGACCCTCTATGGAAACACCAAAAGTCACTAGATACTAGTGAAAACCTGCCAGTAATTGCCTTTACAAGTACTCTAAACCTTCCAAGTATTTCTTAACATTTCTTTAGGCCTCTAAAGCAAGTCTCTAAATATTACTGAAAACCTCTCAAAAATAGCCAGAAGTTTCTAAAAGAGTCCGAAACCTTACAAAAGTATGTTAAAACTGTCAGAAGCTTCTAGAATCACTGTAAAAATTCCAGAATCCTCTAAATATTAAGTTTGACAAAAATATAGCAATGACAGCAAAACGTCATACATTCTAGTATAGATTTGACAACATTTGTTTAACAATAATTCTGTAACAGCCAAAATTAAAAATTAAAAAACTGTCAGTCATACTCTCTTAAATTGTGTTTGGTTTACATGTGTACTGAAATTTTACAAGTGAAATGTATAAATAAACAGAACAATGGCGGCTGAACACCCTTTTTGAAACTATAATATACGTTTTTCCTCTTCATAAAGTTAACCACCGCGCTCCATTTAGTGTATTTTTATTCGAAATAACCTTTCAAAAGCCATTGTGCATTTTAAATTTAAACCGCAAGCAGATTGCAGTTTTAATAAAACGGCACAAAAGTGCTCAACCAAATGGGCAATTTATTTATTTATTTATCAAACATCCATTTGATATGTCTTTGTATGGCAAAAAATCAAGGTTTTACGTCCCCACTGGACTGTATTTAGTTGAAAAGTAACTTTTTCTCGGTGTATCGGGGACCGTCTGGAATAAATTCCGGCGAACGATTTGTTGCTCCCGGCTTGCCAGTCTGGAATACTCAATGAAAGAGTTTTGATCCGGTTCAGTCGGTCGCCCGGCCATCCCAAGAAAGTATATAACTTGATCAAAATTCACTTAGAGAGAGAGAGAGAGAAAAAAAAAGAACCAAAAAATTAATTCCTACTTTTCCGGGATCGGGGCAAAAGTTCTAGAAAACTCGCTCGGTCCAGAAAACTACTTTTCCAGGAATTTTTTGTCTAGTCAGTTGGTTTGGGATTAGTCCCGTTTCAGAATCACTGATGTATTTTTGCTATTTAAATGAATTTTCTGAATATGATTGTCATCTATTTATCTTCCTATTTTACTAGAGCAATCCCCGAAAACACTATAAAAGTTTTGAGCACACGCTCCGGACTGCAATCTCCCTAAATAAAGAGTTCGTTCCGGCTAAGTGTTTTTCGCAATAAAGCTCCTCGAGGGGGCACCACCGGTCAATGACGTAACACCTTTTTATCTAAAACTACCTCACCAGGTACGTAAGACCCGGTCACGTGGCCCTCCAGGCAATTAAATGGGCGAGGTTACGAGACCGGCACCGTAACTCTAACTTGTTCGCTTTTAGAGTCGCTTATTGGCAATTTCAGCAGCATCGGTACAGCTGACAATAAGGGTCTTGAGATGGGAAAAGGGAGAAGGACGAAAGTAATGAAAAGACTTTTCGAACTTGCAATTTTTAACCTTTTCAGGCAGTGTTAAAGTTTAACTGCCCCCTCCCCACTATAATAAAAGTTAAATTAATCCTCTAGGGGATTTTTCGCGCTAGTGCAAGCGTTGTTTACGTCCCCCCTTGCCCCTTTTAAGGAGGAAGGGGGTCGATCAGATGTTAATATAAACCAGGGTAATTTTAGTTTCAGGGGAAAACTTCTTCCGAGGGTCGTTAAATATGCAAAAGGAGGCGCTGACGAGTTTGTACAAGTACTACTTTTATGTACTGTTTAGGGGATTAGATCAAAAGTTCGGTCTCTATTATTCAAAAGGGGTAAAGTGTTTATTGAATGCAAATTACTTTCTTAGAAGTTAAATTACCCAATTTTGATGTTAAACAACCGTTTAATAAGGCCCTTTTAAGGGTTCTAAAAGAAAAAATAAGCGCTTTCAATAATGGTAAAGGTGGTGTTGTTTTAATGCGAAAAATAATTAACCTGCTGAAACAATAACCCTGCGCCGCAATTTCCCTAAAACCACAGACAAACTAATATATACAGACGGTCAGCCAAATGGTTAAAAAACGAAACGCTAAATGGAGACCCTTTGCTGTTCAACAGTCTCCATCGGCGAATCGACGGTATCTATTTCGAGCGTCTCATAACAGATGGCAGTGCAGCCAGTAAATTTTTCTGCAGTTTGGCTCTTGTTTGAAGGCATAATTACGCAACGTTGCCGGGTATTGTTGGAATTCTTTGTACCATCAGAAATTTTTTTAAATGATCATTGCAATTTGCTTATATTGTTTTATTAAGAAATATTAAGATATTGAGGGTAACTAGGAATCGTGTTATTGGAGTTAGAACAGATAAAACTTTATTTAGAACGTATTTAAGTTTATAATTGGCACTGTATTTACGGATAATGTTTTCCCGCCAAATTCATCAAAACTGTTGCTATTTGTTAACCGTACGTGCAGACATCGCTAGTGGAAGTTTAACTTTTGTGTTATTTATTATTTTTTTTCTGCTCACATAGATATCTGATATTTACAAATATTTTTTTCTTTGTTTATTGGGTCTTCTGTCTCACACAAAAAAAGGTTTGTTGGGAAAATGGAATTTCGCACTATTTTCAACTAAGTTGAAAATAACATTAACCTAGTCGTCCCAACACAAGACCACTGACTTAGGCTCGATCTAAGTCAGTGGTCTGGTGTTGGGACGACTAGGTTAATGTTATTTTCAACTTAGTTGAAAATAGTGCAAAATTCCATTTTCCCAACAAACCTTTTTTTGTGTGAGACAGAAGACCCAATAAACAAAGAAAAAAATGAGTAACTCGTCTCAACAAACATATAGAACATATCTCCATTTACAAATATGTCGGGAAATGTGTGCAAGTACTTAAACTGTGGAAAAAGTGGTCGTGACGGTGTCCGATTATTTAGATTTCCCCATAAGAACCCTGAACTTTGTCGAAAGTGGGTGATTTACTGCGGTATGGGCTATTTTTAACTAAAAATGTTCTTATTTAGCTTGCTTTAATGTAGTGCCGCATGATGCTTTTCTGTATTAACCTATTACCTTACTTAAAAGTTAAAAGACTATTTAAAAACCCATTGTCGCACTTTGCAATAGGTATTCAATTTGTTCAGGGTTAGGACTTCTTTAATATTATTTTCGATCAATATTATTGACTATCTCGTTTATTACGAATAGGTAGGTAGGTACACTTTTATAATACAGGGTGATGCTTAATAACATGATAGTATTCTACTAATTAGTACTATATTCATATCATAGACTAGACTTGCACATGTTTTAATGTGCAAACAATTTGGTAATTTTAACCAGTGGCGTTCGTATAGATTTTGCATTAAATATTTATTGAAAAAAATTATGCGTTATTGCATAATTCTTCGTGGTTTTTTCATATTATCAAAATTATTTTGAAAGTCCTAATTGGACATGTAACATAAATTGTTAATAAAATAAACAAGGAGCTGCTTTTTTATAAATATTCGAGAAATATTATTTGAGGTTGTTCTATTATAATTATTATTATTATAAATACTATTTGTAACTGATAAACTTTGTTTCTTTGGATAGGTAACAGTATTATAAGCTCGAGTATAAAATAAAAAAAATTAAGTTTTGTTTATAATCAACATCAGTAAACAGAAATTTATTAGTAGATTATAACATTTCATTTTTTCAAACAAAAGGTGTTATGTCGAATAGGCACCACATTTTTTCGATTTTAGAGAGTTACAACCATTTGAGAAGAAATAATTACCTAAACTATTATTTTTGACAGCATTTTTCCGCAATTTGGTTACCCTGCTTTTTGCAATTACAAAATGCTTTTTTTGCATTTTTTTCGTATACAAACAGGATGGTCCTCCGGGAACTCCATCGATTGTTGATAAAGTACACTTAAAAAAAATCGAAAATTTGGCTACCAACCAAAATCGATGGGGGGTCGTTGATCTAAAATATTTCCAAGTTGGTGGTACTTCCGGTTATAGCAAAAGTAGCTACCAACTTCCGTATTTTAAATGGAACACCATGGATTAAAAAAATATTAAAAATATTCTTTTTTGTACGACTTGTCTAATTTTGAGTGATTACAGTACCTGTTTTGAAGGCGGGAAGGACTAGTTCCTGTCTAGTTTATAAGGTTCAATATTAGCTTCACAAAAACATACAATCTAAATTTAAAAAATTCATTTCTTTCAAAAACCGAACAATGTTTTAATGTCATTTTATAAGGCCATGATTACCGAACTTATCTCCCATGTTCAACCAAATCTGTATCTGTAATCGTTTTCAAGATCTCCATAGTGGCTCGCTATATCGTGAACACTTTTGCTAAAGAATGGATTTTTTCTTTGTCATTACCCATACAGAATTCATTAAATAGAAATATTTTAAGAGAACTTCAAATCTCGTTTAGAATTTGCTTTAACTTTTACACCGTTACTTCTTGTAACAATGTGAATCATTGCTTTTTTATTTGAAAAGACCACTTTGTTAGGTAATTTTTATTTTTCTATTTTAGGTAGATTATTATTTATTAATAATTATTATTATTGTCTACTTACGCTGTGGTTTAATGTATAGTCTAGAAGAAGTGTCATATCACATGTGTATTCAAAAAACAACATAATTTAAAAAATGTTCAACGTAAATTTGAATTTCTCTTATTATTCAGTACTTTTCAATTTGATTGATTTTATGTATCAATCAATAAAAAAAATTCACACATAAATCCCAAAATGTTGCATTCCGTATGTGGTATTACACTTATTATTTTCTGCGATTTCTACACAACGCTGATGAGTTTCAATAAAAACGAAACAATTGATATAAACACAACGGAAAATTGCATTATTCTCAGAGTATATTTTAATAATTGTACACAAAATTTCTTGGAAATTCTGTCATTAGAAAGTAATTTTTCAACTACTATAATGACCGAAACAATCAGTAATTTCACTTAGAGTATTTAATTTAATTTAATATCAATGTAATAATCTTTGTCTAATGTACTATTCCTTAAAATTAGGTAGAATTTTTAACACGTACTATTTTAGATTAAATTTAATTATTTGCAAGCATACGTACAAAATGCGCTCGGCTTTTTTTCTTATTTCTATTCCGTACCGAACCGTCGCGTCGCGCCGGTGATTTGATGCGTTGTATAATCATAAATGCCGTGCGCCGAACGCGTCTCTGCAGAAATATGGCAACACTGCGGAAAACAAATTTCGTTCGTTCAGACAATCGCAGCCGATTACGCATGAGTCATCAAAATATTTTAAAACAATTTATTAGTCTGACTGGTCTGGCGCCTTCACCAAAATTATATGGCTTCCATTTGCTCTGACCGTCTGTATATATTAGTTTGTCTGTGCTAAAACCCAGCGAAATTATCGAATTTTACAATTTAAATGGCAATCTCTTTAATCCCCTTTTTGGGGGGCACGGTGGTTTCCACTACCTCCCGTGACCCCTGAATTTAAATTATTGCTAACTGTTATGCAAATTCAGGGGCAATTTAAATCTTAATTCGTCCTGATAAGGGGTTTTCCTACATTGTAACCGTTAGTAGTGTTGAAACAAACTGGCCCTAGGATTTTTTTAAATAAATGGTACTTACGAATGGTGATGTCCTGCTTCCCTTGGAGGAGCCCTGAAAATAACAAAAAAATTACTAGAAAGTATAAGGTATAAACAGGGTTAAATTTACTTTTTAAATTTAACACCCTGTAATATTATAATATTATTACGTCTCTCAAGGGTAGGGTTACAGTTAGTTTAACTGTTTTTAAAATTTAAGTATAATACTCTAGTTTGGAATAACAAAATATCAAAATATACGTGACCATAAAAAAGGTAGTTTGAGCTGTGACAATTTGCCAAAGAGATTTAGACCGTGGTAAAACTTTTAATGGTAAAAAACGTGATTTTGGAAATGCAGATTCTGACCTGGAAGCACTCTACGGGCCAAGTGACACGTAGTCAACAATAGTCACGTGACCAAAAAAAGGGCTGAAGACAAAAATTGTAAAATACAAGTCACTCAACCAAAAAATGGTGAATTTTTGAGCTGTAAAATATTATTGTTTCAACTGTAAAATATACGTCACGTGAATAAAAATGCAATTTTTGAGCTGACAACGTTGTAAAGGCAAAGTGGCACGAGTCAAAAACAGTCACGTGACCAAAAAAAAGTAGGTCGTGAAAATTTGTTAAATTAAATTTTGATAGTCGTAAATTCTTCCAGTTAAATTTTATTAGTCTTTCCACACGTCATTAGCTGTCAATATTGTATTTTGTCTAATTAAAACGGTGGGGTTTTGCATTAGTACTAATTGACTAAATGTTTTAAAGGATATATGACCCTTCTAGTTACGTCACAATCAAATTTAATGCTTATCAGTGGCCTATCTAGTTGGGACACTTCATTGACAACTCTAGTTTCTTGACAATCTAAATTTAGGTCCATTCAAAGGGAAGGAAAAGGAAAAGGAATTATCAAGGCAATGGTCTGTGGACTGTGACAGGATCCCGTCATTGTCAGCCTTTCTTGTCACATTCTATCAACCCTTCTCTTGAGAATATCGTTCCCTGATTTCAATAATTAGGACCCAGATATTTTACTTTTGTATAACAACTCTAGTGGATTGAAAAGTTCAATTCATTGGTTTCTAATGTCAATCATGGCAATTCCAGGTACGTCACAATAAAATGTACTGTCATAGTGGTTAATTTTTAGTTGCATACCCGTGCTCTAAAGTTATTTAAAGCAATTTTATCCTAAATTTGGATTCGTTCAAAATTGAGGTTGCTTGAAAATGTATTTTATAAATAATCTGAAACACAAAGTCTATTACGGCGATAGCATCGCCACTATTAGGAGAGGAAGGACGGGATTTTCCGGTACCAGATTAGAGTTTGCTTAATGCACTTTAAACTTATATTATGCAGACGATGAGACTGGCAAGATAGCCTTGAGTTTATATGCATTGTCCCAGATTCGCGATTTTTTAACAACAGTGGAATTTTCCGTTTGACAAGAACGAATTGGAGCGCATAAAAACCCCACGAAAACTCAATAACCGATGCTCATACATCGTCAACGGCAACCAATGAATATTTTCGTGTGTTGCCATATTTTTGACGTGCCAATATGAATCCGTCCAACGCGTGACGCAATGAGAGGCGAACGTGCCTCCCGGTCTTTCCCCACCCGAGGATCGCGCACGACTTTCCCTTTAAATATGTTAAGCGATTTCCGAACGTCAACAGAAATGGGGGGGACGTTTGTCACCGTCTTATCGCTTCGTTCCGGTTATGTTTATTTTATGATCCTAGTCCAGATTTTCCTGTCTGTTTTTACGCCACTTTGACCGTCAGAGGCCACGTCTACTTTTCATGACAAGTACCATATTTCGACATTTTCGATGGGATAAGTATTGCTGTATACTGATTTACAGGACTCTAATACAAATTGTCGTGCAAATGGTCCAAACCCAGATTCGAAACAGATCAGAATCAATAACCCAAAAAAAAAATGTAGGCAACGTTCCCGAACTGACTATTTTTTTACTTTAAGTAGACTACAAATTGTAACATTCCTTTAAAGAAGAGTAATAAGATGACAGTTGAAAGAACGGTGGGTTGGAGAAGGAGACGAAAACTTGCTAAAACCCCCGTAGTTATTAGTTCCATTATACAGTTGGTGCAACTGAATCAACGTAAATCCCTCCCCCGACGTCGTCGTCTGAAATATGAAATCCGAAAACCGAACCGCGCGAATTAACACGTCAAGTCGAAATTAATTTAGTAGAAGTCGCGCGCTAATAATTAACGACGCCATTTTAGTTATACAGTTAAGACTAGCGCCGAAAAGTTCTTGTCACGACCTCGAACTTTTCATCCCCCCCCAAACCCCTACGACTTTACCGAGGGTAAACAAAAACGCGTACGCAAATATCGTACGTACGCTAAACTAAAATATCCATTTAAGAATTAAGCACACACTCCGCGGCTATATTTCCCTTAAAGCTAAAATAACCGGCACCGGTAAAAGCTGGAGTCGAAGAAGGTGCATTAAGGAAACGTAAATAACGACGTTAAGACGCCATTATTTAGTAAAGACGCTTTTACCGCATATCTGGAGGGCGACGCCGGCGCCACCTGCAACCACTTTTACGCCAAATTTACATCAAGAAAAATGCCATATTGTGAAGCTAATTTAGGCTTTAAATTATCAGACCACCACAGTTATACACCAGAAAGACTAAAAATTGATTCAAGAGATGTGACGAATTGAGGGTTGCAGAAATTTCGGTTGACTACATGTTGTTAATTTCCCAATTTTTTTTTTGTTAATTCTTTATTAGAAATTTAACAGATTATCATAATTTTTAAGTGATTTCAGATCAAGTCAATCAAACTTCTGTCAAGTTTTCGCCTGTGAAAATTATTATCTTTGAGGTTTAATGATTCAATTATTCGTTCCAGTCTTCTAAGGGGTCGAAAAATTAAACCTTAATAGGGCGTGTGAATTTAAAAGAAAAGCACGGTTGAGGTTTTAATTAAATGAAATTTCCGAACGTGGTTACGGGCAAAATTTCGCTTTATTAAAACTTTACTAACGACGAAAGCCGCGGGATTCCTTCGGATTTATTTAATTTAGAGCTACCGCATGATTGCGAGACTCACACCATCTTCTTGGGAACATAAAATCCGACGTGAGAGAGACTGGAATAGTTTTTGAGTTATTCCGGGAATTTCCTCAATGATGACAAAAGTGTCAAAGTTGGAGTTTATCGAGTCGCCCGGACTTAGTCCTTGGGTCGTAAAAACCGTTTAATAAACACGTTTTATCGTCCTCTTGCGGTACGAAAATAAACGGCTCGACCTCCAATCTTAATTGGCTTAATTTAATGAGAGCACATTCTGTTTGGTTAGGAATATACTGCCCAGACTATCCGCCCATTCCTAATAAGCCCCGGTGCAGTTCGAATGATTTAAGTAAGGGTCAAAATATGGTAATGTCCGAAATGCATCGGTATAAAATGGCGTCCCAATTTCGACCATCAATTGCCCGCAAATTTGGCTCGATCGCATCGTGTTCCGTCAGTTTTACTGCTGATTTATTCATTACCTACACGATTCCGGCTTTCATCTGATTCTTGTCCGTCGATTTATCACAATATAGGGACTTTCCACCTTCAATAAAAACCATTTTTCCCTTCACGTCATCAAAAGGGGACGAATTTGATGCTCTGATGAATTTCCATTTTTTCCACTATGTCAATGCCATTTTCCAACGATAACGGAATCGTAAAAGACGTGGATCAAACCTGACTCACCCTTTACATTTTTTCCTCCCTCGAGGTTATTTTTAAGGCGCCTCTGAAAATACCAATAATTATTCGGAAAAAACGTCCTTTCATCCATATTTTTTTCCATTCTACAAAAACAGGAAAATATTAATAAAACATCCGAACTGAAGTCACTAGAAACAAAGAAAAATATAAATATCTCCATTTCAAAAGGTTCCGTGTTTTGTTCAGTGAATTTGACAATTTAATGTCTAACAGTCAGCTGTTCTGATAAATTTACGACTAGAGTCAAATTGATACTTTTGATTTCAACATGGTCCGATAATTTTCTATTTACTTGAGTACCCGTAACAAGGACAAAGTTGAAAGTTTAATGGAAAGAAACCGGCTCGCTTTTAATTATTAAACAGTAATTAACGTCTAAGTGAAATTTGCAAAGTGGGCGTTTTATGAGCGAGGTCCGCGCGGCTGAAATGAATATTTTACGTTTTAAAGATCAACTGTAGGGCCTTTTTTCTTCGCGTACATAGGCACCCTAATTGGAAGCTTAAAGCCTGCTTAAGTGGCTGTATTAAAATTTCATTTTAGTCTCTTTCAGCCCCCTGTAATTTTCACGTACAGGGTATCATCACATTTATGTCAATCACTTGTCAAACATGTGGTTTGATTATTTTAAATGGTTGTATTTTGAACAGGAGTTGCCATATTCCCATACTTACACACGAATTTGTGGCACTCTGTATACAGTCCACCAAATAAAATACATTAGTAGTCGATGCATTAAAGGGTTCCAACTAGATAAACCTAACTATAGGTGCAATACATCTATTTAAAAAATGATGTTCAGAATTACCTAACTAGAGTATTTGTCATTGCAGACTGCTGTTTTGTTTAATAATACTTTATTCAGATTCCAGACCAATAGTGCTGAAATGTTGTAAATTCAATGTAAAATGCAAAAGCAGTTCAGCACTGAGACTCCGTGTTATGTAAGTAGAGTGGAATTCTATTTATTAACTATATTCTAGTTGTTGGACATTCTATGAACGAAGAGCGAGAAAACCAAATCATGGCGTGAATTACAGACCTTTAAAAGAGAGTTAGAGTTAGAAAACTAATATTTACTATTAACTGATGCTTTAAAACAAATATTTAGTGTAGTCTGAGATATGGCAACGTTGTTCAACAAGTTGTTTAACTTTGGTAGGTAGAATCCATTCTTTGACTAGAGACCATTTAAAAAAAATGACATTTTCAATCAATTACATAGTTCTAGTGTAAAACATTACAATTTTTCACAGCTAATGTAAGTGCAACTAGATTGCACAATGAATTACACTGAAGCACAAATGTTGTTCAGTCAATGAACCGAAATGTGACGTAGCTAGATAGGAATAATATTTTCAATCAATTCAGCTAACGACAATTACGAGGTTAGCAAAATGATAATGCGACATTGTAAAGCTGGGCGTTGTCACGTTTGGGGAATAAAGGGGCAGGGAAATTGCAGGAAAGAGACAATCGAAGTGGGTCCCTTACAGGAACATCGCATTATAACGTAATATTTCCTAGTAAAACGGTTTTGCAGTAACGACAGAGCCGGACGCCGAGATCAGGTCCCCCGATAGGGCTTTGTCTTCATTGACTTGATACATGCATCCGACTCTATATAGGTAAAGTTTTCTCCTTGCCCCGCCCCATTTAAATCTAAATTTATAGTTTAATAACTTTAGGTACGGGAAATATTTTAGCTGTCTAATCAAATCCGTTTCCATAAAACCGAAGGAAAAACTGGCAGGGTATTTTGTCCTCGGGGGGGTCGTAAAATTCGCTCCGGTTGGCCGAGCGCAGATTAGCCTGATGCATATTTCATTCCGAAGGGACTTTTCGCTATTATTGTCACCTTTTGGCCGGGGAGACTCCATCATGGGGCATTACCCCAAAGACACTTACAAGTCTCTTTCGCTTTTCCGCCACCGACTAAATTTTTCCTCCTTTTAGTTATCTGACCAGAGTGATCGTAGTAAATTATCACAACTGTTACAAAATTGAAAGGTGAGGGTTAGAGAGTGAAGGGAGGAAAAGCGTTATCTAGAATTAATTACTTGCGGGTTTCAGCCGGCCATCTAATAAGGGTCGGCCCTTTCGTTTGTTTAGGGCCGACGATTAAAACATTATTGACAACCGAACAGACAAGCACATTCAAGCCCTAATTATTTCCGCAAAAACCGTCGAAAAAACCAAAAAAAAAAAAATCATTCCGCGAGTAATAACTCGAAATGTTAACGTAAATAAACCGGCGCAAGAGGGACGAATGAAAGAAGTGCTCGACAAATACAGATAGAAATTTTGCGGAGAATAATACCGCCTTTATATGTATACTTCAATTTTTGAAGAGTCTACGAGATGGAGGAGAGAGAGGGCTAAGAGCTACATTTTCATATTTACTGCCGTTTCTGATTTTTACATTTTGCTGAAAATAAATTCGACTACTACGCAAACAAATTTTTTACTTTTATCAAAAATTGTAGTGCCTTACTTTTTATTGGCCTACTCAACTCTAGCTCTTCTCGTAAATAAAGTCATTATTATACTATACGAGTAAACTTACCAAATTCACTTTTTTTTTAATTAGTCCAAATCAGTTCAGGTCATATGACAGGATACCGGATCATGTAAAGGTCCTGAAACAAAAAACGAAGTAAATAGTCTGATAATTTTACAATGATTAAATTTACTAGACATATCTTCGTCAATTATTCGCCCCACATTCACTCTGAAACTGGCGCAACTAATTTCGCTAATTGATTTCACCGTGACGTACCGGATTATGTTGTAGTAGCTATTAATTCCATTCGGCCTGGAGGATTTTCGGGGGGGAGGTCTTTGACAGACACCTGAGCCCAGGCGTTCACCAGAAAACTTTCGAAATGCAATCCCATATAATAAATACCCCGAGTGATTAAAATTTTAATATAAAAGTCGTTGCGCGGTCTAATAGAATGCAAGAACGCGCGAAACTTTCCTCGCGGTCTCATATTTCGCCATAATATGCGAGTTTCGTAATGATGAATCGCGCCCCCGGCTTTCCCACCGGAATAAAATAGACAAATTAATCAAAAAGTTCCACTTCAACAACAGAAGCAACATTATATTGTCACGAATATCAGAAGTTGCACCATGTTCCGTTACCTAGTCTGGCCCCGGTCTCCCCCAGTGCACTGCCGAATCAGCGAGACCGGCAAATTGGGGTCATGAGACGAGTATTTAATCGGCGTCTCAAGCCATCGACGACCACCGAACTCTGGGGTCATCCCCAGAGGGAGGTCACGAGCGACAGTCCGAACTTCCTAGTGCCCGGACGGCTCGTTACCCTGTTGCAGTACCTAAAGTAAGTCCTTTGGGCGTGTCGGACATAGGGGCACCCTGCTCGTATCGAGCGGGTACCGCTTGGCGGCACTTCAGAAGGCCTTACGCCCATACCCCCACACCCACGCATCTACACACCCCCTCTTGGACAGTGTTCAATACTAAGAGTTATGCAGCGCCGAATAAAGAAGTCATGCTTGTACTACGTTTGTTGTTTCTGTTCCTGCGCTACCCCCAAACGTGACATGGTGGAGGCGCCTCGTTTGATCTCGGACTACTGATCTTCATATCAGTAGTCACACCCCAGCTCTACCCCTGACGCTACGACCCTCCCAAAAAATGAAGATGTTGAAGATTTTGAAGGACCAGTTTACAGACTCGCATTTGCCCGAATCGAGTAGGGTAAAGTAAAGAGCGACCTGGAGGACGCCCTAAAGCAACAGAGTCTATGCAGTGCAGATGAGCACAATAATAAGTATAATTTATATTAATTTAGTAAAGGTAAAATTTAACTGAGTAATTGGGTATAGTAGAAATAAGTATATAATTTGCATAGTTGCAGTTTAGTAATAACATTGTCTCAATTTTCTAAGCCAGTGACCTAGGTTCCTTGCTGAGACAGCAAAATAGTGCAAGTATCGTGTGTTTATTTAAAACTAGGTCAAGTGCAAGTACTTGATATAGGATTCTTTGTTTATTAATTTAAAAAATATATATATATTGTTTATTTCAGTGGCCACCGGACGACCTTGTTGCGTCTATCAACGCATTGCCATATCATTTAAGGAAGTAAAGCAGCAAGTCTTGGAGAAGCTGACATCTTCAGATGGGTCCCGCCACGACGGTTCTACTTACACCCGTGTGCACCCAGAGTCTTTTAATAAGTCGAGCTGAAGAAGCATCTCCAAATGTGCTCACGTTAATTAAGAAGAAGTATACATGTCCAATGATAGGTGTGCTAAAGGAGCACGCAAAAGGACACAGTAGGAAGAAGTGAAGCTAAGCGATGAAGTTTGCCGCTTAGAGAATACAGTGCCAAGAGACGGCACTACGAGATGAAGCCTAGGTGAAGCGTTTCCACTTAGATGATGGTGCCCAAAGGAGTATACAATACAATGTGCAGTTGACGTAAATTTTGGCCAAAATGGAGAGCAAGAAGATAGACGCAACACAAGGTTGAAAGGTGACCCAAGGAAAGAATTAATTTTTTTGTGGCTGAAAACATTATCTAGGAATCTAGAAGTAGTTTTAAGAGAAAAGTGTTTATATTTTTGGAATAAAGTTTTTCCCATACCCTCTCTAGCAAATAAGCAACATCGGTTAATTTTAAGATTCATATGGAAAAAGGAAAGACGAGAAATTTATTTTGTAATATATAGAATTTTAGTGTTCGGGGCGAACACTTGTTGGAAGGGGGAGATGTCACGAATATCAGAAGTTGCACCATGTTCCGTTACCTAGTCTGGCCCCGGTCTCCCCCAGTGCACTGCCGAATCAGCGAGACCGGCAAATTGGGGTCATGAGACGAGTATTTAATCGGCGTCTCAAGCCATCGACGACCACCGAACTCTGGGGTCATCCCCAGAGGGAGGTCACGAGCGACAGTCCGAACTTCCTAGTGCCCGGACGGCTCGTTACCCTGTTGCAGTACCTAAAGTAAGTCCTTTGGGCGTGTCGGACATAGGGGCACCCTGCTCGTATCGAGCGGGTACCGCTTGGCGGCACTTCAGAAGGCCTTACGCCCATACCCCCACACCCACGCATCTACACACCCCCTCTTGGACAGTGTTCAATACTAAGAGTTATGCAGCGCCGAATAAAGAAGTCATGCTTGTACTACGTTTGTTGTTTCTGTTCCTGCGCTACCCCCAAACGTGACAATATAATGTGCGAGCTAGCCGCGGACCGAGTTTCAAAGTGATTTAGTCGGCTTAATCAGTTGCCACTCATTGATTACCCTGTTCATTTGATGGAGATATAGAATTTGACACACAACAATGCATGTATGTCATCAGATGAGCAATGTTGCCAAACTTCTCGACATTTGGCTAAAATCAGTTCAGTATTTGTATCTGACTTCAGAAAGTCTCATCAGACTAACTTAGTTTTATCAAAATTTACACCAAGTATCGAGTTGATCAGCATTAGTAATTTGTTTGGCTTCCTAGTGGGTTTGCTCCATTTTCTTCTGTAAAATTGTTCTGACAGAACGTAAATTTATTTTGGACCACCAAAAATTATTATATAGTATTTTTTGCGATGACTATAGATGACACAAACTGTCAGTTTTACAATTTCAAGCAATAGCACCTGCTATGAAACCAAATTCAATTTTTGAGAGTGAGTTAGTTCGGTTACAATAATACTAGTATGGTTATACAATAATTTACGTGGTCAAATTCAAGGCAGTCAAGCCAATCTGAAAATTACGTCAACGATGACGTGCAAGCAAAGTTGTGTGACAAATCCTATACCAACCAGTACACTAATCAAAAATTATCACATTATCAAACTTTTCAATTGGACTGGGGCAATTATCAGACTGGCGTAATTTCTCCCAGAGAACTTAAATTAAAACGGTCGTATTCGTAAATTTAAAGCAAAGTCCTAAATGTTAACATCTAAAGTTGGAGAAGCGGTTTGCGGTCAGGCTGCCGTCCCCCATTTATATGACGGTCATTACAGAGCTGTCCACTTTGTGCCAGCAGCCAGTAGCGTCCCCTTGACCAAATTTAATAGTACCAAGTTCAATAGAACGCCACTGGCGCAGAAAAGGCCGTAAATTGTGCAACTTTTCCAAAAAAATTAGAATGTGATACTGAGTTAGGTTAGCAAGTTTCTACAAAGAGCAGTGTTGTCAAGTCATGTAAAACCCCCAACTTTTCCTAAAAAAATAATAAAATAACTTTTCTAAAATTATATCAAGTGTAAATGTACCCCTTGCAGTGCGAACAAACCACTGGCGCACAAAAGACCGTATTATACAGGAGAGAAAAGAGAAATTACGGGTGTGGGCGCAATTTATCGTAGAACGTTCCTACGTGGCCGTTTAAACGAATCTAAAAGGTTTATTGTTATCGAAAACAAAACAGTTTTTGTGTGCGGAACAGGCCTCGAGGAGTCTTGGTGGTGTTGGTTTTATGGGGAAACGATTTATTTCCGTCAGGTGGGTTTAGCCCCTCTTTCCCCCCAACCCTAAAACGTCGTCGCCATGGATTTAAGTCCTCGTTATAATAATGGTCAGAGTCTTACATTGTTGCCTAACAATAGGTCGGATTTCTTCCACCATTAACCTTTCTCCAGGGTGCCAAATCCTAACCATTACCAGGTTTTCACCAGATAAAGAGTCACTAAAAAAAAAGTGTTTTGTATTGTCTGATGAGAAAATCCGCAATTCTAAACTAATTTCCGTCAACAAATCCAGGCCTTAATGAACTCAAAAATCGACGGTCCAAATGAAACATGTACGCGGATCAAGCGCGAAACATGTTTTCCACGGTTCGCTGCACGTAAACTAGTCCGGTCCTGGAATCGATTTAAATTCGGATTTGGTTATTGTTAAATTGCCTAGTAATCGGCGGGATCACACAACATTCCTGCAGCGTTCGCAAAAGATGCGGGGAGGGAAAAACTAAACCGCATTTCAACCGGGACCCAAAGGGGGGAAAAGGAGCGTAAAAAGGGAAACTCAAAGTTGGAGGAGACAAGTCCCGTATTTTCCACGACAGGCTACAAAGAACCTTAATTACTTTCGCGCGCTCAAGTGATCAGTTTCCGAGTGAAATTGCTGAACGGGAGGAGGTCTCAAGGTACATTTTCTTGTCGGCATAGCCGAAGGAACGGGTAAATCCGCGTAAACCAAATAATTTATCAAATTCCGGTTTCTGGGAGAGTTGCGCCCTTCCTTTAATTATATTAATGTTCCACCGAGACTTTACCGGTTATCGACTGGAAACGCACGATTTAGGGCACAAATGCAGTATAACTATTTATCTAGAGTAAATCAAGCCAAGATCACAATTCAACTGCGTATCATCATTTTATGTTTCTTTTTTGTTTATCTACTAAGTTGTCTTGATCTCAAAATCTATCACCCGGTAGCATTTTTCAATTTTGCCAAGTGTCAAAAATTTATAAGAGTGAAAAAATTGACACCTGTCAAACTTTGCAGTAGGACTTTGGCATACTCCAGAAAAAGTTAAGATAGGAACATGCTAGCCATTTTGCTCTAACTCCTTCTGCTTAGCAGCTGTGACACTCCAAAATGATATTGGTTATCATACATGAAACATACCTTCTTGAAATCGTTAGCAGAACCTAAAAATATAATAATATACAGTGTTGCATTTAAAATAAGCAAGTTGGACGTTACTTCCGGTATAACCGAAGGCGTCACCATTTTGAAAATATTTTAGATGAACTGCCCCTATTGACTTTGGTATACCACTAAATTTCCAGAATTATGCTCCTCCGGTTCCTGTGGACCACTCTGTATATTTTTAGGAATATCCCTTATACTAGTACTGCCTCATAAGGTATAAATTGAATTTTTGACAGTTGCTGTTACAGACAGCGCTGTATATGACTGCTGTCAAATCACATCCTGAATACAAATACTCTTAAAGATTTTGTCGTTTTACAGAAAGTGCTCAAAGGTATCTTTGATTTCTATCACTCCTTTTTTAATATCTGCTCTGACATCTTTTTCCAACTGACTATTGTATGTTTTCACTCCATGATCCTTGTTAAACATACTTTCTTGCGTGAATTTTTGCATTCCACTTACACTCAAGAATTTCCGGCTAAATAACTTTCAACAAAATGTGACGCCCATCGAGGTATAAACCGGACCCGTTAAGAAGGAAGCAGATTTGAAATTTCTTTAATTAGGCACTTCGAATCCCTCAGACTCGTCCACAAACTGGTCGATTACGAGCACCTGGCAACATGACGATAACGTTCGGTCCCGAAAAGCGGGAAAACAACTTTCCGCCCGTAATCTAATCCTCCGATGGGGGTGCATTAATTCCGCATACATACCAAACCGCGGTGTACGTCTTAATTGTCGCGGTTTAACCGAAACATTACCCTTAATCCGTCTAGTTGGGAAAAAACATGCATTAAGGTGTGTCTGGAAAAGTGGAAAAGCACTCCCTACCCCAGTTTGCTCAAGTATAACCCTAGGCAAAAAGTAATTCTTCTTAAAGAGGCCCGACGAAATTTAAGAAAATTGGGAATCCATCCTGAAACTGTGCATATGTCTCTTTTTAGCGTAACCAAACTAACCTCCGGTTAACTCGACCATTTCCACACCTGTTCTCTACTTAACCGGTTCCCACCATCTTGAGTACGGTATTAAAGTAGATGAAAGTTTCAGTGGCGTTCACGAGAAAAAAATAATTCTTTCTCACAGTAATCTGAAACCTACGCTACTGTCTTACAGTTTTTTCTCTAATCCTAACCCTTTCCCTACATCTTCCGGGCCCGAAAGAGATTATTTTCTTACAACGCAGTCGTTCGACCTAATCCTCAAGCATTTATTTATCCAGCCTGAAAGAGTTCGAATTGGTTTATCGGTCGGTTCGTAAACAAGCAAACATAACCCTACATTTTAAAGGCAAACACCAAACCGGACCTAATTGCGTCTGTATTAGTTTAATGCCAGTTCGAGCTTAATTAACTAGTCCAGCTCTGAGTGATGCAAATTTTTCATAAAACAAAAATCCCTAGACGATTTAATATTCCCAGTTGCTAACACTGCCAACTTTAAATTGAAACAGAGACAATATTAATAGGGCATAAACTAAAAGAAAAACGTCCCACTTTTCAGAAAAGTTTTTCCAGCCGAGCACCTCCCTGGGACGATTGTTGATTACGTCGGCGTGCTCTGGAAAGTTTTTAATAAAAATACGGAATTTTTGTCTTTTCGTTGTTTCAAAACGAAAAAAAGAAACGTGCGTCATACTCGAACCAGTTATGAAAAACTCGCTTAATTGCCCTTAGGACAAAATTTTTCTTTCTATTATTCGCGATTGCTAATTGCGTTCTCTCTTCTAATGGGTCCCGCGATATTTGTCGTCTCCGTAATTTACACGGAATTAAATTCAAGGCTTTTAATGGAGTTTGTGCTGACGTTTTTTTGTGGTTTTGATGGCCTACGTGCATTTTTGCGCCAATGAAACGGGGCAACAAAGTAAAACGCTCGAAAACAGAGCGCGGGATTAAAAACCACCCCCCTCACGGAATACGAGGGCTCAAATTAAATGCGTTAATATTTCACAAAATTATTCTTTGCCGCGTTTCACGGATACTCAGTTTTTCCCACTATAATCTTGTGGCAACCTCAGACAGGCAAATATCCATTATATTCCGTTGGAGTATCCGGGGGAGTTCTATTTTTTATTCCATAGACGCGCCAAGGGGATTTTTCTTCTTATCTCCATTACATTGTGTGCCGGGAAATTGGTTATAAATGATCTTCAAGTCGGGAATACAAAGCTAAATATACAGAGGAATTCAACAAAGCGTAAACGCATGAAAAATAGCCTCACATTTGGATAATACACTTCCTTGTTGCATTATGTAGAGTGGATCTTGGGGAGATTATTATTTGATCGATTGGGTGAAAAAGTTTTTACGGCAACCTAATAAAACGTTTATTTTCATTATGGCAGCCATAAACGGCGAGATTTGTAATGTAAATAGGCTGAGACGTGACCGGACCAAAAATTTCCAGCAAACATTGAGGTTTTGGATTAACGGTTTTGTGACACGCCTCGGTCAGATTTAATGAGGTTTTTAAAAACTCGTCTCTGGAACGTTTTGTTTACGTTAAGTATAAATTTGGAAAATTACAACTTAAAATTAGGAAAATTGACGAAAAAATATGATAATGACATTAAATTTATGAAGACAATTAATATTCAATTATAAATTTTTTTTCAGTGCTTGAATCTTGATAATGGAGTTGAAAACTGGAAAATTACATCAAAATGATGAAAACTGACCTGATAATTGGAATTTTGACAGTGTACAACCGAGTTGTAGATTGTTAAAGTGGATAGTGCCAAATTCAGTCTATTCTGGATTTGTCACTAAATAACTGAATAATTTGACATTTTCCAGTTTATACTTTTTTCCAGAGAACACACTGGTGCCAAATTATGCTAATTATACTAAATATTGATGTGACAACGTGGTTTTTGTGAGAATTGATTAGGGCAAGGTTTAGTTCTAAACACTATAATAATTGAAATTTTGACAGTCAAGTTGGCATATGACCATTAGGTATAAATGAAGCACAAACGAATTCTTAATGAGCTTAAATAAAAAAATGAAAAAATTGAAATATTCCAATGGATTTTATTTTTACTACAAAATGGCGGTGAAACCACCCCTCTCTTCACGTTTCGAAGATATTGCAACTCAAAAACACCTGAATTTCGAACGCCCACTTTGCGACAATAACAATATTTGTTCGGGGTGTTTGTTGATTTTTCCTCGCTTCTTTGTCACACCTGTCCTTTTAACAGAGCTCTATTTTGAGCAGTTTTACAACGTTATTAAACCGAGACGATGTTGCTATAAAACTTTGCCAACGTCTCAGATGGTGTAAAGAGAGTAGAGGGAGGATGGTATCGGTGTGTATAAATATAAATCAAGTCATAATTTTTGAAAGCATTACCTAACCCTATATTTCACACCCGCGGTGTGCAATATCGAACTTAATTAATAAAGAAGGTTGTTTTATGGCCCGGTGCGAGGGTGGTAACCCCCCGTTGTCTTGTTCTGATTTATCCCCTCTCCCGTGGTGTTTTACGGTATTTTTTTCGGAGAAAGTGGTTTTTCGTCTGCATTTTAACTTGTATACGTTCGAGGAAAGTCTAATCCGGGATCGTCAGACACAACCGGCGGTTTTCGTAGAACCGCCATTGCAGTAAACGGCCGGTGCGTGTTATCACCGCACCGGCACGCCATCTGAATTCGAACTGGTTAATTAGAGGTCCAAGGAAGTCGGTTACGAGCATCAAGCCCTGTTTTTGAGGGAAAAATATTGCAAATTTGTCGTTTTCCCCCCAAATATTTGAACGTGATCAGTCCCGAATGATTCACTAAAAAAAAGGGTACCACAGTATTACTAATACTTTTCCAGTTCAAAGATATTAAAAAAAACTTAGTAAATTCACTTAACTGAACAACGTTAAAGTGTTAAAACCGACCGTATAATCAAAAACGAAGATCCTCCCGTTTTCTTTACGGTAACGGCGGTGTTATGGTGTTTTGGTTTTGTTCCCGAACTACCGGCGGGGTAATGAAACCGAACGGTTAATGTTTTAATGAAAACGTCGCTGAAGCATTAGGGAGAACGGGCCCTATTGCGTTCCACGACTAAGAATATTAATCACGGAACTAGATGACTTTAGATACGGCCGGAAAATCGGAAGAAAAGCGGCACGAAACGGGGCCAGAGGGTTCGAGGGGGGGTTTTTCGTTTGTTCCAAAGTAAATGAGCTCTCGAGCCGCTTATTACGCTACGACGTCCTTCACTTCCGGTTTACTATCCCCTCCCCCAACACCAGACGTTTCAACAATTTTCATAACCGGTTACAGTACGTGTTTTTTTGTTCAAATCACACTTTGATAAAAACATCAGGACCATATTTAAAAAATAAAGTTGATGATGGTTCCGCAAAGACGAAACGTGTGTGCCACTTAAAAGAGCTTTAAAAGTTGCTTTGAAGAAGTGTCATTAGTTTTGATCTAGGTTCAATAGTAACGTCTCAAAAAAAATGAAAGATAAAATCAAAAAATTTTCTTTTTTGCAAAATATCTCAAAGACGATGTTTTCTAAATGTCATTTTATTAAGGCCATGATTAAGCAACTTTTCTCCTATTTAATCAAATTTGTATCTCTAATCTTTTTCAAGATCCCCTTCTTATCCTGGACAGACTGTATAAGTTTTGGCGAACATTGTCTCCATTTAACTGACTTAGAATTTATTCAGGTGAAATTGTAAAAACTTGGCTGGTAAAGAAGCACAATGGAGATTTGCTTAAACTAAACTTTGCTGATTTTGTGTCAGTTTGCAGCGTTGTCAAACTTTCTAATTCCAGCCGAGTTAAAATAGGAGGAGAAAATAATGATAGCATTAAAGACACTCGGTATATTTCCTGCAGAGTGGTAAGAACCGGAGTAAAATCACGTCCTCCGGGGCTGAAAACAAATGAGTGATCGCAGGCAGTTACGTAAAAATTTATCGGAGAACGTTCTCTGGTACAGATGTGACGCTAATCTTTTCCTATTTTTGTCGACACACACACTCGGTACGTGCTGTTTAAGTAAGAAGTCATAATTCCGAAATTCCCGGAGAAAAACGAATGAAACGAAGTTGCAGTTGAAGTGGCCTGGGAAATGAAAAGATCCCGATTAAATCGAGCGCGAAATGGCACAATTAAGCTCCTCCTCGAGCCACTTATTTTCTGTATATTTCTATATAAAGAGAAAATGAGAAGGACTACATTTATCTCGGCGCCGACATTCGAGTCGACAACCATTAGTGAGCCATTGAAATCGAAAAAATCTAGAAAAGTCGACTTTTCCCCCGCACGATCGGTCAGTGTTCATAATTTGTGCGGACGTGACCCACAATCGAATCGGTCACATTTCCTCGCAGCCGCCATGTTTTCGTAATCGATTCTAATGTAAAAGTCAAGTTATCACCGATGAAATTTGTATGTTCCACTGTTTGCCAATATTGCGGTTTGCATTTTTCAGAATTCGGCCCTTGAATCATTCATAAAGTGAATTCGACCAAATGCCCAAAAAGATCCATTAAAAACTTTCCAACAAAAAAAAATTTCAGAGAATATGCCACGAGAATTTAAGAGAATAATTCACAGCATAACTGTGAAGAAAACATTCCAATAGGTGTTTGTGGATTTACACATTAATTATTTATTTGCTTCTTAAAATTTAATTTCCAAGTAAATATTTAATATTGCTACTGTCAAAGAATGCCATTTTCAACATCCCATAGCAACCAAGATTCCGTCGTTCTCAATAAAAATGAATTCCCATTTTCTTTTTTATCTACAAAACTAAAAAAATTGATTCTTTATATTTGGCAATAGAAATGAATGTGAAAATTAGCAATTTTCACCACCTTAAAAAAATGATAAAATTAGGTGGCTTCGCGGAATAAACAAAATCAAATTTTTCCCGTTTTGCTACTACCCGTAAGCCTCGCGCCTGAAATTGCTGGGCGGATTCCTGAAGGCGCGCGCGAATTGAAAAGAATAGGGGCGGCATCATTAGATTTCATTTTAAAGCAATTTTCCGAAACTTACGGCTTTATTTGAAGTTATTTGATTGCGTGGGAAGCAGAAGAGATCAAATCCCGGTGCATGCTTTTTATTAAAACGAAAAGGAACGATTAATTCCGACTTTGTTCGTGTTAATCACCCGCCTAACAGTTTCCTCCCCCCTGAATAATATGTAAGATAATGGCATAAGCGATTTATCACTCGAGGATCTTAAAGCCGTTTCCGCTTAAGGACGAGATTAAAAGACAATACGCGAAACTTTACGGATTAATCTTAAAGCGGCATCAACAAATATAGGATTACTTCAATGTTTCGTTTGTTCTCGAAACGAGGGAAAACTGAGATTGTTTCGATGCGAAACCGTTTAACTTCCTCTTCGTCTTCAAGTCGTTTTCTTTTAATGTGTGTGACAGATTTTTCATTGTCATTTCAACTTGGATTAGATCCCTTTTTGCCTCTTTTGACCCAGAACTAGTACAATACGTTAAGCCACTAAATTACTATACATAGAACGGATGACAAAATGACGTAACTAATACTGGGAAATGTGACTGAGTTGATAAATCAAGAACTGTCTATTGCATTTTTTTGTCATCTTGTTTTTGTTTTTTATTCAATTATTAATCAAATATTGCCTTGCCTTCTTAACTGCTTAAGGAGGCTCCTGAGAGCAAAAACACCTTAATACAATGTTGTAGAGCACGAAATTTTCTACCACTTTTAAGTTAAAAAAAAAAGCATTTTGGTGCACCTTGTCACTTCTTTCCTTGTCTGCCCTTTAACGAAGTTTCTGAGAGCAAAATCAACTTAATACAATCTGGTAGAAGATGAAATTTCATTGTCTATACGTACTTTATTATTATTACTAACACTCAACCTAACCAAACAAAAAATACTAACGTAACCTAAGAAATTTGTTGGCTGATTAAGTAACACGGGCAGAACCAATCACAAACTAAGTACTCAAAGACTGAGGTTGACTTACCGTGATTGGTCAGTCAGTGATTGGTAAAGAAAAGCAATTTTCTGCTTGCTGCCTTTTCTTGACCAATCACAAACTACGGTGCGGAGTACACAAAATTGATAATTCAATTCCACTGGTTGGTTATGTGAGGGTTAAAACAGACTAATAAATTTCGGGGCAAGTAAGTTTTGAGTCGAACCGCAAACCGTTTAATCTTTCTCGCAGTAAACCGAAACGGAAAAAGGCCGTTTACGGGGAGGTTAACTCCGCGGTCGAAACAATTAATCAGAGGCGATAAATCAAAGGGGGCGCTTCCTTCGAAATTAAAAAAAAAAAACAAACGGCCGAAATTTTTCATCCCCCCCTACCCACCCTCCGGCCGGTTAATCTCGCCGAAATACAACTTCATAGTTTTCGCTGACTTACAAAATTAAAAGTTTGAGCGCGATATGATTTACGGAGCGGCCATTTCGGGATTTCATCGGTAGTCCCGAAACTTTACGACGCTCGTATATTTAAAACGGGTTAATAAAAAAAAAGGTCAGAAACCATCCGGAAAGTTAATAAAGAGTCGTGATTTTTCACGTTGTAGAAAGTGCCAGAAAGCGGTATCGTAGATCACGCAGAAGGAGAAAAAAGTCCCTCAAATTCAGAACGTAACTCTGATGAATAAAGTATCAAGACTCAGTATGGTTTGAATAAAATTAAAAAAATCATGCTAATGAACCGTTGGGAATTCTTATGAAAGTTAATCTATTCACTAGGTAGTGTATTGAAATACTTCTTGAAGAGGCCAATTAATTCAAAAATTCCCAATCACTGATTAATGATTGTTTTTAATTCACTCTAAAACTCGTCTATTTCTCCTTTTTTGCATTCTATTACAATGTTTTCTTTAGGTTGTTCAGGTTGTCCAGATAGTTTTTAAGTATCTTTCCAGGTCCACATCGAAACCATTTTTAAACGAAGCTCAAAATGATGACACAACCCCAATTTGCAACGTTGCCAAAGAGCAGAAAAAAATCTAAAAATAAAGCCCACTCAAAATCTGTTAAACTTTCCAAAAATCGTTGAAATTGTCAAATTATTAGCCAGAAGAACCCCATTTTAAAATGGGCCAAAAAAATTGACAGAGTGATTTAGAATTATTTTAAAAATGCCAGAGGCCTCTAAATAATGCTGAGACCCTCCTAAAAACTGCCAAAGGTTTTACAAGTGCCCTAAACTTTCCAGGAATTTTTTTAAAACTGGCAAAGGTCTTTAGAATCATTCTAGAAACGCCAGAAGCCCAAAAATATTGCTGAAAACCTCCCAAAAATTGCCAGACCCCTCTACAAGTGTCCTAAACATTCTAATAATTTTTAAAGCCTTCCAAAAATTGCCAGAAGCCTGTACAAAAATGGTACCCCTTCCAATTTTTTTTAATTACCAGAAAAGGGTTTCTGGCATTTTCAAAATCATTCTAGAACACTTTGTTTATTTAATAAAATTTTTTCGTGATTTAGGCGAAGCCTTATAACTTCTGTATTAACAGTTTTTTTCAAAAATAAAGTGGCCACAAGCTGTCTAAATATACGAAACAACCCTGTACACATTTGATTTTTTTTTGGGTTTAAGGAGAGGTAAATAATTTCTTGTATATTTTACAGGATGTCCCAAATTTGCCCACCGCTCCAAAATCAAATGTGCACTCAGCAAAACAGAAACAAACTTGAACACCCTGGATAACATACCGCTGAAGATGTGAACTAATCAACTTTGTTAAATCTGGAATGAAGTTATTTTGAACTTATCGGTTATCGATTAAACTTTCTCGCGGGGATGTTGTTTTCTACTAAAAGAGGGTGAGAGGAGGAGTTATTGGCCAACTTTTCCAATCGAGTTTCGCTTAATACGAACCAGAAAAATGTCAAACGCGAAAAAGAATCTTCGTTATCCAATTAAGGCGAGTTGAGACTGCGGCGTGTTGACAAAAACATTAGCTTTGATTTTATCGTTAGCCGGAAAAGAGAGAAAGCTTTTCGGATTGGATTAAATAAATATATACGCTACTCTAATGGTCGGAGACGTCAAAAAAGAGGGAAAGAAAAGTTTATTTAGGACTTTTGTCCCGTTGATTCGGCATAACGCTAAACAACATCCATACAACCGTATTTTACATCCGAATAGTGCATTAATCTCGTAATTCCCTATAGTTGTCGATGACGCACCACGTTGATGGTCATTAATAGTTTTAATCGACGCCATATTTTACGAGCGACAGCCCCCCTCGGCTTCCCCAACCCCCCATTTCGGGGGACACAATGATTTATTGTCTTTGGCGGAGCCCGCACATTCGGACATTCAACAGTTTGGCATTTTCCGAATAGCTTCCTCGTAAGTTATGGAAACCGGATTTCGCCCCGAGAAATTGCTTTACTATTTCTCATCTCGCTTCCCAAAAATGACGGGAGCATCCCCTCACCCTCAATCCCTTCACGTTTTTATGTCAATTCTTAGAGGGTTCGATAGAGCCCTAGATCAACAGGATGGTTTTATGATTAATGTACTTTAAGTAAATTTGTCGTTTGAACAAAATTGAAATATATCCAAGCAGCAAACTTGAAAAGTCAGTGATGGGGTGAAACACAAACTGACAATTTACATGTAATTATGTCATTTCTGATTGCCTAATGGCGGTTTAGGGTGTGTTCATTACCCCTTCCTCGCTCTAAACGAGGAGTGCATTAATAATTCTACAACTAGAGCA
Organism: Ips typographus; assembly: GCF_016097725.1. Taxonomy (NCBI): domain Eukaryota; kingdom Metazoa; phylum Arthropoda; class Insecta; order Coleoptera; family Curculionidae; genus Ips; species Ips typographus. The sequence goes on from NC_138431.1 coordinate 6,669,087, forward strand.
CATATAGGACGACGGTGTCGCAATAATTATTATAAAATGGCAGACTCTTGATGATGGAAGATGAGGAGCGAAACTTTTCTCATTACCCTAACGAATAGTCTCTCCTCGGTCCGTATTAATTAGAGAGTGGGATGTGATTAAGTCAAGTTATAGGAATTACAGCGAGCGGTGTTAAGTAGAAAAGGTGATACCACTTTCAGTAATTTATTAACAGACCGCAGACCAGAAATCGGTAGATTTGTCGAATGGAGGATTACCCCTTTTAGCCCCATCTCTAGGAATTTCGGGACCGTCTGCGGAAATGGCGGATTTCCTCTTTAATAAATATACAGTAGGTGAAACGTGCACGAAGGCAAAAGCATGTGTGTTCAGTTAAATTAATGTTTATCCAGAAGTTCCTAGTACGGTTTGCCTCTACACCGCGATATCTTACAAACAGGTTTCTGAACGACTTAGCCTTAGGGCCGGGTGTGTGTAAGTAACTACATGTTATGAAGAAAGGGGGACAGGGGGGAGGCTGAACCGCTACGGAATTATTGTTACGGTCGCGTATCGCAACTAGCACAGATTTATTATGTTTCAAAAGCAAAAACAAGGAAATTATTCAGTCAAAACAGTGAAATAGTGCAACAACACTGAGTTGTATCATTTACGCATATTTGTGCAATAAAAGAAAAATGTTCGGTTCTGATTTTTTGGCAACATTGTTTTTGATCCAGCTTTTGAATTGGCATTAACAGTCAGAAAAAAAAAACTAAATATTTAACATAATCAATCATTTCAAATTAAACACACTTTAAGGTTTTAAAAAAGCAAATACAAACACAAAAAAAAAATATTAAAATAGGGTTAAGGTGTAATTGTAATTAAATTAAAAATCAACATTGTCAAGTGGTAGAACAATTCACGTGACCTCATAGCATTACTTTAACGTAAGCCTGTCAAAACCAAAAAGATTTTTTTGCCATTCTCTTCGTGGTAAGATGTGGGAGAAGGCTTCTGGTATTTTCAAAATAATTATTGAGGTGATTGGGAATTTTAGAAAATCTTTGAAAGATTTAGGATACTTATAAAGACTTCCGCGAATTTTTGCTACGGTTTCTGTGGTACTTCGAGGCTTGTGGCCTTTCTAAAATGAATATACAGAGCTCTGGCAGTTTTAAAAAAAAATAGGAAAGGTTTACAACACTTTTAAAGGCCTCTGGCAGTTTTTGGGAGGCTTTCAGTAGATTTCGAGGCTTGTGGCCTTTCTAAAATGATTCTACAGACCTCTGGCAGTTTCAAAAATATTTTGGAAGGTTTAGGACACTTGTAAAGGATTTGGCAATTGTTGGGAAGTTCTCAACAGTATTTAAGGGCTTCTGGCCCTCTTTGGGAATTTTCATTTTTTTTTGGGGATCTTTGTAGAATTTATGGCAATTTCTTTGGAAGGGATTACAAAAAAAACAGGCAATTTAAATTGTGTCACTTTACACAGTCAAACTTGGAATTAACTCTTTGTTGAAGATTAATTTTTAACCTATAAAACCACCCCTAACTCAAGTCTAAAAATGTCAATAAGGGTGAACTTTTCCTGAGGAAATGTGCTAATTTAAGTCATACTAACATTAATTGCATTAAAAAGGGGGTTTATTAATGTAATTTTCGCACAAATGGCTATGTCATGTTTGTTTACGCCTTCTATGACTGTATGCCCTAGAGCTAGATCATTTTTACGACAGGACGGTAAAATAACGTAGTAGAGAGGAAGTGAAGGTAACAAGATGTAAGAATAAGGGGGAGTGGAAGAGAATATGGGATTCCTGCAACAACTCCATCTTAATAAGAAAACCATATCAATCACATATCGAGTGGCTTTCAATGCATCATTTATTACGTTCCCGGAAATCTTGGAGAGTGAATATATTAGAGGGCGCCGCCGCTGCGTTAAAAATGGAGTTTGGGGGGTTTAGGGGGTTAAAGGGGACACGGAAATGCGAGCTTTTCGCTTGCCGATCAGGTCTCTTTATTCTACCTGACTCTCCAGAACGTTCTCGCCTTATTAAACTAGGCAAATATTACACCGCCTTTGTGTTATTTACCAGGGTTTTGAGTATTTGCGAGTTCGTTTCGAATACAAAGGACGGTTTTACGAGGGCGCGCATGCATAGAACTAAATCCAATATTGTTTGTTGACGGCTCGCTGAAAGGGAAATATGCAGGTTTTTTTTTCCCTCTGTCAACTCGTGCAATAATGTTTAGGAACGTCTCATCCCTGAACTTCGGTTCGAGAATCGAATTAGGAAGAGCGCGCGAGAGATTTAAGCAAATTATTTCTCCCGAAAACTTTCGGTAGATATGCGCCGGCGGCCATGCCGAAACTTGCCAGAAAGACATCCGCCGTAAATACCGCCGAATTTGGACGTATTAAAGTTACATAAAGTCAAGGGGATATGCCGAAATGCAAATTGCTATGTTAATTCCACTCGAGCAAATCCCGCTCGAAAGGAACTAGGGAGGAGGGGGGTAGGGATGTTGCCCTTTCCCTTGTTGTCTTATTAGCATTCTACAGTCGAACCCTTCTTCTGTTTCTATATGCAGGGACATGAACTCTAGTAGTTTTTACTTCTACAAGTCTTTTCTTAATTGGTAGTGGTTTATAGCAATTATTATTATTATTATTAAAGTGCTTATTTCAATTAACTTAAGGTCCGGTATGTGTGTATTTCCCGGTTACTCTCATAGTGGATAGACACAAAAAACTACCCCATATTTTCTCTCTCTGATCTTTTGGATGTTCAGCAGTCGCATGCAGGTCCCGGTCGCAGTTTATTGGCCTGCCGGGGGCTTTTTTAATACAGTCATCGAAACTCGATCGCTAAAATACGACGCCCGCCAGGTACACCTTTCCCGTGTAATTTTGTGACGAGACCCGGCCGTTTGAAATATGACTCAATCGGCTAATGCTTATCAGAATAACCCGGGGGACGGGCACGAAAACCCCAAAACTGGGGGGAGGCAGAGTGAAATTGCCACCCCGTCAGACTTTATTCAATTCGGTTTAGTGTTGTGTTTCCCAAATTAAATATACAACCATTATTACAAAAAAAAGTTGTTTCAGTGCTAAAGAGGTTTAAAATGTGATTAGTAATGTCTGTGACTTCAAATAAAACATCCTGTATAAACATACAGAATATTTCCCAACTTACACTACATGGTAAGCTAATAAGTGATATACAGGGTGTCCTTAAAATAATAGTACAATGCTTAACCACAAATTCCTTGGCCAAAAATAAGGCGATTTAGGCAGAGTTACTTATATGCAAAGTTCTCAAATTAATATCGATTCTTCGAAATAACTTGGGACTAACAATTACTATATAAATTGGCATATTTTGACCCATACGAAATATTTCTTCAATGAGAGGAAATAATAAAAATTACATGGGACTTGAAAATAAAAGTTTGTATTTTTGTTACCACTGAGAACTTAAAATTAAGCAACTTTGAATATAAGTAAGTATGCTTAAATCGTTATATTTTTGATCAAGAAATTTGTGATTTAGTCATTCAGGAACACCCTTTACAACCAGTATAGTTTCTAAAACATTTAAGCTTAAATTTAGCCTGAACCTCTTAACATTGCACCTAATCTCAAGAACATTTGTCACCCAGTAAAGAAAAATCTTCAAACAGGGTGTTTCTTTCAAAGAAGATTATTTCTACTTTCACATTATTTTCTGGCACAATAGCAAATTCCGTACAGTTTACCAATGCAATACAAATACAAATACAATTATCTGATGGGATTATTTTGGGTATTCTTCATATTTTTTATAAAGGATTTTAAATGATTAAATTTTTTAGAAATATCAAGTTTTCTTTGAACATCCCAAAAGTATTTAAATTATTGTTTAGTTTTTTGCAAATAATTAATTGGAAATAACTAAAGTGACTGAAACTGGCAACGTTGCACAATCTTGGAACAGTCGTCATATTCTTGACAAAACTCTTCAATTTGGAAAATTATGTGAGCTAGCCCGAAAAAAAACATTGTTCTAAAAACTGGAGATTTGGCAACATTATTAAAATATATCACTCTACAACACTGTATTAAGAATTATAACTATGAAAGCTGGTCACGTGACCAACTTAGGCAGTTTTCCCGCAAGTCGTTGTCCCTAAAACCAAAAGTGAATTACTGTGATATAGCACGAGTTTGTTTGTCCTCCACCCGATTAGTTATTGGATAAAAATGGCCGCTGGAGGACACCTGTGAGAGTCAATAATTTGACACTTGTGTATAGCGCTAATTGCGTAAGTTAGAATTAAAATCCCCTAACTAAAAGGCATTCAGATTAAAACAAAACTCAAAGTCGGCGTCTAATAGCTCCGACATAAATTAATAATAACATTGTTCCGCGATAATGCAACCTTGTTAGGAGGATTGCGATTCCCAGAATGAATTATGACCGTGTGATAGGGAAGATAGCGCCGCGAACCGCAGGAGTTTATCAATTAATCATCCCCCCCAGGTACCTGGGGTATATTTAAGTTCTCGGTCAGGAGCCGAATGTGGTGTACGACCCCGCGGAGAATTTCTAGACTAGTCAAAAAGTGCACGCCTTTTTGTGAGTGTGTCACTGACGGAGAAATGGAATTAATTAACCCGCCAAAGGCTACAATTTGCCTGATTGGTCGGAATAGATAATCACCCCCCGGGGCCTAATTGTTTGACCACTCTGAGACTGTTATTTTACTGTAATGTAATAATTACATAATTTAAAAGGTTACGACTACCATTTCTTCATACGTACGTGGAACAACCATATTAATCGTAAAATTCCTTTCAGATGCAGTGCCCTCAATCCTTTGCTTTTGGAGTCCATCAGGTCCATTCTGGAAAGTTATTCAATTAACACTAAAAAAAAGGTGACGAGGACAACACAAAGGACCAAAATGAAGTTGGACCACCACCAATACCTCACATGATGAGTTAATTGTAATTTACATTAAAAAATTGTGTACTGCTTTAACTAAACTATACTCCTCTCCAAAACCTAAAGTACTAATCTTAATTTAGTTTACCCGTAGCCATGCAAATAATTAAAATTCTTGCTAAAAAAAAAGGAGAAAATGAGCTAATTTGAAGGAAAAAATTCAACGGATTACCGAGGGAAAGTTGTCCTTTTGACAAGGTTCTTTAATCTCCAACTTTGGGATGAAAATGTGTCTCTCTCTTTATACAGAAGCGAGGAGCAAGAGGGGTGGTAATTCAATTATTCAAATGAAACAAATTCATTAGGAGACGAAGTGGATTTTAACAAGGTCGTAGCATTAAAGAACTCCTCGGATAGGGAAACTTCAGTTCGTGACAGGCTCAAGTTTCTCCGATTGAATTCGTAATTATCGGTAATGGACAACGACTTTCTTTTGTTTCTTTTTTACACCCTTTCGTTCCCGGTAATTAACTAAATATTTCCTGTCGGCCAGGACAAGCCGTCAACTATTTCAAATCCCTCCCTTTTGTTGCCGTCAAGCTTCTCTCGGTTACAATTAATTCATTAAAACCGATTTGCTTAAGCACGAAAACGGCATGACGGATTCCGCAGAGATATAGAGAGAACGCGGGGCTAATTAATCAAATGTAAGGCCCCTTGAGGCTTAAATATTTGAACGGAGCTTCATGTGTATGGGTGTGTGCTGGCCAATTTACTCTATTTACATAGTTTTGTCTCGCTTATTCTAAAACAAGAATTGAAACGCAATCTTACAGATTAGTTTAACAAAAAAAAGGGAATCATACTAGCACAAATTATGCTAAATGTGATTTGTCATTTAATTATGTTTGACCCAAAATTGTTAAGCTACTAATCACTTCCAAGTCCAGTTCTCTCTCTTGTTACAATGACATGAAAAATCTGTAAAATTTTAGGTTAGATACATGTAAATACATCAGCATTTAAGTTTACTTAATCTATTACAAATCTTATGTTTAAAAAACAAAAATCCTCTCGAAACGAAAAACTGGCAATCGTAAACCCTTCAATTAAGTAAATTTCATTCAGCGCCATCTGTGTTTTACCCTACTAATTAAATGCATACTGTCAATCAACGTCAAAACAAAAAAGTGGCCAATAAAATTTCAGTCGGCACTTTAACGCCCCCTCGCACTCAAACAAGTCCCACGAGAGTTTTTGGGGTTGGGGGAGGGTGAAGCAATAACGTTTTTCGCGAAATTATGTGGCCCATTCTCATGAAATATGCACGATTTAATATAGAGATGGCGCTCCGCGACGCCGTTGTCAGCGGTTTATTTTGAGGGAATTTTTATTGTGCCCGTCTTTCTTAAAAGGTGATAGATTATTTTTTGGAGAAAGAGTTTTCTGACGTCCTCCTAGGAGAGAGAAGGAGGGTGGGGGATTAAAAGGTTAATTGAAGCCGTGACAGATGCTATAACAGTTTCGATTTATTATTTATACAAACTGATAAGGGTTGGACGTTTATTACTTTTGGTTTGAAAAGGTTTTCTTCAATAATTTACGGCTGAATGTGCGTGTACGTTTGATGCAAATTTGCCATTATTAGACTGGATATGGCAACAAAAGCTCAATTAGGACGTTGCCATTGTCTGCCAAAATGGCGGGTATTTGCTTGTTATGGTCTAGGTTTTGTGTAACCAAGCAAACTAATGGACATATCTATGTATTCAGCGGATGTTTGCCCACAGATTGTCTTACCGCCTAATGCGGCAGCACTTAGTATCCGATGCCCTTTGTGTTCATTGAGAGCTAATTAGTATACAGAACGGGACAATCAATGTAACCAAGTAGAAGCGAGACTGGAAAAAAACCAGCTTGACGCTGATTGGTTCCAACCCCCTTACTGAGCCAAATAAACCCACTCAACCACGTGACAGTGAAACAAAAACCGCATCAAACCGGTCAAATGTCCCATTATTGACCGTCCCCATTCAAAAACACGGAGGTTGGTGTTGTATCAAGTTGCGAAACTCGATGTCATGTGCCAGGTAATTAATTTATAATGCAACCCCGCAATATAAACTTTGATGCGGCAACACGCTAATGGAATTGTCCGACGCTTTATGTAATATTAGTTCAGTCCGAATGAAATTCGACAGGCAGCTAATAATTGATTCGCTCCGTGGATCGACGCTAGGGGGATGGGCCCCTTAAGGGTTGAAATAAAACCTACATACAACCTTCAAATAAAAAATGGTAGATACTAGGATTAGTTGCGCCATCTAACCTGTAACAACCGACCTATCACAGAAAGCTGTTGTACTAGAGCTAGCGCCATCTACACCCTCACTTGTTAACTCCTAAAGAATTTAGTATGTACTAGGGGCGCCATTCTTCACCAACGAAACCTGCAATAAGGGCTAAAACCTATTTTCCAATAAGGATCAATAAAGCTGACAACTCTGTGGTAGCGTGCTGTAACTGGTGGCGTCCTCTATACCGAAATCTGTAATACCGACTCTAGATCTAGAATCAATACAGGAAAACTTCTAGTAAAAATCAATTTGCTCCACAAAACTGCCTTTACTGCCTACCCAACTCGCCAGAGGGCGCTATGTACACAATCAATACGTCCGGAAATGTCATTCGTTCGAAACTGTTAAAACGGAATTAAATGCTCCTCTGGAGACCTTCAGGCTCAACCCTTTTTGCCCCCAATTTTGTACCATTAAATTAACTTTAAATTGGGGGGTTTAAATTAAGTCCCTAAAAAGGCGGAGAGGAAATTGTTAAGCAAAAAAAAACAAGTAACCTAGAGAGGGCACAAAACTTCTACCAGTTGATTGTCAAGAAAATTCTTTACAAAATTGATAAATATTTATGAGACCAATGCCCTATTGTATAGAAATCCAAGTAAAATATGGCTTTTAAAGTCCATTTTTGGTACAATAGGATCCGGAAAAAAAGACTAAAATAGCCAAACCGATCACTTTCTCGCTTCCAGAGAGCGAAAAATTTCCCACTCAAACAATTTTTCCGGCTGGATTCCCGTTGCCATGTGGCACACAATCACATCCAGATCGATTTGTATGTTATGCTACAACCGAACATATTTCCCTTCCAAAAAAAAATTTCCACCTAGTTAACTGCCTCTTGTCTTTTTAACTTGATTTATGCCCTGTTTTTGCTTTATACAGGGGATAAAAAGAGACGGAACGTCCCTAATCCGTTTGATTTAAGAGCTGCGCCCGTCCTTTCGCATTCGAACCAGAATAAATTTACTCAACACTGAACTCTTTGCTAGATTTCCGTGTAAATCTTACGGTGAATGATGCAGGAAAACTGTGACAACCGAATGGATGAAAAGGGCTAGAACACGTAAAACTTACCGATTTGGACCTTTCAAGAGTCCTGCCACCGTCCAGACCTGAAATCAAAACAAAACTTGATTAGCAATAGGCAGGAATTAATCATCCCTTAAAAGCCTTACTTATATTAATGGCGTTGAGCGATTGATGTAAAATTAATTAGGACGGCCATGATAAATTGTGGGACACCTGGGGAACAGGAAAATGGAATTAGGGTCCCCAGCCAAAAAAAGTTAATTAAACATGTCACTGTTCCCAGTTTTTTTAGCCTTTTTGAAAAGTACAGGGGGATTTGGCAGGTTATATAGTAAGTTTACATGTGCAGTATTTGTGTAATTTACAGACAGTTTCTAGTGCTAGCTTTTTTTTGACCAATCACAAACTACCCACTGTGATGATTTACACAAATACAGCACATGTGGACTTACTAGTTATTGTAAAAATCCTTGCAAGCTCAATAACTACAAATTTTTCCACACAATTCTACAGACTATGCTAATCCACACTTTATAAAATTCAGAAAATGTCAATAGTCCTTGCATTCTGGAATGTTTAATATAAATTTCTTTCAGACAGTTTAAGGATGTTTAAGTGGTTTTATTGCCTCCTGTCTCCAGATATTCTACAAGTTGGATGTTTTGGTAATGAAAAAACTACCCTATCTCAGTCAGTTCCTATCTAGTTCTCTCCTACACCTTTGGAGTCAATGATACATGACTAGAAATTATTAGACTAAAAATTGCTACTCTAGAATTAACTGAAGTTTGAGTAAGTGATACTTAGGCATACTTAAAACTGAAAAAACTTGCGAAAGCATCCAAATCTAATCATTGGGCAAATTGAATTGCAAGTATAAGCAACTGCTTATCATTATGGTCTTGTGCTGACAGCTAAACCAGGATTAAACAAATAATGGGTGACCTAAGTCTGCCTCCAATGGAGGAAATTCTTTGCTGTGTAGAGTGTTAACAAAATTTTGGGAACCCTCTCTGAAACAAACAAAACCAACTGTGTCTAAATAAAGGAAAACAACCCACTGGGGTACTTAGGGGTTTACAAACAATCAGATGTGACTATCAACAAACAATAAAAATGCACATAACCACACAAAAATCTGGTCGAACTTACGAGATTTTTAGCACTTTCGGACCACAGCACACCACTAAAAACCGTCTCAGCCGGTCAGGGGCTTGAAAAACCACACTAAACTCCCGATTTCAAGTGGAAAATTTAATTAAAAATCACAAAATTAACATTATTCCTTGGTTGTGATATAATTCTGCAACGGCAGCCATTTTCATTTTATCAACAAAACAAATGCCACAGATTTCTGATATTTGACAGTGAAGTAAGTGATAGAATTCAGCAGGATTGAATGTTCTTGTCTGCCTCTACAAGCTAGACAAGGACAGATACAATCTCGGTTCAGGGAGAGTACGCGCCATCTCTGAAACACTCTAGTCAACTACAGTTTATCGACTAGCTGCTTGTTCAGGGTGGCCCAAACTCATTGTACAGGGTGGTTCAAGCACTAAACCTGTTATCTTTAAGCTTTCCCTCGGGAATCAGGTTGAAGCTGTCGCGTAACCCAATAAAGCGCCGGATATATCCGGGGGCGGTGACGCGTGTGTATATCCTTCGGGAGAATCGGAATAGACTTAATTTCACTTTAATATTGTCGGCGGTTTTAAAAGGATCGAGGCCTGAAATCCACCGAGGAAGATGTCAAGAGGGGCCCTTTAAATATTGACTTGTGTATTAGACGTGTAATCACACTTATACTGGTTGCAGTAAAGCTTTAAAACTGTAATAGTAAAAGAATTTTCAGCTCGCTTAAAGGGCCGGAAACTTTTCCTTTGACGCCGTCATTGTTCCATAATTGCGTCCCAGACCCCAGAGCCCTTTCTACTTTCCACCTTCAACCTCTTCACATATTAACATATTTTTAAAAAGTCGTTTTTCATGCTATGAACAATTGTGTTAGTGTATTTCAGCCCTAATCAGAACTAACATTAACCCTGTACGATTGTAGCTGGGTCCTTTTGTAATTCGCTACTAAAAGGAAATTAATGGTTGCCGGTTTATCATAAAGTTGGGGTAGAAAATAATAAATGGCGACCTGGCCGCGAGATAAATCGGAAACATCCCTTAGCGACGTCAATAATTCCCATTTAAATCCCCCGCTAATCTGTTGCTAGTTATGAATTTAAGCTTTTGCGTAATTACTGCAGCTCTACGACGCTAAGCTGCGAAACTGAAAGGGCCGCGCCCTTTGCTTTCAACACACCCTAAGATGTTTTAGGTTAAGTCTGTGGTTACTTTGAAAACAAGAAAACGGTTGATGACAAGTGTCGTTTGGTTCCTCCATTTTTATTGCCTAATGAGAGCTTTAGTAAACTGTCATCTTCAGCTGTTTCTTAAGTCCCAATACTAGTTGTTTGAATCAGACAGCGTCACTCTAGATGAAATATGCTCAAAGAACAATTATCTATAAAGTCAAGAAAAATAAAATTTCATTTTCTCAAGCCCTTTACTTTCTTTATTATCTGTAAAACCGCCTGAGTTTACTGCCACAAATGAACTGGAAAGTTGTTAATTTTTAATTGACGGGATTCTATTTGTGGATTAAGCCTGACTGAAGTCGAGTACGTTTCGGCCTGAAGATTAAAACCCTTCAAAGCTTCAGTGGAAAAATTCGAAACTTTTAGTTTAGTTGCAATTTCCGCGACTTCGCACTTATAAAACTTTCAAGAAGCCAAATTCAAAAACAAATCTCCTTAATCCGGTTCCGCGATTTTCGGCACCTGTTAAGGGGCAACTCGAAAAGGGATCGATATGGGCGCCATCTGAATATCCTCGAAACTTATTATTAATAAAAAAGTTTTCTTAACGTTCCGGTATAGTGGGGCTAGAACAATTTGGTCCCTTTGAACTAAATTTTATTGGTATTTCTTGGTGTAAACTTCCTCTTTTTCGAACTAGAATCTGGGGGAGGGTGGCCCCACTGTCACCTCTCCGTAAAGTTGAAAATCGATTCTACGAGTTCGGAAGTCGTCAAAATACCTTCACATACTATATTTCACAAAGCCAAACTCGCTTTTGTTAAGTTTCTATTTGTCGGTCTGGATGGAAGTTTGGCTTGAGGGAAAACTTATCTAGTTTGAATGCGGAATGGCGTAAATTGTAATTTTCTAGTTTGGTTGAAGTAAATATGGCAACATTTTCTATTAAAAACTACTTCAAGTTATTTTACGTAACAGCCTGAGAAACTGTCACTCAGTGATGTCCTCCAGCTGCCATTTTGGCCAGCCTGGAGGACAAACAGACCTGATGTGTCTGGCTTATCTTGTACAAAATCGACCACAGACCAACAGTTTATGAGATATTTAACGAAAGTCACGTGGTTGTGTGGCGTAATTTGATCAACTAATACACGGTTGCCGCTTCCGCAACAATTACGGCACTAGTTGTAAAAACAATTTTGCATAATAAATGAGACCGAAACGGGGGTAAATTTTATTATATAACAGCTCCCCTCCCACCACGGGCGACAATTTTATTATCTGTTTGTCGTAAAATATAATTTCAGAACCGGGGAGCGAATATAAAACGAATTTGCGCTCGAGTTTTATTTAAATTCCGCGCAAACTTTTGTTTTACCCCCCACGTCACAAGTGTTCGGTAATTTCTCTCTAGGCCGCTAAATGGGTACGGAGGAAATGCATAATGAAAAGTGGGAAAAATTTTTTTTGTGCTGGTCCGGGCCTGAAAAGTTTTTGGGCCGCACTAATGATGCATTTTTTATGTTTTTCTAGGTTAAGATTTTACTAATTCTTGAAGAACAGTTTGAAGCAACTAAACCATTGTTGCCATTAATAAGAGTGGTGATGGTAGGCATAAATGAGCTTTATTGACTCAAGAGCAAATCATGACGGAAGAATTGATCGGTAATCGGCTGGCTCTTGTACAAAGGTCGGTTACATCAGCGCTTGAACGTTTTGGGGGCTCCCAATATTATTTATAGCTTCTCTCTGGCACACAATACGGGCGCGCCGAACACAATGCTTTATTTTCCCCCAATAAATTTACTGACTAGTACAACAAGACCGTTTGATAGTCATATTCAAGATAGAGCAACCGGCATGAAGAATTGCCGTTCCGTTTCTGCGCCATTGTTATGTTAACTTTTCAATAAAGCGAGAAACGCGGAATTTGACCCGGAAACGTGACGACCGACCACTTTGGTTTCGATTATTGGGTTTTCGACCATGTCGTTCCGCTTTGACCCAGATCAAAGTTACATTTTCCGTCATCAGTAAATCGTACAGTTCATCCGATTGTCTCTATGTAAATTACTGGTCAAAATAACCGAGTTGTTATTGGTCAAAAAAACCAGCAAGTTGTAAGCTGCTTTTGTTCTAACCAATCACACTACGCAAACGTTTTACACAAATACTGCACATGTGGACTTTCAAACGGTACTATACATCCACCATCTGTCCAGAATACTGACACAAATTGGCTCAATAATAATGTAACGTCAGTGGCGTATCCTAAAAACATCCCGATACAATTTAGGGAACATGGTTTCTTTGTTTTGTCCGCTTTGTATTTTGCAATGCTGGACCCTTTTTGCTGACCCTTAAACGTCAAAATTCACATATGTCCGTTGCGTATAATACAAAACTGGACCGTCCGCAAAACAATATGGCCACGGCAATCAATCATTTTCTTTTGTTTCCCCCCCAAAAGCGATGGGAATGGGCACCGCCCTCTGTACAAGAAAGCCAAGAAGGTGCATGCCAAAAATTCCAATATGGCCGAAATATGGGATTGACAGTTTGCATTTGTTTGTATTGTGGAAATTGAGTTTTTGGATGATTAAATTAATTTTTAAGGTTTAAAGTCAAGACTTGGGATTACTTGCCAAAGTAATTGTTGTTTATATGTTTATTGTTCTAGTGAAAG